>NC_064641.1:827095288-828549038 GCF_023864345.2 Schistocerca serialis cubense
TTCGCGGGCAAGTGCTCTACCAACTGAGCTACCGAAGCACGACTCACGGCCGGTACTCAAAGCTTTACTTCTGCCAGTATCTCGTCTCCTACCTTCCAAACTTTACAGAAGTTCTCCTGCGAACCTTGCAGAACTAGCACTCCTGAAAGAAAGGATATTGCGGAGACATGGCTTAGCCACAGGCTGGGGGATGTTTCCAGAATGAGATTTTCACTCTGCAGCGGAGTGTGCGCTGATATGAAACTGTTAGACAGTGATTCGTTTCAGCAGTTATCAGAGAGCGCCAGATAACAGGTGCCACCGCTCTTGCGCAGCTACGATGACACAGCAAGCCCGTAAGTTCGTACGTGTAAAACATTAAAAGATCTTGCACTATGTCACAAAAGAAACAAGACATCAGAGGACACTTCAAGTTCATCGGAATTTCGTGAACCATACTAAAATGCATAATTGGGCTTAAAGCGCACATTCGTATGTCCAGATTCGGATGTAAATTTTTTTGAGTACCAGTACTGTATTTTCTCATGTTTGGTTCTTTATTATGGCATAATACCATGCGAGCTATAAGATGGAAAACGTGCACTTGAAATGCAGCGAACAGTTGAAACTACCCAACAGTGTGAAATTAAACACTTCGTTTCAAATAAATTGGCTGCCTCAGCGCAAAAGATTAATAAAAGCCAAATCTCTTCAGCTAAGCGACAAAAATAACTTCATTCTTCCGCAAGGTGATTAATGCTTGACTGTCAGAAAGGTGGAAATAAAACATGAAAATAATTACATATTTTAGCCTTCCGTTGTTATTCGAACGTATTTTAATTCATCTGATAGCTTCCGGCCACAGAAATCCATTTTGTTTTCATTTGACGTGAGAGTTATAAACGAAGAGGAAACAGCAAAATCACTAAACACAGGTCACGTAGAGACTACCCACCTCCCCACTACAATTCAGACTGCTCTGTGCATCAGCCCCAGATATACGATATTTCCGAACCGGGGCAATACTAGATAGTGGCGCCCAGCCACACATCCGTAGCGAAGCGGGAGAAGGTACTACTCTTACACGACTCAACTGCGCACGCACAGGAGCCCGCCCGCAACTGCTCAAACGAATCTTATTTAAACAGTTGTCACGTCACGCTCATCGGAGGCAATTTGTCGTTATGAATCATTGCATAGTCTTTCTAAAGCCTCTGACACACTTTACTGTTGGCAGACGCTTGTATGAGCACTATGTTTTGATGTTGTATATGGCGGATTTCCTTTGCGACTTAAGTTTTATTTTCGTTTTTTCTTCCTCTTGTTAACGTTTCGTTGCTGCAGTATTATCCTGCAGACGCGTATACAGTAATATCCTTTGTTGGAGTAATGGTTCTTACCAGCCAAAGTCACAAAAATTTAACTGAGAACTAAAACAATGAAACATTCCTGGAATTCTAAAAAATTCCCGCTTTTTTCCCGGCTTTCTCCCGGATGAAAATATTCCCGGGTTTTTCCCGGATCTCCCGGTTGTCCCGGGTCGTATACACCCCGTTAAAATCGATTATTCCCCTTTATGAGAGCGATTGAACTTGAATTCGCGATTTTATTTTTGGATGTTTTTCCTCTTCCTCTTCCAGAAACTCTTCATCATCTCAGAATCTTCTCTCTTCCGTTCGCCTGTCCACTTTTTACCAGGTTGTTGCATAGTTCCTTGTCCGAACTTCACATTCATGAGTTTATTACGGCACTTGTTGCGGTCTTCGACATTTGCTGCACCCCTTCAGGGTGATTGACGAAGATATACAAATATTTTAATATTTTATTCTACAAGTAAAACTAATGAAAAAAAGTTCATATAAACATAGGTCCGCAAATGTTTAGTTAAGGAGTTAGTGCTAATAAAAGATTTTGCCTCTGCAGTAGTTTTCCAGAACATCCAGAGAACAAAGAAGTAATTCGTAAAATTTTTAATTAATTAAATACTTGGCCCAATTTGTTTTTTAAATTCCAGACAATTACACAAATTTTTCAACAGAAGTTGTAGAGAATTTTATTTTGGATGAATGATGGTAATAATGTTAACTGAAACCATCTCTCTTTCATAAATAATCTAGGAACTACAACAGTTACTATGTGGTTTCACTTAAATACAGTGTTATTATTATGTTCTTTAACTGATAAATATAGAAAACTATCTCGTTTCAAGGTTAGGAAACGACTGAAACAGCTCACTAACGGTTGCCAACAATGACATTCTTAATGTAAAAAGTAAACAAGTTTACTTGTATAATAATCTTTGCTTCTCTGGATGTCCTGGGAAACTACTGCGGGTAGACGTCTGGGACATGTTTTATTAGATTCGCCAGACCAATAACAACAAAATAAATGGAAATCGTGCTTTACTTTAACCTTGTACAGTTTTGCGATGGCTTCATATTAGCGAAGTTGCTGAATTTCAGACAAAATCTTTTATTAGCAATAGCTTCATAACTAAACATTTGAAGACCTATGTTTATAAGATATTTTTTCTTTAATTTTTATTTGTAGAATAACATATTAAAATATTTGCAAATATTTGTGAATCACCCTGAATATATATATTATATATAATTTTTCCTTAGGTTTAACAACAACCGTGAGTAACTGAATGGACAATAAGCAGACGACCGTCCCTACTTTAGGGCCAGTGACTCCTAGAAGGGAAAGGGCCATTGCCTTTAGAAAAACATCACAGCCATGCCTCTCCAAGATTCGAACTCGTTCCCATCTCGGACGAATGGCCAGAAGCCTATCACTTTTACCACTGCGCCACTGAGCGACTTATAAAAGTTGTAGCACTGTCAACAGAAAATGCAACAAAGCATCATTTATTTATTTAGCCGCAAGACAATGGATGCTGAAAAAGATGAAGTTTATTCCTCATGTTAAAAATACTTCAATTAAAACAGAAATGAATAACACCACAGATTACGTATCTTGATGTTTCGGCATTTCTCCCATTAGTATAGCATAATTTCTAAATTCAAGGAAAAATTATTCGCACCAGAAAATAGTTCCACACCTTTATTAGTCAATTTTCTTGCAGTTATATGAAATAAGTAATTGGTGCCAAATTTGGTTGGACTGATATATTCAGTTGAGTTCTTGTTTTAAATACTCCGCAAATTCTCCCTATTTTAGTGCTTTTGGGTAACTTTAAAACTTGAGGACAAAAAATAGGAAATAGAAGACGTTTGTTGTCCTCAATCAGTTTTAAAGGAACTGAGGACAAAACATGAAAACTAAGGACTGTCCGCAGAAAATGAGGACTTCTGGTGATCTTAGTTCAGTTATTAAAAGTATAATAGGAGATTTACATTGTTGTGCCGTTGCACGTAGGTGGTGAAGGGCATGGTGTATAGGGGAGACCGAGGATAGCAAAAAAGAGGAGGCGCCATTTTTCAGTTCTGTCTAGGGCGGCAAAACACCTAGCAAAGGCCCTGATAGTGCTGCCAATTTCACCAAGGCCGCATAGGCGTGGATGATGCTGACAGGGATGTGATTTCCATCTTTTCGGTAAGCTGAAAGGACATCTGTGAGGAAAGAGATTTTATAACGATGACAACTTACACTCAGTTTCTCGAATCGCTCTGTGAACAAGGAACTAATTTCTATGGTTGACGAATTTTTTAACTATTGTTCGAACGTTTACAGAGACCACTGTTTACAGAGACTTGGTAACTCTGAAAAATAGTGTCAAGTATCTGTGTCATTTGAAGTGTAGTGCAGCATTCAATGAATGTTTCTATGCCTGCCATAATAATGGGTAACTTCGTTTCTGAAGTCCCCTCGTACGTGAGGATTAATCATTTCCCAGGTGATATCCTCCATAAGACTCGTTCGTGAAAGTTGAGGTGAAATAGCATTGACTTTCAGAATACATAGTCCATTAATTACACACATACTCAGAAGATAAAAAATTTCACCATGAGCCATTTCTTCGAGGGCCTAGCGACATCATTTTTTTGACAGAACTGATCCATCAGTTCGTCTCTAATTTTTGTGCGATTATAAAATGAGATAATTTCTGGTTTCCGATCATCACCAGTGCCTTCATCAACTGCATTGTCATGCGGCATGGTTGACGTAGCGAGTAAGTTTTATTTTTCCTGAAACAATATGACACAAGAATGTATGTGTGACGAAAGCAAACAATGAGTCTCTATTCTTATTTGGGAATATTTCTTTTGGACTTCTTTTCTTGCTTTTCTCGTCATCCTCTCGTTCGTGAGTTTCTTTCCTTCCAACTGTCTGAGCCAACTTCAAGCTGCTAGAACAGTTGTCACCTGTTACACTTCTATTTGTTCCAGAAAATGTTCCACTAATTTCAACACATCGCTAGCAGCACCACTAACACGAGACTTTCCTTCAGGTTCCCGTCCGACTTGAAGATGCAGATTAATTGTCTAGCCAGTCTTAAAATCAACAAGAGCAAATATTTTTAATACTTATCTTGTAGGTGTACCGGTTATGTACTGCCTAAAGGAGCAATTCCCCCTGAATGACAGATGTCGTGGATGGTTGATTACTCATTTTCCCGTAAGTTCAAATACTTTCATAATTGGAGCGAGTTTATCTTCTAACGGCCAATAATTACGGATATTTACGTTATCAAAACGCAAATATCGATGCATAAAACGAAATCTCTTCTCGCTCTTAGTGAAAAAGAAACATTCCAATCCATTGCCTTTAAAGTTGACCCACAAGTGTTTCAAACTCTTTCTTGAACAACGCCTCTCTAACCTGTGACATGAAGGATACCGATGCTATCTGTCAATCTCGCGTCTCTTTCTGTGGTAAATCTTGAACTAACATGTTTAATCTATAGGAAACTGTAATTTGTATTATGTCGCCGTCAAGATGCAAAATCAGTGCATCTTTTGTTGTCTTGACCGAACAAGCTTCCACGAAAATGAATAATTAATTCTGTTATGTGCTCGAGTAGACGTATCAGGGATCCCATATCGCTCCAACTCCAGACGCCCCACACCATTACAGAGCTTACACCAGCTTGAACAGTCCCCTGTTGACATGCAGGGTCCATAGATTCATGAGGTTGTCTCTATACCCGTACATGTCCATCCGCTCGATACAATTTGAAATGAGACTCGTCCGACCAGGCAACATGTTTCCAGTCATCAACAGTCCAATATCGGTGTTGCCGGTTCCAGGCGAGGCGTAAAATTTTGCGTCGTGCAGTCATCAAGGGTACACGAGTGAGCCTTCGGCTCCGAAAGAGCCCATATAGATGATGTTTCGTTGAGTGGTTGCACTCTGACACTTGTTGATGGCCCAGCATTGAAATCTGCAGCAATTTGCAGAAGGGTTGCACTTCTGTCACATTGAACGATTCTCTTCAGTCGTCGTTGGTCCCGTTCTTCCAGGATCTTTTTCCGGCCGCAGCGTTTTACCGGATTCCTGATATACACGGTACACTCGTGAAATGGTCGTGCGGGAAAATCCCCACTTCATCGCTACCTCGGAGGTGCTGTGCCCCTTCACTCGTGCGCCGACTATGACACCACGGTCAAACTCACGGAAATCTTGATAACCTGCCATTGTAGCAGCAGCAACTGATCTTAGAACTGCGCTAGACACTTCTCTTATTCAGGCGTTGCCGACCGCACTGCCGTATTCTGCCTGTATACGTATCTCTGTATTTAAATACGCAAGCCTATATCAGTGTGTGGTTACCCGCGGAACAATGATTGTACGCCGGCGTGCACCTTTCGTCGGAAGGCCACGAATATCTCTCTTCAGGACTCCAAATATACAGAAATCGTATGGGAAAAGATAGGGTCTATATGGAGGATGTGAAACGGGGCCAGCCCACATGTTGTCATGGTTGTTAAGACCATGCTGCAGAAGTTTCACTGGGAAGCCATTACACATTCTCCATACAGTTCCCGGTCTCTCCCTATGCGATTTCCCTAATTTTGGTGCTCTGAAGAAGGACATTTGTTGTCGTCGATTTGCTTCGGACGAAGGTACAATCGTGGTTCCGCAGAGTAACACTTTTCCTATGATGCAGATATCTGCACTTACACTCAACTCGTTAGCTGAGCAACAAAAATCTCGTAAGACGAGGTATCAGTAAGTCCAGTTGATAAGTTTGCGCTATAAAGTAAAGATCAACAGTCGTAACTCGAATAATAAGGACCTTAATACTAAATGAAATGATAAGATGTGCTTATTGACGTAAAGGACGAAGTAATCTTTTTTCATACAGTGGCATCTAACGATAAGCCAAAATACCTACTACGACTGAAACTACGTAATAAACCAATGTCAGTTGACAGCAAAGCCTAATGATGCTCAATCTAGTCTCTAATATACCACGACTAGTAAATAATCATTCAATTCATCAAAACATGGAAGCAACATTTAATTTCAAATATTGCAAAGATTACAAAAGTTCGTAATTCAAAAACCAATTATCTTTTCTGAAGTTTTTGCCTCGTTAGAAAGCTCAGGCAACGGATAATCCGGTAAACCTTTTACTTTCCTTCAAACTTGTTAGACTGAGGATTATTGTATTACGTCGTAAATGACATTTAAATTTTGTTTAATTAAACAACAGAGAGTTACCGCAAGGAGATTTCGCAGCGTTAATGCACGTGGGAGAAGGCAAACCAACTAAAACCGAAGGAGACGACACAGAAAAAGCTAAGTACTGACTTTACCTTGCCATCTTGCTACATTGGAACTTTGTCGTGCGTATATCATTCCAAATGACGACACATACGATATGCAAACAAAAACGCTGCGCGCAACTTGCAGTAGGCAACCTCAAACAGTTTTCCATGTAGGCACTGACCATCTTGTCTCATAGTGGTGTAAATGTATTAACAGTTATGGCGATTACTTCTGAAGTAATAAACAGTTTTTTTGTATCTGTCTCATTTTCATTTGACTGTAACTTACATTACAAATAAAATAATGTTTAAAGACTGCCTCATAACAAACATAGTAAACTTCAATTCACTATTGTGTTCCATCGACGAGTAATGTAGGTTTAATGTACAAGCATACCAATTTTTCCCACAGCTCAATACACAATTTATATTGTAAATTTTCCTCTGTGGCATGTAGGCTACGCATCACAGTTTCCGAACGCTGCAGATGGATAGTATTGCGTTTTTATATGATCATACATAGACAAAGACAGTGGCGTGCTTCATAATGTCTGATTTACTGAATAATACAGTGTCCCAGAATAAATGGCCAATATTCAGGGATATGACAGGAACGATCATTTGAAGCAAAAAAAAGTCTAAAAAACGTGGGCTTTAAAATGTATACCATAAGACCTATGATCACTTCGACTACGATATTGTGAAACAAGTCTCTTCTACTGCAAGCTCTTTGCTTTTCATATTTTGGGAGGAGGTAGTATGGACCTAAACAAGCAAAAATATCTAGTAAAAGTGGGCTCTTAAATGCATACCTTAAGAGCTATGAGCATTTGTTCAGTAGAAGAAATGTGTTTCACATCATGGTTCTTAAGTTATGCACCTTAGAACCCGTGTTTACTTGACCTTTTCAGTTTACTTGACCTTTTCAGCTTGTTTTAGTCCATACTGTCACCTCTCATAATATGCAAAACAAAGAGATTGCGGTAGAAGAGATTTATTTCGCAATATCAAAGACGAAGGAGTGTTCCCAGTTCCTAAGGTATGCGTTTTAGATCCCATGTATAATAGACGTTTTTGCTTCGAATGATCGTTTCTGTCACATGTCTGAATATTGACAGACGTGAATGAGATTTTCACTCTGCAGCGGAGTGTGCACTGATATGAAACTGCCTGGCAGATTAAAACTGTGTGCCGGACTGAGACTCGAACTCGGGACCTTTGCGGGCAAGTGCTCTAACAATTGAGCTACCCAAGCACGACTCACGCCCCGTCCTCACAAATTTACTTCTTTTGCTGAGAATGATCATTCCTGTCATATACCTGAATACCAATCATTCCTCCTGCAACATTCTGTTTCTAAAATCTGCAGATTTAAAAAAACACATGAGCATACATTAAAACTAGCCTTGGGTTTTACAGCTGTAAACGTACGCCACACAAAAGGAAAGCAAAATAATGACACGATATGCATCCTAACTTCTTCTTACTAAAATAACAGAAACACTAGCTGAAACAAGCTCTATGTTCTAAAATTAAGTGCACAGTATTATTTGCATCTTATATATTAGTAACTATTTAGTTTAAATTAAACAGTGGAAAGTCCATGAAAAGGCTAGATTGCTACTCACCATATAGAGTAAGCGTTGACCTGCAGACAGACACAATGAAAAGACTGCTAAAAATGTAAACTTTCGGACATAAAAGTCCTTCCGAAATAGAACACGACACACACATTCACGCAAGCACACCTGACGCACACTTGGCTACTCCCGACGACCAGAGACAATAGCCATTTGCATATTGTGCTTGTGTGTGTGTTTTACTTCGGAAGGACTTATTGTCAGAGAGCTTAAACGTTTAGCAGTCTTTTCATTGAACCTGCATGCAATTGAACGCCTCCTCTGTGTGTTGAGTAACGACATGACCGACGTTTGAGGAAAACAAGTTTCCAATGTCCACAAGACGGCGCTTGCCGCCGTTGAAACACCTCAAATATGGGAACACGACCATTCGAACTTAACCTTGTAGCAATTGTTCTCGAACTGCTTCCGAGATACGCAAGAAGGAAAGAGCTGACGAGTTCATTAGAGAAGGCAGAATCGTCACACTGAATGAAATCACAATGGATCTCGCAACGGACATAGTGTAGTGCAGGAAAATAATTCAAAGTTTGTGTTATCGAAAAGTTTGTACCTGTTGAGTCCGACATTTATTGCTCAGTGACGGAAAGGTTATGAGAAGGACCTTTACCCAAAACCTTCCTCAGCAGATCGTACGAGGGCTATGCCGAAAGTTTTTAGCAGTATGTGTAAAAAAAAATTATTTGCAAAAAAAAGTTTACAACTTTTCAAAATACTCTCCATTAGTTTGTATACATTTTTCCATTCTCTGAAAACACTTAGAAAATGTGTCAGTCCAAGCTTCTTTTGGGATGTCACTTAGTGCACTCTCGTACGCTGCAGTGGCCTCTTCATCTGATGAAAACCGCTGCCCTAGAATTTTTTCCTTAGTCTTAGAAAACAGAAAGAAGTCACAGGAGGCCAGGTCAGGTGAATAGGGGGGATGGGGTTACGCTCGCACTTTTTCCTTCTCCAGAAAGTCCATCGTTCTGGCAGCCCTGTGCGCAGATGCATTGTCGTGATGCAGCAGAAGGTGCCCACTCTTGGACTTTGGATGCTGTGACTTCCATGTGGCGATGACTTTTGGAAGACCATCGTACACGTACCATTCAACATTGACTGTACGAGGTGTGTCCAAGGTCACAGAGGTGAGATGCCCGATCTTTGTGAAAAAAGTTGCCACCACCATTTTTCTAGAGCTCCGACTTCGTCGAACTTTTGTGGGTGATTCCTCCCCAGGAAAACACCATACAGAAGACTGTCGCTTCGTTTCGGGGTCATAATGGTAGACCCACGTTTCATCACCTGTGACGATATTGTAGGTGTCTTGGGAATTCCCTCTGTTGAATTTTTCGAGCATGAAACGACACTAGTCCACTCTCACCTCCTTTTGGCTTTCTGTCAGGGAATGTGGCACCCAACGGGCACATCTCTTAGTAAGGCCTAAGTGACTATGAACGATGGTCTGTGCTGCTGTTGATCCAATATTTAGGGTCCCTTCAATGTCGCAAAATGTAAGATGTGGATCTTCTTTGATTATTTTCCTCACAGCATCAATGTTTTCAAGGAGTCACAGCTGTTGCTGGCCGACCGGGACGAGGTTCATCTTCAATTGACTGCCGACTCCTCGAAAACTCTCGAAACCAATTTCCAACTGTGGCCCTAGAAGGGGAAGCTTCACCAAAAACACGCAGCAAAGAAGAATGGCATTCTTCGCCACTTAAACCCTTTTTATAATCGTAAAAAGTTATGGCGCGAAAATCGCGGCGCGACAGCTCCATCCTGCGCCGTCTCTGACTCAGCACTGCCTGTGCTTTCTTACCGCGCTGTGGGGGGATCAGCGCTAGCCAGGGGTTGCGCACGCACGTCCCAAGGTCGAAAAACATCGCTCTTTCGAATCAAAACAACCCCATTGTCCTCCGCCTTACGGTTTACGGGCTGCTAAAAACTTACGGCATAGCCCTCGTACCGACCGAAACGTGGAAGCAGCGGGAGTGTTGGCTGGAGAAGCAGGTAAATTACGTAGCCCCACAACCTTCCCGCGCCTGGAATTCGTTCATGTTATCGCACGAGCTTTCAGTGGTAGTGGAGACCGATTTGGACTCCGCTACTCTGTTCCTCTTGCCCGGATGCCGGCTATCTCCCCCAAGTACATCGCTGCTGCTGCTGATGTCTGCTCCGCTGACGGCGCTGTCCAAGCCGACGGACAGGTGTGACGCTTGGCTCACGCCGGACAACCCTATAACATTCGACACAATGAGTTTCACATCACTAGCAATTTCAGTATCGTGGCTGCCCAGGCCTACTACGCAGTACACGTGTCACAGTAATGGATGTCCAAACATTCGCATCGTTACACAACGTACCCCAGTCTGGTAGTAACATAGGCGTGCAGTCTCGCATGCAAAAGATCATAAAGGTACCGAATGGCATCCTAAGATAGACTGTTACTATCATCTTGCGCCTTTTGTTGCAATTCGGCAGTAGTCCTGGCAGGCTCTAGAGAACGAGTAAGTTCCCAATTAATCTGTCCCATATGTGTTCAGTTGATGTGCGATCTGGTAATCTTGCTGTCCACGGCAGTTGTTTTATACCATGAAGAACACGTTGCGTTGCAACAGCCGTTTGTGGACGTGCATTGTCCTGCTGAAAATTACGTGACATTCCTTTCGAAGAAACGGCAGCAGCACAGGGATAACATATAGCGGGCACTGGTTACTTACCTGCAAAAACATCAAATCTGACCGCCATGGTGCCATCCAAGAGGAGTAGACTATATGCGGCACCAGATTTCATCCTCTACAGTCTCTCACAATCATCCTACACAAACGCAGCACCGCACGATATACACCATTACAGTCACCTACGCTTATCAGATAAATTTTGAAGCACACAGTTCTCACACTACGCGACGGGAAGCTGCCATTGTGCGAGATGGACACTTTTCCAGTTACCGGTTGGAGACTGGACCTGACCTTCCGGGTCTCCCAGCCAACGACGCCATACACTATGTTGTTCACAGCAGTTGGCAAGTTTTGTCTTTTCATATATTCGACCCTAATATACTGTTTATCCAAATACAGTATTCGATGTAGACTGTGTGTAACACAGATTTACCTAGGTGTGATATCAGAGGTAACAAAGAGGCTTGTAGTATGGGTCTTTGCCCTGACCAGCAGTTCCATGTTTTCTAACTGTCGCTGTAGTGTCCCATACGACCAGGAAATGTGCACAAACCACCTCCTTTATATGCTAAATGCTTACAAGAATAACATAGTGCTAGGAAGGCAATTTCGAATGTTTTTCTGTTCTTGCAAGCGTAATTGCTCAAGTAATGCAACACGTGGCGTCGTTAATGTAACTTGTTTTGTTGTTGTTGTATTTAGAATTACCAAGGAGGGATGTGATGTGAAAAATATGCTTTCGTACACGATTTAATTCCATTTTTACTAGATAGATGTCGTGTGACGAGGGCTTCCCGTCGGGTAGACCGATCTCCGGATGTAAGTCTTTCGATCTGACGCCACTTCGCCGATTTGGCGTCGATGGGGATGAAATGATGATGATGGTGATTAGGACAACACAACACCCAGTCTCTGAGCGGAGAAAGTCTCCGACCCAGCCGGGAATCGAACCCGGGCCCTTAGGATTGGCATTCTGTCGCACTGACCACTCAGCTACCGGGGGTGGACTCCACTTTTACTGTATTCGTATCGATAGAAAATGAAGCTGGAACTCTGAAACCAATGCTCGTTTGCCTACTGGTACTGCTTGTTGTTCGTTACATTCTCAGTTTTCAACACGTACGCATAACTTTTTTAATGTTCACGTTTGCCAAAAACTTCCCATGAACCATGGATCTTGCCGTTGGCGGGGAGGCTTGCGTGCCTCAGCTATACAGATAGCCGTACGTAGGTGCAACCACAACGGAGGGGTAACTGTTGAGAGGCCAGACAAACGTGTGGTTCCTGAAGAAGGGCTTTTCAGTAATTGCAGGGGCAACAGTCTGGATCATTGACAGGTTTGGCCTTGTAACACTAACCAAAACTGCCTTGCTGTGCTGGTACTGCGAACGGCTAAAAGCAAGGGGAAACTACAGCCGTAATTTTTCCCGAGGGCATGCAGCTTTACTGTATGGTTAAATGATGATGGTGTCCTCTTGGTAATGTATTCCAAAGATAAAATAGTCCCCCATTCGATTTCCGGGCGAGGACTACTCAGGAGGACGTCGTTATCAGGAGAAAGAAAACTGGCGTTCTACGGATCGAAGCGCGGAATGTCAGATCCCTTAATCGGGCAGGTAGGTTAGAAAATTTAAAAAGGGAAATGGATAGGTTAAAGTTAGATATAGTGGGAATTAGCGAAGTTCGGTGGCAGGAGGAACAAGACTTTTGGTCAGGTGAATACAGGGTTATAAATACAAAAACAAATAAGGCTAATGCAGGAGTAGGTTTAATAATGAATAAAAAGATAGGAGTGCGGGTAAGCTACTACAAACAGCATAGCGAACGCCTTGTTGTGGCCATGATAGACACGAAGCCCACGCCTACTACAGTAGTACAAGTATATATGCCAACTAGCTCTGCAGATGATGACGAAATTGATGAAATGTATGAGTATAGATGTAGATGTGACACTTTTCATGTATAAGGTAAACTGACTGTAATTTTTAATGTCATAGATTTTACAATGTCCGGGTTTATACAGTGTCTGCGTCTTACATTACAGTTTCCTTCAGACAAGCTTGCAGGTCTGAAAGAACAGACAATGGTTTGACGATTACAGCATTTGTACATATTATAAAAAAAGAAAAAAGGAAATTTCTTCTGTGAAGAAAGTTCATATTGAATCTCTTTTCTAGTTGAAAAGTATTCCTACATTATATAAACCGATTAATATGTCTCCGTAAACTGTGTTACTTAATGTATCTAATTAATGTTCCTTATTAAAGTATTATTTTTCATAATTTACAGTTCTATATTTTGAATTTTTCTAATACAACAATTTCATCTTATCTTTTATTTTTTATTTCTACTTCAGTACTATCTTGCCTTATGGAGGTTCGAATGTAGTTTTATACTGCAGTAAGAAAAAATAAATCATGTGGGGTAGAAAATTGGCAAAAGTATTACATGAGGTATCATAACAAAAACAAAATAGGTTTTTAGACAGTCAAGAGAAGTGACAACTCAAATAACTAATTAACAACACTAATTAATAATTATCTGGTAATACCTCACATTCGACGAGACAAGAACTAATGTCCATATTACTGTTGTCTGGACTACAATGGAATTTACTGCCAAAATTTAAAGGATGTTTATACTATTTCAGCATAAGTTTGATAGTATTCTTTAAGTCGGTTTCTCTCAAGTATTGCATTTTTGAGTTGTGTGGCTTCTTGCCGGTGTGTGTTGTTACGCGTGAATCGCGTGGCTCTTCAAACCAACAGAGCACATGCAGTAAACTGAGATCCAACGTTACGCACAGTGGCAACCCAGTTTTAGTGAAGCTTTGTGTAACCTTTTGTAATGGTAATAATTAACGACGGCAAGAATTTTAGCTTATGATCTAGAGTCAATTTTGATACACAGTACATACTTGATAATTACATAACGAAGCAGACAACATTTTGATGAAAAGACATCTGTGTAACAATTTCAATTTCAGACTGCTGCTGTTAGTATACATACTGGACGATATTATTTTCATTTGTTTTGTCTCAGTTCAAATGGCTTCAAGCACTATGGGACTTAACATCTGAGGTCATCAGTTCCCTAGAACTACTTAAACCCAACTAACCGAAGGACATCACACACATCAATGCCCGAGGCAGGATTAGAACCTGCGACCGTAGCAGCAGCGCAGTTCCGGACTGAAGCGCCTAGAACCGCTCGGTCACTACGACCGGCTTTTGTCTGTGTAAATGGGGTAGTGAACAAACGAAAAATGAAAAAATGTGGAGTATGAATCGTTGAAATGATGAATAATTAAGTGTCAGTGAGCGTGGGAATCAGATGGTATGAGCACATACATGGCGGACCATGAAAACTACACTCCTGGAAATTGAAATAAGAACACCGTGAATTCATTGTCCCAGGAAGGGGAAACTTTATTGACACATTCCTGGGGTCAGATACATCACATGATCACACTGACAGAACCACAGGCACATAGACACAGGCAACAGAGCATGCACAATGTCGGCACTAGTACAGTGTATATCCACCTTTCGCAGCAATGCAGGCTGCTATTCTCCCATGGAGACGATCGTAGAGATGCTGGATGTAGTCCTGTGGAACGGCTTGCCATGCCATTTCCACCTGGCGCCTCAGTTGGACCAGCGTTCGTGCTGGACGTGCAGACCGCGTGAGACGACGCTTCATCCAGTCCCAAACATGCTCAATGGGGGACAGATCCGGAGATCTTGCTGGCCAGGGTAGTTGACTTACACCTTCTAGAGCACGTTGGGTGGCACGGGATACATGCGGACGTGCATTGTCCTGTTGGAACAGCAAGTTCCGTTGCCGGTCTAGGAATAGTAGAACGATGGGTTCGATGACGGTTTGGATGTACCGTGCACTATTCAGTGTCCCCTCGACGATCACCAGTGGTGTACGGCCAGTGTAGGTGATCGTTCCCCACACCATGATGCCGGGTGTTGGCCCTGTGTGCCTCGGTCGTATGCAGTCCTGATTGTGGCGCTCACCTGCACGGCGCCAAACACGCATACGACCATCATTGGCACCAAGGCAGAAGCGACTCTCATCGCTGAAGACGACACGTCTCCATTCGTCCCTCCATTCACGCCTGTCGCGACACCACTGGAGGCGGGCTGCACGATGTTGTGGCGTGAGCGGAAGACGGCCTAACGGTGTGCGGGACCGTAGCCTAGCTTCATGGAGACGGTTGCGAATGGTCCTCGCCGATACCCCAGGAGCAACAGTGTCCCTAATTTGCTGGGAAGTGGCGGTGCGGTCCCCTACGGCACTAGTAGGATCCTACGGTCTTGGCGTGCATCCGTGCGTCGCTGCGGTCCGGTCCCAGGTCGACGGGCACGTGCACCTTCCGCCGACCACTGGCGACAACATCGATGTACTGTGGAGACCTCACGCCCCACGTGTTGAGCAATTCGGCGGTACGTCCACCCGGCCTCCCGCATGCCCACTATACGCCCTCGCTCAAAGTCCGTCAACTGCACATACGGTTCACGTCCACGCTGTCGCGCCATGCTACCAGTGTTAAAGACTGCGATGGAGCTCCGTATGCCACGGCAAACTGGCTGACACTGACGGCGGCGGTGCACAAATGCTGCGCAGCTAGCGCCATTCGACGGCCAACACCGCGGTTCCTGGTGTGTCCGCTGTGCCGTGCGTGTGATCATTGCTTGTACAGCCCTCCCGCAGTGTCCGGAGCAAGTATGGTGGGTCTGACACACCGGTGTCAATGTGTTCTTTTTTCCATTTCCAGGAGTGTATAAAGCAGTTTTCGGTATAGTGCTTTAGAAGCAGCACTTACTTCAGTCAGTCAGACGATGAAAATGGGGTTAATTATGTCTAATTTTCTTCTTCTGAGATGTATTATTTTGTAATTTCTTCTAAATTTAGTTTGGAATTGGGACTGGTCCAAAGAGGGAGAGAAACATGTTACGCGAACAGAACTATGAAGCTGATTGGTTACCGTGCTATTTCGTCAATCAGAGGAGAGGTCTTTCGCGCACTTTAATACTGGGAGAGGAATTTCATGTGTGGGCGTAGAGGAGTCCGTGTTCAGTCCTTGTGAAGATACGTCCTTTATCCAATTATCGTGGAGACTGAGTAATTATCGTTTTTTGAAGAATTTAATTAATCGGTAGATTTCCATGATCAGTCGTACGTAATGTCTACGAAAACTTGGGATTTTTTTTAAATTGAAAATTAAGTGTTTCTTTCGGAGGGTATAAATTCGACGTGGCGTGCTGTAGAATCGCCAACACAAAATTTCTGAGTCCAAAAACAATTGTTTGAGCGAGCATTCAAAACTATTAATCAACAAGTATTTGTACAACTATTTATTAATTAATAACAATGACAGGTCTCTTCAGGCTTGAGTCTGAGTTCAAATAGCCAACTGGTTACTAGAGAGAGAAGATTTATGCGCTATTAAATGTGAAAGGATTAGCAAAAGCTGTGCATATTTTTGTTCTTTCGTTTCTGGAACTGTCTGTTAGGATGGACTGGGAAGTAAACGTGTGCACTAAAATGAAGAGACCGAACATTTCTTTATATAGCAGTTACAGGCAGAACTGGTGAAAATTAAGTCACTTTAACAACATAAACTACAACTTGTCTGTGCATACAGTTGAGACGTGTAGCGCAAATAACTTTTTACATCTTTTAACGGCTGAGGTACATTATACGTAGCTTCAGGACAGACCATACTTTCGGTGTTGAATGGCAGAAGAAGAAATCGCGCCATCGCAACCTTTACAGCTTGTGAGGCTGGAACAGTATACGTACCGTCAATCTCGGAGGCTCCAGTGCACACCCTGAACTGCGATAAACGCAGTCACTTTCTTTGAATTTGTGACTTTCTATCGATCCTGGCGATCATCTTTTCCAGTCCGCCCACATCCCACTCACCGTCATGTACAACTAAATTCATGTGTTAGGACAGGATGGCGGAGTTAAAAGAAGCCCGCCTCACCTTCGAATGCGAATGCAGTATTTCGACTTCTGAAAACAATGGACAGGTTTACGCAATAATTAACTGTTAGCATTCTTCTGTCAGTATTTCGGTTTATTTCATCAGTGAGACAGAGGTTTCTCTTTGCGGCCTGCAAAATGACTTTCTCGATAGAAGAAAGAATTGAAATTGTGGAAGCGTATGTGAAAACTGGTCCGATTAAGGGAACTCGCGAGATTTTCCGGGATCAGGTACCCGGAAAGAGGCATACCAGCAAAAAGAGCAGCACAGAATCTGTATAAAAACTGGGGCACCTACGGATCTGTGCAAAATGTAAAACGACAAAGAATTCCTTCAGTTCGCACACCACAAGTTATTGCAGACATTCGCCGAAGAGTTATTCAGAGCCCAAAGAAGTCTACATGTAAATTGGTCCAACAGGGGCATTTAGGGAGGAGGAGTTCCCACCGAATATTGAAAAGTCTTAATTTGAAACCATATTGTGTGACGGCTGTGCAGCAATTACGAAGGATGACGGTCAAAAAGTGTAGATCAATGCGCGTGGCTTCTCAATAACATTAACAATTATTTATTAGGCCTTTTACGCTATGAGTGATGAAGCATGATTTCATCTTTCTAGTTATGTGAATTCACAGAAGACGAGGTACTGGGCAACGGAGAATACTAACACTGTATATTAGCAATCACACACCATGATGAAAAAAATCGGCGTTAGTGCGGTGTAACAGGAACGCCCATCAGTGGACCGATATTTTTTGACACTTCCCTCAACACAGTTGCAGATACAGAATTTTTTATACATGTTGTGTTCAACTCATTGAATATGAAATACAATACTGCTTCTTCCAGCAAGATAGGACATCCCGCACATCTAAGGTAGCCCTGGAACGAATCCACTATGTCTTCACTGAGAAATGAACTGTCAGCAAACATTTATGACCACCAAGTTCGCCTGATCTACCAACATGTGATTTTTTTCCTTTAGGGAAACTTGAAATTCAATGTGGAGGAAAGAAATCCACACACAATACAGTAATTGAAAGACAACATCAGCTGTAAAGTATCCAAACTTTAAGCTGCGTCTACCTGAATATGCTTTGACGTGCTCAACTGTGTACTGATGTTCTATAAAAGTATTTCTCACCGTAATTTTCATTGTAAATAAATGGTAAGTCATTTCATCTCTTCGTTTCTGTAATTTCATTGCGTTTCCTTCGTACTTACACGGCCTATTTTTATCTCCGTCATCCTATAGTGAAGTTACGGATAGAGATATTTCTGCTTAGTACGTGCGACAAGAACAGATATCAGATTATGTGAGCAGCGAACACCGGACATGCAGCTCTGAGACTGGAAGTGCTGATCATAACTGGACAAAATCGTACAGTATTGTACAGTACTCCATAGAGCACATTTATGGCGCACTTCGGCGCTGCACGTCGCCTACAAAACTCCGCGATGATAAGATAAATATGAGATTGTATAAAGCATTTGAACTTAGATTAACACAGAAATTTACTTCAGATCAAGCTTAACTCAGAAGTCTGCATTGTATGAACGTTGATCCCAGATTACATAACCGTGAAGTAGGGTCAACCTTGACGCGAAAATTCTCGGATCGAAGTCGGGTTCAAATATAATCGTCAGTTTACAGTGTAATGAGATAACAAAATAACGCTTTTGTTATGAGCAAATACAAATTAAATAGTGAAAAAAGTTGTTATTAACACGAAAATATGTGGTTACGCTTTTCCAACACTGCTGAAGCTCGAGATACATTTTCGATCTGTGAAGTTAGGTTAAGGAAATAATCAGCTATGTGCGTAATCACTGCAGGTAATAACTGATCTCAACAAATTCTGCGGGACATCCCGTAATTTATATGGTTAGTTTAACAGCATTTATAGACATTTATCGGCGCACTAAGAAAGGAAAATTCGAAATATTTGTCGTGAGCAATTGTGTCGATTTTGACAGCAGCCAATGGTGACTGAACACCTGTTATAAATGCGCTCTCCCTTCTCAGCCTGAGTAGCAATAACTATACAGTGCGTATTAATTGTTTTAACAATCGAATACGTGCGCAAACTCACATGACATCTGCTCGCACTTCGATAAATGAAACTTAAGCAAGTATAAGTACGTGACATGTTCCAGGAGTTCCGTATTGTATAACTTTTCCCACACGGGCCATGAAAGCCCAAAGGTACCGACCGGCCGCCGTGTCATCCTCAGCCCACAAGCGTCACTGGATGCGGATATGGAGGGGCATGTGGTCAGCACATCGCTCTCCCGGCCGTATGTCAGTTTCCGAGACCGGAGCCACTACTTCTCAATCAAGTACCTCCGCAGTTTGCCTCAAAAGGGCTGAGTGCACCCCGCATGCCAACAGCGCTCGGCAGACCGGATGGTCACCCATCCAAGTGCTAGCCCAGCCCGACAGCGCTTAAATTCGGTGATCTGAAGGCAACCGGTGTTACCACTGCTGCAAGGCTATAGGCACCTTTTTATATAAGGGGCGCTCAAAAAGAAACGAACCGGAGGCATAATTGCAGAAACAAGCACCTGTATGTTAGAAGTATTGACGCTGGCTGTATAGACACTTGTCCCACTGGCGGTGAATAGCTGTCTCATGTAATTCCCTGGGCTGCGATGTCAACCAGTTCCGCATGTACAACTGGACGTCGTCGTCCGAGGTGAATCGTTTGCCCCTCAGAGCCTTTTTAAGGGGACCAAAAATGGCGTAATCACAGGGAGAGAGGTCCGGACTGTACGGAGGGTGGCCGAAAACCTCCATTTGAATTTGTGCACGGGTGCCGTGACTGTGATGGCCGTATGAGGCTCTGCATTGTCGTGGAGCAGAATGACCCCACGGGTGAGATTGCCTGGTCGTTTTGATTTGATCGGTTGGTGAAGGGCGGTCAAGGTTTGAGAGTAACACTGGGCATTCACTGTTGTCCCGTGCTGCAGGAAGTGCATCAGAAAGGGGCCATCTTGGACAATGAAGAACGACTGCATAGGGGCAAACGATTCACCTCGGACGACGACATCCAGCTGTATGTGCCGGACTGGTTAACATAGAAACCCTGGGAATTTTATGAGACAGTCATTCACCGCCTTGCGTCAGTGGGATAAGTGTCTCAACAGCCAGGGTCAATACTTCTAACATACAGGTAATGCCCCTTATAGTAATGTCACGGTAGCAGAGCGTATACAATGTGGCGTACGGCGCAGAGGATCTGGTGCTTGAACCTCTCGGCACGGTAGCTCAGTGTGTTCGGTCACAGGGCTAGTGGCCCTCAGTAATAAAATAATCTGAGTGAATGGATCAACGACGAACTTGAAAGGGTGTCATGGGACGTCCGCCCCGTACAAATACAATGAACAAAATGAGAAAAAAACCTCAGTCAGTTTGCAGAATTTTTTTCCAATTGTTACTTGGGTTGTTGGGGGAAGAGACCAAACTGCGAGGTCATCGGTCTCATCGGATTAGGGAAGGAAGCCGGCCGTGCCCTTTCAAAGGAACCATCCCGGCATTTGCCTGGAGCGATTTATGGAAATCACGGAAAGCCTAAATCAGGATGGCCGGACGCGGGATTGAACCGTCGTCCTCCCGAATGCGAGTCCAGTGTGCTAACCACTGCGCCACCTCGCTCGGTCCAATTGTTACTGCTTTCCCTATTTTGATGACCACAAAGATAATTACAACAACACTATGTTCTGAAACCGAACTGTACTTTCCGTTTTCCGAGCGCTCCGTGTCACTGTGGTGGGCAGCATTCTGCTTGCTTACGCGATGTGAATTATATTGCTTCTTTTGGCTTAAGCAAAAGTAAAACTTATCGTTTACTTTACAGGTACCTTTGTATTTCGATGCGTTTACCGACAATGACGAAGGACGAACCATTTTCTGAATTTAATGATAAATCATTTAAGCTGAGGTTTCACTTGGACAAAAATACTGTGCAGCAGTCAGAACGAAAGTTGAGAACACAGAACGAGAGAGCATCTGCCGAAACCAAACGAACCATTGACTCCAATGTACAGACGTGTAAGTCAAGGCACAGAGAGTAAATGCAATGTAATGTGTTTGGTTTCTTTCTTTGATTCCCTATGGCAAATGGATGCGAAACATTGTGTCAATACCTTTCAGAACCTGCTCTATAGCTACTCAAGCAAAGAAGAAGAAAAAGCGCAGATCTGCCCGCATCTGCACTTTAGTTTCTGTCCACACCCATGAGTCTGATTGTTTCTTTGTATCCTCCCATCTACTAAAATTAGATTTGAGAGCAACGTTAGCTACAGCGTTCGAAGTATTCATAGTATTGTATACGTGTGTGTAATGCCCACTCAAGGAAGACAAGGATACACAGTTTAGCTACCGTATTATAAATACGCCTCAGGTTGTGGATGAACTCAGACAGGTTGATAATCATTTTGAATATTTGGCAGTACTGTACCCATTGGCGGTGAACTCGGTTTCAACCAATGATTCCCACAGCTGCAGGAACACTACTTGTGATACCTCTTAGACAAAGTACTTATGCAGTACTACCAGACGAAAAGTTCAACCTGACACAAACTGTGGGAAATTTTTCTCACAACCTTCGTACCTGGATAAAGAGCTTTTCCTATTTGAGACACCTGTGAACGTTACTGCGTAAGACGATTTAAGAAGAAACTAAATTCCTTCAGCTACGACAATGTTTAAAGAAATCGTCTTAACGTCACTAAATCGTGTTATGTGAATCGTTTACTGGCTGTACTCTGTCGCATTTCGCTGGTTGGAAGGAAAAAAACTTACTGACAAATTTCACACAAGGAAAAGGGGGACGAAATGTCTCCCACTGGAAGGTCATGTTGTTTTATTTAAATGATTATAAAATCAGCTAAAACGAACAGTGAGACTGTCAGTATAATAACATTACTGTTGTCAGTATGATGTTGCACTGCCCAGGACCTGTAATGATAAAGGGCCCGTTTAGGTCAGGCATATTGTATACAGAAGTGGAAGAGAGAGCACCACTAAATTCCACAATCCGCATGCATTGCATACACGCAGAAATTACTGTTACAGTGTACTATTGGTGCCCAATGAGTGAATTGCGTATTTTCCGGTGAAAAAGAGCACTGGCTAACAGTCTTCGCTACATTAGGTTACTTAAACTGGTGTCACTCTGAGCTAGAATTTATGGTCAGCGACTAAGTATAAGGTCAATGAGTCGGATGCGGGTTTTGCAACTGTGAAATAATTTTCTACACTATATAAGTGAATATTAAATCTGAACTAATAATGCGAAAATTTTGAACTTGGATACCTTACAATGAAAATCTTTTTGTTTATTGCAAAGGAAAACAATTGATTTTCTATAACATTCTCTGCCATGCACAACTTGAAACAGGTCACGTCGACCAAATCATGTGGTAGAACTGACAACGACGTATAACGGAAGGCAGTAAGATCCCTTGGCTTTTGGTTTGGCAGTATTCGGCAGCCATTTCTAGGCGCAAGTAAATTAAGATAGGCAGCGCATTTTTGTTATCAAGTAACGTCTTCATCAATTACTTTAGTTTTAATATAATCTGCGAGAAATTGCTGATGTTTGATATTAACATGAAAAGGACTCCGTAGACAGGCAAAGAACCCCTTCTTGGGCAACTACTTCTCTAACGACCAAAAGGCAGTAAATGATCTTCAAGCACATGTGTACCAGCAACGGTATGAAGAAAATGATAGCAACAATGACGGTAATAATCGAATTATCCGGTAACTTCACACTTCACAGTGGATTTTCTCGAACTAAGAAATTTGCTGAATTAGTGAATATTTCAAAATGGCTTTACATCGAGGCTATGATGCCTAGAAGAGTCTTTACATCCTGCTGACATGAGAATAGCATAATCTCCACGTCAGAAGATTACTTCTACTTAACCATTTAACAGGCCCGCATTTTTTTCCACCGTGACTAATTTTGTAAGCTAAGCACACCATCCGTTACAGCACACTCCTTGGGCTGGGAAATGTGGCCTCAATGGTCTGGTGAAACGAACTATCACAGGTGCAATGCGTGGGTTCAGGCATTTACTTTTAAGAGGCACAAACAGATTTACTTTACCTCTGGTAACCTCAAGAGAAAGACGTTATAATCCAGAATCCGCATTAAACATCACGTTCCTTCATTACCAATTGGGCAGAGCCGGTTTACGTTGGGAAATGACATAGGCGGAAGTCATGCTAAACAGAAATACTGTCTCCAGTAAACTTACTTACATTAGAAAATTTTATTTTATTTGATGAAACGATGGCCATTTAAAGGAACAGGGCTCTTATTTTTCTTGTACTTGATTGAACTAGAGACGTTGAAAAATGTAGTGCTGGACTGTGATTCGAATTCGTATCTCATCTTTCGAGGAACTGAATCTCTCGGAACAGTACAGGGTGATTCAAAAAGAATACCACAACTTTAGGAATTTAAAACTCTGCAAGGACAAAAGGCAGAGCTAAGCACTATCTGTCGGCGAATTAAGGGAGCTATAAAGTTTCATTTAGTTGTACATTTGTTCGCCATTTCAGCCAATAAAGTTTTTGGTCCCTTTTTCTTCGAAGGTGCTACTGTAACTGGACTACAGTATCTGGAGATGTTAGAGAATTGGCTGTTCCCTCAGCTCGAACAAGAAGCACAACAATTCATATTTCAGTAGGATGGAGCGCCACCACATTGGCACTTATCTGTCCGCAACTACCTGAACGTCTACTACCCGAGGCGATGGATCGGCCGCCAGGCAGCCCGTGACAGAGCACTTCATCACTGGCCTCCAAGAAGCCCTGATCTTACCCCCTTCGATTTTTTCTTATGGGGGTATGTTAAGGGTATGGTGTTTCGGCCACCTCTCCCAGCCACCATTGATGATTTGAAACGAGAAATAACAGCAGCTATCCAAACTGTTACGCCTGATATGCTACAGAGAGTGTGGAACGAGTTGGAGTATCGGGTTGATATTGCTCGTGTGTCTGGAGGGGGCCATATTGAACATCTCTGAACTTGTTTTTGAGTGAAAAAAAACCTTTTTAAATACTCTTTGTGATGATGTATAACAGAAGGTTATATTATGTTTCTTTCATTAAATACACATTTTTAAAGTTGTGGTATTCTTTTTGAATCACCCTGTATAGTTCAATCATTTCATTCCTTTTCCCAAGACTGCAATCTTCTCTAGGTCTCCTCCAAAGGTAAGTATGTGGGTCCGAATCCTGATCCAGTACAAAAATATTCATAATTTCTTTTCAAGCCCTATCACGTGCATACCAGTCTGCTAGTGAAAATTAACGCGCATTTTTAATGTCTGTTCATGTGTTGCCAACAATCGCAATAGGTGTCGTTATTTCTGGTCAAACACGCACACATCCTACTGTTGGTGAGTAAGCAAGTGTTACTTAAGCTATGTTCGTGGATGATAAAGAAGGATGGTGGGTGTGCGGTTCGATTGCCGCTCAGGCACAAAAATTTGTATCCTTATTTTAGATTCAAACATCTAGCAGCTGGTAAGAAAAACCGATACGTAACATTTGATTTTACTTAGTTAACAATCCGATTGAGTGCTGGGTTCGTATCTCCGTCACAGAACTTCACATCATGCGCTTAATCTTTAAATGCATGAACACTTCGTTCCTTCTGAATAGAGGTACATCACACATCTTTCGTGGTTAGTTAACAGGGACGAAAGTGTCTTTACAGGAGTCCCGGTTTATTAGAAAAACTGTCTTTTTTTTTTAAGTTTAGGTTCGGTTACTGATATTGGCGAAATTTTCTGTAATTCGTGCCTCTTCATGACTAGTCAGCAATATGATATGATTAGATTAGATTAATATTTGTTCCATAGATCATGAATACGACATTTCGTAATGATGTAGAACGTGTCATTTTAATGAAAGATTTCTTTACATACCATGGTTCAGTTTCTTTGCAACAATTTTTCTCTCTCTCTCCCTCATTCTTTTTTATTTTTATCTCTCTCCCTCACTCTCTCTCTCTCTCTCTCTCTCTCTCTCTCTCTCTCACACACACACACACACACACACACACCCACACACACACAGTCTTTTTTCATTTTTATTTGTTTGTTGTGCTCGACTATCGGCGAGGCCCGAAAACGATCGTCAATGATTTTCTTAGTTTTGAGTACACTTACGAAAGATATATAAAAACAACTATGAGAGTTACTGATTTATGAAGCTTAGTTTGCAGTCAGTTCTGAGTATTATTAGTAACTACGCTCCAGTCCCTAAACCCAGTTACAGGAATGTGAATCAGCCGAATTACGTATTCCAGGCCGTAGCAGCCACGTCTTTGAGACGTCAACTATGGTCTCTTCCCAGCCCACTGTAGGATCACATCGGTTCGTCTTCTTCCTGCTGGTAATGTAACTGAGATTTGGCAACAAGGCAAGGTATATTTGGCAACTCTGTGATCGACGAGTTACTTCCTGGTGTGCACGGAATTAAGCCGCAAAGTTCACTTGATGTTTCCTGTCATTAGACGTTAGGTTGAACCACAATAAAGTCAGGAGTCGCGACACGTAGAAACTCTATCAACAGTAACCTTTGTTATACTAGTTATTTATTTCTAGTGACGAAACAAACGCTATGAAGGGTCTCTGGACACTTATTCCATCTTTTATTTGAGCTTCTGTATGTCGATAAAATTGGTTTCTGATCTGGGAATGCAACTCAGACCGCCCTTAACGCGGAATTTGATCCCTTCGTGAAAATACGGCTCGACTGCAATTTGTTATTTGTTCAAAACTGCAGGTTCCTCAACATCTCCACATATTGCGCGGGAAAGAGTTTGAATCCTGGCCTGGCACTAAATCTTTCATTATGTATTATCAAGTTTTAGCATGAGAACACCTATCTTCTGTTAGGTAATAATTTTGATTTTTAATGTATTTTCATTCGTTGTCAACACTAACGGTCTGACGTTTTCGAGTTCCAGTGAGACACAGAACTGTTTGCGAAATCATTGTAAATTCAAGGATGTTATTCCGAGCTGCTGGTGGAGAAAAATTCGGTAGCTGACGTCTCTTCGTGTGCAGTCAACAACGATATGTGTGGGGCTCGATTCCCAGTCAGCATTGAACTCTTCATCATATTATTTCTAGTTCAAACACGCTCACATGTCGCTGCTGGTGTAACAAAATCATTTTTAACGTTCGTTATCTCTAGAATATAACAGCGCTAGGTGCCTGGTTGGAGTCCTGGGAAAAAAATTAATGTTTCGTCTCGTCATTTCAGTTAAAACATCTAGCTACTGCCGAGAAAATCCGATATGTCACAGTTGGTTGTGCTTCGATGACAATCCAATTAGGTTCTGGGTTCGAATCCCTGTCCAACACAAAGCTTTACCTCACGGCATTTCAAGGAAGTTACTTGTGAAGAAGCAATATTTAACATCTCTCGTAGTTCGTTAACAAGGACAATAGATGCTGGACAGGAATTCGCGTCCGTTAACAATGTTTACGTTATGTAATTTAAAGTTGATATTTGCTAACTGATACTGTCTAAAATCGAGGTATATCACTCTCTTTATGCCTAGTCAGGAATGACTGTTAGTTTCCGTCAGTCAAGAAGTCTTTGCTTAGTCTGCATGACCTGGGTTGAATCCATATGCAGAACGAGACGGTTCGTCGTGTCATTTGAAGTTCATACATCTTCTCAACTAGCTGCTCGTGAATAAGGAAAATTTTTAATGTCATTTTGTGTTGAATAATAAGTACGGTATGTTATTTTGAAGAGGAAATCGTGAATACAATGAACTTACTACGTAAATTACCTATCTGACGTAATAATGAGAGTGGTAACATTTCATGTATGTCATTTATTGTAATAAATGTGAGCTTACAAGCCTGAAGAACCGTCCTATGTGTGATAAGATGTTCCCTGATATTTGTAGTACCTTGGTATTACTTTACATCTTGAGTTATTGCGATAGAGAGCAGTGTTTTCTAGTGATGACTTGTTGGAACCATTTTCAATAGTCAAACGATTGTACCGAAGGGCGATTAGAGGACCTGCTAGACAGCTGCGCTATGTGGGTTGCATTCGAATCAGGCGAAATGCAATTCAGGTCGTTCGGATACTTTTGAGCACGACTGTACATGCTGCTTTTAACATCAAAATTTTATGTCACAGGAAGTATTTATATAGTGGTTGGTGATCTGTTTAGAACATATGTAGTAACAGTTTGGAGTGCTGTCCACAAGGTACCGGCGCGCATCGCGTCACTGAAGAAAAGAATTCATCAAATGGCTAATGAAGAGAATGACACGAGAAATTCCAGTGTAACTTTATCAAATATTGGTAGCGCGTTTACTGTGTGATTTAGACGCTATAGACTCGACTCATATAGCCGTCAAATCTCATGGTTGCGAAAGTCCAGAGATTTTTAGGAATAGTCACAGATGATTTTCGTTAAACGTACAAGCAACTTCAGACACTAAGTTTAATTAGAGTGTACTGAATTGTGTACAAGGGTCCCCAGTTATGCCATTCGACATCAGGTCAACTCTCTCCTTATCCGCCTCCATCCATATCCCTTTCATCTTGTAACCACTGTATTTCGCACCATCAACTTCAACTCCTATCAATCTTCTCCATAGCTTTCTACCGGTAGCCCTCATCCCTATGGAACATACTCTCTCCTCTTACAATACTTCTCATCCTAGTGCAGGTACTTCAGAGTTTAAATGAAAATGCGGTGCTCCGGAGTCTTTATCAAAAGAATTTCACCTTTGGAAGATGTGTTTTTAAATTGTACATATTTTCGTCTTCTTAACTGCCCATTTTTGATTTTTAATTTGAAATAGAAAAAAGCCCAAACTTTGTTTCTGTTTCACATTTTTTTTTTCATTCACTTGGCTGAAGAGCGGAGAAATGTACCGCTGACGGCTTCTCTCCTCTTACAATACTTCTCATCCTAGTGCAGGTACTTCAGAGTTTAAATGAAAATGCGGTGCTCCGGAGTCTTTATCAAAAGAATTTCACCTTTGGAAGATGTGTTTTTAAATTGTACATATTTTCGTCTTCTTAACTGTCCATCTTTGATTTTTAATTTGAAATAGAAAAAAGCCCAATCTTTGTTTTTGTTTCACATTTTTTTTTCATTCACTTGGCTGAAGAGCGGAGAAATGTACCGCTGACGGCTTTCCCCCCCCCCCCCCCCCCCCCCGCCTTATGGGACGAGTGGGATGAAATAACAAAGAAAAAGAATTGTGTACAATGCACCGTAGGCCTATATAAATTCGGCTCGACAATCTGTCTACGAAGAATTTTCAGTCACAGTGCAGTGAGTGCGGAATTGATTAACATTGGATTTCCATAAAACGAGTTACAGTACGGCTTTTTATTGTTGGCAGTAGTAAATTTATCAGTTTTTCGCATTCTTTTGTGTCTTTATACTGGTCAAGTACAATTTCAACGAACAAATCTTCGTTGTATGAGGAGAAATTTGAAAATTTCTCCTTTTTCTCATTATTTCCCTTCACTTGTATAACACGACACCTTCAATAATAAATACTGTTTATCTACGATGTGCGATTAATGTCTCCGTTCAAAGTGCGACAATCGCGTCGATAGCTGATTTTAGCGGTGTTGCCACGCATGTTTCCCACAAACTTAGACGAACACTGAACCTCCATCGGTGGATCCAAGTTTAGTGTTATGCAGTAGGGCGGAGGCTTGAACGGAATTCAGTTTCTGACCTGAAGTCTGTCAGCGATGTTTATACAATCGGTGTCGAGCATAAAAGGACAAAATCCAAGAGTATTGAACAGTACGCCTTAGGGTAAGCTGAGGCGCAGTTTCGCCGCTGCGCCTGCCAACGCCCCCGATGATAAGATAAGCCCGCGGGTTTTCCCCGGAGCATTTAGTCCGCAGCACCGCTGCTCGTCACGTCGCTCGACTACCGACATGGGCCGAAGGCGGCCGAACTTTTCAAATCAGTAACCACTAGGGATGGGCAAACTGAAACATGTACCTGCTTCGAAACAAATGAAACAGTACAATGTAATGTTTCGATACGCTGTTTCGAAACAGTGAAACAGTTTGTGTTTTGTAATCTAATAAACCTACACATTTTATCATCTTGACTGTCTGCTGTATAAGTATGTCCACATAAACATAAATGAGGTGCGAGAGCGCTAATCATATCGCAGAAAGTATGAAATTATCACTTAGGCGTCTTGGCAGTTTCGTATTTCTGTAGCAAATGCGCTGCTTTCGTGTCGTGTGACTTTCATACTTTTCAATTGGCTGAGGACAGCCATAGCTGAAGACAGAAGAGCCACCACGAACGGATCTGGAGGTGGGCGCAAACTACAGAAACAACGGATATGCTACTGGGATTCCCACATTCCGTTAGTATGGGTAATATACCCATCCTGCTAATTTCCATGCACACAAAGGGAATCACTGACGATAATAGGCACAGTGACTATAGACTCACAAATAACGCCAAATAATTCGAATAAATAACAAAATATAACAGAACAAAATGTTGTCTTTCAAGGTGTTTCGAACCGTTACTATAAATTCACCATGCTTCCTAGTCCTTGCCGTTCACCGTTACACTGTCACTCTACGCCTTTTTTTATTCAAAATGTTGTAGGCTTACTTACGTTTCTTAATATGATTACTGTACATGAACAGAGAAGCGTATGTTATCAAAAAGTGTTATTTAACTGAATGATTTTCACATATTTATTATTTTGAATGTGAATAGTATGCGTTGTTTTATTGCTTGGTTAGTGTTTATAAAGCAGATGTTACGCCATTTCGGAATATGACAGTCAGCTAGAAACGAATTCTAGAAACGTAGGTTTGTCTTTCCTTAATCTATTTTCTAAGGTAAGTCGTAGGGTCAGTATTGCCTCACGTGTTCCAGTATTTCTACGGAGTCCAAACTGATCTTCCCCGAGGTCGGCTTCTACCAGTTTTTCGATTCGCCTGTAAAGAATTCCCGTTAGTATTTTGCAGCTGTGACTTATTAAACTGATAGTTCGGTAATTTTCACATCTGTCAACACCTGCTTTCTTTGGGATTGGAATTATTATATTCTTCTTGAAGTCTGAGGGTATTTCGCCTTTCTCATACATCTTGCTCACCAGATGGTAGAGATTTGTCAGGATTGGCTCTCTCTAGACCGTCAGTAATTCTAATGGAATGTTGTCTACTCCAGGGGGCTTGTTCGGCTCAGGTCTTTCAGTGCTCTGTCAAACTCTTCACGTAGTATCATATCTCCTCTTTCGCTTCCATAATATTGTCCTCAGGTACATCGCCCTTGTATAGACCCTCTATATACTCCTTCCTGCTTTCCCTTCTTTGCTTAGGACCGGGTTTCCATCTGAGCTCTTGATATTCATACAAGTGGTTCTCTTTTCTCCAAAGGTCTCTTTAATTTTCCTGTAGGCAGTATTTATATTACCCCTAGTGAGATAAGCCACTACATCCTTACATTTGTCCTCTAGCCATCTCTGCTTAGCCATTTTGCACTTCCTGTCGATCTCATTTTTGAGACGTTTATATTCCTTTTTGCCTGCTTCATTTACTGCATTTTTATATTTTCTCCTTTCATCAGTTAAATTCAATATATCTTCTGCAAGTGAGAAAGATGGTATATCCTATGGTTAAAGTTACTGTAACGGATCCTTTTGGGTTGTGGTAGGTGAACATCAGCTGTCTACAAATTATTGTTACTGCTTACTGGCGTTTTTATGCCCGTAGAGTGATGATTCTGTTACAAGAAATGTTTTGCAAATGTGGTGTATGTTTTTCCACTTTTCAGTGCTTCAGATATTCAGACTGTTTTATTCTAAACGTTATGTTTGTCTTTCTCACGTACGTTGAATGACAACTTCAAATAAATTCACCAAAGCAGTGTTTGTAATCTTGCTTTCCAAAGTCGCTAAAAATCATCTCGAGTATGTAACAGAACGTTTTTCCCTTCATCTCACAATTCGTAGAACTTGTGTGGTAATTACAGTAACTGAAGAGATAATGTACAGTACTCGCCAGTTCTTTTCGATATAGATAAAGCTCACTCACATGCATTCGGCATTTTTAAATACGAAAAGCTGTATTGTAGCACTCGTCTCCAAGTGCAGAGACGGTATCCACAACACCCTCAGAGGTTAAAATCAAACCTACTTCATGCATACAATAGTTTCTATCCTAACGTAAACTTCCTGATCACGCCAAAAATTGACAAGGGGATCGGGCACAGTGTGACCAAGCTGACGGCCGACGTTATTGGGCGACCTCTGTCGACGCCATCTGATGACCACTGTGAACGCAGTCTGGGTTAGACCAGTTTCATCAAACTTCTTTGCCCAAGAGCCAATACTAACACTGTAGGACGCCACCTCGAGCCGCATACACCAAACTTATTATCAGTTGGATGTTTCGTTGTGGTCTTCATTCCGAAGACTGGATTGATGCAGCTGTCCATGACACCCTATCCTGCACAAGGCTCTTCATCTCCAAATAACTGCTGCAACCCACATCCATTTGAGTCTGTTTATTGTATTCATCTCTCGGCGTCGATCTACAATTTTTACATCCACACTTACCTAAAATACTGAACTGGTGATTCCTTAACGTCTCAGAATGCGTCCTGTCAACCGATCCCTTCTTTTGGTCAAGTTGTGCACAAATTTCCGTTCTCTCATTCCATTCAGCACCTCCTCATTAGTTCTGCGATCTACCCATCTAATCTTCAGCATTCATTCTGTAGCACCATATTTCAAAAGTTTCTATTCTCTTCTTGTCTGGCCTGTTTATCCTACACGTTTCACTTCCGTACAAGGCTACAACCCACACAAACACCTTCAGGAAAACTTTCTAACACTTAAATGTATATTCGACGCTAGCAAATTTATCTTCTTTAGAACAGCTTTTCTTGCCATTGCCAGCGTACATTTTATATCCTTTCTGCTTCGGCCATAACAGTTATTTTACTACCAAAATAGCAAAGTTCATGTGCTATTTTAAGATTCTCGTTTCCTAATCGAATTCCCTCACATCGCCTGATTTAATTCGACTGCAATCCATTATCCTCGTTTTGCTTCTGCTAATGTTATCTTATATCCTCCCTTCAAGACACTGCCCATTCCGTTCAGCTGCTCTTCCAAGCCCTTTGCTGTCTCCCACAAAATTAATATGTCATCGGCAAATTGCAAAATTTTTACTTCATCTCCCTGAACTTCAATTCCTTCTTCAAATTTTTCTTTTGTTTCCTTTACAGCTTGCTCAATGTACACATTGAACAATATCGGTGATACACTACATTCCTGCCTCACTCCCTTCCCGACCAGTGTATCCCTTTCATGCCCTTCGATTTTCATCACCGCCGTCTGGTTTCCCTACAAGTTGTATAGAACCTTCCCAGTCGACATTGTCAAAAGCTTTCTCCAAACTACAATAGCTATAAACATAGGTTTGCCATTCCTTAACCCATCTAAGATAAGTGATAGGGTCAGTGTAGCCTGTTGTGTTCCTGCATTTCTCCGGAATCCAAACTGATATTGCCTGCGATCGGCTTCTACCAGGTTTTCCATTCTTCTGTAAATAATTCTTTTTAGTATTTTGCAGCCATGACTTATTACACTGTCAGTTCGGCAATATTCACACCAGTCAGGACCTGCTACCTTTGGAATTGGAATTGTTCCTACGTGAGGGTATTTCGTCTGTCTCATGCATCTTGCATGCCAGATGGAATAGTTTTGTTGCGGCTGGCTATCCAAAAATGGTTCAAATGGCTCTGAGCACTATGGGACTTAACATCTGAGGTCATCAGTCCCCTAGAACTTAGAACTACTTAAACCTAACTAACCTAAGGACATCACATACATCCATGCCCGAGGCAGGATTCGAACCTGCGACCGTAGCTGTCGCGCGGTTCCAGACTGAAGCGCCTACAACCGCTTGGCCACACCGGCCGGCGCTGGCTCTCCCAAGGAAATCAGTAGCTCTGAGGGAATGTCGCATACTCAATGGGCCTTGTTTCGACGTAGATCTTTCAGTGATTGTCAAATTATTCTCGCAATATCAAGTCTCCTGTCTCAGATATAGAGTCAGGTCACAGGTTTATTAGTGATGAAGCTTATGAGACTTGTCAGAAAGAATCAACGCGCTAAGAATTGGGATGCCAGAAGCACTAAGGAATGAAGAGATACTTTTGAGGATCTCCAAGGCTATAGATATTGCGATAATGAATAGTTCAGTAGGTAGTTCAGTTAAAGAGGAATGGATCTCTCTAAAAAGGGCAAGCACGGAAGTTGGAAAGAAAAAGAAGGTAACTGCGAAGAAACCTTGGCTAACAGAAGAAATACTTCAGCTGATGGAGGAAAGCAGGAAGTACAAAAATGTTCCGGGGAATTCACGAACACAGAAGTACAAGTTGAAAGGTGGCTACACTGAGTCACAGCGCCAGAGATTGCGCCAAAGATTATTATTCCGCCACAGCTACGAAAGTTATTGCATTTTAATTAAGCCCCCATGCAAAGTCTCTAAGGAATGAAATCAATAGAAAGTGCAGGGAAGCTAAGACGAAACGGCTGCACGAAAAATGTGGAGAAATCGAAAAAGAAATACTTGACGGAAGGACTGACTCAGAATATAGAAAAGTGAAAACAGCCTTCGGTGAAATAAAAGCATGGATGGTAACTTTAAGAGTGCAATGGGTAATCCACTGTTAAATGCAGAGGAGAGAGCAGTTAGGTGGAAAGAGTACATTGAAGATCTCTGTGAGGGTGACAATTTTTCTGATGTGATAAAAAGAAGAAACAGGAGACGATATAGGAGAGGCAGGGGATCCTGTATTAAAATCAGAATTTAAAATAGCTTTGGAAGACTTAAGATCAAATAAGGCAGAAGGAACAGACAATATTAGATCAGAATTTCTAAAACAATTGGAGGAAGTGGGAACAAAACGACTGTTCATGCTTTGGGTAGAATGTATGGGTCTGGCGACATACCATCTGACTTTCGGAAAAATATCATCCACACAATTACGAAGGCTGCAAGGGCTGACAAGTGCAAGACTGCAAGAGCTGACAAGTGCGAGAATTATCGCACAATCAGCTTAACAGCTCATGCATCAAAGTTGCTGATAAGAATAATATACAGAAGAATGAAAATAAAAAACTGAGAATGTGTTAGCTGACGATCAGAGTGGCTTTAGGAAAGGTAAAGGCACTGGAGAGCCAGTTCTGACATTGCATTTGATAATGGAAGCAGGACTGAAGAAAAATAAAGACACGTTCCTAGTATTTGTCGACTTGGAAAAAGCTTTCGACAGTGTTAAATGGTCCAAGACGTTCGAAATTCTGAGGAAAATTGGGGTCAGCTATAGGAAGAGACTGGCAATATACAAAATGTACAAGTGACAAGAGGGGATAATAATAAGAGTGGAAGACCAAAGACGAAGTGATCGGGTTAAAAAGGGTGTAAGAAACGGATGTAGTCTTTCGCCCCTACTGTTCAATCTGTACATCGAAGAAGCAATGCCGGAAATAAAAGAAAGGTTCAAGAGTGGAATCAGAATACAAGGTGAAAGGAAATCAATGATAAGATTCCCTGATGACATTGCTATCCTCAGTGAAAGTAAAGAAGAATTGCCGGCTCTGCTGCATGGAATGAACAGTCTAATGAGTGCGGAATATGGATTGGGAGTAAATCGAAGAAAGACGAAAGTAATGAGAAGTAGCAGAAGTGAGAACAGCGAGAAATTTAACGTCAGAATTGGTTGTCACGAAGTAGATGAAGTTAAGGAATTCTGCTACTTAGACAGAAAAACAACCAATGACGGACGGAGCAAGGAGGACACCAAAAGCAGACTAGCACTAGCAAAAAGGGCATTCCTGGCCAAGAGAAGGCTACTAGCATCAAACATAGGCCTTAATTTGAGGAAGAAATTTGTACGTTTGGAGCACAGCATTGTGTGGTAGTGAAACGAGGACTGTGGGAAAACCGGAACAGAAGAGAATCAAAGGATTTGAAATGAGGTGCTACAGACGGATGTTGAAAATTAGTTAGACAGATAAGGTAAGGAACGAGGAGGTTCTGCACAGAGTTGGAAAGGAAAGAAATGTACGGAAAACACTGACAAGGAGAAGGGCAGGATGATAGGACATCTGTTAAGACATCGCGGAATAGCTCCCATTGTACTAGAGTGTAAAAATTGTAGACAAAGGCAAGGATTGGAATACATCTAGTAAATTATTGAGGACGTTGATTGCAAGTGGTACTTTGAGATGAAGAGGTTCGAGCGCTGATAACCTCGTTGTTGTGCGCCCTAAAACACTAATAATCATAATGATGAAGAGGTTACATATTTTAAATTTTCCAGATTTTTTTAGACCCTTGTCCTCCCTTTTGTCTGCTTAATTTTGTATATTTTTGCATATTTTTTTCCTTTCATAATTAAATTTATTCTCTTTTGTTATATTTAAGGATTTCTACTCGGCTTTGTCTTTTTCCTTATTTGGTCCAATTTATTGGTCATGGACTGTAGATCAAAATGAAGAACTTGGAAAAGGTAGGAAATTAAGGAGATGGGACGTCGATAAGTTGAAAGAAGCGGAGGTGGTTGAGAGTTTCGGAAGGAGTATTAGGCAACGATTGACTGAAACAGGGGAAAGGAATATAGCAGAAAACGAATGGCCAGCTTTTGGATGTGAAATAATTAAGACAGTAGAGGATCAAATAGTTATAAAGGCAAGGCCTAATAGAAATCCTTGGATATCACCGGAGATAATTATAATATTGATTGATACCATACATGTTCTGGCATGAGCTGTCACCAGCACACCGGTTTGGAAAGAGGTTGCAAGAACATCGGTAATAGGAGCTGAATCAAACGCACCTATTGGGAGAGAGGCCAAAGATAGACTCACAAGGAAGGCGCCGCCAATGCCCCCTCGACCGCCAGTATGATCGCCTCCCTGGAGCGGAGGGCGCTGTCAGTCACTCAGTCAGCCAGTCAGTCATAGACAGTCAGTCAGTCGCAGTCATATAGCCAGTCACCATTCTAGCTGGCGTCTATCATTTTACATTACCAGCTACGAGAGTGGAGTGTTTATAGTGGGACATGTACTTCACCAGCTGTGAGGTTAATGTCAGCTTGTACCACAACACATGGAAGCTTAAAGATAAGCAGCTTCTTGTTCTTGTTAATGAAGTACCTTGTTAATACATGTTTGCAGTTGTGTTGTAGAAAGAGGATACAGGCCACTGAACGACATCCTCTCCTTGCTATCCATGTTACAAGACTCTAGAGTGCCAATGACGACACAAAAATACATTAATTAGTACGTTATGAGTCCCCCAATAGAATACCCTTAGTAAGGGTTCAATGATTTGGCAGTCGGGCTCAGAATACTGATCGTCAGAAGTCGGCATCATTCGGAACCGTCGTGACGACTGCTCTATTCCAAATTGCTGCCACCCTAAGCGACCGCAAGTAGTGACACCGTAATTTCCTAAGGAAGTATTGTTGTGCTGTCTGTGTTAGCAGGTCATTAATAAGCTAATAACTATTTAAATGCATTATGCAATATGAGACACGATCACAATTGTTTTCAATTTCATCTTTCTTCTGCTCTTTCTATGGCTACATCTAAATCTAAACTGCGTCCATACTCTGCTAACCACCTTGAGGTCCAGGGCAGAGGGTACATCCCATTGTACCAGTTATTATGGTTTCTTCCCATTTCATTTGTTTGCTTACTTCCGTGCGTGAAGTAATTATTCTAATCTTATGCTCACGATCCCTATGAGAGCGATACGTAGGGGTTATAGTACATTTCTAGAGTAATCATTTAAAACTGGTTCTTGAAACTTTGTTAGTAGACTTTCTCGTGATAGTTTACGTCTATCTTCAAAAGGCTGCCAGTGCAGTTCCTTGGGCAGCACCATAACACTCTCCCACGGGGCCAACAAACCTGTGTCCATTCGTGCTGCCATTCTCTGTATATGTTCAATATCCCCTGTTAGTCCTATTTAGTACGAGTCCCACATACTTGAGCAATATTCTAGAATGGTTCGCATGAGTGATCTGTTAGCAATCTCCTTTATACACTGATTGCACTTCCCCAGGATTCTACCAATAAACCGAAGTTTACCGACTGCTTTACCCACGACTTAATCTGTGTGATCATTCCATTTAATATCCCTAGAAGTATTTGAATGAGTTAGTCGATCCCAACTATGACTCACCGATATTATAGTCCTAGGATACTACATTTTTTCGTTTTGTGAAGTGCTCAGTTTTATATTTCTGAACATTTAAAGTAAATTGCTAATCTTTGCACCACATAGAAATCTTATCAAGATCTGACTGAATGTTTATGCAGCTTCTTTCAGACAACACTTCATTACAGATAACTGCACCATCTGCAAAAAGTCTGAGGTTACTATTAATATTGTCCGCGAGCTCATTCACATACAACATTAACAGCAAGGCTCCCACCACACTTCCCTGGGGCACACATGAAGTTATTTCTACATTTGACAATGGCTCTCCATCCAAGGTAACATGCTGTGTCCTCCCTACCAAAAAGTCCTCAATCCAGTCACAAATTTCACTTGATGTCCTATATGATCGTACTTTTGACAAAAACGTAGATGTGGTACTGAATCAAATGCTTTTTGGAAGTGAAGAAATTGTGCGTCTATCTGACTGCCTTGATCCAAAGCTTTCAATATGTCAAGTGAGAAAAATGTATCACATGAACGACGTTTTCGTAATCCATGCTGCTTGGCATGGAGGTCATTCTGTTCGAGAAGCCTTATTATGTTTGAGCTCTGAATATGTTCTAAAATTGTACAACAAATCGATGCCGAGGATATTGGACGGTAGTTTTGTGGATCAGTTCTATTACCCTTCTTGTAGAGGGGAGTGACCTGTGCATATTTTTAAGAACTATGTACAATTTTTTTGTTCGAGAGATCTACAATAGATTTTACTCAGAAGAGGGGCTACCTCAGCTGTAAATTCATTACATAATCTGACAGGGATTCTATCAGGCCCTTTGTTCACTTTTAACGATTTCAGCTGTTTCTCAACACCACTGGCAATAATACATATTTCATTCATTTTTCAGTGGTACGAGGACTAAATTGGGGGAATTCTGCTGGATTTTCCTCTGTAAAGGAACATTTGAAAACGAAATTAAGCATTTCAGCTTTTGCTTTGCTGTTCTCAATTTCAGTTCCTCTCTCATTCGCTAAGAACTGGACACTAACTTTGGTGCCTTTACATACGCCCAGAATTTCTTTGGGTTCATTTGACAATATTCTGCTACGGTAGTCATTGAAGGCATCACGGACTGCTCTCTTCACAGCCAACCGCGTTTCCTTCAGCATTTCTCTAGCTATAGCCCTACGCTTTGCTTAGCACCTGTTATGCAGTAATCTCTGTTTTTTAGAAGTTTCTTTACAGTGAGTGTATACCATGGAGGTTCACTCCCAATATGAACTGTTCTGCTGGGCACATATCTATCCAGTGCATGGCCAATTATTGTTTTAAACTTGAGCCTTTTCTTTTAAACTTGAGCCATAGTACCTCTACACGCTCCTGCCCTGTGCTGAAAGTTTCAAGTTCCTCATTGAGATACGACGCTAACGATTTTTTTATGTAGTTTGCTGAACGTATATATCTTTCTGTTTGTTTTAGATGTCCTTCGTACTTTAGTAACCATGGTTGTCGTAACCGCATCGTGGTCATTGATTCCAGTTTCGATGTGGACATCTACAAAGAGGTCAGGTCTATTTGTTGATGTTATATCCAATGAATCTCCATCATCAGAGGGGTTCCTAACTGTCTTTTCTATGTAGTTTTCAGAGAAGGCATTGTAATGCTTCACATGATGTCGTATCACGCCAGCCACTAACAAACCTGTAATTTTCCTAATTAATTATTGGATGATGAAAACCTCGACCGATGATTTCAGATGATTCTGGAACTTATGTACAAGTGAACTGAGGTTTTTTCTAAAGTTTTCTGTTACATCAGGTGAAGAGTATGGTGGGCGAAAAAAGGATCCAATTATTATTTAATGTCCACACATGATACTTAGTCCTACCCAAACAACCTCACATGCACCTTCAATATCTGTCTGGTGGATTTGAGTTTCTTGTCTGCTGCGACAAATACACCACCTCCTTTTTCTGTTTGCCCATCCCTTCGATGTACAATGACATTTTCCCCAAAATCTCATTACTGTCATTCCTGCACCTAGTATTATGTGAGCTTCACTGTTATTCACGAGCACTTCAAACTCTTTTGTTCCAAATGCTTGGGCAGTTTATTATTACACTCACCTGTGGGAGGAATTTCTTTCAGTCTTACTCTGATACTTATGGGTTTCCTTCAGCTTTAGTTATCTTTATTAGATGGAAAGTCTCCTAATCTAAAAATCCCTTGTGTACACCCCACACACATTATTACCTAAGTTGCAGTCTCTGGTGTGCAGCGCACACCTTACCCATTTAGGGGGACCCTACAATTCTCAACCCTATGGCGCAACTCTAGGACGTCGCAACCTAGTTCGTCACAGAACCTTTGAAGTCTCTGATTCAGTCCTTCCACCCGACTCAGAACGGAAGGACCACGATCAGTTATGGTGCGAATTCATTGAAACTCCATGCACAAGGCTGGTCTTCCCAACCTTCTCTGCCAGTCACGGAAATGAGCCAAGTCTGACCTCCGATCCCAGACAACAAAAATCATTTATTGCGACGTGCGCCACAATCTGCTGTTGGTTGCACTCCCTCCCTAAATGGCTGCTGGAGTAACCTCTTCAACTTGTTGAATGAGGCCCCCAGACATACACACAGAGTGCACCTGATGTTCTTTCCTGTCCCTTGCTGACATCTGCCTAAGGGGTATCATCATTCATTTCGTTGTATTACAATAGCTTTAATTTAATTTCATACTCCCTCCTACAAATAAGTAACGTATTTGAAGACGACCGTCTCTGTAATGCGTTTTCACTAATCCGTATTTCTTCCGTGTCAAAATTTATACCATAGCAGTTGGTCGGTACGAGTCGCGCACGCCGGAGAGTTGTCAGCACTGCAAGACGCACAGTAAAACATCCCCCCCCCCCCCTCTTACATTGTCTAACCCCGCGGTGGCCGCGCTACTTGTCACTCTGGCCATGAGGTGAAAGCGGCCAACTTAATTCACGGCCGAATTCACCAACGTCAATTAAAATCAAGCCCATCTCTGTATATAACAGACAATGTCCTGACTGACTGACTCATCCTCGCTCAGTCCAAATCGCTAAGGATAGAAACTTGAAATTTGGAGAAGGTATGGATCTTATACTGTAGGCGTCGATTTGAGAAGGTATTTTTCGAAATTTCAATCGTAAGGGGGTGAAGTACGGGATGAAGGATTCTTTGAAAAATGCCACTATTCTACAATTTTAAAGCTAGATTTACGAAAATTTATATTCGGGTTTTCGGCTAGAAAGTAAGAAATACATTTTTCAGCATTTTTGGAAATTTAACCATTTGGGGGTGAAACAGCCTTTTTGGAAAATATATCATTATTAAAGAATTACTAAAGTATTTTTAAAGCTACATCTATGAACATTGGTATTGGACATTCCGTTTGCAAATAAAAAAATACGTGTTTAAATGTTTTTGGAAACTGAACCCCTAAGTGAGTGACAAAGGTGATGAGATTTTTACGAAAATATTCTGTTACGATAGCATTATTAAAGCTAAATCGACGAAAATTTAAATTTGGTTTCTCAGTTGGAAATTAAAAAAATATATGTTTGACTGTTTTTGGAAATGCATCTCCTATGGGGCGAAACGGGGGATGAAACTTTTTATAGAAATAGTTCATTGTGTAGGCATTCTTGAACATTTGTATTTGGCTTCTCTGTTAGAAAAAAAAACCATACGCACGTCACTGTTTTTGGAAATTGAACACCTAGGGGGTGAAATAGGCGATGAAACGTTTCATGAAAATATTTCGTTGCGAAAGCATTTTTAAAGCTAAATACTTGAAACTTGTTGTTTGGCTTCTCGGTTAGAGATGAAAAAATACGTGTTTCATCGCTGTCGGAAATTCGACCGTGGTCTAGGGGTAGCGTCTTTGATTCATAATCAAAAACGTCTTCGGTCTCGGGTTCGATCCCCGCCACTACCTAAATTTTGATACATAATCAGCATTGGCGGCCGAAGACTTCCGGCATAAGAAGTCAGCCTCAATCTGCCAACGGCCTTGTCAAAGAGGGCGGAGGAGCGGATAGAGGTTCAGGGCACTCTCTTGTCGTAGGGATGGGAAATTGCCCCTAAAGGCGGAAGAATCAGCAATGATCAACGACATGAGGATGCAGAAGGCAATGGAAACCACTGCATTGAAGACACGTAACGTGTATCCACAGGACATGTGGCTTGAAATTGAAGAAGTGTCATGATGATCTCTCCATTGGCAAAAGATTCCGGAATAGTCCCCCATTCGGGGGAAATGCAAAGGCTCAATCTAGATATAGTAGGGGTCAGTGAAGTGAAGTGGAAGGAAGACAAGGATTTCTGGTCAGATGAGTATCGGGTAATATCAACAGCAGCAGAAAATGGTATAACAGGTGTAGGATTCGTTATGAATAGGAAGGTAGGGCAAAGGGTGTCTTACTGTGAACAATTCAGTGACCGGGTTGTTCTAATCAGAATCGACATCAGACCAACACCGACAACGATAGTTGAGGTATACATGCCGACGTCGCAAGCTGAAGATGAACAGATAGAGAAAGTGTATGAGGATACTGAAAGGGTAATGCAGTATGTAAAGGGGGACGAAAATCTAATAGTCATGGGCGACTGGAATGCAGTTGTAGGGGAAGGAGTAGAAGAAAAGGTTACAGGAGAATATGGGCTTGGGACAAGGAATGAAAGAGGAGAAAGACTAATTGAGTTCTGTAACAAGTTTCAGCTAGTAATAGCGAATACCCTGTTCAAGAATCACAAGAGGAGGAGGTGTACTTGGAAAAGGCCGGGAGATACGGGAAGATTAGAATTAGATTACATCATGGTCAGACAGAGATTCCGAAATCAGATACTGGACTGTAAGGCGTACCCAGGGGCAGATATAGACTCAGATCACAATATAGTAGTGATGAAGAGTAGGCTGAAGTTCAAGACATTAATCAGGAAGAATCAATACGCAAAGAAGTGGGATACGGAAGAGACTAAGGAATGACGAGATACGTTTGAAGTTCTCTAACGCTATAGATACAGCAATAAGGAATAGCGCAGTAGGCAGTACAGTTGAAGAGGAATGGACATCTCTAAAAAGGGCCACACAGAAGTTGGGAAGGAAAACATAGGTACAAAGAAGGTAGCTGCGAAGAAACCATGGGTAACAGACGAAATACTTCAGTTGATTCATGAAAGGAGGAAGTACAAACATGTTCCGGGAAAATCAGGAATACAGAAATACAAGTCGCTGAGGAATGAAATAAATAGGAAGTGCAGGGAAGCTAAGAAGAAATGGCTGCAGGAAAAATGTGAAGACAGCGAAAAAGACATGATTGTCGGAAGGACAGACTCAGCATACAGGAAAGTCAAAACAACCTTTGGTGACATTAAAAGCAACGGTGGTAACATTAAGAGTGCAACGGGAATTCCACTGTTAAATGCAGAGGAGAGAGCAGATAGGTGGAAAGAATACATTGAAAGCCTCTATGAGGGTGAAGATTTGTCTGATGTGATAGAAGAAGAAACAGGAGTCGATTTAGAAGAGATAGGGGATCCAGTATTAGAATCGGAATTTAAAAGAGCTTTGGAGGACTTACGGTCAAATAAGGCAGAAGGGATAGGTAACATTCCATCAGAATTTCTAAAATCATTGGGGGAAGTGGCAACAAAACGACTATTCACGTTGGTGTGTAGAATATATGAGTCTGGCGACATACCATCTGACTTTCGGGAAAGCATCATCCACACAATTCCGAAGACGGCAAGAGCTGACAAGTGCGAGAATTATCGCACAATCAGCTTAACAGCTCATGCATTGAAGCTGCTTACAAAAATAATATACAAAATAATGGAAAAGAAAATTGAGAATGCGCTAGGTGACGAGAGAGGCAATTCTGACGTTACGGCTAATAATGGAAGCAAGGCTAAAGAAAAGACACTTTCATAGGATTTGTCGACCTGGAAAAAGCGTTCGACAATATAAAATGGTGCAAGCTGTTCGAGATTCTGAAAAAAGTAGGGGTAAGCTATAGGGAGAGACGGGTCATATACAATATGTACAACAACCAAGAGGGAATAATAAGAGTGGACGATCAAGAACGAAGTGCTCGCATTAAGAAGGGTGTAAGACAAGGCTGTAGCCTTTCGCCCCTACTCTTCGATCTGTACATCGAGGATGCAATGATGGAAATAAAAGAAAGGTTCAGGAATTAAGATACAAGGTGAAAGGATATCAATGATACGATTCGCTGATGACATTGCTATCCTGAGTGAAAGTAAAGAAGAATTAAATGATCTGCTGAACGGAATGAACAGTCTAATGAGTACACAGTATGGTTTGAGAGTAAATCGGAGTAAGACGAAGGTAATGAGAAGTAGTAGAAATGAGAACAGCGAGAAACTTAACATCAGAATTGATGGTCACGAAGTCATTGAAGTTAAGGAATTCTGCTACCTAGGCAGTAAAATAACCAATGACGGACGGAGCAAGGAGGACAGCAAAAGCAGACTCGCTATGGCAAAAAAAGGCATTTCTGGCCAAGAGAAGTCTACTAATATCAAATACCGGCCTTAATTTGAGGAAGAAATTTCTGAGGATGTACGTCTGGAGTACAGCATTGTATGGTGGTGAAACATGGACTGTGGGAAAACCGGAACAGAAGAGAATCGAAGCATTTAAGATGTGGTGCTATAGACGAATGTTGAAAATTAGGTGGACTGATAAGGTAAGGAATGAGGTGGTTCTACGCAGAATCAGAGAGGAAAGGAATATGTGGAAAACACTGATAAGGAGAAAGGACAGAATGATAGGACATCTGCTAAGACATGAGGGGATGATTTCCATGGTACTAGAGGGAGCTGTAGAGGGCAAAAACTGTAGAGGAAGACAGAGATTGGAATACGTCAAGCAAATAATTGTGGACGTAAGTTGCAAGTGCTACTCTGAGATGAAGAGGTTAGCACAGGAAAGGAATTCGTGGCGGGCCCAAATCGCTAACGATAGAAACTTGAATTTTGGAGAGGGTGTTATACGGTTTAAGAAGGGATTGTCCGAAATTCCACACCTAAGGGGGTGAAACGGGCTGAAAGGCTTTTTGAAAATATGTCGCTATTAAAAGAATTTTGAAGCTAGAACTACGAAAACTAGTATTTGGTTTCTCAGTGACAAAATAAAAAGTACGTGTTTCAGTATTTTTGGAAATTCAACCACCAAGGGGATAAAATAATTAGTGAAAGTTTTTTTAGTAAATAATTAGTAAACGACTACCTAAAGGATTTTAATGCTACATCTATGACGACTGATATTTGAATTCTCCGTCAGACATTTTAAAAAAATACGTGTTTCAGTGTTTCTGGCAATTCAACCCCTAAGAGAGTGCAGTAGAATTTGAAAGATTTTCAGAAAATATTTCGTTCCATAAAAAAAATTTAAAGCTAAATTTGTGGAAATTGGTATTTCACTTCTCGGTTAGATATAAAGAAATATTTGTCAGGGGATGAAAGTTGCTATGGAAATGTCTTCGCAATAACGCAAGAGGCATGATTAACAAACTTTTGACTCTAGGAACCAGAATCAAAATGGCTCTGAGCACTATGGGACAGGTCATCAGTCCCATAGAACTTAGAACTACTTAAACCTAACTAACCTAAGGATATCACACACATTCATGCCCGAGGCAGGATTCGAACCTGCGACCGTAGCGGTCGCGCGGTTCCAGATTGAAGCGCCTAGAACCGCTCGGTCACCCCGGCCGGCAGGAACCAGAATCGCTTTTTGGTCGGAAGTCCATTCGGAAAAGATCGTGATTACACCTTAATAAGCGTGAAAAGCTTAGAAGGTGTTGCAGTTTGTGAACAACATAAAAATTCGATTAACTAACAACAAAAAATATCTCTCCAGCCTAGCGAGCGAAGCAGCGGGCTATAAGCTAGCCTTAAAATATTACTGTCTGTATAAGTATTTTTGTTTATTACAGTGCAAGAAAATTACACTATTAAGAAGCCCTTAATGCTAGTTGATGTTCCTTTGGATTCGTCTGTTAGCTGCTAGATGCATCTTATTCCCGCCTGAGAACTGCGGGCCGCGCGAATACTTGATTCGGGCCACCCGCGGACCCCACTTTGGCGATCAGAGGTCTTCACAGACTACTCCTTGTTCATACAGTTTCTCGGACACCATACACAGATGCCTACATCCACACTCTGAAAGTCACTATGAAGTGCAATTCAAAAGTACTGACCTTCCCATTGCACCACATATTACGGTTTCATCTCGTTCCATTCGCATCTGACTTCTGAACTGCCTGTATGGGAACTGTCTGGCTGCTCTGGCGTTTCAGAATTTGCGTGACACTCTCTTGTGGATCAAACATGTGACCATTGCGCTGTCCTCCTTTGTACACTTTCAGTATCCCATGTTTAGACCTGTTTGGTATGGGTTCCTCACATTTGAACAATATTCTAGGATGAATTGCACTAGCTTGGTGGTTGTACGTTCCCAGTATCTTACGAGTGAAACCACCATACTTAGACAATAGTGTTTGTTGTGACCTTAAGACATAATTTTGAGAGGGATAACTATGACTGATTTTAAGAGGTAACACCACTGTAACGACCTAAAAAAGCATTTTTTGACAATTTTATTTGACTATAAGCAACATGGTAGAAAAATAATACTTGGGGTAGTTATTGGGCGTATATTTTAGTATATTACAAAAATTTTGTCGTAAAATATTATAAAATGGTGACATATTACAAAATGGTGACACTGCAGCAGTTCTCCCGAAGCGTGTTGAATTTGAGGCGATCTGCGGCACGCACTATAACTGCTGCCAGTTTTAATCTGAAAAAAAGAACAAAGTTTATGTATTCTAAATGAGTGTAGCTATTGAACCACGTAGGATTTTAGAAATATTGGTTTTTGTGTAACTGTGAGTGTCTGAGTTGTTCAATTTTCGCCACAAAAAAGGACAAGTCATTCGTTAATAAATATTCGAAAATCCCCAACGTGGTTCATTTTGAAATGTTATTTCAAAGTGGTGATTAAATTTTCAAATAAAAAGATTGGAAACTGTTAGTTGCGCTGCGTGCCGTTTTGAAAAATTATATTCCGAGAAAAACACGTTTGTAGTTTTGAAATGTTAGAGACATGAACAAATGAAAAAATTCTGCGTTTAGAAAACCCTCACTATTAACCTTCTGTCCCAGGATTGACCTGTCCTACTGTTGCCGCTGCGATCATATCCACTAATTTATCACAGAATGACTGAAAAATCGGTCGTGGCAATTCTGTGAACGCATAAAAGCTTTACAATTCCGTTTAGCCCCACTACAACCAGGCACATTGCTAGGACGATTCGACGGTTGATTTCATATGCGTTCCGCATAAACTTACTATTCGGTAAAAAAACTTCTGGGCAGTTTGACAAGCAATAATCATTGTGAAGCCTACACTTCCAGGGCTTTGTTCTTGCAACGTTATGTCTGCATTGCAGGTTTTACATTCAAGTGCGAAATAACAGAGAAACGGGAAGAAAATTTATATAATCCTATAGCACTGCCCGTAATTCTCATTAAAATCCTAATCAGTCATTCACCGCTCTCAGCCACATTCCTTTTCTTTGGACGCTTTGATGACATGCTGCTTCGACGCCGTGTTGGATACAATGTTTTCGTACCGTTATTGCCCTGGTATACTTTCTTACCTCTCATTCTTACTTGAAAGACAAAACTGTATATTTTAATATCACAAAGAAACTATCAGCAGTCAATACTGCACATCAAACTCAAGATTCGAAGCGAAAGAGTTATCTTTTTCGCGCGCGTACTGATGCAAAACTAACGTATTATTGTTTTGAAACGCTTCTAAACATACCCCGACACTACGCGGAGTATCGAGTTAGCGCAGGTAAGGCGTTTCGGGTCATCCGAGGCGCTAGAGTAGCTCAGAACTCCGTAGAACAATTTTTTTTCATAGATTAGACTTTTTGTCTCGTATTTTGGAAGATTCAGAGTATCTTTTAAGCCAATAAAAACCGTAAGTTCTACAGTGGTGTTACCCCTTAAAGCCTTAAATAGGCATTCATTCCACTCGTATTCGAACGCCGCGAATCACTACCGTTTCACAATGAATAATATTAGGTGTAACAGTTTTTGGAAATTAGTTCCTCTGTTCCACCTTACTTACAGTTTTTATCGTAAAATGTCAAGAAGGAAAATCTACAGATGGCAGATGTAGTTCCTGAAGTAGATATGGATATACACTGACAAAATTTTACCTCAGAGTAAGTAATTTTTGTGGGATAGCTACTGGCTGGCCTCCACCAGTAGCTATTCCACAAAAATTACATTCTCCAGGAGGCAGCAGAAAAACTTATTTACAAATATCGCTTGAAAAAGAAACTTATACCTGATCGTCGTTAAAGTGCACCAAGCCGGGCGGGATTAGCCGAGCGGTCTTAGGCGCTGCAGTCATGGACTGTGCGGCTGGTCCCGGCGGAGGTTCGAGTCCTCCCTCGGGCATGGGTGTGTGTGTTTGTCTGTAGGACAATTTAGGTTAAGTAGTGTGTAAGCTTAGGGACTGATGACCTTAGCAGTTAAGTCCCATAAGATTTCACACACACAAAGTGCACCAAAATATATGGAATCAAAATAAGGAAAAATAGTGAAAGTTTCAGGATTTAAATAATTGGGAGAAATAATTCAGCCAAATCCTCTGGAAAAAGCAGCTAACACAGGGCCACAAAAATGGTAATGGCATTCCACTTACCAAAGACCACAAACGATAAAAAAATTCCTTGTCCGTTAATACAAAGATTGAGGCATTAATTACTACGAGATGATTAAAAATTGGTGTCTTTATATCTCATAATGCACTAATTATCTAATTCAGAGAACAGTAGAATGAAGAATAATTCGAAAAATTTTGGGTCCAGAATATGAAAAAGCGATTTGGAAATTGAGAGGCAACGACTAAGTGTATGAAAAAACTGAGAATGTAATGGACTAAATGACCAAGCGGATTGCACTTTATGGTCACTTCAAAAAAATACTAGTTTGACAAAAATCCAAGAAAACAAATATCATGGTTTGCAGACGTTATAAAAGATTTACAGGAGTTAGAAAAACAGAAAAAGAGGTTGAAAACAGACATGGATTCAGGGTAAAGGTACAAAAAATCAAGTGTTTCCGCAAGAGAGCACAAGAGAAGAGAGGAGGAACACGGGCAGAAGAAAGAAGAGAACAACACAGAACAAGAATCAAGAAGTATTGCGGAGCAAAAAAGAAAAGGAAAAGAATATGATTAACATAAATCATCTGTCCTGACTTAGCCAAATTCGAATAAAATTTTTAAAAATAATATTGGTACGAATCTTCTTAATGTTTAACTATTTCTGGTTCAGTAATATTTAAAATAAACTGGTAATTTCGTAACATTGGTAACTGCCTGCAAAAGTGCAGTGGATAATATTTGAGTTGTTTTTAGAACTGATTGAAACACATCAAAAACTGGTATAAGGACGTCGCAAGGACCGACAGTTTATGGTCGTTGTAGCCGATAGTCACACTAAACAGGTTTTTTATAAACATTTCGTTTCTATAAATTTCGGGCTGCCCGAGCTAACACTTCGAAGGCTTCCGGCGAGCAGTGACGTGTTAGCTGCGGGAGGCGATTTGACAACAGCGAGGCTGCAGCGTATACTGAAGGGCCAAAGAAAATGGTAAACCGCCTAATATCGTGTAGGGACCCCGCCAGCACACAGAAGTGCCGCAACACGACGTGGCATGGACTCGACTAATGTCTGAAATAGTGCTGGAGGGAATGAATCCTGCAGGGCTGTCCGTAAATCCGTAAGAGTACGATGGGATGGAGAGCTCTTCTGAACAGCACGTTGCAAGGCATCCCAGATATGCTCAATAATGTTCATGTCTGGGGAGTTTGGTGGCCAGCGGAAGTGTTTAAACTCAGAAGAGTGTTGCTGGAATCACTCTGTAGCAATTCTGGACGTGTGGGGTGTCTCATTGTCCTGAAATTGCTCAAGTCCGTCGGAATGCACAATGGACATGGATGGACGCAGGTGATCAGACAGGATGCTTACGTGCGTGTCACCTGTCAGAGTTTATCTAGACTCCAACTGCACATGCCCCACACCATTACAGAGCCTCCACCAGCTTGAACAATCTCTTGCTGACATGCAGGGTCCACGGATTCATGAGGTTGTGTCCATACTCTTAGAAGTCCATCCGCTCGATACAGTTTGAAACGAGTCCGCAGCTCGTGGTCATGTGGCTAGTTTTGCTGCCTCTGGAGCACGGGGTCCAGGTTCGATTCCCGGCCAGGTTGGGGATTTTCTCTGCCCAGGCACTGGGTGTTCGTGTTGTCCCCGTCATTGCATCATCATCGTCATCATCATTCGTGACAGTGGCTATGTAGGACAGTGTACAAATTGAACGCTGTAATAGTTGGGACATTGTGCGGGCGCTGATTACCGCGCAGTTGAGCGCCCCAAAAACCCATCATATCATCATCATCATCATCACCGATCTGAAATGAGAATCGTACGATCAGGCCACATGTTTCCAGTCATCAACAGTCCAATGTCGGTGTTGATGGGCCCAGGTGAGTCATAATGCTTTTTGGCGTGCAGTCATCAAGGTTACATGAGTGGGCCTTCGGCCCCGAAAACCCAATACGATGATGTTTCTTTGAATGGTTCGCACGCTCATACTTGTTGGTCCAGCACTGAATACTGCAGCAGTTGGCGGAAGGGTTGCATTTCTGTCACGTTTAACAATTATCTTCAGCCGTCATTGTTCCCATACTTGAAAGATCTATTTCCTGCCGCAGCGATGTCGGAGATTTGATTGTTTTACCGGATTCCTGATCTCCACGGTAACTTGTGAAATGGTCATACGGGAATACTTGTGAAATGCTCATACGGGAAACTCCCCACTTCATCGCTACCTCGGAGATACTGTGTCCCATCACTCGTGCGCCGACTGTAACACTACGTTCAAACTCACTTAAATCTTGATAATGTGCCATTGTAGCATCGGTAACCTACACTATGTGATCAAAAGTATCCGGACACCTGGCTGAAAATGACTTACAAGTTAGTGGCGCCCTTCATCGGTAATGCTGGAGTTCGATATGGTGTTGGCCCACCGTTAGCCTTGATGATACCTACCATTCTCGCAGGCATACGTTCAACCAGGTGCTGGAAGGTTTCGTGGGAAATGGCAGCCCATTCTTCATGGAATGCTGCACTAAGGAGAGATATCGATATTGGTCGGTGAGGCCTGGCATGAAGTCGGCGTTCCGAAACATCCCAAAGGTATTCTATAGGATTCAGGTCAGGACTCTGTGCAGGCCAGTCCATTACAGGTATGTTATTGTCGTGTAACCACTCCGTCTCAGGCCGTGCATTATGAACAGGTGCTCGATCGTGTTCAAAGATGCATTTGCTATCCCTAAATTGCTCTTCAACAATGGGAAGTAAGAAGGTGCTTAAAACATCAATGTAGGCCTGTGCTGTAATAGTGCCACACAAGACAGCAAGGGGTGAAAGCCCCCTACATGAAAAACACGACCACACCATAACACCACCGCCTCCGAATTTTACTGTTGGCACTACACACGATCGCCACATTGTATACCATGATTCGTCACTCCACACAACGTTTCTCCACTGTTTAATCGCCCAATGTTTACGCTCCTTACACCAAGCGAGGCGTCGTTTGGCATTTACCGGCGTGATGTCTGGCTCGACCATGAAATCCAAGTTTCCTCACCTCCCGCCTAACTGTCATAGTACTTGCAGTGGATTCTGATGCTGTTTGGAAGTCCTGTGTGATGGTCTGGATATATGTCTGCCTATTACACATTACGACCCTCTTCAATTGTCGGTGGTCTCTGTCAGCCAACAGATGAGGTCGGCTTGTACGCTTTTTTGCTGTCCGTGTCCCTTCACGTTTCCACTTCACTATCGCATCGTAAACAGTGGACCAAGGGATGTTTAGGAGTGAGGAAATCTCTCGTACAGACGTATGACACAAGTGACACCCAATCATCTGACCACGTTCGAAGACCGTTGAGTTCCGCGGAGCGCCCCATTCTACTCTCTCACGATGGCTAATGACTGCTGAGGTCGCTGATATGGAGTACTGCAGTGGGTGGCAGCACAATGCACCTAATATGAATAAACGTATGTTATTGGGGGTGTTAGGATACTTTATATCATGTAGTTATATAACAACTGCGCCAGACACTTATTTTATAAAGGCGTTGCCGATCTCATCGCCGTATTCTGCTTGCTTACATATCACTGTATTTGAATATGAATGCCTGTACCAGTTTCTTTGGCGCTTCAGTGTATAAAAGTACCATTAGTTATGTGCCTAGTAAAGTTGTGATGGATTGGAAAGACCTGGTGTAGTTTAACAGCCTCTTCCGGAGGTTCCTTTGAAAGCACAGCGACCTGCACTGCAGATTTAAACGTAGCCAAAGCATTGTAGACGTTCGAAATCTGAAGGAAGCGACAATGAGCGTAAGGAGAGCCATGAATTCAAAAGTAAGATTCTACTGCCAAAGTGATAGATAATTCTAAACAGTTTTGATCTTAACGGTTAGTTAGTAAACGGACCAGAGAGAATACCAAATTCCACTTTCCGAAACTGGTTTACTTAAGGAGATCGTACTGGATGTGTCACTGCTGTTTTAGACTCTATTAATTATGGTATAACTATTTGTACATTGCATTGCGGGCATTAAAAATGAAGAAACTTGCAGCAGCGACAGCAGTAACTGTTTAATGATGATCCAAACATGGTCGATAGTGGAGAACGTTCCCGCGCAACCAAAAAGTGTGTCGAGAGACGGAGATAACAAGGACATTGGTTTTCCAGGCAGTGTTATCTATTATACTTACGTTGGTTCGTGTCGCTTGTCAGACATATGCACTACGATTCAGAAGGGTGAATCCATGCGGGAATCTTTGGACCGCTTTGCAAACTCTTTTGGGCCGTTTTTTTAGAAAGACCATGTTCTAAATCACCTAAAAACTAAATTTGCAATGCGAGCATGTAAGGCTCGAAAAAACGACAAGGTGAAGGTGCATATTTTGATGGTACTCAAATTAAAGGTGACTTCTTTTATTGTGTGCTACAAATGTTTAGTATTCTCTGGGGAAGGCAATATCAAAAGCATTGATAAGTAGGAAGTTAGATAAAGTCCGAATAACTCGAAAAACTTCAAAAATGAGGTGTCTTATGTCACCACTTATCGTGACTTATTTCACTCTGTTTTCCTGCTATAACTACAGAATCAAACTGATTTTAAACTTCACAGTTGAACTATACATTACCAAGGCAGTGGAAGTCATAGTACTAGAACTGTTGCATAAAAGCTATAGAACACACCCTATAAATAGCCTTCAGGTTTTAAAACATTTTAACAATGTGAAAATCTTAGTTAAGTTCACAGCAATCATCCTGACATGTATTGAAATGATATCATATTGTCGAGAATTATTAACTTCTTTTTATTGTGTAATGCTATTGATGTGCTAGTTTAATTCCGGTTTAAGGTATAGCGTAATTTGTGTTAGCACAGTTTGTGGTTTATGTGGAACATTAATGTATTAAAGAAAAAGGTATATAAATGTATTGATGTAGACCGTGATGGCTTAACCACTCCGATTCCTTTTTAAAGTGAGCAACCAGCACAATTCCCCCATCGCCCTAGGGATCATGCCTGACAGCTGTACAACAGCAGCCATGGACTGGTATCTTTACCATCAGCTCCCAAGTCTGATAACGGTTTCTTCGCACAGGATACAAGCCTAATGTTATATTTATGCAAGTGTCAGAGGCCAGTGTTATAAGAGGTCTCCTTTAGGATCCTAAGCTTATGTTTACTTCAAGCTACCTCTGTTTTTACAGGAGTCATTAATTTACTGTAGAATATCATGGGAAAACTATAGTGCCAGCCAGGTGATGTCAATGTGGGATTGTTTGAGAACCTAAAAATTACACTTTTCAAATGTGATTTCCTCAGATTATTTGAGCCACAGGAAAAGAGAAAAAGCTGGCAGCTGTGGCCGAGCGGTTCTAGGCGCTTCAGTCCGGAACCGCGCTGCTGCTGCGGTCGTAGGTTGGAATCCTGCCTCGGGCATGTATGTGTGTGATATCCTTAGGTTAGTTAGGTTTAAGTAGTTCTAAGTCTAGGGGACTGATGGCCTCAGATGTTAAGTCCGTCTAGGGGACTGATGACCTCAGATGTTAAGTTCAAAAATAGTTCAAATGGCTCTGAGGTTATTAGTCCCCTGGAAGTTAGAACTACTTAAACCTAACCAACCTAAGGACATCACACTCATCCATGCCCGAGGCAGGATTCTAACCTGCGACCGTAGCAGTCGCGCGATTCCGGACTGAAACGCCTAGAACCGCTCGGCCAACGCGGCCGGCTCAGATGTTAAGTCCCAAAGTGCTTAGAGCCATTTGAACCATTTGAAAAGAGAAAACCGTTGTTTTTTTATTCCTTATTTCATTTCATTATCGATAAAGAAATTTTGTAGAGGTGAATGCTGTAGAGATGTCTAAAAAAACAAAAAAGACTACTTATTTCCAGTTTTGCTGACTCCAGCTCATTTCTTGGTCGCCAGGACTTTTGATATCATCTTCCATAAAGAGCACTAAACAATTGCCCAACATAATAAAAGAAATCAGATTTAATTTGGATAGCAGCGGAATATGGGGCCATTTTCAATGCACCACCACCTTGTCGTCGTTTTTGAGGTCTTATATGCTCGCACTGCGAATCCAAATCTAGTTTTTAGGTGGTTTATAACACGATCTTTCTAGTGCATTTTTTTTATGAAAGTGGGCCAATAATAACCCGTTTGTACGGTTTTACAAAAAGTCGTCAACGTTGCCCTCAGTTTGTAAACTATTGGAAAGCAGTAGGAGAATGAAATTTTACGTTCTAGTACCTTTTACGTTCTAGTACCTTTTGTTGGTAAGTTATGATGTGCAAGGTGGTTTATCCCTCAAATACTTCTGGAGATATAAAAACCTTAACTTCAAATTTTTTCGAGTGACTGTTTTTTCGGCCGACTTTGCTTCGCCTTGTCATTGTTTTTAGGGCCTCATAAACTCGTATTTGAAAACCAAATCTAGTTATTAGGTGATTTACAACATGGTCTTACTAACGAAAACAATTTAAAAGAGTTTATAGCAGAGCCTTTTTTTATTTGGACCAAAAATAGCCAGTTTTGGCGTTTTTTAGAAAAATCGTCAACTTTGTCCTCAACTTGTAAACTGCTTGAAAGCTGTAAGACAATGAAGCTTCATATTCTACGACCGTGAATTGTTAAGTTATTACGTGTAAAGTTTTAGGTTTGTCCCGCACTACTTCCTAAATATAAAAAAACTAAACTTAACATTTTTTTGAAGCGTCTGTTTTTTCGGACCACTTTGTTTCAAATTATCCGTATGAAAATTACTCGGGTAATCCTCTTTTATTATTTCGCTTAAGAGAGCACAAAAAGTTGTAGAAGATGGCTTAGTTTTGTCCTTTCAAGAAAATGTTGGCAGAGATATTATGACTCACAGTTGCCGAAAACTCACGAGTGAACTGTTGATAGCTGCGCTTGGGCTCAAAGATCTCCCAAGTATTGAATTAGTGATCGTGAAACTGTACCAATGTTTATTCGAAGATGTGTGAATGTTGTTTCAAAATTTCAGCAAAATCCGTGATGGTTATACAGGAACTCTTTCCGAAATTAGACCACTTGGCATGGAATGGCCCAGTGAGTAATGATGACGCCGACGAGCGCAGTAACAGCTACTGTGAGCTGTCCAGACGAAACTCGCCAACTTCTAAGGATCTTCCACAAGGCAAGACATGGATCTCACCTACCAGAATTCCGAAAATATGTGTGAATACAGAATGTCGGTTGGTGTTGTTGTTGTTGTGGTCTTCAGTCCTGAGACTGGTTTGCCGCAGCTCTCCATGCTACCCTATCCTGTGCAAGCTTCTTCATCTCCCAGTACTTACTGCAACCTACATCCTTCTGAATCTGCTTAGTGTATTCATCTCTTGGTCTCCCTCTACGATTTTTACCCTACACTCTGCCCTCCAATGCTAAATTTGTGCCGGCCGAAGTGGCCATGCGGTTAAAGGCGCTGCAGTCTGGAACCGCAAGACCGCTACGGTCGCAGGTTCGAATCCTGCCTCGGGCATGGATGTTTGTGATGTCCTTAGGTTAGTTAGGTTTAACTAGTTCTAAGTTCTAGGGGACTAATGACCTCAGCAGATGAGTCCCATAGTGCTCAAAGCCAACCAGCCAGCTATATTTGTGATCCCTTGATGCCTCAGAACATGTCCTACCAACCGGTCCCTTCTTCTTGTCAAGTTGTGCCACAAACTCCTCTTCTCCCCAATTCTATTCAATACCTCCTCATTAGCTATGTGATCTACCCATCTAATATTCAGCATTCTTCTGTAACACCACATTTCGAAAGCTTCTATTCTCTTCTTGTCCAAACTATTTATCGTCCATGTTTCACTTCCATACATGGCTACACTCCAATACTTTCAGAAACGACTTCCTGACACTTAAATTGATACTCGATGTTAACAAATTTCTCATCTTCAGAAACTATTTCCTTGCCATTGCCAGTCTACATTTTATATCTTCTCTACTTCTTCCATCATCAGTTATTTTGCTCCCCAAATAGCAAATTTCTATTACTACTTTAAGTGTCTCATTTCCTAATCTAATTCCCTCAGCATCACCTGACTTAATTCGACTACATTCCATTATCCTCGTTTTGCTTTTGTTGATGTTGATCTTATAACCTTCCTCTCAAGACACTGTCCATTCCATTCCACTGCTCTTCCAAGTCCTTTGCTGTCTCTGACAGAATTAAAATGTCATCGGCGAACATTAAAGTTTTTATTTCTTCTCCATGGATTTTAATACCTACTTCGAATTTTTCTTTTGTTTCCTTTACTGCTTGCTCAATATACAGATTGAATAACATCGTGGAGAGGCTAAAACCCTGTCTCACTCCCTTTCCAACCACTGCTTCTCTCTCGTGCCCCTCGACTCTTATAACTGCCATCTGGTTTCTGTAAAAATTGTTAATAGCCCTTCGCTCCCTGAATTTTACCCCTGCCACCTTCAGAATTTGAAAGAGATTATTCCAGTCAGCGTTGTCAAAAGCTTCCTCTAAGTCTACAAATGCTAGAAACGTATGTTTGGCTTTCCTTAATCTTTCTTCTAAGATAAGTCGTAAGGTCAGTATTGCCTCACGTGTTCCAATATTTCTACAGAATCCAAACTGATCCTCCCCGAGGGCGGCTTCTACCATTTTTTCCATTCGTCTGTAAATAATTCGTGTTAGTATTTTGCAGCTGTGACTTATTAAACTGATAGTTCGGTAATTTTCACATCTGTTAACACCTCCTTTCTTTGGGATTGGAATTATTATATTCTTCTTGAAGTCTGAGGATATTTCGCCTGTCTCATACATCTTGCTCACCAGATGGTAGAGTTTTGTCAGGACTGGCTCTCCCAAGGCCGTCAGTAGTTCTAATGGAATGTTGTCTACTCCCGGGGGCTTGTTTCGACTCAGGTCTTCCAGTGCTCTGTCAAACTCTTCACGCAGTATCATATCTCCCATTTCATCTTCATCTACATTCTCTTCCATTTCGATAATATTGTCCTCAAGTACATCGCCCTTGTATAGACCCTCTATATACTCCTTCCACCTTTCTGCTTTCCCTTCTTTGCTTAGAACTGGGTTTCCATCTGAGCTCTTGATATTCATACAAGTGGTTCTCTTTTCTCCAAAGGTCTCTTTAATTTTCCTGTAAGCAGTATCTATCTTACCCCTAGCGAGATAAGCCTCTACATCTTTACATTTGTCCTCTAGCCATCCCTGCTTAGCCATTTTGCACTTCCTGTCGATCTCATTTTTGAGACGTTTGTATTCCTTTTTGCCTGCTTCATTTACTGCATTTTTATATTTTCTCCTTTCATCAGTTAAATTCAATATTTCTTCTGTTACCCAAGGATTTCTACTAGCCCTCGTCTTTTTACCTACTTGATCCTCTGCTGCCTTCAATTGCCTTCACTACTTCATCCCTCAGAGCTACCCATTATTCTTCTACTGTAATTCTGTCCCCCATTCTTGTCAATTGTTCCCTTATGCTCTCCCTGAAAGCCTGTACAGCCTCTTGTTTAGTCAGTTTATCCAGGTCCCATCTCGTTAAATTCCCACCTTTTTGCAGTTTCTTCAGTTTTAATCTACAGTTCATAACCAATAGATTGTGGTCAGAGTCCACATCTGCCCCTGGAAATGTCTGACAATTTAAAACCTGATTCCTGAATCTTTGTGTTACCATTATATAATCTATCTGATACCTTCTAGTAAGTCCAGGATTCTTCCATGTATACAACCTTCTTTTATGATTCTTGATCCAAGTGTTAGCTATGATTATGTTATGCTCTGTGCAAAATTCTACCAGACAGCTCCCTCTTTCATTTCTTACCCCCACCCGTATTCCCCTACTATGTTTCCTTCTCTCCCTTTTCCTACTCTCGAATTCCAGTCACCCATGAGTATTAAATTTTACTCTCCCTTCACTACCTCAATAATTTCTTTTATCTCATCATACATTTCATCAATTTCTTCATCATCTGCGGAGCTAGTTGGCATATAAACTTGTACTGCTGTAGTAGGCGTGGGCTTCGTGTTTGTCTTGGCCACAATAGTGCGTTCACTATGCTGTTTGTAGTAGCTTACCTGCACTCCTATTTTTTATTCATTATTAAACCTTCTCCTACATTACCCCTATTTGGTTTTGTATTTATAACCCTGTAGTCACCTGACCAAAAATTTTGTTCCTCCCACTAATTCCCACTATATCTAACTTGAACCTATCCATTTCCCTTTTTAAATTTTCTAACCTACCTGCCCGATTAAGGGATCTGACATTCCACGCTCAGATCCGTGGAACGCCAGTTTTCTTTCTCCTGATAACAACGTCCTCTTGAGTAGTCCCCGCCCGGAGATCCGAATGAGGGACTATTTCACCTCCGAATATTTTACTCAAGAGGACGCCATCATCATTTAACCATACAGTAAAGCTGCATGCCCCCGGGAAAAATTACGGCTGTAGTTTCCCCTTGCTTTCAGCCGTTCGCAGTACCAGCACAGCAAGGCCGTTTTGGTTAGTGTTACAAGGCCAGATCAGTCAATCATCCAAACTGTTGCCTCTGGAACTACTGAAAAGGCTGCTGCCCCTCTTGAGGAACCACACATTTATCTGGCCTGTCAACAGATACACCTCCGTTGTGGTTGCACCTACGGTACGGCTGTCTGTATCGCTGAGGCACGCAAGCCTCCCCACCGACGGCATGGTCCATGGTTTAAGGGGGGGGGGGGGGGGGTGAATGTCGGTACCGGTTTGAACTACTGCGATCGACGGTTTAACATCCGCGTGAGCTTGTAGGCTGAATAAGAGAAGTAGGCTTGTCTCAGCTTGATGGAATAATTTATTAACGAAACCCTGCGGTCGGAACAGACAATAATGCACTGCAACCGATAACTCGTGCGAAGGCTAAGAAAAGTTCAGCACGGTAAATTATTCCGTATCTAACACACTTGGATTCACGCTTTCGCCACGGAGTAGAACATGGAACAGAAACCAACAATCAAAGAATAAAACACATAACAAATGTTGCTTGTGTATAGCGTCTCTGACGTCCACCGCGTAAGTTTCGCAGCACTGTACTTTCAAACACCCGAGCATGTCGGCGCTGGACGATGACAGAAGACGTCACACAGAACATTCGAATCCCGAAAGTAAAGAAGGAAATGAGTGTAGCAGTTATAGGGAAGTGGACATACAGTGCATTGACTTCGCCTACACGCATCGGATGGCGTAGCACTAATGCACCGAGTGGAGCAATGTTTAAACGAACTGTAAACGATTGTGAAACTACTGATGATATGAATTACCAGTCAATGTCGTTCGCCATATCTACTGCGCCAGGCTCCAATCTTCACTTTCAAGAAGTATCACAAGGTTCGCTACTATCTGTACAACGCCAAATAAACAAGTTGCACATCCGAACGTACCTATACAGCACCCAAGTGTTACCCTGCATTTTCAACCGCGTAGCGAGCGTCTCTATAGGTTTGTCGGTGTCTCACGACGCCAAGTAGCACAGGCGAAATATAGACGAGCTAACGCAACTACCGTTTAAGTTTGCAGAACCGCAAGCTTGCCTTCGTGTTGTAGAATTAACTCTAGAAAACTACGGTATCACTGAAGACCATCTTAAGTTCGTGACCGTGTTAAATGATTCCATATTTTGGGAGTACTTCAAACGCTTTCGAATTTTGAAGCTATCCAACATCACAACAATGAATGGAAACACAATAAAATGTATTCCAATTGAGTTTTCTAATACTTCGTAAAATTATGGGTCAACATTTACTATTACAAAAGTAGAAAAACTGCGTGTTTCAAGATACATTTGATACAAGGGGGGAGTGGGGGGGGGGGGGTTCTTGAAAGACTTTTGTTTTTGACGTCAGATCAGAGGCGGATACAAATGGGGAGCGCAGGGGCCGCCACACTTTGCCACCCGCCCGCCAGTCAGCCTGCACGCAATTCGTTCGTAAAGGCCTTTACAAATGTCTGCTTGTGTCTGTGTATGTGCGGATGGATATGTGTGTGTGTGTGCGAGTGTATACCTGTCCTTTTTTCCCCCTAAGGTAAGTCTTTCCCCTCCCGGGATTGGAATGACTCCTTACCCTCTCCCTTAAAACCCACATCCTTTCGTCTTTCCCTCTCCTTCCCTCTTTCCTGATGAAGCAACCGTTTGTTGCGAAAGCTTGAATTTTGTGTGTATGTTTGTGTGTCTATCGACCTGCCAGCACTTTCGTTTGGTAAGTCACATCATCTTTGTTTTTAGATATATTTTTCCAAGTAGTGAGGTATACATATTACATATTGACAAAACTTATGATGGAAAAACCATATATCAGACCTGCTTAAGTCATTCAGGTTCAACTACTTTTGCCATTGGAATTGCCAACTTTAGAGGTACGGAAGCTGCTAAGTTCATATTTTCATTCACTGATGTACAATATAATATTCTGAAGTAGCTCCTCACTTCAGCAAGAACTATTCATTTCACAAAGAGAAAGTTACCGAAGTTATGTTTAGGGTACAAACACACACACAGATACAAATATTTAGTGAATTATGTAGGATAATTCAGTGAATGTAACCGTTTGAATATATTTTTAAATGTGTTCTGTTTGTTCAGTTGACACATTTCACATCACATCATTTATCATGAATGTGATCTGTGCAACATGTGACAATCTAATAATCAGTTCTGGCTGTATTGTGATTTACAAAACAATTTGGTACAAAAATTCTGTGGAGACTTTTCCATCTTGCTTAAGTTTCAAAATGACACTTAAAAACTCTAGTGCAAGTCTTGAAAATCTTTCACCATGCACAAGCAAGAAATTGAGAATCCAAATTCAGTAATACATGGTATGAAGGTATAAGACTCCATACTTTTAAAAAAGTTTGACGTTGAAAATACCATAAAATTTTAGTTTTCCTGTAGATAATTATATATCAACGCCACAGTGAGAAGTACTTATGAAATTAAATCTCCATATTTATACAGATTATATTAAGTGTTCTAGTATATGTAAATACGTCATGTAATGATTACATACAGGACACGGGAGGTCCTATGAAATTTGAACCAGAGTGTAATACTCAGAAACATCATAAGCACAATCACCAGTCCTTAGGTACTTCCATTCTTGGGGTTTGTCTTTTTGAAACCCATGTTTCTTGGTGGTATAACTGTATCTGTCAGGTAAATGTAATGCTTCTGTGTATATTGTGTGTAAAATTTACGAGGAAAAAAACTAAGCAACAATATGCTTCTGTGCATAATGTGAATTCTATACATTATTTAAGTTAATCCTAAAATACGGTTACAAAACAAATGAGACTAAGCAGAAGATTTCAAAAACTACGAGCTCATGTAGCTGACGAGTTCATTCGCTTATTAATTTTTATTCACGCGACTATCTTGTACTGAGAGGGAAGACCAGTATGTGGAGTGGATGAAAACATTCCTTTATCATAAAGTAGCTTACAACAGGGTACCAGCTTATTTTCTAAATGTAACCATCCTTTCGGTTGATTTTTGTATGAGATTTTCTCTAGGGAAAGCTTGTCAAGTTAAACAGCATATGGGTGGCAGTTGATCCACCTCACTATACTCTTACACATTTTTGCACCCCTTACACATTTTACTTTGCTATCAAAACAGTAATACTTATCAATGTACTTATGTACTGGTTACAAATTATTCTGCCTATGAACTCAGGATCATGATTGCTGATACAAACTACAAGTAGGCAAATTTCTAAAAAGACACACTGGTTCTGAATGAATGCAAATACCGAAAGTATAAATTTTCATTCTGACCTGATTTAGTGTTCATAAAATGAGATTTAACTACAAAATTTATGGAATGGTTATAGATGACTGTAGAACATTCTTATGGGAAAATTATTACATAGGCAGGCCAGCTCGTGCTATGCTAGGAATCTTACTGAAGTTTATTGTAGGTAAGCATTAAAATGTGTGTCCTTTGCAAGTGCGTTCTCTCACAACAGATCGCTAGTAACAGTCTGAAGCTTGAAATGGCAAAGCAGATCACTACAGTTAAAATTAAAGACAAAAATATTATCCAGTTGCTGTGCCTTCTCACAGTTTGATTACAGATATGCTCACAGAGTTTGTGTGTCCATAGCAGAGTAGACATTACTTCTCATACTCTATATTTGATTGTAACCTCCTCTCTCTCACTCTCTCTTTCACATAACTGGGAAAGTGCACATATGAATCTACCAGTGGCAGTGTTTTTAGGAGCAATCCGATAATTTCAGTTGGCAGCATTTAGCAGAAATCTTGAGTGTTGTCTACAGCATTCGCCATTCACACTATGCTCAACTAAGGCAAGCTGATAAAACTGTATTATGCTCAAGATTTATATTATTGTAATTAGTTACAAATATCTAGGCACATCAATAGAAAAACAAATAATGAACTTTCAAGATTCAGACATGTAATTGTCTTTATTTATTTGATGCACACAATAATGTGTCAATAAGAAGTGTTAACCAGTCATTCTACATTTTTGAAATATTTCATCACTTTATATTAACAACTGGCATACAAAAGAAATCATCGCTTCTTCCCTCATTTTTTCCCTCCTTTGTAATTAGGATTGTTTGGATTCAGTTGGTTGCCATGATTGTCCAGATCTGCTTTACTTCCTGTTCCGTGGTAACCAGCATCACGGCCTATAAAAAGAGAACATACTGGCATTTTAGATATCCCACAGTGGCATTCACTATTTAAATTGAAAGATTAGTTACAATAATAAAGCATGTTTCAATACAACACAGCAACACTTCTTTTCTTTGAGAGTACCAAAACTGAGAACACTCTTCTAAACAGTTATTTTGGATTAGTACTTAAAAAATAAAACAATTATTTTAGTTTCGAAATTAAAAAACAGTCAACCAGTTAGTGTGTTTCATCATAAAAACACCTTTTTTACAAGAAACTTGTACCGTGATAATTTCGTCTCTGCACAAAATGTGAATTACAAAAGTAGCAGAAGTGAAAAGTATCAGAGATACAAGAAGGGCTGCACGCTAATATCGGAGACAGTCATGGCAGCAGAATTGTATAAAACATCATAAGAATCCCAGGTGTCTTTAAAGCTGTATCTCACATTCAACCAGCAGCACCTTGTTCTGTTGTTGTTAAGCATTGTGTGAAAGATCAAATAATTGCATTGTCTTCATGGGAGATGCGAAGTATACTGCTAAAAATGAGGCAAATTATGCTATCTGGGGTACAAAGGATATAGCTAAAATTCCAGCACATGTTATCTCACAAGTTAAAAGTGACACTTCATAATATAACACATACAATTTAGTAGAAAGATGTATTGCGAAATTGAAGTGCATAAAACATAAAACAAACTATACACTTGAAACAATCAGTAATAAATTTGACCATATGCTTCTCCTAAATGTCAGCACTCTTGAATGAGACCTGCAGAGGATTCATGGCATGTACATAAATTAAAGAAAACTTTGAAATTTTCCATAAATTGGTGCAATTATGAGTTCACTGCCTTGGAATGGTCCACCCAAACAAGATACACCACACAAACCGCTACTGCTGATTAGTCAAAAAGACTTGTAAATCCTGCTGGACAGTCCATTAGCCCTAAGTAACCCAGTCAAGGATCAGCAGGCAAAACTACCCTGAAAACAATACATAAGAATTATTGTAACATTAAAAACAATTATTGTGATCTGGATATCACCACGTGGGTTGATAAGACTTCATGTATTAGTTGAAACTGAACAATGGTACACTGAAGACTTAATTAGCATTATTTATCCACTTTCTGTGAAAATTTGCCCAGCCTTTAGCAGGAAACACACACTTGTGGTGTGGGTAGTAATTTTCACTGTCAAAGAAAGTAATTTTAATGTAACTGACTTAACTGCTTTTCAGCTTCGGAGTAGTTTCAGAATTTGCTGCAAGAAGTGTAAAATGAGATAAAGAAAACAGCAATTATTGGTGTTAACAGACTGTAACAAATATGGATACCTTTTTGAGAAATCATGACTTGCTTGTAAATACAGACGACACATTTTCTCTGTTAAATGGCTGCATAAATAATTACTAACAGATGACAAATACACTTATTAACCAACGAAGCCAGCTCCAAAAAGTTGCACAGTTACAAGATGAATTCAATCTGACCTCACTCATTCATGAGCCAACTAGAGAAACTACCACAAGCAAAAAAAGCCATAGAACAACAAACATGAGAACCTGAACTATGTTTTGTACACATATGGAATGTAATCGAATTAAATCAGGTGATGCTGCGGGAGGGAATTAGATTAGGAAATGAGATGCTTAAAGTAGTAAATGAGTTTTGCTATTTGGGGAGCAAAATAACTGATGATGGTCAAAGTAGAGAGGATATAAAATGTAGACTGGTAATGGCAAGGAAAGCGTTTCTGAAGAAGAGAAATTTGTTAACATCGAGTATAGATTTAAATGTCAGGAAGTCATTTCTGAACGTATTTGTATGGAGTGTAGCCCTGGGTGGAAGTGAAACATGGCCGATAAATAGTTTACACAAGAAGAGAATAGAAGGTTTTGAAATGTGGTGCTACAGAAGAATGCTGAAGATTTAGATGGGTAGATCACACAACTAATGAGGAGGTATTGAATAGAGTTGGAGAGAAGAGAAATTTGTGGCACAACTTGACTAGAAGAAGGGATCAGTTGATAGGGCATATTCTGAGGCATCAAGGGATCACCAATTTAGTATTGGAGGGCAGCATGGAGGGTAAAAATCGTAGGGGTAGACCAAGAGATGAATACACTAAAGAGATTCAGAAGGATGTAGGTTGCAGTATGTACTGGGAGATGAAGAACCTTGCACAGTATAGAGTAGCATGGAGAGCTGCATCAAAACAGTATGAAGACGACCACAACAACAACACCAACAAACATTCAACAATAATTGTCTCATCATATGATAGCTATACTGCTGACTTTTATAGTTTGACACCACATGCCAAGAACCAACAGAAGTTAAAACAAGGAAAAATATAAACTTATCTATATAAATTATGTTGCCATTGAATCGAGGGGAAAATTAAAATTGCCCAACAGTGCAATGTTGATAGAGAAAATCTCAAGCTAAAAGAAGCCTTCAAAATTCATTTATCACAAATACCAGTAGCCTACCGCAAAAATGTGTCCAGACAAAGCGAGCACATTGCAAGACACTGATCCAACTACATTCTCTCATGATTTAATTGAAAAATTTGCACATTTCCTTGTCAATGCACAAAACAACATCCAGCCTCCCATATCGACAATTGCAATGAGGGTAAAACTTTGGTAGCCACGACTCCTTGGAAGTTACCAAAACCAAAATTGATTTCTAAAATGTATATCAAACAAGACAGCAACAGGTGCTCATTTCTTTGAAGACGTGACAGATAAGTGGCAACGTGAACACAGAACACTGTGGAGGTATACACCTATAGTGAGAGAAAGCTTTAGACTGTACGAAGTTATTACAGTAACACATGAAATGAAACTGCTAAACACTTTGCATGAAAGCAACTCAAATATAAGCGCCAGTGGAGTTCCACAGTACAGCCTTATGACAAAACTAAACTGTGCATACATAGTGAAATGGTAGAAAGGGTTAAGCGTAAAATTACTTGGTATAATCATTAAATGAAATTGGACATGCATCCCAACATAAAGGGTGTCCCAGAAGAAGGGACAATATTCAAGGATAGGAGCGGATCAATTATTCAAAGCACAGAAAGTCTAGTAAACATGGGCACTACAGTGCGCACCTTACGAGCTATGAGGACTTCACTTCTTTGAAACACACCTCTTCTACTGAATAAGTGCTCATTGTGCTTAGAGTCTGCGTTTCAGAGCCCATATTTACTGGATTTTTCTGCTCCAAGTAACTGTTTCTCTCTTACATCTTAATACAGCCTTACACCTTAATACAGCCCATTCTTTCTGAAACACCTTTTATTATCTGATTTGCGTCAGTGCAGTATTAGGAATACAGGAAATTTTACATGGGCCGGCACAGAACTGCATTCTACGAAAGACGTCTGCAATGGGCAGGTCTGAAATAAGCCAATGCACGGGTCTGTATAGGAATGAGTGTCCCACAGTGAAGTTCCAGAAATTTCTTACCAGTGATTTATGATCTTATCACATGCTAACAAATAACGTATTCAGAAAAGTTTATTATTTGTTGTATTAACTCTAACTGTAACTTTTGCTCCTCTCATAGGTACGCAATCAATTTTAGATGCTTAATCAAAGTATTGCGTACGAAAGGTGGCACATCGGCTTCAAATCGATACAGAACGCAATCACTGCTCTGCCACCACACATTTCTTTTCCCTGTGAAGTTTATACCCCGCAGGCCCTTATAAGACTGTTCTAGCCACTACTGCAAACAAAATGCTGTCCTTCCCACTGCAGACAAAACAATGTTGCCTACGCACTCCTACGTTTTCAGCAATACTCACTGGACCATGCTTGTACTAGCTACGTTAAGCTACAAATACCGGGAATAAGATATATGAAATATTAGTACTTTCAACATTGCAGCCCAGTCAGCAATCATGATACTCTAATATATAAGAAACTATCAGCCTCGACTGCGGTAATGAAACCAACCTTTACCTAGGTTTCATCCCAAATAATTGAGTCTGCTTCAGAAGATATACCTGAATCTATAATTTGTCTAAGAGGGCGTGGTCTGGAAATAAAACTAAAACAGCCTGAATAAACTAAAACAGCCTGAATAGGCATAGTCACATTTTAAAAATGCTGTACATAAATACTAAGACAACACCAACACTTAAGCTAACACTTAAGCTCTGGCGTGTGCCTGTCTCAATTGACGCCGTGCGGTGGGCCTCGGTGGGATTCAGGTATATCTTCTGGAGAAGGCTCAATTATTTGGGCTGAAACCTAGCTAAAGGTTGGTTTCATTACCGCAATCGGGAATGATAATTTCTTACATATTAGATATGAAACTCATTCTTTTGAAACCTTAACTATAGTAAACGAATGACATCAAGAAAGTTATCGTTCAGACACTCTTACTGACTGGGAATCCATGAATTACAGAACAGCAGCAAAATACATAAAAATTAACTGTACCACCTTTCTGTGCGCACAGGTAAACTTATATCCGGTACAAAATAGTACATAAAGCAGTATGGCAAAAATGCCAGTCACCAACAACACTCATCAATGCATCAGTACTTATTCTCGAGCCGGCTGGGGGGGCCGTGCGGTTCTAGGCGCTTCAGTCCGGAATCGCGAGACTGCTACGGTCGCAGGTTCGAATCCTGCCTCGGGCATGGATGTGTGTGATGTCCTTAGGTTAGTTAGGTTTAAGTAATTCTAAGTTCTAGGGGACTTATGACCTCAGATGTAAAGTCCCATAGCGCTCAGAGCCATTTTTTGAACTGATCTCGATGTAAATGTTAAATAAGAAAAAAATACTTTAGAAACATACAATTACAAAACAGATTACATCATCTTAACTCATTTTTCAACATTCTCGAAATTACAAACACCAAAATTATTATGACATAATTAATACGTAACTACAAACGTTAACGCTTGGAACTACCAATGTAAATGCTTAATCAGCTCATTACAGAGCGAGGCATATCTTCATAAATTATAACTTACCAGGGCCGGATTTCTCATGATTGGGATTGCACTGGTTTGCACGATTATCCTGTGCAGCCTTGTCCATTTTTGAGACAACGATAGCTTCCGACAGAAACGCGCGAAAGAAACGAGACGTACTCTGTTTATGATTGAGCGTACAGCTTGCGCTAGTGCCGTATTTATAACCAAGAAGGTTTTTTTTTATATACGTTGTGTGTTGCTGCTGGACTTACTTCATCGTTCGGGTATCTACCAGTGGCAGCGCAGCCAACTTGACGACTTGTCACTGCGTGGTACGTTATCTGTGTGACATAGAAGCCATAATATAGAACAGAAACGCATAACTGACAAAAAAATTAAATTTAGCTGTGTTATGGATAACATTCTAGAAATTTTGGGATATATGTCTTTAGACCACTTTAGGGATTAATTGATTTTATTCTTGATATGGCAAGGTTTGCTCTACTGTATGGGAACTCGGGTGTCATATTGTGAGCTACGTATTATAGGTGCATCCGGAAAGTTAATTTGATAACATACAATTAAGGATGTTATTAATCTGCTGACAAGTTAACACTTTTTTTAATCGACAGAAACTTTTTTCGAAACGAAGGAACGTCTGAATGTTTCAGTATAAACTTGACGACATTGTTCGCGAACATGTTGCGTCGTTTTGAATTTCCTTGTGATCTCACGTGCAAGACATACATAGCCAAGTAAAGCGCTGAGTTGAACTATTTATGCAACTCTTCGTGTATATGAGATTCTGCAAAGGCGACAGGCGAATGCGAATGGTAGCCTATAAAACAATTACATTCAGAGCTTTCCAAGAGCAGACAAATACGATTACGCAGAATCTCATAGGCCTGATAGAAAAGCTCTTTGCAGTGATGCCTCTGAAACAATTTGCAAAGAACAGCCACATTTATTTTCGTGTTTCCGTTAGTGTCGTTTGATCGTTTGGGAATATTATCGTATCTCGTCATTGCAATGCTCGTTTAGTATTATTTGGACTCATTCTGATCCGTTAGATACCGTTTGAGTTATTCGAGAAAGATAGGCGCTGGTATGCTCTGGACGCTAGTTCCAATGTGTTCTGTCGAAAAACGTAGTTAGTTTGGTTTTTAGTGTAAACGGACTAAACTGACTTCTATTTGTCACATACTTCGTAATTAAAAAAGAAGTGGCTGTCAACAGATATACGATCTGTTTGACACATATTGAGTGCATATTATCAGTACCTAACTAAAAGGTTTACAGCATGCTTTAAGTAGTTGCTTACTTGTTCATTGTCACAATAAACGTCATGATGTGGAATATGTCGGTGTAGTGTTTGCAGAAAAATTTATTAAAATAATTGCACTAAGAACATCAAACAATGTGCATGTAGGGCCTACTGCTACTCTTCAAAAGTATTAAAACGAAAACTTTCTTTTCATTATTTTAGCTTTTAAGAGATATATTTTATGGTAAAATAATGACAACATTTTCTGAGTGGTTTCTAATGCAAACAGCAAAATTTGCGTCTTTCAAAATTTATGTACAGCTGTGTTTCCATTAACCAAGGCCAAGGCGTCCATTTAGCATTGCCGAGCGCGACGGGAAATACCGTGACATTAGCTTTTTTTCTTTTTGTCTCGCTTCCAGCGAGGAAAGTGAAAGAAGTATGGCTGCACAATAATGAGACGAACTAAAGACGAGGGAACGCCAATTTGCCGGTGTTTTTGCGGGAATTCCCACATTCCTCTAGTCGGATACTGGTCCTGGATTAAGCTTCACTCAATCGAGCCAAATCACATAACTTACAAGAGACACTTCCTTCAACTTTAGTTATGCAGCTATATTGAAAAATGGAAATAATGATACTAACGCAATAAATCCGTAAACATGATCGGCTGTAAAATTCTGTATACAAACGAAGTATCATTCGAGCTGAATGGGCGTTTTTTAAAGTTCATTCTCCATTTTTGAGGTGTGTTATTGAGGCATTTTTTGTTGGTTATTTTTGTTGATATTCAACAAGGTTTTCTCAGTTCTTCAGGTCTTGTACACACTAGCATACAAAATCGACAGGTGAGAGACATTTCTTGTCTACAGATGCGCTTTTGAAAAAAAAATAAGGTTGCATTTGTCAAAGAATTTCGCAGTGGGTTTTACAACTGTGATATTAATTCGATGAAGGAAAGTTAGCACAGTAGTTGGCAATGATTGATGAAATCAGATTGCTTGTCGTATGGAATCGATTTGCTGGTCTGAATACGGTTTACAATCAAACAATATGATATACTGTACTGTTATTCCACTACATTCACAATAAGTAAAGATGGCTAGGAGATGGTCTATGATTAAATCTCACGCAAATTAAACTTTTTATTTGCCTTAATTGTGCAGAACCATGGATTCGAAGAAATGTTTGGTTGTATTTGACCACAATATTTCCCTTTGACGCGTATGGATAACTGGTATCCTTCTTCCCACTGACACCTTTTTATTCATATATTTTTTTTAGTCTTCAGACCTGACTACTCCCGTCTGAAATGGAGACACGAGACAATTCTTACACAATGTTGCGCAACACTCCGTAATGTGGACTTGTTTATAAACACAGGCTGCAGTCATTCTCTTAGCGCTGTAAAAGGCTTCATCGATTTTTATTATTTTTGTTTTTCTTATTGCTAAACATCATTTATCAAGAGTTAGCCAACAAAGAAAGTGTAGCAGCCGATTAAAGAATTAAATATTTTCACTTGGCATCGTGTTTGTGGGGAAGCTGGTAATTCCGAATATAAAAAGAGCAACAAGAAGAACTGGCCAAAAAAATATCAAGTATTAGGCCTGTGGGTATCAGTGAGTACTGTTCGAAAATGAAACATGGTTCTTCTACTCTCAAAAGTCGAAAGTAAATTACAGCCGAAACGAAGTCCCTCCGCAAACAGTTCACACCAACGTGTCCTCTTTATGTTTCTTTAACTATTCATTTATTATCGCTGCACAAGTCGCGATCCCAACAATGTGAGCCATATTTAGAGAGTATCGAGAAAGACGACATTCGGATGTGTTCACGAAATAAAGTAACAGACCGTCTGTATACATTGTCTAGCTACATGTCTATAGACAGTCCATCTACAGTGCCTAAAGACAATGGCTCAATTTTGTATACAAGTGTGAACTCTTTAAATTCTTAGAATAAATTTGAGCATCAGCCTAACGTTATTGGAAAACGAACAATTTTTTTGTGAATATTTTATACCTATATTTTTAACTCGTTGGATATCAGTACCCTCAATTTAATCATGTGAGAATTTAACTATATGATCGTTAAATCAAAAAGTTAACATCCATATTCATACTAACAACAAGAAAGATGCATTTTACAAATTTGCCGTTTGGATACAAAAGTAATCTTTAAAAGTACAAAATGGATAGCTGTCGATCATTCGAATACGTTATATATACATTCCCAACGAGCTTGGGGCAAGGCAAGTTTTCCAGTCCATCCGAATAAGTTATACAAAAAATTGCAATATTAGCATCTTTCCCACCAATTGCAAAACTGCTGCCGCTGCCGCCCATTAGTTCCACACAAACTGCCTATATATATGATAAAAGTTAGTAGTATCCACGTGTTGCTTCTATCACCACTGAAGTCATTGAGATGACTGTGGAACTTTATATTACACGCAGATAATCGCAGAGCAGTTATGATACCAATTATTATTGTTACCTTCAATTCAATCAACGGAAAAAGCTATCAACGAAACTTTTTAGTGTTCATGTGTACAACTATATTACCTCAAAAGAGGTCGCAGTCTTGCTTTTGCCGTGGCGTAGTGACTTCGTTACGTTGTTTTTCGCTGTCACCACAGTACCTATAAATGTGCTTTTGCAACCGTGTGCATGGTTTCGCCTCACGCATAAAGAAGCGTTAGCTGCATGCATCTTTCTCAAAACGTACGCACTCAGACCTAGAACACAGCCATTCGTGTTCGGCTTGCAGCTGCCGCTGCAGCCGGTTTATCTTGAGACAAAGATGAAATCCTAAAGAGAAGCGCCAATGCTCAGTTAATAAATACCTTTTCAGTCATAATGCACCGGTATTTTAAATGTGATCGAAGAGATAAAAATGGCAGGCAGTATGCTCGGTATATGGACCTCGAATCGGTGCCAGAACGCGTTGTGTATGTCCCACAAAACTCTTTCACTATAACTGCCTCCTTCCCACAGGGGATAACTGCATCTATGGACCCAAACACATGAGTAAAAAAAAGAAACATCATTTTCTTTGCTAGAAGGAGAGGGAAAATTTGAAATTTCAAGGTCGAAAAGACGTCATCTCTCGTAGTTGCACCTTATCAAACTGTATGGGTTGCAAACAATGCATTATCGCTGTACACATCGGTGTCTGCGTGGGGTGACAAAAGGAGGCACTTTCTTCCCTGGGATCGGGAAGGCAGACTTTTCATTCATCACAGGATTCCCCCACACTTCTAGAAATGATTGTCTATGATTCCCTTAAACTGCAGGTTGAGGTAGTTTTACCACAACGCAGGCGACCACAATAAGAAACTCAATGTGTTTAACAGTCGCTGCATAACTTAATTTTTGCGTGCTTGTCACATTGTTCAAGGAAAATAACGCCGTTTGCTTCGCCACAACTGAACTTTTGCACTGACCTTAGGGTTGCCATATTTGGCTTAGATCTCTTCGGGACACTCTGAGATGAGGATATAGAAGCGAAGTACAAATTTTATTTTCGTAAAATGAAGAACAAACCGCCTTCAGTCACAAGTTGCGTTTATTTATTCCACTATGCATTTGGAGGCTCATCATCTGTTGTGCACAACAGAAGCAGACATCATACAATGTTAAACTGCAAACAACTAAAAAACCTTATGTAAATCACTAAAAAGCACCTGAAGATGAGCCTCCAGGGCTCGAAATGCATAGTGCAGCAAATAAACGCAACTTATGACTGAAGGCGGTTTGTTCTTCATTTTACGAAAGTAAAACAGTCGCGGACGAAACACTGAAAAACAATGGATAAAATTAACGAATTTTATTTAATGTGATTTCTTTTTATTTAGGACACAATTATATGGAACTTGTCGCGGCAGAAGTACACCATATTTTTCGGAACATTTCACCTTTTTCAGCAAATCTTTTTTCCCTTTTACACATTTATAAAACTCCATGCAAGTCAGCTTGTAGTTAAACTGGCAGTGTAAGGCAGAATACACAGTCCCTGGCAGCAGTCGATTTCTTTCATCATTTCACTGGGCCATTAGCGAAAATACTCTTTCCGCAGTGACGATTGTGCGCGGGAATAGAAAACAAATACTTGTATTATTTTAGCAGTTGGCATTTGGATTCAGGATTTTCGGTTTCCTTAAGAAAGAAATTCCACCATTCATCCTTCGTGCGTTTAGACTTCCAGTCTTTGGAGTCACGCTTAGTATCCAAAAGGCTCTTCACATACATACATTACGTTTTTTAGTCAGGAATATAACTGTGTTTCCAATCACCACCCAATCAGGAGTTTCGGACAGCGTCATCAAGTCAAATGGCGCTAAATCTAAAATGTGCTTGCATCGTCGACTCATGATACGCAATATGCAACGCCTTCTGTGAGACGGCCATGTCTACATAAACTTGTTGACATAAATTTAAAACCAACTGAGGCTGCATTTACATCTTGCGCTAACCGATGGCGTTACTGCAGTACATGGGCCAAGCTCGTAACAGTATTTTGCAAAATGTGGACAAAATTGGGTCTTGTCGGGATAAGTAGATCCATAACTGTGACGGTTCCGATGTATCGGGACGGATGGCAACCCTAGCTGACCTACTAAACTCCATACAGATCCGAATAATTACGGAACATTGTTGTAACAGAGCCCTCATTCCTCTCCTCTTTCTGTCGGTACTGTGCACACATCATTGTTGGGTAAACGGTGAAAGGAGGCTGTAATTTCTCACGTCAATTCGTTGGATTGCTAGCCCCTCCCCCCGTCCCTTCTCACGAAGAACGCGATTGTGTTTAGCAGTAGGTATACTTCTTTCAATTGCAGCAATCCTTTTCTTGAGTACTATAATTCATGTGAAGAGTAAGGTGTTTTCTGAATCATATACGAACGTTTCAATCTAGCTCGTTGGCCGTACTTTGCGCGTGATTGTCGATTTTGTATGAAAGCTTCTAGGTTTTCATAGAGATCCGTCTTTTAAATCGTGTTGCAAACTATAGATTAGCTTTATCTAGACTTTATTTTTCAAGAGGACAATCCACTGTTAAAATTACTTTAACTCTCTGGGCTATTCTATCGTTGTTTTCTGCGATTTAGTGGAAAACCTAACGTTGTGTTCTGTAACAGATCACAGAATAGTGTGGCCTTATAGCCCGTAGTATATTGGTAATCCCAACAACTGGTTGTCTTGAAACATCCTGGCAGATTATAACACTTTGTCGGACCGGTACTTGAGCTTGGGACCTTTACCATGCGCAGTCTTGATTATGATATGCTCTTTTGGAATCTGTTAGATAAACCACCTTTGTGTTCAGATTGAGATTTTCACTCTGCAGCGGAGTGTGGGCTGATATGAAACTTCCTGGCAGATTAAAACTGTGTGCCGGACCGAGACTCGAACTCGGGACCGTTGCCTTTCGCGGGTAGAGCTGCTGAGAACCGAGATGTAGAATATGAGTAGAGCCATAGAGTCAAAAAATTCAGGAGCGTCACAACTTCGATCTGAACATTTGCTGGAAGGAAACGAGACAATTTCCAATGTTAAAAAGAATGTGTGTATTTTGTCAACATTTGTGCAAAGAATTCGTTTTTTCCATTACGTAATCATATCGCACAGTCTTTCGTTGGATAGCTCCATGTTGCGCGTCACATCTCTCTCTCTCTCTCTCTCTCTCTCTCGAGCGCGCGCTCTGTGTGTGTGTGTGTGTGTGTGTGTGTGTGTTCGTCCTGTAACAGATGGGGACTCCCCCGGCTAATTGACGCCATGTGCCTTGGGAGGGGAATTACCGCCTTAACGTGCCGTGTGACTCGGCGTAGTTTGTGGAGTGTGTTTGTCTGCGCATTAGCGCTGATACGATTGTTATCACCTTACTGCGTCGTTTGCTCACTGCTATACGAGGACAATGAAGGTCAATTTCCGTTCGCGAAATACTCAGCTTCTTAGTTTCGACAACTACAGGTCGGAGATGTTCTTAACAGTTGACACAACACATGTTTCATCCGTCCTCGCGAATTGGTAGTACCAGAAGCACAAGGAAACAGTGTAGCGTAATAATTTATTTCTTTTGGCTCAATGGCCTGGTGAGAATCTTTCAATTGGACGCCACTTCAGCTACCGACCCCAGTTATCCTGCTGGAGAAAGTGGACCTACAGTTTCTGATAATTTCTCATCGTCGAGAGGTAACGGCTAAGTTAAAACGTAGCTTGGATTCGATCCCGCGACCTCTCGGTTTCCAGGCACGCGCTTTACCGTCTTTTGCCTCATTTTGTTCGTCATTGTTCTTGGTATTTGGTCCGGAGGGACGTCACATCGCCATTCCGGAAGAACAATGTCATAACTGTCAAAACGAAAAGTCTACAGGAGACACAAAAAAACCAAACGACATTGTTTAAAAACTTCATCAAACAACAGTAAAATTATGTATGGAGTTGAAAGTCGGCCTAATTGTGACGCTAAGTGTTGACAAATGTGTCTGTTCTTCCGATATTATTAACCAAATAACAAATACGGTCAAAATGTATGTGGGGAAACTTAAATGTATGTTTCTACCTATAAACTGAACTTGTCGCCACTCGGACTGTTGCCTTTCTTACATTGGAAACACATCACCCCCTTCTTCACATCGATATAATTTAATTTCAGACACTTTGAATATATTCCCATCAATGTCATTGGCCATGTGAGGAACCACTCATGCAATGTTTTAACGTCAAAGAAATCTGAAAAACCCATTTGTCTCAGATGTAGAGGATTTTCCTTCTTTTTTGTTTTTCGGATGACTGATACGTATTGATTGGGTACATAAATTGGGCCTGATTTCTTGGCACTCTTAAATGATCTCTCAGTGGTGCTGTGAACTGCTTCTCCTTTCTGCGTGTGACCACGAATCAAATACTTGTGCGTAATGGTCCGAATATTCAACCGTTTTACTGCCTACAAATACACTGCAATCACGCAATATCTGTAATGGAAAATGAAAATCTTAATCAATGTGATTTTTACAACAGAAGCATTTTGTTAGATGCTTTCGGCGAATCACAATATGAGTTTTTGGTACTTTCTTGTTGCTCTGTTGTCCTCTACAATTGTCGGAGTAAAATATGACATTCGTCCCAAGAAGGTTCCTAGATAACTCTTCAGGATACCGTAAGACACAAATCGCTATTTCTATGTCACCTCTGTTTTAAATCCCTCATGATTAAAGCAGATACTTTTTTGTTGTTTCCAGTCTCGGTCACTTGCAACAAACAACAAAAATAAGTAAATCAGACTTCAAGAGTAATAACAGATTTTGAAAACAATGTAGGTATGGACACTTCGTGCTGAATTGTAACAGTTGAGCCTCGACTTGTAGGAAAAGACAGATGTTTGTCCCGTGGGCACTGTTAAGACAGCTTGTAAATCATAAACTGCTAGTTGTATCTCCTCATTTTGAGCCAACTCCTTACCATGTTTTTCTCCATGCGACTCAATTGCCGGCCGGAGTGGCCGAGCGGTTCTAGGCGCTTCAGTCTGGAACTGCTCGATTGCTACGGTCGCAGGTTCGAATCCTGCCTCTGGTATGGATGTGTGTGATGTTCTTAGGTTAGTTAGGTTTATGCAGTTCTAAGTTCTAGGGGACTGATGACCTCAGATATGAAGTCTCATAGTGCTCAGCCATTTGAACCATTTTTGAACGACTCAACTCTTCCTGATATTCTTGAAATGTATCTCTTAGCTTTGCTTTCTCTTCCTCTGTAGCATTTTTGTAAGCTTCATACTGGTCGCACCGATCCTGCTTTGGCTAAAAAAATCCGATATTAATTTCGATATTGAATATACGCGTGTAGGCGTTGCAGTTGGTAGGTTACCGGAAGATCGATCTGAAGCGCAAATTTCTGCAATGGATACGCCACCATCGATGTTGAGACACAGTGACTCTCAATATGGGGAATTTAGGTTATTCCTGGAGGACTCCAAAATTTCTGGATCAACCTTTTGACCAAAGGTGACATCCCATTTTCGCTTCGATAACAGTACGGATTTGTCTTTCGGTTATTCCCAAAGTACACTCCTGGAAATGGAAAAAAGAACACATTGACACCGGTGTGTCAGACCCACCATACTTGCTCCGGACACTGCGAGAGGGCTGTACAAGCAATGATCACACGCACGGCACAGCGGACACACCAGGAACCGCGGTGTTGGCCGTCGAATGGCGCTAGCTGCGCAGCATTTGTGCACCGCCGCCGTCAGTGTCAGCCAGTTTGCCGTGGCATACGGAGCTCCATCGCAGTCTTTAACACTGGTAGCATGCCGCGACAGCGTGGACGTGAACCGTATGTGCAGTCGACGGACTTTGAGCGAGGGCGTATAGTGGGCATGCGGGAGGCCGGGTGGACGTACCGCCGAATTGCTCAACACGTGGGGCGTGAGGTCTCCACAGTACATCGATGTTGTCGCCAGTGGTCGGCGGAAGGTGCACGTGCCCGTCGACCTGGGACCGGACCGCAGCGACGCACGGATGCACGCCAAGACCGTAGGATCCTACGCAGTGCCGTAGGGGACAGCACCGCCACTTCCCAGCAAATTAGGGACACTGTTGCTCCTGGGGTATCGGCGAGGACCATTCGCAACCGTCTCCATGAAGCTGGGCTCCGGTCCCGCACACCGTTAGGCCGTCTTCCGCTCACGCCCCAACATCGTGCAGCCCGCCTCCAGTGGTGTCGCGACAGGCGTGAATGGAGGGACGAATGGAGACGTGTCGTCTTCAGCGATGAGAGTCGCTTCTGCCTTGGTGCCAATGATGGTCGTATGCGTGTTTGGCGCCGTGCAGGTGAGCGCCACAATCAGGACTGCATACGACCGAGGCACACAGGGCCAACACCCGGCATCATGGTGTGGGGAGCGATGTCCTACACTGGCCGTACACCACTGGTGATCGTCTAGGGGACACTGAATAGTGCACGGTACATCCAAACCGTCATCGAACCCATCGTTCTACCATTCCTAGACCGGCAAGGGAACTTGCTGTTCCAACAGGACAATGCACGTCCGCATGTATCCCGTGCCACCCAACGTGCTCTAGAAGGTGTAAGTCAACTACCCTGGCCAGCAAGATCTCCGGATCTGTCCCCCATTGAGCATGTTTGGGACTGGATGAAGCGTCGTCTCACGCGGTCTGCACGTCCAGCACGAACGCTGGTCCAACTGAGGCGCCAGGTGGAAATGGCATGGCAAGCCGTTCCACAGGACTACATCCAGCATCTCTACGATCGTCTCCATGGGAGAATAGCAGCTTGCATTGCTGCGACAGGTGGATATACACTGTACTAGTGCCGACATTGTGCATGCTCTGTTGCCTGTGTCTATGTGCCTGTGGTTCTGTCAGTGTGATCATGTGATGTATCTGACCCCAGGAATGTGTCAATAAAGTTTGCCCTTCCTGGGACAATGAATTCACGATGTTCTTATTTCAATTTCCAGGAGTGTATTTATCAGAAACGTTTTGCACACGAATCGTCCACTTATCTTTCATCAAGTAGAAAGCGCTGTTCGGCTTTCTAGGTTCACGGCCAGTAATGCGACGATATTTGATAACGAACGTTTCAATACAGGAATTCAGGAAATCTCGTTGTCTTTGTAACGATTCCAGTGCCCAGTAAATCGTCAACAGCTCACGTCTGTGGACTTCTGATAATGTCTTTGTACAAGAGGATGCATTTATCAATACATGCAGCACTCATTTTTCGAACCTTGACAATCTTACCCGTTCTTGACATATATAACTTTCCCACTGTTTCTCAAGGTTTTAGCTGTTACTCTACCCCAATTATTAACACATTCCGCATTTTTTAGGCTTTTAAAGAGAGATTTTCCTTATAGTTGAATGATCTTTCACTCGAATTTGACCGCTGCTTGGATCGTTGATAATTGTCACCTGAACCAGAGAACAAATCTGTACCGCTTCCGGAACTGATGCTCGGGAAAGAGGATGTTACTGACGCTCTTTTCAAAACTGATTTTATCGCACTTGCCCTGTCGACCACGTGCACATTTGAAGCTTCCGTAATTTGAGTCACAGTGAACTTACGTTCTGATGGCGATGCCTGTTGGTCCACCTTGCTCACTTGTTTTTTTTTTTATTTCGCGGTGTGGGCCTATGGCTGTTCCTTCTATACTGCTGATGCGTGTTTGTGTTTCACTTGTCACGGAGAATTTATCTCCCTCGTCCTTTTGTTATCCTCCGTTACCGCTTCAAGAGCAAGGTACATAATCTTCTTTGCATGGTCACTCAGTTTTGCCATTATAAACCAGAAAGTGACTTAAATGTATTCAAGCCAGTTTTGGTCACATCAACAATGACGGTAAGAACAGTTATGATGCAAAAGTTAATTAAACGTTGACAACGATTATGACGCCGAAGTTATTCGAACGTCGGGAAAACAGTGACGCGATTTGGAGAAAAAACAGATAATACGAGAATATTTCTTTCAAATCCGAGTCAAACTGCCTCTCAGAAAGTCCTTTTTGGGACACTGATTTCTGTAACATGAAACAGGGACTGTTCCGGAAAACCGGGTCATCTGGGAACCATATGTACAGACAAACAAATGACCACAATTTCATAAAAGATGGATGATTTATTCAAGAGAAAGATCTTTAAAGACTGAGTACGTCAACAAAATATTGACCAATCTCTGGCCCTTACGCAAGCAGTTATTCGGCTTGGCATTCGACGATAAAGTGTTGTTGGATGTCCTTATGAGGGATATTATGTCAGTTTGTGCCCAATTGTCGCGTTAGGTCGTCAAAATCCCGAGGTAGTTGGAGAGGCCTGCTGATAATGTTCCAAAAGTTCTCAACTTTCTTGCCAATGTAGGGTCTGGCAAGTACGAATCTAACCACCAGAAAATCTGACCGTGTGCAGGCGGGCATTATCTTACTAAAGTACGCTCGTGATGGCTTGCCACGAAGGGCAACAAAACTGGGCGTATAATATCGTCGACGAACGGTTGTGTTGTAAGGGTGCTGCGGATGACAACCAAGGGGTAACCCCTCGGTTGTCATTCGCAGGCACCTTTAGAGCACAGTGGTACGTTGACAATATTCTACGCCCCGTTTTGTGGCCGTTCATGGCAAGCCATCTTGGTCTTACATTTCAGCAAGGTAATGCGCGATGAGCGCCCGCACGCGATGAGAGTTTGTATTGCTCGTCTTCGTGCTTGCCAAACACTATCTTGGCCAGCAAGGTCTCCGTATCTCTCCCCAACTGGAACGTTATGGGCAGGACCTTCGAACCAGCTCTGGGTTTTGACAATCTAACCCGTCATTTGCACAGAATCTGGCACGATATCCTTCAAAAGGACATCCAGCAATTCTATCAATAAATGACAAACCGAATAACTGCTTGCATAAGGGCCAGAGGTGGACCAACGCAGCACTGGCGTGCTGCATTTGTGAAGCTGTTTCTCTTGAATAAATCATCCAATTTTTATGAAATTGTAATCAATAATCATTGTTTGTCTGTACATGTACATCGCAGCTACCGATTTTCGTCCCATTCGGATAATTCCTTCTGGTGGTTAGCTTTTTGTCGTAGAGTGTGTTATTCAAGTACAGGGGATAGGCAAAATAATGTGAACACCTGTAGTTACAATGGTTTACTAAAACGGGGTTGAACTCCAGTTTGCCCTTAATACAGCTGCTATTGTCCTTGCAATACTGGCATATAATGACTGTATAGTCTCCAGTGGAACGTTATGCCACTCTGTGATCGGAAGCTCTTCAACTCCTGCAGTGACAAGAGAGGTGGAAATCTGCTCTGGAGACTGCACTCCAATACCGCCTACAAGGGTTCGATAATGTTCAAGTCTGGGGACTGTGCTGGCCGAGGAAGACGCTGCAGTTCAATTGCATGCTCCTAATTCCACGATTCTGCTGTCCTGACTGTGTGAATGGGTGCATTATCGTCCTGAAATATGGCAGCATTGTTGGGAAACAACATTTGATCAGGGAGAGTACCTGATCACCTAAAATGTTCACATAGTCGTTGGCTGCGACACGGCCTTTGAGAGTAATGACTGGACCAGCAGAGTACCATGACATGGCTGCTCACACCATCACCCTTCTACCTACATGCTTAACCTTTGAAATCAAGCAGTCAGGATTGTAGGCTTCTTTTGGCGTTCTCCAGACGTAAATCCGGTCCAATGTTGGAAATAACGAAAACGATGACGCGTCGGACGACATGACGCGTTTCCACCGATCAGCCGTCCAGGATTTATGCTCCTGACACCATGTTTTACGCTTCTTTCAAATGGTTCAAATGGCTCTAAGCACTATGAGACTTAACATCTGAGGTCATCAGTCCTCTAGACTTAGAACTACTTAAACCTAACTAACCTAAGAACATCACAAAAATCCATGCCCGAGGCAGGATTCGAACCTGCGACCGTAGCAGCAACACGGTTCCGGACTGAAGCGCCTAGAACCGCTCGGCCACAGCGGCCGGCTACGCTTCTTTGCGTTGGTTGTTGTCACTAATGGTTTCGGTATAGCAGCTCGTCCATGAATATTCGCATTTTGGAGTTCTCGGCGGACAGTGTTGATAAATACAGTCTCGAAGATGGCTGTTGAGCTCTGCAGTCACTTTAGCCGCCGTGGTTTTGTGTTTTTTTGACACAATCCGTGTTAGCGTACAACGATCTCTGTCATTTAGTTTTGTTTTGCACCCACTATTACGTTTACATGATGGTGTCTATCCGTGTTTCGCGTAGGCTGTCATGACTGTTGAAACAGTTGCTCTTGAAACATTCAATAAGTTGGCTATCTTGGCTACCGATGCTCCAGCTGATGGGGCCCCCACACTCTGCCCTCTTTAGAACTCTGGTAGGTCTTTCATTGCACGTCGACCTCGGCCTCTGAATGCAAATACGAAATCTGCACTACTCCTACACAACCTGCAGTGATACCTAGTCCGTACTGAACACGCACAGTCCAGCGCGACACGTGCCTTACCTGCGTTGTTGACCGTCAAACACAACCATCCCATTACCACCACTTTTCACACTATTTTGCCTATACCCTGCATGCACTTGTTTATAAATGAAGGGAATGAATGAATGCGTATTTGATTAATAATTGCCCTATTTTGCTTTCACGTTTCCGTCTTTTTCAACACATTTTTGTGTTCACTGTGGCATTTACTGTACAATCAAATCAATTCAAATCTTTTTGTTTATTCTGGCATTCCTCACGCTTTCCCTCCGCGGTCTAGGGAAGTCACGAGCTGGCAGTTGCTCGCCCGCGAGCAACCGCTCTTCTGTTTCATTGGGACTCGACAGATTACAAAGCAGTCAGGAATTGCTGGGATTAGTTACTTTTAACGTACGCCAACAGTTGAGATTCGCTAGAAAAAATGATGGCAAGCTTCTTGAAATCTCGTGTGATTGGTGCTTGCAGGGTTGACTGAAGGGGGTGCCATGAAAGTTTCAGCAGCACACCGACGTTAAGGACATTGATCTGTAATTCTGCGTTTCCATTTTTTTAAACACTTGTTATGCAGGGAGTCATCTGCCTTTCTTTCAGCCACTTGAGCCTTATCGCTGGGCGAAAGATTCACTATAAATGAAAGGTAACTAGGGGACAAATGCCGAGGACTACTCTCTGTAAAACTGAAGTGGAATTCCACCTGGACATGACGACTTATTTGTTTTCAACTCTTTCAACTGCATTTGAACGCCAGGGATGCTGGTTTAGACGTCTGCTCTACGAGAATTTAGACGGTCGAACGATGGTTTGCCTGTACGATCCTCCTGTGAGAATGATTTTTTGGAATGCGGATTTTAAAACATCAGTTTTCTTTTTGCTTTGTTGTATTGCCACACCTGGCTGGTCTATAAATGACTAAACAGAAGCCTTTGCCCCGCATAGTGATGTTACCTAGCGCCAGAATTTTCTACAATCTTGGCAAGAGCTTTCCCTAACGCATGACAATGGAAGTTGTGTGCTCTGCACATCGACCTTTTTATTGACATATTAACTTCTATTATTTTTACGCACTTGTTGCCCTTTTCCCATCACTCAGCAATAGTTTGGTACTCGTAATCCTAGCTTTACTTTCGAACTAATATTTCTGCAGGGAATTAAAAAGGTACAAGATTCTTTTGCAGTTAACGAATTATGCCATCTAGGAAGTAGAAATACAGAATGAACATTCAAGAAAGACGTAGTAGCAATGTTTTCATAATACAAAACGCCGTTCTATGAAAAGAAACAGCTGCTAATATCCATAACTGTAATAAATCTCGACACCAAAAAAAGTTTCATGAAACTGTACTGTATATTCTCCCTCATGAATGCTTATGCCTTTGTGTGGGGAACTTGGCCCTGTGCAAAAGTAGATCCTTTCAGATGGCGGTGGGATAAGTACTTCTTGGGCTATCCGATTCATATTTTCATGTGAATCGGATGGTAGAAGACACGAAAGCACTTCCTCAGTTCAAGGTGTGACGCGATCTATACCGAGGGATGCTTGGGACAATGGGTGATGTGTCATGATCGGAAGTAGTAGGGATATGGGGGCGTGGGCGCAGTTTTGATATCAAATTGATATCCGGTTTATATGCAAATTAATTAAATTGATCAGTTAATTAACACTCCCCGCCAAACAATGCCCACCCCAACCGCCAGATAACGTCACGTGTTTTTATCAGGTGGCACATGGGTAACTGTACCCTCGCTCTTCCCCACCTCCACCCCTCACACCAACCCTATTGGCGGGAATTTCGAATTTTGGCGGCAGTTCCGAACTTTGATGGGAATTTCTTTGTCCCTGGGCTGTGCCGACGTCCCACCCCACCCCCACCTGGGAATTGACAGGAAATAAAAAATGGCGATTCCCTTTCTGTGACTTGCAACCTGGTCCATCTGGACGGAAAGTCCTAGTGCACTACACCCCCCCCCCCCCAAAACACATGGAAACTGCCCAGATACAAGAAAAGAAGGTTACGTTAGTGAACTTTATTTATTTTGGTTGGGAAACTGGAGTAAAGATAGCTCCTAATTACACAATTAGTCATAAAGATAGGATCTAATCAAACAACACTATGCATAGTGCTACACAAAGACCGCCTAAAATCGCAATACAGTTCAGGCTTTGACGACGCCATACAACAGGTGTCCTGCTAGTGTCAAACGAACTCAAACACTACCGTTCACCTAAAAGCTGACGGGAAAAAGAGTGGGGTGTAAGGTACTACATTTTTTTTCCTTTTGGCGGGAAATATATTCAATTGACGAGATCCTGGTGTTGGGCAGAGAGGAGTTTAATAAGTGTATTTCCTGTAAGCATACAGCTGAGAACTGTATCTATCACTGTTTGGCGGCTACAGACGCCTGCTCGACAATCACCCTGCAGCCCATGTGATAGAAGCCAATACTTGCTACCACAACTAACAGAAAAAATGTATCACTACTCTAATTACACTTCGAAATTGTCATGAAAAAGCTGCCACTCGTAATCAACGGGGCACAATGCGACCATGTATTGTGAATTGGGAAAAAAACATCGTAATAACACAACTACCGCAAAAACCTACCCAATAAGATTGCAGCGGGCCAGCAGCTACAGCTGTGTCCCCCTCGATGGATGCGCACGAACTGACCAACTCGAGGTAGTTTTACTCCACCTTTCACTCCTCATCCCGTCTTCCCTCCCTCCCTCTCCTCACTGTAGGTAGAGATACAAGGCTGTCCTATCCTGTCAATGGTGTTCCACAAAGAGATCCTTCTAGTGGCACTGACGTACTGTATCCAGTATGCGGAAATTAGTCACATATAGACAAAACGTAAGAAGAGAACGCTTCTTGCACTCTGTTAAACGTATTTCTAGGAAGTATTGGACCCCTTTGGAACAACAACGAATTTATGGATACGTTCCATATCGTTTTTTTTTTTGTTTTTTTTCCCCAAATGGCCAGCTGCTACCGCAGAGCGCTTTGCAGTTTTTCTGCGGTCTTCCGCCCTTCCACTGGCGGACGAGCTCGCCAAGATCGCTGACGGCCTTGAGTCGATGGTCCTTCGCCATCACAAGAGCATGTATAGTCAACTAAAAAATGGGAGATAAATGGGGGGCCGCCCCAAGTGCTACTTGTTCACCTAAAATACAGCAGCACAGCGCGCCCCCAGACGCCGCCGCCCTGGTCGCACTCAACTGTGTCAGTGTCCTCATACACATTGGATCGTCCTCTACACCACCCCACTGCAATCGACTGCAAAACTGCGAAGGAGAAAACTTTTCTTTAACGCATTTCTTATAAACGAACACTTTTTTTTAAAAAAGGGGGAACACAATCATGGCGATAGTAAATATTCCCTTTCCATGAAAAATACATGCAGTCCATTTCCTTTTAGTTTTTGAGCAAAACCGGTATAGTTTGTACATTCGACTGCAGGATACAATTCACATCAAAAAAGTGTACCACCACTGACTACAAATGATTATTTTATACACCTCCTATGTGCATCCACCATGTGTAAAATCGGGATAATAATAATAATAATTTTATTGTCATTCGGCCATTACAGCAATAGACAACATCATATACATACTAAAATACAATTAATAGTTTGAAAGAAACAACATGTTTCTTGTTAACATTATAGTATTATATTACAGTTGATAAATTCTCTTATGTCATAGAATGGGTGGAGGACTAGCCAGTCATGAATTGTTTGTTTGAATAATTGTTCAGGTAATTCTTGAACAGATTGAGGAAGATTATTAAATAATTTGTACCCCATGATTTCGTAGCTGTTGAGTGACTTTGACATTCTGTGGTAAGGCTGTGTACATTTTCTCTGGTTTTTGTTTCTGGTAATTTCTTCTTCGTATAAATTAGAACATAGTATATGTACAAGTTTATAACAGTCATGATTTTCTGTTCACAGAACAATGGTTTATAGTGTGCCTTATATGCAGAACCAGTAATTATCCTAATAGCTTTTTTTTGCAGTATTAATATGTCATGTACACAGCTAGAGTTCCCCCACAAAATAATTCCATATGTTATTATACTTTGAAAGAATGAAAAATAGGATGTTCTAACATATTTTTCAGGAACACAATCCGTAAGTCGCCTTAACAGGTAAATAACTCTTGACAATTTACCACTAATATATTGTACATGTTGACCCCAAGGTAATTTATCATCAATGTATACCCCCAAAAATTTGACATAACATGGATCATCTGACAGAAGCTTGTCTCTAAGAATACAGACCATCTGCTGTGTTTCGTTTTCATTCAGCAGGAATCCATTTGCCTTGAACCAATAGGATGCTTGGTCAATTGTCTTTGCTGCACAAGTTTTACGGCTATTGAAATCCTCACTAGCATGAAGAAATGTTGTATCATCTGCATACAACACAGTGGTGGACTTGATAAATGACGGCAGATCATTTATCATTATCAGGAACAAAAAGGGGCCCAGCACAGATCCCTGCGGAACACCTACCTTGACTTGCTCTATACTCGACATTTCTATCCCTACACAAACAACTTGCTTACGATTCTGAAGATATGATTTTATTAATTTAAGGCTGTTATGTCTAATGCCATAGAATTCCAGTTTTTCTAGGAGTGGCTTATGCTTTACACAGTCAAAAGCTTTGCTTGGATCACAAAATGTGAGTTGAGCATAGCCCTTATCCTCAAACACTTGATGTAAGTATTTGACTAAAAAGTCTATAGCATCCACAGTAGACAACTTTTTCCTAAAACCATACTGAGATTCACTAATTATTCCTAATTTTTCTAAATAGACAGATAGCTGTTGGTAAATTACACATTCCAGTATTTTAGAAAAAGCTGGGAGTATGGAGATTGGTCTGTAACTGGAAGGTGAGTCCATATCTGCCTTTTTATATATTGGAATTACCCTAGCCACTTTGAGTTCTTCTGGAAAATATCCTTCAGATATGCATTTATTTATACAGAATGTTAAGGGGTACACAATATAGTCTATTACTTTCTTTAGTAAATTACAGGACATGTCATATATATCTACACTGTCTGAAGATTTCATCCGTTTTACAATGCTTAGGACATGACTAGGTGAGACCTCGGAGAACATAAACGTACCTGTGTCTGTTGGTGTTCTGCAAACATTTTTAGAAAGTAACTCTGATGAACTGATATCTGGCTTGATTATAGTATTTCTTACATTTTCATGGATAGAAAACTTCCGCCCTTTTTCTGCAAAAACTACCGATCACCACAGAATGTCCTCGTTATTTCGAAACCACCATCGGAATAAAGAAAAGCGAGAATTTAAACTCTGAAGAAAAAACATCTATGTCGAGTAATTTCTTTTAGCTTGATGGGCAAATTACGCGACTTAAGAACGTCTCTCGCGTTCAGTTCAGTGTCTATAAATTAAACTGTCATGCATGTGAGTATTACAGACATTTCAGACACGTGAAATAACATCAGAGAATACAGTCTTTCACGCCATTAGCTCACATGTCGGAGAAAATACAATCATTTTATGTTCGACAACAGGATGTTGCTGTTTAGTACGCTATGGTAAGTCCCGTTTTACCAATGTGAAGCTATATTACACATGCATTTTCGAAACAAATTGTGAGAGCCTGTCTTGTAACAGAACCTATTGGATGATTTTACGGCGTCTCTCTATTCCGTTACATTGAAACTAGTTACCATCTGCGTGGTTACAGTTGACATTTTTGCTTCATACTGACATGTCTGTAAAGTTTCTAATCATACAGCAGATACTTGTGTTCTAGTTTTGTAAGTAATTTGATCATCACAGTCTGTTTCATGGAATTTACTCACATGTCGAGAAAAGAAAACACTATCATTTCCAGGTTCCACAAGGAGCTATAATTTATGTGATGTCTACTTTATAATTAGAGGTTATGAAGTATGAAATAACACAGGACTTGTAGTAACACCTGTTTTTTAAACATGCAATTACGACGATAATAATAAAAAGTCATGATTCCATGGGAATAGATACAGCCGATTTTTATTAATTGTGTGAGCAAAATCGATGCAGTTTCGAGAGAACTGTCTGCATCCAAGCTTTAACCAGTTATACCATTCCTTGGAATAGAACCTCCCATTAAAGATTTTGGCACATCCTTCTTTTTCGATATATCAAAAACAAATACCATCTCCATGTTGGCATCGATCATATTACATATATACGTATCGCTCCATTGGAGCACGTGCCCAGTGCTAGAAGTCGCTTTGGAAGACCAGATCCAACAGACTATCAATTACAAGAGGGGGTTCCTGTATAGGTCCTTCATAATCAGCTTAATACACTGTTTTCTCGGCTGTAGCACATCCCAGCAGTATTGCCTACATTTTTGTACACTGCCGTACACGTTGTTTCTCTACCATGACTTTGAGGTTTGTGTCAGTTCCTAAACGGATATTAACACGTTTCGATCCTTTAGCTCCCACTGAAATCTGAAAACCATGCAGCTGTAAACTATGCAGCTCCCACAACACACAGATTGGTAGAAATAAAACGCAGAGGTGGTGTTTCTCATTGACAAAAATATAGAAGTCATCGCAACATATGGAAACTGGAAGAGTTTTTGGGATTCTAGAGTGTTTCCAACAACTGTCCATAGGTAGTGATTTATGTGGTGTCACCGCCAGACACCACACTTGCTAGGTGGTAGCCTTTAAATCGGCCGCGGTCCATTAGTATACGCCGGACCCGCGTGTCGCCACTGTCAGTAATTGCAGACCGAGCGCCACCACACGGCAGGTCTAGAGAGACGTACTGGCACTCGCCCCAGTTGTACAGCCGACGTTCATAGCAATGGTTCACTGACAAATACGCTCTCATTTGCCGAGACGATAGTTAGCATAGCCTTCAGCTACATTTGCTACGACCTAGCAAGGCGCCGTATTCAATTGATATTGAGATTCTATTAATGTATCATCAAGAGCGATGTTCTACAAATGTGGATTAAAGTTAAGTATTCCAGAAGCTACGTACTTTTCTTTATAGCATTCATTACGTATCCTGTTTCAGACCTCACGCCAGCCTGCGTGAGTTTAAGCGCGTGCCTTTCGGCTTTCTCTCATTGTGTCTAGACTGTCTTGTCTAGACACAACAATTTATACAGTTAATCTCATCTTCCACAGTGACGGGGTAATGGATGCTTCGGTGATCTGTTTCAAAGAGATTTTTTCCTCATTTTGCAGTCATGTACATGATTGCTGTTCCGGTGTTGATTGGCGCTGGAAGGTGCTGTTCACAAAATGCGTGAGGTAGTAGAAATAAAAAGAGGTACTGTTATCTTATTGCTGAAAAAATAATTAGGAGGATATCACAGCATATGGAAAACTTCCAGACAACTGTCTGAACCTCTTCATTTAATCCCATAGGTCAGTACTCTGCAAAGGCTCCCGCATCTCAACCAAGTGGCGTCAGTCAATCATTATGTGGTAATCAATAGCGTAAGTATGGGATGACGTACGGTAATACACACCGCAGTTGGATAGCATGATCAATTTTAGCAATTTCACCAGATGTTCCGTAATTTCAATGCTAGCCAGTGACAGAGAATGCTTCCCCATTTCTGTATCATCGCTAAATCACCACTCCATTACTTTGGAGCTACAATATACTAGATAGCGAATGCAACTAGATGACTGTGCACTACATCCAATACATCAAAGTATATGAGACAGCGTCCTATACCGATGCAATTAGGTTATCTACATATTTCCGGCGGATTGATCATAATGCGGAATTTACTATTACGGCATCTTTCCGTGTGTGGATAGGGATCACAGAGTATTCTTGCATTCGAAAGGTAAAGTCGGAGAGTGACAGATCCCTTCCACATTGTCCTTAACCAATCCTCCCTGCAATACCAATCTTAACCCACTGGACCCATCCAGAAGCACAAGATCTCTCCAGATGCGTGCATGTCGAGTAGGGTAGCGCCTTTTATCGGTGTATACTAGACATGAAAGTGTTGCAGTGATGTATATCAGATGGTTAAGAAAAAAGGTGTGGTTCATACATGATGGAGCTCCAGATGGATGGAATTTGAAACATTTCGCGTAAATCAACCGTGCTATCAGTTCTGAAGCATTATTACGCGGTCTGGAATCAATACCAGGAAGGTACTGGCATGACAGAAATGATCATAGAGCATAAACACACATTCTGATGGTTACACTGTTCTGCACCTAAAAATACTATATCGTTTATGCCGCTCAGTTTCCGAAGTATTCGTTGTGCGGGATGCAAAGCTCTTAATATTCTAATGCAGGATATTTTTGACCAACATCAGACATACAATCACCCTGCAAGTTTCCTACCCCAATTACTAAGATGAAAAACTTTAAAAATATAAAACTACTTCCTTCTACACTATTCTGGTGTCCTACGATGGCATTGTCAGTATATATTCACAGCTCTAGCTGATTATAAACCAACTACAATGGAATCCAGAGACTGGATTTTATACGTCTTTTTAAGTCGGAAATGTACGTACCCTCAATCACACTTCCCACGTCAGTCGTGCATATCACTAGTAGTAGTAGTAGTTGTTGTTGTTGTATTGGTTTTGACGGATGTGGCTACGTCTCACTAGGAAATAGAGCGAAGAAAAACCGACGTGAATGTTTTCAATAGCTGATACATTAACGTACCAACCACACCCTGCTGCTCGAAAATGCACCGAAGAAGCAGGAATTCTTATGAGATAGCAAGACCACGATCAGCAGCCAAAGGAGATGTAATATTCTTATTGCTGTTTACAGTAGCATCACCACAGCTCTGGTAGCATTCATCTTGCACAAAAAAGTCCTGGTCTGATGTTAGGTAGTTTTGCTCATGCGTAGGATAATACGGCAATTTCGTCCTAACACCACTTTTTTCGAGTACATCCCTCTCACACTTTTTAAGGTGATACATATATCATTGGTCGACTCTACTATGGAACAGTCTAGAAAATAGCTTAGTCTGATAAACACGGTGATTCTTCTTTTTAATTCTTGAGGAATAACATTGTTTGTGAGAACCGGGTGTAATTTGGTAATATAGATATTTGACTGCATGTGTGAAAACACAGTTATACGTTGGGCTACATACTTGTTCAATCTGTATATTGAGCAAGCAGTAAAGGAAACAAAAGAAAAATTCGGAGTAGGTATTAAAATTCATGGAGAAGAAATAAAAACTATGAGGTTCGCCGATGACATTGTAATTCTGTCAGAGACAGCAAAGGACTTGGAAGAGCAGTTGAACGGAATGGACAGTGTCTTGAAAGGAGGATATAAGATGAACATCAACAAAAGCAAAACAAGGATAATGGAATGTAGTCTAATTAAGTCGGGTGATGCTGAGGGAATTAGATTAGGAAATGAGGCACTTAAAGTAGTAAAGGAGTTTTGCTATTTGGGGAGCAAAATAACTGATGATGGTCGAAGTAGAGAGGATATAAAATGTAGGCTGGCAATGGCAAGGAAAGCGTTTCTGAAGAAGAGAAATTTGTTAACATCCAGTATTGATTTAAGTGTCAGGAAGTCATTTCTGAAAGTATTCGTATGGAGTGTAGCCATGTATGGAAGTGAAACATGGACGATAAATAGTTTGGACAAGAAGAGAATAGAAGCTTTCGAAATGTGGTGCTACAGAAGAATGCAGAAGATTAGATGGGTAGTGTAGTGGGACGAAATTAAGCGTCACCCATCCACCAAAGTCAGCCCAGTTTGCAGGTGACTATAAGTTTAATTTAATTTGTTTATGTGTTTTCTTATTATTTGTAATAGATGTGAATTATCTAAAGGTTTTGTATTTTTTTATGTGTTTCATGTACGGAGAGGGCGGCGCAACGAACGGGGACAGCATCTTCGTTGCCGCGACCAGAGAGGAAATTGCTGGCCGCTATACGTCGCGGATCGACAGCCAAGGAGCAACAGAAGATCCTGGAACCGAGTTGTTGCGTCGTGCTTCTAAAAATTAAAAATGAAGTTTTATACTCTTTTTGTACAACAATGACGTCATATAGAGCTTAATCTTATTGAAATGTCAGTCACTAACTCTCAACGCTCAAGTTCACATCTGTATGTGTAGGAAGCTAATAAAATAGTGTATTCTACTAAAGTTGAAACACGTGTCTTGAAGATTTATTTATGAAGAATTATGTCAACGGATTAATAATATATTTGACAAGATTCGTGATTCTTACGGCGTTCGCCGAAACTTTGAATCTAAAAAGTTTATTTAATGTGTGATTCTGATATCGATTAGATCAAGATAACGTGTGTCAATATAATTTCTGAGGAGAAACAAACGAAATTTAAATTCGGAAAAGTTACAAAAACCAATTGGCCCAAGTGATGTAATTCTTTGCACACGACTCAACGGATGTTTTACAGTTTCGTTCAAGAACCATTCTATGACAATTTAAAAGAACATGAATCATTTTTGAAGTGGGTTGTAACTGACGTAGGTGACGAAGTCTGCACATGGTCATACATATATCAAACGAAAACTAATACGTCGTTACACTACAGTAGATCACATAACTAATGAGGAAGTATTGAATAGGATTGGGGAGAAGAGAAGTTTGTGGCACAACTTGACCAGAAGAAGGGATCGGTTGGTAGGACATGTTCTGAGGCATCAAGGGTTCACCAATTTAGTATTGGAGGGCAGCGTGGAGGGTAAAAATCGTAGAGGGAGACCAAGAGATGAATACTCTAAGCAGATTCAGAAGGATGTAGGTTGCAGTAGGTACTGGGAGATGAAAAAGCTTGCACAGGATAGAGTAGCATGGAGAGCTGCATCAAACCAGTCTCAGGACTGAAGACCACAACAACAACAACAACATACACTATGTGATCAAAAGTACCCGGACACCCCCAAAACATACGTTTTTCGTATTAGGTGCATTGCGCTGCCACCTACTGCCAGGTACTTCATCTCAGCGGCCTTGGTAGTCATTAGACATCCCGAGAGAGCAGAATGGGGCGCTTCGCGGAACTCACAGACTTCGAACGTGGTCAGGAGAATGGGTGTCGCTTGTGTCATAGGTCTGCACACGAGATTTACACACTCCTAAACATCCCTAGGTCCAGTGTTTCCGATGTGATAGTGAAGTGGAAGCGTGAAGGGACACGTACAGCACAAAAGCGTACAGATCGACCTCGTCTGTTGACTGACAGAGACCGCCAACAGTTGAAGAGGGTTGTAATGTGTAATAGGCAGACATCTATCAAGACCATCACACAGGAATCCCAAATTGCATAAGGATTCACTGCAAGTACTATGACAGTTAGGCGAGAGGTGAGAAAACTTGGATTTCATGGTCGAGCAACTGCTCATAAGCCACACATCACGCTGGTAAATGCCAAACGACGCCTCGCTTGGTGTAAGGAGCGTAAACATTGGACGACTGAACTGTGGAAAAACTTTGTATGGAGTAACGAATAGCGGTACACAATGTGGCGATCCGATGGCAGGGTGTGGGTATGTCGAATGGCCAGTGGACGTCATCTGCCAGCGTGTGTAGTGCCAACAGTAAAATTCGGAGGCGGTAATGTTGCGGTGTGGTCGTATTTTCATGGAGGGGGCTTGCACCCCTTGTTGTTTTGCGTAGCATTATCACAGCACAGGCCTACATTGATGTTTTAAACACCTTCGTGCTTCCCAATGTTGAAAAGCAGTTCGGGGATGGGGACTGCATCTTTCAACACGATCGAGCACCTGTTCATAGTACATGGTCTGTGGCGGAGTGGTTACACGACAATAACATCCCTGTAATGAACTGGCCTGCACAGAGTCCTGACCTGAATCCTATTGAACACCTTCGGGATGCTTTAGAACGCCGACTTCGTGCCAGGCGTCACCGACCGACATCGATACCTCTCCTCAGTGCAACACTCCGTGAAGAATGGGCTGCTATTCCCCAAGAAATCTTCCAGCACCTGATTGAACGTATCCCTGCGAGAGTGGAAGCTGTCATCAAGGTTAAGGGTGGGCCAACACCATATTCAATTCCAGCATTACCGATGGAGGGCGCCAAGAACTTGTAAGTAATTTTCAGCCTGGTGTCCGCATCTTATGATCATATAGTGTATGTTTTTCCTGCATTAATATGGCGCCTCTGTGTAATACTTATGTCGTCTTTGTTGGAGCATGTGTTACAAAAACGCACTTAGTTTACAATTTTATGTATTTCCCATCAACTTGTCCTAATGACACCAGGTTTTCCACGATTTTTACCGATTTTATGTAATTTTTTCATATTTTTTTATATTTTTACGTATGTGTGTGGCCATATTGCCGGCATACCCATGCGTTGTTTGATTTTATATGAGGATATTTGAGTATTCTGTACACCAGCCTACAAAAAAATCTTCATAATTCCCATCTTCCTGATGATCTAAAGGCACGCACTTTCGGTAGGAAGATAATGAAAAGTATAGTAACACTCGCCTTGTAACTAGATGAGACTCAATGAGTGGTGCAGATTGGAAACTCGTAGTATGGAAACAAATCCGTGTACTGCTACATCACTTCAGAGTGCTTGTCTGCAAAATCATGTAGCGACGCACTTGCTGCAAACTCAAAGCCCGACGCACTTGCTGTAAACTCAAAGCCTGGCACATTTCTACACGTTCATCTGACTTCCTCTCTACTGTGAAGGGATCTACAACAGGGAGTGGACATATGTACATACAGTAGTTGATTTCTGCTGTTGCTCTGATATTAATTTTTTTCTAATAAGTATGTGCTCTTATTGCTTACCAGATGAGCTTCACTACTTTTGTTTAAATCTTCCAACTCTGATACATCTCCACAACCATGACAGGACATCTACAAACTGTAGATTTCGGGTATTTTTTTATCCTAGTAACAAGTATGCGTTAGTTGATTGTTTGTCGACTGCACTTAGCATCCTGGACCGTGAGAGTTTCCCCTCCTCATACCTACAGAGTGCACAGTCCCGGCAACATAATTTATAGATGAGCAGTTAGCAAGTTATGCATTGCAACTGCAACTGTCCACCGCTGACAGCTCATATAGAGACTATGCACTCACATTACCAATCGCGCAGTCTCGATTTCAATCGCTGGTACTTTATTTTCGACAGTGCTAGAGCCCTGCAAATGGGGAAAAACTCTTTGCAAAACGATGGTGTAAGGGATGTAAGCACATTTAAATTCATCCTGCCACTGAGCATAACATCCAAGATGCAAGTTATATTACATATATTTCGTAACAATATTGTCTAGGTTCTCCAGTAATAACAACAGACCATGACTCTTGCTGTGCCTCTCATGCCCCATTTTATACTCTTAAAGATCCACGAGAACGGCACATAATCATCCTAATTCCGCTATTTTGTGTGCTAGATGTCCGGCAGATGGAGGAAGCACATTATTGGACGATATAGTATTGTACTCGAACACGCACAGACACTCACAACCAAATATTCTACAGATGCAATGCATTTGCTCTATTTTTTTTTTTTTTTTGTGTATTTATTTCTATGTGTGTGTTGTGGATGGCTCCAGTAAACCCGATCCAGGTCTCCTGCTGGTGGATCCACCGCGCATTATATCCGGAACAGTGTCTAGAGGATGCAATGCAGTTCGTCTGGGATAGGGTTTGAAAGTGGACCCACCACTGAGTGGACAGGGTGCGGTTTATGGAAGCCATTCATGACGCATAGACACAAAATATAGAAAAATAGTGCAGTCGAGTATAGTGCTATACTGACCGACTAATGTGTTATCTACCGTACGTAAGAATAATACTAATGAAGGACTGTCTCCATCATTCTGATGGACGTCTAGCACACAAAATAGAGGAATTGGGATGGTTATGTGCTGTCATGCCGGACCTTTAAGAGTGTAAAAGGAGGCGTGGCAGGCACAGCAAGAAGCCATGGTTTGTTTTTAATTGGAGCCATCCGCGACAGACACAAGGACATAGATAAAAAAAATAGAACAAAGGCATGCATTTGTAGAATATGGCGAATATATATTTGTGAGGGACTGGGAGCGTTCGAGTACAGTACTATACCGTCCAACTAATGTGCTGTTCTATATTCTACATATGAATAATACGAAGGACTGCCTCCCTCCATCTGGCAGACATCTAGCGCACAAAATAGCGCAACTGGGGTATGTGATGTCATCGTAGATCTTTAAGATTATAAAAGGAGGCGTGATGGGCACAGCAAGATACCATGATATGTTGTTATTACTGGAGAATCTAGACAATATTCTTACGAAATATCGGTAATATAAATTGCTTCGCAAATGTTATGCTCGTTAGCAGGATGAATTTAAATCTACTTACATCCCCTACAGAACCGTTTTGTTAAGGACACCATAATAGTGTAGAAGGAAGTAGTTTTATCATTTTAAAGTTTGTCAGCATAGTGATTGTGGTATGAAACTTACGGGGTGGAATTATGTCTGATGTTCGTCAAATATATCCTGCATTAGAGTATCAAGAACATTGCATTCTGCATGACTAATGCTTCGGAAACTGTATGGAATAAACAATATAGCATTTTTAGGTGGAGAACTGTGTAACTATCTATCAGTGTGTGTTTATGCTCTACAAACATTTATGTCATGCCAGAACTGATGTCTGTACCGATTCCAGAATTGATAGCACGGTTGATTTACGTGAAATGTTTCAAACTCCATTCGTCTGGAGCTCCATCATGTATAAACCACACCTTTTTTCTTAACTGTCTATTATATCACTTCAACACTTCCATGTCTAGTATACACCGATAAAAGGCGCTACCCTCCTTGACATGCATGCCTCTTGAGATGGGTGCAATGGGTAAGATTGGTATTGCAGGGAGGATTGGTCAGGGCCAATGTGGAAGGGATCTGCCAATCTCCGACTTTATCCTTCGAATGCGGGAATACTCTGTGGCCCCCATCCACACAGAGAAAGATGGCCAGCCGTAGTGGTAAATTCCGCATTATTATCAATGCGCTGGAAATATGTAGATAACCTAATTGCATCGGTATAGGACGCTGTCTCGTATATTTTGGTGTATATGGTCGATTGGATGTAGTGCACAGTCATCGAGTTGCATTCGCAATCTAGTATATTGTAGCTGAAAAGTAATGGAGTGGTGATTTAGCGATGATACAGAAATTGGGAAGCATTCTACTGTGTCATTGGTTTGCGCTGAAATTACGGTACAACTGGAAAAATTGCTAAAATTGATCACGCTGTTCAACTGCGGTGTGTATTACCGTACATTAGCCCATATGTATGCTGTTGATTACCACATACTGATTGACTGACACCACTTGGTTGAGATGGCGGGAGCCTTTGCGGAATACTAACCTATTAGATTTAATGAAGAGGTTCAGACAGTTGTTTGGAAGTGTTCCTCAATGCTGCAGACTCATCCTATTTCCATATGTTGCGATGCCGTCCGTATGTTTTTAATTTTATATTTTTCAGCAATAAGATGACAACACCTTTTTTATTTCTACTACCTCGCGCGTATTGTGAATGGCACCTTCCGGCAATGCTCAACAACGGAACAGTAATCATGTATGTAACTACTAAATGAGAAAACAATGCCTTGGAAACGGAACGCCGAGACATCCGCTACTCCGCTGAAGTGGAAGATGAGATTAACTGTATAAGTCATCATCTTCGGATAGCTGTTCGAAACGCTATACAGTGCCGCAAGCACTTCTAGTTTTCATATGTTGCTATGACTTGCACATTTTTGTCAGTGAGAAACATCGCCTCTTTGTTTTATTTCTACCAACCTGTATGTGTTGTGAGAGCTGGGTAGTACACACCATGTGGTGGTCAGCTTCCTGTGAGAGCCAAAGGATCAAAACGTATTAATATCGGTTTGGCAGCTGATAGAGAACTCGAAGTCATGGTAGAAAAACAAAGTTTAGGGTGGTGTACGTAGCTGTAGCTGCTTGGATGTGTGACAGCTGAAAAACAATGTATTAAACTGCTTGTGAAGGACCAATACAGAAACCCTCTCTTGTAATTGGTAGTCTGTAGGATAAGGTCTCCTTCCAGTGTGGTCGACAAAACTTTACGCAGATCTGTCTAGCGACTTTGAACACGATCGATGGAGCGATATGTGAATATGAAATATGGTCGATGTCAACATGCAGATGCTATTTGTTTTTTCGATATATCGGAAGAGAGAGACAAGTAAATATGTTGTAGGAGGTTCTATTTCAATGAGTGGTATAACTGGTTAAAGCTTGGATGCAGATAGTTCTTTCAAATCTACATCGATTTTGCTCATAAAACCAATAGAAATCGGCTATATCTATTCTCATGGAATCATGATTTCTTTTATTATTATCATCACGATTCTGTGTTTAAAAAACATGTGTTACCGCAAGTCCTGCTTCATAACCTCTATTTATAAAGTAGACACCACTTGAATTATAGCTCGTTGTGGAACCTAGAAATGATAACGTTTTTTTTCCCCTGACATGTGAGTAAACTGCATGAAACAGGCTGTGATGATCAAATTGTGTACAAAACCAGAACACAAAACTCTGCTATATAGTTAGAAACTTCACAGACATGTCAGCAGGGGGGGGGGGGGGGGGGGACATGGAGCAAAAATTTCAAATGTAAGCACGCAGACGGTAATTGGTTTCAATTTAACGGAAGAGAGAGAGACGCCGGTAATATCTTCTAATAGGTTCTATTACACGAAAGGCTCTCACAATTTGTTTCGAAAATGCATGTGTGATAGAGCTTCACATTGGTAAAACGGGACTTGTCATAGTGTACAAAACAGCAACGTCCTCTTCAGTTATAGCATGTTGTTGTCGAACATAAATGATCGTGTTTTCTCTGACATGTGAGTTAATGGCGTGAAAGACTGTATTTTCTGATGTTATTTCAAGTATCTGTGTGTAAGACTCACATGCATGACAGTTTATTTACAGACACTGAACTGAACGCGAGAGACGCTCGCAGGTCGTGTAATCGTCCATCAAGCGAAAAGAAATTGCTTAACATAGATGTTCTTTCTTACCAGCCAGGGTAGCCGAGAGCGCTAATGCGCTGCTTCCTGGACTCGGGTAGACGCGCTGGCCCCGGATCGAATCCGCCCGGCGGACTAACGATGAGGGCCGATGTGCCGGCCAGCCCGGATGTGGTTTTTAGGCGGTTTTCCACATCCTGCTAGGTGAATACCGGGCTGGTCCACATGTTCCGCCTCAGTTACAGGACTCGGAGACATCTGAACACTTTCGCACTACTCCATGTATTACACTCGATGCAGACAGTTGGGGTACAAAAATTCCTTCCCGGGGGGTACGGGGTGGCGGCAGGATGGCACCCGGCCACCCCTTAAACATTAACATGCCAAATCTGATTAACGATGGCTGACCTTGCGTAACTGCGGGACAAGGCTCAAGTGATAGATAGATAGATGTTCTTTCTTCAGAGTTTAAATTCTCGATTTTTTTTTTTACTCCAATGGTGGTTTCGAAATAACGAGGACATTCTGCGATGATCGGTAGTTTTTGCAGAAAAATAATGGAAGTTTTCTATCCCGATTTTACGCATGGTGGATGCCCGTAGGAGGTGTATAAACTGGTCATTTGTTGTCAGCGGTGGTGCACTTCGTTGGATGTCGCAAACTACTGAGATGCGAATTGTGTCCTCCAGTCAAATGTAAAAACTATACCGATTTTGCTCATAAACTGAAAGAAATTGGACCGCATCTATTTCCGTGGAAAGGCGACATTTATTATCACCGCAATTGTGTTCTGCTTTTTAATACATGATGCTCGATTATAAGAGATGCTTTGACGTTAAATAAAAGTGCTCTCCATCGCCGTTTTGCGATCGCTTGCGGTGGGGCGGTGTGGAAGACAGTCCAGGGTGCATGAGATGGTTGACGCAGCTGCGTGCGACCAGGGCGGTGGCGTGTGGCGGCAGCCTGTGTCGCTATATTTTAGGCGAACAACCTGCGTTTGGGGTGGTCCTAAATTTGTCTCCTATTGTTTAGTGGACTGTACATGCTTTTGCGTTGGCGAAGTACCGTCGCCTCAAGGCGGTCAGCGGCCTCGGCGAGGTCGTCCGCCGATGGAAGGGCGGAAGACCGCAGAAAAACCGCGACGCACTCGGCGGCAGCAGCTGGCCGTTTGAAAAAGCGATCTCGAGAGTTCTCCAGAATCTCGTTGTTGTTGCAAGGGGGTCCAGTCTTTCCAAGAAACACGTTTAACAGAAGCATGAAGCGTCTTTTTCTTGTCTTTTGTCTATCTGTGACTGATTTCTGCAGACTGGAGACAGTGTATCACTGCCACCAGAAGGATCTCTTTGTGGACCACCAGCGACAAGGTAGGTCATGCCTCTATCGCTACGTAAAGTAAGAAGAGGGAGGGAGGGAAGACGGGATGAGGAGTGGAATGTGGAGTAAAACTACCTCGAAGTTGGTCAGTTCGTGCGCATCCATCGAGGGGGACACAGCTGTAGCTGCTGGCCCGCTGCAATCTTATTGGGTAGGTTTTTGCGGTAGTTGTGTTATTACGATGTTTTTTTCCCAATTCCCAATACATGGTCGCATTGTGCCCCGTTGATTACGAGTGGTAGCTTTTTCATGACAATTTCGAAGTGTAATTAGAGTAGTGATACATTTTTTCTATTAGTTGTGGTAGCAAGTATTGGCTTCTATCACATGGGCTGCAGGGCGATTGTTTGTGCAGGCGTCTGTAGCGCGCTCTGACGTCAAACAGTGATAGATACAGTTCTCAGCTGTATGCTTACAGATAATAAACTTATTAATCTCTTCTCTGTTGAACACCAGCATCTTGTCGGATGAATGTATTTCCCGCCAAATAAATAAATAAATAAAGATTGTACCATACACCCCGTCAGCCTGTAGGTAAAGGGCAGATTTTTAGCACATCTGCCACTAGTTTCGAGTAGTATTGTGAAATTTTTCCCTGCAGGCCAACACCTGTTGTATGGCGTCGTCAATTTTTGAGCTGTTTCTGATTTTAGCCAATCCTTGTGTAGCGCTATGCGAATAGTTGTTTAGTTAGACCTAATCTTTATGACTAATTACGTAATTTTGACTTTTACTTCAGTTTCCCAGCTAAAATAAATAAAGTGCACTAACCTAACCTTCCTCTCCCGCATCTAGCCGGTTTTCATTTGTTGGAGGGTGTACTAGGGTTTCCTGCCCAAAATGACCGGGCTTCGAGTCCCAGGGCACCGCTATTTTTAATTTCCCGCCAATTTCCGGGTGTTGCGTCGGATGGGACGTCAGTACAGCCTGGGACAAAGAAATTCCAACCAAAATTCGAAATTCCCGCCAAAATCCGGAATTCTCGTCAATAGGGGGAAGGTGGGGGAAGGGAGGGTGGAGGGAAATTGTGCAAGGACGTTGTTGGCAGGGGGGAGGGGGAGTAATTTTTCCCAGCGCCAAGAGCCCGTACGCCTTAGTATGTCATATGAGTTTAAACTGGACTGTTGGAGAGGCAGACTGGCTGATAGACAGCAAAGTGACCTTATAAGAGTTTCGTTTTGACTGACTGAGCTACAGAACTCTAAAAACTGACTGACTTGGTGTGCAAGATACCTCAAACACCCAGACATTGGCTCCTGAGCCGAGGGAAGCTGTTTCCGCAATCGCATCGGGGGAACAACCGGTTCCAGCAGTGTAGAAAGCTCCTGAAGCTGGACCATATCAATATTAGGCCAAAAGCCTTGTTTCGGCTACAGAGCAGGAAACTTCTTGGAGAACAAAGAGAAGACGAAGGAAAAGAATGACTTCCTAGCAACAAATGGAGAGAAGAAAAGGACTTTAATGTAAGACACCCAAGAAAGGACTGTGTCACAGAGAAGGGGGTAAGCAGACCCCTTTAACTTCTAAGATGATAGCAAGAGAATGAGGGAGGAATTTACTACCCCAGTTTACAGGAGAAACGCACCCAGAAAAAAAACTGAGGCTGCAAACAGGGTGTCACACCTACAGTACTGCAGTCTCAGTTATCCAACAAGGCAGTCCTTTCGTTAATATCACCTCACCACAGGAGGAGCTAGTGCAGATGGTCTTCGAACGGAGGACGCAAGCCAAGACCCCAAATTCAGGAGGATCCATCAGGATAAGGGTGCTCTAGATTAGACTGCTGCGCCGGCCGGAGTGGCCGTGCGGTTCTAGGCGCTACAGTCGGGAACCGCGATACCGCTGCGGTCGCAGGCTCGAATCCTGCCTCGGGCATGGATGTGTGTGATGTCCTTAGGTTGTTTAGGTTTAAGTAGTTCTAAGTTCTAGGAGACTGATGACCTCAGGAGTCACATAGTGCTCAGAGCCATTTGAATCTAATCCAGAGTCTGGATTCTAGCTGTTAGAGGATGGGGAGAGTGAATTGGCTGAGAGAGATGGTGCCCAAGATATCTCTGTGGGATGAAGAATAACTGTTGGTCAAGACAGCATTACAACTATTCAAGATTCAAGACTGCTAAACTAGCAGTCTGGGTATCAAGATTATTTCGGAACAGCATAGCTTCAGAACCACAAAGTCTGGATAAAAGACTGGATGATCACTAGCCATAAAGTTGCAACTGACAGCCAAACCTCTATGGTGAAAGCTGCAGGAAGCCCTGAAAACAATGCGTGAGCAAGACTTAAAATCGGCAACCCCTTCGACACTGTGCGATTATGGGTGGCCTACTACCAAGCGCAAGAGCAGCAATCTAGCGGCGGAAGAGCATCGTGGCCTGCGTACAGGGGCCTGATACTCTCGTAATGGGTTCTTAAAAAGCATAAGCACCCTTACTGCTTCGGATCACTTTAAAATTTCGTCGAACGGTTGTGAACGGTCCCTACCGTTTCCAAACTATACAAGAGAGCAACAATTGCCGTCGTGTCGCGCTGCGCAACGAACAGGTGCGACCACATTCGATCGGAGGCTGCCCCACAACGTCCTTAGAGAAGGACTGAAACGCCCGAGGTCGTTAGCAGTGTCAAACGTTGTGACGAACGCCATACTGGCGTTCGTCGCACTTCGAACTGTCGTTTTCGAACGCGAAGTATGTGCGAATCAACGCCCCAGGGAATGGAGTGGTTTCACTGACGCCCTTTATGCCACTACCTACGGCCTTTTCGTGTCGATTACGAGCGGTGGTGTGTCTGGAATGTTCTCGTCGACTCATTAGAAAACCGCGTGGTTTCAACGTGGTCGTCGCGGTTCTAAAATCCATCGCACAGGCGTCAAAGAAGGGGTGAAATGTGGGTAAGAGGGGGTGTGACAAAATTCCGATCGTGTGACACGTCCACGGTGGTATCTGGCAGAATTGTGGTGAAATTTGGTGCCAAACGTACATTTAGTTAGAAGGAGAGACAGGATTGGTCGTATTTTTTTGTTCTATTAACCGCAAAATCGATTTTCGGTCACTTAGTGACCATACTCAGTGCTGTATTTAAATTGGTAGGCACTGGTGTCAACAAGCTCTAAGCTTGTTGACACAAGTACCTACCAATTTAAATTATATATTACAGCACTAAGCTTGTTGACACCAGTGCCTACCAATTTAAATTGTATATTACAGCACTAAGCTTGTTGACACCAGTACCTACCAATTTAAATTGTACATTACAGCACTAAGCTTGTTGACACCAGTACCTACCAATTTAAATTGTACATTACAGCACTAAGCTTGTTGACACCAGTGCCTACCAATTTAAATTGTATATTACAGCACTAAGCTTGTTGACACCAGTGCCTACCAATTTAAATTGTATATTACAGCACTAAGCTTGTTGACACCAGTGCCTACCAATTTAAATTGTATATTACAGCACTAAGCTTGTTGACACCAGTGCCTACCAATTTAAATTGTATATTACAGCACTAAGCTTGTTGACACCAGTGCCTACCAATTTAAATTGTATATTACAGCACTAATCTTGTTGACACCAGTGCCTACCAACATAAATTGTATATTACAGCACTAAGCTTGTTGACACCAGTACCTACCAATTTAAATTGTATATTACAGCACTGAGTATGGTCACTAAGTAACCGAAAATCGATTTTGCGGTTAATAAAACAAAAAAATACGACCAATGCTGTCTCTCCTTCTAAGTATATCCATTATCTGGTCGTGGTGCACAGGACACTCCATGGAGTCGCCAATCAACAAACTTACATTATTAACCCGTCTTATACGTCACACGCATTTATGAGCTGTGGCCTTTTATTCACATGCTTCGACATCTTACTATTTGAAGCGTCCTCGTACCAGCGGGTGATATCCTAGAAGATGCAGTCCACTGAAACGTTGTGACTAGAGGACGAGCCACTCGGCTGATAACCTGGGAAGATTTCATAGCCGAAATACGCCGAGAAAGCCTGCAATCGCCTAAGCGACACTGTATTCTGTTGCACAGTATAGGCGCTGATGGAAAGCCGGTGGGCTGGAACAGTAGACTAACTTAATAGCCCCTGACCGCTGTGGTTGAAGCTGTATAGTACTGAAGGAGGCACTCTGTTGTCCGTGTTTGCTGAGTCTGAAAGTGCCGTTAATAAAACTTCTCTATTTAAACTAGACTGAACGGCATGTGACTGCTTTAGTCTTTAATGAAACTTGCATCTGACTGCGTATTTAACTGAACTGAACTTTATCTGACTGCATGAAAATATTGTTGGAAAATTAATACTCAAAATACACATCTGACTGCATGAAAGTTTAGTGGTAAAAATAAATGAAGGACACTAACCTGCATCTGACTGCGTCAGTGGACTTGGCTCGTGCACTCCTCCCCGTTTAGCCGATAATAAAACATATATTCAACTCAGCCGTAGTGCAATGGCATAAAATTGTCATTCTAGATAACTTTACTCATTTTGGCCCTGTTTGTTACTTAATAAAAATTCTGCCCAGATCTGAATAATTTGCCAACTGTGCAATGGCATATATATTATTTTACTCTGATAAATGAAATTATTAGCTTTACTCATGGGAACTTTACTTTAATGTACCTTTCGGTTCAATGCAACCACAGGATGCGGAGAACGACATAAGGTGTGAGATGAAACTCTAATTTTATCTAAAAAATATTTATTGTTCAAACTTTTAAGGCACATGTGAAAAACTAAAAAAAACTTCTATAGCATGGATTTACGAGAAAGTTTCACAAAACGCTTATTGCATCAAGAATGGGATTTATATCTAGTTTTTAGACATTAGTTAACCAAAGAAAACCTATTTTATTAATTATTCTTTCTAGTTTCCCCAGGTATGTGCCGAGTTTCGCTCAATATATAGCTTATTATGTGTGTAGCGCCAATTCTTACTTTGATGCTGCCACGACCCGGCTGCCTCCTGCAGGCATCTAGCTCCGACTCGAAACATGTCTGTTGTCTCTGCGCATCTCCTCACCACTACTCAAACTTTAACCGCGTGCACCTAGCTCTGTTAGCTGTCAAAGATCTTAGTACTCGAAGATGTACTACTCGTCCAACCTTGCGGTTGGAAACTATCGACATTTTTCACTGGCTCTATCCTGATCGAATCTCAGCATATACCTTTCAAGTCTTTGCAGATTTATCAAAGACAGATACACGAAGGTAAGGCCTACCAAGAAGGGAGGCATTGTAGCGCCGCCGCTACTTAATAGTACCAGTACTGCCACAGCTGCCGCAGACGGCACGCCATGCGCAGAGGGCATCCTTTGCAAAAAAATATAGGTGTGAAATCTTATGGGACTTAACTGCTAAGGTCATCAGTCCCTAAGCTTACACACTACTTAATCTAAATCATCTAAGGACAAACACACACACCCATGCCCGAGGGAGGACTCGAACCTCCGCCCGGACCAGCCGCACAGTCCATGACTGCAGCATCATAGACAGCTCGGCTATCCATTGCACTAGACACAAAAATACCAGCAACCGGTTTCTGCATAGTCGGCCAATGGTCATCGCTCGCAGTGACGCCGACGCAGCAGAAACACGGGCCGACCAAAGGAACGGTGGACTAGTTACCACACCTAATGGCCAACGTCTTGTTTCGTTGTACGTGGTTAGAATCGGTGCGTCGGCACATCACATGAGCACAACATAAATACCCGTCATTTCTGGCCGAAGTAATTGCAATGTGTCAGCACTTTCTACGACGGAAGGACCACAGCAGGCGACGGGTTGGCATAGTTTTGCAAGTTGCCAGCACAAGACTTGGGTTCCACCACCGACGACCCGACTACTGGGGCTAACTCCACTGAGGACTTGGCGCCTTCCAGGTGGTATGCCACCCCAGGCTCGCTAAAGCTGCAGCAGAACTCCTGCCTTGGTGGGTGCCAGTTCGTGTTCAATGCAGTGCAGCCACCCAACCAGCTGTAGTTATGAAGATGAACTGTCACTGCAGGCCACCACTCAGGAGCCTGTCTTCTGCTACGAGAACCATGACAGGCTTCCACGCCGGCCGCGGTGGCTGTGCGGTTCTAGGCGCTCCAGTCCGGAGCTGCGCTGCTGCTACGGTCGCAGGTTCGAATCCTGCTTCGGGCATGGGTGCGTGTGATGTCCTTAGGTTAGTTAGGTATAAGTAGTTCTAAGTTCTAGGGGACTGATGACCACAGCAGTTGAGTCCCATAGTGCTCAGAGCCATTTGAACAGGCTTCGACGTCCGCAGGCGCGCCCTGGCAGAAATGCAGCGCCACGCCAAGTTAGGGCACGAGCCGTCATGTGTGTCCCGTATAAGCAGACGTCAAGCCGGTCAATGCCTTAACAACTGCAGGCCTTGCTTGCGTCAGCACTCGCCAAGGGGTGGTATGACCTTTAATGGTAGATGATATGGAGCTGTAAATTAAAACTAGAAAAAGTGTTTAAGTATTAATGCTGTTGCCGTTTGATACTGACGGCCAACATTCTGACAACAACTCACCGCCGCAACCGCACCCTGTCTAGGTGGCGGCCAACCGTCCCTGCCCACTATTAATAGTAGCAAGGAAGAAGGAACTGAAGTATCAAGGTATATAGAAAAAGCTGGTAGGCCATTCCGGCCCCAAGCGAGTAAGAAACTCCCAGACACCCTTGCGCGCCTTGACGTCACAGCGAGGACGCTGCAGTGATGTGCATTCAGTGGAACACGGAAATGGTAGTGTACATCCAATAAAAGTAATTTGTTTTGAGACAATCATGAGCAAGGGTCACTGTAACTGTGCCGTGGCACATTGCATTAATACTGCTCGAACGACGACGGACGTTATTTATCACGTTTTTCCCAGGGATGAGCACTTGCAACGTGAATGGATAGTTCGATGCAAACGCAAGGGCGAAGTGAATGTGAAAACTGCACATGTGTGTTCAGCTCATTTTCGGCCTGAAGATTATGAACGCGATCTGAGAAATGAGCTTCTAGGGTTACCTTCAAGAAAGAAGTTATTACCAACAGCAATCCACTGCATACACATTCCGAACTGGCATGGAGAAGAAATTGCGGAAAGCAGTGATGCAAACGAAAGGGTAAGACATCTGCACATACATAACACTTTAAATAATTGAAACTGAAAAATTACCGAAATACAAACGAATTCGCATAAATGCAACGTTTTTTGATGCATTACTATATTGCTTTACGGGAGTGAATGACTCGCTATATTGTACAGGCAATAAATAATGTTGCTCAGTTGTATTTGCTTTTCCTCCTGGATTTAATAACTTCATTTGTCGTAGAAATAGCCGTTAGTTTTACTCATTCTCGATATATTAACTATTTTAAAGATAGTATATAGTTCAAATGACAAAATCCCCCTGCGTAGCGAGTTTGGAATGAATCTCACAGATCAAGAAAATACTTTGAAGAGATTCTTAGACATCTGTTCAGCAATGCGTGTTGATGACAAAGAAAGAATGTTGCCTTTCCAAAAAGGTTTCATAACTTCAATAAAATCTCTCTTTGGTCTTTTCGAAAGTCTGAAAAGTATGAAAGTTAGCTATATATTAACTTGTAGACTGAATAAAGATTGCCTGGAAAACTTTTTTTCTAGGGTACAAGGATTAGGTACATTTTATAACAATCCTACACCTTTTGAAGTAAGGAACAGGATACGTCTCCTTATACTGACGGGTAATGCAAGTGATGTTTCTTTCTCTGGGAACACGCCAGTTACTAAGAATTAAACACAGGGTCTTCCCAGTGTGACGTCGACCCGGATTCTGCATCCCTATGTTTCATTACCAGTGACTCTATGTAAATGTTGTTGACGGAGCGCCGCTACGAGAAATCCCAGAAACTGTGAATGTGGAAGAAAATTTACTGACAGATGTGGTAACAATGGGGGATGACTCTTGTAATCTCAGATGTTCTTCCAGATGCGGTAAAATACATTGCAGGCTATATTGCATTTAAGTGCCACAACATTGATAAATCACTAGGCTTGCCAGCAGCAAAAAATGAAGGAGATCATGCTGCAGACTGGATATCAATTATATCTCGTGGTGGTCTTTACACTCCAACGCCAGCATGGGTAAACAGAGCGTGGCAGTTTCAAGAAGAATTTGCTGCTTTTCACGGAAATGGAGTGTGTAAACAAAAAACTGTTGTAAAGTCTCTGTGCTCTATTTTAAAACAAAAGTTTACTAAGGTTCATGAAGCAGTTATTACTCTTTACGTAAAAACAAGAACATCTCAATCAAGAAGCAAAGTTGGAAGCAATGAAGAAATGTGCCGCAAAGAGGAAGCAGTTATGGATTGCATCATCGTCTGGTAAACGACAGTAGAAACAGACTACATTAACATTTGCTTCTTCATCAAACGAGTGAGTTATTTTTCATCGTAATTATCACTTATTTACTCTTAATGTGTACAAAACCTGTCGTGACCCCTGTTTTGACTTGTACAGATGCGTATCGAACGAAACCGGAAGTAAAATGAACGAGTAACATGGCCCTGAGTCTGTGGTGCGGCGCATTTGCCGTGTAAGCATACGGCTGCGCTGCGCTAGGGTCCTCATCGTGACGTCACGGCGCTCCACCCAATAGCGTTTTCGCCTGAATGCCCCCCCCCCCCCCCCTTCTGAAATATTGCTTCGGGCCATATCAAAGGGTAGTTACGAGATGAGATGAAACTGTAATGGGAATTTTTTATTTTCGCAGGCTTTTTTTAATGTTGTTGATACATATGTTCCTGATGTATGCTGGCATTTTAAACTGTTTTGAACATTTCGTTTATTGTTGACAGTCGAAAATAAAGTGTTTTCGAGAGCTCGGCGAGTTTTTACTTTCGAAAGGAATAAATAAAAGAATTTGCATTAAATTTTGATTGAAAAATTAAATAAAGTGCAGCTCTGTATTCGAAATGTTGACTGTGGCTTTCGGTGGATCTACTATGAGTAAGACAAGAGTTTAAGCGTGGTATCAGTCTTTAAAATAGAATCGAGAAGACTATAAAGGCAACGACCGGCCTGGACGCTCTTGGACATCAGTTACTGACGACAATAATGAAGAAGTAAAGAAAATGGTTTCGTAAAATCGCCGAATGGCTGGTAAAGAGTTGTTGTGGTAGGGCGACTCATCCCTCCAACAGCGCGGTTCGTAACAGCTGGATGGTCGTCGGTGCGTGTGGGCGTGCTGCAACACGTCTACCCAACACATCCCACACGTGCTGGATGACATTTAGGTAGGGGGAATGGGCAGGCCAGTCCACTCGTCGAGTGTCCTCTCGTTACAAGAGCTGTTCGATGCGGTTGCGCACTGTTAACAATAATGATAAAGTCAGGAGCGAATGCACCCATGAAAAGATGCACGTGGGGAAGGAGTATAGTCTACATCTAAATCTCACGTGGATACTCTGCAAATCGCATTTAAGTGATTTTGTGTTATTCCAATCGGTCGGCGCCAACAAAATATTTTCGCGTTCGGAGTAGAAACTTGGTGATGAAATTTCGTGAGAAGATTCCACCGCAACGAAAAACGTCTTTGTTTTTATTATGTCCACCCCAAATCCTGTATCATTTCAGTGACACCCTCTCCTCTAATACAAAACGTACTGCCCTTCTTTGAACTATCTGGCAAGGATCCCACAACGCGCAGTAGTATTCTAAAAGAGGACGGACTAACGTAGTGTAGGCAGTCTCTTTAGTAGATCTGTTACATTTTCTAAGTGTCCTGCCAATAAAACGCAGTCTTTGTTTAGCCCTCTGCACAACATTTTCGAGGTGTTCCCTCCAATTTAAGTTGTTCGTAACTGCAATTCCTGGGGATTTGACTGAATTTACACCCTTTAGATTGGAGTGCTTTATCGTGTAACCCAAATTAAAGGAATTCCTTTTAGGACTCATGTAGATGACCTCACACTTTTCATTATTTACGGTCAATTGCCAATTTTCGCACATACAGACATCTTTTCTAAATCGTTTTGCAATTTGTTTTGACCTTCTGATAAATGTAAATGTCGTGTGATTACGGCCTCCCATGGGGTAGACCGTTAGCCGGGTGCAAGTCTTTCGATTTGACGCCACTTCGGCGACTTGCGCGTCGATGGGGATGAAATGATGATTAGGACAGCACAACACCCAGTCCCTGAGAGGAGAAAATCTCAGACCCAGCCGGGAATCGAACCCGAGCCCTTAGGATTGACATTCTGTCGCGCTGACCACTCAGCTACCGGGGGCGGACGTCTTCTGATGATGACTTTATTAGTCGATAAACGACAGCGTCAACTGCAAACAACCTAAACGGCTGCTCAGATTGTCTCCCAAATCGTTTATATAGATACGGAACAACAAAGAGCCTATAACACTACCTTGGAGGACGCCAGAAATTAGTACTGTTTTATTCGATGACTTTCCGTCAGTTAGTTTGTTCGCAGATGATGCTGTAATTTACCGTCTAGTAAGGTCATCCGAAGACCAGTATCAGTTGCAAAGCGATTTAGAAAAGATTGCTATATGGTGTGGCTGGTGGCAGTTGACGCTAAATAACGAAAAGTGTGAGGTGATCCACATGAGTTCCAAAAGAAATCCGTTGGAATTCGATTACTCGACAAATAGTACAATTCTCAAGGCTGTCAATTCAACTAAGTACCTGGGTATTAAAATCACGAACAACTTCAGTTGGAAAGACCACATAGATAATATTGTGGGGAAGGCGAGCCAAAGGTTGCGTTTCATTGGCAGGACACTTAGAAGATGCAACAAGTCCACTAAAGAGACAGCTTACACTATACTCGTTCGTCCTCTGTTAGAATATTGCTGCGCGGTGTGGGATCCTTACCAGGTGGGATTGACGGAGGACATCGAAAGGGTGCAAAAAAGGGCAGCTCGTTTTGTATTAACACGTAATAGGGGAGAGAGTGTGGCAGATATGATACGCGAGTTGGGATGGAAGTCATTAAAGCAAAGACGTTTTTCGTCGCGGCGAGATCTATTTACGAAATTTCAGTCACCAACTTTCTCTTCCGAATGCGAAAATATTTTGTTGGGTTCCAACCTACATAGGTAGGAATGATCATCAAAATAAAATAAGAGAAATCAGAGCTCGAACAGAAAGGTTTAGGTGTTCGTTTTTCCCGCGTGCTGTTTGGGAGTGGAATGGTAGAGAGATAATATGATTGTGGTTCGATGAACCCTCTACCAAGCACTTAAATGTGAATTGCAGAGTGGTCATGTAGATGTAGATGTAGAAGAAGGATGTTTTCTAAATCCGTGTTGATTGGGTGTCAATAGACCTTTTTTCTACGTGGTAATTCATAATGTTCGAGCACAATATACGTTCCAAAATCCAGCTGGATATCAACGTTAATGATACTGTAACTTAGTGGATCACTCCTATTATCTTTCTGGTTTATTGGCATGACCAGTGCAACTTTCCAATCTTTGAGGGGGGGGGGGGGGGGGATGAGGAGGGTACGGACTTTCGTCGAGCGAACGGTTGTATATCATTGTTAAGTATGGAGCTATTGTATCAGCATATTCTGAAAGGAACCTAACTGGTATACATTCTGGACCGAAAGACTTGCTTTTGTTCAGTGATTTAAGTTGCTTCACTACTCCAAGGATATGTACTTCTACCTTACTCATGTTGGCAGTTGTTCTTGATTCGAATTCTGGAATATTTACTTCGTCTTCTTTGGTGAAGGAATCTCGGAAGGCTGTGTTCAGTAACTCTGCTTTGGCAGCTCTTCGATAGTATACTGCGCAGAGAAGGCATAGATTGTGTCTTGCCGCTAGCATACTTCACATACGACCAGAATCTCTTTGGATTTTCTGTCAGGTTTCGAGACAAAGTTTCGTTGTGGAAACTATTATAAGCATATCGCACTGAAGTCCGCGCTAAATTTCGAAATTTTGTAAAAGATCGCCTATCTTGGAGATTTTGCGTCCGTTTAAATTTGGCATGTTTCACAATAGCGTTGATCAGAGAGTGTACCGTCTCCAAAAAATTTGATGGTTAGTACACCCATGCAACATTATGCCTCCCCAGAACATAATACCTCGACCACCAAAATGATCATGTTCAACAATCATCTTGGGTACATTATGTTCACTCGTGTGGTTAGAGATGAGAACTCGTAATGCATCCAGGAAAGAGCACTGTCAAACATGATAGTTTTGGTGGTCCAGGTGGGAAGGTGTAACGTCGCGAGGACGTACTGACCTCTCAATCTCTGAACACAGTACACTCACCGGTCAACGCTATTATGACACTGTACTGCTTTCCCATGTGCGTGTTTTCAGGGGAGTATTCTGGTCTGAATTTGTATTTATGGATGACAATCCGCAACATCATCGAACTGTGCATGTTGAGCAGTTCTCGGAATCAGAGGATATTCGGTGAATGGACTGGCGTGTCCGTTCCCCCGATATAAACCCCATCCACCACCTATGGGACGCGCTGAGGAGACATATTACGGCACATCCACATGCGCTAACGACCATCTAGCAGCTGTGAACCGCACTGGTGGAGGAACAGGACACAGGATCTCCCAGGTCCAACTAGTGACCAGCATGGGTGCACTTTGCAGAGCATGCGTTGCTCTCCCTGGCGATCACACGCCCTACTAATAATCATGTCCTACCTTTTCTAACGTCTAGGGAAACAGTATAAATCGAGGAGACATAAGTGTAATTATTGTCTTTGCATAAAATTGTCACTACTCTTCGACTCATCTTCTACAATACACTGCATCGGCTCTTTCTGTGTAAGGCCCAAGATTCATCGCGCTATGTTTCTTGCCAGTGACACATGTGAAAGATACTTTCGTCCTTAACTTTTCCAAACCCATCATGATATGCCAGAAATAATACAACGGACTACAAAATATATATCACATTCAAGCAGCATTTTGGGGATGTGTTTCTTGATTTGGGATGTCCTATCAAGTCCATTTACATTATCTGTTTCTGTCTGAAGAATCGTAACTTTTTAAAACTACAGCAAATTCCCAGTTATAAAGCTGGACACTATTCAATTAACACGTTAGACGTGCATACTTCATCCATATTTGGAAATGATACGGAATGAAGAATTCTTTTAATTAGAACGAATATTTTCTTCTGTAATTCACTATTATGCATGAGTCTCATATTTTGTCAGTGGAAAGCGATACAGACCCCAATCCCATGGTTTGACACCCCTGAAATATTTTCCGTTGTTTCTCAATTGATCTTCAGGAAATGCAGGGATTCTACCTGTGCCATTTTTGCTCTGGTATGCAGGGTGGGGCATCTGGCGGCTGTTCAAAACCATCGACGAAATTTGAACGTGATCTGAAGCAACGAAGAATGTTTATTCTTTTTCACCCTCCCTGTTTTGCACTCTCTTGTGGTGTGATCACAATGGGTGCGACATTGACAGATGGATAAATAAAATGGCGAAGGGTTCCTCTAAGACCTCCCCAAGTTCGACAAAATCCGCGATGCCACCCGCGCACCATTGTTGAGCGCCTTAAGAATGTACAATACAGAGACCACCCTTGACTGATTCCTACGCGACTGTATGCAGGCAACCACTTTCACACTCTACAGCTGATTGACGCGACACTGCTGTTCGGACGTCTACCTTGTGGGAATGCGGAATCTGAAGGGTGTTTACGTGCAGATAACTAAAGTAAATAAGTCTTGACAACGACGAGGTAATTATGGACGGCAGACAAATGTGTTGGATCGCGAAGTTAGAAAATACCTTAAAGGAAGCGTTCGGTGTTTTGATGAATGCATTCAGGGGCACAGAAAGAGCACGGTGAAATACGACGAAGTCAGCAAGATAACTGCCTGCAGAGCTTACGGCTTAAAACAGGATTCACGGTCTTTCAATAAACTCCATAGAGGAGCCTGAGAGCAAGCGGATTGTTTGCCAGACACTCACTGGGAATTGTGTATTCCGCTCAGAGCAATGCGGAGATGACCCTGTTTATTCTTCAGACAGCAACCAACAGGCTGATCTATCAACTGGTGGAAGGATGTGCTGTTCGGGACGAATACCACCTCAGTTTGTTAGTTTTTGATGATGGGCATCATGTGGTGCTGTGCCTTGTCAAATCCATTTTCCATTTCTTTTCTTTTGAGGGAACCTGCTAAAGACAAGTACGTTGTTCCTCTTAGCAAATTCTGCTAACGTATTATTTCCGTCATTTCTGGATCAAAATCTGAAGTTTTGCACTGAAGAAGCTTTCTTTTGTTTTTCATCTACAGGGATTATTGAGAAAGATTGAACAAATTTCATTAATTTTTATGTTATGAAATATAGGTTGGATATGGATAATCTACACACCTTTGGAAAAAACAGGATCTTAAATTTTGATTACAACCAATAGAGGGCTAAAGTAGGGACTTCAAAAAATGAGTTACACTTGCCGTCCCACACTAAGACCAATGTGCAATGAGAGTGGTACGTTGTCAGAAGGTAGTCCATATTCCCTGCCTCCTACAAACACAAATCTGTTGAAGTATGAATGACATGTGCGATTGAAATGGCGCGGCAACTAGTAACCTATTCCGAAGTTGAAGTACGGGGGACAATACGATTCTTGGGGGAAAGAAGTCCGAGCCTTCAGTCGTAACAAAATGGCGCCAACAATTTGAACAGGACCGCCTGAATTGTGAATGATATTCATCGGGAAATCCAGATCTTGCAACCACGCGATTTCCATCTTATTGGGAAGCTGAAAGGACACGTGGGGGAAAGAGCGGTTCACGACTGGCACCGTGACCAAGGAGTGGATTTCTGTCGACGAGAAGTTGAACAATTGCTAGAACATTCCCACTGTTGTTTATGGAAACTTAGCGACTGTGTGAAAAAATAGTCATGTATATGTGCCATTTTGACGTGTAGCGCAACATTGATAGGATTTACTTAGCAGGTCCTAATAACATGTAACTTACTTTTTGAGGTTCCCTTGTAGTTGCGTAAATAGCCGCTACAATTCTGGCGCAAGCGTTAGACCAGTAGAATTATCTACGGTCTAAGGCGTCAACAGACTGGTGGCTCGCATCAATTGCGAATAAGGTGGCTACCATGCAGCGCAATTTTTTCTGGATTTTTGAGTTCGGAAGGAGTGAAACGGCATTTCCAATACAGAAGACATTTCGTTTCCGATTCGCCATTGAACCACCTGCTAGCAAACGCATTAGCTACCTATTTATGCAATTTTAACTAACTAGACATCTCTGCACATGATGAAACAACATTTATAATCTTTGTTTGTAAACTTTAAAATTTCCTGCTATCATCTGTACGCGGATAACTCACATTCAATTTAATTTCATGAAATGAAAATTAATTAAAATGCGTTCATCTCGTCCAGTGTACCTCTACTTTTGCATTAAAATTCCCCGCTATCTTGTTGCTATTGCTGTAACTCTTTGTCGAGGTCGCCAACCTCTTCATCAGATGGTAAGGGTGTGGTTGTATAGCTTGGCAGCCTCGTTAACAATTCTGAGACAATCTGCACGAGATGTACCAATACGCAGAATAGTACAAGATTACAGAAATGCGTTGAAAAATGTTGTTCATGAACGGAGATTAACAGTTAAGTTTATTTACGTCGATTTCACAACACTGAATTTAACTGAATAATCTCTTAGTTGTTATTTATGTAATATAATGATGTTTGGCTTAGAGTAATAGGACATTTTAGTATTATAAAAACTATATCTTGTTCGGATGTGTCGTACGTGACTATGACTTTTTAAGTTTCTTGTGCGACTCATCTTGTTCCCTTCTGTCCTATTTACATATCAGAATGGTAGTGTAAGATCAGCCGTTTTATAGCTATGTTCAAAATGCAATTTTGTCATATGATGACATCATGGAGACCGTGGCTGTTGTTTGAAGACAAATGGTTCAAATGGCTCTGAGCACTATGGGACTTAACATCTGAGGTCAGCAATCTCCTAGAACTTAGAACTACTTAAACCCAACTACTTAGAACTACTTAAACCCAAGGCCATCACACACATCCATGCCCGAGGCAGGATTCGAACCTGCGGCCGCGCGGTTTCAGACTGAAGCGCCTAGAACCGCTCGGCCACACCGACCGGCTATAACTTTGTTTCCTGGTCGTTATTCTGTAGCGATTGTTCCCTTTACTCTGGTCATTGGTCAGCCTAGGTAGAGGCTGACCAGCTTCCCTCGTAGTGCGTTGTATTCCTTGTGTACCGTGAAACGATCTCGAAACAGCTGAGGTGTGGCGTATAGGATCAAAGTGTCGCTTCACGATTGCCAGGAACTGAGTCAACAGAATCTTCGCACAGAAGGGGAATTCCCCGTCCGAAGAACTGGTGTTACGCAACGCCTCGTGGCTCAGGGCCAAATTTTATCTAGACGCAAATAGGAATAGTGCTGGTTAATCCTCAGGTTTGGCAGAGAGCTGATGATATATCTTACCTTTGACAGCAGAGAAGACAGAGACTGATGTGACCGAGATAACTCCACACTGCGCACAGGCACAGCAAGTCAAATGCAGCTATCTTAATAATAAGAATATTGTCAACAGTCACCATCTGTTATGTGTTAAAATTGGTGAAGCACTTGGCGTAGTGATTTCTGTGAGCTTTTTCACCGTGCTTTAGTTGAAAATTGTTTTGGGGGATCAGAGGTTTGTAACCCTATGACCGGGCTACCACCTTGGTTGTAGAGCTGATTTTAAGAAGGCAAATGACTCGACTGACAGACCTACTCCCATGAAGATCCTTCACGAACTAGGATATGACCCACAAGACACATAATCTTATCCTGCAGACTTTAAACATCACCATATCGCGAATAAAGTTCAAAGGGACACATTCAAGAAGTACTGAAATCAAGCCACGGGACCGAGCGAGGTGGTGCGGTGATTAGCACACTGGACTCGGATGAGGAAGGACGACGGTTCAAATCCGCGTCCGGCCATCCTGATACAGATTTTTCGTGATTTCCCTAAATCGATTCAGGCAAATGCCGGAATGGTTCCACTGAAAGGGCACGACCGATTTGTCCTTCCCCAGCCTTTCTAATCCGATATTGTGCTCCGTCTCTAATGAACTGGCTGTCGACAGGACGTTAAACACTAATCTCCTCTTCCTCCTCCTCTTCAAGACAGGGGTAAAACAGGGACATGGTCTCTCCTCTCTCCTCTGTAATTGTGCACCGGAAAAGGTGGTAAGAGAGTTAGCTACACAGGGACTTACAGATAGCATCTCTCTGGGGCCAAGCGCAATGGGTTCAATGTAGATTGCCTGGCATTGGGCGACAACTTGGTACTTCTCTCTAATTCAATAGAAAATTCAGTGAACCAGTTCAGTGTTCCCAGACAACAAGCGGCAAAGTTAGGGCTAAATTTGTCTCTTGAGTGATTCTCCTTGTACATCATTCCTGCAGCAGGGAGAAATCAGAAAACTAGCTGGCTTAAATACGTGGGATATTGGCTGGAACCCTATCATTCCGAAAGAACAGAATTATCAACTTGAGTAAACAAGATGGAACTGGCATACCATATTACCAAAAGCGTCTGTAACATAAAGTGACTCTCCCGCGACACCAAAATGAACCATTATCAGATAGTCAACCGCGCTGAAGCAGTACATTCCTAGTATTCAACATGGAGGGTCTCACAAACTAGAAGACTAGGAGGGAAAGATAATAAGGAAGATACTGGGGTCAGCCAGCGACGGCAACGACTATAAAAGACGATCAAACAAGGATCTTGTTGCGTTTCTATTTACCTTTAGATGGCACTTAAGAATAAAAAAGTAGGAATGTGGTAAGCTGCTACGAAGAACAGAGTGGGCGCATTATCGTAGCCAAGACAGACACGAAGTCAACACCCACAACCACAATAAAAGTTTTTATGTGCCTACTAGATTAGATTAGATTAATACTTGTTCCATGGATCATGAATACGACACTTCGTAATGATGTGGAACGTGTCAGGTTAATAAAAGATGTCTATACAAGATATTACATTACACAAAATATTGCATGACACTAATGTTTTTTTCCCTTAATTTATATCTAAAAATTCAGCCAATGAGTAGAAGGACTTGTCATCTAGAAATTCTTTTAGTTTATTTTTAAATATTAGTTGGCTATCTGTCAGGCTTTTGATGCTGTTTGGTAGGTGACCAAAGACTTTTGTGGCAGCATAATTTACCCCTTTCTGTGCCAAAGTCAAATTTAACCCTGCATAGTGAAGATCATCCTTTCTCCTGGTGTTATAGCTATGCACACTGCTATTACTTTTGAACTGGTTTGGATTATTAACAACAAATTTCATAACTGAATACATTTATTGTGAGGATCCCTAGGCCCTTAAACAGAAGTCTGCAGGATGACCGTGGGTGGGCTCCAGCAATTATTCTGATTACACGTTTTTGAGCAATGAATACTTTTCTACTCAACGATGAATTACCCAAGAATATGATGCCATACGAAAGCAATGAATGAAAGTAGGCATAGTAAGCTAATTTACCGAGATTCTTATCACCAAAATTTGCAATAACCATAATAGTATACGTAGCTGAACTCAGACGTTTCAGCAGACCATCAATATGTTGCTTCCGGTTTAAACTCTCATCAATGTACACACAAAATTTTGAAAATTCTACCTTAGCTACAGACTACTGTTCAAAGTCTATATTTATTACTGGAGTTGTGCCATTTACTGTACGGAACTGTATATACTGTGTTTTATCAAAATTTAAAGAGAGTCCGTTTGCTGAGAACCACTTAATAATTTTGTGAAAAACATCATTTACAATGATGATGAACAGATTGGAAGAAGCTATGATGAGATAAAAGAGATCATTCAGATAGCTAAGGGAGACAAAAGTTTAATTTTCGTGGGAGACTGGAACTGCAAATTCATAAAACCGTAAAAGAAAGACGATTTTTGAACTTCCATGTCAAGTAGGTCTGTGTCGTGAAGTGCCGCGCGAAGTGGCCGCGCGTTTAGAGGCGCCATGTCACTGACTGCGTGGCCCCTCCCGCCGGAGGTTCTCGAGTCCTCCCTCGGGCATGGGTGTGTGTGTGTTGTTCTTAGTATAAGTTAGTTTAAATAGTGTATAAGTCTAGGGACCGATGACCTCAGCAGTTTGGTCCCTTAGAAATTCAGACACATTTTTTGTGTTGCAGGTTGGCACCACTTCAAGCGATCTTCGATTGTCGTGGTGGCACGGCAATCCCTGACCACAACGCAATTGTGGAAAAGGTATTTTCCCTATTAAATATACATTGGGCTTACGAAAGAAACAGACTTTCTCTACAATGTGTAAAGCATTTGTTAAAGATCTCAAGTATTCTCAATACTGTGATAACATCAAATCCAAGGATGAGCTACCGAAAAATGCCGAGGAAGCGAGAAATATGCTTTAGTAAAAAACGTAAGCCACTGTAGTTCACATAAAGATTGTAATATCTCCCCAGTTTTTTCATTTAGAAATATGATAACACAAATAATGTTGTGAGGGTGGTAAATTCTAGTGAATGGGGAGTCATGACAAAGGGAGTCCCACAGGGTTCACTTTTGGGTCCTCTGCTGTTCCTTATTCATGTGAATGACCTTTCACTTAACGTTCCGCAAGCATTAACTAGTACTTTTTGCAGATGACACGAGTGTTATAATAAATCCCTTTCCAGAAAAAGTAGCTGAAGATATTGTTAAGGATGTCTTTCAAAGAATTATTAAGCGGTTTGCAGAAAATGGACTCTCCCTTAATTTTGAAAAAACTCACTATATCCAGTTCTGTACACCGAATAGAGTCATACCGACAATTGATGTAGCATATGAACAGGACTCAGTTAACAGGGTAGATTTCTCCAGATTTTTAGGTGATGACAACTTGAACTGGATGAAGCCTATTACTGAGCTTCTCAAACAATTAAGTTCAGCTTTCTTTGCTCTTCGTATAACCGCTAGTCTTGGTAATAAACAGATCAGCCTCCTAACGTACTTTGCATATTTCCACTCAATAATGTCTTATGGAATAGTTTTCTGGGGTAACTCACCACTTAGACATAGAGTATTGATTGCACAAAAGAGTGCAGTAAGAATAATTAGTGGTGTTCACCCAAGGACGTCATGTAGGCACCAATTCAAGGAGTTAGGTATTTTAACTACACCATCAGAGTACATATATTCGCTAATGAAATTCGTTATAAATAATCCAACCGCGAAGAACACTGAAGTTCATACGCACAACACTAGAGGGAAAAATGACCTTTCCTATTCGTTATTGAAGCTCCCTGAAGGAGTACATTATTCAGCAACAAAAATCTTTGATCATTTGCCCAACAACATAAAGTGTCTGCCAGGTAGCAGATCAGGTTTTAAATCTAGGTTAAAATCATTTCTTATTGGATAACTCCTATTCCATGGACGAGTTTCTGTTTCAGAACTGGTAAAAAAAGATTGTACTTCTAGTATAGTTGCATGTGTAGAACTAAATATTTCAGTAATATTAATGTTAGCACCATTCATGTGTGTCTATATGTCTTGTAATCTGACTTGTTCCACATCATATCGATAAAATAATTGTGAAAATGATCCACGGAACATGACATAGACTAAACTAAAGTACAACATGGACTGGGACAAAGGAATGAAAGAAGCCGCGTGGTTGAATTTTGCACAGAGCATAATTTAATCAGCGCTTACACTTGGTTTAAAAATTATGTAAGAAACCTATATACGTAGAGAGACACCTGGAGACACAGAGTGTACTAGCGACCAACCCCGGTTTCACACAGATGTAACAAGAGAGGTGCGTGACCTTGAAGACTCACAATGGTGGCTACAACTCTACAGCATACTTACGATTGAGGTGTTATATGTGCATTCGAAGTAAAACAAGTTGCTCTGTTCCACTTTGCTTTAACCACTTCCCTGAAACCCCACACCTGCACTTTGAAGACAGCTGTGCAACACCACCAAGCCAGTAGAAAACGTTTGTTTTCAGATAGCTTAATTATTTCAAGCAGAGTGAAATACTGCAAAAAAGTCATGCATTGAAATGCGTACGTTTTTTAGTCGTCTTATATGGATATCTGGTTCCTTCGCATTACCGATTTCCTCACTTTAACCTTGACTACGTGCTGTCCTGAGCGTTCAAGATCGCCGTTCCCTTGTAGCTACGACTGGACGACTTGTCTAACAGTCGTAATTGATTTGTACAGAAACCTTCGTTGTGATATCATCATATTAGTCCGTAGCTCGTGGTCTCGCGGTAGCGTTCTCGCTTCCTGAGCACGGGGTCCTGGGTTCGATTCCCGGCGGTGTTGGGGGATTTTCACCTGCCTCGAGATGACTGGGTGTTGTTGTGTCGTCTTCATCATCATCATTCATCCCCATTACGGTCGGAGGAACCACCTCCACTGGGACCTTGCCTAATGCGGCGGTGGGGTCTCCCGCATCGGAGTATGGGACTTCATCATCATCATATATATATATATATATATATATATATATATATATATATATATATATATATAAATTCAAGTCCCCCTGCTACGTATATATATACAGTGTGGTCAGAAAATGTCCTGAAACGCTTGTAGGGATGTTGCAGGGCAGGTTGTACTGAGATATGAATGGTACAAAAAAAAAAAAAATCGATACGTTGCGTCGTTTCCGAGTTATTTAGCATTGAAGTTAGCCAATCAGATCATCGCGCGCGTAAATTCAAGTTTCAGCTAACGTATCGAATTTCTTTCTTAACATTTATGTCCCAGTACAACCTGCCCTGTAACATCCCTACAAGCATTTCACACATTTTCTGGCCACCCCGGGGGGACTTGAATTTATAACATATAGGGCGGTCAGAAACAATGTAACATATAGGTTGGTCAGAAAAAATCTGAAAAGCTTGTAAGGGAGTTGCAGGGTAGTTAGTGCTGAGAAATAATTGTTAAGAAAAAAAAAATCGATACGTTGCGCCGTCCGTGTTAATTAGCATTGAAGTTAGCCACTCGGTCCTTTCAGCAAATTCAAGTCGGCCGCCAGATACAAGTAGTGTCAGTTGCTCTCATAGCGTAGATGACAGCCCACAAGACTCCACTGCCTTTGGCTCGGTTTCGATCCTTATTACCGTCCCATGCCCAGTTTTTACATCGGTCTCGGAAGAACATGTATCGCGAAACCATCTCTGGCGGGTCTCATGAATTTGCGCTCGCAGTGGCCTGATTGGCTAACTTCAGTCTACATCTACATCTACATCTACATCCATACTCCGCAAGCCACCTGACGGTATGTGGCGGAGGGTACCTTGAGTACCTCTATCGGTTCTCCCTTCTATTCCACTCTCGTATTGTTCGTGGAAAGAAAGATTGTCGGTATGCCTCTGTGTGGGCTCTAATCTCTCTGATTTTATCCTCATGGTCTCTTCGTGAGATATACGTAGGAGCGAGCAATATACTGCTTGACTCCCTGGTGAAGGTATGTTCCCGGAACTTCAACAAAAGCCCGTACCGAGCTACTGAGAGTCTCTCTTGCAGAATCTTCCACTGGAGTTTATGTATCATATCCGTAACGCTTTCGCGATTACTTAATAATCCTGTAACGAAGCGCGCTGCTCTCCGTTGGATCTTCTCTATCTCTTCTATCAACACTATCTGGTACGGATCCCACACTGGTGAGCAGTATTCAAGCAGTGGGCGAACAGGTGTTCTGTAACCTACATCCTTTGTTTTCGGACTGCATTTGGTTGTTAACTCGGAAGCGGCACAACGTATCGGATTTTCTTTTGGACAATTACTTCTCAGCACAACCTACTCTGCGTTTCAGACTGCTTCTGATGGTAAAACTGGCATTTCGAAACCAGATTTCAAATCTCAAAATACTTACAGCGGCAGATGTACACTCGGGTCAAATTTATTGATCATGATTTGTAGATTAAAACTGAAGAAGTGGCTGAAATGTAGAAAATCAAGGAGATGGAACCTGGATAAATTGGAAGCAACGACCGTTGTTGAGGGTTTCGAAGGGACCAGGAGACAACGAATGATGGAGCAGGGGAACGAAATGATATCGTGCAGGCAGCAGAGGAGCAAAGTGGCAAAAAAAAAAAAAAAAAAAAAAAAAAAAAAACTAGACCCACTGGAAATTCATGGATATTGAATGAAATTGACGGAAGAAGAAAATGCAAACTACATAAAATGATGCATTCAACAGGAAAAACGTACTTTTAAAAAATATTCAGAGAAAATGCAAAACAGCTAATCCGCAGCCAAGAATAAGGACCACCATCAGCTGTGTAATGGACTGACGACAATGAAAATTGTGCCGGACAGGGACTCGAACCCGGATTTCCCGCTTTGCGCGAGCGGTCGTGTCGCTATCCAGCACAAATTTTCATTGTTGTCACCATTATACAGCTGATTGTTGTCCGTCTTCGCAACTGGGTTCAAATGGCTCTGAGCACTATGGGACTTAACTTCTGAGGTCATCAGTCCCCTAGAACTTAGAACTACTTAAACCTAACATCACACACATCCATGCCCGAGGCAGAATTCGAACCTGTGACCCTAGCGGTCGCGCAGTTCCAGACTGTAGCGCCTAGAACCGCTCGGTCACCCCGGCCGGCTGTTCTTCGCAACTTCGAATACGTTACATGTTATATTTCATGACGGCTGTAGTCGCAGCAGCGCATGTCCTAAGTAACATTGCATCATACTTGTTAGTAACAAAGGTATCACGATGTCGTATTAGGAATGTCTAGAGGGTAAATCTATGGCTGCAGAAACATGCGTGACTACGGAAAAGATAGATGTTGCCTATAGGAAACTTAACGAGATCTTTGGAGAAAAGAGAAACCGCTGTATGAATATCAAGATCTCAGATGATGAGCCAATAAAGGAAGGGGAAGTTGAAAGGGGAAGGAATATATAGAACAGCTGTGACAGGGAAATGAGCTTGAAGACAATATTATGAAACGGGAAGAAGAAGTAAATAATGATAAGACGGGAGTCCGATTAGAGCGAAAAAATTTTCGCAGAGCACTGAAAGATTTTAGTCGAAACTATGCCCCTGGAGTGGACGACAAGTTACTGAGAAGCGAGGAAGAGTCAGCCATGACACACCTGTTGTGAAGGATTATGAAAGCGGTGACATATTGTCAGGCTTAAGGAAGAGAGCAATAATTCCAGTTCCATAAAAGTCAGTTGCTGACAGGTGTAAATACTGCTGAACTATCAGTCTAATAAGTTGTGGTTCCAAAACACAGTCAGGAATTATTTACAGAAGAATCGAGAAACTGGTAGAAGCTTGGGGAAGTTCATTTTGGGCTCCAGAGAACTGATGGAACACACGAGATTACATTGACCCTACAACTTATCTTAGATGGTAGATAGAAACCGAAACTTGTGACTGATGTTAACGAGGTCTTTGGAGAAAAGAGAAACTGCTATATGAATATCAAGATCTCAGACGGCGAGCCAATAAAGGAAGGGGAAGTTGAAAGGGGGAAGGAATATATAGAACAGCTGTGGAATTTTGAAGATAGCGGAGATTAAATATAGGGAGCTAAAACAGATTTACACCTTGTAAAGAAACCAGACTATGCAACGGCCGTGCCGCAGTGGATACACCGGTTCCTGTCAGATCACCGAAGTTAAGCACTGTCGGGCGTGGCTGGCACTTGGATGGGGACGCCATGCGCTGTTGTCATTTTTTGGCGTGCACTCAACCTCATGATACCAACTGAGGAGCTACTCGACCGAATAGTAGCGGCTCCGGTCACAGAAAACCATCATAACGACCAGGAGAGCGGTGTGCTGACCACACGCCCCTCCTATCCGCATCCTCTACTGAGGATGACACGGCGGTCGGATAGTCTCGATGGGCCACTTGTGGCCTGAAGACGGAGTGCTTTGCTTAAAGAAACCAGACTGCAGTATAAGATTCGAATGACATGAAACGGAAGTGGTGAACAGGAAGGAATTAAGACTTGGTTGTAACTTATCCCTATATTATTCTATCTGTACACTGAGCAAGCAGCAAAGGAAACCAAAGAGAATTTTGGAAATGGAGAAGAAATAAATACTTTGAGGTTTGCTGATGACATTGTAATTCTGTCAGAGTCAGTAAAGGACTTGGAACGGCCGTTGGACGGAATGGATAGCGTCTTGAAAAGAACTTATAAGATTAACGTCAACAAAAGTAAACGAGGGTAATGAAAGCAGTCAAAGTAAGTCAGGTGGTCCTGGGAGAAACGTACTAAATTGCTATATGGGTAGTAATTAACTGATAGTGCATCAAGCCATTGTTCGTACTGTAGAGCTCAACAAAATGTAATGGATCACATAGTCTGAGTCGTAGCTACGGCAGGTGGCAGACTTCAGTTCATCGGTTGGTTGTTAGGAAAACGCAGCCAGTCTACAAAGAAGATTACTTTGAAAACACTCTTGCGACTGATCCTAGGATGTTACTCAAGCGTGTGGGACCTGTACCATATAGGACATCTACAAAGGAGGACAGCTCGAACGGTGGTTTGTTTGACCCATGGTGAAGACCCTCATGGAGATTGAAAAGGCTGGATTTGCAGATTGACAAAAACTATCCTGTGAAAGCGTAACGAAGTTTAAAAAACTAGCATTAAATGAAGAATATTCTACAGCGCCCGCTTATATCGCAGCCGGCGGCGGTGGCCGAGCGGTTCTAGGCGCTTCAGTCCGGAACCGCGCAACTGCTCCGGTCGCAGGTTCGAATCCTGCCTCGGGCATGGCATGGAGGTGTGTGATGTCCTTAGGTTAGTTACGTTCAGTGTGCGATTTGTGCTTTTACCAGTGGGGGGGATGTCTTAGGGGGTTAGTATAATTACATATGTTACTAGCTTGGACCGTGGCGTTACCCATGGTTAAACAGTTATTCATAAATAGATGTTAATGCCGAAACTCACTATTCACGCGTATGCACTATCAGAAAAGCCATCCCTTGTTATATCTTTAAAAGTACATTATACGTAAAGCTTATTTACAAAATCATCTACATACAGGTATACGAGCGGAATCCAAAAAGTAAAGGTACATTTGTGAAAAGCTCTACTTACTCTGATGATAGAAAACTGAAACATGCGTTATTTTTCTACGTAACATCCCTCGACTTCAATGCAGTTTTCCCTACGTTTTACGAGTTTTTTTTTTATTTCATCAGAAAATACGTTTATCGGTTGCATCTGTAACCAATTTTGCACCGCAGCAATGACGTCTTCATCACTTTCAAATCTTCTCCCCTGTAGTGCTTCCTTTAAGGGTCCAAACATGTGAAAATCGCATGGAGCCAGGTCTGGACTGTATGGTGGATGTTCCAGCACCTCGAATCTCAACTCCTTAATGGCGTCGGCTGTCCGTTTGGCAGAATGTGGGCGATCGTTATCTTGCTGCAGGATGACACCTCTTCACAGTTTTCCACGACGTTTGGATCTGATTGCAGGTTTTAGTTTCGTACGCAACACATCGCATCCACCATACGTTACAGACCTGGCTCTAAAGCCTCGTTTACGCTGGGGCGACGTCTTGCAACATTGTGGCATGCTACGGAAATGTGGCGTGCCTCGTCTTGTCATTCAGTTCTAAATGTTTTGAAATGCTTATCTACTAGATAACACTTCTTCAAAATTAATAAGCAAACATATTAATAGTATTAATAGTAAGACTGTATTAAAAACTTTCAGTGTTCGGCTCCGCAAATTTAAATTATATGTTAAGTTTTACTCCAGTGCGTGGGAAATAAACATCCCAAGTTGGGATGCATAAACTAAAACCAGAGGAGGGGATGGTCTGATGCAGAGGGGGGGAAATCCCCATCCTCCCCCCCCCCCCCCCCCAAATCGCACACTGGTTACTTTTAAGTAGTTCTATGTTTAGGGGACTGATGACCTCAGATGTTAAGTCCCATAGTGCTTAGAGCCATTTGAGCTTATATCGCCCGCGAAGGCAGCGGAGATATTTACGCAATCATTTCTTCACCGCAACTAGAACCTCTGACTCCTAGTAACTGGTACCAGGGGGAAAGTATTCTCTGTCATGCACTTCACAGTGGCTTGCAGAGTATAGATGTGGAATACTAACGTTAACACAGAATAGCTAAGCCTCAAAATGTTAGGTAAAGACAGTTCAGTACTTACTAGGTACTTGATATAGGTTTTTTACACTAGATATAGGTCTAACTTAATGTGAATTTCAAAAATTAACATTTTGTTGACTTTCCAGACTGTTAAGTGAGCGAATGAAATATCTCCTGCCGATTGCACATAATGACCATGTATGGGTACATTAAAAACAAATAACGTAATGTTCAAAATTAATTTTCTTTTGCAGTCGCGAAAAGCAAGAAATCCAAAGTATCGTTGTTAAGAGGTTGCGTAAGACGATGGGACGCAAATATTTGCCCATTATACACTTCTAAAGATAAATAAAGAAAATAAATCAGGCCCCTTTCCTTTTAGCAAATGTTCCTTGTTTCCAGCTGTGTTTATTTCGATAGTCTGGCGGCTTTCGTATACACAGGACCCGAAGCGAAGCTGCGAAGCCAGCGCGGCTCGCGCCAGCAGTATTCTTGGTCTTGTGGCCTTGGCTGCAAGGGGAGTCCCCTTGTTATGTGGATCCCAACTACTTCTGCTGTCCATATCTGCCCCTTTGCCCCTCCGCCAACCCTGTGAAACTCTTGTGATTCCCCGCCTGGCGACGTTCGAAGCAAGCTGAATGCGCAGCTGGCAACTGAAAGACGTCGTTCTGCGGGGAAGCCCCTCTCTCCGGTCAGAAGGCTTGCAGCCAATCAGTGAGTCCGACGAAGTTGGCACCTACCTTTTGAGAAACATACATTTTCTTAGAGTTCTTGATAGATAAGATATGCTATATTTCTAGAGTTCTCTTTACAAAATCTGAATATTTCTACAGAATTTTGAGAAGAAAGCAATAGTACTCGAAAAATTTTAATCTTGTTAAAATAAGGCTTGCGAATAAAAATTATGATCATAGTTATGAATAGCTCCCAAGAATTCTACAGAAACCCTAATGCCATTATTTCTGCGGATTTATAACTACAATAATTAGGGTCTCATTTTCACTTGTGAACTTGCAACCCGACTTTCGAGAAATATACACTTTTTACGGAGTTTTTGCTACATGTCCTACAGTTTTAGAGTTCTCTGTAGAAAATTTGAAGAGTTCTCTAGAATTTAGCAATAAAAAAAAAAAAGACCACAATTTTGTATAGCTGAAACAGCTGTGACGTTGGCAGTGCGCACGAGTAAATCTGATCGTTACAAGGGCCGTAGAAATTGCATATTGCCGAGAATATAGGTCAGAAGTGTTGCCGGAAAACATCGCGGTCACACGATGTGTAGTAATGTGTTCGGCAACACTACCGGAAATTTTTGCAAAAATACCTGTTCGGTCCAAAAGTGTTTGCACAGGTCACCGAGTATTGCCACGGAATGCGCTTGCGACTCTCTTGCTTTTGCATTTCCAAAAAGATAGTAAAGAATAAAGAAATAGGTCTCAGTGGATGCATTCTTTGTTAAGTAAGCGGGCTACTCCCGAAACTTTCAACTCGTGTACTGATGCATATCCCCTCCGTAATCTCGAAATATGATTTTGAATATAGTGTAAAAGCAATATTGATCTGCGAATTAGTAGGACAAATACCAATATGAAAGACTGTATACAATTTAGAATGACTGAGGATAACCCTTCGGTTTCTGGCTATTGTCGACGCACATAAGATTCTCATCGATACTGCTCTTGGTAGCAGATGTTTGCAACGCTTTAGTGGAACAGTTCCAGGAATTCATTAAGATAGTCTTCTTCTTCTACTTCTTCTTGTTCTTCACTTCATGTATTAGGCGAATTACCTCTTACAGTGCCGATCTCTTGTATAGTCTCCCTACACTTCTTCCAGTGCATTTATAATTTAGAGCCTTTACCGCGAATCTTTCTCCACCCATACGGTCTACATGTTCCTTCCATTTTCTCCTCTTTTTCCTTTATTTTTTTTCGTTTAGGTTATATATTCCTAATTCTTTCCTTATGTTTCCGTTTCTTTTTTGATTTGTACATTCTTCCATTCTTAGAAGGACCGTAGGTAAGTTGCTACCTATAATCATGGGCATCCGCAGAAATATACGCAACAGGGGCCGAGATTCTATAATACCAATTTTTTATATAAAATATTTAAGAAACTCTTGTTATTAATCAAACGTTAGCAGCAAAAGTACAGGAAACGCCGTCCTCAGACCCTGGCGGACCCGCCAGTACCGTCTGACAACCGTGTCATCCTCCTATGATGCCTTTGATTAATATCCCTTAAAGTGAAGAAACACGACATAAACTTTAAAAACACTTATTCGACTTACGCTATCTATACCGCTATTTGCTTACAAATCTTCACATCTAATCATGCTATAGCAATATTCAATTATTTTCATGCACTGCATTTTTGAAGCTGACTGACGTAATTAAAGTTATAAAAATTGTGCTTTGAAACCAAAATTTCTGGTGCGAGGTGAGTAAAGTGTAAACTGGGCCAGCATTCGACGAGATGAATGTGCAAAACCTCCGAAAACAATCACACACTACTGTGAAGCCATGCCAACTGTACACTTACGTCGTAATCCTACGACTGTACGTTGTGCTGTGTTATATCCATGGAGTCTGAAGGGGTCTCACTTGTTGAGAGATCTTATCGACCTTGACTTTCCACTCTTCTTTTCCCTGTCCTCTAGAGCAAAAAAGGGTATTTCCTCTTTCCGATTGAGGCATTTGGGTCCGCAGATGAACAGTTGAACACACGTATGATTGTAAAACTGAATGTGGTCTCACTAAGCCGTGACATGTTTGCTGTGGCGACAGACAGATGGTGAACTATGGTGTGATCAATCACCAGTCAGTTGTGCAGCGAAGGGAGGAGACGTCTTTTTAGGAATTGGTGACGGACGTTGTAGAGGTAAATGTACTGCAGCCATATTAATTTGTACTGGGAGTAGGCCCCAAAGACCGCGCGCAAGCCTGCTGGAATCGTCCCTTTCTGCAGTTCAGTAAGGACTATAAAAGAAAGGGAGAGAGAATAGTTTTGGGATTCTACTTTGGTTTGTAGACTATACTTTAGCAATTGTCTGTAAGTCTCCATATCCGTCTTGAACGCAAACACCGCCGAAATAACTGCCGCATCATAGAAAAGACATATGCACTGTACTTGTATGTGAGAATTCTGTACCTAGACTCCAAGATAGAACGAGTGTCCACAGTTGTAAACGCCCAATACAACAGTGTTCATCCTGCATGCCCTATTGTTGCTGGTTATTGGGCTCCAACTGAGAGAATTTCCAGTCTTATTGACAAACACCTCCAGCCAGTTGTCTCAAACCTAGCCTCACACATCAAACATACTAACCACTACTTTCACTGATTCTCCACCATTCCCACCCATTTACCTCCTGGATCCCTACTTGTCACTGTTGATGCCACCTCTGTATACACCAGCATTCCTCATACCCGTGGTCTTCCTGCTATTGAACACTACTTCTCCCATTGTTCTTCATGTGCCTTACCATATATCCAGACACACCACTACTTCTCTTTTGAGAGGATGATATATAAACACATTTGTAGCATAGTCTTGGGTGTCCACAAGGCACTCACCTATGCCAACCTTTTCGTGGGCCATCTAGAGGAAAACTTCTTAGCTTCAAAACTCGAAACCGCTTGTCTGGTTCAGGTTTATTAATGGTATCTTCATGATCTGGACTCAAGGTCAAAACACCTTATCCTCGTTCCTTCACAACCTCAACACCTTCTCTCCTATCTGCTTCCCTTGGTCTTCCTTTCTGAACATTGACCTCTGCCTCTCTGATGACTCCATCTACACCTCCGTCAATATTAAACCCACTAACCACCAAGAGTATTTGCATTTTAACAGCTGTCATCCCTTCCACACTAAGAAACCCTTCCAGACTGCCTGGCCATCCATGGACAGCATATCAGCTGTGACGAGAACTCCATTGCCCAGTATGCTGAAGGTCTCATGAGAGCTTTGACAGACAAGCACTAACCCCAAACCTGCTCTGCAAACAGATTTCCCATGCCATATCTTCACACACATCCAATCCTCCTACATCCCTGCAAGAATCAGTAACAAAAAAGCACTCCCATTGTCACCCAATATCACACTGGACTGGAACGACTGAACCATATCCTTCACCAGAGCTTTGAGTACCTACAATCATGCCCTGACATGAGGGACAGACCTGGGCATCCATATGACACCAATGATCCTTCCCACTCCTCTTAAAGTGATCTTCCAGCATCCACTGAAACCATACAACAATATAGTCCATCCCTGTGCCACTCCCAATTTCCAACCCCATTAAGTTTGTTTCTGAGAGCCCCATGTACTGCCAGGTATTTCCTTAAGGATGTTATTTCTAGATTTCACTTTCAACATTGTATTATTGGATTGCTACCAACATGTCAATGTGTGACATATGAAAAGTTTGGATGTGGTGTAGTATCTGTTTGCAGTTCAGACCACAAGACCCCAAGTTTGTGATATACCTGTCTGTGTTTGAGACAAGAAATTCACACATTTGGATTTCAATTGGGTTTGGGTAAAGTTGATTGTTACTGTAATGAATGTTGTCTCCTTCAAAGCATCTGTCAGGCGAATTTCCACTTTTTTTAAGCATTTAACTGCTCTGGACATGTTAATGCGTGTGCCTTTGTACTTGTCCCTGTGTGCTCTGAACGTGTTTACGCACGCACCAGTCCTTCTACCTGGTACTCTGAACGTGTCTGCGCGTAGACACATTCAGAGTACCAGGTAGAAGGACTGGTGGTGTGCGTAAACATGTACAGAGCACACAGGGACAAGTACAAAGGAGCATGCGTTAACACATCCAGAGCAGATAAAGGGTTAAAAGACTTCACATGAGTTGCCAAAACCAGATCATTTGCACAGAGAAAACTCGTGGTGTTGTCTGGAAGTGACTAGTTATTATTGTAGAGGTTAAAAAGACCAAGCACCAATATTCTTCATTCTGGTAAACAATTTTTCAGATGCCACTCAACAAAAAGCAGAAGCACTGAGTCACTGATAGAAACACACAAAAAAAGACAGAAAACTTCCTAGCTTTTGGAGTATTGGAGGTGGGTAGCTAGTGGTTTGGAGGCCAGCAACCAGTTTGCTGGCTGGGAATGTGGGAAGGATGGGTGACAGGTGCAAGGTCTGAGCATGGGATGTGTGGCTGTTGGAGCTGGTGGGGAACAGTCCACAACGAAGATGACGTGGAGAGGTGAATTGGGAGAGGGCAATGGACAGAGCTGTTGAGTGGAGGACGTGGGAACAGTCAGTTCACAGAGCTTGAGGCTGGTATGGATCTTAGGGAGAAGGATGTGTTGCAAGAATAACTCCACCTGCATAGTTCAGAAAAGCTGATGGAGAAGGGAAGGATCAAGATGGACCAAGTCATGAAGCAGCCATTAAAATTGAGCATTTTGTTCTCAGCTGCATGTTGTAATCTGTTATGCTCTTGGCCACAGAAAGTTGGTGGTCATTCATTCTGCTGGAGAGCTGGTTGGTTGCCGTACCAACATGAACTATGGTGCAGTGATTGCAGCAAATTTTGTATATAATTGTGCTGCTGATGGGGTAGGATAAGCCTGAGGCAGGACTGAAGTAGCAAGTGCTGAAGGGGTGGATTGGTCAGGTGCTGCATCGAGGGCTTCCACAGGGCCTGTGACAAGGGGTTGGAAATGGGAGTGACACAGGGATGGACTAAGTTGTTGTATGGATTCAATGGATGCTGAAAGATCACTTTAAGAGGGGCGGTAAGGATCTTTGGTGTCATGTGGGTGCCCAGATCTGTCCCTCATGTCAGGGCATGATTGTAGGTACTCAAAGCTCTAGTGAAGTATATGGTTCAGTCGTTTCAGTCTACTATGACACTTGGGGTGCTTTTTTGTTAGTGATTCTTGTGGGGAGGTAGGAGGATTGGATGTGTGTAAGGATATGGCATGGGAAATCTGTTTGCAGAGTAGGTTTGGGGATACTGCCTGTCTGTGAAAGCCTTCATGAGGCCTTCAGCATACTGGGCAAGGGAGTTCTCGTCACAGCTGATATGCTGTCCATGGATGGCCAGGCGGTATGGAAGGGTTTCTTAGTGTGGAAGGGATGACAGCTGTTAAAATGCAAGTACTCTTGGTGGTTAGTGGGTTTAATATTGACAGAGGTGTAGATGGAGTCATCAGAGAGGCAGAGGTCAATGTTCAGAAAGGAAGACCAAGGGAAGCAGACAGGAGAGAAGGTGTTGAGGTTGTGAAGGAATGAGGATAAGGTGTTTTGACCCTGAGTCCAGATCATGAAGATACCATTAATAAATCTGAACCAGACAAGCGGTTTGGAGTTTTGAGGCTAAGAATCTTTCTTCTAGAGGGCCCATGAAAAGGTTGGCATAGGTGAGTGCCATGCAAACACCCAAGACTATGCTACAAATGTGTTTATATATCTTCCTCTCAAAAGAGAAGTAGTTGTGTGTCTGGATATATGGTAAGGCACGTGAGGAACAAGTTAGTGAGTGTGGAGTCTGAAGAACAATGGGAGAAGTTGCGTTCAATAGCAGCAAGACCATGGGTATGAGGAATGTTGGTGTATACAGAGGTGGCATCAACAGTGACAAGTAGGGATCCAGGAGGTAAATGGGTGGGAATGGTGGAGAATAAGTGGAAGTAGTGGTTAGTATGTTTGATGTGTGAGGCTAGGTTTCAGACAATTGGCTGGAGGTGTTGGTCAATAAGACTGGAAATTCTTTCAGTTGGAGCCCAATAACCAGCTACAAAAGGGCATGCAGGATTGTTGGATTTATGGATTTTGGGGAGAATGTATAAGGTGGGTGTGCAGTGTGTCCTTGGGATGAGTAGAGAGACAGATTCAGGGGAGAGGTTCTGGGATCATCCTATGGATATCAGTCGAGCGTACAGATTATGTTGGACTTGTGCGGTAGGCTCAATATGGTGTAGGTTGTAGGTGAATGAATCAGACAGGTGGACACTGTAGTTCATCACGGCAGTGGTGGAGAGTTGCCTGCAGGGGGGATGATTAGGTCAGGATCTGTTTTGAAGTTCTATGTGGCTGTCCTTTGTTTTTCTGAAGATTAGTTCAAATGGCTCTGAACACTATGGTCTTAACGTCTCAGGTCATCAGTCCCCTAGAACTTAGAACTACTTAAACCTAACTAGCCTAAGGACATCACACACAACCATGCCCGAGGCAGGATTCGAACCTGCGACTGTAGTGGTTGTGCGGTTCCAGACTGAAGTGCCTAGAACGGCTCGGCCACCAGCGGCTGGCTGAAGATTAGTGTTGGAAGGAAAGGACCTGGGGAAGGATGAAGAGGACAAGTGAAGGTAAGAAATTCCTGGAAGATGACCAGGGGTGGTTAAAGTGGGACAGGGTGGGGAATGTCATGGTTGGAAGGCAATATGAACTGGGAGAGGCAAGGTTGAATGTTGGAATTAGGTTGGCTACTGTTAGAGAGATTGATGGCAACGAAGTGTTTAAACTGAAGAGGTTTTAAGTGGGAGAGCAGGTCTGTGATAGGTGCAACACAGTTAAACATGTGTGTTGGGCTAGAGATGGGGCTACCAATCCCTCAAAACCCCAAACCCCTGGTGTAGTTCAGGTGCACTGATGATATCGTAATGATCTGGACTCAGGGCCAAGACACCTGCTCCTCATTCCTTTACAACTTCAACACCTTCTTTTCCATCCACTTCAGCTGGCCCTCCTCAACACAGTCCTGGACATTGACCTCCACATTTCTTATAGTTCTGTCAGCACCTTAGTCCATATTAAACCCGTTCATCACTGATAGGACCTGTAGTAACAAACTAAAAACTCCCTCTCATACAGCCTGGCCACCAGTGAACAGTATATCTGCAGTGCTGAAAACTGCCTTGCCCAGTATTCTGAATGTCTCATAAGAGCCTTCATAGATAAGCACTATTCCTGAAGCCTACTCCACAAACAGATTTACCATGTCACATCCTCACAAATACCTAACACAATCTCCACCCCCAAGAATCAGCTATAAAGAAGCACCCTGCTCGTCACCCAATATCACCATGGACTCAAACTACCGAACCATATCCCCCACCGAGCCCTTCATTATCTATCATCATGCTCTGAAATGAGGGACATCCTATCACAGATCCTTCTCCCTGATCCTATAGTGGTGTTCCATCACTCACTTAACCTAATCAACATCCTAGTCCGTCCCTATGGCACTCCCACTCCCACCCACTTGGCACAGGAAGATGTAGATGCAAGACCTGTCAAATCCACCTACCCAAAACTTCCTACTCCAGTCTTGTCCTTGGCTTATCATACCCCATCAGAGGATGGGTGAAAGTCAGTGTGGTGTCACCGCCAGACACCACACTTGCTAGGTGGTAGCTTAAATCGGCCGCGGTCCATTTAATACATGTCGGACCCGCGTGTCGCCACTGTGTGATCGCAGACCTAGCGCCACCACAAGGCAGGTCTCGAGATACGGACGAGCACTCGCCCCAGTTGTACGGACGACATTGCCAGCGACAATACGGACGAAGCCTTCCTCTCATTTGCCGAGAGACAGTTAGAATAGCCTTCTGCTAAGTCCATGGCTACGACCTAGCAAGGCGCCATTAGCCTTACCTAGTTTGAGAGTTATCGTGTAAATGTCTCAAGAAGAACGTGTAACCAACAAAGATTAAAAGTTAAGTATAAAGCAGCTACGTACTTTTCTTGCTACTATTCAATAGTTATCCTGTTCCAGACTTGACGCCAGTCGGCGTGTGTGTACGCGTGCCTTTATTTCGGCTCCCGTCCCAGTGTGGCGTAGCAAGCTTGTTACGCCACAACAGTCAGTGCTTCTGCTTTTCAGTGAGTGATCATTTTTACTTCTAAAGTATTTACATTTTACCAATACTTTCTTACATAACTAGATTTGTCATCTGTGTCAGTCTTTCTAGGTAATGAGTCTCATGTCAAAGTGATACATCACCGATGGTGCGCACATTCTCCACTAGGAGATGCATTACAACAATTACCTCAGAGAATGTTACAAAACACACTTAGCTACCAACATTTCTCTGCCCAAAGTTTTTCGACTGATCCAGGGTAAAATGCTAAAAACTGGGCTTCAAGGATTGTTCGTGCTTCGAGACAATGCTGGTGTCCACACCACCACAAGGACGGTCATGACATTCAAATCTCAGAAGTCCACCTTGAAGACTGTCCTCAGTATAGTTAAAAATTTGGCTTTATCCTCTTCTTAGAAGCCAATGACAACTTGTGTAGAGCTCTCAGACTTAGCTTAGGAGAATTTTGGAAGAGCGGTATTTGGAGAAGATGTAGGAGTAGTATGTCAGATGCTATCACAAAATTCCATTGCTCTTTGATACACATAAATTGCCAGAAGTAAATGTATACAAAAAATATTTTATAACACACTGACAATTTTGATCTGAAATTGATCATTAAGGCATCACAACACTATAATTTACTTGTAGTATAATACTTTTGTGTAAAACTGTTTCATTGTCATATTGATCACTCACATTAACATTTGATAACAATGTTACAAAATATACGTTATGACAGAGATTTGCCATCTGCATATTCATTTTGGGATGTTATTAAAATACATGTTGGCTTTAACACTGTACATTTTCATTTAAAGTGAATAACTGTGGAAAAACAATAAAATGTTAGTAAAATTGTGGTACCAAACAAAGTATGTTTTAGTTCATACACAGATGGGGCATTCAAAGAGTAATTTCATTGAGTGCATTTCCAGAATTATCCACTCACACCATGAGGATCAGTATGAATTGTGATCTTTCATGCTAACTTGAGTGTGCAGATTTAAAAAATATTAAAAAAATAATATAGTGTATAAATCCCTAGATTTAAGCAAATACTGTGATGAACAACATTTTGAGGTGTGTGGCATCGAGTTAACAGCAGACAGTGCAACTGTTATTGTTCTGGCTGTTTACAGGGTACCTGCTGGAAATCTAAATGTATTTCGAAGACAAACTGAATCACTTCAATCCCACCTATGCAGGAAAATTAAATCTATCATTGTTATGGGTGACTTCAATGTGGACCTTTTAACAGAAAATAGAAAAAAACAGACTTTGAACATATAATGTACTGTTTCAATTTAGTACCAGTGGTGGGCACTCCAACTGGAGTAGCTGCCAGCTCTAATAGATAATGTATTTGTAGATAAGGATATTTGCAATAATTTAACCATGAAAAATATTATAAATGGTCTCTCAGATCATGAAGGGCAATTCCTCCCTCTAAATCATATGAAAGTACAAAGAAAAGAAAATTTCATTTGGAAAACATTTAGGAGCATAAACAGACACACCACTGAACCTTTAATCATCAATTACAGCTTGTGGACTGGTCTCCTGTATATGCTAAGTTGATGTTAATTCGAAATTTAATATATTTATCAATGAAGTTACAAGTCTTTTTGAAGAAGCATTTCCTAAAATATCAGTGAGAGAAAACCTGTTAAAATCTGGAAACAAGCCTTGGATTACTAAAGGCATCAAAATCTCTTGTAAAACAAGAAGAGAACTGTATGCTGCAGCCATGAGTTCAAATGACAACAGTGGGATTACACACTATAAAATCTACAATAAAGTTCTGAATAAGACCATTCAGGCAGCAAAGAACATGTGCTTGAAGGCAGGAATTGACAACTCGAGCAATAAAGTAAAAACGTCTGGAAACTTGTAAAGAAGAAAACGGGGAAAAATGCAGTTTGTAGTGAAAATATCCAAATCAAAAGTGAGGGTAATCTTGTTTGCGATCCAAAAACAGTTGCAGACACATTCAAAACTGTTTTTAACAGTAACAGAAAAAATAGGTTTACAAGGGACCATGAAGCAAGCCATCAATCTTTTGAAAGCTAGAGTACCTGGTCCAGTACAACACATGAAGGTAAAAACAGTCACTGTTCAACAAATTCAAAGGGTTTTTAAATCCCTGAAAAGTAAAAACTCTGCTGGAATTGACAACATTTCTAACAAATTACTAAAATACTGTTCCAGTCATGTAAGTAAAGTCCTTTGCCACATTTTTGATGTGTCACTTAAGCAAAGAATAGTTCCTGAGAGGCTGAAGTATGCAGTTGTAAAACCGCTGTATAAGAAGGGGGATAAGTTGGATACTGCTAACTATAGGCCAATATCACTACCGACAAGCTTTTCAAAAGTTATAGAGAAACTAATGCATGCCACGATAGTTAAGCATCTCAGTGAACACAATATCTTCAGCAAAAGTCAGTCTGGATTTCAGAAAGGTTTGTCAACAGAAGATGCAATATTTGCATTTACTGGCAAACTCTTGGAATCTATCAACAAAAAACTGAAAGTGATTGGTATATTTTGTGACCTAACAAAAGCATTTGACTGTGTAAATCACCAAATTCTTTTACAAAAACTGCACATCTCGGTATAAGTGGTACAGCAGGGGAAATGGCTTGACTCATATCTGTCAAACAGGAAACAAAAAGTTGTAGTAGATAGTTAAGATGGTGTCCCATTATCTTCAGAATGGGGTACCATCAAATGTGTAGTGCCGCAGGGCTCAGTTCTGGGCCCCCTACTTTTTATTATATTTATAAATGATCTCCCTCTCTGTACAGAATATTGTAGATTCACCATATTCGCTGATGACACTACATTACTTATTGATAATTCAGCAGATAAACTTGAGGTAACAGCAAATAAGGTTTTAAGTGAAATGGTGAACTGGTTTAACATTAATGGTCTTTCTTTAAATTACTGTAAAACAAACTACATCCAGTTCCACACAACATCCAAAGATGAGGAAATAGTAGTAAAAATAAGTGAGCAGACAATAACCAGGGTAGATTCCTCAAAACACCTAGGCTTGCATATTGATAGCAAACTGAATTGGTCAAACCACATCCTGGATCTATGCAAAAGACTAAGTTCAGCAACATACGCATTGTGCATTGTTTCTTCTTATAGAAATATGGAAACCATGAAGACAGCGTATTATGGTTACTTTCATGCAATTATGGCATTTGGAATTATATTTTGGGGAAATCAGCCACTGGCTAAAAAAGTACTGTGTATACAAAAAAGAGCCATAAGGATCATGTGTGGAGTCCATCCTAGAGCCACATGCAGGAATCTTTTTCAGAAGCTTGAAATACTTCCATCCACTGCGCAATATATATTATCTTTGATGTGCTTCAGTAGGGAAGAATAATCCATCTTTAAGCTGAATAGTGTATATCATAGTTACAATACTAGAAGGAAACATGATATACACTCTGAACAGCCAAATCTAAGTATGGTGCAGAAAGGAGTCCATTTCAGTGGCTATAAGGTTTTAATGCACTCCCTTCAAGAGTTAAGTGTTTGGTAGATGATGATCTCTTGTTTAAAAAAAACCTTAAGGAAGTTCCTATTGCAAAGATCATTTTATACTATAGAAGAGTTCCTGAACTACAGTGTTTAACATTTCTTGTATTGTAAATTGCAAATGTATGTCCAAATTTGTATTTATAATACTGAATATTTTTATTGTAAACATATATTTTGCAATATTTATTTCGCTGTAACACTTATTATTTTGTAATCTTTATCTATCTCTAAAATGTATTTTTTGTAGTGGGACCTAAGTTACTGTTTACTGTTTTTGTGTTGTAATCTCTATCTATAAAATGTATTTTTTGTAGTCGGACCTAAGTTACTGTTTACTGTTTTTGTTTTGTTTTATGTATTACCATAAATTCTGGCCAAAAGCTTGTAAAATTGACACGTTCCATATCCTGTGATAGTGTCACAACAAGGATCACTGGAACAAGAGATAAATAAATAAATCTATATATATAAAACAAAGTCGGGTTTGTTACAACACTTATAACTCGAGATCTGCTGGACCAATTTTCATGGTTTTTGATTTGTTGGATTTGTCTCCGCCCCGAATAGCAGAATACATCTTAAAAATAATGAAAAATTGACTAATAAAAATTTTCATGGTTTTTGATTTGTTGGATTTCTCTCCGCCCCGAATAGCAGAATACATCTTAAAAATAATGAAAAATTGACAAATACTTGAAAAATGCGCTATTTTCCCTAAAAGTTCTTTAGTTTCGGAGCTGTCAAATTTGTTTGTCAAAATCTGTAAGTAATGATTGACATTTATGCATCTTTCATAAACTATTTAAAATGGATGAATAAACTATTATGTGTATTTTTTTTAAAAAAAGATTGAAAAATGTTACGCGTGCGTTCAGAAATGTGAAATGAATACTTAATCATTTCAATAAATGCTCATTTGTTTATTACATGTCAAACATTTGTTGTCCAATCCTGTCAAATACTGTAACAACTATTTATGTGTGCATTTAGAAATTTATTTTGTGTAAAATGTCTCGAAAGTTCAGGTAGGTAATGTTATATTTGTTTGTTTTAGACATTAATTTGTGTAAATTATTTATTAAATTAATTAAAGATTTATTCTACAGGTTAACAAAAGTGTAAATGTCGTTTCATAGGTTGTCTATGATTTTTCTTGATAAGCTATTGTCTATGTCTCGATTGTTTTATGTGGTTTTGTGCGAGTGCATATTCAGTATTACTATTAATAAAAATGCCGCGTCCTAGAAGATCTAATCTTTCCCAGCGGAGCCATAATGCAATTAGGCAACGGAATATCGCGAGTCAATTATCTGATGAAGAACGAGAAATTGCCCGAGAAGAGCGCCGCGTTAGGATGGAGCAAAGAAGGGCCTTAATTCGTGCTTCTCAAACACAAGAGCAAAGAAAGGCAGCCCGTGAAACGGCTAGATTAGAAACGAGAAAGCGTCGAGCTTATCGTACAGATGAACAGAGGAATAATCTTCGAAGTGCAAGAAGAAATGGTTCAAGTATTGATTTGAATCGAGCAGCGTTTCGATATGATTGCGCCATCGACTGCGGCTTGCATCGTTTAGTTTGCATTGGTCCAATGGACGTTGTTTGCCAGCATTGTGGCGCATTGAAGTTTGCTGCTGAAACGCCTGTTTTGTGCTGCCTTAGTGGTAAAGTGACATTCCCATTAGTGGTCCCGCCACCAGAGCCATTGCGTTCCCTGCTTTATGGCGAAACACTAGAATCACGACATTTTCTAGCGAACACTCAAAAATACAATGTCTGTTTCCAAATGACTTCATTTGGGGCGGAAATTATCGAAGAACACGGATATAATCCGACATTTAAGGTAATTTACGTTAAAAACTTTATTTTCTATGATTGTAAAAAGAAATTGGAATGTAGTTTGTCAGATTTCTGTATTTGTCTCTAAAATAAAAATGGTATGTTATTATTTGAAAAAAAAAAGTGTTTGTAAATCTAACTATAACTATGGCTTTGAATTTACAGATTCAAGGCCAGATTTGCCATCGCATTGGATCATTGCAACCTATTGAAGGTGCTCAGCACAAATTCTTGCAAATATACTTCATGGGCAATGTGGAAGAACAACTTGACCGGCGTCAAGGGATCAACACAGCTACGAAAAGAGCAATTCTCCAAGATTTGCAGCAAATGCTTCATGAACATCATGCATTGGACAGGCTGTTCAAGACTGCTTTAGAGCGCATGCCAAGTGATGACTATAAAGTTGTAATCAGAGCAGATAAAAGACCAGCTGGAACACATGAACGCACATTTAATGCTCCAACAATCGATGAAGTGGCAATCCTGATTGTTGGTGAAAACTTGGAAACACGTGATAATGTGCTTACACGACGCAATACTGGGCAACTACAAAGAATATATGAAACACACCGTTCATATGACGCTTTACAATACCCGCTGATGTTTTGGCAAGGAGACGATGGATATCACTTTAATATCAAAATGATTAATCCATTGAATGGTAAGATCAATATCATTGTTTTCATTTTAACTTGATATACATTTTATTCTGTTTGCTTTTGGTACACAAAAAAAGTTGTCACTCCTAATTTAGTAGAGAGTAGCTGTAAGAGTCGTTAACCTATTAGGGGTTCTAAAATACAATTTTTACTGTATTTGTTTCAGGTGAGGAAACTACCAAGAAGGTTAGTTCGATGAATTATTACGCATGTCGTTTGATGATTCGTGAAAATTCTGACAATTATTTGTTGCGATTTTGTCGACTGCTTCAACAATACTGCGTTGACATGTACGTTAAAATCGAAACGGAGCGCCTGACTTTCATCCGGTTGAATCAAGCTAAATTGCGTTTGGAAGAGTATATTCATTTACGCGATGCAATAAGCACAGAAGGAGATTCAGAAAATGTTGGTCGATTGACTATTTTACCAGCGACATACACAGGTAGCCCGCGTCATATGCATGAATATGCGCAAGATGCAATGACATATGTTCGTCATTATGGTCGGCCAGATCTATTCATTACATTTACATGTAATCCGAAATGGATGGAAATTATTCAATTGCTGCTTCCCGGACAAACATCAAGTGATCGACACGACATCACCGCACGGGTTTTCAAGCAAAAAATTCGGTCACTAATAAATTACATTGTTAAGCAACACGTCTTTGGGATTACTCGATGCTGGATGTATTCAGTCGAATGGCAAAAACGAGGCCTACCGCATGCTCACATTCTAATTTGGTTAGTAGACAGAATTCGGCCAGATCAAATAGATGCCATCATATGTGCGGAGATTCCTGCTCCTGAAACCGATCCAGACCTACATGATGTTGTAATCACGAATATGATTCATGCGCCATGTGGCACTATCAACCGCCAATCACCGTGCATGGTCGACGGCAAGTGTTCCAAAGGGTATCCGCGAAAATTCACGGCAGAGACCATTACAGGCAACGATGGTTATCCATTGTATCGGCGTCGATCGCCCGATGATAATGGTAGAACTATCACAACTAAAGTGAAAGGAAACGATTTCATAGTTGACAACAGTTGGAGTGTTCCATATTCGCCACTTCTTTCCAAAACATTCAAGGCACATTGTAATGTTGAGTATTGCAATTCGGTCAAATCTATTAAATACATTTGCAAATATGTTACGAAAGGGAGCGACATGGCGGTTTTTGGTATCCAAACATCCAATATCAACGATGAAATCACGCGCTATCAAGTTGGTAGATATGTGAACTGCAATGAAGCAATTTGGCGTATATTCTCATTCCCTATTCACGAACGTTATCCCACTGTTGTACATTTGGGGGTGCATCTAGAGAACGGTCAGAGAGTATATTTCACAGCGTCGAATGCTGCTCAACGTGCCGAAACACCTCCAGCGACAACACTGACCAGTTTCTTTGCGATTTGTCAAAACGATCCGTTCGCACGAACGTTGCTTTACTCGGAAATGCCACGTTATTACACTTGGAACACTAGATCGAAGAAATTTCAACGTCGGAAGCAAGGCGATGCAGTTCCTGGTCATCCAGATATGCGTTCTGCTGATGCTCTTGGTCGTATTTACACAGTTCATCCGAAGAATGATGAATGTTTCTATTTGCGGTTGTTGCTGGTACATGTGTGCCTTTGGTGTTCACGGCATCGATCCTCGACGGTACGCATCGTCTGACCAATATACGACTTTCCGCATTGACACGGAATCTGGTACACGCCGGCCTTCCTCAAACCGAGGTCATCTTTGGCGCTCCCCACCAGTGCACGAGTTTTATTTGGAGGACAAAACACAGTTCCGACCCGATGTTTCTTCAGAATGCGGGCGATTTTCCCCGAGAGTGCGCCTGTGTATGGAATAAATGCAGTGGTCAGACGATGCGTACCGTCGAGGATCGATGCCGTGAACACCAGAGGCACACTCGACTGATGTATCCGAGAAAGTCGGCGGTCGCTGAACATTGTTTGTCGGAAAATCGCGCCATGGAGTATGACCGCACGAGGATTCTGGTACAGACGTCGAGATACTGGGACAGCGTTGTTAGAGAGGCCATCGAAATTCGCACCAATGACGACCTCATAAACCGTGACTGTGGCTATAATCTTAGCAAGGCTTGGGAACCAGCGATTGGGTTAATCAAGAGTAAATCGAGCAAACGTATAGTTGTGACGACCACGGCGAGCAGAGCCATCACACCGACGTCATCTCAGACGCCGTCGCAATCTGTTCCACCGCGCGACCGTGGCGCGGACGGCGGAGGGAGCGCGCCGCGGGCGGAGGGTATTTAAATCGGCCGCCGCCGCGACCGAACACAGTTCCCTCTGAGCAGCCATAGCGTACGGATCTCCGTGCCGGCACGTTCACAGGAGCTCAGTCCGTCAGTTCACCTGATGATGGCGACATGTATGATCGCCGAAATATTGTGCCCGTTGGACACTACAGACCGGCAGCACACCCGTGGATATTTTGATTATCAAATACGCCGGGAGAAACTCAAGAATCACAAGATTATTCTACTCAAGATATGCCATTGTATCTGAGCTCAGAATATGGTCTAAGATCGTACAAAAAATGGGTGTCAAATATACTGGACAGTAATTTTGTAGATGACTTCTGCTGTCCTTCTTGTAGGACACAGGTTTTTGTTTAAGGGATCTACTGTATGTTATGGATAAAAGCCACAAATTTGATATGGAACTGAGTAATTTGCTTATTGTTAATAAATTCAACTGTTTCTCAGTGCCATTGCAACTAATATCCTTTTCACTAATCTTTGCAGCAATGATCCCCGGTTTTCATTTGTAAAAGAGCTTTTAAAAATGGAGTTTAGCATTTATGCCTTTGCTTTGCTACACTAATTTTCAATTTCTACCTCAGACATGACAGTCTTTAACACTAACTTTGGTGCCACTAAGAGCCTTTACATGTGACCAGAATTTCTTTGGATTTCATGAGAGATATTTTGATAATATTCTGCTATAGTAGCTGCTGAAGGCTTCACGCATTTTCGTCTAAAACATGTATCCTTCAGCATCTCTCTAACTATAGTGCTATGCATTGTTTTACATTTACTAAGCAGTAATCGGTTTCTTTGCAATAACTATAAACTATGGAGGGCTCTCCCCCCCCATGAACCATGGACCTTGCCGTTGGTGGGGAGGCTTGCGTGCCTCAGCGATACAGATAGCCGTACCGTAGGTGCAACCACAACGGAGGGGTATCTGTTGAGAGGCCAGACAAACGTGTGGTTCCTGAAGAGGGGCAGCAGCCTTTTCAGTAGTTGCAAGGGCAACAGTCTGGATGATTGACTGATCTGGCCTTGTAACAATAACCAAAACGGCCTTGCTGTGCTGGTACTGCGAACGGCTGAAAGCAAGGGGAAACTACAGCCGTAATTTTTCCCGAGGGCATGCAGCTTTACTGTATGATTACATGATGATGGCGTCCTCTTGGGTAAAATATTCCGGAGGTAAAATAGTCCCCCATTCGGATCTCCGGGCGGGGACTACTCAAGAGGATGTCGTTATCAGGAGAAAGAAAACTGGCGTTCTACGGATCGGAGCGTGGAATGTCAGATCCCTTAATCGGGCAGGTAGGTTAGAAAATTTAAGAAGGGAAATGGATAGGTTGAAGTTAGATATAGTGGGAATTAGTGAAGTTCGGTGGCAGGAGGAACAAGACTTCTGGTCAGGTGACTACAGGGTTATAAACACAAAATCAAATAGGGGTAATGCAGGAGTAGGTTTAATAATGAATAGGAAAATAGGAATGCGGGTAAGCTACTACAAACAGCATAGTGAACGCATTATTGTGGCCAAGATAGATACGAAGCCCACGCCTACTACAGTAGTACAAGTTTATATGCCAACTAGCTCTGCAGATGAAGAAATTGAAGAAATGTATGATGAAATAAAAGAAATTATTCAGATTGTGAAGGGAGACGAAAATTTAATAGTCATGGGTGACTGGAATTCGAGTGTAGGAAAAGGGAGAGAAGGAAACGTAGTAGGTGAATATGGATTGGGGGACAGAAATGAAAGAGGAAGCCGCCTGGTAGAATTTTGCACAGAGCACAACATAATCATAACTAACACTTGGTTTAAGAATCATGAAAGAAGGTTGTATACATGGAAGAACCCTGGAGATACTAAAAGGTATCAGATAGATTATATAATGGTAAGACAGAGATTTAGGAACCAGGTTTTAAATTGTAAGACATTTCCAGGGGCAGATGTGGACTCTGACCACAATCTATTGGTTATGACCTGTAGATTAAAACTGAAGAAACTGCAAAAAGGTGGGAATTTAAGGAGATGGGACCTGGATAAACTAAAAGAACCAGAGGTTGTACAGAGATTCAGGGAGAGCATAAGGGAGCAATTGACAGGAATGGGGGAAATAAATACAGTAGAAGAAGAATGGGTAGCTTTGAGGGATGAAGTAGTGAAGGCAGCAGAGGATCAAGTAGGTAAAAAGACTAGGGCTAGTAGAAATCCTTGGGTAACAGAAGAAATATTGAATTTAATTGATGAAAGGAGAAAATATAAAAATGCAGTAAATGAAACAGGCAAAAAGGAATACAAACGTCTCAAAAATGAGATCGACAGGAAGTGCAAAATGGCTAAGCAGGGATGGCTAGAGGACAAATGTAAGGATGTAGAGGCCTATCTCACTAGGGGTAAGATAGATACCGCCTACAGGAAAATTAAAGAGACCTTTGGAGATAAGAGAACGACTTGTATGAATATCAAGAGCTCAGATGGAAACCCAGTTCTAAGCAAAGAAGGGAAAGCAGAAAGGTGGAAGGAGTATATAGAGGGTCTATACAAGGGCGATGTACTTGAGGACAATATTATGGAAATGGAAGAGGATGTAGATGAAGATGAAATGGGAGATATGATACTGCGTGAAGAGTTTGACAGAGCACTGAAAGACCTGAGTCGAAACAAGGCCCCCGGAGTAGACAATATTCCATTGGAACTACTGACGGCCGTGGGAGAGCCAGTCCTGACAAAACTCTACCATCTGGTGAGCAAGATGTATGCAACAGGCGAAATACCCTCAGACTTCAAGAAGAATATAATAATTCCAATCCCAAAGAAAGCAGGTGTTGACAGATGTGAAAATTACCGAACTATCAGCTTAATAAGTCACAGCTGCAAAATACTAACACGAATTCTTTACAGACGAATGGAAAAACTAGTAGAAGCCAACCTCGGGGAAGATCAGTTTGGATTCCATAGAAACACTGGAACACGTGAGGCAATACTGACCTTACGACTTATCTTAGAAGAAAGATTAAGGAAAGGCAAACCTACGTTTCTAGCATTTGTAGACTTAGAGAAAGCTTTTGACAATGTTGACTGGAATACTCTCTTTCAAATTCTAAAGGTGGCAGGGGTAAAATACAGGGAGCGAAAGGCTATTTACAATTTGTACAGAAACCAGATGGCAGTTATAAGAGTCGAGGGACATGAAAGGGAAGCAGTGGTTGGGAAGGGAGTGAGACAGGGTTGTAGCCTCTCCCCGATGTTGTTCAATCTGTATATTGAGCAAGCAGTAAAGGAAACAAAAGAAAAATTCGGAGTAGGTATTAAAATTCATGGAGAAGAAATAAAAACTTTGAGGTTCGCCGATGACATTGTAATTCTGTCAGAGACAGCAAAGGACTTGGAAGAGCAGTTGAATGGAATGGACAGTGTCTTCAAAGGAGGATATAAGATGAACATCAACAAAAGCAAAACAAGGATAATGGAATGTAGTCTAATCAAGTCGGGTGATGCTGAGGGAATTAGATTAGGAAATGAGGCACTTAAAGTAGTAAAGGAGTTTTGCTATTTGGGGAGCAAAATAACTGATGATGGTCGAAGTAGAGAGGATATAAAATGTAGGGTGGCAATGGCAAGGAAAGCGTTTCTGAAGAAGAGAAATTTGTTAACATCGAGTATAGATTTAAGTGTCAGGAAGTCATTTCTGAAAGTATTCGTATGGAGTGTAGCCATGTATGGAAGTGAAACATGGACGATAAATAGTTTGGACAAGAAGAGAATAGAAGCTTTCGAAATGTGGTGCTACAGAAGAATGCTGAAGATTAGATGGGTAGATCACATAACTAATGAGGAAGTATTGAATAGGATTGGGGAGAAGAGAAGTTTGTGGCACAACTTGACCAGAAGAAGGGATCGGTTGGTAGGACATGTTCTGAGACATCAAGGGATCACCAATTTAGTATTGGAGGGCAGTGTGGAGGGTAAAAATCGTAGAGGGAGACCAAGAGATGAATACACTAAGCAGATTCAGAAGGATGTAGGTTGCAGTAGGTACTGGGAGATGAAAAAGCTTGCACAGGATAGAGTAGCATGGAGAGCTGCATCAAACCAGTCTCAGGACTGAAGACCACAACAACAACAACAATGGAGGGCTCCTCCCATCACAGCTGTTCTACTAGGTACATATATGTACAGTGCTTGGCGAACTGTTCTTTAAAGCTTCTACCATAGTTTTTCACATGACTCTGTCCAGAACAAAATGTTTGAAGTTCATCATTGGTGTATGACACCACTGCCTCTTTATACAATTTATTGAACATATAAATATTTCTACTGATTTTAGTTGCCCTTGGTACTTTGATAATCACTGTTGCTTGTGGTAACTGACACAAGTTTCATTATGGACATCCTCAAAGAGGTTAGGTGTGTTTGATGCCCTCACATCCAAATATTTCCATCATGAGTGGGGGTTCTAAACTGTGTGTTCTATTTAGTTCCCAGCAAAGGCATCTAGCAACATTTCACAGGATGTCTTGTCATGCCCACCACTAACAGAACTGTAATTATCACAACTGAATGCTGAATGATTACAGTTAACCACTAGGATTCCTGTATGACTGTAGACATATGTATTAGTGAACTGCAGTTTTCTCTAAAGTTTCTGAATACATCTGGGGATGAATCTTGTATCTGATAGAAAGATCAAATGATAAGGTTACGTTCCCCATTGGTACTGAGTTACTCAAATAATATTGCATGTAGCTCCAATGTGGATAGATGTTTTCCCCAAAAATGCCACTGATATCAATTTCAGGTTTTCAACAGCTTTCTGTGACTACTGTTTTGAGACTGCCACTGCTCTTTAAGAGTACTTGAAATCTTAGGACTTTGTTGCGAATATTTTGGCAGTTAACCACTAGGATTTTAATACTCTCACCTGTAGGAGGCATTTCTTTGACCTTATATGGATATTTCAGGGTCTCCTGTAGCGACCTTTGTAGTGGCTTCTGAGATGTAGTGCACGTCTGACCCATTTAGGGGGACCTTACAGTTCTCAACCACGTGGTGCAAGTTTAGGAAGTCTCCACCTAGCATGTCACGGAACCTTAGAACTCTGGTTCAGGCCTTCCATTCGACTCAGGACCAGGTGGCCATGATCTCTTCAGGAGACAATGCTGCACATTATGAGCTTTGTTGCAACTTCATGAACAAGGCTGGTCTTCTCAGTCTTCTCTGCTGCTCACTGGAATCATCCATGTATGACATTGGGGGGGGGGGGGGGGGGGGTCAGACAACAGGTGTCGTTTATTTCAATTGTGATGGTACCTAACGGTTATTGTTGAGTATTTCCTCCTCTAAACAGCATCCCATATGAGCAAACCAGTTGTGTCTATCTGTGGTTACCCATTCTTTAGGTAGCTGGGCTATGCAAGGCTCTGTTTACAAATAATAAGTTGATGTAGTCGTACGGTGAAGCTGCACACATCTGCTTTCTTGCCCTGCAGCTAATTCGCTGCAAGTAATAATCTGTTGCTGTGATTGTGCAGCCAAATAGTCTATGCATTGGCTAGAATTGCAAATTAATAACGTACACAGAAATATGAAGTAAAAGATAAATGAATAATTCAAAGAAAGGATTCTATAGTAACATTTGTAATTGATGTAGGTAACAGAGAATTATGTTGAATACTGTTTATTCCAGAAAGGACGTCTCAAACCTACAGGAAGTGATCCTATGATATTCAGTTAAAACACACAGACAGAAAAGACCCTTATCAAGTGCAGTAAAGTTATGTTAATAGTTTTACGAGAATGGTAGCAAAATCCCCAAACTAAATAGTCATTGAAGATTCGCAAAACTAAGTCCATTTCATGACCACAATACAAAGAATATTCACAAGCTCAAATCAGTTCGGGGTTCCACGTGATGATTCACAAATTTAACATGCATGGTACAATGACCAGTAAATCATACTCTCTCTATCCTCAGTTCTGTAAATCAAGTGACGAAGTTAGAGACCTGCCCTCAAGCACATTCAAAACTCTCAAAATATAAAGTCCCTTCAGAAGTTAAAGTATCATAGTGGCCATTCACCACACAGAATCAAACACCTGTGCAATTGAATCTCCCTTGTTACTGCAGGCAGGTCTGCCTCCTTCCAGCACTTGACATCAGGTCTCCAGATGTGCTCCCTTGAGCTCTTCACTCAAAAATTCCCTGTCTCCACTTGACTCTCATAGTGCTCCACTACTGTCAGCTTTTCTAATGTCTGAAGGCCATCCCTACCAAAAATATATTGTTCTTATGTGCTGCAGACACCATTTGGCTCAGATCATTTACATAAAATGTAAGTAATACTTACTTCATAAATAAATAAGCCAGCATTTATCCGCAAGTGTGCTCATGATAAATCATTATAGACTGTACTTAAATATTGTTTAAATGATTATTTATGACTTATTTACAGATGCATCTTTTGGTTCTCTTTTCAATCCTGATGTCTGCTAACACATGTGATTGACTACCTTTAAATTAGCACAGTTTTTTAATAGCACTTGCAATTAACAAGTTACTGGCAAAATAACTACATGAGTATGAAAATAAGTGATATATTCATGCTGTATTCATTAGTTGTATAAATATGGAGAATACAGTGCTTTGACAAACATTTGCATAATAAAACAATATAAAAGATGTAATAAATTGATAAATAAAATAGCTTCCAAATATGATGGTTATAGTGCAATGCTGTCATCCAGGATATCATTTGCTGAAATTGCATTAAGCAATTAAATGTTGTTAATTCAGAGGTTCATTGTGTAAATGTTTATTCACTGTGAAATATTAACTTCTATAATTTAACAATGGGAACTTCAGGTAAGAATATCATCAGTTTAGGAAAAGATAAATTGCTACTTGCCATAAAGATAACATGCTAAGCTGCAAACAGGCACAATTACAAACAGTCTCACATAAGCTTCTAGCCGCAGACATGTGGGAGAAAGAGCAACACGCACCATTCATTAGCACAAGCAAGCAAACTGTGCACAAACATGATGTCAACTCTGGCCGCTCATGCCAGAATGCAGCTTTTACATGGGATGAAAGCAGCAATACGCAGGGGGTGGGGAACAGGAAGGGATAGCAGTGTATGGGTGCAAGAAGAGAGGAGTGTTGTCTGGCAGAGTGTGCGGGCGCTAGAATGCCAACAGGCATGCATCAGGAGGTTGTGAGGTAGGCAGGCAGGTGGGGATAACAGAGAGAATAAGGAGAGGAGTGGGGAAAGATGGGTGGTGCATTAGCAGAAGGTGGGAGACGAGAATGGGGAAGAGGTGATAGAACAGAAGGGGTGAAAACTGTTAGGTGAAGGGTGGTGGGACAGTATCATACAATAGGTTGAGGCCAGGATAATTACGGGAGTGGAGAATGTGTTGTAAGAGTAACTCTCATCTGAGCAGTTCAGAAAATCTGGTGGTGGAGGAGAGGACCCAGATGGCTTAGGTAGTGAAGCAGACATTGAAATCAAGCATGGTATGTTCAGTTGCATGTTGTGCCTCATGGTCATCTACTCCACTTTTGCCCACAGTATGGCGGTGGCAATTCATCCTGGTGGACAGCTGGGTGGTAGTCATACCAATATACAAATCTGCGCAATGATTGCAGCAGAGCTGGAAAATGACATTGGTGCTTTCACAGGTGGCCCCACCCTTGATTGGGTAGGTTAAACTTGTGACAGGACTGGAATAGGAAGTGCTGGGAGCGTGGATTGGGCAGGTTTTGCACCTTGGATCTTTCAAAGGGAAATGATCCTAGTGGCAAGGAGTTGGGATTAGGAACTACATAGGGATGAACTAGGATACTTTAAGGGTTGGGTGGCTGACGGAACACGACTTTAGACAAGGTGGGAAGGATCTTGGGTTGGATGTCCCTCATTTCAGTGCATGATATAATGTAATGAAAGTCCTCGTGAAGGACACGGTTCAATTGTTCCACTCATGGCTAGTACTGGATGATGAATGGGCTACTCCATAGTAGATGGTTCTTGAGGGTGGTGGGAGGATTGGGGATGAAGATAAATGGCATGGGAGATCTGTTTGTGAACTAGGTCTCGGGGATAGTGCTTGTCTGTGAAGGGCTCGGTGAGAACCTCAGCATATTGGACAAAGAAGTTCTTGTCACTGCAGATATGCCATCTCCAGGTGGCCAGGCTGTTTGGGAGGTTTTTTTTTTTGCATGAAAGGGTTGACAGCTGTTGAAATGCAGGTACTGCTGGTGGTTGGTTGGTTTAATGTGGACAGAGGTGTGGATAGAGCCATCAGAGAGGAGGGGGTCATCTGGGAAGGTGGCATGCTGGGTTGAGGATGACCATGTGAAGTGGCTGGGAGAGATATTGAGGTTGTGAAGTAATGAAGACATTATGTTTTGGTCCTGAGTCTAGATAATGAAGATCTCATCAATGAACCAGGCTAGTGGTTTGGCATTTTGGGAGACTAGAAAGGTCTCTTGTAGATGGCCAATAAAGAGATTGGCGTAGGAGGGTGTCACACAAGTTTCATACAGGTGCCGCAGATTTGTTTGTACACCTTCCTTGCAAGAGAGAAGTAATTATTGGTTACGGTAAAGTTAGTAAGGTATATGAGGAATAGGGTAATGAGTTTGAAGTCTGGAGGACGTTCGGAATGGTAGTGTTCAATAGAAGTAAGACCATAGGTATGAGGTATGTTGGTGTATAGGCAGGTAGCATCAACAGTGATGAGTAAGGATGCAGGAGGTAAAGGTGTGGGGCTGTTGGAGAGTCGGTGAAGGAAGTGGTTGGTATCACTGGTGTGTGAGGCTAGATTAAGGGCAATTGGTTGGAGGTGTTGGTCAATGAGGGCTGAAATTCTTTCAGTGGGGGTACAAAAACCAGTCACAATGGGGCATCCAGGATTGTTTGGATTGTGGATTTTGTAGAGCTTATGGAAGGTGGGCATGTGGTGCGTCGTCAGAGTGAGGAGGAAAATGGATTCAAGGGAGAGGTTCTGGGAAAGACCTAAGGCTTTAAGCAGGGATTGGAGGTTGTGTTGGACTTTAGGGATGGGATCACTCTGGCAGAGTTTATAGTTGGAGGTGTCACATAACTGGTGGAGACCTTCTGCCACGTAGGCACTGCAGTTCATAACAACTGTGGTGGAACCTTCACGTGCAGGTAGTATGATAAGGTCAGGATAAGTTTTGAGCTTATGTATGGCTATTTTTTCTTCTGCTGAAAGGATGATGTTCTGAGGAGAGCACCTGGGGAGGGATGATGAGGCTAAGTCGGAGGTATGGAATTCCTGGAAGGTGACCAGTAGGTATTTAGGTATGGGGGGGGGATTGCAGTTGGATGGTGATATGAAGATATGAGCTGGGATAGGTAGGGTTCAATGTTGGATTAAGTTGGCTTTGGTTGGAGAGATTGGCAGAGAAGGTATGTTTCCATTGGAGGAACAGGAGAGTAGGTCTTTGACAAGTTCAGAATTGTTAAATTTCGGTGTAGGGCTCCTTTCAATTCACTTGCTCTGGCACCTGGAGGAGTATTCCAGACACCACCTCCACCATACTACCACCTTGGGGCACCACTTTCCAACCCCTCTCCTACCCACAGTGTTCCTCCTTGTCCAACCCTCATAGCAAATAAACCCTGTCTAGATAAGGTTTTCAAGTTGCCGCATCCCCCAAAACATGCTACCAACACTCCACCAAATCCAGAGCCAAAACATTGATGTAGCCTTTCCACCAAAACCCTCAGATCCACAGAAAGCCTGTGAAAGCTCTGCTGTAATCATTGCACGGTGTTTTATATTGGTATGACTACCAACCAGCTGTCCACCAGGATGAATGGCCACTGCCATACTGTGGGCAAGAGCAAAGTAAATGACCATGAGACACAACATGTAACTGAACATACCACACTTTATTTCAATGGCTGCTTCACTACCCAAGCACCTGAATCCTCCCCTCCACTACAAGCTTTTCTGAACTGTACAGATGGGAGTTATCCTTACAACACATTCTCTACTCCTGTAATTATTCTGGCCTCAACCTACAGTAACCTACTGTCCCAGCACCCTCCACCCAACAGTTTCCACCTCCTCTGTCTTTTCACCCATTCTTGTTTCCCACCCTCTGCCAACAGACCCATCCATCTTTCCCCGCTCTTCTCCTTTTCCACTCAGTTATCCCCACCTCCCTGCCTCTTGACAAGCATATGCTGGCATTCTAGCCCCCAAACATTGTGCCAGGCAGTGCTGCTCTCTTTCTCCACCCATACACTGCTATCCCTTTCCCTTCCCTGCCCCTCCAGATTGCTGCTTCCATCCCATGAGATGGCTGCATTCTGGCCCAGGCTGCCAGAGTTGACGGTCTCGTGTGTGTGTGTGTGTGTGTGTGTGTGTGTGTGTGTGTGTGCGTGCATTTGTATGTGTGCGTGGGTGGGTGGTATGCCCACTGGCCCTGAGCAGTACAATAAATTCATCTTCCCTCGTACCAATACTGACCAGCCAACTAGCTCACACAAATATGTGTAACCTTACAGAACGTGAGACACAGTCTGCAGTTGGTTGCTTCCTGTTCCCTCAATGGTTGCGAGAACAACTTATTGTGTAAGTTGAATAACCCCCCCCCCTCCACTCCCCCCCCCCCTCCCACACACACACACACACACACTCTCTCTGCCCTCCCGGGTACGCAAAGTGTTCCTTTCCACCCCTTGCCGCCATTTCCCCAAAGGGTATCTTTATCCACCAGACATTTGACCTGTGAATGAATAATAGATCCTACCCTTTTTTTGAGATCTCCCTGGTCCGTCTCTCCTTACAGAGTGACTAGCCCCACCAATGTGATGCTATTTTCAGTCTAGTGGATGAGCAGCGATACGATACTGTATTTCCTAGATAGGAGCAGATCCCTGGAGAGGATATTGCTTGAGGTACCTATATCTGATATATGATTCTCAGTAGTCCTCCCAACACATCTATTTGCAACAGTCACCAATCACTTGCCAGTAGTCAGGACAGTTACCAGCTGCTTACAAACACAAACTAACTCATCCCATGCCCGAGAAAAGAATACAAAATGGAGCTGCATTGTGATTGGTGCAATATTTTACTGAATAGCAAAGTAAACTTGCTGATTCTGTTTTAATTTATGGGTCTGTTACGTTACAAGTTGCCTTTAAGAACTAAAGCAATTAACAGTATTTATCTTAATTTTTCCATATGGTTAAAAGTAGGCTTTGATCTAGAAAGTTTATTCATTACTCAATGAGAATGAAAAGTGTTCCTATTGTAGTACAAATACAGGCGAATACGTCCTGGGCAGAGTTAGGGTTGTAAGAGAAGGGAACTAGCTTTTTGATTTAGCTCGCAGCTTCAAAGACATTTAAATCAAAACATCTTGACATATTTGCACTTCTTTACTTGGTAGCATTAGTGCATGTCCTGTAATATAATGCTTCATGTCAAGTAAAGTAAGATGATGTCGTGTCGTACAACATGACACATGCCATCCAACATGGCATTTGCCATGATGTGCAATATGACTCAACATCTTGTGAACTTATACTCCCACAAATCGCCATTAAATTTCTCTGACTCTAAAAGTTTTGAAAGCTTCAAGAGGCGTAAGATATACAAAAGAAAAACTTTTTACTTATCTTCGTTTCCTCTTCTTGTTGTTGTATGCAGTTCTTGAATCTAGGGTTACATTCTTACACCTGAAATTTTGATTTAACATTGTAGGTTCCTGATGACTAAATAACTGATAAAGATTTGCCTGTATTATTCTTGAATTTCATTCTTTGTCACATTTTTCAATATCACACTGTCTTTACAATTTCCACTTCATATTCCAAATTACATTGTTAGTGTCGATCTTGAAAAAATATGTCTGTCTCCATCAGATGCATACTCACTACCATACACTTTCTGCTGTACTCACGACATTCCAAAGAGTTTACAAACTTTCTTGAGAAAAGAAGAATCATCACCAAGCTATGTAATTATTTTATAAATGAATCCAGAAATAAATTTAATAAATGGCATTAGATTGTGCAATTAATAATATGAATTTTAAATATGCCAAATAGTTTATAATTTCAAATATTTTTAAAAGAAGAATAATTTTAACTGCATATACAGATAAGTATGTAAAGATTGTAACAAATTAATTTCTTTTTTACACATTTTAGCCTGAATATAATACACTCTATACAAAATCATATGAAATTCTTTTAGTTAAACAGCTGAGACAATGTTCACCTATACAACTTACTTTGTATCAACTATTGCTATAAAAAATGGGTGTCTATTATAGATGCACCCCTACTCTTGGATATTTCCTCTTGTAGATGCATCCCACTCTCTAACATATAAATTTGTGTCTATTTGTTCTTTCACCCCTCACCAAACATGTATCAGGGGGTGGGTCTAAGAAAGCTCACTCTGGTGTGGAAGAAGGGTTAACTAATAATAAAGCACAAATATGTCAAATGTTTTGATTTAAATGTCTTTGAAGTTGCCAGATAAATTGAAAAGCTAGTTCCCTTCTTTCACATCCTTAATTCTGCTGAGGACATGATAGGAGAATTTTTCGTTCTGGTTCCCGACTTCAACTCTTCCATAATTTTGACATTAGAGTGCAATAGCTAGCCAACTGATGTAGATTTTTGTTGACTAGGGTGACGACGGATCCAGTATATGTTTTTTTATTGTCTTTCAAATGATGTTACTCATATTTTGGCAGTGGTTGACTCTCCACAGTTCCTTTCCCTTTACCACACTGTCCCCTGCTCATCACTACTGATGCCACCTCCCTGTACACTAACATTCCTAATGCCCAGGGCCTTACTACTATCGAACACTACCTTTCCAGATGCCCTACAGTTCCCAAACCAACAACCTCCTTTGTAGTCTCCATGACCAACTATATCCTCACCCACAATTACTTCTCCTTTGAAGGCATTACCTACAAACAAATTCGCAGTACGGCTATGGGCACCCGCATGGCACCATCCTATTCATGGGCCATCTAGAGGAATCCTTCCTGAAAACCCAGAATCCTGAACCCCTCACCTGGTTCAGATTCATTGATGACATCTTTGCTATCTGGATTGAAGGTGAGGACACCTTATTCACATTCCTCCAGAACCTCAACAACTTCTCCCCCATTTGCTTCACCTGGTCCTACTCAATCTAACAAGCCACCTTCTTAGATGTTGACCTCCACCTCAGAGATGGCTACATCAGTACCTCCGTCCATATCAAACCTACTAACCACCAGCAATACCTCCACTTCGACAGCTGACACCCATTCCATACCAAGAAGTCCCTTCCGTACAGCCTAGCCACCCGTGATCGTCGCATCTGCAGTGACGAGCAGTCCTTCTCTAAATATACCAAGGGTCTCACTGAAGCCTTCACTGACCATAATTATCCTCTCATCCTTGTACAAAAACAAATCTCCCCTGCCTTATCTCTCCAGTCTCCCACCACCTCCCAAAGTCCCTCAGTCCGGCCACAGAGGAGCGTTCCCCTCGTAACTCAGTATCATCCAGGACTGGAACAACAGAATTACATTCTCCGTCAGAGTTTTGATTACCTCTCGCTGTGCTCTAAAATGAGAAATGTCTTACCCACTATCCTTCCCACCCCTCCTACCGTGGTATTTTGCCATCCACCGAACCTACACAATATACTCGTCCATCCTTACACAACCCCTGCTCCCAATCCCCTACCGCACGACTCATACCCCTGTAATAGAGCTAGATGCAAGACCTGTTGTCCCATACATCCCCCTACCACCACCTACTCCAGTCCGGTCACTAACATCACCTATCCCATCAAAGGCAGGGCTACCTGTGAAACCAGTCATGTGATTTACAAGCTAAGCTGCAACCACTGTGCTGCATTCTATGAAGGCATGACAACCAACAAGCTGTCTGTCCGCATGAATGGCCACTGACAAACTGATGCCAAAAAACAAGTGGACCACCCTGTTGCTGAACACGCTGCCAAACATGATAACCCTCATCTCAATGACTGCTTGACAGCCTGTGCCATATGGATCCTTCCCACCAACACCAGCTTTTCTGAATTGTGCAGGTGGGAACCTTCTCTGCAGTACATCCTACGTTCCTGTAACCCTCCTGGCCTCAACCTTCGTTAGTCACTGTATTCATCCATCCAGCCCCCTCTCTGTTCCCCTGTTCCCATTCCAGCACTACACAGCCACCATTGCACCACCTCACCCAGTCTCTTAATTTATTTTTATTTCTCTCCTTTCCGCTACTTACCCCCTTCCCTCTCCGCACCTTCTCTCCTACCCTTCATCTAAACTGCTACACTTCACTATCTGCCACTCCTACAATACTATCCCTTCCCCTCCCAGCCCCAGCCTCCTCCTTACACCCACCCAGTCGCCACTCCCATCATGCACTGGTGCTGCTGCTTGCATTGTAGTTTCAGCTCTCTGAGACTGCAGGCATGTGTGCAAGTTGCGTGAGTGTGTGGCGTGCGTGTGTGTGTGTGTGTATATGTCTACTGCTGACAAAGGCTTAATGGCTGAAAGCTATGAGTGTGTGAATCTTTTTAATGTGCCTATCGCGACTCAGCACCTCCGCTATATAGTGAGTAGCAACTTTCCATCTCTGGTATTGTTATTTATTTATTTGATTCACTTTCAACCACTTCTGCATATTCAGTTCATATAAGAACAAATTTTAGATGCAACTTTTAGCTCAATTTCAAACCATCATATCTCAACAAAGATTATTGGACTGAAAAAAAAAACCTTTTTGACTTTATTATTATTTAACGTCAAGCAAAGTTTGAACTGATTTGTACAGGTTTAAAGTATAGAATTGGAGCACTTTAAAATCTTCCCAGAACAACATGTTCTTTGCACTTAAAATCCAAACAAAGCAAGATATTTTCAAATGACTAGAACTTATCAGATACCGAGGTTCTATACACTCGTGAAGCAAATTTGAACCATCAGTCTCATTCCAGTTCAAGTTATTTAAAGGTGACTACTTTTGCATGTAAAATCCATACGGTGCACATACAAACAGTTCCATTAGCTGAACATTAATTTCAGTCCAATTAAAATCTTTTGCAAAAGGAATTAATCAATTCACACAGTTTGCGTGCTCCCGTTCGTCATTCAAACATTGCTTGAAATACTGTAACATAGCTACAGCAGGACATATGCTCAAATGGCTATACAAATGACTGCTAGTCTGGGCTAAACCAAAAACTTTTCACTCCATGTTCCTAGCTCAAACAGAAACTGAGCACCAAGATCCCTTCCCAAAATTGCGAACCTGTGCGCGATCTTTTTAGGCCTATTTGTTACAGCCCATCTGCACTGTAATGATTTCAAATGAACTTACAGTAATATTATTTTCTTAATACTAAATGAATTTAGTTTATGAAGTATATCAACATACTGAGACATATTTTTTTTTTTTTCCTTTTAATAGCAAAGAAAAAGTAGTGGACTGCACATTACCCAGGTTTATCTGCTTACTTGGAGAATGGCTGTTTAGTGACTAAATTTTAGGAGGATATGAAAAACCAAATAGTCTTTTATGGCATGGAAAAGCAATTGGTACAGCTGTAATACACAGTCCAATGAAATTAATGTGACCACCTGTCAAAAGCCTGATTAAGCACCTTTTGCAGCATGGCCTACAGTAAGACATCCAGGAAGAGTGTCAACGATGTTCTGCAAGGTATCAACAGTGACGATGAGCTATGCCAACTTCAGTGCTTGGGCAACTGCATTAGGTTTCTCAGTTAAGGATCCATTGTGCGAACAGCCCAATTGAGATGGTCCTACAATTCTTGAATGGATTTAAGTCAGTGGAGTATGGTCACTAGGAGAGCACAGTAAACTCACCCTGGTGCTCTTTGAACCCCAAACATACACTGGGAGCCGTGTGACACATCGCATTGTCCTACTATTAGATGCCATCGTGCTGAAAAAACAAACAGCATGCATGGTTGGACATGGTCTTCAGGGATACGTGCATATTTGTGTTGGTCCATTGTGCTTTCCAGAATGATGAGATCACCCAGAGAATGCCACAAAAATATTCCCCAGACCATAACTTACACTCCTGATTGCAGAGGTCTTGCTTTCAGACATTTCACGCAGCACACACCAATGGCCATTTGTCTGAAGGAGCATAAAATGTGACTCATCTGAAAAGATTACTTGTCGCCACTCAGTGGATGTCCAGTTGTGGTTCTGGGATGTAAATTCCAGCCTTTGTTGACGATGAAAGCAGTCAGCTTGGGTAGACGAGCCAAGCACCTGCTGCAGTGGCCTATATGCAGCAATATTTGTTGAATGGTCCTTGAGAGGACACTGTTGGTAGTCCCTTCATTCATCTGGGCGATCAGTTGCTCAATAGTTACACGTCTATACACCCAAACACACCTCTGTGAGCCGGCCGTTGTGGCCGAGCAGTTCTAGGCGCTTCAATCCGGAACCGCACTGCTGCTACGGTCGCAGGTTCAAATCCTGCTTCGGGCATGGAAGTGTGTGATGTCCTTAGGTTAGTTAGGTTTAAGTAGTTCTAAGTCTAGGGGACTGATGACCTCGGATGTTAAGTCCCAAAGTGCTCAGAGCTATTTTTGAACACCTCTGTGACCATAGTTCACCCCTGTCAATCCACGTCACATTGCAGTCGCCTCGGTGCCGATTTTGGATGGCTCCACCTTGAAATGCATGGTGTAATTTAACCACAGCAGCACACGAACAGTTTACAAACTTCACCATTTCAGAAATGCTTCCACCAAAACCCCGAAAGCCAATGGTCATGCAAGCCAATGATCATGTGAGCCAATGATCATGCCCTTTTGGATGTCAGACAAATTTCTCTGTTTCTGCATTATATGGGTGTGCTGTTTTCCTCGTCTCCCCAATACAATTTATATATACCCTCATCAGTGGACTGTGAATGGTTATTGCAGGTTGTTTTACAACAGAGGCAATGGTTGCATTAATGTGATAGACCACATATGTGCCTAAACTCAATACTTGCAGTCTTAATTCAACCTAAAATATTAAATGAAAATAAGTTTACTACTTACTTGCTTTCTTTAAAACTTATCAGACTTCTTCCCACGCTCGCAGGTTAGCACAATTGTATATTACAACTTTAATAGTCTCACAGCAATGGATATTTTCATACTTGACCAATTAATGCAAACGTTTTCCACAGTAAATACACAAACATGCAATAGTAGATCTGTTCAGTACAGAGCACGTAGTTTGTGCTGCAGTTTGCATGAGTGAGCCAAGGAACATAGTGATAATATGTGTGTGGAAGTGTAGATACACATATTACGAATGTATTATGGCTGAAAATGCCCAATTTGATTACATTATGAGATATGTCTGTGACGTGTTTCAAAGATGCTGGTTGAGATGTGCTACAAAGGTGAGAAAGGTTGATATGCAAGCCAAGCATTCACCATATACCTGAGCTGAAGCAGTGAGCAGATGATAGGCACACACTATCATAGGCAGGACCACTTAAGAAAGCAGTGGTGTCATATACCGAGAGAGATAGAAAATACACAGAAGGGCTGTGGCACCACTTCTTGCAGTGCCACACTGTACTATCAGCCACCACGTTTTTGGAAGGAATTCTGCTGTTCTGAAAGTAAATGTGTTTGTGAATGGTATAGTGAATTATGGCTTTTTTGGCTGAGTGTTACAAAGTTTTTGATGCTTTCTGGAAATTTTAAATGAAGTATGCTTTCACATTAGAAAATATATATTGCAGACCAAAAGGGCTGCAATTACACATCATCAGGAATTAGCTGTTTTAAATTATAGCCTGAAACTATAGTCGGAACCCTTTTCATACAAAGTAAAAAGTGCAAATTACTCTATGAAACAATCTTGGTATCCTTTTGTACATGAGTAATCATTTTGCAAAGGCTGTATCTATATAATGAGCACATGATAAACTAATTGAGGAGAAAGCTAGTATAGCTAGGTAGTGTCTTAAGTATTAATTTCTTAAACTTATGACATCCAGCAACTTAGTTGTGTATTCGACCGGCTGTGTTGAGTGGGTTTTGTTGTAATGTACTTGATCCTGCAGTTGGAGTTTCCATATTTGACACATCTAACACACAGTTTATTTCACTTACTTCAAATTCTGATACAAATTTAACCATATACTACACACAATTTACAAAAAAGCAAACTTTTTCTATTATGCTTTCATCTTAATTCCATTCTCCAAAACTTGTAGGATACACATATCTCCAACTGATTTTGGGATTTTTCTGTACTGGATGTATATTATGTGTAGTAAAGGGTGTACAATCCACATGAAGACAGATCCAAAACTGAATTTTCCAGACCATGTATTCTTGTTCTGTATGTAACGTAATCGACCATCTGGGACTGGAATATTCGTTTGAACATTAACAGTTGGCTGTTACTTCATAGTTACTTGTCTCACTATCTACCACTATCCCATATCATGACTATTTGATTTGACCATATAAAACATGGCAGAGGGCTGTTCAATCTGCTTCACTGTTGTCGCAGTGTCGCCTCTCTATAGTATTCTGCCTTTTTGCATATACCAAATCGGTTATAACTTTCACACAAACTTTTATGTGGGCATGACCACAAACCACTATCTACATAAATGAATGGCCATCACCAGACTGTGACCACAAGCAGGGAAGAACAACCAATGACAGAATATGGTGTTCAATAAAATGCACTAGATTTCAATAGCTGCTTCACAACCCATGATTTGGATCCTCTGTTCCAAAACCAGCTGCTCTAAATTACATAAATGGAAATTGTCCTTACAACACATTCTTCAATCCTGCAATTCCTCTGGCCTCAATTTCCATTAGCCCCTGTCCCACACCCACCTCCAGCACGGTACCCACGCCATCATCCATTCATTCCACAAACACACTCTTCTCTGCAGTCTCCTTCCCCCCAGTTTTCTCTCTCCTTATCTGAACGTGGAGTTCCCTGGGCCTGCACTGAGGCGAGGTCCTGGTTCCACATTCTGTTATATGTTGTAAAATAAATCCTTTGTTATTTTATTCCACATCCATAAATTTGTCAGGTTCGTAGTCAGTCAAAACCTACATAATATTTACTGGAAATGTACAGCAAGAAACAGAAAACATTCACAAACACTTGAAAACTGCCATGCAAGAATTGATGCAGTGTTTACAAATATATGGTTGCTTTCATCTTTCGGTGTCAAATAAATTATCAGAAAGCACTGGGAGATAACTTTGCCTAACAGGTATACACTTTTTGAACACACAACTTGAATTCTGATGTAAAAAGTTTAAACAGTTTGCCCTAATATAAGGCAAACATGTTGGAATTCTCCAGAAATTCAAAACAAAAATGTCTTTCCTGTCACAAACACCACATGTATTACTACTACTGGCATCCGGGTTTTTGTCACTTACAACTGCTTACATGCACACATCCTGACAAAGTTGCCATTAGTGATAATCTTAAATTTGAGATAGAGCTGCCATCTCTTTGTTTATTGTGGAACTATCAGCAGAGTTCCTCCAAACTACAGTCTATAAATAATGAGACTATTATGTACTAAAGAAGTAGTACAAAGAATTAGAATAAAGTACTCAAGTGTCATGAACACCTGAAGTTTGTGATTGGAGTTAAAGAAAGAGTCCTCACAATTCATAAGTAATAATAATGCGGACTGAAATCATAAATAAATGCTTATGTTCTATAAAACAAAGAAGAGTAAGGAATCAATACAAAGACAACCATCGGAAGCTTGCTTTAGAGATTACAAAGATTTATGGGCGAGGGGAAAAAATGTATATAAACCTATGTAATAGATACTTTTAAAATATGAATTGTTATTATGTACAATATTAATGTACATAATGATTATGTATAAAATATCGCGTGTTCGATCTGAGGAGGGGGATATGTAGTGTTTTGAGAATTTCCGCGCATATTCTAGAGCCACTCAGCCTACTACCGTCTTGAACACACAACAATTTAAATATAAGTGTGAGAGAGCCTTTTTACTGCACATCACCTGTCTGTGTATGCAGGTTTGAAGTTTATTGTGAAACAACTGTAGATGTGGCGGTCGAATGGCACCGACAAGTGTTTGCCAGTCGTGCCATGGAAGCTGTAGTGAAAGAACAAGGAATGTTTATGTATTCAGTGCTGTTCTGTAACTCTGATGACCGTAGCGACAAAAGAACAATGGAGTTGGAAAAAAACTGTTAATTAATGTTCGTTTTGGATATGGAGAGGATAAGACCTGTATTGAGATTCATATTGAGAAAGGACAAGGTTATCAAGCCAATCTTACCTTACATGTACATCTACTTTGTTCCTAAACTTCGGAGACACGAAGAGACTTACTTGATAGTGTTTGTTTATGCGAAGAATGATATTTGTAAAAGTCTGATGTTCAAATATACATCGTGAAGTGAAGCAAAAGAAACTGTGTACGTCTGCTTAATTTTATAAGTAGAAAGAGTCTTGAGAAATTCCTGTCCCTAGCAAATATACTTTGGAGAAGAAGAGAAAAGGAGGTTGCAGCAGCAAGCTAACCAGCAAGGAAATTTGGCTGACAATCTCAAGTAAGTCGTACCGTTAAAGAACTGGGAGTTTACACACATACTTCACCACTTTAAGCCATCCAGTGTGTTAGAACCTTCTAAATTTGTGTTTTTGAGAGGTTTTACAGAAATGTTTTTGTTGATTTGCCTAGCAAGTAATCAGTGCAATGTGCAATACCAGATCTTGTGCAATGGTAATGCATGTTAAGGACATTCAGTAAGTAAATCATGTTGAACAACTATTAATGAATTTTTAAGAATAACATTTTGGGTGGAATTCATCATTTTAAAAAGTCATTATCATACATATATTTGTAAACAATGACTTATCTGACAACAAAAGTGACATTGCATATAATCAAAATACGAAATTTTATTGAAACTTCAATACAAAACGTCCCCAAACAACTAACTTGTTCCTTCCACTGTCTACAGCCGAGGTCTTCAATTATCATTGTATTGCACACAGCTCTTAAGAGCTTGAGGAGTCAATGTTTGCTGTCTGTAAGCCTCCACCCCCCAATACACATCAACTTTTGCTCTTTGACAACATTCAATCTAGGTTGCATTAGTTGTCTCCCCTCCAGTCTGAAGACTGGTCTGATGTATTTCTCCACACTAGTCTGCCCTGTGCAAGTCCCTTCATCTCTGCATTAACACTGCAATCTCCAACCACTTAACCTGTTTACTGTAGTCTAGCCTTGGTCTTCTCCTGAAATTTTGTGTACGTCAATCCATCCCTTCTTTCAATATGACTCAGTACCACTTCACAAGTTACCTGGTCTACCCATCCACTTTTCAGCAGTCTTCTGTAACACCACTTTTTGAAAGCTTCTTTCTCTTGTCACACTGATTATTAGCTGCATTCCAGTTTATATAATGCCACGCTCTAGACAAATACTTTCAGAAAGGATTTCCTACCACTTCAGCATACTCACATACCAACAGGTCAGAAGCTGAATGTTACAATGAAACCAGCAATATTTTCTCTGATAATACATCCACCACTTCAAGCATTTGAATTGTGAACAAAGCATGTTGCGCACTTTTACTGAGTAATGTTAAGTCACTTATTGATAATGAGAAGTTAAAACTGTGTGTAAAACACTTTAACCCTGCATCTCTTTAGTACCAGTGATGTACATTTTGATTCCGTCCAGGTTAGTGAGAACTCTTTCCTGATGATGATGATGATTAGTGGCTTAGGGTGCTAAATTGTCAGGACACCAATGCCTTTGCATGACTTTCAAGAGGTATAGGGAACAAATTGTGTGCCGAAACACTTGCGCTCAAAATGTTAAAAATACAAATTGAGACAACACTGCAGAAGTATTTGATGCCATTGTCATTTCTGTGAACTTTGGCCTACTGACCATTCTAATGTTTACGAGTTACAAAACTGACATTTTACCTTAATGACACTTTAACAATAATATCTAGGCAGGTGATATGCAGTTATGTGTGTGTCATGTGACATTTAGTATTTTGAATGTACAATCACAGTCATCATTACAACTTATTATCCCATATTTTATCCAATGCACAATATTCGAAGGAGACTCATGAACAGAATGGGGCAGCAATACAACAAGTAAAACAACAGCCTTCGATAATATCAATACAATGTGCAACAAAAGTGGAAAATAATTAGTAATGCACATTTAAACTATGGTCATTGATTGCAGTGGCATACTAAGGCCAATTAGAGCAACCTTGTACATGGTACAGTAATGAATCACTCAGAAAACAATGTGTGACTTCGCAGCATAACATATGGCCAACAAGCTTTGACCTCTCACTAATTTGTACAACATACACTGCAGTTTGACTGTTCTTATATTAAGGGGAGAACGAATGGTGGAATTGGTCAAAAAGTGACATTTTAGGATTATTACCTCTTATTAATATTTGATCTCTCCTGAATAATTTGATGCATTATTTGTCGAAAAATTCCAATTGGAAGTGTAGTTTTTATCATTGCAAAGTTAATAGTGTGTGTGTAAAATTATCCGGTCGTTCTGCACTGACTTGCCTAAGTATCTCTATCTCTTGAACTATTCAATCTAGAAGGCTGTGGTTTTCAGCTATTTATTCATTGAAATCATGTTAATGTTCATGTTAAGAGGTTGGATGCACTGTGTAAACAGAAATGGCGGTATAGCACATGCATTTTGTTTATTTACTTTGTGGTTGACGTGTTTCATAAGTTTTGAACTGAAAACATAGTAGTTTGGTGTGTTATTATACGCTCTTATACCTCTTTTCAACATGACGAAAAGAAAGGGTTGTTTTAAGAAGCAACGTTTCCATGGAAATCAGCAAATCACAAAATCAGAATCCAGTGTTGATCCTGAAATAAATTTTTCACAGATCCGTGATAAGGACACGCCTACTAGTGCTTCGAAGAGGAAACTTGGAGACCATGAGGATTTATTTATTGGCAAAGATCAAAATAGTTTAGGTTATGTTCTTTTAGATTTGAGTGTGTTAGGACAAGTTTTGCTAGATGCTGTGTCATGTAAGGTTTGTAGTGGGCAAATTAGCATCTCTGAGGACTCATCTGCAAAGACTGGACTGGCTAACAAACTTGATATTCAATGCGAAGTTTGCAGGCTCTCGACATCATTTTGGACTTCTGAAATGAGCAAGAATGACTTGTTTGAGAGCAATGTTACATTTCTGTATGGAATGAGGTGCATTGGGAAAGGATTGGCTGCAGCTGAAGTATTATGTGCAATGCTGAACTTGCCACACGCACAAACCAGATCAAGTAAGTACACAGAAGTATTTGGTGAATGTGTCAAATCTGTTGCTGCTGCTTCTATGAAAGCTGCTGCTAAAGAAGCAGTAGAATTAACACAACAGACTTACATGTGGCAGTTGATGATACATGGCAGAAGAGAGGTCACACATCAAAAAATGCAGTTGCAACTGTCACTAGTGTTGACACAGGTAAAGTTTTAGATATTAAAGTGCTAACTAAATACTGTCATCAGTGTAAAACAGTTGATGAAACAAGTGGAAGCCATAAAACAAATTGTGCTAAGAATTATGAGGGAACTAGTGGGCATATGGAGGCTACTGCAGTTGTTTGTATGTTCAGACGTTCACAACAGGGGAGGGGTGTGTGTTACACTGAGTACTTGGGGGATGGTGATTCAAAAGCTTACAAATCAATAGAAGCGAACCTTATGGTAATAAGCAGATTGTTAAAATTGAATGTGTGGGCCACGTTCAAAAACGAATGGGAACACGTCTCCGAAAATTGAAGCAGACAGAAGGAAAAGAGAAGTTATCAGATGGAAAGACTCTAAATGGTAAAGGAAGACTTACAGACAAAAACATTGATGAACTCCAGCATTATTATGGAATGGCAATAAGAAACAATACACATGACCTACAAGGGATGAAACGAGCAGTGTGGGCTACATTCTTCCACAAGTCTTCCACTGATGATATGCCTATACATGGTCTTTGTCCACCTGGTGCTGATTCATGGTGCAAGTACCGCAAAGCTCAGGCAGCGGGTAGCGGGAAACAATTTAGGCACAAAAATAGCATACCATCTGCAATGATGGAAGCTATTAAACCAATATATATAGAATTAGCTCATCCTGACCTTCTTTCCAAATGTCTCCATGGTTGAACACAAAACCCGAATGACTCTTTCAATAATGTAATTTGGACCCGCAACCAAAAAATATCTTTGTAGGAAAGAAAACTCTATGCTTAGGTGTTAGTGATGCTGTGATAACGTTTAATAATGGTATAAAGGGAAGAATTGGGGTACTAGAGGAACTTGGTATCACTCCAAGTGCCAACACACTGCATGCCATTCAGCGAATGGATCGACTTAGGATCATGAAAGCCCAGCATGCAGCAGAGGAAATGACTAAAGAAGCAAAAGGCAGGAAAAGAAGAAAGCTTCTAGGTTTGCAGGATAGTCAAGAACAGGATCTAGATAATGCTGATTATGGGCCTGGCTGTTTCTAGAAGCTGGCATGCTTCCATGTGTAAGTTAATATATGTTTGAACTCGATTTGCTGGAAATGACATTTTTAAAATTATTTGACCCATTATCTCAGGAACTATTAAGTTAGTAGGATGGATATGTCCCAGGAAACTTCGAAGAATGTTGAAAGAAGACAACATTGGTACAGGCTGTATCAAAGCAACCTCCAAATTTTCTTTTGTAACTTTTTATTTAAACGTGTTTCGATAGGCTGATTTGTTATAATTTTTCCATATTTATCACCCTAATAAAATCTCTATACATAAAAAAACATCACATTTGACAATCCTATGTTCAAATGAAAACACTGACTTAGTTAGGTTCGTGGGACACTACCAAAATCTGTCATGTTTATTATTATTATTATTATTATTATTATTATTATTATTATTTTTGCTGGTGACAGTGAGAGCCTAATACTGACCATAACGGAAGACCTCCTATTTTTAAGTTTTAGCCACAAAATGGTTAACCGTGGTAACACTGACAAATCTGTTGTAGAAATTACAGTTGAAAGTCATGAGATTTATGTGAACAACAAAGAAATTATTTATTACCATCCAACAGAAAACTCAGAGGACTACTACCTGTATTAGGATACGAATATCAATGGATGAAAATATATATATAAAAAAATCTCTGATCTGAGATTGAATTTACTACATTTCACAAAGCAGATACTAACAAATTTTTAGAATATTCTATCATTTATTTCTTATGTAGAAAACATTTCAGATATGTACAGCAGCAATACTCTGCCAAAATACAGAATATGCTATCATGTCTCATGATAGTTCTTTATCATTCAATATTTAGCTTCATAAAAACACACTGCAGAGAAAAAAATTCTCTTCTCTCCATGCTAGTAAATCATCATGAATAACTTAACATGGTGGTCAAAAAATATAATTGTATAAATGTGGTAATTACACATCATTACCAGTGAGGTGATTTAAAGAACCAACTAACACAAATTACAAGCTTGATGAGTAGAAGAGGAAACATATAGGGTCAACTACTATCACAGTTTACTATAGCTTATAAAACTGTGATAAGTATTTATAGAAAACAATGTTCACGGAAACTTTCATGTAATGATTACAGTACTTTCTGAAGATTTAGATAGTTAGAAGTATGTTACCTTCCAGCAAAATGCAGTCACTGTGACAAGTGAAAGTACAATGTCACATTTAAGTTCCTGCAACCCCTCACATAAAATGCAACATAAATGTCTTTTGTGGTGAGATCTTGATGCAAGATATTCCCACTTCTTGCCTGCTCATCATATGCAGCTCTGAATGGGATCTCTCCTCAGCAGTATCCTGCAGGATATGCAGGACTATGGGGACAGCAGTCACTAATTTGTTTATCACAAAACATAAAATGAAGTAACAAAAATTCTTTTTTTTTTTCAGCATAAACAACAGTTGTGATCACATCTCCTACTAGTTTCCTTCTCTTGACAGCTAAGATACACTCACTAGCACTTTCAAGACTGTTCCATTTTTCTCAGTATGGAAATAAACATGTCTCTGCCAATACCAAATATGCTATGTAACCACAGACTAAATTTGGGACAAGGATAATGATGACTAAGTTTCTGGGGACACTGCTTAAGATTCATGTCTCCGTAGATGAACTAGCTGCATTGAAGATTTTTAATACCAGTGAATAATACCTCCCTGGTTTGAAATGAATTAGCCTATCCACATCTATCACAGAGATGAAAGTAAGGCACTGTCTAAAACTCACTATAACGTTGTATTTTCACAATTGTCAATATCTTATTTGTACTGTTCTTGAGCTCTCTCTCATGATTCAATATACAGCTATTTTCACTCAATACGTTTTAAAATATTCTTTTCATGAATTTACAAATACTTTTGAACTGCCAGCTTCTTATTGCAATGTAATTTGTAAATGTTGTGACATTGATGAGGGCAAATTGATCTAATACCTCATCACTTAACGCTAGAGTTCAGAATTCAATTTTTCTAGTTACCCCCCCCCCCCCCCCTCTCTCTCTCTCTCTCTCTCTATCTCACACACACACACACACACACACACACACACACACACACAAAACTGTTGAAACAATAAATCAACTGTGCACTTTTGCACAACGATGGAAAACAAATTGACGCACAATGAAGATTAACGAAACAATAGCTGACAACGGCGTCAACTCTCACAAAACACTTTCTGAGCGAATCTTGCTTGTTTTCATGATGATGCATCGTCGGATGACGTGCTGCTTTGGTTTCCCTGGGAGTCGCCCATGTAATATGAATCACTCATGGTAAGTACGGTGCTAGCACCTGAATTTCTACTGTTCTTTAACTTTTTCTCAAGGTTTGACCACGGGTCTTCAACCATAGAATGGTTGACGTATAGGGATATATCATCTGAGTAACTCGTACTGCTAGAATTTCCATGACCTCCCTGAAAAAGAAAAACAGCCATGAGATTTTTGTTTCGTTACATTAAAACTGAATTGTCAATATAATCGACAGACTTACTCTACTACGCCTATTAAAAGAGAACTTCTGCGGCCTATTTACAGTGTACGGGCTGCAACTAGAATTGAAACCCGAATTAGCAGGGCTATTACTACTGCGACGGGACCCCTTCCAGTTCCCCCTTCCTCTTTGACTAGGGTGCTTTATAGGACTACTATAACCAAGCGGTATAAAATCTCCTTCTTGTGCCGAACTTGGCGAGCTACTAGATGGAGAACTAAACTGACGGGGTGAAAACTGCCCTAATGGCTTTGCAAAGCTGTTGAAATTTGAACCAGTAGAACTTATTGATTCCCTAGGTCCTAACGGTGAGCTATATGCTGCTTTACCACTCATTGTACTTCAACGGAAAGCGACGAGTGTGAAACCACAACAGAAATACAAGTTTACAAAAAAGTAAACACACAACCTCAGCACAACAAATTCACAACACAATCAATGCATTTACAGGGAAGATATACACACATATGTAAGGACTAGGTAAATAAACTGTCGATGGTCGAACTGCAGAGATTGCAGAAGGAAACACTTTCCGACAAAGTACTACCTGTACACGCAGCCGCTAGGTATCCCCATTAAACTGTTAAATCGGACGATACAGATTTTTCGAAGAAGGAAAAAACGAACGATTTCAGAACAAGTGTAAAAGAACTGGCGAAAGTTCCGTATCTTTTGAAAACTGTATTCTTTTGAAAACTCGAGTCTGGTCAGAACACTCACAGGCAGTTTAGAAATGCATTGCGTTTTATTTTTACTTGAGCTTTACTCTCTCATTCAATTGTCTTTCAGAATAACTAATGAGATGTAGTACAAATGATTGAGTATAACAGCCGAACTTTTAAGTATGGTATGTATCGTTCATAAAATCTGGTTTTCTAAGCAATTCAGGTATCTCTTGAATAATATTGAAATCACTTGCTCTGACATGCTACTACTACAGTTGGTAAAAATTGTGAGTGATGCTTGTAAGTTCTCCTTAAATAGACACTCCAATATAGAGTAGCTAAAACCAAAAATCGCTGTTTCCAAGGTACTTTATATGGATACATACAGTTTCAACTATTGGGTAAAAGAATGTGATCCACATGAAGTAATAAGGTACAATCCCGAGGAATTCGACAACTCTGGCTACGTGGACGATAATTCTCACGGCATAATACATGCGAACAAGAAAGTTATCGACATGATGAAAGATGAAGCGAATGGCTCGCAGATTGTGGAGTTTCCGGGGCTCATCCAAGACGTATGCCTATCGTATAGATGCAGGTTCAACCCAAAGATAGACTGCAGTGTGTTTAAAATTAGTTGCGACTTTTGACAGTTTATGAGTTTAGTGCCGAACGAGTGTCGAATGGACGGAAGCGTACTTGCCAATGTGAGCTGGACGCGTCAGTACACGAACATCAAGTAGCGCAAGCTGGCCGATCCGCAATTTTCTCAAAAACTATCAGCTAAAAACATATGATCCTCGCACATCTTATAGGTTAATTCGTCAGCTTCATGCCGAACTGCGTAACATTTCGTTAATACTCGCAGTAATTGTCATATTTCAAAATCAGGTAAACTACTACAAGAGTTTCTTAATGTTTGCAGTGAAAAATTAAGGGCCACTATGAATCTGCGTTTCGTGCATGTTAGGCCCTATGTTGCTTCGTATGAAATGTAGAAAACATACTGAATTATTCTTTAAACTTGAAGGGATCTGTCCGCTGTCTCGAGAAAATGAAATGTATGTAAACCACTCCGCCATGAAAGTACGCGTCAACGAAAAGACCAGAAAGAAATAGTCATAAATCACACGAACCTCACAAACCGTTCGAGGTGTCGAAAAATGATTTTCGCAAATGATAGCACACATAGAGTATTTCGCCATATCATTAATATGCGAAACTTTCATATCCGCTGCGATAGTCAAGGAACTACAGCTTTTTTCGATGCAAACGAGTATTGCCGAGGGTTTTGTGACAATGGAAGTGAAGTAGTTACGCATTTATTTTGTTCTGAGAATGGGCTGTTTCATGAACTGTTGACCTGACTTGCCCTCAGCTACTAGTTTGATAACACACTATTTGATCATTCTGTCACAATTTCAACTGCATTAGAAGGTTAGTGAGATAAATATTTGTAAACTATGCTGTGTTTTGACAAAAGACGCAGATTTTAACACGGTAACACACACTTAGTGAATTAATCTCTCCTCAACTACCTTCTTGGTATGGCTGAAAACTCGAGACCTGTCCTGTGGTGTAACATTTCCAATGGCTTCTTCTTTCAGCATTTTAACTTCACTGAACATGTTCTCAGTCGGATTTAAACTTGTTCAACTGTAGCCAGTTCAGCATTTCTTTGGACTCAGAACCAATATCCGCTTTGATCCACTGCATTGTTGTAGCTTTTCCATCACAACAGAGTGATATGGCGCAATGTCTATTATTGTCGAATTTGGAGGAATATTTTGAAACAGAACATTATTTTCAGTCAGTGATGTGTTCCTGAACGTCCGCTTTTATTGTGAATCTTGTTTTTTCAGACGTGCTGTACTGTTACGATTAATGCAGCGTCAACACAAACACTCGTTCACAATATCTGACGGCTGTAGAACACTTCAACGCCAGAAAATATCTTTTACAACGAGAGCTAATGAACGTACGTGCCTCTAATGCGCGACACCACGTCGTACTTTTTACCCACGGAGTGATGGCGCGCTTTACCGGTACCAGCAGAACTGCTGGCGGCGTGGCAGGGAAAGTCAGCTAGCTATTGGTGTTAACGAGGCAACGGCGTAACGTCCCCACCAGCAGAAAATGGTATAACAGGTGTAGGATTCGTTATGAATAGGAAGGTAGGGCAGAGGGTGTGTTACTGTGAACAGTTCAGTGACCGGGTTGTTCTAATCAGAATCGACAGCAGACCAACACCGACAACGATAGTTCAGGTATACATGCCGACGTCGCAAGGTGAAGATGAACAGATAGAGAAAGTGTATGAGGATATTGAAAGGGTAATGCAGTATGTAAAGGGGGACGAAAATCTAATAGTCATGGGCGACTGGAATGCAGTTGTGGGGGAAGGAGTAGAAGAAAAGGTTACAGGAGAATATGGGCTTGGGACAAGAAGTGAAAGAGGAGAAAGACTATAGTAATAGCGAATACCCTGTTCAAGAATCACAAGAGGAGGAGGTATACTTGGAAAAGGCCGGGAGATACGGGAAGATTTCAATTAGATTACATCATAGTCAGACAGAGATTCCGAAATCAGATACTGGATTGTAAGGCGTACCCAGGAGCAGATATAGACTCAGATCACAATATAGTAGTGATGAAGAGTAGGCTGAAGTTCAAGACATTAGGCAGGAAGAATCAATACGCAAAGAAGTGGGATACGGAAGTACTAAGGAATGACGAGATACGTTTGAAGTTCTCTAACGCTATAGATACAGCAATAAGGAATAGCGCAGTAGGCAGTACAATTGAAGAGGAATGGACATCTCTAAAAAGGGCCATCATAGAAGTTGGGAAGGAAAACATAGGTACAAAGAAGGTAGTTGCGAAGAATCCATGGGTAACAGAAGAAATACTTCAGTTGATTGATGAAAGGAGGAAGTACAAACATGTTCCGGGAAAATCAGGAATACAGAAATACAAGTCGCTGAGGAATGAAATAAATAGGAAGTGCAGGGAAGCTAAGACGAAATGGCTGCAGGAAAAATGTGAAGACATCGAAAAAGATATGACTGTCGGAAGGACAGACTCAGCATACAGGAAAGTCAAAACAACCTTTGGTGACATTAAAAGCAACGGTGGTAACATTAAGAGTGCAACGGGAATTCCACTGTTAAATGCAGAGGAGAGAGCAGATACATGGAAAGAATACATTGAAAGCCTCTATGAGGGTGAAGATTTGTCTGATGTGATAGAAGAAGAAACAGGAGTCGGTTTAGAAGAGATTGGGGATCCAGTATTAGAATCGGAATTTAAAAGAGCTTTGGAGGACTTCCGGTCAAATAAGGCATAAGGGAGAGATAACATTCCATCAGAATTTCTAAAATCATTGGGGGAAGTGGCAACAAAACGACTATTCACGTTGGTGTGTAGAATATATGAGTCTGGAGATATACCATCTGACTTTCGGAAAAGCATCATCTACACAGTTCCGAAGACGGCAAGAGCTGACAAGTGCGAGAATTATCGCACAATCAGCTTAACAGCTCATGCATCGAAGCTGCTTACAAGAATAATATACAGAAGAATGGAAAAGAAAATTGAGAATGCGCTAGGTGAAGATCAGTTTGGCTTTAGGAAAAGTAAAGGGACGAGAGAGGCAATTCTGACGTTACGGCTAATAATGGAAGCAAGGCTAAAGAAAAATCAAGACACTTTCATAGGATTTGTCGACTTGGAAAAAGCGTTCGACAATATAAAATGGTGCAAGCTGTTCGAGATTCTGAAAAAAGTAGGGGTAAGCTATAGGGAGAGGTGGGTCATATACAATATGTACAACAACCAAGAGGGAATAATAAGTGTGGACGATCAAGAACGAAGTGCTCGTATTAAGAAGGGTGTAAGACAAGGCTGTAGCCTTTCGCCCCTACTCTTCAATCTGTACATCGAGGAAGCAATGATGGAAATAAAAGAAAGGTTCAGGAGTGGAATTAAAATACAAGGTGAAAGGATATCAATGATACGATTTGCTGATGACATTGCTATCCAGAGTGAAAGTGAAGAAGAATTAAATGATCTGCTGAACGGAATGAACAGTCTAATGAGTACACAGTTTGGTTTGAGAGTAAATCTGAGAAAGACGAAGGTAATGAGAAGTAGTAGAAATGAGAATAGCGAGAAACTTAACATCAGGATTGATGGTCACGAAGTCAGTGAAGTTAAGGAATTCTGCTACCTAGGCAGTAAAATAACCAATGACGGACGGAGCAAAGAGGACATGAAAAGCAGACTCGCTATGGCAAAAAAGGCATTTCTGGCCAAGAGAAGTCTACTAATATCAATTTCTGAGGATGTACGTCTGGAGTACAGCATTGTATGGTAGTGAAACATGGACTGTGGGAAAACCGGAACAGAAGAGAATCGAAGCATTTGAGATGTGGTGCTATAGACGAATGTTGAAAATTAGGTGGACTGATAAGGTAAGGAATGAGGAGGTTCTACGCAGAATCGGAGAGGAAAGGAATATGTGGAAAACACTGATAAGGAGAAGGGACAGGATGATAGGACATCTGCTAAGACATGAGAGAATGACTTCCATGGTACTAGAGGGAGCTATAGAGGGCAAAAACTGTAGAGGAAGACAGAGATTGGAATACGTCAAGCAAATAATTGAGGACGTAGGTTGCAAGTGCTACTCTGAGATGAAGAGGTTAGCACAGGAAAGGAATTCGTGGCGGGCCGCATCAAACCAGTCAGTAGACTGATGACGCTCAAATGGTTCTAATGGCTCTGAGCACTATGGGACTTAACATCTGTGGTCATCAGTCCCCTAGAACTTAGAACTACTTAAACCTAACTAACCTAAGGACATCACACACATCCATGCCCGAGGCAGGATTTGAACCTGCGACCGTAGCGGTCACGCGGTTCCAGACTGAAGCGCCTTTAACCGCACGGCCACACAGACCGGCAGACTGATGACCAAAAAATGGCTACTAAGAGAGCCTGTGTCATTCCATCGGTGTGTGTGTGTGTGTGTGTGTGTGTTTTTGCAAATTGTATATATCATTATTATGTGTACTATGTACACATTTTTTGCACTCTATGTTTGCTTGTATGTATATTTTATGTGTGAGTATGAATGCGTGTATGTGTGGTTCATTCTTCCTCACCTGCTGCTGTTAGCCTCCATACAGTGTAAATATTCTATATAAAAAAAAATCCACAGTAGTCGTATATGTGTGATGTATTACAGTAATCGGATACTTTATGTAAATATTGTATATAAAATCATTCTTCTCCTCTCTTAGTATTAATATGATATATCTCCACACATTAGTAATCAGATACTGCTAGACATGTACACAAAATAATTATGTGTATTAGTATGATGCATCTCTGAAAATAATCAATCTCTTTTTGAGAACAGAATGTTTTTTAAGTTTGTGAAACAATTTTGAAAACTGTGTTGCTAATGCTAATAAACCATAACTTAATTTGTTGCATCAGTGTATTTAGAAAAGTCCTCGATCCATATAATTTTAGCTCAAGCACTGCCTCTCTACACATAGCGACAATTGACGCCTTCTACTATAACATGTTAATGTTACTGTATTTTAGGAACTAAAAGAGCACTTTTCTATTCGAAAAAATGTCTCCAAAATTCAGGTGCATCTCACACTCGAAATGTCCAGTGACTGATTTAAAATTCCCTTCAGTCTTAAAAATGATCATATACATGATGCCACAGGAAACGCATCTCCATCTGGCAACATTGGATTCAGCTGGCAGCAGTAGTGCACTGATGCGATACACATAAGTTGCGGTGATTCACAAGCCCGCTAACACTGCCTCTCTCCTGCCCCGCCGTCACAAAATGGTTCAAATGGCTCTGAGCACTATGGGACTCAACTGCTGAGGTCATTAGTCCCCTAGAACTTAGAACTAGTTAAACCTAACTAACCTAAGGACATCACAAACATCCATGCCCGAGGCAGGATTCGAACCTGCGACCGTAGCGGTCTTGCGGTTCCAGACTGCAGTGCCTTTAACCGCACGACCACTTCGGCTGGCCCCGCCGTCACAACCCCAGAACATTGTCTAGCATGTGACGCCTCATTGCAGTATACTGTGCTAGTGAACTTGAATTGAAAGTGGTTTGTGTTGTCGGTAACAGTACAATATTTTTGTTAGTAGCTAGTTCCGTAATGGACACAAACAAAACATGTTCATACGATGCGGGCTATAAATTGAAAGTAATAGCATATGCATAAGAACATGGAAACAGAGCAACTGAGCGGTGTTTCGGCCCTCCACAAACAGAAAAAGCAATATCAGGATTGATGGGCTAGTAAGGAACAACTGAAAAAAATGAGGAAGACTAAATGTGCAAACAGAGGACTGACTGCATAATGGTCGAAACTACAAGATGGCGCATTGAAATAGATTGAAGGACACTATCAAAATGGCACTGGAATTTTTTGTATCCCGCCTGGAAGGCAGCGTGTGCGTCTGCTCCTGTAAACTGAAGGGTAGGCCGAATGTAGGAAGTGAGAAGGAACTGGAAAAGGTGAAATGCTTTGGTACTGCATACTGGTTATAGTTCTTTTACTGGTGTATGAACATACACAACTGATAATACTTAACTTTGGCTGAGATGAGCACATAGGTGTGAAGCTGTACATCAATCAGATCTAACAGCTACTAGTAGTTGGACAAATTATCATTGGAGTAACTGAAGTAACAAAGTCTGTAATGGCGCACCCCCTATGAAGTAGAAACCATGTTGCTTGGTCATCTACTCAGAATCAGATGGGGAGAATCTGGAGCGGTGCTCGTAGAACTGCACAGCGCCGACCAGAGGGCGCTGCCATCAATGTTTTAGTGCCAACCTAAGAACTTTTACCTACACTGTGGCATCGTAGCTATCAATACCACACCCATTCCCCCTGAAACAGCGCACTGTCGTTGAGTAGGGCTTTCAACGGCGGATGGAGGGACCCAGGGGCGGCGCAACTGAGGAGGCGGGCATGCCGGGGCGTGCTGCCCGCCAGCAACCCCGAATTGCTTGCGAGGGGCCGAGGAAAATGCCCCATGGAAAACCTGCCCAGGCTGCACACTGCCACTGGGTATGCTCAGGTGAGGAGGCAGAGCAACAAACTCCATGGGCAGCGGCGATGTGGCGGCAGCCTCAGTGTCCATTGGTTCCAGCACCGTGGAGGTACACGGCGGTGGGCCATGGTGGCGGTGAGAGGCGCCCATCCGGTGCAGGTGACCGGACCGGCAGCGGCGCCGATGGCAGGAGCGCTCGCGGCGGGGGCGCGAGTGGTGAAGACGCCATCGGTGGAGTCATGGGCTGATGCGGCGGAAGCCGCGAAGTCTCCAATTCTAGAATGAAATTTTCGCTCGACAGCGGAGTGTGCGCTGTTACAAAACTTCCTGGCAGATTAAAACTGTGTGCCAGACCGAGACTCGAACTCGGGACCTTTGCCTTTTGCGGGCAAGTGCTCTACCGACTGAGCTACCCAAGCACGACTCACAACCCGTCCTCACAGCTTTAATTCCGCCAGTACCTCGTCTCCTACCTTCGAAACTTCACAGAAGCTCTCCTGCGAAGTCTCGGTCCGGCACACAGTTTTAATCTGCCAGGAAGTTTCATATCAGCGCATACTCCGCTGTAGAGTGAAAATTTCATTCTAGAAACATCCCCCAGGCTGTGGCTAAGCCATGTCTCCACAGTATCCTTTCTTCCAGGAGTGCTAGTTCAGCAAGGTTCGCAGGAGAGCTTCTGTGAAGTTTGGAAGGTACGAGACGAGGTACTGGCGGAATTAAAGCTGTGAGGACGGGGTGTGAGTCTTGCATGGGTAGCTCAGTTGGTAGAGCTCTTGCCTGCGAAATGCAAGGGTCCAGAGTTCGAGTCTCGGTCTGGCACACAGTTTTAATCTGCCAGGAAGTTTCATATCAGCGCACATTCCGCTGTAGAGTGAAAATTTCATTCTAGAAACATCCCCCAGGCTGTGGCTAAGCCATGTCTCCGCAATATCCTTTCTTCCAGGAGTGCTAGTTCAGGAGAGCTTCTGTGAAGTTTGGAAGGTAGGAGACGAGGTACTGGCGGAATTAAAGCTGTGAGGACGGGCCGTGAGTCGTGCTTAGGTAGCTCAATCGGTAGAGCACTTGTCCGCGAAAGGCAAAGGTCCCGAGTTCGAGTCTCGGTTCGGCACACAGTTTTAATCTCCCAGGAAGCTTCCTCCAATTCTGCTGGAAAACAACGAGCGGCAGAAAACCGAGGACAGCACAAACGGAATTGATTCTGGTGTTGCTTGACAGTGCCGGAGGGGCCAGAAATGACAAATAAGGCGCGGCCAAGATGGGCGAAGAATGCGCCCCTTTTCCCAGCGCTGCCTGTCAGAGAAAACGCGATAGAACACCTAATCAAGTGGTGCTAAGCGAGAACGAGGCGAAGCGGCGGGAGCGCACGGCGGCGGGTGCAATAGCTGCAGGAGCGACCAATGTTTGCGACCATGTAGCAATTCCGCTGGGGAACGGGTGCCGTGCGGCTGGGAGCGATATGAAGCAATGAAAGTCCAGAGTGCACACTCGCGAGAGTGTATGACGCGCAAATTGGTCATCTACGACTTAAACGTACGCACAAAGCGCTCAACCTCGCTGTACAACTGAGGGTGGAACGGGGCTGATGTCAGATGGTGAATGCCATTAGCAGCACAGAACGCTTCAAACTCGGAGGACACAAATTGGGGGACATTGTTGGAGAAAATAACTTCAGGAAGGACCTCAATGCAGAAAATAGATGTCAAAGCCCAAACAGTACTGGCAGATGTAGTAGACGACATAGGCACAACAAAAAGGAAGTTTCTGTACGCATCAATAACTATCAACCAGTGGGTGTCCCAGAAAGGACCCGCAAAATCAACATGAATGCACTGCAAAGGTGCAGTAGGAGTTGGCCACACAAAGAAGCGCTGGCGGGGAGCAAATCGATGCTCTGCACAAGAGCGAAAATTAGCAAGCAAATTCTCAGTTTGTTTATCAATTCCAACCCAAGTGCAGTGATGACGCGCTTATTGCTTCATCTGCACTATACTCCAATGACCAGCGTGCAGCACCAGGAGGATTTCCGACTGCATCGAACGAGGTACAACCACATGAGGCTGATCATTGTCAGTTCATAACAAGATAACACCTTGGTGTACAGACAAGTTGTGATGTTGTGCAAGTAATGCCATACAAGGGGATCACTAATCTGGATAGCAGATGGAGGCCACTGAGTACAAATATACTGCAAAAGACTCTGCAAAGATGCAATGGCGGCTGTCGCGGAAGCAATGCGATGAAAATCCACTGGAAAACCATCAGTTAATTCCTTATCTTGTGAATCAATAAACATGCATGACAATTTGGAAGAATCAAATACTGCTTCAGGACCGACAGGTAGACGAGACAAAGCAGACAGCATTGCCATGCTGGGCCGTAGGCCAAAACAAAATTTCGTAATTGTACTTAGACAAGAACAAAGACCAACGTTGCAACTTTTGTGCAGTACGGGCCAGAACTGGCTTTGACGGGTGGAACAACGATGTTAAAGGCTTATGATCAGTGACCAAATTGAACTTGTAACCGTACAAAGAATCATGAAACTTTGTCACTCCATTACAATAGCTAAAGCTTCTTTCTCAATTTGAGAATAGTTTTTCTGGGCAGAAGTGGGTAACTTAGAAGCAGAAGGGATCGGACGATTGACAGAATTAATGCGGTGTGAGAGAACCACTCCAATGCCGTGAGAAGATGCATTGACAGCCAAAACAACTGGTTTGGAAGGATCAAAAGGAATCAAACAGTGGTCACCCAACAAAGCAGATATGAGCGTGTGGAAAGCAGCATCACATTCCAAACAAAAGGAATGTTTTTATGCTGAAGGCGATGCAAAGGCACTGCAATCTGCGCTGCATTTGGTATAAACCGAAAATAATATGTAAATTTTTCCAACACAGACAAAAGTTCTTTCAAGTTCTTGGGTGTTGGCAAGTCTCTAATCACACTGAGATGTTAATCATATGTCCTAAATACTGAATCTCAGTTTTAAAAAATTTGCACATGTCTCTGTTACACTTTAGTCCTGCCTGCAAAAGTACAGTAAATAAGGCATGCAAATTCTGCAAATGTTCGTCAGGGGTGCGACCTGAGACAACTATATCGTCCAGATAACTGGAACAACCAGGGACAGTGGCACACAACTGCTGCAAATAAGACTGAAAAATTGCAGGAGCTGAAGCACAACCGAATGGAAGGTGGTGAAACTTGAACAATCCAAGGTGGGTGTTGATTACAAAGTAGTGCTGCAACTGTTCATCAAGTGGAATCTGAAAGTATGTGTCCCTCAAGTCAATCGTGGAAAAGAATTTTCCCGCACCAAGTCTATCAAAAATGTCTTCAGGACGCAGTAAGTGAAACGTAGCTACCACTGTCTGGGGATTTACTGTAGACTTAAAGTCAGCATCAATACTGAGATGACCGTTTGGTTTTTCATACACACAATAGGTGAAGCCCATGGTGAAGTAGAAACAAGTTCAATGAGACCACTGTCTTGCAAATGCGTAAGGTCAGCAGCTACGGCGTCACGCAGTGCATGCGGTACCATGCGTGCAAGCCGGAAAATAGGCATTGCATTGTCTTTAAGTACAACATGTGCTGCAAAGTCTGCGGCACAACCAAGGCCATCAGAAAAGAGTTCAGCAAAATCATTTCATAGGGCAGCAACGCTGTCTGCAGGGTCACTAGCATTGATGCAAAGTACATTGTCCTGAATTGCGAGGCCAAAAAGGTCAAATGCGTCCATACCAAAAATGTCCGTAGCATCACTAGAGCGGAGCACATGGAAAGACACTGTATGAGTCGTTGCACCATACCTGGTTAGTAAACTACACATGCCGAGCACTGAGATTTCCTGTCCATTAAATGCAGTCAATGTGGAATGCTAACGACAAAGTGGGGGTGAACCAAGTAAGTCATATGTTGATCTGTTCAGTAAAGAAACTGACGCACCAGTGTCCAGATGCGTGCGAACAGAACATCCACAAATGTTCAAAGTCACAAAAAGTTTTCTCGCATCGCACTGAGTGTGAGAGGAAGTGTCTGGCAAAACTTGATTCACACAACAAGCTGTAGAAGCACATGAAGCTGCATTAACATCCATAGGCTGAGGTGAATCATGATCACGGCAGTTTCCGTTGCGGTGACACCCACGCGAGTCATGCGAATGGGAGACAAGTTGTGAATTAGAGATTCTCTTACTGCACACAGCTTGCACATGTCCTTTCTTATTACAAAAATAACACTGTGCTTGACAGGATGGACAACTGTCCCGTGGGTGGGCAAGAAAGCAGTTCAGACATAGTTTCAGTTTCTGAGTAGGTGCCTGGTTGGAAACTTGTTTACTCGTGTGCGAGGGCATGGCATGGTGAGCTGTGCTGGGGCTGGCTGTGAGGGCATGTGTTGTGCCACGCTAACAGTACACACACGTGGAGTCATGTCGAATGCAGAAGTAGCCATACCTAACATATCTTTTCTGTCCAGCAAGTCCACAACTTCCTGCAGAGATGGGTTTTTAAATATGAGGATTTGTTCACGGATGCGTTGATCCACCACATTCTGCACAATAGCATCTCTAAACATTATATCTGCATATGAGCAATTAAAGTCACAATCAGAAGTTAGTCCCTGAAGGTTCGCTAACCAAAATTTATTGGAGTGAGTAGGGCCACGCCAGAGATGAAAGAATTTGTAGCATGCAGCTACCACATTTCAACTGTCACAGAAGTGGGAGTTCGAAGCATCACTCACTTTCTCGTAAGTTTTAGTTTCTGGGAGGATGGTGGGAAACAATTTGATGAGCACGCGGTGTAACACAACACCTGTGTTGGCAATGAAAAAGGCAAGCCGCTCTGTACCTGGTATGTTGTATCCTGCGAAGTGTGCCTCGAGCTGGGCGATGTATTCTGGCCAGCGCTCAACATCAGGATTGAAGGCACGAAATGGCGGCACCGTCGGCGATGGCGTTGGTAAGGTGGTGGCGTCAGAGGCGCTGTAGTAGCTGCAGTTTGTAGTGTGACCAGTCCATTGGTGGCAGCAAGCAGCTGCGTCATTTGCTGAACCTGAAAACGTACAAGATCGGACAGCAAAGCCTGTTGCTGTGGCGAAGCCACGGTTTACACAAATGAAAGTCGTATAGCGAAAGGTGGGAGCACTCAGATATAGGCACACTGGGCAAGAATGAAAAGAAAACAGGACTGAGCAAAAAGAAGATAAGAGAGGGAAAAAAAACAATTTTAGTCCCTGCTCATCGCCATCTTTTGTACCCCACCTGGAAGGCGGCTTGTGGGTCTGCTCCTGTAAACTGGAGGGTAGGCCGAATGTAGGAAGTGAGTAGGAGCAGGAAAAGGTGAAACGCTTTGGTACTGCATATTGATTATAGCTCTTTTACTGGTGTATGAACATATACAACTGATAGTACTTAACTTTGGCTGAGATGAGCACATAGGTGCGAAGCTGTACATCAATCAAATCTAACAGCTACTAGTAGTTGGACAAACTATCATTGAAGTAACTGAAGTAACAAAGTCTGTAATGGCTAGCCTCCTATGAAGTAGAAATCATGTTGCTTGGTTGTCTACTCAGAATTAAATGGGGAGAATCTGGAGCGGAGCTCGTAGAGCTGCACAGCGCTGGCTTGAGGGTGCTGTCGTTGGTGTTGGTGTCGTAGTGACAACCTAAGAACTTGTACCTACGCCATGGCATCGTAGCTATCAATACCACAGAATTAGTACAAAAATGATTCAAATACACACTTGTAATCTGGTGCTACAGTGAAACTTAACAGACTTTAAGGATGGTGATAGTTGGTGCTACAGGTTTATGAAGCATCATAGACTTAGCATGTGAACTGAAACTGAAATACCTCAGATAATGCCACAAGAGTATGAAGGGAAAATATAATCTTTCCATCACTTTATTATTCAACATCAAGAGAAAACCATTGTGGAAGTAAGTACAGGAATGAGTATGGACAAAGCTCCTCTAACGTTTGATGTGTCACATAACAGAACCGTTGCCATGAAAGGTGCTAAAACTGTATGGTAACTATAAAAACAAGTGGACACGAAAAAATGCACTACACTGTTGCCTTTCATGATGTGCTGACAGTACTAAACATAATCCAATGATCATTTTCAAACGGAAAACAATGCAAAAACTTTCTGAAATGCTGCCAGATGCTGTTGTTCACTTACAAGACAAGGGTTGGATGGACGAGGCAGGTTTGAAGTTATTAACAGAGTGTGGGACAGAGGGAAAGGTGCTTTGTTGAAGAAGAGCTATCTTCTTGTGCTAGATCAGTTATGTAGTCATCTGAAAAATTCTGTGAAAGAGAAACCGAGACAGGAAAATACAGATGCTGCTGTTATTCTGGTAGAACATACTTCACGATTGCAACCTCTTGATGTCTCAATAAATAAACCATTTAGAGAGTATATGAGAGAGGAGTGGAACAATGGATGATGGATGAAACCCAACATAAATTCACTCTGAAGGGAGCTCTAAAACGACCTGAAGTCAAACAAGTATGTCAATGGATAAAACTGTTGTGGTCTAGATTGAGAGAAGACGTTGTTAAATCCTTCAAGAAGTGTGGCATAAGTAATGCTCCCAATGGCAGTGAAGATCCTCTTATAAATGAAGTGGACAATGATGATGATGAAGAGGAAGAAGAAGGAGAAGAAGAAGGTTCAGATGATGACTTCCAGGGATTTTAAAGGTCAGTTGGTTTTATAAACTAAGAATTTTTTATCCTGGCCTTGGAATCTGATAATGAAAATTGTAAAAATGTCATTAAAAATCTGCTTAAAATTAAGGTGTGTCTTATAGTCCATAGCATTGTATAGTCCATAAAATAGGGTAATAGGAATATGTGATGTGTTGTATTCAGTCATCTTCTTCCTCTTTTTGAACTACATCATACGACACAGTTCCGTACACACCATGCATACACACTCTAGCACAGATATTGAACGTTCTCTATCTCAGTCACCACATTAAAGTCACTGTGGAGTGCTAGGCCTACATTCACATATTTAGATCCACTTACAGTCAAATTGTACGTATTAGTGTCTAGCAGTATTCTGCTACCCCTTAGCTGAGACTCATGTTCCGGCTGTGGCTGTGCTAGGCACAGTCGAAGGACACCGGGTCTGAAAGATTGTGAATACCCACTGAGGAGAATGACTGCTGTTGCTGTGGTTCAGGGAGGAACATCTGTGAGTCCTCGTCCGTAACAATAACAACAAAGCCTATGCATAAAAAACCCATACATAATAATTATAATTAGAGATAGATGGATAAAATACTTACTGATAGTCTTCTTCTTCCCAGTTGATTGCTGCTCCTGCTGCTGGCAGCACTTCATGCCCGACAATGTACAGACAGCAAATGATGACACTCACACAATCACATAACAAAAATTAAAATTGCTCGTAGGGTGGGTGTCTGAACTTGCACACCATTGGCAGACAACACTATGACATCAATGAACGAAGTGAATGGTGTGGGGGCTCGGGCTGCAGGATAGTGATAGCCTTCATAGGTCAGTGACATGATGATTTCGTAGCCTTGGCTCAACCATCCAGATGTGATGTTGTTAAAATTTCAGGAATGCTGATGCTTATGTCAGTGGAATATAACAAGCACAACTCCCTGTGCTCCAGACAGTGGCAGCAAATTCTAGCAACTCCTAGAATTTGCTCCAGGACTGGCAGTGAGCCTCTACCACCACTTAGTTTGTCCCTTGCATGAAGGTTAATCAAAAGGTCTCTGTACCTTTTTATTATTAGCTGAACTAAGGTACAAACAGGTAATTAGAAATATACGCACTATTCTACATACCTTACACTTGTTTTTCACATCGCCCCCACACAGGTTCAGACATTTGTCCCATTGCAGCATTAAATATGAGATGCCCCTGTGGTAGAATTCATCCAGCTGGCTGTGGAACCACAATCAAACTGCTGTCTTGGCCCCATCATTGCACATGAATCACTGTCCTGTCTGGAACTTCTTCAGCTGACCAAAAATGTCGAATCACTAGGGGCAAGGCCCAGACTGTATGGTTGGTGATCCAGATTCTCCAAGTGAAATGACTGTAGCTTATCAGCTGTTCTCATTGCCCCCTGTGGCCTTACTTTGTCATGGAGGATAACCATGATGCCCACATCCAGAATTAAGGCACAATAACTGTCAGCACTTATGGTTGCACCTTGTGGCATGAAGTCCAGCAGGAATGGTCCATGATGAATCCAAAAAACTATTAACATTACTTCCCCAACACAGAGCACTGAACAGAATTCTTTTTGTTACAGACAAACCTGTATGTTTCTGTTGCTTTGATTCCAGTGTGAAATGCAGTATTGACATTTCATCACCAGTAACAACAATTTTCACGAAACTGTCACCCTCCTTGGCGTACCACTGCAGATGATTCAGTGAAGCAATCATTTACTTGCCTTTCATCATGTCATCCAGGTTCTTAGGCACAAAACCTTCCAGTACCCCAAGGACCCAAGAGCAATGTTGTAAACACTCCCATATAAAATGCCAAACTGCTGGGAAACATCATTGAGGTGCACACATTGGTCTGCTTTCATCATTGCATCCACACGGGAAATGTTGCCAATCGTCAACAGATGGACCCACCTCAAATGCTCGTTGTCGTACAAGTCTTCATGGTCTTTTGTGAACTCACAACACCACCACCACCTCACAATTTTCAAACTGATACGTTTTACTCCATATGTAGGCTGCATTTTCTGTGGATTTTGATGGGTGTTCGTCCCTTGTTCCATAAAAAATGAATAATATTTTGTTGTTTTATGCTGTGAACTTGTGAGGCACCTCTGCCATTTTCAACAATTGACAGCAGTGCCATGCCACAGAGCTATTGCAGATAAGGCCAGGCCAGTCCAAGAGAGTGCCACTCCTGTGAATGGATATGTTGAAATTGAGCATATAGCCATAATTTGGCTAAAAAAAAGGTGGGGTAAAGATGTTCTCCTACACTGTCATTTATACATCTGAATACTATTGATGATTGTGAAAGATTTGTAACAGCTGATGTTTCATCTAGTAAAATAGCAACAAATGACACTTCTTTCATCAGAGTTTTATTTTGGAGAGCATAACACCATGTACACTTTGTATTAAATCATTTTGAATGAGAAAAGATAATCCAGTGAACACAGAAGTTGTAAATAATTGCATTTTCAATTTGTCATCAAATTCAGCCAACAAATTAATTTACCCTACATAACTGCCTTGAATGTTGGAGACGAAGCTTTCCTTAAAATGATTATTCTTGTTGTCCTAAAAAGCAGGTGGCAGCTCTCAAACTCTTAAATAATTTTTAAATCTTTTTTCAGCTTCATTGTGCTTTAAAATGCTTGCATGTTTCTGTTCATCTACTTACAAATCACTCCTACTTTTATCAAATGTGTCCAGGGCTATCCATGTGTGGATATGAGATTCTGGTTTTTCATGCTTGGAAACTTCAGTGTACAGATTATTATGGTCTGAATAACCACGATCCTTACTGTTACAAGGAGGTTTGTCCTTTCCAGGTAACAAACATGGCCAATAGAAGAGTTTACACAATGTTCACTGCTAAATAAACAAATTGTTTTGTTGTAAATATCAGGATTACACCTTCGTATGAAAATTGTTGATTTTTTTTTCTCTGTCTTTAAATTGCTGAAACCGTGCTGAACAAAATCTTCCTACTGCATGCATCTACCCATGTTTCACATGAGTTTGGTGTGACATTACAAACAGTCAAACTGGATTAGAGACTATCACAGTGCATGGCTTATACACTTCAAGAACTATTACAAGGAAACATCCAAGCAGGCACACCAACTCTCATGCAACACGGAAACTAGCTGTCTGTTCAAAGAAGAAATATGGACTGTGAAATAGGAATTATATTACAATGCAGTGATTAAGAATGGACTTATAAAGAGTATTTGAACCTTAATGGCATATATTTAATAGATATTACAAGAGTCTTATGATAACTTCCTTACTTTACAGTAAGTTATTGCTGGGCTTGACAAACAGTCCTTTTCTAGCACAAACATGGATAAAATTATACTTTCACTAATAAAAGTGTCTGTTGAGCAGTACAGTTTCACTCTATTTTCCTCCTCCAGGGATATGTTCACACTGACTGGTGTGCCCTTGGGGTCTCTCTCTTGGCTGCATTTTGTCCACACAGCATTCTGTCACTGACATCTTCGGAGAACTCCATTCGATTCCCACCCTTTTGTATCTTTTAATGTACATTAAACAATTGTTTTGGTCTGGGATGCACTAATACATTTTGCTTCAGCTTTTCTTAATCTAAGGTAAATCATTATTTCCTTTCCAGTTAGATGTAAGACACACAGAATAAAATAGTTTTATGAACATATTTAAATTCCAGTGTTTTGTTGGGAGATGCTTCATTCAATCAAGTTCATCCATATCTTCAAGCCTTTTGTAGGTGTTTCCATGATAATATACAGATGTGAAAATGTTTCCAAAATTTCAGCCTACGGGTGGCACAGGACTGTGACATATAGCCCTTCTCTTTGATTATAGTTCACCAACTGTAGAAGCATTACATGATCTCTTCAAGTAATCTGTGAACACTCCTCCCATGAATGACATATTGATTAGCTGTGTAAAATGTTTCCTGAACCCCGCTTTCTGTTGTGACCTGGCATGTTAGGTGACAGTGCTAGGTTGTCGATTTCAGGATCTAGCCAGGCTGTCAGCCGTGGGCTTGCACAAGCAGTGGCTCAGTGGGAGATGGCATGTTTGGTGCCCAAAGCAACTAATAAAAGATCGGTAACCAAACAAACATTTATTGGTCCAAAATATACGGCTGACTTCATTCACGACTGCCTGCAGCTGTGGTGGGCAGAAGTGGTGCTCGCCACATTGGAATGTGCTGACACTAGTGCACCTACACTGCCTCAGTTGCTGCAGTGGTGGAAGCATGGACTCAGTGCCCAGCAACATCACAGGTAGCTGTCTGCAGCTCGGCAGGTGTTGTCTGCACTACCTCTGGCACTAGCAGCTCAGAGAAGTGGATAATTAGGGAGCTCACGCTGACATCTTAGATGACACCCCAGTAAGCATCCACTAGTTCTGCACAGAGCATGTGTAGTTCGACTGAGCCTCATTGCAGCCTCTGACAGGTGTAAGGCCTGCAGCAATGAAGTACATCCACAGGAATAGAAAGCAGGCAGCAGCAATAGCGTGCTCCCTGTGATGATGATTGTTGACTGCTCCCCAGACCTGCTGGTCAGGCCTCCAAAACTTATTGGCTGATATTGCTCACAACTCCCCATCAGTTTTGACTCAGAAGGCAGTACTGCAGCTTGCAGTGGCAATGTCCACTAGGGAGGACTTGCTGTTCCATCACTGACTGAAGACAGTCTCACCGAGCAAAGGATAGACCAACATAGATCCATCCTCCATGCTGAAAACTGAGTACAAGTAGATTAAGCCAGTGGTCAGAAGTAATATTTAAACAGGAACTGTCTTACATGTGTTGCTGTGGCAAGGTGACGATGACTTCACTTGGCTTGATTTTCTTCACCAGTCAGCTTTCTGGACATTTTGTTTGTAGCTGAAAGATGTCTCAACCTTGCCTTTCAGGGGCAGTGGTGGATGTATTCTGCAGTGTCTGTGATCTGAATAATCATTCTTACACCTGACTTAAGTTTCCTTACTCCACACTGTGGGGTCAACAGAATGATGGCATCTCTTTCTCCCTACATCATTTTGCTGGATTGGCAGCTTGGGCACTCAGCTCTTATGGTGCATGGCAATTAACTCTGTCTTGAAGTCATATAACATGCAACATCAGCGATCCTTCCATGTTAGTATTCCTTGTGGGCTGACCCACTTTGTTCACCTCTTGTGTTACTGGGGGAAGCCTTCTAATTTATTCAGTTGCAGAGCCTGTTATTGCGGGGTGCTTCACTCCTCCCCCCTTTAACAAATCCACCTTGGGTTTGACTTGGGGTATTCCTAGAACAGTGTTAATAAACATTTATAAGTGATGCTTAAAACTCATCTGGGTATTGTACCATGTCATTGTATAATATACTTTAAAACATGAACTGTAAAACCAATGTTTCAACTGTTTTACTGCAGCCTTTCTGTCATGCCCTGAGGAATGCAGTTGCAGTAAGGTCCAAAAGTTACTTTTACAATTTATATTTTAAAGTATTTTATAATATGATGTGGTACAATACCCAGATGAATTTTAACCAGCATGACACCAGTCGTGGTAGCCTATTTAGTTATTTACAAAAAAGTTTACATTGTACGCTTTAGTTTTCCACTTTTATCCAATTGAGCTTGAATCTAAATTTCCTCCATTTAATCACAACATCACTTCTCAGAGTTAAGCTTGCTGAACGACGTATCCTACTATTTATGTTTTCGAACAATAAGTCATTACTTAGTTACTAGCATAATATTTTGCCATAACATAGCCCATAGATATTTTGTTTTACAATATCACTCATCCTCCACCGAATAAATCTTTATTCTCTTAATCTATTCCTTATCCACTGCTAGTTATCCAACTAACCGGTATCTGATGCACAGGAAATTCAGGGTGAAGTACAGTTGTTCGTCTAATGTAGAAGCAGATTACATAAATTGCAGCCAGAACCACTACAGTGCTGGGGATTATGAAACTCAGCCATAACGTTGTGGTGTTGCTTAATGTGATATTCTTGCACATTGTGAACAACTTGCTCCAGTGAGATCTGACTCAGATGCAATGCTAATAAGTTATCTAACAAATACAGGAGTTCAGGGTATCATTCAGAAGGGTTAAATTTTGGGATGGCAATACATCTCCAGTGTCTTCTCTGGCAAATACATCAGCTGAGTCAATTGAATGATAGTTGTACCAGTAACCACAGACAGGAAAGAGACAGTTATGCCCATTATGTCACAGGTCATACCATTAATTACCTGTAGTATCCTCCTGACCTGAAGTTTCACCCTATTCATGCCCCTAGGCTTCCCTTGTCGTAACAGTTACTTACTACTACTTCCTGGGAAAAAACAAATAGATCCAGTGCATGCATACGCTCTGAACATAAGGGCGTGGTGACAACATTTTGCTCTTATACTTGGCTGGTTCTATTTACCTCAAGAACAGTTCTGCCTTACATGCCTTGTCACCAGTCTGAACCATTCTAATTGGACAGGTAATAACATTCTACCTCTGACAGTCTTGTAGTTTCCACTGACTTTAGCACAGAGGTCCCTCTTCATTCTGATATTAATAATACTTCCCCTGTTCTCAGACGTACTCACATTCCTATTGCAACTCATCTCATCGTGGATGGTTGGTAAAGCACTGATAACATGCATCCGTGATTGCTACTGAGAATCACATCAACACATATAGTCTTGCACCATCCATACTAATTTCATCACTTCTGATGTATGATCCTTCTGCATAGACTCGATCAGTTGCTATAATTCCATGGTGGATGTTTCTTACGTATTGCGCAGTCCATATAAAAAGTGCTGTGGTGGTAACAATGTAGAACTCAATTGCAAGTGTACCGCATGATGAACTTTTTGCAATGTAGCCACTTCCATTCTTGCATCATTCAAACTGTCCATCAACATGGGTAATAACATTGCCTCAATCATCCTTCCCTTCAGAGTTCAACCCGGCCTGAGCATTATCCAGATCATCATCTATCATTCACATTGTGCTCCAAATATGCTGTGTCAACTCCGTGGTTAATTCTGTTAGTATTCTGGCGTTATTAAGCACAGTTCATTCCAGATTTGCTAACTGACTGATGTGACACTCTACAGGAGCTTTGGTAGCATCCACTATCCATTGTACTTGTTCTAGTGTACTGTTCAGTTTCCGAATGTTATCACTATCTGGCTTGCCAAACAATGTCTTTAGTAGTTTTCCTCCTCTATCTAACCACCCCATCTTCATTGAAGCTAGTGCCTGCAGCAGTAAGACTATTGTTGCTGTTTGTGGCCCCTGTAGCATTGACTCTGGGGATGCAAGCCTTCAAAGGACCCTGTTACTGAACTGGGCCTTGACCTCTATGGTGTCATTACTGCAGCTTTTCATCAGTTTGCCAAATGTTTGTAGACAAAGGGAGCCCATACAGCAGTATGTTTCCCAGTTGGCAATGGTTCTTGTGGATCCAGTATCAAGTTGGATAGAGATGGCATTGATGGACAATGTCAAATTTAATAGCCTATCATAGATAGGGAGAATGGTCTGGACATGTAGGACGTCGGGAGTGTAAACACCTGCAATATCATCTGAGCCAGAATTCTGAGGCTCCAAGCAGGCACAATTGATGTTCAGCTTCATGCAGGACTGAGCAGATTTCAGTTTTGTGTCTCATTCCCCTCACAGGCTGTGCATTTGGTCTGATGGAAGTAGCACTTACGATGATGAAGGGTTTCAAAATAGTTACTGCAGGAGGGCAACTGCCTGGGGCATCATCTTTGGTGGCGGTCAGTGATTTGGGCCGGTGCCGAGGCTGGGTTCAGCGCGTCAGGCAGATGGCAAACACCTGTGAAGGATCCTGCAATTGTGGTGAAGACCTGATGGACTATTCAAACATGAGGGAAAACATCTCCCTAACGATGGGCCATTAAGTCTGAGGAGTTCGTTCCAGGGGCTTTCATCTGGAGAGTGGATGAGGTTCATATTCCTAAACAGTGATGCTGTGTAAGACAGCTTGCACTGATGGTTTGCTAATTGAAAATGGCAATTTCTAGAAAGGCCCTGTAACCTGGCTATCTGATGCCTGTAAGACTGCCCATTCAGAGTATGGCAGTTGAAAAATTTGTGTGTAACATGCACTTGAGAGTCAAATTAGTCCAGTAAACTTGACATATAATAATCGTTTTATCTTGAAACTCTTTCATTAGTCTGTGTTTGGATAAAAACAATAATACGAGATTGTGGGTCTGCCTTGATGCGAAACAGTTATGTTTTTTATTGTTTATTCCCAAACTAGTTTTGGCAACAATATGGCCATCATCAGTGGGTTCTTTAATTCTAATGCCACTTTTGTATATTTTAGAATTAAAGAAGCCACTGATGATGGTGATATTGTCACTGAAACTAGTTTTGGAGTAAATAATAACGAAAAAAAGGGTTTTGCATCAAGGCAGATCTCCACTCCCTTATTGATGACTTAAAACATCATAAGAAATGACATGCTGTTCGCACTCTGGGTTAAGCTGCTGTACTAGGTGGCACCCTACGGGACCTGTGTAGGCCAAAAAGAATACAAGCTGCTGAGTATCACCTGTAATGCTGGGTGCCAGGAAGTGTTGTTCAAGGTAGGTCACTTAGCTGGCTGACATCTAGACCTTCTTAATGCCTGGAATAAGGAGGCACAGTCCAGAGTTCTTTCACTTATGAGTTTATACGTGACAAGCAGTTGGAAAGTTGCACCTGTGTCATGCTGATGGCAGCCAACTTCTCTAACACCAACTCTTGAGCATGTTAAATATTCTGGGGAAGCAGTAAAACTTGGGAGGCACATCCATAGGAGTAGACATGCTGGAATGGTTAACAACTTCTGCAATTTAAAAACCATGCATAGAAACACTGTCTACCTGGGGTGTACCACACACGTAAAATCACAGTCCATGAAAAACATACCCTTTGATATCAGATAAAGTACCCCAAACTGATTAGGCACCCAGTTTACTGAAATACATGTAAACTCAAGTCTCCTTCCTGGAGTTTCATTCGTATCACAAAATTGAAGGTTTCCTATTTAGTCTGAGTCTCAACAAAGAGACTGGTGTGTCACAACTACACACTGACGTGACACCACCGAATCAGGATGGCAAGTGGGCTACCACTTGACCCCTGTAGCAGGCCAGTGGCTGCAGAAGAGCATTTGGCAAAGTTCAATGGCACCAGATGTCCCCTTCAGAACAGAGGTCAAATGGGGAGGATGCACATGCATCACTGGCTACATTGATGCAGAATGCAGCACTACTATTATGCTTCCACAAACAGATTGTGCTGCAAATAGGAATCCTGTATGCATTCACCACCAGCGTACTTAGGGCCGCGCAGGCAGATCTGCAAGCAACTTCATCACAGTCAGATTCCTGATGCCCCCCAATCATGCAGTCAATCACTGCCAGACACTGCAGCACCCACTCCTCATCAGTCTACTTTGCTGGGGTGCCATTCAGCTGGAAGTGTAGTAACTCATTGGTGTTTGATTTTCGGTTGAAGTGATCAATGAACTTTGTGACAGTGAACTTTAAGTTTACAGAGGCAGTTACAGTGTGGACTTTAGTTTTTGCCATTGTAATTCAGACTTCTCCTTATATGTGAAGAAAGCAATATTTCATTGACCAAACTTAATTTTATCATTGGATGTCTCTACTAATAGATGGCCCAGTGGACAGTGAATCAAGTAGTGATCTGAGATTTAATTAACTGCAGTAATTGGAAGAGACTATTTTGTTTCGTTTACAAATTTCCAGAAGAGGAACTTTTGTCAACTCCATTTTCAACTTGTTTGTTTTTTGGTGCAATGATAAACCTTTTCTTAGCAATTTGTGCCACAAACATTCAGAAATGAAACTTATAAATGAAATGTGCTTTGTTCGGGATGTTCATGTGTTCTTGTTGGAGTGTTCTCATCACAGCACATGTCAACTGGTTTTGAGGAACTAAACAGAACTCTGTGCTACTGTTACAGATAGTGGAGTTGTGTGTTAGCTTTTGCAGCCATGGCTACAGCCTCTGATCCAATGGAGCTTCTCCAGAGGATGCAACACACAAATGAACTTTCGCTCGAACGGTTGGCAACTATTACACAGTCTGCACTGGGGCTTGCCACACATCTTGCTCAGATCGACAGATCCGTCCATGACGTTCGGCCGACACCACCTCCCTTGCAGTAGTTCAACAGGAGGGTAGAGCCATGGTCCTGCTACATCACAAGGATGGAACAACATTTTCTGGCACACGATATCTCAGGTAATAAGCAGCAACCTGCTTTTCTCCTTGCTGATGCAGGCCGATCTGTGTACCAACTCATACAACAACTGCACCCAAGGGACTGATAACATTACAGTTAAGTCCCTTTAATCTATGAAACAACCAATCAAATACAGCCCAAGACAGAGCCTCATGCTCTCCCATATGCTACACTGAAATGTAGTTTGCTTTACTATTCTGATTCACATTTTCACGTGGCGACAGCACACCACAAATTTTTTAGCTGTAACAAACTTTCCTCTGAATCTTACAGAGAATGGGTTGCATGACTCCATTGTCTATCACACGACTGTCGCTTCCATTCCACCATCTTGCAATGCAAACAATCCTATTCCTCATCGTTGGCATAAGACAAAGTGTTGGTGCTGTATCCTAATGGTCTTTTGAAGCTGAAAGAGCCCTCCTTGGAGGCATGTTTACCCATTACGTGTGGCTTTGAGCAGTCTCTTCAATCCCTGGGAGCCCTGCAGAACCCCTCAATGATCTTTGCATCATGCCCACCCGCACCAGCCAAACTCCAACATGAGCCTGTTTGAGATCAAGGCCAATGTCGTTTCTGACCCCTCCCTTCCTATTTACAATGCTTTATTAGCCACCAACAACACCAATGGTGCTTTCGCAAATAAAAGTGCAGTGCATGTGGTAAAAACAGACATAAGGTGTGGGTGTGCTGCTCCCCAGCAGCCAAGAATGTCAATTGGACATACACGGAGCCCTCTGATTCATGGAGGGTGGACATGGACTTACCTTCCCCTGAAGTTGCTTTTGTCCAGTCCATCTTGCCACTGTAAAACAAATTAATATCTATTTCGATTTATATGGACAGTGTCCTAGTTGAGCTTCAAATCAGCACTGGATCATGGATGATCTGCTGCTACTATTATTGATCGGCTGACATGCCAATGGATTAGGTCCCCCCACAACATTTTGACACTCTGTTATGCAGGTTTAGCAATGATTTGATCTCCGTCACAGGGGCTTTCATGCTCTTGTTGCAATATGGCTCCGTGTCCCTCACAGCCCACAGATTTGCTGTCATGGCACCATGATGCATCCAGTCTGCTGGGCCTGGTCCTATCTGAAGCCTTAGGACTGCAAATTTGTGATGCGGAAGCCAGTGTCAGTGCCATCAACAAGGGTTCATATCAGGCTCTTAGTTCGAGCTCTTAGTTTCGCAATTACAATGTGGTGGTCTGAATCCACATTAACTCCTCTGTAGGTATGTATATCAGTAAATTTGAGAAATGCTTGGCGTCAATAATAACATGATAATTTTGGTTGAAGGTATGCTGATCACAGCTACACAAAGTTGCTTTATGGATCCTTTTGTGTGGGAGCATAATGCTACCTACAGCTGTTATGTGATAGGGCAAACTGAACAACTCTGTGTCCATTATCATTTATGTATTTGAGGAGGCTATGCTTTCCTACTGCTGGATGGTAATGATCTTCTTTTCCAATCTATGCATCGAGGTCTCCAGTAATTATTTTAACATCATGCCCAGGGCATCCATCATAGGCTCCCTCAAGGTTATCATAAAAGGCTTCTTTGTCATGGTCATCTGCTACTTCTGTGGGTGCATGTACATTGATCAATGAATAGTTTGTGAACTGGGTCTTCAGTCTTGGTTATGAGATTCTAAATGTTATTCCAGTAAATCCGCCCACTATATGTTTAAATTTTTGTCTTACTATGAACCCTGTACCAGATTCATGGTTGCTATCTGGACCATGGTAAAAAAATTATCCAAATTCCCATGTCAAGCACTCCATGTACATTCTATCACATTTCCTGTAGAGCCACTATGTCTGCCTTGGTTTTATTGAGCTGTTCTAGCAATGACCTCAGGACCTCCACCCTGTATAATGAACTTACATTCCAGGTTCCAATTAAACACATCTTATTTCCTTTTTCATTTGCCATTCCAGTGCTGTGTTGCTGTCCATGTATCAGTTCGGCTTCTTTACTTTGAGCTTTCTGAACAGGTTTTCTGTAACAGGAAAGGGTTGTTACCCACTTGCCGAACCCCCATCTTAAAGGACCAGGATTTGTATCAGGCTTACCCCTAATGGAAGTTGTCTTCACTATGCCACTAGAGCCCTCCTTGTTCTATGTTGTGGGACGTACTTTGGCTTCTCCATCATGACCACTCCAGCTTGCATAACCCTACCAGTAGCTATGCTACCACTGGTACAGCTCTTGACCTTGACAGAACATGCAAGACCCCCCACCCTCCACACCGAAGGTGCGTCTCCGACAAGGCGGCATCCCTCGGAGGGTTTTGTTTAGGATATTCATATGTTCTCGCTCGAGTGTCCCTACCACAAGACACCCAATGTATGCTTAATTAGCAAAAGATCAAACTGAATAACAGAAGTCCAAGTTCTTTATTCACTAGGAATTGAAAGTTTAATAATACTACATGGCAACAGCCCAAATACTAATGTTCCCAATTGTCCATGCTGCATAGGCCAATTCTTGGGATAGTTCAAAGATGGCTGCTGGCTGTTCCACATAGTGAAGAGTCTCAGCAGGGAAAGTGGCCATTGGAGATCCGGTTGCATGATGATTCCAAGCAAGTAGACCCATGAGGATGGTGACTTCTTGAGACAAGCCTGTTGGCTAGGTGAGTGCTCAAAATTTCTGTGCTGGTGGTTGCAGACGTGCCCCCCCCCCCCCCCCCTCCCCAAGTTCCTGGTGTAGGCCACCCTTGATGGCCTGCTGTTACGTGGGAGGGTAAAGAACTCCAACACAGCAGTTACTGCTTCTCTACTGACAACACTAACTCTCCACCTGCTTTTATACTGGTGGGTATGGCTCCCATGAAATCTATTGGTTAGTTCTGCACTACACAAGGGAGTCTGTACACTTTTGATTAGATAGTGTATACAAACACAAACAAGAATGGTATTGTGCAACATTAATTTTTAGCAACTGTTCTGTCTGACATTTACTTTAGCGACTGACATAGGATATTTGAAAAATGGGTAAATTTCTGTAACATGTATGTATGAGGAGAATACAGCACTAACAAGCTGTGGGAAACAAACTATTGTTTGTGATCAAACAATGGCTTACAAGATATGGTGTGGAAGTATCCACTGCAAAATCATATGCAGGAAAGTTTTCTAGGGTCAGTGCAACTCTGCCGTAGGTAATTACACTAGGCCTGTAACAGGCTCAAAGTTAGTTGCCGTATACCTGACATTCCCCATAAACCAAAAATTATTAATCTACAAGGTGCACATAAGAAATGTTACTTAGAACATGAGGTACCCATCAATATAATCAGAATTATGATGGGGTTATGGTGGGAACAGAGTGTTCTCATAGCACCTACATTTTCCCAGGCTCTGGTACTCCCACGCACTGATTACGACAGTGGTTGTTACTGATTTGCCATAGGTGACCTCCTTGACAAAAAATTGACAATACAAAATTAAAAACCCTTTCATGTTCATTATTTTGAATGTAATGTTTTTAATTTTATATTGAACAGATATAGTCCCTTAATCATCTTCTACGAAGATGGACTTACAGGGGGAGGGGGAGGGGGGGGGGGGGAGAGAAAGCAAGGAAGGCCCACTGTAATTTTGTTTGAAGTATGTCTTCAACTCACCTATGCCAAGAGCAGCACTATTACATTTTTCCCCCTGAAGCATTTAATCACAAACTGAATGCTTCAAATCTGAATCTAAGATGCTTAATAGAATGCTTTTGGATTGCTACTATTCTTTTAATAGAAGAGGACTTGAACATTTTGTGGATGTCTGGGAAAATTATAAGGATTCTGCAAACAAATAGTTTCAACATGCCATTCTCACAACATATCATTCCTAGTGAAAGCGATAAGTGGCACTGTTTTTGAAAATAGGTCCACTTAAAATTTTGACATAGTTTTTAAGGCAGCACTTAGAACACACACTAACACTTCATAAACCACTAACTTAGTTGGAAGCATTTTATAAATTCCATGTGTGCAGAAGACTGGTTTATTAAAATCACCAACACATGAAAACAACATGACTACATAACTTTTGCCATACTAAAAGCACTATATTTCTGCAAGTAGGTGATAGTTGCTTTATGTATGAGCTGCTGAGAGCCAAATAGTATAGCTCAATTTCTCCCAGTTCTGAGAAATAAAAGATTTTTTTTTAAATGTAAATTCCTGCTTTATAATAATTCATTTGACGAAATGTACAAATGAAATATTGTAATTATGTTTACTACAGACATTTTGGTTATTTGTAGCTTACTCATAGTGAAATAAAGAGATGTACCATTCTGCATTCTGCTTATTAACATTTTGGTGAAGTTGAATACCTGAGAAGATATATGGTGTCTTTTAATCTCCATAACTGCAATTTATTTATAAAACATACACATAATTTAATATAGTAAATGTGAGCCTGCATTTATTACTCCCATTACACACATTTCTCTCACAAATTGAGTTAAAATAATTGCTATATACTGGCTCTAACAGTTCAGCAGTGCATTCATCTAGGGTTAATAAATAAATTGTTTCTAAATGTCAAAATTTCTTAAGTTTAATTCTTTCATGTTGATATTTCAAGAGGTTTTATAAAGGACCATGTCTGTTTACTCGATTTCACTGTCCATATCATCTTCCTCTGCTAAAGGGTTTTGTCTTGTTTTATTTTGTATTGTTTTAGGGTGCGAAAACAAGTCAGAACCTTAGAACACTAAGACGAAAAAGAAGTTACAAGCAGCTACATGTTAAGCCCAATCGATGGAAGGAAAGAGAGGTAAGAATAAGGCCTTCCCCTTGGAGAAAGGTCCACAAAATACGCTGTAGACACAATGGAGGTCCCAAACTAAAGATTAAATGTTGTTCGCCATATTGCTATGATGGATAAAAAGTAAAACACGGTTCACAGGCCGTGTGTTGTTGTTCACTAAAACAGCTGATAACTCAGATGGCAAACATACATTAGAATGTAAGTGGTTAAAAAAATGGTATTCAGCCAGGAAATGGTGAAGAGTCAAAGGCTGATGAGAATAAGCACAAAGTGGTGGAGGATCACCACTTAAAAAATGGCAATGGCAAAAATGACAGTGCCCCATATGCAACCTAACTAAAATGGCCTCCTTGTGGTGATAGGGCCGAGAATAGGTTGGCCAAGCCGCTGGGAGAGGTTAATTCCCCAGAACTTGTTCCAATGAAGGGAAGACCAGTGGTGATTCCAAAGGGATAATTCTCGCTGACAGATGGCTACACAGAGATCATCAGAGGAAATGGAAGTACTAGTGGGCCGAGGTATGAGGACCGCAGTTTTACCAGCAGTTTCGTTTCCCATCAGACAATTGTGATCGGAGACCCACATAAAAATCACAGTGACTTCCTCAAGAGAGAACAAGTTGAAGCTTTCTGGGACCTGTTGTACAAAGGTATGGACTGTGTACAGCACATGGAGGCTCTGTAGGGCACTGAGAGAATCAGAGCAGATGACAATCCAATAGCCTGTGTTGCTGGATGCAATGCATGCCCTGCTAAAGGGCGAAGAGCTCTGCTGTAAATAATGAGCAGTGTTGTAGGAGCCAATACTGAAAATCATCGGTGACAATGATGAAAGCATACCCGACACCACTGTCAGTCCGAGAGCCATCAGTCTACACAAAGGTACTATCGTGAAGTTCCATGCAAAGGTCAAGAAACTTACAGTGATTGATCGAATCTAGAGTAGTGTCCTTAGGAAGCAAATGAAGTCCAAGGTGAACACGGGACGCTGCACAAAGCCAAGGTGATGAAGGGTTCGCATTCATGTGGAAAGTGGCAGGTAGCATGAAGTTAAGCTGCCAGAGCAATAGCCGAAAGCCAACTCCAACAGGTACCAAAGAGGGACACTGCATTCTTGTGGTCAAAGGGGTCATCGAAGAAGGAGGCGTAGGATAGGTGGCTGGTTATGGCAGATAACAGACTCCAAATTGGTAGATAGTATTTAGACAGCATAAGATAGACACACCCATAGCCTAGTTTCGAATGGACAAGGGATCAGTACAAATGAAGGAGGGTGGTCCGATCCGCTCCCCAGGAAGTACCGCTTAGGACACTTAGGACATTGAGGGACTGGGTACATCAGGCAGCAAGGTAAGACGTGGGAGTACCAAGAAAGTTTTCGATGAAGCATGAGCCCCAGGCATTTCATAGTTTCAGTGAACAGAAGAGAAACAGGCCTGAGATGTAAAGACAGTGGAGGAAACCCATTGTGCCACCAGAAATTCATACAAACAGTTTTGTGAGTGGAAAAGCGAAAGCCATTGTCGATGCTCCATGAGTAAAGACAATCGAGACATCGCTGAAGATGCCGCTCAGAGAGACAAGTATGTGGAGAACTGCAATACATTGCAAAATCGTCAATGGAAAGGGAGCCAGAGATACCTGGTGGAGACAGGCCACAACAGGATTAATGAAGCCCTAAGGCACGCTGTTTTCCTGGATAAAGGTATCCGAACCCACACTTACCTTGGAAACTCTGTCTTTTAAAAATTTCTGAAGAAAGTGGGGCAGGTGGACTCAGAAGCCCCATGTGTAGAGAGTATGGAGAATATAAGTCCTCTGGTCGTGTAGTAGGCTTTCTCTAAATCAAAAAACATGGTCACAGTCTGGTATTTCTACAGAAAACCATTCATGACATGGGTTGACAGAGTAATGAGATGGTCAACTGCAGAATGGTGTGCTCAAAATCCACATTGTGCAGTCGTAAATTGTGAGACTCAAGTCACCATACCAGCCAGGCATGAATCACACACTCCATCATCTTGCAAACACAGCTGGTGAGAGGAATGGGACAGTTGCTAGAAGGACAATGTTTGTCCTTCCAGGGCTTAGGTATGGGTATGACAGTGGCTTCATGCCAGCATCTGAGAAACATGCCATCTACCCAAATGCGATTGTATGTATAAAGGTGAAAGTGCTTGCCTGCAGGAGAAAGATTCTGCAACATTTGAGTGTGAACACTGTCTGGCCCTGGGGCAGAAGATCAGGATGAAGTGAGAGCATGATCTAAGTCTCTCATAGTAAAGGTGGCATTGTTGCATTCATGATTCTAAGAGGAGAAGGGTATCACCTGGGCCTCCTCCACTCGATTCCTAAGATGGAACACAGGGTGACAATGGGTGGAGCTTGAAATCTCCACAATATAATGGCTCAAGGTGTTGCAGAAAGAAATAGAGTCCTTTATGACATCATCTGTTACGGACAGGCGAGAAATTGGGGAGTGGTCTGTGGTCCCAGAGAGCTGTCAGATATTGGCCAACATGATAGAAGAGGGCTGGAACTGATAAAAGAACTAGTAAATGAAATTCAGCTAGCTTTCTTCCTCTCCTAAAGAATGTGACAACACTGTACATGCAACAGTTTGTAGTGAATGCAGTTCCCCGTCATAGGATGATGGTTAAAAATGCGGAGAGCACGTCTCTGTATGCAAATTGCATCGTGGCATGCCTCAGTCCATCAATGGAACACAGACAAGGTGCAGTAAAGGTGAAGTGTGAGGAATGGAACGTTCTGCAGCAGTAAGGATAACGTTTGTAAGATATTCTAAGTGGTCATCACAACTGGGGAAGTGTTTTTCTTCTAAGGTCACCAGGGAGGAGTAAGCCCTCCAGTTGACTGTAGAAAGCTGCCAATTGGGTTTACATGCAGATGAGGTAGGAGTCAGCAAATGGATAGCACATGGGAAATGGTCGCTTGAGTTTGTGTTAGAGAGAATGGACCATTCAAGGTGACGGGCAAGCTGGGCACTGCATAAAGAGAGGTCCAAATGGGAATACGTGTGTGGGGTCCGAAAGGAATGTGGGTGATCCAGTGTTAAGGTAGATGAGGTTGAATTGACTGAGGTCAGCCAAGAGGGCAACTCCCCGGACAGGTTCTGAAAGAGCCCTAAAGGGGATGGCATTCATTAAAGTCACTGAGCAGCAAAAAGGGTGTGGGAGTTGACCAATAAGCTGGAGTAAGTATGACCTGGTGACACCGAATGAGAAAAGGATGTAGACTTTTCAAAGAGAAATGGTGAAACAAGGAAGGAAAATCCAGACTGCAACTGCTTGTAGCTGGGTTTTCAATGAGATGGTTTGACTATGATCATCATCCTCAGTGAGCAGCACGACTCCCCCACGATACGGAATGTTGTCCTCAGGGGGAAGGTTAAACGTGACTGGAAAGAAATGCAAGAGGTCAAACTGGTCGTGAGGACACAATTTTGTTTCCCGGAGGCAGAAAACAAGTGGACACTGTTATGCCAAGAGAAGCCGTAATTCCTCCTTGTTGGATATAATGCTGCAAATGTTCCATTGGAGGAGAGTCATGACAGGGAAAGGGGAGGGAAAAAATGAAGTGTTGTCACCTTGGCGGCTGCCCAGTGCCAGCCTTCGAGGGCTCACTGCTACAAGGTGCACAGGCTGGAGGGCCTGGTCCTTGAGATCTACAGAGACATCAACACTGTCTCTGGCTAGCCCTGTGAATTCCAGGGCAGAAAAATGGTAGGTGGAGTGCACCGGCAAAATGGAGGTTGGCTGTGTGAGGGTATCATGCGGTGACACCATTAAGAGGATCTCCAGAGTCGCTGAAGGAGATCATTTGCTTTTGATTTCTCGATGCCTTTGTGGTCGGCAGATGAAGATTCAGATGTTTGTTGGCTGGAGGGATGTAAAAAATCTTCACAGGAGAATTCTTTATGTCCTTTCTGGCCTGCCGGTTGTGTAGCACGTGATTTCGTCCCTGGAGTTGAAGATTTGGTGGCTTTTTGCACAGCTGGAGGATAAATAGATGTGGATGCTACCATGACACTGGGTGGTTTTACAACTGTGATGCTGAATTTGAGGTTGCACGTCTGCGTGGAGGTGTCCTTTGTGGAGGGAGGTGTAGCAAGAAACTTATTGTTAAGTGCCAGAGGGTACAATCCAGCACTTCCAATTAGCCAACAACTTGTGAGTGACAGGGTACGACACTTTTTCCTTCACCCGGATCTCCTGGATGGCCCGCCCATCAAGATACAAGGGACATTTCCAGGATGAGGCAGCTTGGTCGCTATCAAACTGACATGGCGGGGAAGAGGGGGCAAGCAATTGCCCTTGCACGAACATTTGGCCAGGTGTTGACTGGACATTCAAGTGTGGTTATACTGTCGATACTGGTAGCAGCGTATCAGATTTAGAATGTGTGGTCAGACCAAGATGACTCCATAGTCTGCTTTGATCTTTGATGGAACCACTACTCTATCAAATGTGAGAAAAACGGTGTGTGTAGGCACCAAGGTGGTATCCACCTTTTTCATGACCTGATGGACAGCAGTGACACCCTGATCAGAGAGGTGGGAATTTGGATTTCTCTGTCAGACCATTGAGCTGGCTAGCATAAATAACACCATGCAAAGAATTCAGCGTTTGATGGGTCTTGACATGAACAGGATAGCTGTGGAGGAGCGAAGCTGCAAGCAGTTGGTGGGCTTTGGCATCACAAGTTGTCTCCAAAAGCAAAGTGCCATTATGTATGCGAGAGCAGGATTTCACATGGCCAGGAATTGTATCATCTCCTTTCTGCATAATAAATGGATTAACCATAACAAAGGACTAACCTCCTTCAGTATGTGATACCATGAGGAATCAAGATGCAGCAGGAAGAGTCTTGGAATCTTTAGTCTCATTCCGTTTACGTTTAGTAGATGTAGAATGAGGTGGTGATTGGTTCACTGTGAGAAAATCCCCCATGATTACCAGCATCTCTGACAGTGTGCACCCTCAGAGGGTGCACATCTCTCGAACTCGAACTCCTCTCAGAGGGACTAGTTGGGAATTTGGGAAGGTAACGGCTAAGGCAATCACCCCTCCCTGGGCCTGGTCTATACCAGGGGGTATGTGCAAACCCTACCTGTTGATTTGGCGCTCGGAATAATTTATTTTTTTTTTTTTTTGTGATTTTAGGGCGCACAACTACAGTGGTCGTTAGCGTCCAGACTAAATTATGAATGCACTACGAGGCACAATGTTATAACAGCAACAAAAAAGGACAACACTATAAAAGGCACATTAACAGGCAAGGGATTAAAAGAAAACAGCATAATCAAATGTCCTTAGACAGGTTTGTCAAGTGGATAAAACGAAGAACGCAAGCAGCTGCTCCTGGGTCATGCGCTAAAATTTCATCCAGAGTACATGGCAGGCCAAGATCAATGCACAATGTATTAAAATTCGGACAGGACGTTAAAATGTGGCGTACCGTCAGCAATTGCGCACATGGGCAGAACGGCGCCGGCGCAGCCATCAGCAGATGGCGGTGGCTGAACCGGTAGTGTCCAATCCATAACTGGGCCAGAACGACCTCCTCCCGCCGAGAAGGGCATGAAGAGGTCGTCCAAGCCGTGGGGAGAGGTTTCAAGGCCCGAAGCTTGTTGTCAGTAAGTGTAGACCAATCAGCATGCCACAGCGATAAAATGCGCTGACAAATGACCCTGCTAAAATCAGATGAAGGCACACAACAAGAAGCTGTCCGAGACTGGAGGACTGCAGCCTTGGCCGCGGCATATGCAGCTTCGTTCCCAGGGATACTGACATGGCCAGGAACCCACATAAAGGTAACTGGAGAACCGTTGTCTGCCAGCTTTGAAGAGAGCATTGGATTGGGTGCAAGAAAGGGTGAACCGGATACGTATCACTGAGGCTCTGGATGGCGCTCAGGGAATCAGAGCAGATGGCATAAGCAGAATGTCGGTGGCGGCAGATGTAAAGAACAGCCTGATAGAGGGCAAATAGCTCAGCTGTGAAGACTGAACAATGGCCATGGAGCTGGTATTTGAAACTCTGTGCCCCGACAATAAAAGAACACCCAACACCGTCATTGGTCTTAAAGCCATCTGTATAAATGAAGATCATATTAATGAACTTTGATCGAAGTTCGACAAACCACGAGCGGTATACCGAAGCTGGGGTAACCTCCTTTGGGAGCGAGCTGAGGTCAAGGTGAACGCGAACCTGAACCTGGAGCCAAGGTGGCGTTTGGCTCTCGCCCACTCTAAAGGTGGCAGGGAGTGGAAAATCAAGTTGCTGAAGGAGGCGACGAAAGCGAACTTCAGGGGGTAGCGGGGCAGATACATACAACCCTTATTGATGGTCGACAGAGTTGTCAAAAAAGGAATGATAAGATAAGTGGACAGGCATTGATAATAGCCGACAGGCATATCGACAAAGCAGTATATCGTGCCGGTAGGTTAGTGGCAATTCACCGGCTTCAGCATGAAGACTCTCGACGGGACTAGTATAGAATGCTCCGATCGCAAGACGTAACCCCCGATGATGTATAGGCGGTGTAAGATGGATGGCCGTGCAGAGGAGTATACAAAGCTCCCATAATCCAGTTTTGAGCAGACGATCGACCAATATAGGCGAAGTAGGACGGTTCAATCCGCTCCCCACGACGTACCGCTGAGAACCCGGAGGACATTTAGGGAACGGGTAGCCAAATATGACACATGTGGGGACCAGCTAAGTTTCCTGTCAAATGTAAGACCTAAAAATTTTGTTGTCTCCATGAATGGGAGAGCAATGGGACCGAGATGTAAGGACGGTGGGAGAAACTCTTTGTAGTGCCAGAAGTTAATACAGACCGTCTTCTCGGCAGAAAAAGAAAGCCATTCGCAACACTCCAGGAGTAAAGATGGTCAAGACAACGCGGAAGACAGCGCTCCAGGAAACATGTTCGCTGCATGCTGCAGTAGATGGTAAAATCGTCCACAAAAAGGGAGCCTGATACATCAGCTGCGAGGCAATCCATTATTGGATTAATCGCTACGGCGAAGAGAGTGACACTCAAAACTGAGCCCTGTGGCACCCCATTCTCCTGGCGAAAGGCGTCGGACAGGACAGAACCCACACCTACCCTGAACTTTTGATCCATTAAAAATGCACGAATAAAAAGAGGGAGGCGACCGCTAAGGCCCTATGTATGCATGGTGCGGAGAATGCCCACCCTCCAACAGGTGTTATAAGCCTTCTCCAAATCAAAGAACACAGCCACTGTCTGGTGCTTCCACAAGAAGTTATTCATAATTAAGGTCGACAAGGTAACCAGATGGTCAACAGCAGAGCGGCGCCTACGTAATCCACATTGTACATTGGTAAGTAGGCATCGAGATTCGAGCAGCCAAACCAAACGAGAGTTAACCATTTGTTCCATCACCTTACAGACACAGCTGGTAAGGGAAATGGGTCGATAACTGGAAGGCAAGTGCTTGTCCTTCCCCGGCTTAGGAATCGGGACAACAATAGATTCGCGCCAGCACGTGGGAACATGACCCTCAATCCAGATGCGATTATAAGTATGAAGAAGAAAAACTTTACCCGCAGGAGAAAGGTTCTTCAGCATCTGAATATGAATAGAATCAGGCCCCGGAGCAGAGGACAATGACCGGGCAAGTGCATTTTTGAGTTCCCGCATGGTGAATGAGGCATTATAACTTTCATGATTCGAGGAGCGGAAGTTAGGTGGCCTTGCCTCCTCTGCCTGTTTTTGGGGGAGGAAGGCAGGGAGGTAATGAGCGGACCTCGAGACCTCTGCAAAAAATTGGCCGAAGGCATTGGAGACATCCTCAGTGGCCACAAGGACGTCATTTGCGACCGTCAAGCCAGAAACTGGTGAGTGGACCTTAGTGCCAGATAGCCGGTGCAGGCTACCCCAGACAACAGAAGAAGGAGTAAAACTGTTGAAGGAGCTTGTGAAAGCAGCCCAGCTGGCTTTCTTGCTTTGTTTAATAACATGACGACACTGCGCACGTAATCGCTTATAATGGATACAATTCGCCATTGTAGGGTGGCGTTTAAAGGTGCGTAAAGCACGTCGACGAGCACGTATAGCGTCTTGACATGCTGCGGTCCACCAGTGGACCGGTACGCGATGTGGAGAAGAAGTAATATGAGGGATGGAATATTCAGCAGCAGTGAGAATGACTTCCGTGAGGTGTGCAACCTGACTATCACAGCTTGCGAAGTTTTGATCCTGAAATGTTGCCCTGGAAGAGAAGAGCCCCCAGTCTGCTTTGGAGATGTTCCAACTAGTTGAGCATGGAGATGGGGTATGATGCAGGAGATGGATAACACAAGGGAAGTGGTCGTTCGAATACATATCAGAAGGAGTGTACCACTCAAACCGACATGCAAGTTGGGGAGTACATATAGAGAGGTCTAAATGGGAATAGGTGTGAGTTGTGTCCGAAAGAAAAGTAGGGGCACCAAAATTGAGGCAGACAAGATTGAGGTGGTGGAGAAGGTCTGCTAACAGGGAGCCTCTCGGCCAGGATGCTGGAGAGCCCCAAAGGGGATGGTGGGCGTTGAAGTCTCCAGTCAACAAAAATGGTGCAGGTAGCTGAGCAATAATTTGCGTCATGTCTGCCCTAGGACGGCAGACGACGATGGAGTGTAAACAGTACAAATGGAAAATGTGAAAGTGGGGAGAGTAATTTGGATGGCAACTGCCAGCAGATCGGTGTGCAATGTGATGGGATCGTAGTAGATATCATCCCGGACCAGCAACATAACCCCACCATGAGCCGGAATACCTGCCCCAGGGGGTAGGTCAAAACGCACAGAGGTATAGTGTGCCAAGTCAATACGATTGCATGGGCGTAGCTTCGTTTCCTGGAGAGCTACTACGAGCGGACAGTGCAAGCGTTGCAGCAACTTTAAGTCCTCTCGGTTGGAGCGAATATTCCAATGAAGAAGTGCCATCGTGAGAAGAAAAGGAAAAAGGAGAAGCAAGCAGGGGCCACCTCGAAGGCCACTGAGGGCCTGGCTTTGAACGAGCACTGCTGCTGCTATCAATAGGCAGAGAGTCATCGTCCATTTTTCAATAGGTTCGTCGTCCACCATGTTAAGATGGTTGGGAGGGGGAGCTTCCACCGCTGGTGAATGGCCAGATGTTCGGCTACCAGCGGTGCGGCCAGGCGAAACAGATGACGACAACCACTGGGTGGCGCAGGAGAAGAAACACGCTGTGGCGGAGAAGGAGAACTTTTCTTCCTATGAGCCTTCTTGGAAGGTCGTTTAGTCGAAGTACTGCTCAATGGCTGGGAGTTTGGGGTACATAAGAAGTCTTCACAGGACGGTTCCTTCTTGAAGGCCTGTGCATCTGACTTCTGGGTCTTAGTCGTGGCAGAAGCTGATGAAGGTGCTTGTGTCTTAGGGGTGACGGGAGAAAGAGGAGACGTTGACCGGGTGATCTTAGCACTGGCCGAACGGATGACCGTAGCGCTAAAGGTCAGATCGCATGTCTGTGTTGATACCTCCCTGGTAGGCCGAGGAGAGGCGAGAACGGTACTGTATTTCCCCGCTGGGAGCAGCGTGGGCTTCCTACTAGCAAAAAGCTTGCGAGCAGCTGAGGTGGACACTTTCTCTTTGACCCGAATTTCCTGTATACAGCGTTCATCCTAGTAGATAGGACAGTTGCGAGAGGACACTGCATGGTCACCCTGACAGTTCACGCAATGAGGAGATGGAGGTGGACAGTCACCCTCATAGGCATCCCTGCCACAAGTGACGCATTTAGCCGCATTAGAACAAGACTGGCGGGTGTGGGTAAAACGCTGACACTGGTAGCAGCGTGTAGGTGTCGGGACGTAGGGGCAAATAGAAATAACCTCATAGCCCGCTTTGATGCGCGACAGCAGCTGAACACTATCAAAGGTCAAGAAAAGTGTCCGGGTTGGTACAATGTCATTGTCGACCTTTTTCACGACCCTATGGACAGCCGTCACGCCCTGCTCAGCGAGGAAAGACTGAATCTCCATGTCAATCAATCCGTCGAGTGATCTAGTAGATACCACACCACGCGACAAATTCAAAGTGTGGTGAGCCTCCACCCGGACACGGAACGTGTACAGGAGTGTGGCCCGAAGGAGTTTTTGTGCCTGAAAGGTGCTCTGTTTCCAAGAACAAGGTACCGTTACGCATCCTGGTACATGACTTGACAGGTCCGGCTATGGCATCTACGCCCTTCTGAATAACAAAAGGGTTGACATATGAAAAATCCTTTCCGTCCTCAGATCTAGAAACTACGAGGAACTTTGGGGCAGGCAGTAGTACTTTTGTCACTGGTGGCTGGTCAAGTTTCCGTTTTTGGGCAGAAGTTGAGAGAGAAGAAGAAGAGAAATCCATTGCGGATGAATCCCCCACGATTGCCAGTGTCTCCAATGGCGCACTCCTTCCTTGTGGGGACCCTCTCAGAGGGAGGGTGAGAATTACATGTTGCGCAGTCACCTATCATGCATCAGAAGTGCGGGCTGGCCTTTAGGAGCACACAAGGAGGAAGAAGAAACAAAGTGGAACCTAAAAATGCTAAAGAAGAGGAAGGATAGGAGATGGAGAAAGAAAGAAAGAAAGAAGAAAGAAAAGAAAAACAGGAGGGGCTGTTTTGATGTCAGGCTACTGAAACTTCAGAACACATTCCCAAAAATATCCCAGATATGTTCCCCAAAGGAGGCGAAAAAGAGTAGCAGGAGGGGAGGATAGATATGCAGCACTGAAGGGAAAAGGTGCTGCAAAGGCTGGGGCCCCATGGTAGCCAAGCACGAACCCACCAAAGAGTGGTGAGCACCTGGGGGGAGGGGCTCTGCTAAAGGATCAACACGTCGAGATCCAGATTCCTTAGCCAAACTTGAAGTTGTTTGAAGAAAGCACAGTGCACCGGAGGGATGTACGGAAGAAGTGTCATCATGTCTCTCCTTTTTGCCACAGTCACAGGTCGCATAGCATTGTTGAGAGCAGTGAGTTGAACATTATACAAGCAAGAACAGTCACGAGTATGATGTGAAGTTGTAATATGCAAAGGTTTGAAAGGGGTTCCTGCATCAAGAGATTCTTTGTAAAAACAAGATGTGGGCAATCTTTCTGGAAATGAAGCCATTGAATGTGAAGCCAATTGAACTATTAATTTTGCGTGTTACTCTTTCAAAATGTAACACTTTTCTCTAGATTATTTGTAGGGACAAAAATCATTAAGGACCAATCTACAAATGGTAGAGGGTTGTTTTCTCCTTGCCTTTTGAATGACATTACACCAATCATCCGGAGTGAAAATATGAGCTGTTCTTGGTTTTGTCTCGATAACTCTGAAATCCCTATTGCTTGGCAGAAAGGAGTGTTTTGATAACATAAAACTTATGGTCAAACATACAGATCTCATTTCTTGAATTCTTTACAATCTCTATCTGAATTAGTGCAAATTTCAAATTCTGATTTTGATCAATTACTACATCACTGACACTGTTGTTATGTGATGAGAATCATGGGCATACAATTCAACATGCTTCAGAAGGCAGGAACCTATTTCTTGGGAGCTTTTTGATGGCAAAGCCTCATTCCAAATGTGCGTAAAGCCATCTGACATGTGAGCATTCTTTTATAAGCGTTTTGTGAATAGATCAAACAAAGCACAACGTGTGGTTTATGTATTCAATGAGACACTTCACTGTTTGATTTGTGTAGGCTTTAACCTAAGACTCCAACATGAAGTGTAAACTTCCCTCATAAAGACAATTTCTGCTTTAATAACATCTGGATATTACAAATCTAAAAGAAAGAAAACAATGCTAATACTTACTAGTACTGTTGCAATGCCTTTTTAATAAACATGCGAAACAAAACGATCACGCTTCACTGATACCACTATTCCCGTATGTGTTCTTAGCTCTGGCATAAGAGGAAGAATCAATTTGGCACTCTCAAGCAGCTCCAATTGGAGTTATTACTCTACTACTTCTCCACAACAAATTTCTATGCATTATAAGTAAACTGAGTGGTATAACCCAAAAACTAAAATTTTTTGACTTACACCACTCTGCTTCTTGGCGGCTCATATAATACTCTAGCATCTGTGAATAGTTTCAGTGTCAATGAGACAGAAAAAGCTACAGCACATAGGATCAGAAGTGCTGAAATATGTGCGAGAAAATGGCAAATCTATTATCTCAAACAGGGAAAAATTGTGTAACAGGAATACTGGCAACGAAATTTTTTACTACCCATGCAAAGAAGTAGTTGTGGCAAAGGACATAACTTTGATTAAAATCTCAAGTAATGATTCCAGATATATGTTCCTTAAGAGGCAACAGTAATGAGAGCAGACAATGAGATGCATAGTCAAGAACTATGCAACATTTCACATGACAGTTATCCTGTCCTTAAGATCTCATCTGCGCTTTGTCTCACAGTGCTTGGCTTTTTCAACTTCTAGATTAAGATTTAAGCATGGGCAGTTTTGCTATCATTTGCACAGGCTGCACACCATGGAGACTCCTTTTGTTCTTGTACAGAATAAGAGGTCTCAAACCATCTTTATGTGAGTGTCCCAAATAATATGAAATTATTGAAGCCCGCTAACACAAACTTGAAAAGCATGGCCATCCATTAAAAAATTGTTAGCAATATAGTATCACAGGACATACAAAGTGCTTTTTATATATGGTACTACTGCAAACATTCACATCCCATGCCACAACATTGCAATGAGAGTTTAAAAACACAAACAGTAATGATCTGTAACAAATCAAAGTTGGATAATATTTATATGAATAAACTTGCTGCACAACAAATTTGTACCCAAAAATAGGGCCTACAATAAAACAAAAAAGTACTTTTTCCATCTCTTTAGTGACTTCAGCTCAATTTCAATTTGTTTAGCACTTTCTGTATGGTGATTGAAGACTTTTTCATACATTCCCTCCTCAGTTTTTACAATCATGATTACTGTCTGGTATTTATATCTTGCTAATATATCCAAACTGCTCAGGAAGGGCATCCTCTTTGGTTTGTTAATAAGATTGGTGTTGACATTACAAATCATGTGTTTATATCATTGGCATGTAGAGAATTTCAGACTGCCATCTTGTTCCCACAGGCAACTACAAGAATGTATATTGACACAGACAGAGCCCCACATGCCTGGAAGTGTGTCCCAGCACAGCTTACCTTCAGGCCATGATATGCTTTGGAGTTTTGTGCCACCTTGTGAAGTGGCCAGTACAGTCAAGATCTTCATTCTCAAATGTGAAACAATGTTATACCATCACCACCAACACTGATTATGTGCATCTAGAGATTAGGATGGACAAGGACGGGAACTGCTGACCAGCTCTCAACTTGGGACTTCAGTTCTCCAAATATGAACTTTGTCTTGAAACTTGAGATCCACGATGTGCTCGACATATGGTGTAACTAAACTCAGAGGGACACAGTAGTTTGTTGGCTGCTTTATATATGGTGACCATTTGTATTTTTGTTTCCATATTCAAATCAAATAATTATGTGTGTGTGTGTGTGTGTGTGTGTGTGTGTGTGTGTGTGTTTTTCTCAGTAATACAGGGGTCAGTTTTCAAACATGAACATGACCTCCAGTTTGACTTCTTTTTTTACACAAGTTTATTCTGAAAACATAGGCATTCCTCAATGAATATTGGACATAATGGTGAAACAATATTTTATTCATTCAAGAAAATAGCTTACAGACCTTGTGAAGATAAGGTTCGGATCAAAAAAGGAGCATAATACTGAATAGCCAAAAAATGTAGAAAATATTTGAACAGTTACAAATGAAAATAACATCATTAAAATCTTCACTTAACAACAGTCTCTGAAATAATTTCATTCTAAACACACTTTAAGATAACTTTTTGGAATCACACATCACTAAAAAATGTTCTTTGTAAGACTGGAATAATACTTTTTCCTTACTTATTAAACTTTGAGCATAACAATCTGCACAAGTAATTCATACTGAATGTTCATGGTTCACCAAAAATTTAATTGTTTAACATGATCCTTAATTAGTAGCATTTCAGAACTAATGATCAGTACAAGAAATCACAATAAACATTTTTCAAAAAAATATATTTGCACCAAGAAAGTCAGCAGGAATGAATCAATGATTAATTTTGATACACACCTCCTTTGAAGAAAGTACACAATCAATTAAAACATTTGAACAGCTTTATCAGAGACTGCATCTTTATTTTCAGAGAATCCTCATACTAATGGCGCAGTGGCCCTCATACCGGTCACAATAGTATCACTATGAGAATTGTCAGTTATAATCGACAAACAAGATATACACTAGCAATATAAAGGGTCAAGAAGATCTCGAACAAACAACTTTACGTATGCTGGCTGATCAACACCCATTACTGCAGCTTCTTTCAATAAGAAATAGTGTTCCCACTCACAAAATGTGTAGATAAACCAACAAACACTGCTGCCTGTTATCATCAGAAGTGTTGGAATGAAAATGTATCATCATCATCATCATCATCATCATCATCATCAACAACAACAACAACAAATTCTGAATTTCTCTAAAAGGAGACAACTTTAGAGATGTGTGAATGGATAAACCACACTTTTCTCAAAGGTGAATCTACTTGTGTTACATTGTACTCAGAGAGCCTGCATCATGATTCACTATGTGTATGTCAGTGATGTCAGATCATGGTGGCTGGGGACGTTGCTAGCTCAGCAGCAGTCAAAATTAGCTGTTTCCTGAGGGCAGTTGACTGCTTTGGCAGTTCAGTGTTGATATGCCTATAGGTGTAGTCAACTTATCCAGTAGTCTTGAACTGTGTGTTTGTTTATTGTTTGGCTATGGTGGAGCACCGCACCCATTTGATTCGTTATACTGGTAGACTCTCACGGTTGGGATTTCAGTTGCAGTTCGATATCAATACGTTCAGTCAATCCACATCGAATTTTGTACTTTGCAATTAACCCAACAAATGGCCTTCAAATGCACATTAAATAATTTTGTTGTCAGCACTTTGGTGGAATTTAACCTCACTTTGTAGTCTGACAGAAATCAAACAAATGATGCCCCAATGTGCATCATGTGATTTCTGTCCATTTCAAGTCCGCTTTGTCATGAGACTGCGATGATGTTATAGACTGCAGTAAACTGCGTAAATATTTTAAATAAATGAGGCACAGCTATTACGTTGCACACACAGCATTCAATGGGATAACAACCTCATAAAATATAGGCTCCTTCCCCTTTCAAACAACTTATCCATAGTGTTACTCCAACAGTTTACATTTGTACCATTTACTGCAGTCTGTAACAGGCTTGTAGTCTCCAGCAAAGTGTATACAGGCAGACTGGACAGAAAATACATGATGTATATTGAAGCATTATCTGCCAAAAAGTTTTATATGTAATATTTAAGAAGTTGCGCACTCGAAAGTAGTATCTTTTGGTAAAATGTACTGATGTGGTTTTCACATTCTCACATAGTATTCCAATTTTACTGATAATTCCACTTTGATAATCCCATCCCATGTACACCGTACACTCGCGTGCAATTCCTGCATATTTTTGATGGAGAAATACTGAGTTTGACTTGTCAATTAGACAGGTCGTGTGGATGAGTGTTGTTCTGTCCTGTTGGAAGAACACTAAAGATATGCGTATGGAAAGGTAAGGGAGACGCTAGATTTTATGAGTTCATTAAGCCACTGACTGCTACATGCAAGTTATGCCTCAGGTGCTGGATCTCTGTCTCCCCTCGCCTCTCATCCTGGCATCTGAGTAGCCTGCCTACACTTTCTAACCTCCCCTATCCTCTTTCATTCTTCCAAAGGAACCAATAATTCAGCATGCTGGAATCATTTCTTATACTCTGAGATGTGTCTATTAGCACAGTACTAACAATTTCGCCTCCTGAAGATAAGGAGTGTTTAGCAATTCTCTCTCGTAGTTTTCCCAAATAAATTTTCTTTTTGGTACAGATTCAGTCTCATATGACCTATTGTTGTTAGCTAGTTTGCCAATTCATTCCACATATCTCTACAATCCTCTTCCTTTTAGGTGCAACTACTTTTCTCACTCTGAGTGCATATAGCAGACAATAAAATCAGACAAACAATGACTATAACTGGGATTCAAGAAACAGTGTAAACACAGAAAGGGAGCTTATTCTCCTATAGCTGAAACAACAATTTATCCAACAAAATTACAAAGTTAAAGATTTGGAATCTCATCAAAAGCTTAGTGACATGTCAAGAAATATTAATGTCAATAAATAAGAACCAATTTGTGTGTTTTTATTCTTGTTTGGTGATCTGATATCAAAGTTTCTCAATTTATCAAGAATATATACACGATTACAGATGAATACCTGTACAATAAAAATTTTGTGCAGAATTTCATACAAAAATTATAATGTATATAATAAAATAAACATTTCTCTGCATAAAGGCTACAGTTCACAACAAAACAATATTTCTCAAAAACAAGGTCATAAAATCAAATGTCAAAACAAATGATTCAAATGACAAACACCAATTACAAATATGTCTGGGACAGTTATAATACTGTATATAATAAAGAAACGTCTGTTTCAGTCCTCAGTATGTGAACTGTTTCTTATACAAGTGTTTACAGCATTTCCACACAAGAAGAAAAATGACTAGAACTAAATTCTGCTGCATGTCCTCTACTTACACTCAAAACCCACATTACAATTTTAAATCAAATTACAAATGTTTGTGTGTACAAATGATAGGAACTGCAAATGAGTACACAAAGGACAACACAAACATTATCAAAATATTTAATGAAAGACATAACAATAAATATAGTATTAATGGTGACAAATTACTTATTGCTCTCAGATAGATTTAAAAAATTTGAACACATTTTAGGGAACATCAACAGCATATGAAGTAGTAATGCATTGCACTATGTCACACAATAAGACCAATTATTATTTCTTTAAAATAAAAATTGACAGAATCTTCTTTTCCTGGTGTGCATCACGACCACAACCAATGGTAACAATAATTCTCTGAATTGCTGCTTCTAAGTAAAACAGAAAGTTAAAAGGAAACAGAAGTTCCTCCAACGTCTAGCATGCTCATCGCAAGTCAAAGACCAACACCACGATTTCAGATTTAATCTGATTCTAAAATAAATAAAAGTTTTAATGTAAGCACCAAAACAGAAACTTGGGTTTTAAAAACACTTTTTTCTGTTGTTCTTTTATAACAAATAAATAAAATAAATTACATCACAAATAAAACAAATTCTATAAAAAATATACATTCAACAGCATTTATCTAATGTTTGAAACATCAGAATTAAATGGTGAGCTTTTACAGGTACTACACACATATATTTGGCAGGTAATACAACACATCCGACAACTTCACAAGCACTGAATCAAGGGTAGTTTCCTGCATACCTCTTGGCTCTTAGCGCTCGAGGAGAGATGCCCATCTTCAAACTTCGCATAGCCATAGCGCGATTGAAATGGCGTTGAGGTTTTGCCTCTGCAAAATCAGCTTCAAGGCCTCCATCCATTGAAGACAGGATGACAAGCAAGACACCCAAGACCTATAACAGAACCCAAATCAAAATTATAGAGTATGTTTACAATGATTATGATGATTGTCTGAGTCTCTAATTTTCTCACAAGTTTGTATCATTTGCTGATGAGTTACCTACCACCAATACATAATGTGACTGACAATGTTCCACAGTACTAATTCCCATTTTAACTACAGTATTTTAGTGTGACACGTACTGATTGGTCAGCTATGTATAATTTTCTGTCAACAGATTTATTGCGTAAAGTAATTTGTAAACTTTATGGCAAACAAAATCAGTTTCAAATGATTTCTTGATCAGCAGAAGACAAATGTAGACTTGCTGGACAAGTGTAGTGCTGCCATTATTTTTCTTGCACTACAAAGGTTGATATATGATGATGATACTATGCTGAATAACACAGTACACATTTAGACAATTCAACCCATTGAGGTTGCATCCAAGCAATTTTCTCTGCATGTGATTCCAGATAAAATTATTAAAAACACTAAATTTATGACAGTAAGAATAAAAGTACTGGGAAAAATGCTAATTTTATCTGTACTGAAACAAACCAAACACCCTTTATACTTGCACCAAATCCAACTTATGCCAGTTATTTCTTTTCTCCATTCCTGTTACACCAATACAGTTTGAGTACTGTTTACCTTTCAATGACAGGAACATATAATTTTATTGTACATCACACAGATAAAACCACATGTAAAAAACAGTAGAATGTCATTTCATAAGAACTTCACGACTTCAATGAGAGGATGTTTCGTGCCTCCTTAACGTACACTTGGGCTACATCAAAAAGTTGCCTGGCAGATATTGCTGGTAAATATGATGTAAGGGGACCGCACTCCAGAATGGAATCCCTGCTACTTCTGCATAAAAAAGAACCAATGAAGGTGAGCTAGCTTGAGAAAAGATAACAAAAGATGAATTTCCTGGAGTAACAGAGGGTGTGTTGTTCTATGTCTATATAACAGGTGACAAATGCAGTCAAAATAACATTCTTAATTGTTCAATCTTGGGGCAGGAGCATCTAGGGATCCATAGCACATTATGAATATTTATTTGATCATAAGTTAATGGAGCATGTTGAATTTCTGGGAAGGAATCAATGATGACTACAACTGATGCTTTTTCATTAGCAGGCTTGGTTCTCCTTGTGGAAAGCAATGAACCATGAGCCATCAGCCTTCTTCAAACAACAAAGGCACTATGGCATCAGTCCTGCAACAGGATACTAGCAGGTGCAAATGTATGCAAGCAGACTATCATAATCCATTATGGTAAATGTGTACTAAAAATAGATTTAATGAAGACAGTGTCCTACCTACATCTACATGTGTTCTATGCAAACCACTGTGAAGTGCACAGCACAGGATTTGTTTGTTTTGTTTTAGGATGCGATAACACTAGGGTTATACACGAAAATGGAGTTAAAAGCAATTGCACATTAAGCCCAATCGATGGAAGGAAAGACAGCTAAAAACAGGGACCTTTTCTTGCAGAAGGCCATACTTCACCATAGACACAACAGAGGTCCTGAACTACAGATTAAATGTCCTTTACCATATTGCTATGATGGATAACAAGTAAAACGCGGTGGACAGGTTGCACATCGTTTGCTAAAATGGCCGATAACTCGGGTGGAAAAATTTAAATGAGAATGTAAGTGGGCATTCTGTCTGGAAATGGTGAACCGTCAAAGGTTGACAACGATGAGCACAAAGTGGTGGGGGACCACCACCTAAAAAATGGCAATGGCTAGAATGACAGTGCCCAATACACTATCTAGCTAAAATGATGATCTCCTAATGGCAAGAGGCCCGAGAGAAGGTTGGCCAAGTTGCTGGGAGGGGTTTAACTCCCCAAAGCTTGCTCACATGAAGAGAAGACCAGTGGTGATCCCAAAGTGACACCACTGGCTGACATATGGCAACAAAGAGATGAATGGAAGAACTAGTGGGCAGAGGTAGGAAGACCGCAGCCTTGGCAGCAATCTCAGCAGCCTCGTTTCCCATCAGACCGATGTGACCAGGGACCCACATAAACATTGCAGTGGCTCCATCAAGAGTGAGCAAGCGAAAGCTTTCCTGGACCCACTGCACTAAGGGATGGATGGTGTACAGCACACAGAGGCTCTGAAGGGTACTGAGTGTCTGAGCAGATGACAACTGAAAAAAACCTGTGTCACCAGATGTACTACGTGGCTTGATATGGGGCAAAGAGCTGCACTGTAAATATTGCGCAGTGTTCCAGACACCGATACCAAAAAATCGTCTGTGCCAATAACAAAGGCACACCCGACACCACAGACAGTCTGTGAGCTATCAGCGTACACAAAGGTACTATCACCAAGTTTTGTGTGCAGGTCAAGAAATTTATGATGATAGAGCGAGTCTGGAGTAGTGTCCTTAGGAAGTGAATGAAGTCCAAGGTGAACACAGGCTGCTGCATGAAACCAAGATGGTGAAGGGTTCACACATTGTGAAAGTGACGTGAAGTTAAGTTCCCTCATAGTAAAGGTGGCATGGTAGCATTCATGATTCTGAGAGGAGAAGGGTATCATATGAGCTGCCTCCACTCAATTCTGATGGAGGAAGGCAGGGTGATAGTAGATGGAGCTCAAAATCTCCACAAAATACTGCCCAAGGTGTTGGAGATAGCAGTAGGATTCACTATGACATCACCTGCTACTGTCCGGCTAGAAATTGTGGAATGGACCTTGGTCCCAGAGAGCTGTCGGGTCGGAAGTTGGTCCACACGATGGAAGAGGGAGTGCAGCAGCACATGGCCAAAGTTTCTCTGCTGCCTCTTCTGTGAAAGTACTTTGAAGATGTTCAATAATCTTATTAACAGTTACAGAATACAAAGAGAAAATGTACAAACTCTTAGAACGATGCGGCTTACAAGATGACGATCACAGATCCAACAAGCTGGATACAGCAGTGCAAGACAAATGAATTTCTTCAAAGTACTACATGCTGCCGCGCCACCTAGGTTCTATAGGCTTCCAAAGGTAAATAAAGAGACCAAAAGTGTGTACAATAGGAGTGCCAATGTAGCAGCTTGTGAAACACTTGACATTAGTTTTGTATCCATTGGTTGGCAAATATGAGCACCGCGTCAAGAAGGTGGTTCTTTTCGTAGAACGTCTATGGGTACTAATATTGGCCAGATCAGATTTAATGGTCAATTTTGATGTGTCACTTTTCATCTGTGTTCCAGTCACGAAATCGCTGGAAGTGATTGAAAAGAAATTTGGCTTCATTCACCAAACTTTTTATTTTTCTGATCACGCCAAAGTCATTTCTTTTTGACAAAACATTACCATGAACAGACTGATGGTGCACCTATGGGTAGTCCTTTGTCACCTGTTGTGGTCAATACATACATTATGTACATGGAAGACTGAGGACAAGGCACTAGACTCAGCACCATTAAAACCGACTACTTTTCAGATATGTTTGGCCTCACAGAAAGGTGAGTTTCTTCAAGTTTTCTTGCACTGACTTCTATCCACAATCAAACTCAATTCACCATGGAGGTCAAGCAAAACAGTCAGCTGCCATTCTTCGATGTTCTGGTATGGAAAAAACTGGATGGAACATGGGGACACAGTTTTTCTATCCGAAGAGGATTCATGTGGACCAGTAATTTCATGCTTCTAGCTGTCATCACCCATCACAAAGGGAAGGATTGCTAAACACACTGGTCCACAGAGCTACAGATTTCTGATGAGGAAAGTTAGAAACTTGTACTAGACCACCTCATGGACATGTTCCAGAAAAAATGGCTTCAGTGACAGCCAAATTTGATGTGCCTTCAAGCAACAGACGACATCACTGCCAATACAGATGAAGGCCAACTGAAAAAGATAGCCTACATCCCATACAAAGAATGTATCTGGAAAAACTGGCAGAATTTTATGACAGCAAAATATCAAATGTGTGTACCAGCCACCAGTTAAGACCAAATCCCTTTTAGGGGTAGTAAAAGATGATCTCAGACTCCAGAAACCTGGAGTGTATTACATGCCATGCAAGTGTGGGAAAACATACGCCGGACAAGCCATTTGCACAATTGAAGAAAGGTGCATGGAACACAAACAGCACACCAATTTCCGGTAGCAGACAAAATCCGCAATTGCCGAACACTGCTTTGAAACTAACCACAAAAATTATGCAAAACACATCCCACTATTGGGTTGGTTGGATGGTTGTTTCGTCAGAGGGGACCAAACAGTGAGGTCATTGGTCCCATTGGATTAGGGAAGGGTGGGGAAGGAAGTTGGCTGTGTCATTTCAAAGGAACCATTGCCTGAAGCAATTTAGAGAAATCACGGAAAACCTATATCAGGATGGCCAGGGACAAGTTTGAATCATGATTCTCTTGAATTCATGTCCAGTGTGCTAACCACTGTGCCACCTTGCTTGGTCCACTATTGGGACTGTGTATACAAGGAGGCTATCGAAATCCCGCTACATGAGAAACTTGTCAACAAGGAGAATGGATTTCGACTGAGTCAAGCATGGACTCTGACACTGAAAATTCTCCAAACACAGTGGAAACAGAACACCGAGCACAGAAAAGACAGAGCACAGATTGGGGACTGCCACTCTAATCACAAGTGCAAGCTACCCCCATAACTGCAGTCAGCACATCGCGCAGTCCATACAGGGCATCAGTGGATGGGCGAGACAACTGGTATATATATTGCACCAGCTGGTCGAGGATATCAGTCAGCAGGAGTAACCAGATGATGATGGCTCATTATGCCATCAAAAATTTGTTCTATAATGATCAATTAATCCGGCTGCATGCCCAAGAGACTTCCAAGCATTAATCAGTTATTTCGACAAGGCTATGACTACCTAAACTTGTGTGCCTTGCAATGAGGACCACATCTGCCCACCACACCTAGAATAGCTCCCCCGTCCCATATCTACATAATAATGTATGCTCCTTCTGCTACCCTACCCTACCCTACCCTACCCTACCCTACGGCTCTTACACTTATGATGTATGACTACCACCAAGTTACCAGTCAGAATGTCTGGGCATAGATGGAGGGTGAATACTTGTAACAAACAATATCCTGGTACAGAGCATGTTCTATAACATGGCAGTTGAGACCTCGGTGCCTATTTCACCATCTGTGTGATCTGGATTCTCCCTCCTGAGACCAGTTTCCCAGAACTCAACATCTGGGAACTGGCATTACAACATGTGCTTGGCTCTTGCCATCCACCTGGCCTAATTTAGGTTACATTCTGTGCTCACAGCAATTCTTTTTAGCATATATAGTAAGTATTCCTTTTATTCACTCACTTTTATTTTGCAACTTGTCTATGTCATTTCATTTTGGTGCTTCCATCCATGCTTGATACACTTCCCCATGGCTTTATGTGGCAGAGTTAGCCCATATTTTACGCTAGAAGTGGTTATTTCATGTTAAGATTGCTGACAAGCCTCACGTTGACAGCAACCAATAGAACACTTGGGAGAAAAGTCACATATGTTGCTGGGGTATGAAAGCGGAGTGAGAGTTGTGGGGGCTACACTCGCTCTGTTCACATGAATTACATTGTCCGCCAGGGTTTCGATTACCTCTCGTCGTGCCCTGAAATGAGAAAAGTCCTACCCACTATCCTTCCCACCTGTCCTACCATGGTATTCCGCTGTCCACCGAACCCACACAATATACTCGTCTATCCTTACACAACCCCTGCTCCCAATCCCTTACCTCATGGCTCATACCCCTGTAATAGACCTAGATGCACGACCTGTCCCATACATCTTACTACCACCCCCTACTCCAGTACGGTCACTAACATTACCTATCACATCAAAGGCAGGGCTACCTGTGAAACCAGTCATGTGATCCACAAGCTAAGCTGCAACCACTGTGCAGCGTTCTATGTAGGCATGACAACCAACAAGCTGTCTGTCCACATGAACGGCCACTGACAAACTGTGGCCAAAAAACAAGTGGACCACCCTGTTGCTGAACACGCTGCCAAACATGATACCCCTCATCTCAATGACTGCTTGACAGCCTGTGCCATATGGATCATTCCCACCAACACCAGCTTTCCTGAATTGCGCAGGTGGGAACTTTCCCTGCAATACATCCTACATTCCCATAACCCTCCTGGCCTCAACCTTCGTTAGTCACTGTCCTCACCCATCCAGCCCCCTCCCAGTTCCCATTCCAGCACAACACGCTGTCATTTCACTGCCACACACAGTCTTTTAATTTCTTTTATTTTTATTTTTACTTCTCTCCTTTCCGCTACTTACCCCCTCCCCCTCCGCATCTTCTCTCCTACCTTCCATCTAAACTGCAACACTTCAGTGTCCGCCACTCCCACCATACTATCCCTCCCCCTCCCCGCCTCAGCCTCCTCCTTATCCCCACCCAGTCGCCAATCCCATCATGCACTGATGCTGCTGCTCGCAGTGTAGTTTCAGCTCTCTGAGACTGCAGATGTGTGTGCTGTGTGTGCAAGTTGTGCTTGTGTGCGTGTGCGTATGTGTGTGTATTGCTGACAAAGGCCTTAATGGCCGAAAGCTATGATTGTGTGAATCTTTTTATTGTGCCTATCGTGGCTCAGCACCTCCCCTATATGGTGAGTAGCAACTTTCCTTCTCTCGTATTGTTACATTCTATCCTGGATTTTCCATTGTTTGATTCACTGTTTGATTATCCTTGCTAAGGAATTGAAACAAGTAGTTTGGAATGAGCACAGAATTGCTGTTCAGAAAAGCCATGAACAAACAGTAAAATGGCTCTGAGCACTATGGGACTTAACTTCTGAGGTCATCAGTCCCCTAGAACTTAGAACTACTTAAACCTAACTAACCTAAGGACATCACACACATCCATGCCCGAGGCAGGATTCGAACAAACAGCAGATCATACTACAAATCACCAATGTCCTTGGAGGATAAGGCACTTTAAGAAGAAGGAGAAACTTTTTGGACTGACAGGGAAGGTAGATTGCAGTTTCCAGTGAGTTAAAGTAGAACAATGTAATATTTGTACAGCAAATTTCGAATGACCAGCAAAGCAGATACAGTGTTGATTATGATAATTTAGTGAATTAATTGAAACAAAAAAAAACCTGAGTTTCTTCAAATGGTGAGATTTGAAATTTTTTTTTTTTTTTTTTTTTTTTTTTTTGTTTGTGGTTTTAGGGCGCAAAACTTCTATGGTCATTAGCGCCCAGCCCGTGACGTAGAAAACAGGAAAAAAACGAAATTTAAAATCAGCAGCAATGGAAACATAGTCAGAAAATTGGAGAAACTAAAGGCAGAAGGAATGCTTAAAAGTCCACTATAGAAAGGGGTTGGTTGTCCACAAAAAAAAAGCTTCAAATGACTGACGTCATTTCACTGTCACTAATAAACTGTAGAACGCGGTCAGCTGAGCGCGTGTCATCTGCTAAAATCGACGATAGATCAGGCGATAGCTGTAGACGGGAGCGTAACGGATTAAAATAGGGGCATTCAATTAAAAGGTGTCTGACCGTCCACAGCTGAGAGCAGTGGGGACAGAGTGGGGGAGGATCACCGCTTAAAAGATGTCGATGACTAAAAAGACAGTGCCCTATCCGGAGTCGAGCTAAAATTACCTCCTCCCGACGACGCGTTCGGGAGGAAGAGGTCCAAGCGCAAGGAACGGCTTTCACTTCCCGCAATTTATTGTGGGGAAGTGTTGACCAATGCGCATGCCATAAATGAGTAACTTGGCGACATAAACCGCTCCGTAGATCGGTAAACGGAAGAGACTGAAGAGCTGGCCGAGGAAGAGAGACTGCAGCCTTGGCCGCTATATCGGCCGCCTCATTTCCACAGATACCAGCGTGTCCCGGGAGCCAGAGGAACGCCACTGAGACGCCCCCCAGGTGGAGCAAGCGCAGACAGTCCTGAATCCGGTGGACCAGAGGGTGCACAGGGTAAAGAGCTTGGAGACTTAGGAGAGAGCTGAGAGAATCTGAGCAGATTACGTACTGTATCCGCTGATGGCGGCGGATGTAGTGGACAGCCTGGAGAACAGCGTAAAGCTCTGCAGTATAAACCGAACACTGGTCGGGAAGCCGAAAGTGATTTGGGGTGTCGCCAACAATATAGGCACTCCCTACACCTAACGATGTTTTCGAGCCATCGGTGTAAATAAATGTGGCTTCCGTCATTTGTGCACATAGAGCAGCAAATGCCCGACGGTAAACAAGTGTAGGGGTACCATCTTTGGGAAATTGACATAGGTCTCTGAGCAAGTCGATCCGGGGACGGTGCCAAGGCGGTGCTGTACCCCAAGTTGTCAAGAAGGTTTTAGGAAAGCGGAAGGAAAGAGAATGGAGCAGTTGACGGAAGCGAACTCCCGGGGGTAGTAGGGAGGAGGAGCGGCCTGCATACCCGACATCAAAGGAGGCGTCGAAAAAAAGGTTATGGGCTGGATTAGCAGGCATGGAAGACAGATGGCTAGCATAACGACTCAGAAGGACTGCCCGCCGATTGGACAGCGGAGGTTCAGCAGTCTCAGCATAAAGGCTTTCCACAGGGCTGGTGTAAAAAGCTCCAGACACTAAACGTAATCCACGGTGGTGGATAGAGTCGAGACGCCGAAGAATAGACGGCCGAGCAGAGGAGTAGACTATGCTTCCATAATCCAATTTCGAGCGCACTAAGGCGCGATAGAGGCGGAGAAGGACCACCCGGTCCGCTCCCCAAGAGGTACCATTCAGGACACGGAGGGTGTTAAGGGAACGCAGACAGCGAGCCGAAAGATAGGAAACGTGGGAGGACCAGCACAGTTTTCTGTCAAACATAAGACCCAAGAATTTAGCGACGTCGGAAAACGGAAGGTTGACAGGACCTAGATGTAAGGAGGGCGGAAGAAACTCCTTACGTCGCCAAAAATTAACACAAACGGTCTTACTGGGTGAGAAACGGAAGCCGGTTTCGATGCTCCACGAGTAGAGGCGATCGAGACATCCTTGAAGACGTCTTTCAAGAAGGCTGGTCCTTTGAGAACTGTAGTAGATCGCAAAATCGTCCACAAAGAGGGAGCCCGAGACATCAGGAAGGAGACAATCCATAATTGGATTAATGGCGATGGCAAACAGTACAACACTCAGCACGGAGCCCTGGGGTACCCCGTTTTCTTGGGAGAAAGTACGGGAGAGAGTAGTGTTCACCCGCACCCTAAATGTGCGCTCTGCCATAAATTCGCGAAGAAAAAGGGGCAGCCGGCCTCGAAAGCCCCAAGAGAACAGTGTGCGGAGGATGCCTGTCCTCCAACAGGTATCGTACGCTCTCTCCAGATCAAAAAATATTGCTACCGTTTGGCGTTTCCGGAGAAAATTGTTCATGATATAAGTGGAGAGAGCAACAAGATGGTCAACAGCAGAACGATGCTTTCGGAATCCGCATTGGGCTGGTGTTAAAAGACTGTGGGACTCCAGCCACCAAGCTAAACGGTAATTCACCATACGCTCCAAAACCTTACAGACACTACTCGTGAGAGAAATGGGGCGATAGCTAGAGGGGAGATGTTTGTCCTTTCCAGGTTTCGGAACGGGAACGACAATAGCTTCCCGCCATCGCCTGGGAAAGGTACTGTCGGTCCAAATTCGATTATAAAGGCGAAGGAGGTGACGCAGGCTATGGGTTGATAAATGCAGCAACATTTGGACATGGATACCATCCGGTCCTGGGGCGGAGGAGCGAGAAGTAGAGAGTGCATGTTGGAGTTCGCGCATGGAGAAAACAGTATTGTAGCTTTCGCGATTTTGAGAGGAGAAAGCAAGATGCCGCACTTCTGCTGCACGTTTCTTCGGGAGAAACGCTGGCGGGTAATTTGAAGAGCTCGAAATCTCAGCAAAGTGCTGACCCAATGAGTTAGAAATTGCGACGGGGTCCACTAAGGTATCATGCGCGACAGTGAGCCCAGAGACCGGGGAGAAACTAGGCGCGCCTGAGAACCGTCGAAGCCGACTCCAAACTTCCGAGGAGGGAGTGAAGTTGTTAAATGAGCTAGTAAAGAATTTCCAGCTTGCCTTCTTGCTATCGCGGATGACGCGACGGCATCGCGCACGGAGCTGCTTATATCGGATACAGTTGGCCAAAGTTGGATGGTGACAGAAAATGCGAAGAGCACGTCGCCGCTCACGTATTGCGTCACGGCAGGCCTCGTTCCACCAAGGAACTGGAGGGCGCCGGGGCAATTCGGAGGTGCGTGGTATTGAACGTTCCGCAGCTGTGAGAATAACGTCGGTAAAATGTGTGACCTCATCGTCGACGCTGGGAAAGCGACGGTCATCGAATGTCGCTAGAGACGAAAAAAGTGTCCAATCGGCTTGGGCAAACTTCCAGCGTCGCGAGCGCATATATGGCAGTTGAGGCTGCAGTCGAAGAACACATGGAAAGTGGTCACTCGAGTGTGTATCATCAAGGGCGAACCATTCGAAGCGCCGAGCTAGCGGAACAGTACCGACCGCAAGGTCCAAATGGGATAAATTTGCCGTGGAGGCAGACAAAAATGTAGGGACCCCAGTGTTGAGGCAGACTAGATCCGCTTGGTGGAAGACGTCTAGCAATAGTGAGCCACGTGGACAAGGATGTGGAGATCCCCAAAGCGGGTGGTGGGCATTGAAGTCCCCAACCAGCAAATAGGGGGGTGGAAGCTGATCAAGAAGATGAAGGAGATCAGCTCGTGCCATTGGTGTAGACGATGGAATGTATACCGTACAAAGAGAGAACGTGTATCCAGAAAGGGAAAGACGGACGGCGACAGCTTGGAAGGAAGTGTTTAAGGGGATTGGGTGATAATGGAGAGTATCATGGAGCAGAATCATGAGTCCTCCATGGGCTGGAGTGCCTTCAACTGAGGGGAGGTCATATCGGACGGACTGAAAATGAGGGAGAACAAAGCGGTCATGGGGACGCAGCTTTGTTTCCTGAAGACAGAAGATGACCGGCGAGTAGGATCGTAAGAGGATCGACAATTCCTCCCGATTGGCGCGAATGCCGCGGATATTCCAGTGGATAATGGACATAGGGTGAACAGAAAATGGAGGAACGGCACCAAGGGTGCTGTCAACTCAACGACTGCTCAGAGCTTGCGACCGACAGCATGGAATGGCATTCAGTCGAAGGCAGAAGATCCTGATCCATAGGTTGGTCAGGAGCAGCTCCTGCCACCAACGATCGGCCAGTTGACCGGCCACCAACAGTGCGCCTCGGCGACACAGAAGATGGCCGAGGGCGATTTCTGCCAGGTGGTGCTGTAGATGGGACACGCCTTGGCGGAGAAGGAGAGGAACTGTGTTTCTTCGTAGCCTTCTTGGAGGTATGTTTAGATGAAGGAGGAACCGATGGTTGTGAAGTTGCAGTACGTAAAAACTCTTCACGAGAATGCTCTTTTTTTGTAGACTTGGCGTCTGACTTTTGGGCTCGAGATTTAGCAGAACCCGACGAAGGGTGAGCCATAGAGTGGGCAGGCGAAAGAGGTGAGGTTGAACGGGCGATCTTTGCGCTGGCCGATCTGACGACCGTGGTACTAAATGTGAGGTCGCAAGTCTGCGTGGCCGCCTCCTTTGTTGGCCGAGAAGAAGCAAGGACAGCGCTGTATTTTCCTTTCTGAGGCACGGTGGGCTGTTGACTGGCGAGTAACTTTCGAGCAGCAAAGGTCGACACCTTTTCCTTCACTCTTATTTCCTGGATCAGCTTTTCGTCCTTAAAAACAGGGCAATCTCGAGAGGAAGCAGCGTGGTCACCCATACAGTTGATGCAGCGAGGGGATGGAGGTGGACAAGCACCCTCATGGGCATCCCTGCCACACGTAACACATTTGGCCGGATTGGAACAGGACTGGCTGGTGTGATTAAACCGCTGACATCGATAGCAACGCGTAGGGTTTGAGACATAAGGGCGAACGGAAATTATCTCATAGCCTGCTTTGATTTTTGATGGGAGTTGAACTTTGTCAAAAGTCAAGAAGACAGTGCGGGTTGGAATGATGTTCGAGTCAACCCTTTTCATAACCCGATGAACAGCGGTGACGCCCTGGTCAGACAGGTAGTGCTGAATTTCTTCGTCAGACAATTCATCGAGGGAGCGTGTATAAACGACTCCACGCGAGGAATTTAAGGTACGGTGCGGTTCCACCCGGACAGGGAAGGTGTGGAGCAGAGAAGTACGCAGCAATTTTTGAGCCTGGAGGGCACTGTGTGTTTCTAACAACAGGGTACCATTCCGTAATCTGGAACAAGACTTTACAGGACCCGCAATTGCGTCGACACCTTTCTGAATAATGAAAGGGTTGACCGTGGAAAAGTCGTGACCTTCGTCAGACCGAGAAACAACAAGGAACTGTGGCAACGATGGAAGAACCGTCTGTGGCTGAGACTCAGTGAACTTACGTTTGTGAGCAGACATAGTGGAAGGTGAGGAAACCATTGCGGAAGAATCCCCCATGATTACCGGCGTCTCCGATGGCGCGCTCCTCCCTTGTGGGGGCCCTCACCGAGGGCACACCCGCCTTAGGTGATTGTTCACACCTCAGGTCACACCTCCCGACATACGGACGGAGGGACCAATCGGCACTTTCGGAAGGTATCAGCTCGGGTAATCACCCCTCCCTGGGCCTGGCCTTTACCAGGGGGTACGTACGTGTCCTACCTGTCTACCCGGGGCGGGGAATTACGCGTTACCCCGTCACCGGCTACGCATGGAAGTGCGTGGGTCGGCCTTCAGACACGCACAGGGAGGAAGAAAGAGAAAGGGAAAGGAAAGAAGAGGGGGTCTCAAACGCCGCAGCGGAGAAAAGGGTAAAGAGAAGAGGTAAGGAAAGGAGATGGACAAAGGAAGGAAGAAGACATACAAGCAAGGAAGAAGAAGAATGCGGTACATTTACAAGCGTCCGTCTCCGGACGTAGGCGCAAACCATACTCCCAGAGGGGGAGAAAGTGAAGGAAAGAGCAAGAGGTGAGGGGGGGGGGGGGGGGGTGAAGACAGGGGATGGGGAAGGATGCGGAAAGGGAAGGTATGCAGCCCGGAAAGGAAGGAAGGCCACATTAGCTCGGGGCCCCGTGCTCGCTACGCACGTATCCACAAAAGAGTTGTGGATCCCCTGGGGGGGAGATTTGAAATTGTTGACGTTTGTTCCTCAAAGTTGGTTAATGCCATGAGTGGCTTCTGACGTTACAGTTTCATCCTGGGTTGTCAAAAAGACCTATAAAATTTAAATAGTACAGGTTTTAGCTTCCTTCGAGGATAACAAATTTAACTGGAATGAAAATGTTTTAAGTGGATGGTTATGTGCAATAACAAACTTCTGCAAAAGCTTTACTTTACAGCCAGATTTTTAGGTTTCTTGTACAAAAAATGCACTAGTTGAATGATGGTCTGTGAATGTTTGATAGCAGTGTTTTCAAGTTCACTTTATAACATTATTTGGCGAGTCCCCAAAACAAAACAAACCTCTTCTACTGCAAAACTTCTTTAAAACAAATTTTAATGAAAGAAAAAATAAAGAAAATAGCACCAGTACTGTATAATAATATGACATCAATACATTATGTACAAATTTGTACAAATCTGAAGCAAAAATTTTGATGGCATATTTACATATTAATAACTTGGCAGTACTCATATACAACTGCTATGGTTTAGGACTCAACAGGTCCTAATATCTCCTTTGAAGTGCTATTAGCATCTTACATTTGGCTCAGTCACAGGCCTCTCACATTTTGCAGCCCTCTACTGAAAGCCTCATAAAGCCATGAATACTTATATTTTGCACTCTAAGCTAGCACATCTTAGTTTTATTCTGTAGGAAACATCTGTGAAAATTTCATTGGGATTGGAGATGGTCAGATTGGAAGCAGTGGTTCAGTGTGGAATGGCTTCTGTATCTGCACTTATGCTTTGCTAGTGACTGTGCAGTCTATAATGGGGGGGGGGGGGGGGGGGTACTTTGTACAAATAATAGCAATTTTCAGTCCTATTACAAACCAGTATGAGTCGGGGAATAATTACTGTCAACACAACTCCACAAGCGTCCCATTGTCTCTTATCTAGTTATTGTGATTGCTACATGACATGTTTGATCAAGGAAGCTGAATTGATGATGATGACTATTTTAAGTGAGGGGCACTCAACATCATGGTCATCAGCACCCTGATGAGAAGACAGCATGCCAGTATCATGGGTGGTGATGAAGGCCGTCCCCACATGCAGAGCAGGTTATAATGTATTAAAGTAAGCCTCCATTCCCCACCAATTTAGGGACGAGGCCTGGCTGTTCACAAATCTTCACCACTATTGTAACACTGGAATCAGTATCTGCGAGTATGGTGGGCGGATCTCCATCAACACTGAGGGCTGCCCTAATATCAGTATGCAGGACATGTTGCCACAATATGCTGAACTGAGAGTGGCATGCCACAAACGTCACCAAGTGGTGGATTCTCCCACCAGAGGAGGAAGCCACGTGTTAAAAGGCTATGTCCGATGCGCAGTCTGGTAAGCAATATCTACTTCCGGCGGTGAGGCTGACATGAAATCTGCCATGCCTCTGTGGTCAATTTGAGAGATCACAGTTTGTTTCCTGTCATCTGTAACCATTCAGTCTCCTGCTGACGCAAGATGCGTCTGTCAGAAAATGAGATGATGGTGCGCAATGGGATGTGACATTGACCGACAACACCACCCCAACATGCTTCCTTGTGGCTTTGTCAGCTATGTCATTTCCTTGTATCCTGATGTGGCCAGGTACCCAGAAAAACATCACCTCCTTGCCATAGTGCTGGAGCCACTGTAAGGAGTCATGGATGAGATCGATCATCTGGTCTACTGGATACATTTGGTGAAGTGTTTGGCAGTGCACTAAGTGAGTCGGAACAGACAAGAAATCTTGTATGGTGATGTCGGTGAATCCTCTCCAGTGCCATCAGAATGCCATATATTTCCGCATCATAATTTGTAAATTGTTCAGGAAGACACCCTTTAAAACCCTATCAGGGAAAACAGCAGAACAACCGAGGACATTCTCTTGCCAGGATCTCTATAACCAATGATTAGACTGTGGTACATATTTAAAGTTCTAAGAACGCAATCTGGAGTATAAGTTTTCTTGTACTGTGTCAAGCTTAAAACCACTTTGGGCCTCCAAAGACACTAAGGCGGCAATGCATTCCATCCCTGGCTGCATAGTTTGATGCCTGATAGATCCAGATTCTTGAGAGTCTGCAGCATGTATTCCAAATAGCTTGGTCGCATGGGGTCGATTTCTGAACAGCCGTTCAAAGGTGGGTTGGGCCACTGCATTAAATACCAGTGGCTGGGATGACGCTGAGATTTTCAGAGCCTGTCGAGCCAAAAGGATACAGTGCCAAATCCAGAGTGGTGGTTCACCAGCCTCTGCACACAGACTCTGAACTGGGCTGGTCCGAAAGGCCCCAGTTCATATCTGAATGTCCTCATGGTGGACAGCGTCTAACATCTTGAAGTAGAAAACACGGGCTGATCCATAGACCATGCTGCCATAATCTTAACACGATCAAACAAATGGCCTACATAAAACTGCAGGAGGTGGAACCTGGCAGCTCCCCATGATTTTCCACTAAGGCATTTCATAATATTCAATGACTGGAAGCCCTTTGTTCACAGACCTTTCAGGTGTGGGAGCCAATTTAACTTCAAGTCAAATAATAAACCCAAAAAGCGCACAGTTTCTTGAAAGGTAAAGTATAGTCCCCCACTGCGAGCACTGGTTGGTCAAAACTTTGATGAGCACAGTTAAAATTGACACATGTAGTCTTCTCAGGTGAGAACCGAAAACCAGTTGTCCTGGCCCAGGTTTCCAGCCTCCTAATCGTCAGCTGTAGCTGCCTCGTCATTGTTATAATATCAGACGAATAGTAGAAGATTGTGAAATCATCCAGAAACAAAGAGCATTTCACAGGGCTTTTGACTGCTGAGGAACTGCCATTGATAGCGGCGGCAAACAACGTGATACTGAGGACATAGCCTTGAGGGACCCCATTCTCTTTAACATAGTAGACAGACAAGGCTTTGCCAATGCAATATTGAAAATTCCGGTCATCAAGAAAGGATTGGATAAGAAGTGGCACGCATCCGAGTAGTCGCCATGCGTGAAGTAGTTTATATGCTTTTTAAAGGTCAAAAAACACACAAAGGAAAGGTTCTGGCATAACAAGGACTCCTTGTTTGCCGTCTTTAGTAGAATTAAGCTGTCAAGGGTGGAATGGTAGCATCTCAGGTAACCTCAGTATTTGAGCATCCAGATGAGATGGCGATTGAGCTCGTGTTCAAGAGTCTTACCCATACAACTGGTAAGAGCTACACTCCAGTAACTGTTAGGGGTACTATGGTCCTTGCCTGGTTTCCAGAATGGAATTACTTTTATTACCTCCTTCCACGTTGTGGAGTACTGTCCATCAAACCAGATCCAACTGAAACAAGAGATGAGCTGTCCTTTCGCTTCAGGGCACAGATGATGAAGCATGGCATAATGAGTCATCAGGTCCTGGAGGAGCGTCTCTGGCTGCAGACAAAGCTGATTCCAGTTCCCACATAGAGAATGGAAAGTTTTAGACTACCTCATTATGCAAGAAGAAACTGAGCTTCCTCATCTCTGCAGTCCTAAGGAACACCTGAAAAGCAGGAGCTTGTCTGGATGACATAATGACAGTAAAGAAGTGTTCAGCTAAAACCTGAGCCACGTCTCCTGCCATGTCCACCAAGAAGCCATTACTTGACAAGTCCATGTGGGGATGTGTACAGCTATTCTCTGAAATCTGTCTTATTGATTCCCAAACTTTTGCAGTGGAAGTGGACCAATTAATGGAAGTCATGAATTCCTTCCAGGAAGCGCTCTTCTGTTCCTTTATCACTTTCCTCACATGTGCTTTCGCAGATCTGAAGGCATCAAGGTCTTCTTTTTGAAGTTCCACAGAGCTGCTCGCCTGACCCTGATTGCGACCGCTGACTGTACTGCATCCAATTTTCCCTTTGTATGATCCATCTGTATGGTCTCCTATCAGCCACCGTCCTAATCGGCAGACAGATCCTCACTGGGAAGTGGTCTTTAGAATGTAAATCTGTAGGCACTTCCCACTGAACTGAGTCTACAATGACTGGGGAACAAAAACTACGGTCAGTGGCTGAAAAAGACCCTGTAGCTGTGCATACAGAAGGCAGATATTCTCAGAATAAACAACTCGCTCAATCATCTGACCCCTGGAGCAAGCGGCAGCCGAGCCCCACAGCACATTGTGTGCACTGAAGTCCCCCATGTGGAGGCATGGGTGTGGGAGCGCCCGGGAGAGTTCTGCAAGTGCATCTGCATCCAAAGCATCACAAGGTGGAAGATGCAAGGAACATACTGTGATAAATAGTGTGCTAGAACTTTGATGGAAACCACTTGTATGCTCTTGGTAAGAGCGACAGGAGAGGCGTAACCTCTATCATCAATGAAAACAGCCACTCCACCTTTAGCTAGTTGTATCATCCTTCCTGTATGGGTTGTAAACCCATAATGCAGGTGTGTCAGTGACTTTAAGATACATTTCTTGTAAGCAGACCCAGAATAGTTTCTCCTGGACCAGGAGCTGTAATTCTTCCAAATGTGAACAACATCCATTTAGATTCCACTGTAACACAGAAGTCCCTGTGGCACTCGTTCAGCGAAGGTTGTTCACATCTTTCTCCCTCGGAGGTGGTGACTTACTGGGGAGGTCAGGGGGAAATTTAGCCATTTCCCGACCCTCAGGTTCCTTCGATCGGAAGTCCATATCCTCAAGAGCATAGATCCCATCAGAGAGGGAGAGAGCTCACCCAACTGAACAAATAACTACTACTTTTTTGGACCTGGAAATACTATTCGAAGGACATTTTGTTGTTGCTTGGGTTACGGGGACAGCTTAGTTGGCTTCTGATGGTGGGCAGTGGTATGTGGCTTAGGTGGTAAGGCCGTTGCTGAGGGTTCCTGAATGACTTCTGTTTCAAGTGGAGCGTTTCCCCCCACAGGTGCACAGAAAAGAGCATGTGATTGTACTTTAATCTGTGGTCTGAGTTTGTGTGGAGGTGTCACACTTGGCGATAGGCGTTTTAAGGGCAAGTGGAAAAGAAGTACAAAAAACCGGAGGTTGCATAGCTTTGAAAGCTTTCTTAGCTTCACCAAAGGGTATGTGTCTCTTGACTTTCAACCTCTTAATTTTCCTCTTTTCTCATTGTAAACCACAATTTCTGCTCCACACTGGGTGGTCCCTGGAGCAGTTCACACAATCCAATGCCTTGTGAATATAAAAAGGGGAGACCTTCTCAAAGGTTCCCCCGGTTGCTTGATTACAATTAAAGTGTTATGGCACACTAATGCCCTGTGACTATGATTCTGAGACTACTTTTTGCGAGGACTGACCAACCGAGCTCTCCTTGATGAGTGGGAATCAGTACTACCTGACAGTATACCCACTCCATCAGGAGTAATAGTTTGATGAGACCATTCCACGAGACACTAGGGAAACAGGCATCGAACCAGGCAGAGCCCTGCCTGCCTGAGCAAGCCTTATACACAAATGGAGGGTGGCAGGTGCCCCAGAGATTGTTCACTACAGACTGTTTTATATCAACACCCATTCACCTCATCAGCATGTAATGCACCTTGAGACTGAGGGATTTTTTTTATACAGGGTGTTACAAAAAGGTACGGCCAAACTTTCAGGAAACATTCCTTACACACAAATAAAGAAAAGATGTTATGTGGACATGTGTCCGGAAACACTTAATTTCCATGTTAGAGCTCATTTTAGTTTCGTCAGTATGTACTGTACTTCCTCGATTGACCGCCAGTTGGCCCAATTGAAGGAAGGTAATGTTGACTTCGGTGCTTGTGTTGACATGCGACTCATTGCTCTACAGCACTAGCATCAAGCACATCAGTACGTAGCATCAACAGGTTAGTGTTCATCACGAACGTGGTTTTGCAGTCAGTGCAATGTTTACAAATGCGGAGTTGGCAGATGCCCATTTGATGTATGGATTAGCACGGGGCAATAGCCATGGCGCGGTACGTTTGTATCGAGACAGATTTCCAGAACGAAGGTGTCCCGACAGGAAGACGTTCGAAGCAATTGATCGGCATCTTAGGGAGCACGGAACATTCCAGCCGCGACTGGGGAAGACCTAGAACGACTAGGACACCTGCAATGGACGAGGCAATTCTTCGTGCAGTTGACGATAACCCTAATGTCAGCGTCAGAACAGTTGCTGCTGTACAAGGTAACGTTGACCACGTCACTGTATGGAGAGTGCTACGGGAGAACCAGTTGTTTCCGTACCACGTACAGCGTGTGCAGGCACTATCAGCAGCTGATTGGCCTCCACGGGTACACTTCTGCGAATGGTTCATCCAACAATGTGTCAATCCTCATTTCAGTGCAAATGTTCTCTTTACGGATGAGGCTTCATTCCAACGTGATGAAATTGTAAATTTTCACAATCAACATGTGTGGGTTAACGAGAATCCGCACGCAGTTGTGCAATCACGTCATCAACACAGATTTTCTGTGAACGTCTGGGCAGGCATTGTTGGTGATGTCTTGATTGGGCCCCATGTTCTTCCACTTACGCTCAATGGAGCACATTATCATGATTTCATACAGGATACTCTACCTGTGCTGCTAGAAGATGTGCCTTTACAAGTACGACACAACATGTGGTTCATGCACGATGGAGCTTCTGCACATTTCAGTCGAAGTGTTGGTACGCTTGTCAACAACAGATTCGGTGACCAATAGATTGGTAGAGGCGGACCAATTCCATGGCCTCCACGCTCTCCTGACCTCAACGCTCTTGACTTTCATTTATGGGGGCATTTGAAAGCTCTTGTCTACGCAACCCTGGTACCAGATGTAGAGACTGTTCGTGCTCGTATAACCCTGGTACCAGATGTAGAGACTGTTCGTGCTCGTATTGTGGACGGCTGTGATACAATACGCCACTCTCCAGGGCTGCATCAGCGCACCAGGGATTCCATGCGAGGGAGGGTGGATGCATGTATCCTCTCTAACGGAGGACATTTTGAACATTTCCTGTAACAAAGTGTTTGAAGTCACGCTCGTACGTTCTGTTGCTGTGTGTTTCCATTCCATGGTTAATGTGATTTGAAGAGAAGTAATAAAATGAGCTCTAACATGGAAAGTAAGCGTTTCCGGACACATGCCCACATAACATGTTTTCTTTCTTTGTGTGTGAGGAATGTTTCCTGAAAGTTTGGCCGTACCTTTTTGTAACACCCTTTAGAGGCGTGTACCTTCCTCACACTCCAGGCAGTGAAGCCAAGGCTCCAGTTCTCCGAAACACACAACATTCCACTGCTGCGCCACATGCTGGTCACTAGAGCTCGCCCAGAGCTTACAGTGACAGGGGGATGGTAGCGCTTACCAGTCTCCAGCTGATGAACCCTGGGGTCGCCAACCATACTCAGCAAACGAATGCTGAGCACGTGAGGGGACAGGCCCACCTAGGCATGGGATACCTGTTTCAGGGTGCGCGCACACACACACACACACACACACACACACACACACACACACACACGCACTCCGTCTCAACCTCCCTTCATGATGGTGGCAATGGGACAGTCTACTGGCATGGGGATGCCAGCGTCTCCACCATTCGTGCTGTGCTCGACCAGGCCTCCTGATGGGGTCACCACTGAGCTGATGGCACTAGATCTGTCAACAAAGAATTCTCCCCCTACATTTGCCCCCTCCCCCCTCCCTCCTCCACTAACAGTGGCAAAGACCATGACATTTACAGCCCTAGGTGCAGATTTCAGAGGGAAGGGATTTAATCTCCCAGCCAGTGGATGATATTGATAGTGGCTTGGAGGCATTACAGTTCAGGAATGAGCAGTGCCACCAGAGGTAAAGACAGTGTGTCACTTGGACTCATTCGCTCACAACAATGGGCTAAGCAAGCAGCTGCAGCTCAGTCTAGTACAGAACACTGTGTGTGCATAATGAAGTAAGTCTAGCCTCTATGCAGATACCGACCCTGCTAGGGACTTGGAACTTCAGGTTACCACCATTGGCATTCCTTCAACTGTCAGATCAGGGCGAACTTGGCTTTGTTTACAGATTACACAGCTCATATCAGGGGTGAACACAAAAATTACAGCGTTATTGTTTTGTCTTTGGATTTTGTATACCCGCACCCATCCCTTCCTCTCACCATTCAAACTGTTTAAGGGCTGAGAAATGTACACCAATCATGTTGCCTCTTAACTGCTGTACAGCTGCAGACATTTACCAGTCTGGTTTTTATTTAAAATGTGCACCATTTAAAATAATGTGCCTATTCCTATATTTGTGATGAAAAACTTATAACTCAGTAAGCTTGGACACGTTTTCTCTCTATCAGCTGGAGTTAATCACCATATACACTATAACTACATATTAAATGGTTTTGTTCTACATTTGTACATCAGGTGGCTGAAATTTGTACAATAAGCTGGTCATCTGGTTTCTTTCTTTCTTGCTCGTATTCATTACATTACTTCACCTTGTCTAGTTGTTTGCAATAAATTTTCATGTAGTAAGTTTTCTCTATTCCCTTTCTTTTCTGTATAAATTATGTTAACATTACCACTGTCAGTTTTGGTAAATATCTTTCCTATCTGTTTGGGTCAGCACACATTCTGCAGCCCATCTACGTAACTCTACAAGAACGATAGGAACTGTATTCACCTAGTGAAAAAGTTCAGGTTAACGAGTCAGTTTGATAAGCAGTGTTGCAAATTTACTGTACATGATTGCTTCTGACAGAATATCTCAAATATCAAATTAAGGTCAGAATAAAAGTGAGACAACTGCCTGAAATCTCACTGTCATCCCATCTTACTCCTGATTATTTTGGTCCATATTTTCAAAGGCAGATTCTATAAACAAATGTTATTAGAATTTATTTAAATTATTTTTTACTATTATCAATTCTCATTCTTCACATTCTCTCTAGATAGTATGGTAGAAAGAAAATGTGGTGATTTTGCCATACAGTGTAATGAGATCTTAAAAATAGCTTAATCTGGGTTAATTTCTACGGGCGCTATCTACACCTACATACATTCACTGCAAATCATTGTTGGGTGCATGGCAGAGGTACTGAGATAGCATAGTGTCTCATGTTAGGGTTCCTTTCCATTCCAACTGTGTATGTACTGTGGGAAGAATGAATGTTTAAACGTGCTTGAGCATGCTCTTATTAATTCTAATCTTGCCTTCACGATCACTGCAAGAGCAGTATAAATGGTGTTGAAGAATACAATTTATCCTTCGCTTAATACTGGTGCTTGAAACTTTGGAAGTAGACTTTTGCAGGATAACTGGCATCTATCTTCAAGAGCCTCCAATTCAGGTCTCTCATCATTTTCGTAATGCTCACTCATGAGTCAGATAAATTTGTAACCATTCATGCTGCTCTTCTTTATATACATTCAATTCCCCAGTTAGTTGTATCTGGTATGGATGACACACAACTGATTAAAAAGTCATTTGTAAGCAGTCTTCCTTTGTAGACTGATTGCATTTTACCAATTGCCTACCAATAAACTGAAGTCTGTCGCCTGTCTTATGACTGGGCCTACGTAATCATTCCGTTTCATTTACCTACAATTTTTTACACACACTTACTTGTATAAATTACTGTAACTGATTTTAATTGAGTTACTGATATTCTAGTCATAGGATACTCCTTTTCTGTGTTTCATGAAGTGTGAAGTTTTGCTGAACATTTAAAACAAGCAATCTGTTTTCTCCAGCATGAAGGGCTATTTATTCTGTAATAAAACATGGACCATTGTATTCTAGCCATCAGTAGTTAGATTATTATTATTATTATTATTATTATTATTATTATTATTATTATCTTCACTTTCTCAGACGTTAAGTCCGGTTAAAAATGGAGTGACGCGGACCTTGAGCAAGCGTCACTTACTTTTAACTGTACGGTATGTGTTATATTGCATTTAGGAACTTTCGGGTAATTGAACATGTATCAATAATTACGGATTTCTGTAGCTGTATATATATGTTTGGATGTAGCTGTATTGCATTGATGTACTGGTGGATATTGTGTGGTATGACTCCTGTAGTTGATAGTATAATTGGTATGATGTCAACTTTATCCCGATTCCACATGTCTTTGACTTCCTCAGCCAGTTGGATGTATTTTTCTATTTTTTCTCCTGTTTTCTTTTGTATATTTGTTGTATTGGGTATGGATATTTCGATTAGTTGTGTTAATTTCTTCTTTCTATTGGTGAGTATGATGTCAGGTTTGTTATGTGGCGTTGTTTTATCTGTTATAATGGTTCTGTTCCAGTATAATTTGTATTCATCATTCTCCAGTACATTTTGTGGTGTATACTTGTATGTAGGAATGTGTTGTTTTAAAAGTTTATGTTGTAAGTCAAGCTGTTGATGTATTATTTTTGCGACATTGTCATGTCTTCTGGGGTATTCTGTATTTGCTAGTATTGTACATCCGCTTGTGATGTGATCTACTGTTTCTATTTGTTGTTTACAAAGTCTGCATTTATCCGTTGTGGTATTGGGATCTTTAATAATATGCTTGCTGTAATACCTGGTGTTTATTGTTTGATCCTGTATTGCAATCATGAATCCTTCCGTCTCACTGTATATATTGCCTTTTCTTAGCCATGTGTTGGATGCGTCTTTATCGATGTGTGGCTGTGTTACATGATACGGGTGCTTGCCATGTAGTGTTTTCATTTTCCAATTTACTTTCTTCATGTCTGTTGATGTTATGTGATCTAAAGGGTTGTAGAAGTGGTTATGAAATTGCAGTGGTGTAGCCGATGTATTTATATGAGTGATTGCCTTATGTATTTTGCTAGTTTCTGCTCGTTCTAGAAAGAATTTTCTTAAATTGTCTACCTGTCCATAATGTAGGTTTTTTATGTCGATAAATCCCCTTCCTCCTTCCTTTCTGCTTAATGTGAATCTTCCTGTTGCTGAATGTATGTGATGTATTCTATATTTGTGGCATTGTGATCGTGTTAGTGTATTGAGTGCTTCTAGGTCTGTGTTACTCCATTTCACTACTCCGAATGAGTAGGTCAATATTGGTATGGCATAGGTATTTATAGCTTTTGTCTTGTTTCTTGCTGTCAATTCTGTTTTCAGTATTTTTGTTAGTCTTTGTCTATATTTTTCTTTTAGTTCTTCTTTGATATTTGTATTATCTATTCCTATTTTTTGTCTGTATCCTAGATATTTATAGGCATCCGTTTTTTCCATCGCTTCTATGCAGTCGCTGTGGTTATCCAATATGTAATCTTCTTGTTTAGTATGTTTTCCCTTGACTATGCTATTTTTCTTACATTTGTCTGTTCCAAAAGCCATACTTATATCATTGCTGAATCCTTCTGTTATCTTTAGTAATTGGTTGAGTTGTTGATTTGTTGCTGCCTGTAGTTTTAGATCATCCATGTATAGCAAATGTGTGATTTTGTGTGGGTATGTTCCAGTAATATTGTATCCATAATTTGTATTATTTAGCATGTTGGATAGTGGGTTCAGAGCAAGGCAGAACCAGAAAGGACTTAATGAGTCTCCTTGGTATATTCCACGCTTAATCTGTATTGGCTGTGATGTGATATTATTTGAATTTGTTTGGATATTAAGTGTGGTTTTCCAATTTTTCATTACTATGTTTAGGAACTGTATCAATTTAGGATCTACTTTGTATATTTCCAATATTTGTAGTAACCATGAGTGGGGTACACTATCAAAAGCTTTTTGGTAATCAATGTATGCGTAGTGTAGCGACCTTTGTTTAGTTTTAGCTTGATATGTCACCTCTGTATCTATTATCAGTTGCTCTTTACATCCTCGTGCTCCTTTGCAACAGCCTTTTTGTTCTTCATTTATAATTTTGTTCTGTGTTGTATGTGTCATTAATTTCTGTTTAATGACTGAAGTTAATATTTTGTATATTGTTGGTAGGCATGTTATGGGGCGATATTTAGCTGGGTTTGCTGTGTCTGCTTGATCTTTAGGTTTCAGATATGTTATTCCGTGTGTAAGTGTATCAGGGAATGTGTATGGGTCTGCAATGTAACTGTTAAATAATTTAGTTAGATGTGAATGTGTTGAGGTGAACTTCTTTAGCCAGTAATTTGCTATTTTACCATTTCCAGGGGCTTTCCAATTGTGTGTAGAATTAATTGCTCGGGTGACTTCATGTTGCAAAATTATCACTTCAGGCATTTGTGGTATCATCTTGTATGTGTCTGTTTCTGCTTGTATCCACCGTGCATGCCTGTTACGTTGTACCGGGTTTGACCATATGTTGCTCCAGAAGTGTTCCATGTCTGTTATGTTTGGTGGATTGTCTATTTTAATGTGTGTGTTATCTATTGTTTGGTAAAATCTCTTTTGGTTTGTGTTGAATGTTTGGTTTTGTTTCCTTCTATTTTCACTTTTTTTGTATCTTCTAAGTCGTTTGGCCAATGCTTGTAATTTCTGCTTCTTTTCATCTAATTGCTCTATTGCTTCTTGTTGTGAGATTTTACCTAACCTTTTTCGTTTTTTGTGTGATATTTCATTTCTTATAAATTGTGTTAGCTGTCTGATGTCTTTTCTCAGTTTTTCTATTCTGATCTGTAGCCTGTGTTGCCATGCTGGTTTTGTGGGTTTCTTCTGTGTATTGGTTTGTTCTGATCTCTGCCTAGTGTGTATATTTAGTGTAGTGAGTGCTCCTATATAAACCAGTAGTTGTAACTCTTCCATAGTTGTATTTTCATTTATTTTGTTGTGTATGATTGTGTTGATAGTTTTTATTGTTGTTTCGACTTGTGGGTTATTTGGCGGTCTATGCAAGAATGGTCTGATGTCTGTATTTGTGTCTTTGTATTCTATATATGTCAGCTGAAATTTCTCTTCTATATCTAACACGTGTGTCTCTTCGTGTTCTATTTGTGCTTGTTCTGATGGCTGTCTTAAGATTTCGTTTTCCTCCGATTGTTTAATTGATGCGTGTTGGTCTTTGTTTGTTTGCTCTGGGATGTTTGAGTCCATTACTGCATTTTCTTCTTCTTCTGATTGCACATTATTTTGTTCCAGTATTTGTTGTACTTGTTGTTTGATGTTTTCTAATTCTGACTGGGGTATCCTGTTATTTTTTATTATTACACGGATCTGATCAGCTAGTCGTTGTTCTGTTAAAAATTTTAATTCCGGGTATCTGGTAATAAATGTTGTGTATACTTGTGATCTGTATCCAGTTGTGTTGGTTCCTAGGTTTGTTCCTTGGTAATAACAGAACATGAGGTGTCGATTAACTTCATCTGACCATCTCATCCTCTGTCTTTGTTTTCCTTCTAGGGTGGTTGCAGGAAGCATATCCTGCAAAACACCTCTATTTGGATTTAAATCATTTTCCAGTTGGCTAGCAGTGTCGTTACCATTGTGGGCGGGCATAGGGTTCAAGCGTCGTCCCCGACCATGACGGCGCTTGTCCGAGGCTTCTTTAGTTCTGTCCTGAACCAAGTAATCACACTAAAAGGGGGTTTAGCCCTGTTAGTGGTTTGTTCTTTTCGTCGCCTTTTACGACTGGCAGAACATACCGGAGGCCTATTCTTTTCCCGGGCCTCCACGGGGATTATTATTATTATTATCATTATCATTATCATTATTATTATCATCATCATCATCATCATCATCATCATCATCATCATCATCATCTTTCCTTTCTCAGACCTTAGGTCTGGTTAAAAATGGAAAGTGAAACGGACCTTGATCAAGTGTGACTTCCTTTTAACTGTACGGTATATGTTACATTGCATTTAGGAACTTTCGGGTAATTGAACATGTATCAATAATTACAGATTTCTGTAGTTGTATATATAAGTTTGGATGTAGCTGTATTGCGTTGATGTACTGGTGGATATTGCATGATAGGACTCCCGGAGTTGATAGTATAATTGGTATAATGCCAACTTTATCCTGATGCCACATATCCTTGACTTCTTCAGCCAGTTGGATGTATTTTTCAATTTTTTCTCCTGTTTTCTTCTGTATATTTGTTGTATTGGGTATGGATATTTCGATTAGTTGCGTTAATTTCTTCTTTTTATTGGTGAGTATGATGTCAGGTTTGTTATGTGGTGGTGTTTTATCTGTTATAATGGTTCTGTTCCAGTATAATTTGTATTCATCATTCTCCAGTACATTTTGTGGTGCATACTTTTATGTGGGAACGTGTTGTTTTATTAGTTTATGTTGTATGGCAAGTTCTTGATGTATTATTTTTGCTACATTGCCATGTCTTCTGGGGTATTCTGTGTATGCTAGTATTGTACATCCGCTTGTGATATGATCTACTGTTTCTATTTGTTGTTTGAAAAGTCTGCATTTATCTGCTGTGGTATTGGGATCTTTAATAATATGCTTGCTGTAATATCTGGTGTTTATTGTTTGATCCTGTATTGCAATCATGAATCCTTCCGTCTCACTGCATATATTGCCTTTTCTTAGCCATGTGTTGGATGTGTCTTGATCGATGTGTGGCTGTGTTAGATGATACGGGCGCTTGCCATGTAGTGTTTTCTTTTTCCAATTTACTTTCTTCGTATCTGTTGATGTTATGTGATCTAAAGAGTTGTAGAAAAGGTTATGAAATTGCAGTGGTGTAGCCGATGTATTTATATGAGTGATTGCTTTGTGTGTTTTGCTAGTTTCTGCTCATTCTATAAAGACTTTTCTTAAATTTTCTACTTGCTCATAACGTAGGTTTTTTATGTCGATAAATCCTCTTCCTCCTTCCTTTCTGCTTAATGTGAATCCTTCTGTTGCTGAATGTATGTGATGTATTTTATATTTGTGGCACTGTGGTCGTGTAAGTGTATTGAGTGCTTCTAGGTCTGTGTTACTCCATTTCAATACTCCAAATAAGTAGGTCAATATTGGTATATCGTAAGTATTTATAGCTTTTGTCTTGTTTCTTGCTGTCAATTCTGTTTTCAGTATTTTTGTTAGTCTTTGTCTATATTTTTCTTTTAGTTCTTCTTTAATATTTGTATTATCTATTCCTATTTTTTGTCTGTATCCTAGATATTTATAGGCATACGTTTTTTCCATCGCTTCTATGCAGTCGCTGTGGTTATCCAATATGTAATCTTCTTGTTTAGTGTATTTTCCCTTGACTATGCTACTTTTCTTACATTTGTCTGTTCCAAAAGCCATATTTATATCATTGCTGAATACTTCTGTTATGTTATCTTTAGTAATTGGTTGAGTTGTTGATTTGTTGCTGCCAGTAGTTTGAGATCATCCATGTATAGCAAATGTGTGATTTTGTGTGGGTATGTTCCAGTAATATTGTATCCATAATTTGTATTATTTAGGATGTTGGATAGTGGGTTCAGAGCAAGGCAGAACCAGAAAGGACTTAATGAGTCTCCTTGGTATATTCCACGCTTAATCTGTATTGGCTGTGATGTGATATTATTTGAATTTGTTTGGATATTAAGTGCGGTTTTCCAATTTTTCATTACTATGTTTAGGAACTGTATCAATTTAGGATCTACTTTGTATATTTCCAATATTTGTAGTAACCATGAGTGGGGTACACTATCAAAAGCTTTTTGGTAATCAATGTATGCGTAGTGTAGCGACCTTTGTTTAGTTTTAGCTTGATATGTCACCTCTGTATCTATTATCAGTTGCTCTTTACATCCTCGTGCTCCTTTGCAACAGCCTTTTTGTTCTTCATTTATAATTTTGTTCTGTGTTGTATGTGTCATTAATTTCTGTTTAATGACTGAAGTTAATATTTTGTATATTGTTGGTAGGCATGTTATGGGGCGATATTTAGCTGGGTTTGCTGTGTCTGCTTGACCTTTAGGTTTCAGATAAGTTATTCCATGCGTAAGTGTATCAGGAAATGTGTATGGGTCAGCAATGTAACTGTTAAATAATTTAGTTAGATGTGAATGTGTTGAGGTGAATTTCTTTAGCCAGAAATTTGCTATTTTATCTTTTCCAGGGGCTTTCCAATTGTGAGTAGAATTAATTGCTCGAGTGACTTCATGTTGCAAAATTATCACTTCAGGCATTTGTGGTATCATCTTGTATGTGTCAGTTTCTGCTTGTATCCACCATGCATGCCTGTTATGTTGTACCGGGTTTGACCACATGTTGCTCCAGAAGTGTTCCATGTCTGTTATGTTTGGTGGATTGTCTATTTTAATGTATGTGTTATCTATTGTCTGGTAAAATTTCTTTTGGTTTGTGTTGAATGTTTGGTTTTGTTTCCTTCTATTTTCACTTTTTTTTGCTTATTCACTTATTATTATTATTATTATTATTATTGGGTTGCAGAAGTGTATCTGCTACTAACTTCAAGAGTCGAACAGAGATTATTTTCTAAAATAAAAAGTACCCTTAGCACGGTTCTTTCATTTGTACCTCTAACATATGAAGTAATCAGAAGGAAAATTACATGCCTCAATGACTTGGTGATCATTTGGAGAGTACAAAGTCACTGCTTTATCAAAACTACAATTTTAGCACTTATCTCACAAGAGAAAACATTTTGTTCAGATAGTGATATGAGCATTGGAACACCATGTATTCTTAATGCAAGTCCTTTGACTTGACATATGCATCACCACGCTTTGTTCAAATAAATGTAATGCCAGCTACTACAACAACAAGCAAACAAATAAATAATAGAACATGTGCCATGCCACTTTCACTAGCAAAGTAAACAAATCACTGTGTTACACCACTCTCGAAAAGTTTTGTATCCCACAAAATTTTATGTTGGATTGAAGAGAGTTTTTTTTAAAATTATATCATTCTGGAAACATCCCCCAGGCTGTGGCTAAGCCATGTCTCCGCTATATCCTTTCTTTCAGGAGTGCTAGTTCTGCAAGGTTCGCAGGAGAGCTTCTGTAAAGTTTGGAAGGTAGGAGACGAGGTACTGGCAGAAGTAAAGCTGTGAGTACCGGGTGTGAGTCGTGCTTCGGTAGCTCAGTTGGTAGAGCACTTGCCCGCGAAAGGCAAAGGTCCCGAGTTCGAGTCTCGGTCAGGCACACAGTTTTAATCTGCCAGGAAGTTTCATATCAGCACACACTCCACTGCAGAGTGAAAATCTCATTCTAATAAGTGTTCTTCTTTTGTGTTTCTTTCCTGTTGTTGTTGTTGTTGGTTGTTTTTTGGGGAAGGAGACCAGACAGCGTGGTCATCGGTCTCATCGGATTAGGGAAGGATGGGGAAAGAAGTCGGCCGTGCCCTTTCAGAGGAACCATCCCGGCATTTGCCTGGAGTGATTTAGGGAAATCACGGAAAACCTAAATCAGGATGGCCGTTTCCTGTTGTCCATTCATGTCTTTGTTTATGGACATTATTTAATGAACAAATACAGGTCACTCATTGGCAATGATCCAATTAAGAAGCTTATGCTCATTTACTTGTGATGCAAGGCTTTTGTTGTATTGTACTTCGCAATAAAACAGTGGAGACCACAAGACAGGTACATAAAATAATAAATGTTACCTCAATGTAAACATATTACTGTCTAAAGCAAAGGGGAAAAAAAATACTGCTTGCCAGATGCATGACTTGAACACTGAGCTCCACAGGCTAAAGTTGTGTGATGCATCCAGAGTCACACCGACATGAATACTTGACTTGGGATGGGATGATCAGGTGCGACAGACTGATAGGCTCAACCGCTACACATGCAGTGCAGTACGTCATCTGGTGATCTCACATGTTCAACATTTGTCATCCACTTTTAGGGTATTTCCTGACATTTGCAACTCTGTGTATCTTATATTAAATTACTTGTTTCAGCATCATCTACGTTGCTTCCAACATTTTTTAACAGTAATAAGAATCACCCTGCATACATTCCAAACTCAAGCTTTCTATGTCAACCCAAGAATCACAAAGCTGCCAATAAGGTTCAATGGACACAGAATGTATGAAACATAATACCATGTTGTGGAGCATAAATTACAGGGGAACAAAAGGGCCTATGCCTATTACACTCCTGCTCCTAGCATCAATACATCAATGTTCACTTGGTCAAGAGTGCTTCATTTCTAGCAAAAGGCCATGATTTTTGGTAATTTTTATTTTCTCTCTATTTCTTCCTCCAGCCTTCTCCATCTTTCTTGCCAGTTACTTTCCTAATACTCAAAGTTATGGCTTTATACCTCTCATCAACTATTTGCAGTTTCTTTACATTTTCTTCCTATCTGTTGTTCTTTATCTAATCCATGCCTCTCCTTCCTTTAACTCTTTCCCAGATCTCTGAACTGTTGACCACACTCTCTAACACTTGTATTGTCTTAGGTCTGCAATGACATGAGATGTGACCTTACATTTTTATTATTACAGTGTAGAAAATTTGCAATTCAAATACTCACCAAGCATATGATTATAAGAAGTGTGTAGACATGAATTGTCGTATCAGGCAAACTTTCCATATCTTTTAAAGCTGCAACTGCTGGCTGAAAGTCAGGCTTCAGCTCCAAGGTATGGCGTAAATGCAGTGTTGCCTCTTGGTAATGACCATATGCCTGCCAAAAAGAAAATGATTGTTACATTGATTTCCAGAAGCTAACAACAGAACAGCTAATGCTTTTTCAAGCTCGAAACAAGTGCAGCTTTACTAATATAAAGTTCCTGGATTCCTAATAAGGAGAGACTGATAGAAAGGCATTATGCTATAATGTGAATCATTCTCTCCATCTTCTGGTGGGAGTATTAAGATGGTGTCAGTGCCTTCTTTATATCAACAATACCTATGTATGGGCATTACCCATATAAAGACTACACACAAACTATCTTTAAATTTTATCAGATTTTGATTAAACTGACTTCCATCAAAATATGTAATTAACAATATTGTGAAATGACAACATTATGAAAAGGACAGATTGCTACTCACCATATTGTGGAGATACATACACATGCACACTGACACAGAAGTCTAGCTTCTGCAGCCAGAGACAATGGTCGCACGTGTGCTTGTGCGTGCCATCTATCCTTTTCATAATGTTGTAATTACTCCATCATGGTTTTTACAATATTATAAAATGGATAAATTTCTAGTCATCATAAAGATGACATTGAGTTGTGGACAGACACAACGAACAGATTGTTACACATTTATCTTTTGGCCAGATTCTTCTTCAGAAAAGAAGACACACACACACACACACACACACACACACACACACACACACACACACAAGCAAGCACACTTAATGTGCAAAAACTGCTATCTCTGGCTGCTCTGGCCAGAGTGGCTCGTGATACCATCATTCGTGCTCTGGTCAGAGTGGCTTGTAATTCAAGTCATATGTGCATTATGTGTGCTTACTTGTGTGAATGTGTATGTGTTTTCTTTTCTGTAAAACAATCTGGCCAAAAGTTAAATGTGTAACAGTCTTTTCATTTTGGTTGTCTGCAACTCAATGTGTTAACTTTATGGTGAATAGCTATCTATTCTGTTCTTTTCATAATACTGTTGATATTCCTATGTGGACCTTCATGGTTGTAAACATGTAATTAGTGATGATGATGATGATGATGATGTCTTTTCCACCTGAGAGATAACAGGTAAATAATAATATTTTAGTGTATTAACAACCACATCTCAATATATTTGTGCAAATGTGTTTACTCTTGTTTCATGTGTAATTGTTGGGAACAGAGTCAACATGTAAAACTTTTCTCATTTGAGACAGACTTTTGCAGTTTCAGTCAACTCCGTTTTGTTTTTTTCCTTCTTAGTTAATGGCCTGCAACAGCAAAAAGATGGCAGTTACAATGTCTCAATATCTTATGTTCTTGCTGTCAAAAGAAAATGAAAATAATATCTGTTCGTTGTGAACTAACTCTATAATATGCTATATAAAATCGTTAGTAATGAATGGATAGAAGGTAGTTAGCAACAGCAATTAGTTTTAAAAAGAAGATGAATAAACTTGCTCTGTTTCAGTGGATGTGTAAAAAGGATTTATTTGAAAGCCAATTTTCTGTCTCGTTTATGTGCCTGTTGATGACTCAAAGTGTGTATTATTCGGTGAGCTGTTAACTTTACTCCTGAATCATTTTCACTGAATCATCAAGTTTTTTTGTAGAAAGAAACAGGATTTTTTGACTCAGACTAATTATGAAATATTTGTCTTTTTAGGAAATCTTTATCCATTTACAAAACTGCAAGAAAAGAAAGAACACAAAAATAGTTCAGACAGTATTGCACGCAAATTATGTCAGAGGAAAAATATCTAACAATTATTTTCTACGACTCATAAAATCAGAGTGCATTATATACAAGGACAATGAAACTTCAAAAAATGCTATTAATTCCATACAGACACACAAAGACATAAAACACATTAAGCACAAGCATGAGAGTCACTGCTTTTTGATGGACTGCTTTAACTGGAAAGCAGGGTACTTTACATTAGTTTATCTCACCTGGAAAGAAAATAAAGAGTGAATGTGAAATTATATTCAACCTCTAAAATCTGGAAAAAAGCATGGTTCATGTTCAAAGTAAAGATGTTGAACTGCTCCAATCCTTGTCTTTTTACAGTCTGCGTCATCAACCTGCCATTGAAGATACATTTAAAAATATTTTGATTATCTTTCATATTTGCTTATTAATTCTTGGTCTCAAAAACTCATATAAAGCTATGTACATTGTGTACATCTGAATCGCTTATTATAAGGTACCTCCCCCCTCGCACGTGCATACGCATGCCCACCCACCTACACAGACAGACAGAGAGAGAGAGAGAGAGAGAGAGAGAGAGAGAGGGGGGGGGGAGAGGGGGGGGGGGGAGAGAGAGAGAGAGAGAGAGAGAGAGAGAGAGAGAGAGAGAGAGAGAGAGAGAGAGCACAACCTCATGAAATTTGTACGACAGAGACATGCCTTGGGGCTCCTGCTGTTCAAATTGTATATTAACAACCTTGCTGACAATATTAACTTCAGATATTTTGCAGATAATATCATTATGTATAATGACATCTTGTAGCACTATATTACTTTTATAGTGTCAATGAAGCATACAGAATCTGTTGACTCATAAAAAGACCTTGTTGTAAGAGTGTGTAGGGATATTAAATAGAAATATCCTATAGGTTCAGACACGAGTAAAATAAATGGCAGGTATCAAATTGAAATCACAAATAGAAATACAACTTAACTTCGAGTTCTTACACATTTGCTAGTAATCTTGTGAAATGCACAAACTGTGCTTCTGCATGTAGGGATTTTGTTGCCTAAGTCCTTAAGAACAGGATTAAAAGTTGTTTCCTTCTTTTTTTCTTTCTGTAAATTCTGACTGACTGCTGACTTTCAGTAGATCTTTTTACAAAGCTTTTAACAATACTGTCTATGAATGCATTTTAATCATCATACTAGGGTTATCTGTGGACATCGGGAATAATAGGTTCCTTTGTTTCTTTAAAAAATGTCCTATAACAGGAACTCTTACAACAATGTTCCATATCCCTGTTGCACAAAGTTTTATTTTGCAGCAATGTATCTGTACTGGGATGGGTCCTTGTTTCAGTGAACAACTCATTTGCTTGGAGAACATTATGGCTTTACATTTGTATTCTGGAGCATTGTCCTTACTTGGTACACATGCTTTTAATATGAGACCTAATATTTCTCTTGTACATGAAACTTTACCGTGTAGAAAAACAATGGCATTTTCATATGAAAATATTCTGGAGGCTGGCGTCGAGTGGAAGATGAGGGATCCAGCATTAGCCAGATTTGAGAGAGCTTTGGATGTCTTGCAATCAAAGAAGGAACAAAGAATAGATAACATTCCAGCAGATTTCCTAAAAGCATCAGAGGAGAAAAAATCAAGTTAGTGTGTGGAATACATGAGACTTGAGATGTATCTCTGGACTTTCAGAAGAATATCATCCACACCATCCCAAAGACAACAAGGGTACAAAATGCGAGTTAACACACAATCAGCTAGACAGCTAATACAATCAAGTAATTGACAAAAATAGTTCACAGAAGAATTGAAAAGAAAACTGAGGATATTTTAGCAGAAGTTAGTGTGTCTTTAGGACAGTATACTTACTAATGGAAGCAAAACATAAGAATAATTATTTAAATAAAAATGAATTTTTAATATACCATTAAGTATAAAATAATTTCTCCTATATCGATAGAGACAATCCTTAAGATTTGCAATTGTGAATTTTTAATAGCAATGGAAATACTTGGAAGATTTAATATGAAAAATGTGGAGAAGATGCAATAGACAATAATAATGGCAAGCACTATTCATGTATCAATTATTTATTGCATGTATCCAATGTGTTTCTGTTTTAAATCTTACAAGTATTTTTGTAGCTAATTAAAAATTCAGATTTGCAAATTTTCAGGACAATCTCTTTGGTGACAGGCAAAATTATTTTATACTTTTTAGTCTAATTTAGAACATGCTTTATTAAAATTCACATTATTTTAAATAATTGTTTTCTGATTTTTAGTTGTGTATGTGTGAAATTCTTCAATCGATTTCAACATTTTGTTGAGATTACAACAGAGACCTGTGGAAACCCAGGTTTATTTCAGTTTCTCTTAACCTGGCTGAATATGTTGCTTCCTCCTATGCATGTTTTGTGAAAAGACCAAGAGTGTGAGGTCACAAGCAGGCTTACTAGCAGTCGTCCTTCCCACGAACCATCTCAACTGCAACAGAAGTGGCAATGATACACACTGTACCCTCTGCCACACACCTGACAAGAAAGTGAGTTAATATTGCATTGTCATCCAGTTATGAGCTATGTTTAAAATTTCAAGTCTTCAACTCATCTGGAAATTCAAATCAGTTGCAAACTTTGTACTGAAAACACACACACACACACACACACACACACACACACACACACAGAGAGAGAGAGAGAGAGAGAGAGAGAGAGAGAGAGAGAAGAAAGTGACCAATAAAAACATGGTAAGAATCAAGACATCTCCATAAGATTTGCCAACACAGAAAAAGCTTTTGGCACAGTAGAGTGGTACTAGATGTTTGAGAGCATCAGAAAATTAATTATGTGGTACAGGGAATGGCGAAGAATATACAAGAATCAAGAGAGCCATAACAATGAAAGACCAAAAGAGAAGTGCTCAAATTAAGAAGGGTTTAAGATATGGTAAATTCTTTCTCCTGTACTGTTAAACCTGAATATCAAAGAAGGAATGAAGGAAGCCTCATCATCGCTGCATAGCTACTGGTACAGCCATATGAACTTGCTTACTTGTGTCAAGCCTTGGTCTTCCTATGCAATTATTACTCCTCACACTTCTCTTCATTAGCAAGTTTAGGATTCCTTAATACTGGAATATGGGTCCTATCAACTGAGCCTTTCTTTTATTAAAGATGATGACAAATTTCTTTTCTTCCAAATTCAGTTTACTACCTCTTCATTAGTTATCCATTCAACCTATTTGATTTTCAGCATTCATCCATAGCACTACATTTCAAGAGCTCCTGTTTTCTTCTTATCTGAACTGTTTATTTTCAATGTATTATTTCCACACAACGCTACCCTCCAGACAAATGCCTTCAGAAAAGAATTTCTAACACATACATTTATATTCAATGTTAGCATATATGTCTTTTTCAAGAATAATCAATGACAATCTGTCATCTCTTTCAGCCATCATCAGTTTTTTTCTACCCAAACAGCAAAAATCATCTATTACTTTCCCAGACTAATTCCTTCAACATCAGCTGATTTGATTTGGCAATAAGTTTCTAGCCACCTCCAACAGAAAGAGAATTACAGTGACATCGGTAATCCTCACAGGTGGTTTTTTTTTTTTTTTTTTTTTTTTTTTTTTTTTTTTTTTTTTTTTTTTGGACATCGTGAGCACCTCTCTGGATGTAACCAGTTAGCAAGTTACTATGTAACACAAATCATCTGATGATGATCTGAAGATGACTTGTATTGTGTGTTTCAAAAAGGACTTTACAAGTTTCAGAATTCATATAAATTAATTCACAGTACCTACAGAGATGATTGTAGTATTAATTTGTACAGAAATATATAAAGTTTGTCTCACATAGCTTGCTATTGCCGAATTGCATCGCAAGGAGTGCTAGCGGCAGTTGCGTTAAAGATGGCTGCCTTCACTGGACTCAAGCGTACTAGTAGATGTGTGTTTTGGTTTAAAGAATCTAGGTTGGCGACAACAGTATAGCATAATTTCCGTACCAAATACGCTGAAGATCCTCCTAGTGGGCCTACAGTTTATGAGTGGCACAAATGTTTTGTAGAAACAGGGTGCTTGGTAAGTCAAGGGAAATCATCAAGTCATCTACACACATATGACGACGTCGTTGAGTGAGATTTAGGTTTTCCATGATTTAGGGAAATCACTTAATACAAATGGTGGGACGGTCCCTTTGAAAGGGCATGGCTGATATCCTTCCTCTTCCTTTAAGCATTCCAAGCTTTTGCTTGGAATAATTAAATTCTTTATCTCATTTGTTATCCAATTATTTCTACTGCACCTTATCTCTTTGCCCATTCAGTCCTATGCTGTCTTTATTACTTTGTCTCTTTCGTATTTTACTGTACTTCTTTCTCCAGTCTTTTAAGGATACAGGGTATTTTTCTAGGTCAATATTATGTAAAAATCAACACCTAATTCTTTTAGGCACTGTTTATAATGTATATGTTTTACAGATTTTTTGTTGACATCAGGTAATGCAGCACACTTTAAAAAAATTACAAAGAAACTGACGCAATTTTTTTTCCAAAATGCTTCCTCAAATTGAGGTACCTTTTAATCCAATGTTATACATTTGAAGGAGACCAAATTTTTGCAAGACATGATGGCTGAGGTAATAGACTTACATAATTCCACCTATTATGTATATTACAAGGATAAAAATATATCACATCTTACATTTTAATTTTTATAATTTTTTTCCTAGTAAAAATGTTATTTTTTCTATAATTTAGTTGATTCTGCAATAAAGCTAAGGTCTACTACATAAGTATGGACTATTGAAAGTTACAGAAAAAAATTAGAGCATTGCTTTATAAACTTTAGGAAATATCTGTACCTGAATTCTGAAAAAATACAATTTGCGGGAAGTTGCGAATGAAGATATGAGTCCAATTAAACTCTGCCTCAGAATATTCCTGAAGCATAGTCTTCATCCTCCAGCATTTCTTCATCTTCAAGCCTCCTCTTGGCATTCCTTTTAGCACTTCTTGCTTCTTTGGTAAATTGAAGAGTGAATCTTTCAGCTTCATGCACCCATTGACTGTCACATGCAAGCAATTGATCTTCCATATCAGAGCCACATTTTATGCCTAAATTTCTCAGGACTTCCAACCTTTCTTCAATCCATAATTGAAACATATCACTGCATCTAGTACACCAACTTTTAATGCCTTTAGTTCTACAAAAATATTCTTGGGTAATCTTTCCCATGTGCAATGGTTGGAACTTTCTTTTGTATTCTGAGTGCCCCCATGAAGACATTTACAAAACAGGGTCACTCATGTCTCTAAAAATTGTTTTTTATTTCATTCATAACTGGCTCAGAAAGAGAATGCTTATGATGGTATATTTGAACACTTCTTTTTGCCTTTTGGTAACCACACCAAGAATCTGCTGCTTTAAGGCAAAGTCTGTGAACAGGGTGGTCATCTGTGGACAACTTATGAAAGTAGGTGGGCCATACAGCTTTTCTTATTGCTGTATCATCATTCAGAGGTGCAGTTCGTCTAGTGGCCAGTCCATAATAACTCTGAAGGAGGTCTATTTCAGTTTCTGTCAATCTGCCTCGGCCAGACAGAGATTTTCCATCAGATGACAACTTTTCTTTCATTTCGCTTTGTAGCTTGCTCAATCTAGCACCCATCCCCTTTTGCACATGTCCACAACACTCCAGTTCTGTTATCAAGGTTAATTTTATTGAAAGCTTTAGGGTTCCCATTGCCTAAGTACATCGTATATGTAACGTTATAAAAGAGCACTGACCCTGGAAATATTTTTAGAGCTCCATCATACCCCATACCTTCACTGTAACCATCATAATTATCACAACACTGATGTTCAATATGTCCTTCATTGTTACCATGGCAGGTGTGGCAGTACTTACATAAGCACTCAACATCAACAACTTTCCTTTCTCCAGAGAAGTAGCACTTACAACACCATTCAAGGAACAATATCCTCGATGTTGCCATGTCCCATCAAGTGCAACAGCAATGTCCCTGGTTCCACTAATATTTACAGTTTCTTCTATTGCACATTTCATAGACGCTTTAGACACAACTGTCAAGGCACCTAAAAGTATTTTTACATACTTGCTGAACCTACTGGGAGGAGGAGAAAGGTCCACCAAACCACAAAATGTTTGAGCAGCCTTTTTTCCTTTTTCTATTGCACACCTTGCATGCACTAACTTCAAATTCACATAATATTAATTTGCACAATGTTCGAAGTCATTTTCACAGTAGCTTTATTGCAGGATCTACACAGAGCAACTAATTTTGATGCTAAACCTTTCCTGGTACTTTGTTTTTCAGTTATTTCCAGACAGCTTACACCATCACATTGTTTACATTTCACCACATCCTTTACAAAGGAGATTAAGATGCCCACTTCAACAACAACAAATCCACTACAAACAGCGTCATTGTTAACACAAAAATTTGAATCACTAGGAGGTGTGCCATGTGGGAGTTTCTTCCGTGAAGAACTGATACATAGGTTGCTTTTAACAGTGTGGCTTGCTTTGTTTGTGAACTGATTACCACGGAATTTCCTTTTATTGAATTTCTTGATGCCTGGCATAGTTCGTATTTATTGCACACTAAAGGATATGTACTTCCACAAAGATATGTGGCACTTTGGCAAGAAACATTCAGTAACACGTGAACAAACTGCTGCAGCAAAACAAAAGTAAATACAAGCAAAGATAATTATTTACAATTACAGACACTACAAACCTGCACAGTTACAAACATATACAATGTATCATATAGATAATCACTGGAAACAGAAAGTTCACAGTTCTTTTCGAAATTATACTGGTTTCTATAACAGAAATAAGGGGTGGGGGGGGTGGCGGCATACATGACCATAACATTAAAATTTGGTATATGTAGGTAATTTTTCATTTGAAATCCTATAATGTATATATCAATGTAATCAGGAAAGACTAAGAATTTAACAGACATAAAAAATTTAGATTTTTGCACAATTTATAAGTATCCTGTATCCTTAACTTCCTCAGGTCCCACCTGGTTAATTTCCTACTTTTCTGCAATTTCAGTTTCAATCTGCAGTTCATAACTAATAAATTACGAACAGAACCCAGAACTACCACTGGATATGTTTTGCTGTTTAAAAATCTGGTTTCAAAATTTCTGTCTTACCATGACGTAAAATCAAACAGCACAAAATCGGGGATGGAATAACAAAATGAAATAGAATAAACTGCTACTCATCACAAAGAGGAGGCAGTGAGTTGCTGACAGGCACATTCAAAGTACCTTTAAAAGTGGATTGAGCTACCAGTCAAAATCCTTCAGATGTAGAAAAATACACGTTCATGCCCATCCACCCATTCCATTCCTGAATAATAGGAATTGGCCAAGTCTGCAAAATAGTTATTAGTTGCTGCAATCACCTCCTCATTTGAATAAAATCTTTGTCCTGCCAGACATTTCTTGAAATTGGGGAACAAATAGTAGGCCAAGGGAGCCCAGTCTGGAGAACGGGGCATTTGAAACGAATTGGAATCCTATTTGCATCAATTTTGCAACCACAACTGCTGAGGTGTGTGCTGGTGCATTGTCGTGATGGAAAAGGACTTCTTTGCGGTCAAATCGCCGGCGTTTTTCTTGCAGCTCGGTTTTCAAATGCTCCAACAAAGATGAATAATATTCACCTGTAATAGTTTTACCCTTTTCCAGATAGTCAACGAGTATTATCCCTTGCAAATTACAAAAGACAGTCGCCACAACCTTTCCGGCCAAGGCATGGTCTTCGCCTCTTTTTTTGTGCAGATTCTCCCTTGGTAACCCATTGTTTAGATTATCGTTTGGTCTCAGGAGTATAGTAATGTGTTCATGTTTCATCCACAGTGACGAAACAATGCTTTCAAGTCCTGCAGATTCTTCCTGAACAGCTGCAAACCATCCTTGCAACATTTCACACAATTCTGTTTTTGGTCAAGCGTGAGCAATTGCGAAACCCATCTTGTAGATAGCTTTCTCATATTCACATGTTTATGCAAAATGTTATGTACCCATTCATTCGAGATGTCCACAGCATTAGCAATCTCACACACCTTAACTCTTCTGTCATCCATCACCATATCATGGATTTTATCAATGATTTCTGGAGTCATAACTTCCACATGGAGTCCAGAATGTTCAGCATCACTTGTACCCATATGGCGACTCTGAAAATTTTGAAACCACTTATAAAGTGTTCTAATCGAAGGTGCAGAGTCACCGTAATGTTTATCAAGCTTTAGTCTCCTGAGGCATTTTGCCTTTCATAAAGTAATGTTTAATCACCAAGCGAAATTCTTTTTCGTCCATTTTTTGACGCTCACTCGACTTCCTTGATTCACACGAATGCCGAACACAAAGAAATAGACCAATATGGCTGAAACTTGGTGCGAGTTCTTTCCAAAGATGCTACTAACTAAACATAACCTCTATACGCGCCAGTGGTGCCATCTCTCGGACTTTGCACGGACTTTTCAAATACCCCTCATATATCCAAAGCAACAAAATTATGTAAAACTATTACAATCAAACTTTTAATTTGCAAGATGGAGTACCATTCCTGCGTGATCCTTATGGACAGAAAATTCTGTAAGTGTTGTAAAATTTTATCAGCCAACTTCCACTTTCATCCCCCCCTTTCCAAGTTCTCCCACTATTTTTCCATTATTTTTCTTTTTTTTTACTACCAAATTCCACTCTCACATCAAAACTGAATTTTTGTCTTCTTCAACAATTTAATGATGGAAATCAAATTGTAGACTAACCAATTACAAACTGTCTTGGAAAAGGAAGTAGTTTGGTCAGTTCAGTTCTCACTGGACACAACACTAATGTCAACATTTATTTCACTGTAATTTCAATGGCAACATTCAGTTTCACAGTAAATGAAACTGACTCTCAATATCATCCAATTTTATTGGGGGTCCTTGTGTCTTTCATGGACTTCGAATGCAGTTTATCTGTGATGTTTCAGCTGTTTCTGGAGGCCATGCATGGTTGAGCTTGGATGTTGTATGGGGCAGTCATGTAAATTATGGTGGCCTTGAGGCTTTTCCTGATGCAAATATTCTGGCTTGGAAGACGTGGAGTATAACAGAGTACAGGACTACTAGTTACGATTCCGTATGGTACATTGGTTCCAGATAAGCTGTTTTCTCTGTCAACTAGAAGAAAGAAGCAGCTCAACTCTGGCGAGTATTTGTTTATTTGGGTGAAAGTAGGCAACAACAATTGCAAGATAAAGATAGTAGGTGACTGTATGCTGTATTATAGACAATAAACTTGACTTTAAAAAATAATAAGACATTACACACACAGCAAAAAAGAAACCTATTGGGCCATGATAAATGACCCATCCCAAGTCATTCAGATACTGATTCACCAACAAACACTGACACCTGATACCTTCCAACCTACCGTAGGACCCAGCCTAAGCAACAGATCATGTCGTCACCACAAACTTCGTTCAAAAAATAATAAAAATTACACTGAATAAATATTCTCAGTGTTGTGTTTTACCACCATAAACACATTTGCATAACATCATGTGTCCTATGCTGCGATTGGCTGATAGAAGCAAACCGACTTGGCATGATGCTGATTTACATATCTGTGTACTGAAGGGCAGTACTAGATGATTTTCGCATTTATACTTGTGTATTACAAAAATAGGCATTAAACTGATTAACCACATTAAAGTTCTCTCCAAACAATATAGTTTTTGGTATGTTTGTTGTGCAAAAATATTGGGAAATCTCATGCCACTGAGTAAAACATTACCTGTATTTCAAGTTACAAGCAAAAACTGCCTCATTTATGGAGATTAAGTCAGTAAGCTTTTGAGACATATGAAGGCAAAAATACATAAGGCAGAGACAGAAACAATTAACACATTAGGCTGCACCTTCCAATTAGGCTGACAACCCTCAAGGTCATGTATGCAAACATTAAGTCTGTGTACACGCAACAACGATGAGATGATAATGAATTCTACTAACGTTGAAATGGAAAGATTCTATTATGTGCACCTAGAATGATGGGTCTCAGCCATTTCAGATATCCTGGAAGGATGTAAATCCCTTCAAAATTTAGTGCAAAAAAGCAACTTTCTGTTTCAGCAGGATATATGCACCACACTGTAAAAATCTGTTGTTGTGCTGAAGGCAGTTTGTCTTCTGTGTTTAAATTTGACTCTGGCTGTTGTTTCCACACTACAATGGAGTATTGTCAGATTGGTGGCATAATGTCTCAGAAGACAACTTTAAAGATAGGATAATGTTTTCTTTTGGAAACTTTCAATGGTGTTTGGTTGCAAAGATAATTTTACTTTAACTGGTTGGATTTAATAGGTTCAATATACAATATTTATTTTTTAATAATGTAAAGAAAATGATATGTGATGCCACAAAATATAAAGCAATTGATAGGTGCATCTTCTGACAAACAATGAAATAAGGTAAAAATAGGAACATATGGTTCATCAAAAATAAGCCTTCAGAAACTAACACCACAACAGCCAAAAAATATTGCCGCAACTAGCAGCAAATAACACTGAAGTTGACATAAAATAACACCAAAACTGGGGAAAAAATTAGAGCACATGTGGGGCATGGGGGGCCAGGGGGAAATAAAAGATGAACAAAAATAGCACTAAAATTGGCCATAAAATAAAACAATTATTTCTTGTCCATACTACTAACTTTGTTATAATGCAGCAGCATCTATTTTGTTATAGCACACTGGGTGATTACCTAACATCTCACCAAATCACTGTGGGCAAATCAAGCAATCATATGAACAGGAACATTACAAAAGATAATGTGATTGCATTCAATTAAGCTGTTAATATGTGGTTATATCATACAATATGCCAAACTTTTTTTAAATCTATTTCCTGTCATACTTCAAAGTGTGTTCAAAATGGTGGTGATTATCACACAGGACATTGAAAATTATAGATAGCACGCATGCATAGAGCCATACAGCATGCTTTATAAAGAGATTTTACATTAAGCTGTGTGTGTGTGTATGTGTGTGTGTGTGTGTGTGTGTGTGTGTGTAGGGGGGAAGGGGAGGAGGGGGGAGTAAAGACAAAGAATATACCGAAGAAAGAAGACTGACCTTGAAGATCTCACCAAGAGTAAAATACTGCTGCCAAGCATTTTTATCTGGAGGCTGCACTTCCAGTGACCTCCTCGTCAAGTAAATGGCATCATCAAGGTACTGCAGATTAAACAGCACCCGTGCCAAATTAAGCAGCACCTGTAAATAGAGAATAATTACAAATAATGAAATCTGAGAAGTAATTATGTTACAGCCTATATGGCAGAACTAAAAAAAAATATTTCAGGAAGAAAACTATTAATACTATCCAGCCCTCAAAGATAACCCATCAGTTGGCCTAGGTGAGACATATTGGTCACTTGCTGCAAGTAACTGAAGAACTGTGTCCCCACAACTGAGCTTTGATCATTCCAATTTCCCGATGAGATAGTATCAGTTGAGTGCTACAGTTATCTATTAAACACCTGATAGTAATTACTCACCATGCATTTAAAAAAAAAAAAAAAAAAAAAAAAAAAAATCCTCCTTCAGAGGAATAAACTTTAGTGGAAAAATTGTATCTCAAAGATTGAACACTGTAAAATTTGTGAACAGAGGTCATAATACAGACTGTAACACTTCTGCATTTAGGTTAAGAAACTTCAATAATAAAATATTACATCTTAGCAAATACTGTCTAGACTAAACATGGCATAAACCACGGAACAACAGAATTCTTCAGTTTGATGGTCTGATGATTTGTATTAGGCAAGCAGTATTAAGTGACAAGATAGAGATTTTGCTGCAGCCTCTGGGTCATTGCTCTCACATCAGAATGGTTAAGTGGGCAGGCCCACATGTTGCCACGGCTGTTTCAACTGTGCTGCAGAAGTTTCGCTAGGAACACCATGCAATTTCCATAATTTTGGTACCCTGAAGAAAGACGTTCATCACTACTGATACGTTTTAGATGAAGAGGTGCTTGCCTGGGTACAATCATGGTTCCCTAGGTAATCACATACATTTTTCCATGAAGGCACTGACCGTCGTGTCTCATAGCGGAATGTATTAGAAGTTATGGCGATTACTTTTGAAATATTATACAGTTTGTCTATTTTTTCCACCTGTCTCATTTTCATCAGACTGCCTCTCATATAAATGAAACATGTTCACTGTGTTGGTATATAATAATCATCATGCCAACAGTTGCAGCAACTGCTGTGAGTCCTCAGTAATATTTGCGAACTTAAGTACTCTGTCTCCTTTTTTACCCAAGAACAGACTCAAGTGGCAAGAGTTCAATTAAATGATCAATGACAGAGACTCACAAGTCAAGTTTCTGAGCATACAGAGATGTTGAGTTTAGAGATGATGTCATAGGACCAGCTGGTGAGTTTAGAGTGAGTGTATCGAGTTTGCTTCTGATCTCTAATCACTATGTGGGTACCTCGTAAAGACTCTAGACATAACAATATTCCTTTAGTTTTTTAACTGATTTGTGTTTAAAATTAAAAACTAATTACAAGGTATATTCTTTACACAGAAAGCCAAATGTTCTGAAAGGTCTGGCACTAGATCTAACATGTCATAACTTCTTGTTCCATAACTCTAGCTTGCAAGTTTTCCATTGACACACGACTCCTCCACTGAGCAATGACACGACTGCACATGAGGGATGAGGAAGACTGATGCAGTACGCAGCAAACATGCCTGACTTGTCAGTAACTTCATCTCCACATGCACTGGTAGTCAACAGGGCACACAACCCTCCCATGTCATGGTAAAAAGAGAAGGGTGTTCTGCAGGTACAACAGCTGGATTCAACTTTCTGATAACCAGCAGGGTACTCTAGGAGACAGTGGAGTACAATGTTGATCATCAGCTAATCAGTGAATGTTGCCCAGTGTTCATATTCGTGCGATTTCCACTAATCTCTGTCCGTCTTTGTAGCTGATTGGTCAACATGGATGGCTACAATGCAGAGGACCTGGATTTGATTCCTGGTCCTGCCAATGATTTTTCCTTCACGGGGTACTAGTACGGGGTGCACTCACATCCAAACCTCCAGGTGTCAGACACTCAGATCAGTACCAAACGTTGCAGGTCAATGGAGTATCAACCAAAACTCTAATTTAGTTTGTACTATGTGCTGTCATCCAGCAGAATGGGCATAAATGTTAATTAAAAGTAACACCAGAACTACAGGGCAAATCAAAAGCATGATTGTGTGCAACTAACCCATGTTGCTTGCCTGGGGAAATGGTAGAGTGATAGATCCTCCTACAGGATCAAATCCCAATAACTTTTTCTTCTGCATTATATGTGAAAGTGTTATATGAGACAACATGTTTATAACATGTAAAAAGGCTGTTTGGAGTTTACAGCAATGTTCTCTTGGCAGTCTGCTTGCGTGTCGTTTCTTTGGCAGTAGTAAACCTATAGAGTGAATTTGTAGTTTCACAGAATATACAATCAGAAGAGAAAAAATAAAGAAACAATTGCATCACACAAGTGGAAGTAATAGTAGTAATAATAAACAAAATTAAAAAAATGATAAGTACATAATGCTCAACTAACGAAGTGGAATCAGGCTGCCAAAAGAAAATTGGCACAGACTAAAAAAAGTCCTTTTACATTTCAGGAAAATCTTCTCCCATATAACAGTTTCACACATAAACAGTTAAACAAAATTGTCATCAACTGGGTTTGGAAGTGCGATCTCTGGTATGACGACGAATGGTCTACCTTCTCACCCCTGAGATCTACAATACAGTCACTCACAGATACACTTTTGCTGTGCTCCGAAGTTCTGGTGATATTTTTCATTACCGTCTATGCACATTCTACTGGATGACAGCGCACAGCATGAACTAAATCGATGTTTTGGTTCGTACCCTATCAACATAAAATGTTCGGTAATGATCCGAGTGTCTGACATCTGGAGGTTTTGGTGTCAGTTTCATGATGCCAACCGAGGAGCAACTCTAATGAAAAGCAGGAGTTCCATGATCTGGAAAGTTGGCAACACAACCAGGAGAGCAGAGTGTTCACTACATGCCCCTCTACACTACATCCTCACAGCTCCGCAAGGTAGAGAATTACAAGGCAGCCAGTCAACATCCCTTGGGCTTTCAAAGCCTGGAGGAAGACCTTGTTACCACTAATATTTCAAACTGAATGAATGAACACTGACAAATCACTTTCACTGGTAATATGCATTACCTTACTGCTGATCATCCTACGCAACTTCACCATTCAGGTTCTTTGGATACCAACTTTCAACACTAGTTTTTCCAAATGCCAGAGATGAAAACTGGCTCTCCATCATGCATGTGGCTTTTATAATCTGACTTGTCACATTCATATCAGAGACTGTGCAATTTTTTTTTCAACATCTGAATCTATTCAAAAGCTGTGAATATTGACAGAATAAATTTCCCTGCTTGTGTTAACTAAAGTGAATCTTATACATTCTCCCATATTTCACATTGAGAAAGGTTGTGTGACGTGAAGAGCAGACATCATCATTTGATACCCATCTCCAAACCAATGAGTCAAAAGATAGCAAAAAATTACCTGTCTTCGAGGCATAACACCCCCTCATGCGAATAGCAAAGGTTACAAGTGCACGCTACATACATAAATATTTTTAAACCATTTAAAATGAAACTATCATTCTTACCTCCGCATTATGTGGTGAGACTGCTAGGGCCCTTCTAAAGCACTCTATAGACTTTTGTGCATCACCTTTAATTCTCCAGAAGTTTCCTATCTGGTTGTAAAGTTGTACAGACTTTGGTTTCTGAAACAGTACAAAAACATTGAGCACACTGATTCTACCCAGACAATCTTTCATTCATAATTATGCTAACTGGTTACCCAGCATTGCTCAGTTACTTGTGTGTCTGAATATTTTATTAAATAGGAAAAGGTAAATCTATATGCACAACAAAAATGAACTTCGCGTGTTTACATGTTTTTAAAAGTATAAATACGTTACACAAATTATACATGAAAATGATTTACAATTTCATTGTAATATTAATTTTAATCAAAACTTTATTACATACTGCTACAGCAAGAGCAAACACGATTTATGGAACATAGTACTTTACAGAGCAACACATAAGATACAATGAAGTACAGGTTGTGCGTAGCACTGAACGGACAACAGTAACACAGGTTACAGAATAGGCTGAGCACTCGTTTGCGATCGCTTAGATAATACTGTTTTTTTTGGCGGCTACCAGAGCGTGCCAGGGGGCCAATCCAGGTGGCGTCTGTAAGTGGGCCTGTGAACTGTATGGATGCACGATCTCTGAAATCGCATGCCTCATGAGTGAAGGTACGTCACACACAATATTCCACACCTACACTTACACCCACCTGTGCAGGTAACTTATCATAATGGAAATCACCAGTAACATTAACAACACTGATTTAAAATTAACATCGGGTAGTTTTCAATTACTTTTGTCTGCCATCTCTTTCTAACACCCTTTCTAATCCCTGCCTCTAGTTGTGCTACAGGTTTTGACTTCAATGTTTGCATCTCTTCATTAGCCATATCTGTCTCACTTTTACAGTTTCAATGGGCATATTAATTACAGTTACTGCATGATATCTGAGCTGGTTAGCTCATGATTCATGTAACATATTTTAATGCAGCCAATGTAATGGCATGTATTTCTGAAGAAGATACTCATAGGAGTATCAGAATCTAGGCCATGTTTGTTTATTTAAACTTCTGGCAACAGACTGGCTGTTCATTGTACAAATGCTTATATCCCAATATGATGTTTGTGTACATGTTTCACAGGGGAAACACTGCTGCTGCTTGTAGAGAATACGACTGACTATTTTCTAACGCCTGAGTACCAGATTCAAGTGTGTTTATTCATATTTTCACTAAACTGCGTGAGATTGATGGAGTGCCCTGCAGTAAAATTTCATCTGAAAGTGCAAATGAACAAGGTGTGGATGAAGCAGAGGACATTATTAAGTCCTTCAAAGAGTACATAGAGATTTCCACAAACAAGTATACGATGGCCATTATGTGTGCATGGCCTCTGTACTTATCATTTATAGCAAATTCAGCACTTTCTAAAAGGAGATGAAGGTAAGCGATTAGAATTTTCTCACTGGCTAACCGCATATTGCTGTGCAATCCCATTAATACTGTTCAATGATGAAGCCACTTTCACTCAGGGTGTACCAACAACACTTAACTCACATCGGTGATACAATGAAAACCTACATGCATCTGTGGAAACACATTCTTTCAAGAGCGTATGTGTCTGCTATGGCAGGCAAACAGTTGATTGGATCGGTTGTGTTATCCCATCATGTTACAGGGCCTCGGCACATGCTAGTCTTCAGGTGACATCTTTTAATCCTAACATTCCTTGGAATATGGATCAGTAGCAACGGTCACCGAGGATGCTGTATCTTACTCCTTTAGATTTTTTACCAGTGGAGTGGTTGATAGCGGTTGTGGTAATGGAGATATGAGTAAGTCAAGTGATGATCATCATATTGTGGTGGTCACCAGGACACCTGTTGTTCGCATGAATGCATTTTTCAAATGAAAAAAACTGAGATTTTTCTGTAATGCTCTTGAGATTTTGCAAATATTCCTACATCTTAAAAAAATGTTTCCTACTGTTCTAGAATATTACCGAATATTCTAGCTTACAACTTGGAAATAGAACAGCCCAGCAAAACTGTCCTAACAATGAGTTCTTCAGTGTAATGGAGCCACAGGAACAACTCATCAAAAAGTTTTATCCACCTATGGAGAACCTATGCAAATAAAGAATGGCTTTGTGACCAAACAATTTTAGCAATAAAAAGATGACATAGTTCAACAAATAAATCAGAAGATACAGAATATTGTCATATTGTAACCATACTCAAATCTAAATCTGAAAGCATGTTTATTACAAAAACCAACGAACGCTCTGAACAGGACTGAACTCCTGGATGGGGGAGTGCTGCTATTTATACAAACATCATATATTTCAGAATGTTCAAACATAACAAATTTCAAGAACCTTCCAGAGAGAACAAATACTAAATAACAAATAATTGCTGGTGGCTGTGTTTGAACTAGCAATCTGCAGCATACCAGCCAGTGACATTAGCCGCTTTGTTGCACTGCGTGCACCACAGATTGCGGTACTGCTGCCCCTCCCAGAGAAAAAATTACCCACTCTTTCCGGAGTTTAACTGGAACTAACAACAGAACCCTGGATCCAGATCTTGTCAATGGCCCTCTGCATGGCAGTACTGGCAAATCCTCATATTCTTGTCTTGTTCTCTTCATTATGGTGAGCATTGGAGGCAGCTACTCTTTTGAAATTTTCACAATCGTTGAGCAGGCCTTCAGTTTTCTTGAACAAGAAGTGCACACCATCAATCTGTGCCACAAGAATGTAGTACAGCTTCATACTACAGTATCTGGCATTGTCCGTTAGACTGCACTTTCAAATACGTGTGTCGCCAGTCACACCATCGCAATTCCCATAGCTGCCACTGTGGCAGGAGGGCACTGCCACTAATGACTATCCTGCTCCCCTCTGTGGAACTCCAGCAGGTGGTGTACTTAAGTTCGAAATTTCATTCACTGCCCCTTTTTTGTGTTTTTGTCAGCTGAATAACATTTACAGACTTTTATAGTGGCCACACTCAACATAATCTGAATAGACATTGTATTGAAGAGTGACATACTAATACCGATCAGCCAAAGCATTTGACCACCTACCTAATAGCCGGTATGTGTATTTCTGGCATGGATAACGATGGCAATGCACTGTTGTGTGGAAGTAATGAGAACCTGGTAGATCACTGGAGGGAGTTAGCACACAATCTACACACACACACACACACACACACACACACACACACACACAAACGTCCCCTAATTCTTGTAAACTCTGGGGAGGGGGCATTGAGCTCTGATGCCACGTTCAATCACATCCCATATCTGACAAGTTGGGGGGTCAGCTCATCAACTGGAACACACTACTGTGTTCCTCAACCACTCCATCACACTCCTGCATTGTGACATCGCTCATTATCTTGTTGAAAAATGCCACTGCTGTTGTCTTTAAGGGGTGTACATTGTCTGCAACCAGTGTATGCTACTCCTTGGCCACCAAGGTGCTTTGCATGAACACTGGACCCGTGGAGGCCCACATGAATGTTCCCCAGAGCATAATAGAGCCACCGCCAGTGTGTCTACATCCCGCAGTACAAGCGTCAAGAAACTGTTGGTACTGGGATTCATGAGACCATGCAATACTCTACCACTGTGCCAACATCCAGTGTCAATGGTCATGTGCCCACTTCAGTTGTAGTTGCTGATGTCGTGATGTTAACACTGGCAAATGCACGGATTGTCAGTTGCAGAGGGCCATCGTTAGGAGTGTTCACACATACTTGTACTCTGCCCAGCATTAAAGTCTGGTGTTAGGTTCTGTCACAGTTCGCCACCTGTCCTGTTTTGCCAGTCTGCCTGGCCTATGACATCTGTAATGAGGTGTCGCTGCCTAACCTCATGATGCCTGGACGTGGTTTCACCACATGTTGAAGACATTCACCACAGCATTCCTCTAACACCCAAAGAGTCATACAGCTTCCAAAATGCTCATGCCGAGCCTCCAGGCCATCACTACCTGCGCTCAGGAAAACTCAGATAGATCGCACGCCTTCCCAATTCTACATACGGACAGCACGCTCACTGATACTACAGGCGCCGTATATGTGTCTGATCAACAGTCATTTCTCGCCAGGTGACGCTTCTATTGCCTGGATGGGTTTATACTGATAGTAGGTGGGTGGTCGTAATGTTCTGGCTGATCAGTATATAAATCTTTTGTATCTGTATAGGTTTCTACATCCAAAGCTACTGTTAGTGACTGATGCTGCAACTACGGCAACAAAGTTACGTACTATTTTTACTACTTGATATTAGATGTAGAATAAATTAGTATTTGTATTCTTTGTTCATGAACAGTACTTGTTCCTTGTTCCTGTATCCACTAAAGAACCACGCAGTGTACAAATCAAGTCATAATGTCTGACCAGTGACGAAGGACATGAACAGCCCAAAGTAGCTCTTTAGTAACTTTTTCAATAGTTCCACTTTGTGCATAGCCATAGAAATTCAAACCAAACCTCCCAGCTGTGTCTCACTGGCCTCTGCTTGGCGTTATAGCACTCGCCATCTTTCTCCTGGGCATCAATAGTCTATATGCAAGCCAGCTGCCTTGCTTCTTTGGTCCCAGTGATGGTGTTTCACATAGTCATTCTGGGCATCATCCAGTTCACATGGAAACAGTATATCCAGCATCATTTCGACCTCTTGACCATGGAGGAAAAAGAATGCTGTAAAGTCTGTACTGTCTTGCTCAGCTGTGTTGCATGCAAATGTCATTAAGGGCAGTATTGTATCACAATCTCTCTGACATCAATGTACGAGGGTGTACTGAAAAGTAATGCCTTTGAATTTTTTATTCTGTTCTTAATTTCAGTTGAGGTATTAAATGTCACACACTTTACTCTGTTCACTTTCCTGCTTTGCTGATGCAGGTTGTAACCCTTTGCAGCTAGAGGATTCTGAATTATTGTGTGTAATGTGGAGGTGTGTAACTTAACTGTGTTGATACATGACAAACAACGTGCTGTAATCGAGTTTCTAACTGCTCACACATGGAGCATCATCTCCTTCAGCATGACAATGCAGACCACACATGAGCACTACTACATCTGCAACAATCTGATGTCTTGGGTTCACTGTCATCAATCATCCTCTATACATTCCCTATTTGGCCCCATCTCATTTTGTCTGTTTCCAAAACTTAGACAACTTCTTCAAGGTTTTCACTATGATAGTGATGAAGCAATGCAAGCAGAGGTGAGGTTGTGGCTCTGCCAAAATAGCCAAATATTCTACAGTGATGATATCAACAAACTGGTTTTTCATTGGGAGAAATGTGTTCACGGGCAGGGTGACTATGTTGACAAATAAATATGTGGACGTGAAGAATAAAGATCCATAATGTTGAAGTTTTGTTTTGTTTAGGACACTTTAAAAGTTTTCACATAAAGAATTTGGAGGCACTACTTTTCAACACACCCTCGTACATCGTGAGCATATCTGCCAACACCTTATTAAAGCATTCTGCGAGGGCCTTCATCTGTGGGTGGTAGGCAGATCACATCCTGCAGGTGATGTCACAACATAAAATTACCTCTGATACTAGCCATGCCTGGGAAAGTTTTCCACAATCATGGTGCTCAAAGCTCAAAATAATACCTTCTACCATGAACTTTGCAATTTTCAGTGCTTTTGTAGAAAAGCACAGTTTGGTGACAGTGTAATGGGTCAGGAAATCAGTGCAGACTATTATCCATCGATTCTCATTTGCAAACTTCAAGATTACAATTCAGTGGAGTAGCACTGCTGCAAGCAGAATTGGTACCACATACCTCAGAAGTGAGTGAGGCATGTGCTTCCGTCACTGGCATTCCTTACAAATGGCTCACATAGTGTGTAATGGATCGACAGAGACCTGGCCAGTGATACCTGTATCCAATGGCATCTTGAATCTTCATGAATTCCACGCAACCAAATGTAGGAGTGTGGCAAAAATACTTCAGGATACCTGGCTGTAGATAAGCTGAGATGATGAACACCCATTTCCACCCAACTGGAACATTGTCCCTCTTATACAATGTTCCATATATTAATAGGAATTATCCTTTGGTTGATTGCTTCTTCTTCAAGGCTTTCGTGATTTTCAGCAGTGCTTGATCTCCCTCCGTTTAGCAGTAATTTCATTCATGCACTGATAACTGAGATTTTATCTATGCTACTCTGTTCCACCAAAGGATTCCTTAGAAAGACAGTTAGCATCCTTCTGTGTGGATATGGCTTCTGCCTAATAAATATGACTGGAACTTGTTGATGGCCCAAACACCTGCAAGGCACTCTTTTTCAGGTGTAGAGTAGTTTCTCCTGGACTTGGAAAGTACTCTGAATGCATAAACTATCATCTTTTCAGCAACTTCCTGAATTTGCCCTGTAGCTGCATCTGTACCATAACTGGTAACAGCAGTGTGAAATTTTGTCTTGTCATTCTCGTTGTACAGTATTAGGACTGAAGATGTTAGTGCTTCCTTTATGACAAGGAAAGATCTTTCTTACATTTCATTCCAGAAAAATCTGGCCTCTCCTTATGGTAGTTCTTGTGTGGAATGTGCCTCAATATAGAAGTCCTTTCTGAATCACTGGTAGTATGAGCACATTCTGAGAAAACTACCCACATCATGAATGTTCTGTGAAGTAAGAAAATGGGCGATTGCTCTTGTCTCCTCTGGACTGGGATGGACTTCACTGCCATTACTAGTTGCCCCAAGATTTTTATTTCTTGAGTGACAAAGAGCCTTTTTTCAGATTAATCCAGAGGCCTGCAATCTGAGCACATTTCTACATAGTTGTCAAGTGAGTTAGAGGTTATTCAAATGTCTTTTTGACGAGATCACCCAAGTAGCAAAGAAACAGTGCCCATTTAAGGTGATGAAGCAGGTTGTCCATTATATGATCGAAAGTGGTTGGACCATTACACAGATCAAACAGAATAACTTTGAACTCAGCGGCCATCAAGTCTTATGAATGCAGTCTCTTCCTGGTTAGACTATGTCCACAGTTGAGAAATATTTTGCTCCTCTTAAGCAGTCTGGAGTGTCATCAATGTGTGGCAATGGGTAGACAGCTTTTAACACAATTTTATTCAGCGATCAATAGTCAATGCAGAAATAACATGTGCTGTCCTACTTATTCACAAGGGCTGCAGGAAAGGACCAAGGACACTTTGGAGGTTGAATGATATCTTGCAGCATCTAGTCCACTTCCTCCTGGATTATCCATTGTTCAGTAGGCAACATCATTTACAAGCACTGGCTGATTGATGGATGATCCTCATTACTGATATGCAATATCATATACTTCACAAAAAAAAAAAAAAAAAAACGCTTGGTCTATCTTTTCTCCACTCCGGATCTGAAAGTATCTGCAAATTGGCACTCACCATTGTTGCTCTTTGGTCAGACCAGATCATATTGTCAGTTCAATAGTAGCTTCCTCTCCTGCATTGTCTGCAGTGGAAGTGGAGCACAATTCTTCTTTGAGTGCACTAAGTAGTTGTTCCTGGACTGGCTTGGCTACCCCTGTGCGCACACCTTTAGTGATGATTAGTGGCTGGTCGTGACAGTTGTCCACCTACAATGCCTATGATCATTGCTGGAATGTAGATTTCTTTTGTGAGTGAGAGTTGATTTTTGGAATTTATGAATGTTTCACAGTTTAGCTGAACATTTCGATTGATGACTGGAATGTGTCTTGTTGATGATGGCAGGATAACATCTTCAACAGCAAACAATCACCCAGAGCAATCTTTGTTATGTGTCCTTGTTGGAATATCTTCATCAATCTAGAGCTCTGATCCTTCATAACATCTGATCGCTAGTGATGCCTGCAAGTAGTCTCATCAGAGAATAACATTATGACTACAATCTGGTAAAATGGCAAATGTGAAGGGCTGTGTTCTTTCACTGATAGCCTTGCAATACATATTTCCTGTCAGCTAGACTTATTTCCCATTTGTGACGTACAGTACAATTGGTGTGGTGGCCACATCTCCATAAATAGTTGCCACGCTTAGTTTTCCTGAATTTTGCAGCTAGACTAATGGCTACTTCCTCTGTATTGTAATGGGGAATGGCTATGACTTTTTGGAAAGCAACTAATGGCTAGTTCTTCTGTATTGCAATGGGGAATGGCTATGACTTCTTGGAAAGCAATGTTGTCCTGGGTAAGAAGATGGGCTTGATTCCACAAGTCAGCTACAGTCACCTGCAACTGACTGGTATGAACGGAACTGTTATGATGGCTGACATCTGGCAGTGTGGTAGTTGTCAAAAACTCATCATCTTTCTATGCAGTAACACGAGTGCAAGGTGTAGAAGTGGAAACACACCTGCATGATGTTCTCTGTCCTCCAAATATCTGTTCTTATGTGGGGCATTGTACTTGGTGGAGGAGTTAATTGTACCTATGTTGGTCGAGTGCTGGGTTGTTGCTTAACAGCTATGGAATACGTCTGAGTTTGTCTACTTCATTCTTCCTGGAGGCATAGATTGGTGCTAGATCAGCAGATCTCTTCTTCACTACTCTCTACTGCCTCCTGATGGGTGGGGTTGACATTTGTGGTTCTTATCTCTTGCTTAATCTTGTTCCATAGATAGTTGCATCTCTTTTCTTCACCACCTGGTGTATGAGGGAGGTGAGGTTTTGGTGGTCTTCCACTACTGCTATAGTGACACATTCAGGAGTCAGACACACTTCTTTCGAACAACGCTTTTTCTGTTGCCTCTCATAGATGTGCCGGTACACCTGATGACTTCCTCAGTTGGTATGGCATTCTTTACCAGAAGAGCTTGGTATATGTCTTCTGCAACCCCTTTCAGTAAGTGAGGGATTTTATCAGCGTCAGTCATATTTGTTTCACAATGTGGCATAGGGCCAAAACATTCTGTATGTGGGATTGTGTCATTTCCCATGATGTCAGACCCTGTTCTTCAGCTGTTATCGACTTGCTGTTGATTGTTGCCGAATGTTTCCTTCAGTTCAATCTGTGATTTGTCCCGATTATCAAGCTGCTGTTCATTGTTCCCAAGTCACACAGCTGGGCTGTACTGTACAACTGAAAGTACACATTTGCCAAACACATCATGTCATCCCACTTAATGTATTTGACAATTCGGTTGAATTCTTTCAGTAATTTTGTCAGATCCTGACCAGTGTATCTGAAAAACACTGATGGATGTCTGATGTGCAGTTGACTTGCTGCTGTTCTGGAGTCCAATGGCATGCTGAATGTACAGTCCTAGAGAACTACATATTGTTTGTATTCCAGTTGTGTCTGTATAAGCAACAGCTTTCACGAGCCAGGGTGATGTAGATGTTTTGAAGTACCTGGCGCATCCACACAGTAACAAACTTAACTCTGAATCTGAAAGCAGGGTTGTCAATGAAGTATGGCACTTAGCACCGATGCATGTTTATTACAAACACCAACATACTGCACACCAGAACAGAACAGAGCTCCTATAAAGAGTGTGCTGCTATTTATGCTGACATCGAATATTCCTGAACGTACAAACATCACAAAGATAGGAAAATTGGAGAACCTTACAGAATTGACAAATACTAAATAACAATAATAGTGTTCGGGTTTGAACTGAGGACTTGCAACATGTCAGCCAGTGATAACCACACGGCTACGCTACACTGCATGCAGCACAGCTTACAGCAACTTTCTAAAAAGAAAACACCACTGACACAATGATGAACCAAAATGAAAGTGTTAACTTCCTAAAAGAAGTCCTAAATTTACTCAATGTTCCCACAATGCCCTCACAAAAAAAGCTTCTAAATGACATCAGAGGAACTTCATCACAGATTAAAGTTGTGTATTAGACTAGGATTCAAACCTAGAACCTTTGCATACCACAATAAAGGTCCCAGGTTCAACCCCCAGTCCGGCACACAGTTTTAATCTGCCAGGACATTTCAAATAAACCAGTACACACTCTACTGCAGACTGAAAATTCATAAAAGCGTAAATAGTAAATGTAAAAGGAAAAACAAATCAGTATTTGTAACAAAAATTCTAATAATTTCAACTAACCTACCATTCTTATTTAAAATACTCCAATTTCTGATAAGATTAGTGTACAATATGAATATCAATGAAGCACATGGAAAATATTCAAATGTTGCAGAGTGATTTTTAAAAGAATGGTATTCTTCACACAGATAACTAAATGTAGCATGTATGTGTATTGGGGCATCACAAAACTTACTTGTCATTGCATTCCAAACCTAAATATCAAATGCAGTTTATAAGAACATATGCTGAATAAGTTAGGTTCCATGCAAATGAGATAATCAGTTAAACACTTCTTTCCCCAATTCCTGAGGAAATGGGAAAAAAGAGACTAGGCATAGCAGGTCTCTTCAGGTAGTATAATACAAAAACAGTTTAGTGTTGGGTTGAGCAAGAGGTGCAGCACAGATCACTCTAGATTAATTCAAAGGAGATAAAAGTAAATTACATTAGTCAGAAGATGTTATATCCAGAACGCAAAATGACATGTTTTTCATGAGAAGACAAACTCCAAACTAATTTGTCAGAAGACAGAGAGAAATATTTGTAATCATGGGAAAGGCCAGAGGAAAAGGGGGGGGAGGGAGGGGGTTGGTTGACTGGTTTACAAGGGGGGGAAAAGAGAGACCAAACTGCGAGGTCATCAGCCCCTTGTTCCCAGTAGAACAATTACCCGAGGGGAAAAAAGAAAACAAAGAAGACGTACTGCACAATAACAGGAGAAAGAAAGAACCAGAAGAATGACAGAAGGACAACAAACACTACAATGGACAAAACAGGACAAGGAAACCACAGAGACACACGAGAAACAGGGAGAAGAGACTGAACACAAGAAAGCAGATTACAATGGCTGGCTGACCATGAGAATAAAAAAGGAGAAGCCAGCCACTCAGCAACACATTAAAACCTCCACCCTAAAAGCCCTAGGGTGGAGGACACAGAGGGACAAAGGACATGCACTAAAACTCAGATCAAATGATAAAACCCACCCTCACGAAAAAAACATGAAAACTAAAGATGTTGTTGAGGCATTGTTGTCCAACATTGAAGGTATTTATTTTATTTAATCGTATGGCTAGGGCCCCCTCCCCCATCGGGCAGACTGTTCAGTAGGTGCCCGTCTTTCAATTTGACACCACTTCGGCGACCTGCAGTCGATGAAGATGATAGGATGATGATGATGAGGACAGCACAACACCCAGTCCCTGGGCAGAGAAAATTCCCCAACCCAGCTGGAAAGCAAACCTGGGCCCAGAAGATTGACAATCTGTCATGCTGACCATTCAGCTACCGGCGGTGGACAACACCAATGCTGGGAAAATTAAAAGTCCGCCGCAGAGTGGCTAGAAGTGGGCAGTCCAGCAAGAGGTGGAAGACTGTGATTTGGGAGCCAGTGCGGCACTGAGATGAGTCCTCGCGACCGAGGAGGTAGCCATGTATGAGCCACATATGGCCAATGCGGAGCTGCCAATTGTCTCCCAAAGCCGAAAAACCTTGCGGCATAAGACAGAACGCAAATCAGTTTCAGAGATACCCATCTCCAGGAGCAGTTTCCACATACCCTGTTTTGCCAGCCTATCAGCATGTTCATTGCCTTGGATTCCAATGTGTCCTGCGGTCCATACAAACACCACTGAATGAATGGACCATTCCAGGGCAGAGATGGACTCCTGGATGTTCGCTACCAAAGGATGGTGAGGGGACTATGGGAGACACCAACTCGGACACAGAAAGTATGTAGTGACAGGAAGTTTTGGATAAAAATTGGGAGTGGGCCCCACTCATACAATGTGGCAAGGATATGACGTCACTAGCTCGTGTCGTATGATTTACGTAAGTAAAAAAAATTTAAAAAAAATTGGCAACCAGGTGTTGGCATCTGGAAAAGGCTGGATGGCACACTCAAGGGACACAAGATGATCAGTGGTAAAGCGACCCTGGCAGAAGCTGCCCTGACATGGAGCAAGTAGGCCACGTGACTCCAGGACCCAGCCCAACCGCCGACACACCATACATTCCAGCAGCTTACAAAGGACGTTGGTGAGGCTGATGGGCTGATAGCTATCCACATCAAACAGATTTTTACCGGGTTTTAGCACTGGAACGATGGTGCTCTCCCGCCACTGTGATGGAAAGACGCCATCAAACCATATCCGGTTGAAGATGATGACGAGATAACACTTGTAGTCAGATGAGAGATGTTTAATCATCTGACTGTGGATTCGATCCGGCCCAGGAGCTGTGTCGGGGCAATGTGCAAGGGCGCTGAGAAGCTCCCACTCTGTAAATGGAGCATTATAGGGTTCACTGTGGCGTGCAGTGAACGAGAGGACTTTTCTTTACATCCGCTGTTTGAGGGTGTGAAAGGCTGGGGCATAGTTCTCCAACACAGAGGCTCGAGCTTAGTGCTCTTCAAAGTGCTCAGCAATCGTGTTTGTGTTGGTAGAGAGCACGCCATCGATGTTAACACCAGGGACACCTGTTGGGTCTGGTACCCAAAAAGACGTCTGATCTTCGTCCAGACTCGGTAAGGTGACGTATGGCACCCAATGGTCGACACGTACCTCTCCCAACAGTCCTGTTTCCGTTGTTTTATAAGCAGGCTAAAACAGGCACAGAGCCGTTTAAAGGCTATTAGGTACTCTAGGGAAGGGTGCCACTTGTGTCGCTGTAGAGCTCGCCAATGCTCTTTAATTGCCTCGGCGACTTCCGGCAATCACCAAGGGACTGTCTTCCGCTGGGAGCACCCTAGAGAACGAAGGATCACGTTTTCCACTGCTGATATTATCGTTGTAGTGACCTGCTCAATCACAACATCAATGGCACCACACAGGGGAGATTCAACGGTGACAGCAGAGGTGAAGACCACCCAGCCTGCCTTGTTTAAAAGGCTATCTGGGTAGGCATCCGTGGGCATGATGCCGGGGAAGTGACAGGAAGATGGGGAAGTGGTCACTACCACACAGGTCGTCATGCGATCTCCAGTGGATAGATGGGAGAAGGCAAATTGATAAATCAATGGCCGAATAACTACCATGAGCCACACTGAAATGTGTGGCAGCCCAGGTATTTAAGGGACAGAGGTCGAGTTGGCACAGTAAATTTTCGACATCTCTGCCATGGCCAGTAAGCATGGTGCTACCCCACAAGGGGTTATGGGCGTTAAAATCTCCCAAAAGTAGGAAAGGTTTAGGGAGTTGATCAATCAGTGCAGCCAGCACAACATCTGGAGGGATATATACGTTGCAGACAGTTATTTCCTGCGTCATCCATATCTTGACAGCCACATCTTCAAGAGAAGTTTGAAGAGGCACATACCGGGTTCAGGACATAAACGCAAACTCCACCTGACACTATTATATTCACTACGGTTCTTGTAATATCCCCTGTAGCTGTGAGGGGCAGGGGTCCGCTTTACCGGGAACCAGGTTTCCTGGAGGGCAATGTAGAAAGCAGGTGTAAAGCTTAACAGTTGCCGTAGCTCAGCCAGGTGGTGGAAAAAACTGCTGCATTTTCACTGGAGGATGAAATGATCGTGAGACTGGGAAGGCATGAAACACTCAATGAGGCAGCCTACACCTCAGGGTCACCTGCTGCCACAGATTTACTTCCTGAACAGGCTATATCCATTGTGTCTGGGGGTCTGGCGAGATCTAGGTCCTCAGCAGACGCCAGAGTCTTCATCTCATCCTCAAACGCAGACCTTGTAGGCAGCAGTGGTGTGGGTGCCACCGCAATTCCCTTGGTCTTGGGGGTCTTCTTTCTGGATTTCTCTCGCTGATCCTGGGGTTTCTCTGGCTGGGAGGCCTTCACTGATTCAGTCTCCGGCATTGAGGACAATCGTGAAGCCCTATGACCAGCTGCTTTTGGGCACTTCAGCCACTGGCGGGTGTAGTCTTTCACAGTAGCACGAACCTGGGAACAGAGTGACCCAAGGGTCCCCTTCCTAGTGAGAGGAGCCAAAGAAGACTTACGCTTCTCTGGCTGGGGAGAGGGGACTGGTGTCCCCAATGGTTGGGGGGGGGGGGGGGGGACAGTGCTCCTGAGGTAGGTGGTGTGGGAGCAACAGGGAGGGAAGTGCCCCCCCACCATCAAGGGGGTAGGTGTAGTCTTCTGGCTCAGAGAGACAACTGGAACTCGCATAACTGATGGAGCTACAACTGTTCTCATAGCAGCAACATGAGAGGTGGTCAGAGCCACAGGATGTAGGTGCTCTAATTTCCTCTTGGCCTCAGTGTACGTCAGTTGGTCCAGGGTCTTGTATTCCATGATTTTCCATTCTTGCTGTAAAATCCTGTAGTCTGGTTAGCAACGGGAATGATGCTCTCCACCGATGGCACAGATGGAAGGCGTGGCACACTGAGTATTGGGATGGGATGTATGTCCACAATATCAACACGTGATGCTGGAAGTATAATGGGAAGACATATGGCCGAACTTCCAGCACTTAAAGCACTGCATTGGGGGAGGGATATATGGCTCGACATCACAGCGGTAGACCACCACCTTGACCTTCTCAGGTAATGTGTCACCCTCAAAGGCCAAGATGAAGGCAGCAATGGCAACCTGATTATCCCTCGGACCCCGACGGATGTGCCGTACGAAATGAATTCCTCGTCGCTCCAAGTTGGAGCGCAGCTCACCGTCAGACTGCGAAAGAAGGTCCCTGTGGAATATAATACCCTGGACCATATTTAAGCTCTTATGAGGTATGATGGTAATGGAAACATTCTCCAGCTTGTCACAAGTGAGTAATGCCTGAGACTGGGCAGGGGATGCCATTTTTATCAAGACTGACCCTGACCACATTTTGGTCAAGCTGTCCATCTTCTCTCCCCAAACTTGTTCTCTAAATGTTCTACAAAAAACTGAGGCTTCATTGAGACAAAGGAGTCCCCATCAGCTCTCGTACATACGAGGTACCAGGGCAAGTAAGGTTCGCTGCCATCCTTAGCCTGGCATTCCTTCCATGATGTGGCCAGGGAGGGGCACGATTGAGGATCACACTTCCTTGCATTGTACCGAGACTTGGAATGCTTGGAGACTGCTGGCATTTGATCACCAGCAAGTGATGACGTGGTACGATTCATCACATTTCATCTGCCCTGATGCCACCCACTCTGACCAGAGGCCCTCCCCACAGGTGCCACCCAGCTGCAGCAAAGACCACCTGGCAGGATGGCCATTGTCGGGAGTCCCAAAGCTCCAGGTTGACAGGCATCTACTCCTTGGCATATATGGGGAGTTAACAGTGCAGACACCAGCAGAGCGATCCATGTGTAGTCAGGGGCTACAACCAACAGGGTACATGGCAGCCCCACCACAACGGACTGGCTACCGTACTGGATATGAGGTGCAAAGAATTCCATGGTCATCATCGTAGCAGAAAATGACACTGCATGGTGGGTGGAGGTAAATGCATCCAGGAAGGTGTCCTCACTGAAGAGATGGAGGATGAGCAGAACTGCAATGTCACGATGAGAAAGTGGGCTAAATATCTCAATGCACGATGGACACGATGCACCATGTTGGCTCGCTCTTCGGGAAAATTTTGAAAAATGGAGGTCAAACCCTACAGGGGACCATCATATAAAGGCTGAAAGGTGTGAGACTCCTTTTAGTCGCATCTTACAACAGGCAGGAATACCGCGGGCCTATTCTAACACCCGGGCCTGCAAGGGGGGAAAGGGGGGGGGGGGGGGGGGAGAGGGTGGCACTCTTATGCACCATGTACATGACTCTTCAGTAGGATCTCCTCAACAGCTTCAGTTAATTGTTCACTGCTGTGGTTTTCTGCTGTGTTTTAAAGTGCAAAGAATGGAACCCTACACAGACAATTGGTTGATGAGAAGTCATCAACATGCCTTAATTGAATTGTTGATTGAAGAAGGTGTCATCCCAAACCACTGAACGAACAAAAAAAAAAAAAACTACCAAACAAAACCCTTATAGCATAAATTATTAACAATGTAAGCCATTAATTTGCACACTACTTTGTATCAGATGTTGACAAAATGATATGACAGGATAAATAAATTTCTGGTGAAAATGCAGCTGTAATTACGAAATTTCCGACGAAAAGTCTTACAGCTTCAATTACCTCAGTGAATGACATTTTACTCACGACTGCAAATATTTTACTCCCTGGCTTGTTCACGCCTTCCACATACTTCGTATGCTCATAAAATATCCATTTCAGAACGTAGATCTCAGTTGTCCCAGATCCACCTTCGGTTTTGACCATTTTACAATGCTCACGATTGTACTGTGTTTTCATATTTGTCCATTTCCTTTCACACTCCGCAAGTGGTATACCAATTTTATCTGAAACTTCTTTAAACAAATCTTTCCTTTTATATCTGTCTTTATATGCAGAATCGGAAGGATCCTACAGAGGTTTCCTCATTTCAAGTTCTAACAAAAAATGAATTGTTGGATTTGTCGTCCACTCGTGAGTTGCCATTGTGGAAAGGAACACAGCAGACAATACGTCAAATGAGCATGTGCAAGCCACACAACTCTGCCGTATTTTTTGCTCACTGACCATAAACTACAAACTCTGAACAAAACTTCCCTCAACTAGTTGTTCAGACTCGACTTCAAAAAACTGTTGACAACAGTCGAAAACTAGGTCAAATTTCGTGTTGAAAATTGTTGTCAACTGAGTTTGTTGGAGTTGGTTTTCAGTGTGAAGGTACCTTTATAAGAGAGTGAGTGAACTGTGAAATGCTGTTTGTTCACTGGGTGATTTTTTTTTGTTTTTGAGGGGGGACCAAACAATGAGGTCATCAACAATTGATCCCAGAGTATTGCATCTGGAAGTAGAGACACTGAGAATGTGTTCTGATTTGGGTGAGAGATTCATAACAGTAAAAGTGAGAAGGCTAAAACTGCAATGGACATCTCTTGCACCTCAATAATAAAAGCAAGATGAAGGACATTGGGCAGTCAGCAGGTGGGTGTCCCCAGTGCTCTGCATGCCACATGAAACATCCACCCACAACTGTCCCACCGTTGAACCATTATAGATAAGGGCGCCCACTATCTGACAAAGTGCGATGCCCAGAATAGAAAACTGGGTGCAGCAGAAAGGAGCCAAATCAAATCTACAGGCGATTAAAACAGAGTAAAATACGGATGAAGGAATAGCTTGGTCAAGGAGGTAGGATTGGGGAACCCCTGAGCTAGCATACAATGGGAGACACCCTATCCCCAAACACCCTGCCCCTGCTCTGGGCATAGATTAAAACCTTGTAACTGAAATAAAAGCCACATTCACAGAGAAGACAGAGAACCAGTTCAACCATCCGTAAATCATCTGTCAATATTAGAGGCAATGAGTCCAGAAACATGGAGAACTGAAAGGAGACAGCATTCAACCAAGATAAGAGCTACTGTTTGTAAGGCTCCACAACCACAATGTGGGGATGGCTTGTTACAGAAAAGAAACTATGGGTTAACCTGGTGTGATCGATATGGAGGTGACATAGGACTGTGGACTCCTTCCAGGATATGTGGAAGGAAAAGCCCCATGCTGCAGTAGTTTCCCTGGTGGTGAGAAATTTATTAGATGGGGCAGTAGCCCACCAAATGACATTCCATTTCTGAGTGAAAAGAGATCAAATCTGCAGCTGGGGTCAGCAAAGAGAATGGGAAGCAAGTAAGTGCTCCTCTACCCAAATGGTCGGGCATTTCATTCCCTGCGATACCCACATGACTGGGGATCCAAAGAAAGGCAAGTGAGCAGGCAGCATGACGAAGGTCACCGAGAAGGACATGAACAGTGGAAACAAAAGGGTGGCAACTACAGCAACGGTCAACAGCGTGGAGAGTGTCAACAGCATGGAGAGTGCTCACTGAGTCAGTACATACTAAAAATGGCCAAAGGAGGCACGTTTGATAAAATTAAAGGCTCTGCTAATTCCATACTGGCAGGTGATATAAAAGTATATCCCATCTGATCCACAGTTTTAGAGCTCGTTTTAAAAGATAGTAGCATCTTGGAACTCTCAAAGAAATGGACATAATAGATGCCAAAACATCAAGGACTTTAGGACTTTGGAAGAGACTGGTCTTAATCCATGGCCTGGGCACCACCAAGGGAGAGCAGGTGGGCAAACAAAGGGAGCCGAGGTGGAGATCTTGGCAGAGGGAAGTGAGATGCATACCAACTAGTACTCCCACGCATGGGTGGGAATAAGGAGGATGACACCATTCGTATGTAAAGAGAATGGGATATGTAGGACGATCATGGAGAGCTGGTACCATCAAACCTGAAGGGAGAAGATCCCACCTTCAGCAAGGAGACTGTCTGCAGGACAAGTCCAAAAGGTACCAGTGGTCAGATGCACACCACAGTGGTCAACAGGTCTAACAGTTTTAAAGCTGAAGGAGCTACTGAGCCATAAATATGGCAACCACAGTCCAGTTGGGACAAGACCATGACCAGTAAATACTGAAAGAGTAGCACGATCTACACCCCAAGATGGTGGGTAAGGAAACAGAGAGTGTTAAGCTTCTGCATGCAACTAGTCTTAAGATGGTGAACATGAGTTAGTTTGTTTTATCAAAAAGGAGGCCCAAGAAATGAGACTGTGCTACAACGTCCAGGTGCTGGGTACCTAAGTGAAGTTCTGGTTTAGGATGGACGGTGGTGCAATGGCAGAAATGTATGACCTGTGTTTTCATAGGAGAGAATTGGAAACTATGGGAAATAGCCTGCAGAGATCTGCCACATGGCTCCTTGGAGCTGGCATTCAGCAGAGGCTACCAGGGGGAGCTGTAACAAATGCTAAAATCATCACACACAGCATTGGTGACCAGCGGCCCAACAGAGATCACCAACCCATCAATGGTGATGAGGGAAAGAGTGACACTCAAAACAGTACCCTGTGGGACTGCCATTCTTAGATCCATGGGAAATTGTGTGAAGTGGTGACTCTAACCCAGAACAACTTGTGGGATAAAAACACAAACAAAAATCGTTATGGGGACCTCTAAAGCCCCAGTCATGGGGGGCCAGTAAAAGTGGCACCTTACGCAGTAAAAAAAAAAAAAAAAAAAGGGTGTGACTAGGTGTTGGCATTGAGAAAAAGTCTGTTGGATTGCTGTTTCCAACCTAAATATATTGTCAGTTGTTGGTCACTCATCCCAGAAACAACACTGATAGGGAGATAAAAGTCTCCAAGATTCAAGAACCCTGCATAATCTGTAGACCACCATCATCTCTATCAACTTACAGAATATACTGGTGAATCCCCTAGGAGACGTTGCCTTTGGGGAACATTCAGGCGTTCTGGGTTAGAGTCAGTACTTTACACAGGTCCAAAAGAAAGGCATCCCACAATGTCCTGTGTTGACTCAGAGATTGGGGCCGTGTCGGGATGAGGTAAGTGCCTGAGGTAGTACCCAGTCTGTGAAGAGTGAAACATAAGGGCACATCTTCCATTTTTTGCTTCTGCAGTGGAAAGGTAGCCAGATAAGAAGAGGATGCCGACGCTGTTAAGTGGATTGCAAGGTGTTCTACAGGTACTGACAGATCAGTACAAGAACCACCCCATACGTCAAGTCACGGAACAGCTCTGTAACATTGGCAGCCCATAAAACCACAGAGCTTAGCCTATGCTTGAGCTGGAGCTGGAGAGACATTCGTCCCCAGAAAAGAGTCATAATGCTCTCAGCATTCCTACTTACCGAGTTTGATTAAATAGCGTGCCTCAGCATGAAGTTGGTTAGAAGTGATAAGGTTGGTCTGCAAACGATGCTGAGGGCTTGTTGGCATTCCTGAATAGCTATTACAATGTCTTTGGCCCACCACAGCAACAGCTGATGGTGCGTTGGTAGTAGTGGGGGGATGGAGGTAGGGGATGGACCTGTAGAAAGGGGAACAGCCTGTTCCAGCAGAGGGGGCATCATGTCAGACACCTCGCACAAACTCATCAATACGATTTGACACACAGGCGGCAAATGTAACAACAGAGGCCTGTTGGCCCTAAGAAGTGTCCAATAAGGTAATCAGTCAGTCTGTCTGGTGGTGGCAGGGAAATTACAGGCTCACTGGAAAGTAGTCACTGTCACAAAGGTTGTTCTGTAGTGACCAATGTAACAAAGCCACAAGATTAGAGGAAAGAGATCATTAGATCAATAGCCAGAAAGGTGGCACTGAAGTGCGGAGGAGAATTATGATAGAGGCAGCACAGATTGTAATCTGTGAGAAGATTGTCAATTAGAAGGCCCCTACCAGATGAAATGGTACTCCCTCACAGTGGTTGGTGTGCTTGAAATTCCCAAGCAAGAGAAAAGGGGGAGGGGGGTGGGGGAAGTTGTTGGATTAATGTGCTCAATTCAACACATGTAAGTGGCCTACCTGGAGATAAGTAAACATTGCAAAGGCTTGATTGCCATATCCGCACCATGTAGGCATTCATATTTATTCTGTGCCTCATTATACAAGAGACGGTCAATAGATTTGTGTTCCTGGATCTTCTGTTCTTTCTTAACAACTAGATAAATTGATGAACATGGAGGGTGGTGTTCCACACAGTTGATACAAAAAGGTGATCGTTCACATTGACTACCTTCGTGGAGTGAACCTCCACAATTACCACATTTTGGCGTCATGCAGTGGGATGATGTCTGCCCAAAGCATAAACATCAGAAGCACCTCATGGGTGGTGGGACATAATTTCGCATCACACCTGTACACCATGACCTTAACCTTCTCCAAGAGGACATTCCCTTCAAAGGCTAAGTGCCTGTATCCATACGATTATTGTTTGGCCCTTTCTGTACACATCTGATAAAACATACACCTCGCCACTGGAGATTAGTCTGGAGCTCCTCATCTGTTTGGGGCATAAGATCTCTATGGAAGATGATTCCTTGGACCTCGTTCAAAGTTTTATGTGGAGCAATGGTAACAGGTATATCACCTAGGCTACCACATCCCTGAAGAGCTGTAGATTAGGCAGCAAAGGAAATTTTAAACAACAATGGACCATTTTGCAAGTTTGCCACATACTCAGCTTCCAAAATTGGTCCTCAAAGTTCTCGATAAAAATAATGGTTTTGTTGCACTGTCCAGAGTCTCTGTGCCCCAGCCATAACAGGCACATACTCCTTGGCTTGGATGGGTAGTTTCCAACCCAGGCGTCAACAGTGCAATCCATGCATGGGTTGACCACTGTGCAGGTACTTGACAACCCATCCCCTCCCCCCCCCTCCCCCCCCCCCCTGCCAATGGAATGACTATTGTGCTGGGTTTTGGGCATAGTACCTTTGCAACAAAGGAAGGATGCAAAGAGAGAAAATCACAAGGGGTGGAATATACACCGTGCTTGGCGAACTTCCCTGCATGATCCACACTCCTGTAAAATTTGGAAGAGGAGTAATAAGTGAAACCTAGGAAGTGGACCATGTTATTAAAAATGAAGAGTTATAAGTGTGTCTGAAGGGAACCAAACAAGTGTCCAAAATCACAAATTAGATCCAAGCACAGTCAGCACCAAGAGGACCAACCAGTGGAAAGGCAGACAGGAAAAAAGAACAGTAGGTCAGCACAGGAAGAGGAATTAGCACTGCAACGGATGGGGCTCCATGATGGCAAAGCACGTACTCGCAAGAAATGTGGACCCCCCTGGAGGGGGTTGCTGTTTTTGGAAACAGAGCGTCTACTTCTTCCTTGATGGGTTCATTGTCTAGTGATTAAGTGAACAAGAGAACTAAAGAGCACATTATAAGAATTAACTACGAAGCCTCCAACAGCTGGTGTCATGATGATTAAAATTCTTGTACGTGTTGGACTGCACCATTGTACAAAATAACGTACGCTCTAAACATTGGCTTTAAGTTTATAATTAAATTATTTTATAGAATGATGTACTACAACAACCAGAAGAATTTTAATCATTATTATAAGCATTGTTTTCATGTGTGATTTATTAAAATATCCTAGTTGCAATGGGGTCTAGAACCATGAGAAATTTGTTGGAGGATATGAATTTGCCACATTGGCTGTTATTGTTAGGATTAAACCATTTATTTACTTTATATTGTTCACTACAACATAGTTTCAGCCATTCTAAGGTGCCTGCAATATGTATAAAATATTTAACATAATTAAAATTCAAAGTATAGTCATAAAGCTGGGGTGGGCAGCTTTTGTAGCTCTGGGGCCATTTTGTGGAAGCAGAGCTTAACAGAGGGCGGCACCTTTTGAAATGTTTGCATTCATTAGTTCACTTTGCATTTCAGAAAAGATCGATTCTTCATTATACACACAATATTCATCAGTGATTTTACATTTCCTTCATTACACACAAGACATTCATCACTTATTTTACATTTTTTTGAAAGTTTGTGGTTTCACTAAAGTTGACATTTATTTACTTGCTGTTGCACAGGTAACATCGAAATAAATCAGATCTACCAGAAAAGTGCTGCACATTGCATGTATACACAAATCATGTCGATACTCTTGGTACTCTGAGTGGTGCCTGATAGGAGTGAGCATAAATTGGCAACGCCTTTACGTTCATCCATCAGCCCCCGTGTCGAGTGACAACTTGGTTTGCACGGACAGTATCTACACTGCGCAAGCTTATTGACGACGCTGTCCTACTGAATACCTTCGGTTATGCATGGGAAGGGTATCTTGATTCAAGACATATTTTCCTGATTGTATTGGTGGGTCACACAAAAACACTTCGTGGACCACTTTTGTACTGCCGGCTGCCATTTGCCCACCCTGGCCTAAAGCAAGCACTAGTTGTTTAGTCAACAAATAAAAAGAGAACTGATAGGATATGATCTGGTAAACACAAATACTTGGGTTACAGTCAGTGTACTTGTCTATGGCACAATTTAAGAAGCAAAGGATGGCTGGCCTGACATAATAAAATCAATACAAGTGAAGCAAGCTTAAAAATGGTATATACACAGAAAGGGAGAATACCATACACTAAAACATTTAACTACTAAGAATTACCCACATTACACCAAGTGTTATGAAAATGGGCTACACAGCAGTCACTTCTTTACACAGTATATTGCAATAAGATCTATGACAACACAAAACTCAATTTCCCATAGTGCTTCTTAGAAACAGCAGTAATATGTAGCATCCAGGTAAAACAATAAACAGTATTACGTAAATGTGACATTCTTTTTCTAAAATTTTAGTTTTCCATGGTGTGCAACAACAGATGCAGTACAAGTGATGAAAATATGAGAAATATAAGGATAGAGAGAGATAAGTACACTGGCTGTAAACCAAAAATGTGCTTCTAAGGGGGTCATACTCTGCAAGTTCTTTTTTTTATTGTGTCTACTAAAGAATCACTGGTTGTTTTATACTTTGTATTTTGTCTTACTGTTTACTGTTCTTTTGGTATTGTATTCACAGACATCTGAAGGTGGCCAAAGGCTGAAACTAACCAGTAATGTGAAACACATACAAGGTGCAATAAAGGCACTTTGCCTGATGAACTGACAGCCTATGGTGATTAACATTCTGATATTTGGAACCATGGACATTGAATATCTGCCCACGGAAATACACACACATGGCCATTCTAGAACATATCATCACCACACCACTGCACTCCTACAGTGAGTGCACCACCTACCCCACCACGTGAATACGCCAGCCAATAGTGTTCCTCATGGCTGGTATAAATAAGACAGCACAGTGAACAGCTAGTCATTTCTGTACTTGTGTCTGATATTGTCAGGTAATATCACTGCTGTACTACGGATTTCATCAATAAATACCTTACTTGGCATTTAGTCTTTCTCCCTAGTCATAATTTGGATTGTCTCCTCTTTTGCTCTGTGCCTGTTAACATTGCTGAGAGGAAGGTTTGTCCTTTGCACCTCACTGCCAAATAGGCTGCTTTGGGCTTGTCCCTGTGTGTCCCATCAACCACCTGCCAACCATGTTTAGCTAGACTACCACTTTGTGTCATTTTCTCTTCCAAGGTGGTCTTTCAGCCTTGCGGCTTCACCCACTTCTCTCCTGGGTTTTAAAGTGTGTGCTGATACCCAGCTACTTGTAGTTATAGCACTGGCAATCAGGAAAAGGAAACTGTTTGGTATCATGAACATTAAATTGGTTTGCCTGCTGGAACACCCTGCAGCAGCTAATGCAACAGCAGCAACTACAGGCATAATTTTTACAAAAGTCTGCTTCTGTTTCACGTGGACAAATTCCGAGTGTACAAGGCCAGTCTGCTACAGGCCTCAGCACATCCAACTGTCAATACGCTCATTCGTTCTCTATCATTTCCGCCTTTCAGTGATGATAAGGAGGACTGGGACACACATTTGCATCGAGTGAAGCAATATTTCACAGACTTCAAGTCATGGACAATTCATTACAGGGATCATTATTTCTGTCATGGGCGTCCCCATACACTAATTCTGCTCTGCAAATGCTTCTGTTTGGCCTCATTGTGCTCTCCTTTCAAGAGGTATGTTACTCTTCTGACTAATTATTATTCCCAGAGACATAATTTGAATGCCTCCAAGCTCAAATTTCACCAATATCATAAACTTCCTGGACAATCATATCACTCCTGAGTCACGAACTTGCAAGGCCTCAGCAAGGTCAAATGCGATTTCACTTGCGCCAATCAAGGCTGCAAGGCTTTGTATGCAGACTCTGATTTGTGGTGATGTGGGTCAGCTGGCATCCAATCCTGAGGTCTGAACAGTTACATTCAAATTGGATAACCCTGTGTTAGAGCACATCTTGTGCGTCACACATTCATTCAAAATTACACAGGCTGCTAACGAACAACTCATGGCAAGGTCACAAGTTGAGGCGGTTAACATGCCATTATTCATTCCACCTCAATGTCACAGTTTCACAACACCACCAAGGTTGCTGCAACGCTGTGATTCTTTGTTGTCTGACATCTATGGTGACCAAGTCTCCAGTCAACCTTTGTCATCGGTCATGTTGACCACTCCCATTGTGCCTGCAGTGTTTTCTCATTAATTCACAAGCAGACAGTCCAGTTCTCTGGGGTTTCTTTACAAGCTGTGGAAAAGAGAGGTACCTCCACTCAGCGTGTCAGTGTGTCGCAGCCACGCAACCCGCTCCCATACCATCCGACGTGTGCACCAAGACACTGTACACATGCAACCATTTCACAAGGAAATTGTTTCTCACATTTGGCATTTCTCACCAGGAGGTCCATTTCCAGGTGGGCACAGGGGCCATCATTTCTTTATTAAATTAGGCAACATGCAAAACTGGGCTCAACTGAATTGTTCCCCCCACCCCTCGTGGTGTTTGGTGACCTATGGTGACAGCTTATTCCTCTTCATGGTCACGTCTGTCTCACTGTAGCCTAAAAGAGCATAAGTGACTCATCACATTTGTCATTGAGAACCCATCTGCTACCAACATTTCTGGCCTCGGTGCCTTTACGTTGTTACGGTTTTCTATTTCTGATGAAGTCAAGGTTGTATCATTGCAGTTCCTTTCCAGGAACTGGACAATCTCTACACTGCATTTGTGTCTCTAGCTCAGCCAGATTTAGAATGTGTTCAGAATGTCAGGAACACATCACCCTTCAGCTGGATACAGTGTCTCAATTTCACTGTGCCAGATCATTTCTGGTTACCTTACATGCTGTTGGGAAGCAGGAGTTAGATCATCTCCAGACTGCTGGGGTTATTGAGGCAGTGAGCCACTCTGCTAGTCATTATCAAAAAGCCAAATGGTTCTCTCAAGTTATGTGGACATTTCAAGGCTACAACCAATGCTCCAATGCAGATAGATACTTATCATATCCTCTGGCTGGAAGACTACCTCACTAAACTTGCTGGAGGAGAATATCACTCCAAGATCAATCTCACCAATACTTAGCTCCAGTTAGCCTTAGATCATGAATCACAGAATACTGTTGTCTCGATATGCCTTTTGGATTATATACGTACAAGCAGCTTCTATTTAGCATTGTCTCAGCTCCTGCTTTTTCCAGTGGTTTCTGGAACAGTTGACGCATCTTATTCCGGTTTGTGTGAATTACTTGAATCTCATTATCACAGGATCCTCATGCCAAGAGCATTTGAAAAATCTCCACACCTTATCACCCTCCAGGACACAGGCCTGTGTTTTCATTTAGAGAAGTGCAGGTTTTCTTCAGATGGAAGTGGAGTATTGGGGGCATTGGCTAACCAAAGAGGGAATCAGGCCCACTGATCAGGATGTCACTGCAACAGATTTCTTACCCTGTCTGACAAACCTATCCGAATTGTAGGTGTTCCTGGGCAAGATAAACTATTATTCCAAGTTCTTAACCCATGTGGTACACAATGTGCAACCCTTCAATCATGTACATAAAAGGGGCGTGCCTTACAAGTGGATCACTGACTGCGACTGGAATTTTACTCACCTGAAAACCACACTGAAATTTGCCCCTTGCCTCACACCACTCTCTCCTGGTCGCCCACTGGTTGTGGTGGCAGACGCATCCACCTATATACCGGAGTGATCTTGGTGCACAGGAATCAGTTGATTGGTTGGTTCAACAACTAAAGGGGCCAATCTATGACGTCATCGGTCCCTCCTACCTGGAATAAGCAAGTCGCCAAAACTGCGCACCAATGAATGGCCCAGTGCACGAGACCCAAGGAAAGAAGTGCCAAGGTATATTAAACAACTCAAAGGCAGAAAGTGTGATGATGAATATACCCCCTGCCACTTACCAGAGGCACACCATCCAACAACACACAGAAAAGACTAGTGACATGGACAGGATGAAGAAAACATGGGAAGAACACTAAGCAAAACAGAACATGGTCGAAGAGTTAAGAAGAGCAAAAGGAAGGGTAGGGTGAAGACAGGAGCAGACCACCAAGCCCAGAGAACCATTGTCTGGTTGGTGCAGAGGAACTAACAGGGTGTCCTGCCAACCCCTTAATAGGCCATCAAGGCTGAGGCAACTTCCCTTATACAGAATGATAAGAACACTCTTCACGAATCAACCGTAAAACCAGGTCAATTAGCGAGGCATCATCTAACACCAGGGGTAGCGAGTCAGGAAGATCAAGAGTCTGCTGCAGGGCAGCTAAGGCAGGACAGTACAGCAAAAAGTGGACCACCGTCAAACGGGCACCACAATGACAGTGAGGTGGACCTTCATGACAGAGGAGATGACCGTGAATCAACCAACTATGGCCGATGTGGAGCCGGCAAAGGATGATGAAGTCCAAGCGAGAGGCCCACTTGGAGGGCTTCCACAAATTTGTGGTATCCTTTATCTCCCATAGTTAGTTTGGAAAAGTCAGAATATGCCATTTCATATTCAAAATCCTTAAAACCTGGTGACATGATACTGGTAAAACATACAGTTCCAGATAGTGATCTTAAGAGCCTGCTTGCCAGTAGCCAGAGAGTTCATTCGCTGGGATCTCAACATGACTTGGTGTCCCGACAAAGACCACTGAGCGGCTACATTGGTTCAGGGCAAAAAGGGAATCTTGGACGGTCAGGATCAATGGCTGAGGAGGGTAAAATTGATCAAGAGCTTGTAAACTGCTTAAAGAATTGCTACAGATAAGGAATGACTCACCAGTGCAGGAACGGATATGCTCAAGAGTATGAGAGATGGCTACCAATTCCACAATGAAAACACTGGCAAGGAGTGGATTTCATTACATCCCACATGGACGTTAGCAAAGCCAGTGTGACTGGAAACCATCGAGCCATCAGTATAGACTGCTACTGATCCCCAAGACATGTCAAGAATAGGGGCTCTCTGCTTAATAAAGTGGCAGATTATGGTGTTCAAAAATGATTTCATCCTTTGGAAATTTTGTCATTATTTTAGGTGTTACATCTGACGTCATTGCAAACAATTGAGAATGGCTCCACAGCTGATACTACATAGTTGTGAACAATACAAAATAAAACAATGGTTTAATCCCAACAATAAAAGCCTGTATGGCAAACTGACATCATTGAAGCTACGAAGATGAAGGCGTTTCTTCTCGTTAAATATTTGTTGTAAAATAAAGTGAAGTTACATTATCAGTCTTGAGATGTAAGGATAGGCACTCATGATGCATCTCTGATTAATTATTGTGTGGTAATAAAAGTTGGTACATACAGATGTACGTATGTTCTATCAAAATATCAGAAGCTTTTAAAATAAATACTGAATGTCTAAGCTAGGAGTGGTGTTACACTTATGCAATGTTTTCTATCACAATTATAAGCACACCTATTAAGTAAATTTTTCAGATGTTTGTAAGAGATTATTTGAAGAAAGTATTACAACAATAACAAATCTGCAGCACAAACTGTGCTCCTCTCATCTTAATGTAAATAATGAACATGTATAGGACAATAGCATGCATGAAACACAAAAATGAGATGATTGCAGAAAAAAAGGAGGGGGAGAGATTTTAACCCTGCTTCTGCCAAATGATAGATCAATAGTTTTACCATCATAACAATAACAAGAAAATTCAACAATGACACTTACATCAGAGACTGATTCAGCTGCCCAATAAATAGTTTAGACAAATAAGGAGACAAATGCAATTAAACTAGAAGAAACAGAAGTAATCTTTTGTAGGGAAAAAGATAAGAGCATATGCAGCAACCACGAAGTGTGACAGCAAAGGAATTTACACCAAAGAGAATACACAACAAAACAAACAATAACTAAAATAGGCATCTCAAGAATATCACAATGTGAGGATTCTTTTATAATATACATAAATACTAGACAAAGAATGAAATTTTTTGGGCATATAAAAATAAACAAGACAGATGTCACTGCACTTAAAAAAAGTGCTGGAAAAAATAATGTACAAACAAGGAACAACATGTTCATTTGGTCTTTGTCAGATTAAGGAAAAGCAGAGTAATTCAACATATTGAAAACTGCACTTTTCCTTTACAAATTGCCAGTTTTCATAAGAGCAATCTACCCAAACAATAGTGGTTTGTTTTGATGATAACCACTTACTGAATACCAAAACAGGACAAGTGGATTTGACCAACAAACAAATTTCAAAATACAGATGGACCTCTGGTCTTGGATCAATCAATTTATCAATAAAAATATAGATAACAAGAAAATGAAAAGGTAAATGCTTGGGTATTGAAGAGAAGAAAATTATGTATATTTTTTACTTATCACACTTGAAAACTGACACATTCACACTTGAAAACTGACACAGTCACACTTGAAAACTGACACAGTCACACTTGAAAACTGACACATTCAGTTTTAATACAAACCTCTCGTTTTGCTTTCTTCAGTTTTCTTTCCAAGGCATTCACGTCAAACTCAATATTTTTTGTACTTCGCTTTTTGAATATCAAAGACACTTGTGGTTCTGGTACATGTGGATGATTGTGTCTGTTTGCAACTCCAACAAGATTGTCATAATAAGTAAAATTTACTGGCTTTCCACAATCCAGTTTTTCATCTATGTCTAAATCCACTGTGTTCCTGTTGGAGCTCCAGTCATTTCTTGTAGGGTTTGTTTTATTATTCACTTTTTCAGTCTGCTTATTGTTGGATCTGTAACCAATAACTTTGTCTTACATACTTGTTAAATTCACTGGTATCATATTATAATGCTTAAATTCTCTTCAGAAGGTTTTACTAGTATTAGCACCTTATAATACTAACATATAGGTGATAACCAGCCGGCCGCGGTGGTCTAGCGGTTCTGGCGCTGCAGTCCGGAACCGCTGTACTGCTACGGTCGCAGGTTCGAATCCTGCCTCGGGCATGGGTGTGTGTGATGTCCTTAGGTTAGTTAGGTTTAAGTAGTTCTAAGTTCTAGGGGACTTATGACCTAAGATGTTGAGTCCCATAGTGCTCAGAGCCATTTGAACCATTTTGAAGGTGATAACCTAAATATTTCTAGTGTGCTTGAGTAAATATTATCAAATATTAAGATAGGATTAGCAAACCGTGTAATTACACCCAATATTTACAAAACTGCTGATATACTGATACTGAGTGTACATTTGAAATGTAAATATGATAGCAACATGCTTTGAAGACAATCTGAATAAGCTGTATAAACCAGGTACACTTCTGAAATTCTACAATTCAATGATTCTAGGAACTGATAATGCAAATCATAATGTCTTCTCAATACTTGATTTTTCTCTGTTCACACTTTTACAAGGATACTGGATATATCATGGCATCAATTTAAGGCAACAAAGTGTCATAATTAGATATAAGTACAACATGACTAATAGATCAAACACAACTTTAATCCAAGGAAGCATCAACAGCTTGAACACAGTATTTAAATAACATTCAGCAGGAACCAATTACCTACACAAAGAGCTGCAGCAATACACAGAGAGAACTAAGGCCAAGTGTAGCTCGACTAGCCTTAAACAGACTGGAGGCCATGGCGAGCTCTGATGGTGATTGATATATAGTTTCAGGGCTGTCATAAGTTTCCCCAAGTGAAATTCCCTGATTTCCAGACAAGTTTTACCATTTCTCCCTGACAAATTTTGAGATCTCAGGGTTTTTTTATATATATATATATATATATATATATATATATATATATATATATATATATATATATAAAAGAGAGAGAGAGAGAGAGAGAGAGAGAGAGAGAGAGAGAGAGAGAGAGAGAGAGAAAAAGGACTTTTGTATGTAAGAAAAAACGTTAAGTACTAACATCAACATCTTTTGTAATTAACTGTTTTCTGATGGACAAAGCAAGCCAAATGATATAAGTGTTTCATTAATACCACTGTAGTTATTTTATTTCAATAAAATGAAACACATTTGATGACAAAAATACACATTTCCTTGGAGTTTGAAATGTAACAGTCCTATTAAAATTAATCCAAACACGTAAATTTTAGCCATGAACAGTAATTTCTAACATAGAGGTGTATGAAAAATATGTACTTGTATAGTTTATCGACTAGAATTCGCTCGTGTTTAATATACAAAAATCTAGATAATCTTCAAAATGTGACATTTGCTTTAGGATGAGAGTTTTAATTGTTAAGTAATAGAAAAATGATTCTAAACAATGCCGAGGATTGTTCGGGATTGTTTAGAACATATATATAGGGGTAGCCATATTGGCAGGGTCGGTCAGCACTTTGTGGGATTTTGGACAGAGAGCATGTAGCTGGTTGTGCATATTTATTTCATTATTGTAAGTATATTACAACTTATTTCACATTTGTCAAGATGCCTTTATTTAGTTTGAAATTGTAATAAATTTCTAGCTGAAACACAATAAGAGATTCATTTTTAATTTTAACTTTTCTGAAGTTGGAATTTTCACAGTGACTGAGAATCAAGGAATTCTATTGCGACAGATTGCCAGATACAATGAGTAAAACAACCCCATTATTACGAGTAGTTAGAGAAATGTTATAAGCTGCAAGACACATTTAAAATACCTTCACCGATTTCAGAAATAACCTCAGAAAAGAGTAGACCTCTTGAAAGAAGTGAATAAGGTAGGGAAGAGTTGTGCAAACCAGCACTATAGGTGACCACCAATAACATGTTAGTTCTATCTTCATTATTGTTGGTCATTATCCACTATGTTATGTCTAGTATTTTACAGGTATTGTGTGCATTTTCTTTCAAGGAGTATATGAGTACATAGAAAACAAAACTCCAGCGACTGCCACAATTTTCTTCTTCTTCTTATCATTTATATTTTCTAGTACATAAATTACTTTCAAAGTGCCAAAATGTACTAGATAAATAAAATATCTATAAAACACCACACTGTACAGTGTACTTGCTGTGAGACAGTTGCAATTCCTGAAATCCATAGTCCGTGGCCTCTGGTCTGCCTGGGAGCACCACAGTCCTGGGTCCTTGGATAAACCATGAAAATCCACTGCATTATGCCTCACACAAATATACCCGGCCTATGGGCCAGCAAGACTAGATGCGATGGGCAGGGCTTGCACATTAGTGGGAAACGATGGGCTTCAGATGGGCAGGCCTGCAGAAATGGCGTGTGGTTTTGGCCCGTCATGGTAGTCCACTCATGTCACAGACACCATGTTGATGAAATGAGACCGTGGTGATCAATCCATGCAACAGATAATTTGCGCAAATACTCTGACAATCAATACTAATGGGGATAGGTAGCAACTCACTATACAGATGATCGCTGAGTCACAGACAGGCACGTAAAAAAAAGACTATCACACTCTCACAACTAAATTTTCAACCACAGGTTTGATGCGCGCGTGCTGAGAATCAGATCCAAAGAAGCTATTCCTCACACTTCCCTGCCTCTCGTCGGCAGCTGCTAGCCTAATGGCAAGACTGTGGCTGCACTGACTGCAAGCTGAGGGGAATGATGGGAAGGGGAGAAGCAGTAAGAATGAGGGGCTAGGAAGCAGCACATGTACTCAGCTGTGCCCAGCCAGCAACAATGCATGACATCTCAGTAAACAAACAATTTCTCCTTTTTTTTTTTTTCAAATTTCTCTGATATTTTCCCGATTTCCCTGAATGTTTGAAATTCCCTGATATTTCCCTTATTTCCAGAAATTGTGGCAACCCCGATTCTATGCCTACCTCCCATGTCAAACCATATAACAACACCGGCAATGCCAGGGCTGTTTCCCTGACGACCTTGGGCATCGACACTGGTTATGGCACTCGCAGTGCTGATGATACTGCTATTAGTGGTTGCTCCAGAATGGATGACAGAATCCCTGACTATTGTGTCGGAAGCAGGAGAAGAACTGCAGATTCTGCCACCATGGACAGATACCCATGCCTGCATGGGAGTGCAGAACCAGCAGCAGCAGGTGATGTAACTCCCGATGTGGACAGGTTCAGAGGCAATGGTGTGACATCATCAGAGGTTGCCTGACCATCCACGTGAAGGCGAACTGATAACGATGCCTTGAGCAGAGACTGTTCTCTATGCAGATGTTACAGACACACCACCCCTGGCATTTGGAACCAACAGCTGGAATCCATTTAGGGCAATGTCCAAAACCACATGCCCAGACATCCACCCCCGGCCAAAGAGGCACGGCAGCTGCATGGGTTGATGTCCAGGTGGAAGGTGCAAGTGTAATAGCAATATCCTCGGTTGGTCCCTGTGGAGTAGATATGTTGGGCTCTTCTTGCCAAATGGCATGAAACCATAAGCGAAGCGAATCCAATCTATGGCAACATTGGACAAAGAGTTGCCAACATACTTTTTCGTATGACTTTTGAACTTTGCACCACCTCTGCTGTGAATACAGAGCAGTGTTCTGGAAGCGGATTCGAAATACGTCAGTGCCAATGGTGAAGGCACACTCGACACCGTGGTCAGACCAAGTACCATCAGTGTACACAAAGGTACTATCGGGAAGTTCTGTGTGAAGGTTGTGAAACTGAAGGTGACAGAATGCGGTTGGAGTAGTGTCTCAGGGAGCAAATGGAGGCCAAAGTGAGCATGGGCCAACACATGAAGCCAAGGTGGTGAAGGGTTCACACCTATCGGCAAAGTGGCACGTAACGAGAAGTTAAGCTGCCGGAGCAAGAGCCGAAAGCGAAATCGAGGAGGCAACAGAGAAGAGGGATGCGCCCCATACTGGCGATCAAAGGAGTCTTTGAAGGAGGAGGCACAGGATTGTTTGCCACACTTGGCTGACAAAATGGCGTGCATATCTGCTGAGGAGAAAGTCACAGTGCTAGGACAGCAGTAGTTCGGCAGTTTCTGCATACAGACTCGCAACCAGGCTAGTGTAAATGGTGCCAGTGGCCAAACAGATGACATGATGGTGGATAGTATCGAGACGACGTAAGAGGGACAGACATGCAGACAGTTTTGAATGGACAATGGACCAGTATAAATGGAGGAGGGTGGTTCAATCTGCTCCCCAGGAAGAACCACTGAGGACATGTACGACAGACGAATCGCATACTGCAGCCACCCGGTACGAAACATGAGGGGGCCACGAATGTTTCCTGTCAAGCACGAGTCCCAGGAATTTCATAGTTTCAATGAACGGAAGTGCAACATGCCCAACACGTAAAGATGGTGGAAAATACCAATACTGCCCCCAGAAATTCATACAGGTTGTTTTCTCAGGGGAAAAATGAATGCCACAGTCAATGCTCCATGAGTAAAGACGATCGAGACATCGCTGAAGAAGCCGCTCAATGAGACAGGTACATAGACAACTGCAATAGATGGCAAAATCATCAACAAAAAGGGAGCTGGATATGCCCAGCAGGAGACAGGCCATGATAGGATTAATGGTGATAGCAAAGAGGATGACACTCAGAACAGAGCCCTGAGGCACACTGTTTTCCTGGATAAAGGTGTACGACAAGTGAACCTATGTGTACCTTTAAAACTCTGTCTTTTAAAAATTTCTCAAGGAAACGCAGCTTGTGGCCATGGAAGCCCCACATTCAGAGAGTATGGACGATATAGTCTGGGATTTCCTCAGAAAACCATTCACGAGATGGGTGGGCAAAGTGACGAGATGGTCAACTGCAGAATGGCGTGCTCGAAATCCACACTGTGCAGTGGTTAGTAAACTGCGAGACTCAAGCCACCACACGGGCCAGGCATGAATCATATGTTCCATCACCTTGCAAACAAAGCTGATGAGAGAAATGATGTGGTAGTTAGAATGAAGATGTTTGTCCTTACTGGGCTTAGGTATGGGTATGACAGTGGCTTCATGCCAGCGTCTGGGAAACGTGCCCTCTATCCAGATGTGGTTGTACATATGAAGGAAAAAGTGCTTGCCAACAAGAGAAAGGTGCTGCAACATCTGAAAGTGAACATCATCTGGCCCTGGTGTGGAAAGCTGGGATGAAGTGAGAGCATGATCTAGCTCCCTCATAGTAAAGGCGGCACTGTAGCACTCACGATTCAGATAAGAGAAGGGTATTGCCTCAGCCTTCTTCACTCGTTTCCAATGTAGTAAAGCAGGGTGACACTGGGAGGAGCTTGAAATCTCAAAAAATTGTGGCTCAAGTTGTTGGATATATAAGTAGGGTCCACTATGACATCATCTGCTATGGTCAGGCTGGAAACTGGGGAATGGACCTTGGTCCCAGAGAGCTGTCGGAGGTTGGCCCACACAATGGAAGAAGGAATGGAACTATTGAAAGAACTAGTAAAGGAAATCCACCTAGCTCTTTTGCTACCCCAAAGAATGCAACGGCACTGTGCACATAACCACTTGTAAGGAATGCAGTTTGCCATTGTAGAATGATGGTTAAAAACTTAGCACGTCTCCGCGTGCGAATGGCGTCACAGCATACCTCACTACACCAAGGGCCTGGGGCATGGCGCAGTACAGAAGAAGTGAGAGGAATGGAACATTCTGTGATGGTAACAGTAACATCTATAAGATATTCCCACCTGGTCATCGCAATTGGGGAAATTTTCGTTGAAGGTTGCCAGGGAAGAGTAAAGCCTCCAGTTGGCCTTACAAAGCTGCCATTTGGGTGTGCATGTAGGTGGGGTATGAGTCAGCAATCAGGTGGCACAGGGGAAATGTTTGCTCAAGAACACATCAGACGGAACGGACCACTCGAGATGATGGGCAAATTGGGCAGTGCAGAAGGAGAGCTTGAAATGGAAATAGGTGTGATGGGGGTCTGAAAGGAACATGGGTGCTCACGTGTTACGGCAGATGACAATAAGTTGATTGAAAGGGTCAGCCAAGGAATTATACATTACCCAGTCACCTGTTACATGTCAGATGTGTGGGCTGGCCTTCAGGAGTACACGGGAAGGAAGAAGAAAAACAGGAACCTCAAACACCAAAGCGGAGGAAGGAGAAGAGGTGGGGAATGAAAAAGAGAAACAGGGAACGAAAGATAGCAGAGAGACTGTTTTGATATCAGTGACTGAATATGCAGAACACATTTCCAACAACATCCCAGACATGTTCCCCAAGGGACGGGAAAAAGAACAGCAAGAAGATAGACATGGAGCACAGAAGGGAAAAGATGCCACAAAGGCGGGGGCCCCATAGTAGCCAAGCACAAACCTACTAAAGAGGGGCCAGCCTCAGTGGAGGGGGTGGGGGGTTATAGGGACAGGATGGGTGCAAGGAACGCATTCATTGCTGTTTACTTTGTTGGTGCGGCTGCTGCTGGGAACGTGGCTGGCCGCCTCGACTCAGGATCATGTGCAGATCACCGTGACCATGTCCTCCCCTGCAAACTATCTGAAGCTTGGTGTGGAGGAGAGGATTGGATTGCTGGTACCTCACACCATGACTCAAATTTGTTACCCACAGCTTGCGACACCTCAAATGACTGTGCAATAGCTAAAACTGTGGAGAAGGATAGATTTTCAAGCTGAACGGTATGCTCTTGCACCTCACTATATGGAGCTAAACGAATGATAGCACCTCTCACCATCTGACCACCAGCATACGGCTCTTTATGCACATCAACCACAAAATGACGACGATGACTTACTCCATGGATTTCAGTCTCCCATGCTCCATAGGGTTGATGTGGTTGCTTCCTACAGCAGTAAAACTCAACCCACGATGCAACGACATGGGTGCACTCACAGTAGTATTCTAAAAGAAGTTCACACATTAGGTCAAACGTTAAGGAAGACTGATCCTGCAAATGAGCATGTTGATATAGGACTTGATACATTCTGGGCAATAACCACAAGAGGAACAAGTCACAACACAAAATAATGTCAGTAGACAATGTTGTCACTGCCGTTTCTTGTATATGTTGCATTTCTCAACAGACTCATCATATGTAGAAAAGGGATGTGGATAAAACATGGGGATCACGGAGACTAAAACAGCAGGTGACACAGACTAAGGAGCTTGCCGACTAGACAAAATAGAAGTCAATTATGGAAGTACGTGGGTTTGATTGTCCAGCGCCTGTGACTGGTGGTGCAACACCATGGCAAATGATTCTTGTTGTTCAACCGACTGACGGCCCGCCGGTCCCCCTCCCCCCCCCCCCCCCCCCACACACACACACGTCTGAGGCACCCTCTGTGGCCAACATAGCACTGCTGCAGACATGGCTGTCACAGTCATTCACATATTAACAAGTTTAGCTTGACAAGTATGGGACATGTTGTTAGTCTTGGCCTTATAGTAGGTACCAACCCAGAATTGGCACTGTCCCTGGATACACAGTGTGATCTCATACAGCTGGCAAGTGGGACCAGGTTTAGGGGGGGGGGGGACCACACAGGGAAACGGGGGAGAGAAAAGGAGGGGGGGGGGGGGCAGTTGGCCCATAAGCTGATAAGCTGTGTTCAGATATCTGTGGGGGCACACTTGAGAGGCAGGAGGAAGAAGGGAGGAGGGAGAGAGGTATATTCAATATTTATTGTTTATGGTAGTACTATGTTTTGACCATATAGATTTAAATTTGTTTTTAAAATGATTCCACTCATCTCCCAGAGAACCACAATATTCCCAGTATTGATGTATACGTGCTGGCAGGTTGACAGGCAGTCTTGGCATTTGTCAGATAACTGATACCAAAATTGATTTTTTTAGTATCATCATAATTTCTCCTTGTTTTCCCCACTATGACTTTTTCCCCTCTGTGATAAGAGTTACTGCAAATTCACAAGAGTGTAAATATGCATTTAGGCTATAGTCAGTACCCGTAGAAAGGCTATCTCCAAAAATTATAGTGGGTAAACTCCATTATACCTCTGCTGCATGTTTTAGTGCAACACATGTTTTTATAAACTGTAATAATAATCAAAAATTGGACAACAATTACACTGGAAGTAACAAAAATTGATTAAATTCTGATACTTTCATTGTTAAAATCAGGAATCAAACACAGACAAAAAAACTCCTGGAAATCATAGGTTTATGAGCATCCATAGCATAAGGCAATGTTGATTTATACACCCCAAAATTTCCATAATTTTGTTTTATTTCTTGAGCTTTCATCCTGTTCTATGAGTATGAAATAATGTTTTGACCAGTACAAAATTGTACATACTAAATTTTGGCTATGATGGGTGATGGCTCATATGCAGAAAATTCTATTTAGCCACTTTACCAACACGTAATTGGAGTGAACTCTATATGAAAGTTTGTAGATGTCATCAAATATTCATGGCATCAGAAGAGGTTTCTCCAAGCACACTAATGGATGAATCTAAAATGGTTCCTTAAATACATTGCTAATCAATTCCCAGTTGTGATGATTTGGTATCCTATTTTCACTGACATTCTTTACTTTTTATTATATTTAAATATATTTTTTAAGTTAAGTGCGCACAGAGGCGTTTAAGCAAATATTCCTCTCATGCTGTGTATGTGAATTGAATGGGAAGAAGCACTAATAACTGGTACAATGAGAAGTGCGCATTGCAGTGCACTTCACAGTGCTTTGCAGAGTATAGCTGTAAATATTGAAAGGTACATTTTATCACTATTAGCTCCACTCTTTCATATTTTACTCAGGGATGGAAAAAGGGACTACATAACTCTGTAGGCTCTCAAATGTTTTTTATGGCACTCAGAAAACACAGTTGAGGCAACAGTAGATTTTTACTATCCATACTGAACACCACTTCCCTAAATTAATTTGATAATCTTTCGTGACTGGAATGTAATCTTTCTTCTGAAGAGTCCTGTTTAGTTGTGAACGAAGTATTCTACTCTATGCCAAGTAGTGCCTTTTGTTGATAATGAATTACCAATGTGCCATCTGAGTGTGTCTTACAAACTCGATTCTTCAACCTGTCACAAGCTGCTCCTCTTTCCTTCTAGCCCCTACAGATGGACTCTTACTGTGCTGTGAGACTGGTCTATCGGAAAGAAAGGTTACAGCAGAGGATTTTGATGTATCCAAGCCTCAGGACTGTTAAAGAGTAACCAAAATCCTTTACTCCAAGCAGAGTGTATACTGAAATGATTAGGTGTGTCAGGTTTCGAAAGAAAGGGAGGAGCCAATGACAAGTTGAGGCTTCGAATTGTTTTTTTTTTTTTTTTTTTTTTTTTGGGGTCTAAGGGCGCTCAACTACTGAGGTCATTAGCGCCCAGTCACAGTTGTTAGAGCACATGGAATCTAGTAAAACTCAAGGGGAGAGGGACACACCAGAAAGTCCTCACAAAGATGCAGATAAAATAAGTAAAAAAGTTAGATGTCTTTGGACAAGCCAGTCAAAGTTATAAAGCGCAGAACACGAGCAACTGCTCGAGCGTCATCAGCTAAAATATCCGGTAAAGTAGATGGCAGGGACAGGACAACACGAGATTGACTAAAGCGGGAACACGACAATAAAACATGGCGCACTGTTAATGCCTGACCACAAGGGCACTGCAGGGCTGGGTCACCAGAGAGCAGGTAGCGGCGGCTAAACCGGCAATGCCCAATCCGCAACCTGGTCAGAATGACCTCTTCTCGCTGAGATGGTCGGGAGGAGGTTGTCCAAGCAGTTGGGAGCGGTTTTACTGCCCGGAGCTTGTTTCCTTGGAGGGATGACCAAGCATCCCACCACAACGACACAAGCCTCTTACAAACAACCCCACGAACGTCAGATGACGGGACACAATGGGAGGCTGGCCGAGGCAGGAGGACTGCAGCCTTGGCTGCAGCATCTGCAGCCTCATTCCCAGGCACTCCTACATGTCCGGGAACCCACAGAAAGCTGACAGGAGAACCATTATCAGCGAAAGAATGGAGGGACTGCTGGATCCGTTGAACCAAGGGATGGACCGGATAGGGAGCTCCAAGGCTCTGAAGAGCACTGAGTGAGTCAGAGCAGAGTACATACGATGAATGGCGGTGGCGGCGGGCATACTGAACGGCCTGATGGACTGCAAAAAGCTCGGCCGTAAAGCTGGAACATTGGTCGAGGAGCCGGTATTTAAAGGTGGCGGACCCGACGACAAAGGCACAGCCGACACCATCGTCAGTTTTGGAGCCATCGGTGTAAATAAAGGTGTGACTGGCAAGTCGAGCACGAAGTTCGACAAACCGTGAGCAATACACTGCAGCCGGAGTACCCTCCTTCGGGAGTGAGCTGAGGTCGAGATAAATATGAACCGGAGCCTGGAGCCAAGGTGGTGTCGGGCTCTCACCCTCTCTGAAGGTGGTAGGGAGGGCAAAATCCAATTGTCGAAGCAGGCGACGGAAGCGGACTCTGGGAGGCAGCAGGGCAGACACATACAACCCGTACTGACGGTCGACAGAATCGGCGAAGAAGGACTGATAAGAGGGGTGGTCGAGCATAGACAACAGCCGGCAGGCATACCGACACAGCAGTACGTCGCGCAGGTAGGTCAATGGTAATTCGGCAGCTTCAGCATAAAGACTCTCGACAGGACTAGTGTAGAAGGCTCCGGTCGCAAGACGTAACCCCCGATGGTGGATGGAGTTGAGACGGCGTAAGAGGGATGGCCGAGCAGATGAGTAGACGAAGCTCCCATAATCCAGCTTCGATCGGACTATGGACCGATACGAGCGAAGCAGGACAGTGCGATCCACTCCCCAAGATGAACCACTAAGAACTCTGAGGACATTAAGGGAACGTGTACAACGGGCCACCAAATAAGAGACATGTGGAGACCAACAAAGTTTCCTGTCCAATGTGAACCCTAGAAACTTAGTTGTTTCCACGAATGGGAGAACAACGGGACCGAGATGTAAGGATGGCGGAAGGAACGCTTTATATCGCCAAAAGTTGATACAAACCGTCTTCTCTTCAGAGAACCGAAAGCCATTTGCCACGCTCCATGAGTATAGGCTGTCTAGACAACGCTGAAGGCAGCGCTCCAGGAGGCATGTTCTCTGGGCACTGCAGTAGATCGCGAAGTCATCGACAAAGAGAGAGCCTGAGACATTAGGTGGAATGCAATCCACAATTGGATTGATCGCGATGGCAAAAAGGGCTACGCTCAAGACGGAGCCCTGAGGCACTCCGTTCTCCTGGAGGAAGACGTCGGACAATACGGAACCCACACGTACCCTAAACTTTCGATCCGTTAAAAAGGAATCAATAAAAAGGGGCAGGCGACCGCGTAGGCCCCACCTGTGCATAGTGCGGAGGATACCTCCTCTCCAACAGGTATCATAAGCCTTCTCCAAATCGAAGAACACGGCTACCGTTTGGTGCCTTCGCAAAAAGTTGTTCATGATGAATGTCGACAAGGTCACAAGGTGGTCAACAGTGGAGCGGCGGCGACGAAAGCCGCATTGGACATTGGTAAGTAGCCGTCGAGATTCAAGAATCCAGAATAACCGAGCATGAACCATGCGCTCCATCACCTTACAGACACAGCTTGTAAGAGAAATGGGGTGGTAACTAGAAGGAAGGTGTCTATCTTTCCCGGGTTTGGGTATAGGAACAACGATGGCGTCACGCCAACGCATGGGGACCTGACCTTCGGTCCAGACACGATTGTAGGTACGAAGAAGGAAGCTTTTGCCCGCTGGAGAAAGGTGTACCAGCATCTGAACCTGAATGGCATCTGGCCCCGGAGCAGAGGACCGGGACAGTGCAAGCGCACGTTCGAGTTCCCGCATAGTAAAGGGGGCATTATAAGTTTCCAGATTCAGCGAGTGGAAGGAAGGTCGCCAAGCCTCTTCTGCCTCTTTCCTGGGAAGGACGGCAGGGTGGTAATGGGCGGAGCTTGAAACCTCCGCAAAAAACCAGCCAAAGGCGTTGGAGACAGCCACAGGATCAACGAGGACCTCATTACCTGAGGTCAGGCCAGGTACCAAGGAGTGGGCCTTAATGCCCGACAGCCGGCGCAGGCCACCCCAAACGACAGAAGAGGGAGTAAAACTGTTAAAAGAGCTGGTGAGAGAGGCCCAACAAGCTTTTTTGCTGTCTTTGATGACTCTACGGCATTGCGCTCAGAGTCTTTTGTATCCAATACAATTCGCCAACGTAGGATGGTGGCGAAAGGTGCGTAAAGCACGTCGTCGAGGACGGATAGCGTCTCTACAAGCCTCGTTCCACCAGGGGATGGAAACGCGACGTGAAGAAGAGGTAGTACGAGGAATGGAACGTTCGGCAGCATTGATGATAGCAGCCGTGAGGTATTCGACCTGACTGTCACAACTGAGAAAATCGTGGTCCGGAAAGGTCGCCAGGGAGGAGTAAAGTCCCCAGTCAGCTTTCGATATGTTCCAGCTCGAAGGACGTGGGGATGGGGTGTGGTGCAGGAGACGAACGACACAGGGGAAGTGGTCGCTCGAATAGGTTTCAGAAAGGACATACCACTCGAACCGACGGGCAAGAGTGGTAGAACAGATCGAGAGGTCCAAGTGGGAGTAGGTATGAGTAGAGTCCGAGAGGAAAGTCGGGGCGCCAGTATTGAGGCAGACAAGATTGAGATGGTTGAAGACATCCACCAAGAGTGAGCCTCTTTGACAGGATGCAGGAGAGCCCCAAAGGGGATGATGGGCATTGAAGTCGCCAAACAATAAAAACGGCGGGGGAAGCTGAACAATCAGGTGCATCATGTCAGCCCGACTAACTGCGGATGACGATGGAGTGTAGATGGTACAAACTGAAAAAGTAAAAGCAGAAAGAGTAATACGGACAGCTATTGCTTGGAGTGGGGTGGTCAATGGGATGGGATGGTAATAGACATCGTCCCGAACGAGCAACATGACCCCACCATGAGCTGGGATACTGTCCACAGGGGTGAGGTCATACCGCTCCGAGGTATAGTGGGTAAAGGCAATACGGTCAGTTGGGCACAACTTGGTTTCCTGGAGACCAAGGACGAGCGGACAGTGCAGGTGAAGGAGCAGTTGTAATTCCTCCCAATTAGATCGAATACCTCTTATGTTCCAATGTAACAAGGCCATCCCTAGTCAAAAAAGAGGGGGAACGAGACGGGGGAAGAGCTGGTCACCTCGACGGCCGCAGAGGGCCAGGTTTCGATGGAACAACGCTACAACCGGCGGGAGGCGGATCCTGTTCCATCGAGTCATCGCCAGCTGCAGCCGCTGTCCCTGGTTGTGTAGGAGGGACAGCATCATTTGCTGACGAGAGGCCAGCTGAGCGCCTGGCAGCAGAACGTCCCGGCAAAACTGAGGACGGCTGGGAGCAGCGACTCGCAGATGGAGCGTCAGTCGAAACGCACCGGGGTGGAGAGGGGGATAGAGACTACTTCTTGGAGGCCTTCTTGGAAGTCCGAGGAGGCACAGGGATGGTGGGCTGGACCCGAAGAAGGTCCTCACGCGCGGGGTCCGTTTTGGAACGCCAGACCTCGGAAGCTGGGGTCCGGAACGTTTCCCCGATGGACGCCTGAGAAGAGGATCGCTTCTCAGGCGGAGGAAGGGTGGCCCCTGGGGCAGAGGGGGCGGGGGCCGCGGGGGAGGAGGATTTGGAAGGGAGGGATTTGGGAGGCGGAGGCATAGACCCCGGATGGGGGGAGGAGGTGGAGGGGGGACAGGATAGGGGTGAGGATACCGTGGAAGGAGTGGACACGACTGAGGCAAACGAAGTGGTCAATGTCACGGGATGGAGGCGGTCATACTTCTTCTGGCCTCAGAATAAGAGAGACGATCCAAAGTTTTGAGTTCTTGAATCTTCTTCTCCTTCTGATACGCGAGGCAGTCTAAGGATCTAGGCGAGTGGATTCCAGGACAATTAACGCACCGAGGTGGTGGGGTGCATGTATGTTCCTCACGAAGGGGACGTCCACAATCGCCACAAAGGGGCTCAGCCTCACACCATGACGACATGTGCCCAAAGCGCAAACACCGAAAACAGCGCATAGGAGTCGGGACGTAAGGTCGCACGTCGCACCGGTAGCACATCACTTTTACCTTCTACGGGAGAACGTCCCCCTCGATGGCGAGGATAAAGGCCCCGGTGTCGATGCGACGGGTTTTGGGGCCGCACTGGACTCGCTGGACGAAATGCACGCCTCGGCACTCCAGGTTGGCCCTGAGCTCCTCATCAGATTGCAGCAGGAGGTCCCGATGAAAAATAACCCCCTGCGTCCTATTCAGTGCCAGATGCGGGACAATGGACACTGGGATGTTCCCTAGTCGGTCGCACGCCTGGAGCGCTGCCGACTGTGTGGCGGAGGTGGTCTTTATAAGAACGGACCCCGAACGCATCTTACTGAGAGCCTCGATTTCCCCGAAGATGTCCTCGATGTGCTGAACAAAGAACATGGGCTTGGTGGTGGCCAACGTCCCCCTATCGGTTCGAGAACAGACCAAATAGTGGGGGAAGTACTTCGCCCCAAGCTGGCGGGCCTGTCCCTCCTCCCAGGGAGTGGCCAAGGGGGAAAGGGCAGGAGAACCAGAACCAGAGACAGTACCTTTCCTTTTGAAAGACTCGGCTGCAGAGCGACCTGATACGTGTTGACGTTTCATCTGCGAAACGTCCGCCCCGATACCACCCACTCCGACCAGGGGCTCTCCCCACAGGCGCCACCCAGCCTCAGCAAGGGCCACCTGGCAGGATGACCGTTGCCGGGAGTCCTGATGCCCCAAGGAGACGGGCATCTACTCCTTGGCCGACATGGGGAGGATGCAGCTCAGGTATCGGCAGCACGATCCCTGTGTTGTCAGGGGGCTACAACCTAGAGGGTACATGACGACCCCACCACAACGGGCTGGCTAGCGTGCTGGATTTCGGGTGCCATGGAAAGTCCATCATGATCGTAGGTGCAGATGGGGACGCACTATGGGCGTAACTTGTACAATCCATCAGGCGTTTAGGCCCAATTTGAGGAATAGTGGGTATGGTGACAACGCCGTTACAATGCCGAGTGCCAAGGTCTTAGTGCACTGAGGACCAGTGGTACACCACGTAAGGCGTCCTTCCCCAAAAGGCTCGTATTTCTGTAGAATTTTGAAAAATGGAGGTCAAACCCCAAGGGGGACCATCACATGGAAGGCCGAAACGGTTGAAACTCCTTTTAGTCGCCTCTTACGACAGGCAGGAATACCTCGGGCCTATTCTTACCCCGGACCCGCAGGGGGAGAATTGGATCGCGAGAGCTACACAGTAGCATATAATTATGTAGTGACCTGTCCTCAAAAGGCTGAGATATACACTCCTGGAAATTGAAATAAGAACACCGTGAATTCATTGTCCCAGGAAGGGGAAACTTTATTGACACATTCCTGGGGTCAGATACATCACATGATCACACTGACAGAACCACAGGCACATAGACACAGGCAACAGAGCATGCACAATGTCGGCACTAGTACAGTGTATATCCACCTTTCGCAGCAATGCAGGCTGCTATTCTCCCACGGAGACGATCGTAGAGATGCTGGATGTAGTCCTGTGGAACGGCTTGCCATGCCATTTCCACCTGGCGCCTCAGTTGGACCAGCGTTCGTGCTGGACGTGCAGACCGCGTGAGACGACGCTTCATCCAGTCCCAAACATGCTCAATATGGGACAGATCCGGAGATCTTGCTGGCCAGGGTAGTTGACTTACACCTACTAGAGCACGTTGGGTGGCACGGGATACATGCGGACGTGCATTGTCCTGTTGGAACAGCACGTTCCCTTGCCGGTCTAGGAATGGTAGAACGATGGGTTCGATGACGGTTTGGATGTACCGTGCACTATTCAGTGTCCCCTCGACGATCACCAGTGGTGTACGGCCAGTGTAGGAGATCGCTCCCCACACCATGATGCCGGGTGTTGGCCCTGTGTGCCTCGGTCGTATGCAGTCCTGATTGTGGCGCTCACCTGCACGGCGCCAAACACGCATACGACCATCATTGGCACCAAGGCAGAAGCGACTCTCATCGCTGAAGACGACACGTCTCCATTCGTCCCTCCATTCACGCCTGTCGCGACACCACTGGAGGCGGGCTGCACGATGTTGGGGCGTGAGCGGAAGACGGCCTAACGGTGTGCGGGACCGTAGCCCAGCATCATGGAGACGGTTGCGAATGGTTCTCGCCGATACCCCAGGAGCAACAGTGTCCCTAATTTGCTGGGAAGTGGCGGTGCGGTCCCCTACGGAACTGCGTAGGATCCTACGGTCTTGGCGTGCATCCGTGCGTCGCTGCGGTCCGGTCCCAGGTCGACGGGCACGTGCACCTTCCGCCGACCACTGGCGACAACATCGATGTACTGTGGAGACCTCACGCCCCACGTGTTGAGCATTTCGGCGGTACGTCCACCCGGCCTCCTGCATGCCCACTATACGCCCTCGCTCAAAGTCCGTCAACTGCACATACGGTTCACGTCCACGCTGTCGCGGCATGCTACCAGTGTTAAAGACTGCGATGGAGCTCCGTATGCCACGGCAAACTGGCTGACACTGACGGCGGCGGTGCACAAATGCTGCGCAGCTAGCGCCATTCGACGGCCAACACCGCGGTTCCTGGTGTGTCCGCTGTGCCGTGCGTGTGATCATTGCTTGTACAGCCCTCTCGCAGTGTCCGGAGCAAGTATGGTGGGTCTGACACACCGGTGTCAATGTGTTCTTTTTTCCATTTCCAGGAGTGTAGTTTCACACCACAGTTCCCTAGGTAGTTGTAGCTGCTTCCACATAATCAGTGCCCCGAAATTTCTGTAACACACTAAACTGGCCAGTTACAGTCTTACAAGGAAGTATCTTAAGTGCTTTCATCTTTTCATTCATTTATTATTCATATCAACTGATGAGAATCCCAAAAACTATAGCAGTAATAAAAATAGAGTTACCAGAATGTCTTGTATGGAGTCTCTTTGGAACATGTTCAACATTTTCCTATAAATATAATTTTTGAAAAAGATTATTAGTGTACCTAATCAATAAATTGTGGCTAACATTTTTAAAATTATGTTTCAAAAGGTAAAATTAATAAAGTGTTACTCTGATGCACTCGTATTCATACTTTCACATGGAAGCAGAAAATATTTAAGGCTAGGTCTCCAATGAATTTGTAAAAACCATAGTTACAATACATAGACTACAAAAACAACAATAGCTAAAATGCTGTACCAGGGAATTGTGATTGATTCATCACTGGGAAAAAGATGATACCAGCCACAATGGAAACGTATTAAAACCTTCTACCTAATAACATATGTAAAAGGTTAGACATTACACTAACTACATTCCCTTCTTGTCACCTAAAAAGGAGGGCAGATAAGCTGGTAAACCAGTTGCTGCCCTTATATATTGATATAAAACACGTTTTGTTAAAATGTGGTGAACAGCATTGCACACAGGTGCACTGGAGGAGGAATCTGTGTGTCAGAGGACAGTGCCCTATCTGGAGGTGCATTATAAGTACTTCCTCCCACCTCAGTTGTCAGAAGGAGGAGGATCATTTGTTGTTTCATTGATCAGATTTGTTGGCGATTCCAAACTCTAGCAACTACTTCTTGATACTGTATCTCAACACAGAGGTGATTATACAGGGTGTTACAAAAAGGTACGGCCAAACTTTCAGGAAACATTCCTCACACACAAAGAAAGAAAATATGTTATATGGGCATGTGTCTGGAAACACTTACTTTCCATGTTAGAGCTCATTTTATTACTTCTCTTCAAATCACATTAATCATGGAATGGAAACACACAGCAACAGAACGTACCAGCGTGACTTCAAACACTTTGTTACAGGAAATGTTCAAAATGTCCTCTGTTAGCGAGGATACATGCATCCACCCTCCCTCGCATGGAATCCCTGATGCAGCCCTGGAGAATGGCGTATTGTATCACAGCCGTCCACAATACGAGCACGAACAGTCTCTACATTTGGTACCAGGGTTGCGTAGACAAGAGCTTTCAAGTGCCCCCATAAATGAAAGTCAAGAGGGTTGAGGTCAGGAGAGCGTGAAGGCCATGGAATTGGTCCGCCTCTACCAATCCATCGGTCACCGAATCTGTTGTTGAGAAGCGTACGAACACTTCGACTGAAATGTGCAGGAGCTCCATCATGCATGAACCACATGTTGTGTCGTACTTGTAAAGGCACATCTTCTAGCAGCACAGGTAGAGTATCCCGTATGAAATCAAGATAACGTGCTCCATTGAGCGTAGGTAGAAGAACATGGGGCCTAATCAAGACATCACCAACAATGCCTGCCCAAACGTTCACATAAAATCTGTGTTGATGACGTGATTGCACAATTGCGTGCCAATTCTCGTCAGCCCACACGTGTTGATTGTGAAAATTTACAATTTTATCATGTTGGAATGAAGCCTCATCCGTAAAGAGAACATTTGCACTGAAATGAGGATTGACACATTGTTGGATGAACCATTCGCAGAAGTGTACCTGTGGAGGCCAATCAGCTGCTGATAGTGCCTGCATACGCTGTATATGGTACGGAAACCACTGGTTCTCCCGTAGCACTCTCCATACAGTGACGTGGTCAACGTTACCTTGTACAGCAGCAACTTCTCTGACGCTGACATTAGGGTTATCGTCAATTGCAGGTGTCCTCGTCATTCTAGGTCTTCCCCAGTCGCGAGTCATAGGCTGGAATGTTCCATGCTCCCTAAGTCACCGATCAATTGCTTCGAACGTCTTCCTGTCGGGACACCTTCGTTCTGGAAATCTGTCTCGATACAAACGTACCACGCCACGGCTATTGCCCCGTGCTAATCCATACATCAAATGGGCATCTGCCAACTCCGCATTTGTGAACATTGCACTGACTGCAAAACCACGTTCGTGATGAACACTAACCTGTTGATGCTACGTACTGATGTGCTTGATGCTAGTACTGTAGGGCAATGAGTCGCATGTCAACACAAGCACCAAAGTCAACATTACCTTCCTTCAATTAGGCCAACTGGCGGTGAATCGAGGAAGTACAGTGCATACTGAAGAAACTAAAATGAGCTCTAACATGGAAATTAAGCGTTTCTGGGCACATGTCCACATAACATCATCTCTTTATTTGTGTGTGAGGAATGTTTCCTGAAAGTTTGGCCGTACCTTTTTGTAGCACCCTGTATGTACAGGAGCAGCACACTGGAAAATAATATTTTTCATACAGGTGTAGTTACCCCTTCATTACCGTGAATTCCACATTCCCTGGTACCCAACAGAATGACACCACCTTGTCCTATGTCTTGATGAAAAAGGGTGTCATGGACCATCTGGATATGTTTTTCTGCAGGGTAGATGTGATGGATAACCTGATGTGCATGTGAATACATCTCATCTCTTCCACCAGTTTCAAGAGTGCATATAATTAAGCATCATACACCCTGAATGGATTAGATAACTAAATATTGATAGTATATTTAGAGCATCCAGTGGAATTTCCTCCACGGGTAACTAATGTAAAATACAACATAGAAAAATTTTTGTAAAACATGGATGCTGCTGGAGTTTGGGATTAGCAGTATCTTATTCAACCCCCTCCTCCCCTGTATGGAATCTATGTGCCCCATCTGCCTGTCTCTGTAGTTAATCCTAACTGCAATTCAGAGAATGTTTTCTAAATGCCCGCAAAAATTTTATCTGAGGAAGGATATTGTAACATCCCAATATTTACCTAGTTGGGCATGTGAAAATGCCTAAACACCACATCTAGGCAGCTGGCTCACCAGCACTCATCGTCAATCCACGAAGCAGACTTGATCACTGTCAAGCTCATCTCCCCATGTCCTGGAAATGGCATACTAACACACTTGGCTGGACAGGTGTGTAAAACATGGAATTAAAAACACAGTTTGAGGTAAAATTCCTTCTGTAAGCTGATCAAACTAAATTAATTCTGGGTCTTCTTATTAATCATGATGGTGAATGACACCAACCTCGACGTAGCACAATAATGCAGTCCGGTTCAAGTGAAGCTCCTGCTTCAAGTGAAGGATTACTGCTGAAATTTTTTAATTTTTATGGTAGCATATTGGAAATGATGCAGCAGAATACTGCACACCTTACTGCATAAGAATCAAGGCATTGTATCCAAATGGAGATTTGATTTCCACTAGTATTATCCAAGTGACAGCTGCAAATTCCTTCCTTTCTTTCTTCCTTCCGTCCGTCCCCATTATGGTCGGAGGAAGGCAATGGCAAACCACCTCCGCTAGGATCTTGCCTAGTACAGCGGTGCGTGTCTCCCGCATCATCCCCTGCGCTCTGTCAAGGGGTATGGGACTTCATCATCATTTATGAATGGGAAGAGTTACCCCAAAATGTAATGTCTGACATTATAAGCAAATGAAAATGCACAAAGTAGACTAGTTTTCTAATTGTTATCAAGGTGGGACTGCACAAAGGCATTGTAAAACTCGAGCAGACATGATCAGTCTGCTTCACACGGCCTATGGCTGAGGTGTTCTAATATATTTAATGGCTTTAGGTCTTTATACTCTTGAGGTGTGGTAACCATCTCAGCCTCGTATCAAATATAAGACTCTGAAATCTTGCTGAACATAAAAAAATGAGAACAGCATCCCTCATTTTAAGAGCAGTTGGGTTAAAAGGGCATTGGTAATTATTTAAGACAAACACATTTCTCCAAATATGTTATCTTTAGCCATAGTTGAGGAGTAGTCATTGCAAGACTGGGGAAGAAACAGAATGTGGCAAAGCCATCCATATACAACGAATACTGAATGAGAGACCTCAACTGTGATCGTAACACTGTTGGCTACAGAAAACTGAGTTGCTGAGAGATCCCTAAAGAACACCAAACTCCTCCTCAAATCTTTCTGAAAGAGTATTGCTGACCTTATATTAAAAAATTTAGACAGAAAGGACTGTCTGAATATGAGTAGCAACATCCAAAACCGCATTTGTGGAGCTGTTCCACGATGTTATACCCCCAAGTTATGTTACAGAGCATCTCAAGTTTGAAGAATATATCATTGGCATGTTGCCTACATAGGAAAGATTGTTGTATTCCTGCTTCCAACAGGGTGATGAAGTCGAGGCTTGAGCAATACTTCTCAGATTCTCACTGGAAGTGACCATGTAAGTTCCTGTGACTCTAGGATCCAGGTCACATGCTTCTGACCATGCATTCTGGTGGTCTTTCTACACAACTAGTACGGGCCAAGCTACGATAACTACAGGGCAACATGCAGTTCTCCTAGGTTTCAGGAGGGGAACTACAATCGCCTGTCTCCGTGAGGGGAAAGTCTCCAATCAGCCAAATTTTATTAAAAAGAGTTATGAAGATTTTGTTTGCATCATTTTCATGATACTATAACATGATTGACTGGATTCAATTCTTACCAGGTACAGTCTCCTTGATCAAGACAATACACAACACATCTTCCATACCGAAAAGGGACAGTTGGAATTTTTGGTTTGTTGGAATAAGAATTCCAACCACCCTTTTTCATTAATAGCCAAGGTGGCAAAAAGCTGGATCCTAGTTTTCAGTGGCAGTGATCAAATTGAAGCATTCTGCCACTACCTACATGATGTCTCCAGGTATAGGCTGGGGACATTCCCACTTCATTACTGCTGTTATTGGTGCCCAGAAATGTTTCCGATATCTTCCCTTATGGCTTTCCATATCTTTGAGAAGTGAGTGAAACTTGGTATGATCTCATCTTGCTCCCTACATCTATATTCTGCAAACAACCGTGAGATGCGAGGCAGAGGGTACGTCATACTGAATGAGTTATTAGGGTTTCTTCCCGTTTCATTCACATATGGAGAATGGGAAGAATGACTGTTTTAAAGCTGGCAAAATGTCAGTAAAATCACTAGACGAACGTCAGCTGAAGAGCCCGAGACAGAAGCCAATAGGCAGTTTGTCAACAAGTGGCCATGAAAGCCTTAACAATTTTGTCATAGTAAATTACCTGCATTCCTATCTTCTTATCGTTATTAGGCCTACTCCTACACTACCCTCTATCTGATTTTGTGTTGATAACCATGTACTGATCTGACCACACCAAAAGTTCTGTTCTTCCTGCCACCACACTTTACTAATTTGCACTATATCTAACATCAACCTATTCATTCCCCTTTTTAAATTCTCTGACCTCCCTACCTGATTAGGGGATCCAATATTCCACATTCTGAGCCACAGACTACTACTACCACTACTACTACTATTATTAATTAATTAATTAATTTTAGCCTATTGGGGACTAATCCTAAGCACACTCCGCCCAGAGATGCAAACGGAGGGTGGGGGTGGGGGTGGGGGGGGGGGGGGGGGGGGGGGGGGGGGGGCGGTAGCTATTACCTCTAGAATATTTTATCCAAGAGGATGCCATCATCATTAAGCCATACTGTAGAGCACCATGTCCACAGGCAGGAAAACAAAACAGCTACCATTTCCTCTAGCTTTCAGCCATTCATAGTACCTGCACAGCAAGGTCATGTTGGCGAATGTGACAAGGCCAGATCATTCAATCATCCAGACTGTTTCCCCTACAACTATTGAAAAGGATGCTGCCCTCTTCAGGAGTCATGGGTTCATCTGGCCTCCTCACAGATATCCATATGTTGTTGTCGTGGAGGCGAGATAAACATTGTAAAGTGTAATTTCATGCAGAATGTGCACTTTTATACTGACTGCCTCAATGGCTGTTCAGAAAGGAAGGGAACTTGTAAATGCCATTCAAAAAGATGGCCACTCCATCTTTACCCCAGTTCCAACTCAGTTCATCTTTCAGTGGAGCCTGTATCCCCTGAGCACAAAGGTGTCAATATGTTTAAAATTTATTTATAGGAGACACAAACATAGGGAGTCTTTCCAGTAACAGCAGTTTTAACTCCTCCACATTTGTTCTGAAATTATTTATGCTCCCCTGTAGTAATGGATGAACTATAAATACATTGAAATGTCCATAATTTCTGTTCCAATGAGTTAGAAGTACAGAATGTTGCTTGATCTCCATCCGTTTTCTGCTCCTTGGCAGAACAGCATGTTGACGTATTTAAAACATATTAAAAATTTGGTGAATGTTGTGCAGAGACTGTTTGCCAGCTCTGTAGAATATTTGATCAACCTAAGGAACCAAAGATGTTGACTAATATTAGAGTCATTAATAAACTGAGAAGAACATTCGTTTGTGGATAATAAACCCTTGGGACATCCTCATGTTGTCATTCTGTGGTAAACATTAGCCCTGTGAGTGATAATGTTGCAGTAAGTCCAGTGAAACCTATTTGCTGATATTCAAAGCAACTGGATATTCCAAGAACTAGCACACTGAATTCTGAGAGAAAGTATGCACCTTTGGGTCAATAAAATCTAACTGACACACATGAAAATAATGTTCACTGATTAGGTGCACTCTTTATTGGAAGGTTTCATAAACAAGCAAAACTGCAGGACTAGGACATAGAGAAAACCCTTGTGTAGTTACAGAGAAGCGTTTACATCCATAATGAGTGACTGTGTGGCACGGCATTTGGTAGGTGTGAGTAGTGTGTTAGGATGCTAAATGGTGAGCTCATCAGCAAGCGTACTTCAGCTGAGTGTGTAACGGGATCATACTTCTCTGAAGATGACGCTAAAAACTCATTAACAGTGGATGGCGAATGTTACCGCAATATGTTAAAAGAGAGTTTTTGTGGTCCTCTCTAGGAACAGGTATGCCTTTCTTTAATTTATGTACACTAAAATCTCATTAATCCAGCTCTCATTGGTCCGGCCTTTCAGTTTTCCGGCCCATATCTAGCCTCTAGTAGCTCAAGCAGAAATGACACGTACAATAATGAATTGTTCAGTGCAACAATGTTGTTAATTACAATGTTAAACAAAGCTATACATGCTTGAAATTGTGGCTTTATTTATGCTTCAGTATCACAGCTTCTAAAAGAAAACATTATGCAGACCTCAAGTGGAAACTTGAAATTGGAAATAAGTTGAACTGAACCTCTCAGCAGAAATCAATTGCTGTTGCATATAATGCTAGACGAGAAACTATTTATGGCCAAACTATAAAAGATGAAGAGACGACAAAAAGTGTACAGGAAATTTATGATGAAAGTGATGAAGAAGAGGTCATGGGAGAGGGAAAAAGTGAAAATCTCTCACACTGTTGGTGCTGAAACTGCAGATATCTTCCTGGAGTACATTATGCCACAATCCAAAATGTGCAGAACTGATAGAATGCTTATAAAACTGTTGTGCAATTAAGTATACTGCCATTACACATCATCATTGTATCTGTAGACACACAAGGGCTAAGTTTTCTATGATAAGGATCTTTGCGTTTACACTAAATTTAAGACATTTTGTTACCCAGCACTTTTTAGTCAAGTCATAGTGTCAGTACTGCTTTGTATGTTTCTATGTTTAACCAAAACCCAACCTGATCTTCCCCAAGGTTGGCTTCTACCAATTACACCACTTTTCTATAAATTGTTCATGTCAGTATTTCGCATTCATGACTTATTAAACTGATAGTATGGTAATATTAACAGCTTTCCGTTCCTGTCTTTTTGACGTTAGGAATTGTGATTATTACATTCTCCTCAAAGTCTGCGGGTATTTCGTCTGCATCATATATCTTTACTACCACACAGAATAGTTTAACCATGACTGGTTCCCTCAAGTTTATAGATTTGGACGTGGTGTCATCTACTCCTGATGCCTTGTTTTAGATCTTTCAATGTCAAATTTTGTTTGCTGTATCTTATCTTTTACCATATCAATCTTTCTGTAATATTGTCTTCAAGTTTGTCTCCTTTGTATAGCTCTTCTATATATTCCTTCCACTTTTCAGCATTCCCTTATTTCCTTAGTACTGGCTTGCCATCTGCACTCTTGATATTTATGAAGCTACTTCTGCTTTCTTCCAAGAATTATTCTATAGACAGAAACTGCCTTTCTCATAGTGAAGTGCAGTTCTAAAGCTTATCATTTCTTCACTAGCTATTCCTGCTTTGCCATTCTGCACTTTCTTTCAATCTTATATTTAGGTGCCTGTATGCCTTTTGCCTACTTCATTTTTATAGTTTCTCATTTTGTCAATTCAATTCAGTATATCAAGCAATGGAAAATCCAGGATGGAACAATGGCAATATTATGAAAAGGATGAATTGCTACCCACCATATAGTGGAGATGCTGAGTCACAGACAAGCACATTGGAAAGACTGCTAAACAAGCAAGCTTCGGCCACACAACAGTTTTCTGGCGTATTCCTTTCCCCTGTTTCAGTCATTTGTTGCCTAATGCTCCCTTCAAAAGTCTGATTTTCTGGTTTTTTAAGTTACTCAGGTTCCATCTACTTCATCACATACTTTTCTGCTGTTTCTTCAGTATTAATCTGCAGTTTCTTCAGTATTAATCTGCAGTTCATAATTTGTATGTTAGTCAGAGTCTACATCAACACTAAAAATGTTTTACCATTTAAAATATGGAGTAAAACTGTCTTCCCACTAAATAATCTATTTGAAACCTTATGGTGTCTGCTCTGTCTTACACAATTCATGACGCCTAAACCAGATGTTTGCAATTGTGAAAAGGTGCTGTGTGTAGCATTCTACCTGAAGGCTTTCTCTTTCACTCTTTGCCCCCTATTCCACAATTTTTCCTTCTCTTCCTTTTTCTACTATCTAATTCCAGTCCAGAATCATAATCTGAATAACTTCATGTATCTAATTGCACATTCTTTCAAGAATCATTTGTGGAGTTAGCATATAATATTTTACTACTGTGGTGGGTGTTAGCTGTGAGTCTGTCTCTCACCTATGACTGTGTGTTCACCATGCTCTTCACAATATCTCACCAAAATTTCTACTTCCTTACTCAAACAAAATCTTGTACTGCCCCTATTTGATTTAGTATTTATAGCTCTGTTCTCACCTGACCAGAGGTCTCGATCCTCTGGCCACCGTAATTCAGTAGCTACCACTTCACTGAATTTCAACCTATTTACTTCCCTCTTTAAATTATATCCAATTAAGGACTCTTTAATTTTCCATGCTCTGACCAGTTTTGCTTTTCCTTATTATGATATCTTTCTGAGCAGTTGCTGCCTGGAGATTTGAATGTGAGACTACTTTACCTCCAGAATATCTCACCCAAGAGGATATCATCATTAAGCCATCCATGACTTCTGAAAAAATAATAGTTGTGTCTTCCCCTTGTTCCCACAGTACCAAACTTGCAAGGCCACCTTGGCCAATTTGCAAAGTTAGGTCAGTCAATCATATAGACCATTATTACCCAACTATTTGCCTTTTTTGGGAATCATATTTGTGCCTGGCCCCTCTAAAAGATACCAGTCACCCCCCCCCCCCCCCCAAATGTGGATGAAACTGCAACTGCAGTACAACTATCTGTATCCCTGAAGCACCCTAGCCACCCTACTACGGCAATGGTTAAAAAATACTGACATTGTCTCTCAATAAAGGAAAATAAATGGGTGAGTGAGACTCGGCACATGTGTTATGCATATATGAATGTCACTTAAAATCATTAAAACTGAACAGAAACATCTAGATGATGACAAGATGATTATATAAACACAAAAGAAAATATTGGTTATTAGAGATACAAAAATCTTAAGCCCCGGGTTCTACAAGGTTTGTGAATACTGTACGGAACAAAATTATAGGAGAACTTGAAGCAGAAGTCAGAAACCAGAACTGTAACAAGCCCGCAGACAGAGAGCAAATGCTGGTCACTGAAATGTGCAATTGGCTCCTGTGTTGTTTGACCACGAGCGCCGAAATTAGGCCACAAGACACGGACATCGGCTACAGCCAGCCATTGTTCCTGCTTGATCAGCAGCCCTCAGCAGCAAGACTTCCGCGACATCGTCCTGGGCATCAATGCCCTGCGGCCAGCCTTTGAGAAGCCACTCTGACTCAATTGAGTTCTGCGTCGTCGAAAATTATGCCAGACCCGTCATTGCCCTGTTCTAGATGGTTCACAGTGGCCCATAAATGCAGTCCTTCAGCAAATTCAGTGCAAGGAACCAGCATTTAAAAGCTAGCCCAGCTGAGTACATCATGTTCGGCACGCCAGACCAACACCCAGCGCGTCCTGTGTGTCAGCCAGGCATTCTTACTGTGAATTCTGCCACTACTGGAATGTGAAGGGGAAACGTCTGCCTACCTGCCCAGTCCAGACAGGCAATACCGCGCCTTTCACCTGCTCTTGCTCCTCACTGTTGGTCCAGACTTCGACTCCAGGCAGTGCCATTCCTGGGCCACTACTAAAACGGTGCGACCTTCTGCGTTATGCACCATATATGTGCATAATATCCATCAAAATACTTTTCCGAGTTTTGTATATTATGTAATATAGTGCTTCTGAATTTACCTTGTAGTTTTAGGTATTTATAATGGAAAGTGCATTAAATATTGGACATATCTTGGCTACGAGAACTCATACCAAAATTAGGAATGGCAATGCCAATAACGTAGGTTTCAAACAACAACAACAACAACAACAACAACAACAACAACAACAAAGGGTGGATGGGGAGTATGAAGCAGCACTACCACACTCATAAGCTGCTTCAGTTTATTTTCACACAATAGAGTTCCCACTGCATTGATTGAATGTCAAGGCAACAGCTATTGAAAAATAACGGTTTTGCTCGGTGATTGTGATGTACAATTACGGTTTAATACTGACAACAATATGCACCCAACTATTATGCTCATTCCATGAAAGAACAAAAACATGCAACAGAAAAACAAACAATGACTCAATAACGATGTTCAGAGAAAACATTTGAGAAGAACAATGGGAAGACATTTACTAAGCAAGCAGTATTAATAAAAAATAATCAAATTTTCTTGGATATAGTAGTACTTATTCAGCATTTGGAGTAATTTTTTCCATAAAACATAAGCAGAAAAAAGTAAACAGAAGCAGAGGCCAAGGATAGATAACATGTGGTATTAAAGTACCTTGTATCATAAAAAGAAATCTCCACCTAGTTCTGAGAACAAGCTGAAATGAAGAGTTAAAGCTCATTACAACACAACTATTGTCAGATCTTACAGTTTGTTATCAAGAAAGTAAAGAACAATATACTTCAAGACAAAAAAAATCAGTCTAGGACGTTATCAAGCAACAGTCAAATAAAACTAGTAAGGCAATAGGAGCTTTGTTCCCAGTATTGGCTGTGATATACATTATGTGAATAAAATAATCATACATCAGCATCTACTCTATTAATTCCACACAGTGGCAGTAAACATAGCACCTGCTCAGACACAAACACAAATACATAATGACTTTAGTAGAGGCTATTTGTAAATACCGACAGGCACTGGCCTCAAAAATTCAAATCCTTGTCAGTTTAAAATTTTAACAATTACAAAAGTAACAAAAATCATTAGCCCTACATTTAGTGCAGTTGGTGTCTCGTGGCTCAAATATTTGAAAGAGTCAATTTCAACTGCAGAGAACAGCTGATAAATAATACTTTACACATATTTAGTTTTGATCTTCAAGTATCTGTTGTACATAACTTTAATGTAGGGGCCTACCTGAAGATAATCTTTAGACTAGAACTTATAGTCAATAAATAATTATTAATCAGAAGCACTGGGAAACTGAAATAAAACTTTTCTTTAAAAAAAAGGTTGTTATGCTGCCAATACTGAAACCATTCTGGCTATGACTGTGTACTTTTAAAATTATTACAGTCTTAGATTTTCTTTTTTTTCCCTTTTCTTTTCTTTATTTTTCCTTCCTATTTGTTAGCAGCCAAAGTTAACTTTCCTAGGTGCATTAGAAGAACACCAAAACATTAGCATAGACCATCATATAAAACTCTGAATGTACTCCATTTGATTTTAATATGCGACTACGATATACAGGCGCATCTGAAAAGGACAACAAAAACATAATCAGCGAAATACTGAAATTTTTCTACACTTAAATACAGCCTTTCAGGACAAATAATTTCACACAAAAAAGTGACACCAATAATTACAAGCCCATTTAACTTCTTTCACTTGTTTCAATTCTTTTTTAGTCACATGGGTTACAGCAGAAAACTGATTCATCTTTTGAAGTATAAGTTGTTCATTTCTTCTCAAAGAAAGACACTCTACAGAGTGACATAACGAGAACTACCCTTCTGGTAGTGTTCTGCGATGCTAAAAAGGCCTTCAGTCAGGTGGATCACAAAATTACACTAGGGAAACAAACACAGTAATGGCACCCTTTTACAAGGATGGAATCATATTCTCATCAGAAAAAAACAAGAGGATGTGTTTATACAAAGAAATCAAGATGCATTTAAGTTTTGGGAAAACAGATGAATCCCCCCCACCACCACCAAACAAAAGAAGGTAAGTAAGATTTCTACATACACATTGACTTCATACCAACACATGCCAAATGACATCTCTCAGTTCGTTCATTTTAAGACCAGCATACTGGCTTCTCTTGAAAACTTTAATTCTCTACACTCTTACAGAATTGCACTCTGGAGTAAAACAACTAAGGTCACCAAGTTCTTATTTAGCAAAGCAATAACAATACTACGTAAAGTAGATATGTCAATGTCATAGAAAGACCTCTTCAGAATATAAACAGACTAGGTAGACTGCCTTAGTGGAACACAGTGACAGAGTAGTCAACAAAAGTCCAGCCAATGAGGCCAGAGAGAGTGGTCATGTTCTAGTTGAGCTTCTCTCTCTCTCTCTCTCTCTCTCTCTCTCTCTCTCTCTCTCTCTGCGACTACTCTGTCACTGTGTTCTCTCCCGAGAGAGAGAGAGAGAGAGAGAGAGAGAGAGAGAGAGAGAGAGAGAGAGAGAGAGAGAGAGAGTAGCGATCTATCCTTTCATCAAATTACTAAAATTATTTGATTATATTTTTCAACCTCATGTTACATAAATGGTATCACAATCGGTTTTGACTTTTAGTAAGTCTGTACTGCATTATTTGAATATGTTCAGCTTCAAAGGTCAGCCACTAACTTCCCCACTGGGGTCAATTGAAACTACTGATACTGGATGTCAACTTAGTCATATGGCATAATGATGCTGTGATGTCATACATATGAAAACAGAAGAGAACCGAACATTGCCCATATTTTTTTGGTGTCTGTATCACTTTTTCTAATGTAGTTTGTGGTGACATACTGAGGCATAGCATGCGTTAGGTTAAGTTAAAAGGTGACAAACTGGTTGTGAGTAGGTGACACCACCAAATATAGATACAAAATCTTAGTTGTGCTGACATATTGATCCCTGAAGCATCCCAAGGACTATCACATTGAAAAGTTACAGTTTTATTGTGAGTTGGTGAAGCAGTATCATAGGCTTCAGTTAAGCATCAAGTTGCTTTTCTTCTGAAAACATTTGTTGCTACAAATGAAAACAAGTGTCAACTAAAGTGTTATTTTCACAACTACAAAAAAATATACAAAAATGAGTTTTATCTAGACTCCACTCAATCCAGGATGTGGTCTTTGACGAAAACAAAAATATGGATCCAGTGCAGAAAATGCATGCTTGAACATAAGTGCAGACTGTAGCCAAGTCTGCAGGTTACACTGTTATATTTGACAAGGACGGCACCTGCAGAACTCAATGTTGTACTTGTGAACCCTCTCACTGTCACTACCAAAACAACATGAAAGGAGCTCCATTAGCAGGGAATTGCTGAGTGAACTGGAATTCAAAGTCCATTCATCAGCAATGAAATGCCTGTAACAGGAAAATATGGAATCAATGCCATAAAATCTGGACTATGGAGTCACGAAAGAAAGTCATTTGGTTGGATGTGTGTTGTTTCACATGGCTTCCTACCTCTGGTCGAGATTACATCGCAAGAGTGAAATATGGTGGGGGTTCAATGAAAATTTGGGCAGCCATATCACGGCAATCCATGGGGCCCGTGATTATTCTGGAAGGTCCTATTACTACCAAGCATTGTGTGACCATTCTGCCTGATGATTTTTGTCCCATGGTACAATACTTGTTCCCCAATGGTGATGCTGTGTTCCAAGATGACAGCACCCCTATTTACACAGTTCACATTGTCTTGGACTAGTTTTGTGAGCACAAGGATGAATTGTTGCATCTCTCGTGGCCACCAAAGGCAGCAAGATATCAGTATTAATGAGCCTTTGTGGTCTGCTTTGGAGTGAATAGTACCAGATCACCATCCACCTCCATCATCGTTACCTGAACTTGGTAGTATTTTGCAGGAAGAATGGTATAAAATTCTCTTGAAAGGTATACAGGGCCTGTATTTAGCCATTCTGAGATGGCTGGAAGTAGTTCTGAATGCCATGTTTACTATACTGGGTCGGATTGTTTGGGGGAGGAGACCAGACAGTGAGGTCATCTGTCTCGTCGGATTAGGGAGGACGGGGAAGGAAGTCAGCCATGCCCTTTCAAAGGAACCGTCCCAGCATTTGCCTGGAGCGATTTAGGGAAATCATGGAAAACCTAAATCAGGATGGCTGGACGTTTTCTACACTGTATTAGGCACAATAATATGTTGAGTTTCTCATGCTTCCACATTTTTGTCCAAACCCTGTAAACAGAGAGACTGAGGACCCTTATACATACAAGATAAATTACTAAAACAAGCCCTATTAGCCAACTGTCATTAAAAAAAAAAACTATCTGGTTGTCTAGATTTTAAAAACATCTGTACCTTTTATTTACATGCCAAGAAGCAATGCTCAGAGTAAATAAGCCTCCATTCTTACATGATACTATTGTTCTATGATAAATGTTCTACTATAAAGAATAAATAGGTACTTTTTAGCTTTTCGTGGCATGCTGGAGTACTTTATTGTGCTATTTGTGATGTATGCAGTGTTTTGTTTCACCATGATTTGGCTAATTTTTGTGTATAAGTACTCTAAACTGCTTTCTTCAGAAGCTTTTCTCTCTTAAAAGAAGGAGCATAATGAAAGATTTTGCAAGTCACAGACGTAAAGCTGTGGTGATTACAATAAAATGTTAGACAACAGATGCAAATCTTGCTCACCAACATCTTTCACATACGGTCCCTGAAAGACTGTAATGATAGCCCGAGACTATTAACATCAATGATAGCTAGTCGTTAGCGTTTAACATATGCAGTCCACAGCTTCTTTGATTACAAACTTAGTTCCAGGCCAGCGACCACCTGTCGGTACTCTTTAAAAGACTGTATCTAACGAATAAACAAACAGCAATGACGTAGCATGTCACACACTAGTTTCTCCTAGATTTCGGTTCTGGTAGTGTCAGATTGGACACACACACACACGGGCTGTGTGGCTAGTAACAGGGGGTTGCTCGTATTCGGTGAACTTCTTTAGCGCTAGAACAACATACCAGTGAAGCACGTCCAAATCCAACCCCATAAGCACCATAAATGTCACAGGTACAATAGCTCTACGAAAAACAACTAAAAATGTTATAGAGGAGTATAGGACTTACATATCATTAGGGGCATAATTCATTCCTTGACAATCTGTGCAGTAATACTCCATGCTCTGTTTAGTCCACGATTTTCCAAAATGTATTGTTGACGTAATAATGTTAAATATCCGGTCACTGTCAGCGATCCGCGAATCGCTGTTAACGTCAGGTAATGTAACAATCCCAGGAAAATGACTTGCTTCCATTATTTTTCCTTCTTCTGCATTTAGTTTCCATAGAGTTGACGTTCTCGAATTACTTTGAAGTACGTGAAACGATAGAATGTACAGTGCCATGTACGTCAAGCATGGCACATCATTAATCATTTTGTGTCAACCGCAAAACTACTTTGCTATGGTCACACTTCTCGCGGTGTCAACCAAAACACAAATACTGCCCGCATTGATGATTGAGCGACGGAAATAGATCCAACAGTTAGTAATATCTTAGTTCACACTGCTGCAAAAGCATGAATATTACGCTGTCGTCTTCATTCTAAACTAAAGAGAATATTTTATAACGAACAAGGAAATGTATTCTTATCTAAACCTAATATAAAATCTGTAGCAGAAAAGCAGGTAGTGTCGATCGCAAGTTAACAACAGCTGCTCGCTATACTTAAAATTTGCCTGTTAAAATTTAATCTCAAGATTTAAAATACGCATTTATCGATGGGAGGTTTAGCTATGCAGTGATGGTTGCAAACATGCTTTTGTAGATCATTCACAAATGAAGCAGATCTCAGTCCCGTATAATCAACCGCGCGGTACTTTGTAGTATCTTTGACTAGTATCCTCAGGTGCGTCGAAACTCGAATGGGTTTATCAAGTTTTGTGCTGCAGTAATTGTGTTAATAGAAGAGTGTGGAGTGTATGAAATATGGTGTAGTTCCGCAAGCTGTCTTGGAAAATTAATTCTCTATGAAAGTTGGAGAATGGTTGTAGCCGTAAATATCTGGTGCCGATAATAAATGTAAAGTTCGTATTTCAGAATTTGTTACCGACATTGTAAGTTCTTATTACGAGTTTAGTACTGTTACTTTGGCGACGAGTAAACTAAATATTGTTATTCCTCTCCGCGCTTTAATACGAATTGAATTTGAGTATTTTCTTCCGCCGCCACTGAAACATTTGCTACTTTCAGTTAATCCCAGCAGTACCAACGCATTTTCGGTAATTTATGTAACCAACGAGACTGTAATCTGTGACTACCACGAGAAATAGAAATTTCGTTAATATTTGTTGCCTTTTACTAACACACTTTTTAAAGGTATACTGATGTGTAAGTAGTTCCAGAATCCGAAAATATATTTTAGCACAGTCTTCAACAATGTTTTTTCTACTTTTCGTTTACTCTTGAGCAATCTGTTTAAATCACAAGTAAAAGGAATTTTATAACTCTTGAATAAATCACTATGAAAAACTGTAGTAAAATTCTATAATATTTTATGTATCTGAGGTAAAACTGAAAGGATTCTCACTTTATAGTTTCAGGGGAAAAATTGTTAATCACTTTCTTGCGAATCTCCTTCACACCTGGGACATACAACATTTTTCCTTGCAATATTTACTGTATGCTTAGCTCGTAAAAGAGCTGGATATTATGATTGGCTTGCGCACTTTCGTGAACTTTTCTTCTTTTTACCAGTTTTCAGCAGTGCACTGGTGACGTTTATCTTTAGCTCCTCGAACTTCCTTTGAACCATAGTTTTGTACGATTTCCCATCCCAGAATACATGCCGTACTACAGACTTCTACAGTACTTCAATGTATGCAACCCTTCCTGCAGTTTGGTTTCGTGACCTAGAGTCCCAATTCTTGAAGAAATTGTCGCTTGTTAGGGTTTTTTTTTCTAATTCTGGTTTTTTAATAGGAACAATTTATAATCATTTATCGCTGCTGGGTGCACAAGAGCAAAGGAAACAGTCAGCCAACATCATCTTTAGCCCACGTAGTTGAAGGTTTCCTCACACATTCGATAAATCGGTCAACACTGCTTTTAGTTTAATTATAACACAGCTTTTTGCTTTCCTAATGCTAGTATGTGGCTCAGTTGCTGTGTTAAAATGCACGTGCAACAGGGAGTTTCCTTTGGATTTTTTCATGGGGAATATGAGAGACAGTTGTGATTGGAATATTTTCAATACTCGAATCCCTGAAAACAAGTTAACTAGAATATACGGTGTCTCTCTTCTTGAGGCATTGTTCAGTTCTTGAGGTATATGTTTCCTATTACTATAACAGTAATATGGAAAGGGTAGGTTGCTCCTCACCACATAGGGGAGGCATTGACTAAAGGACAGGCGCAATGAAAAAGAATGCTAGAACTATTTCAGCTTTCATATTAAGTGTCTCTTTTTGATTGTGAAGAAAGACTTTGTCGGAGTATTTCTAGCATTCTTTTTCATTGTGCATGTCTATGGCTCAGTTGCCCCTGTAGGTGGTGAGTAGTAATATGTCCTTTCCATGTTACTGTTATTCCATCCTGGACTTATCTATTAGTATGTTATGTTCCCACAAGAGTTACTGTGCTTTTCTCATGTTGCAGAGAGCTTGTCATGTTTCCTGCCCACATTTTGCGTCTCTTTGTCTTCAAATCTTGCTACTTTAGTTGACTGCTGGAACGTAGTTCAGTTCATGATAGCAGTACAAACCTTCCTACCTACCTTCTGGAAGCGTTGAGCCGTAATTAAAATTTGCCTATCTTGGATAAGGGTCATTCCATGTCAAGTCACCCAGGCCTTGACACCAACCATGTCAGATTTTGATGAAACTTGGTACAATTACTTCTTTTATCGTCCTGAAAGCACTTGTAAAATTTTTTTGCTCTATCTCTTATAGTTTTTTTTTATATATAAATTTTTAAAGTTTTTAGATTTGGCGTTTTTTCAGCAGTCGGAAATCGTAACTTAAACGTGTCCTCACAAATAAAAAAATTTGTATGTGAAAGAATACTCAAGATATCAGTATGAAATTTTGGAATAAGTTTGTGTATTATATCTAAATGTTAAAAAAAATTACCATAAAGATATATTAAAATCTTCCAAATGAAAGAAATTTAAGAGTTGTTGTTGTTGTTGTTTTGTGTGTGTGTGTGTGTGTGTGTGTGTGTGTGTGTGTGTGTGTGTTGTGTGTTTTTTAAAAGCTAACGGATGTTTAGTTTTACAAAAACTGCAATATCTAGAGTCTCAGACCTGATAGAAAGCTAAAATTTGTTTTAAAATACTCTTAATTGTATAGGCTACTAGATAAAAGAAAAATTATGTTGACTTTTTAACCTGTTTAATAGTTATCTAATTTTTAAAATAATATTAATTATATTTTAAAAATAAAAAGTACCAAGTGACTTAGACACCGAAAATAAGTTTTTGTCTTCTTGGAGTAACAATGTACGCTTGGATTTTGTTTTGTTACTCCTGTATTTTGAAGTACAAAATTATTACAGTGTTAAATAGTGCTTGGATAGTATTTTATTAAGTTTATTCGAACTTTCAGTAAGTACTGTTACTTAGTTTACAGAGATTCTTTTCCAATATCCTATAAAAGTAACCAGAACAGTAATCAGACCAAAAGTGAAATCAGTATGTCAGATATTCAAACCTGTAGCGTAGGGTTATTTAAAAAATCTGACTGTTTCCAAGCAACCTACACACCTTCAAAAAAGTTACAACCGGTATCTGAATTGAGTCAGGAAGGAAGAGATTTGATTGACTTACGATCTGGAATTAATCTGTGTGAATTTAAGAATATATGTTCACACCACAGCTACTACTTTTTAAATATTTTTGAAAAGTATCAAGCATGTGTAGACCCACTAAAAAAAAAAACACAAAAAGCCCATCGAAAAATCGTTGAAGTGTAGGCTTGGATCTTTCTAAACAATACTGACAAAAAATATTAGCATAAAACCGGGACAAAAGCTTTGCTCTACATGCCGTAACTTTTGTGAGGAAAAATTAAGAGTTGAAGTCAATGAAAGTGAAACAGGTGATGAAGTCATGGTTGAATTAGAATCATTGAAATCCAGAAATGAATCCCTCGTACAAACAAACATTGCTCTTGATAATTTAGGTTTAACACCGATAAAGCTTCATGGCTTGTCAGAACAAAGTAAAGGGTCTCATTTTAAAAGGAAGGTTAGCAGTATTGAAAAGACTGCAAAAAAGGCGGTTTCAAAAGCATTAAAATATGATGCACCAAGTTCTGATGATGACGAAGAAGATAAAAGTGTGGTTGAGAAAGCAAAGGATTTTGATGTAATGATTTCTCTTATGAAAGAGAAGATTTCATCTGTTGGGAGGTCTAAAAAAATCCAGATTCTGACCTTGGCTCCAGATTCTTGGAGTCGAAATAAAGTGATGAAAGAATTTAATGTGAGTGAGTACATGGTGCGACAAGCTAGAAAGCTAAAATCTGAAAAGGGTATTTTGGAAACTCCTGGTCCAAAAAAAGGTAAAACTCTTTCTGAAAATACAGTTAGACTTGTAACAGATTTTTATGAAAAGGATGAAAGTTCCAGAGTGCTACCTGGAACAAAAGACAAAGTGTTCAAAAAAATGTGTACATGCAAAAAAGATTCATTTTGAATAACTTGAGAGAACTCTATTACTCTTTCAAATGGGAGAATCCCGAGGTAGAAGTAGGATTTTCAAAATTTTGTTTCTTGAGACCTAAATGGTATATCCTTGCTGGTGCTGCAGGTACACACACTGTATGTGTATGCAGTATCCATCAGAATGTTAAACTATTACTGGATGCTGTGAAAATTGAACAATCTTTTAAAGACCTAATTAAGATGCTTGTGTGCAACACGGAAAACCAAAAATTCATGCTACATCATTGTGCGACAGCTGTTCTGCAAATACTGCACTAACTGAGTACTTAACTGAAAAACTAAGTGAAGATTATGATTTAGAAGAAGAAATTGTAATCAGTCAGTGGGTTAACACAGACAGGGCAGAAATGATCAAACAGTCTATCAGTGTTGAAGACTACATTTCTTTATTGGTTAGGTCATTGGAAAAGCTCACCCTGCACTCGTTTATAGCAAAATCCCAATCAGCAGCCTTTAAAAGATTGAAAGAAGACCCACCACCCAAAATAGCAATTATTGTGATGGATTTCAGGGAAAATTATTCCTTTGTTATACAAAATGAGATCCAAAGTTACCACTGGAATAGAGGTGGTTGTACTCTACACCCAGTTGGAGTTTTTCTAAGAAATGAGGAAAACAATGTTTTTGTTTCCAACCACTGTTTTATTAGTGATGACCAAGAACATGACACAGGTTTTGTTAACTTTGTACAAAAAGAAATTACAAAGTGGCTACCATTACATCACACTGACATTGACTCAGTTCATTACAGATGGTTGTGCTGAGCAGTACAAAAATAGAAACAGTTTTAAAAATTTGACTGAACACTTGAGAGACTTTAATTTGAAGGCCCAACACTCTTTTTGCAACAAGTCATGGGAAGTCAATTTGTGATGGCCTAGGAGGAACGATTAAAAGAATTTTAAGGAAAGCCAGTCTACAGGTTTCAGATGAAGAACAAATAATGACAGCAATTGATGTGTACAAGTTTTGTGAAAAAAGTATTGAAAAATTTCATTTTCACTTTATTGACAAAAAAGAAGCTGATTTGTTACGGTTAAAACTAGAAAAAAGTTTTTCAGCAACCCGAACCATTCCTGGAACAAGTTGTTTTCATAACTTCAAACCACTTCCAACAAAAAACCTTGAAATTAGGACTACAGATAGTGTAAAATCCTCCTTAGTCTTTTCTTTCCATTCTTCTTCTGATTCGGTTCGTGTTGAACCATCCATAAATAGCTATGTGGCTGCAAATTATGATGGTAACTGGTACTTTGGACTGGTAAAAACAATATTCAATGATGAAGAAGATGCAGAAATTCTATTTCTACATCCTTCAGGACCAGCTGCATCATTTTATTGGCCTGAAAGAGAAGATTCTTGCATAGTGCCTTTGGAGCACATAGTCTGTGTAGTAGACGCACCTCAATCAAGCGGCACTGGAAGAATGTATTACTTCAAAAAAGACTGTATCAAAAGAACTGAAAGCTCTTGGATGAAGTGGAAAAACAGTTTGAATCAGCATTAATGTTCATTAAAAAGACAAAATTACTCAAAAAATTCAATATTTCAAGCAATCAGTTGGGTTATACAGAAGTGTCGTAAGTACACTATCTTTGTACATAATTCTAATGTAATCTACTATAATTAATAAAAAGCCATAATTATTTTTGTTTTTATCAAGTAGCCTATATGTTTAAGAGCAAATTAAAACAAATTTGAGCATTCTATCAGATCTGAGACTGTAGATATTGCAATTCTTATAAAACAAAACATCCGTTAAAAAAAAAAGAAAAAAATACATATATTTTTTTTCATAGAAAATATTAATATATTTTAATAGTATCATTTTTATCTTCAAATATGTATAATAAATAAACTTGCTGCAAAAATTCATGAAGTTATCTAAAAGAGTTTTTAAGATAAGCAATTTTAAAGTTTTGAATACAAATTAAATTTACCATTTCCGAAGGTTCGGAAAACGCAAAACATACAAACTTTAAAAATTTATTAAAAAAACTAAGAGATACAGAAAAAAAAAATTGCAGGTGTTGTCAGGACGGTATTAGAACCATTTGAGCCAAGTTTCATGAAAATCTAAGGAGGTGGGTGTAAAATTTATTTTTTATTGGGTGATTTGATATGGAATGACCCAATTGTATTTTTGACTTGTGTTTGTAATCTTTTTTTCCGTAACTACCTATTCAATCTCAAAGTTGAAATTTTTCTGAAGTTTGATATCATAACAGTCTATTAACTGTGAAATTTTCAAATTTGTATCTGGTCCCACAACAAAGATTTTGCAGCTCACAAAATGGAAAAATTGAGTCTTCCATGTCAAATCAACACACATTAAAAAAAAAAAATTACCACACCCTCTTAGATTTTGCTGAAAGTTGGTATACTTGGTGCTGAAACTAAGAAAAATACCAAATTTCAATTTTTTACCTCAGACCATTCCTGAAATATGGTCATGTAAACTTTTCAAAATCTGGCCAAAAATGTGTGAACGGACGTTTTTTAAATTGTCCTAGGAGCTGCCCTAATTGAGCTAGAGAACTGGGAAGTGTGTCATTTTGCAGCATTTTTCATGCTCTTTCCAGTGATAGACAAAAAAGCTTCTAATTGATAACCTTTTTCAAAATATTTCCATAACTACTTCATAATGTTGTAAATCACATGGCAAAATATAAATGTGGGATGATGATGGGTTCATTGTTTAAAAAAAAAATTTCACTAACGGCCCTAGTTTGACCAAACTGACCTTTAAGGTAGTACGTCAGTAGAGGACCGTAAACATAGGGCTTGATGTCTGTACAGTAATTCAGAGACTGGAGCCATTGTTGAGATGATGTAATCTGCATTGTTACCTTCTAAGGCTTTGTGTGCCTACAGCATTATTGTGCACTGTGGTTTTAGTGCAAATCAATTGTTACCTCTGTGTTGACCAGTCTGTATCTATTATATTTAATAGTTCATTTTCAAGGAAATCTATACATTGAAAGACAGTTTATAAGTGATTTTTTGTATAAATATGGAACCAAGTAAAAAAGTGCAGTGCTGTAAGAGGGCAGTGTTGTAATCCATTGAAGAAGTCAAATCATTTTACTAGAGACAGAAAAAAACTGAGAAATGTCACAACATGGATGCCCAAATTATTTCCTCAAATACCAAGTGGTGCCAAGATTTGTGATAAATGTAGGAAAGATGTAACCAAATTGAAAAATACACCAGAGCCCATCAGTGATGAAAGTGTTGAAGAATCTTCTGGATCAGAGATAATCATCAGATACCAAGACCCTGACTTCACTCCAACTTCAGTAGCTGTTAAAACATTTAACACAACACTTCAAGAACTAGGTGAGTCCCCAATTGACAAGATAAAACTTAACATCCAGGCATTACGTCAAATCAAAAGTGAAGAAAATCTCATCCATGACACGTAAACTTTTTGTTGCTCTTGAAACTTCGTCAGATACTGATACTGATGAATCCATTCTTGAAAATCTTAAAAGAAATTTTAAAAACTCTATAAGTAGACCAAAAAACTAATGATTCTTACAAGTTTACCTGAAAAGTGGAGCGTCAGGAAAATGAGGGAATTTAATGCTCCAAATTACATTGTTCGGCAGTCCAAAAAAATTTTGAAAGAGAAAGGATTCGTGGAAGGTCCAAACCCAAAACCAGGGAAGTGTTTACCAACAGAAACTGTCAGAACTGTACATTCATTTTATGAAAACGATTAAATTAGCAGTGCAATGCCAGGTATTAAAGATTGTGTGACAATTACAGAAACAAATGGAAATAAAACAAAAATATCAAAAAGACTTATTTTGTGTAACCTTAAAGAAGCTTACAAGCATTTTAAAGATAAGTTTCCTAACATAAAAATAGTTTTCTCTAAATTTGCTGCGTTGAGACCAAAACATTGTGTATTAGCTGGCCGGAGTGGCACACACACTGTCTGCGTGTGCACAACTCACCAAAACGTAAAATTAATGATAGAAAATGCCAAACTAAATTCAGTAACAAACAGCAGCTTAAACAATTATAACCAGTGTATTGCAAAAATGTTTTGCAACTCATCCATCAGTTGATTGCAACATGGGAAACTGTGAATACTGCCCAGGAGAAACTGTCATACGTAAAATTTTAAAAGACTCTTTTCATGTAAACTTAATTGAACAAGTTCAGTTCAGACAGTGGATGTCAGTTGACCGATGTAATCTGGAAATTGTTCAGAATACTTCTGAAGAATTCATAGGTTTATTTTGTAGTAAGATGTCGACTTTGATTCGGCATGACTTCATTGCCAAGCAACAACGAACATTCCTTAACTCCACAAGAGAAAACCTTATGGAATCTGAATTTGTTGTCATATGTGATTTTTCAGAAAATTATAGTATAGTTCTACAGGATGAAGCTCAGTTTCCACTAGACAAGACAACAGATTACCAAGAAGACAAAATTGAGAATACGAGCTTTGTAATTGTTTCCGATTGCCTGGAGCACAATACAACTGCGGTTTACACCTTTCAAAAGAAGCTAATTTCATATCTAACAAATAAATTTCAAAAGATTCCAAAAAAGATATGGTATTATTCTGACGGTTCTGCCGCTCAGTATAAAAATAAGAAAAACTTCCTGAACCTGTGCCTTCATGAGGAAGACTTCAACATAAAAGCTGAGTGGCACTTTTCAGCCACAGCACATGGGAAAGGGCCTTGTGATGGAGTAGGGGGTTCAGTAAAGAGACTGGCAGCTCGTGCAAGTTTGGAAATGCCATACCAAAATCAGATCCAAACCGCACGAGATCTATTTGAGTGGGCAGTAGATAATATCACAAATGTTGATTTTGCGTATTCCACTCAAGAAGACTATGCTGCTTCAGAAATATTCTTAAAAAGGCGACTTGAAGAGGCATTGACAATCAAAGGAACTCAGCAATTTCATCCTTTCATTCCCAACACTACATCAAAATTAATAGTCAAATACTTCTCAGGTGATATGCAGAGTTGGGAGAGGGAAGTAACTACATCACCAGACAAACTGAAGTTACAAGATATATCAGGCTGTGTCACCACTGTATATTTCAGAAACTGAAGGCTTGGGTACATTTTAGAAAAAAACGAAGAACTTGATGAAGTGAAAATAACTTTTCTTCATCCATGTGGACCAGCTAAGTCATTCTCTTATCCTGCACATGCAGATGTCCTGTGGGTGTCAGTTGCAGATGTTGTCACAAAAGTGAATCCATTTACTCCGACAGGGAGAACATACATTCTTAATGAAAATGATGTAAACCAAACTCGGTCAGCTATATTAAAATGTAATATGTGAAGTTCCAAGACAATTTATTGGGAAACTGATTTCAACTCAAAACTTAATTTCTGTCTCAGGTTAGTGTTAATGTTTATTTTACAGAAAGTTGTTTCAAAATTATTGTTAGTACCTATTGTGTTAAATTTAGCTATGTACAGATACCTGTTGCTCAAAAACAAGCATTATGTATTTAATTTGTTTAATAGTTCCATTTCAGACATCATGGACCAGAACTATTATGTAAATACTTGTATTTATTCATACTTTATTTCAGTTTGTAGTTAAATGCTCAATTTCTTGTTTTTGTTATATCTGTTAATATACTATTAGTGAAGTTGTATGAAATTAAAATAAGCAATCAACTTAATTATAAAATATGCTGATTAGTTTTGGTTTAATAAGGTGATGTTTTGATATTTTTAATACTTTTTTTACTTACCTTTCAGTATATTTTAAAGAAATTCCTGTTTGTTAAAGGTCAATTTGGTCAAACTAGGGCCGTTAGTGAAAAACAGAGTCCGGAATAATTTTTTTTAACAGTGAACCCATCATCATCCCAGATTTATATTTTGCCATGTGATTTACAATAGTATGAAGTAGTTATGGAAATATTTTGAAAATTTTCAATTATGTACTTTTTGTAAAAAAATTAAATCTAAATATTAATTAGTATTTTGAAAAAGGTTATTAATTAGAAGCTTTGTTTTGTTGTATATCCCTGGAAAGAGCATGCAAAATGCTGCAAAATGACACCTTTCCCAGTTCTCTAGCTCAATTAGGGGAGCTCCTAGGACAATTTAAAAAAAGTCCATTCACACATTTTTGGCTGGTTTTTGAAAAGTTTACATAGCCATGTTTCAGGAATGGTTTGAGGTAAAAAAATTGAAATTTGGTATTTTTCTTAGTCTCAGTGGCCACTGCAAGGTTACCAACTTTCAGCAAAATATAAGAGGGTGAGGTAGAATAGGTGTGTTGATTTGACATGGAATGACTCAATTTCTAAAAAAATACATTTTTAAAATAGTTTATTTTTTAGGTGTAAGCTGCTCACCGTTGATACTCTATAAAAAGTAACTATACTATACAGTGCAATAGCAGAAAAATTAATCTTTCTTTGGAAAACTACAGTTCAAAAATTGACTTTTAATTTATGGCTGATAACTTTGAACTATTAAATATATATTAAAGAATACATTCATCTAAGTGATGATGATGTTAATTTGTAGTCCAGAGTGTGTTGAACTAAATGCAAGCTTAGGACAATAGGACAATCCACTACTGAATAAGGGTAAAAAATGTAGATGCTTGCAAATACAAAAAAACCTCATGTGGCCTGGAACAAATATGGCTGCCATTTCAAAATAATAAACAATAAATTTTTTAAAAATATTTTTGTGACTACTAAACATTGGGAATTCACCCAGCAAAAATAAAAATTTTCTGAGATGGTCAAGAAACCAATTATTTTTTTCTTGGACCACTTGGTATGGATTGGCCTGTGAGCAAAAATCTTAACTACCAATGTCAACATCTTTTGTAATGAACTGTTTTTAGATGGAGAAAGCAAGGCAAATGGTATGTGTTTCATTCAGACCATTGATGTTATGTACGCGTTTCATTGGAGTTAAGACAGATTTAAAATACCTCCACTAATTTCATAAATAATCTCAGAAAAAAAGTGAGCCTCTTGAAAGAAGTGTAGAAGGTGGAGAAGAATTGTGTAAACCAACACTTTGTGACCCCCATAAAATATTGTTTCTACTATGTTTGTTATTGTTGGTTATTACCCAATGTGTTATATCTATTATTTTACGGGTATCGTGTGATTTTTCTTTCGAGAAATACGTGAATACAAAGTGTACAAACCGCCAGCAACTGACACAATTTTTATCTTCTTATCGTCAATACTTTCTAACATATGAACTACTTTTGAGGTGCCAGAATGTACTAGAACAAATAAAATGTCTATAAAACACCACACTGCACAACATACTTGTGGTGAGATAGTCGCTATCCTGAAAAATCCATCACCCATGGCCTCTAGCCCACTGAGGAGCGTTGGAGTGTCGAGTCCATGGATAAACCACGAAAATCTGCTACTTTATGCCACACAAAAACAAATCTGGCCTGCTGGCAGATTTGTGAGACTAGACCCAAAGGGCAGGGTGTGGACATTGATGGAACCAAATGGCTTCAGATCGGCAGGCCTCATCCATTGCAGATATCTGCAGAAACGGCCTGCAGTTTTGGCTTGTCTTCTAAATCCACTCATGTGGCCAGCTATTTACGAGCTGCTGACAGCATGTCGACGAAATGAAACCATGGTGATCAATCCACGCAACAGACAACTTTTTAAAATACCCTGAGAATTAATAATGTTGAGGATAGGGAGCAGCTCACCATAAAAATGATTGCTGAGCTGCAGGCAGGCATGTAGAAAAGACAATAATCCTCTCACAACTAAATTTTCAGCCATACCATTTGTCTTAAAATGAGAGTGCCCACACATTCACACAATCACTCAAACACAACTCGTGCACACATGACTGCTGTCTAAGGCCACAGCATCCACAGTCTCTGAGAATCAGATCCAAACAAACCACTAGTCATGCTTCTTGGCGGCAGCTGCTAGGCTAGCAACAAAAAGTGGTTGCAGAACTGACTGTAAGTTGAGGGGAGTTATACGAAGGGACGAAGCAATTTTTTATATATATATATATATTATATATATAAAGATGAGGTGACTTACCGAACAAAAGCGCTGGCAGGTCGATAGACACACAAACACACACACAAAATTCAAGCTTTCGCAACAAACTGTTGCCTCATCAGGAAAGAGGGAAGGAGAGGGGAAGACGAAAGGAAGTGGGTTTTAAGGGAGAGGGTAAGGAGTCATTCCAATCCCGGGAGCGGAAAGACTTACCTTAGGGGGAAAAAAGGACAGGTATACACTCGCACACACGCACATATCCATCCACACATACAGACACAAGCAGACATATTTAAAGACCTTTTGGGCAAACTCTTTGCCTTTACAAATGTCTGCTTGTGTCTGTGTATGTGTGGATGGATATGTGTGTGTGTGCGAGTGTATACCTGTCCTTTTTTCCCCCTAAGGTAAGTCTTTCCGCTCCCGGGATTGGAATGACTCCTTACCCTCTCCCTTAAAACCCATATCCTTTTGTCTTTCCTTCTCCTTCCCTCTTTCCTGACGAGGCAACCATTGGTTGCGAAAGCTAGAATTTTGTGTGTATGTTTGTGTTTGTTTGTGTGTCTATCGACCTGCCAGCGCTTTTGTTTGGTATGTGTGTGTATATATATATATATATATATATATATATATATATATATATATATATATATATATATATATATATATATATATATATATATATATATAATTTCAAATTTCCCTTATGTGTTGGAAATTCTTTGGTATTTCCTGATTTCCAGAACCCGTGGCAACCCTGGTTGTTATTCACACAGTGAAATTTGATGTCTAGGCATCTTATTTGTTTATTCAATAAGTCATTTGTTGTGAAAAGTAACATCTCCTACTTGTGGGTCGGGGGAGGTGTTTATGATCACCTCAATTAGACGTAAGTTGATCTGAAAAATTTCTAACAGTCACTGAACCCTTTTAGAAGAGTTTATTAAAAACAATAGATTTTTTGAAGTTTTATAAAGTACTCAACTAGATTACAATATTTGCAAAAGGTGGGCATAAAACTGACACCCTGCCCTCCTCACATTTGGTATGTTAGGATTAATCAAGTTAGCCAAGTACCATATGTATGTGAACAGTGGATCCACTGGCTGTAACGGAATATTTTCAGCACACTTTTTGTGGTCGACTTTATACATGTAACCGAGTGAACTGATGGGGATTGTTTTGCATAGATGGTTATTCACTTCAATATTTCGTCACATTAAATATTTTTGGATAAGTCAGTGTGACTAGTAATGGTGTCCTTGGAACTTAAATTATTGCCATTTAAGACAGCTGAGGCCTGTACTCAGTTATCATAGAAAGTTGCATTTTTGGCCTTATTATGTTGTATCATTAGGGATGAACTGGTGTTTATAGATAGTTGATTTCACATGTGACTAGCAATAATAGTTCAGGTAAAATTCCTCTAGAATACCCAAGACTATAGGATGCCTTTGACTTTAATAAAATATCTGTTCATATTTTAGGTTCAAAGGAGACCACTCTCTGAAAAGCAGAAGCATTGACTTGTTGATAGGCGCACAAAAAAAGGAAGAAAATGTGAAGGCTTGTGCTAGCTTTTGGATTTTATCCTTTGACGAGCTAGAGTGAAATCACACACACACACACACACACACACACACACACAAAACACGCAACGCCCCTATACCCCTACACAGTTCCAGCTAGACTGACAATGCCAATGCTCTTTTGCTGCATGTGAAATGGTTGTTGGGGGGGGGGGGGGGTAGTGTCGGGTGGTGTTGCTGGAGGGAGGCAGGTAGAGAGACATAGGGTGGGTAGCTAGTGGCTCAGAAAGAGGCATCTGCTTTGTTAACAAATAATGCAGGAGGGAGGGGTTGCTGGTAAATGGGATAGCACAATTGTAGTGACATCACTAGTGGCACATGCTGCAGGCGATATGGGGAAGTGGTTTGAGAGAGGATGACAAGACAGAGGAAGGGAAAACTGTTGGGTAGAGGAAGAGGATATGGGAGTAGGCCTATAGTGGATTACTTGAAATTGAGGCCAGGATGATTACGAGGGTCAAGGATGTGTTATAAGAGTAACTCCCATCTACTTTGTTCTGAGAAGCTGGTGGTGGAGGAAATGAGCCAGGTGGCTTGGGTTGTGAAGAAGCCATTGAAATTGAGCATGTTATGCCATCATGTGGCCAATGTTTTTCTTGTTAACATTTAATTGGTGGCCATCCATACAGGTGGACAGCTTATTGGTAGCCATACTAACATAAAAGACTGTGCAGTGTTTGCAGCAGAGTTGGTATTTTGACGTGGCTGCTTTCACTGGTGGCCTGCTGTCTGATGGGGTATGATAAGCATGTGGCAGGACTGGAGGGGAAGGTGCTAGGTGGGTGTATTGGGCAGGTTTTGCACTTTGGTCTGCCACAGGTATTTGATCGCTGTGGCAAGAGGTTGTGAGTGGGGGTGCCATAGGGGTGAACTAGGACGTTGTGTAAGTTGGGAGAATGATGGAACATAAGGTTTTTTTTTTTTTGGGGGGGGGGGGGGTGGAAAGGACCTTGTGTAGGATGTTGCTCATTTCAGGGCAGGATGAGAGGTAATCAAAGACCTGGTGAAGAATTACAGTTCTGTTTTTCCAGTACAGGATGATATTGGGTGATGAGTGGGGCACACCTTTGTAGCTGGTTCTTGGGGGTGGTGTGAGGGTTGTGGGTGTGTTAGGATATGGCACAGGAGATCTATTTGTGGCCTAGGTTTGATGGGTATTGCCTGTCTGTGAAAGCCTTTGAGGGGCCCTCAGCATACTGGGCAAGGGAGTTTTCAACACTGCAGATACATCGTCCACCGGTGGCTAGGCTGTGCGAAAGAGATTTTTTGGCGTGGAAGGAATGACAGCTGTCAAAATACGGGTACTGTTGGTGGTTAGTGAATTTAATGTGGACAGATGTATAGATAGAACCATCAGAGAGGTGGAGGTCAATGTCCAGGAGGGTGTCACATTGGGTAGAGGGAGACCAGGTGAAACAGGTGGGAGAAAAGGTGTTGAGATTTTCAAGGAATGTGGGAGGGTATCTTGTCCTGAGTCACGATCATGAATATATCATCAATGAACCTGACCCAGAGTAGGGGTTGGAAGTTTTTGGAGGCTAGGAAAGTTTCCTTTAGATGGTCGATAAACAGATAATCATAGGAGGGTGCCATACAGATGCCGATGTCTGTGCTGTGCAGTTTACTACAACCGGAATGTATTGAAAATTTATGCCAGATTTAGAGTAAGGGTTTCCTTGTGGAAAGTATTAAGTGTCTCACATTGAACCCCCTCAGTAGCGCAGCGGTAGCGTTATCGCCTACCATGCCAGGGGGCCTGAGTTAGATTCCCAGCATGGGACTGGGTGTTGTGTGTCCTTCATCATAGTTTTCATCATCATTGACACGCAAGTCACTGAAGTGGCGTCAACTGAAGTGACTTGCAGTTCGGTGGCCGAACCCCGAAGGGGATATTCCGACCAATAAATGCCATACGATCATTTCATTTCATTGAACCCCACACCAAATTTTGAGTGTCTATAAAATGTCACTAATCTTGGAGATTTGTGATCTTCTAAATCTGGTATGCTTTTTGTGTTACTTCTGCAGCAGTGCCCTAGCCACTTATGTGTACCATGGGAGATCTGCTCTGCCTTGCATTAACCACATTGGTATGAGTCTCTAAAGTGCTGTCAATCCTCCTCCTTTGAATGTAGGCCACATCTGTTTTACACTTACTGCATAGTTTGGAAAGAATGGCAGCTGTCTCTAGGGAAGAAGTCAAGTGAATTTTTATTTGCTTTTTAAATAGATATATTGTGTACTAATTTTTGGTGGATTTAGATGTTATGGAGTTCACTCTTGCTATGACGATACTGTGGTCACTAATTATTGTATCCATCATGCTTCCTATCTGCTCAGGATTTATTTGTTGCTAAGAGGTCTAGTGTGTTATCGCAACCATTTATGTGTGGGCTCCTGAACTAACTGCTCAAAATAATTTTCAGAGAAAGCTCTTAGTAAAATTTCAGACAGTTTTTATGCCAACCATCAACTTAAAACATGTGTATTCACCAAAATATTGAAAATATTGAGAGTAGATTTGATTTGCCACCAACTACAATTGTATGAGTCAGGTACCTATTTGAAGTGAGACTAAAGTGTTCTTTGAACTTTTCAGCAACTGCATCATCTGAGTTGGGGGGGGGGGGGGGGGGGGTCAGTACAAGGAACCAATTATTAATTTATTCCAGTTGTCAAATATAACCTCTACCCATACAAAATCAGAACTACTGCTGCTTTAACTTCACTACAAGATAAACTACTACGAATAGCAACAAATTTGCCACCACCAACTGAATGTAACCTGTCATTTCTGAACACTGTTAGCTCCTTGGTAAGAACTGAACTTACGACTAGCATTAGCTTGCCTTATGGGGGGTAGGATGTCAAAAATTTTTAAAAAATCGATTTTTCAAAAATATGCTTATTTTGTAGTGCACATCTTCCTGAATAATTTGATATATAAAACATATATATTTGACGAGTTATAAGGTATGTAATTTGGTCTTAAGTGTATGAAGGTGCAGCGCCATGCCCTCCCGTGGTCTGCATTATGTGAAGTACCTTGGTGATGGTGACAGTAAAGCTTTCCTTGAGGTTCAAAAGTGTGCACCATATGCAGCTGAGACTATTGTGCAGAAGTTAGAATGTGTGGGACATGTACAGAAAAGACTTGGCACTAGGCTTAGAAGTCTTAGACAAAATTTGTCTGGAAAAAAATTATCTGATGGGAAGGGAATAAAAGAGAGAGGGTGACTGACGGACGCAGAAACTGACAAACTACAGAGATATTATGGTTTGGCAATAAGAAGGAACACAGGGGACTTGAAAAATATGAAGCAAGCAGTTTGGGCCTTATACTTCCACAAAATGTCCACAGACAATAATCCCATCAACAACTTACGCCCAAAAGGAAGTGAATCATGGTGTGGCTACCAAAGGTCAATTGCTGGTGGTGAAGAATATCATCATATGAATTCTCTACTAACCGCTGTAATAGAAGCCATCAAACCTATATTCGGGGACCTTGCAAATGAAAACTTACTGAAGAAATGCCTTCCTGGTGGTACCCAAAACCCAAATGAAAGTTTTAACCAATGTATATGGGAAAGATTGCCAAAAACCGTTTTTGTGGGAAAAAATGCACTTGCTATTGGTGTTTATGATGCAGTTTCATGTTTTAATGACGGTGTGCAAAGCAGAAAATATGCGTTAGAGAAAATGGGAATTAAGCCCGGAGTGAACTGTATCAAAGCTTTGTATGCGATAGACAGAACGCATGTAGTGAAAGCAGATAAATCATTTTTGGAGGTCACAAAATCAAGAAGAGTGCATCATAGGAATGTGAAGAGGAAGTAAACTGATATTGAAAACGAAAAAAAAACCATGCTTATGGTGCTGGACAGTTCTAAAACTGTCAAATACAAGCAGAAACTTTAATGGCCATTTCCCGCAAAACACAATTTTCTGTACTTAGGTACATGTAGCATCCAAAATAAATATCCTATTGCTATCAAACCTGGTATGCTTATTAAACACAAACTCCTTAATGCAAAACTCTAGTATTTTCCAAATCTATTAAAAATTGTGGTAAAAATTGGGATAATTAACTACAAAATTTGAGTTTTTTCTAAACCTGAAGTTTAAAATGTAATAACACAGTCAGTTTTCATAAATTAAATAAATTCTAGAGTTTCATACTCCTTTAAATATGATTTGCGTGCTGTGGAAAATTCGTTGAAGAGTCTCTTACTTATGAAGAAAAGTGCACCTAAAGCAATTAATTCAGCCAATGGTAATGGGAAAAAATGGTCGAATTTCACATATAAAACAAATTGGTTTTATGTTTTTCAACGTCCACTTCTATCAATGTGAACCCTGAATACTTCTTGGTCATGCTGACAAATTTTTATGAATTTATTTGTAAAAGTATAGATAGTGAAAATTAAAATGTCCTGTGGTGCCTCTCCTGCTATAAGTCGGCCCGTTTGACGTCCTACCCCCCTTAAGTACCTATAACCATTTCAGCTTCAGTGCTTTCTATTAGCACTTGGAGCTCTGGTTCTTTCCCAACACAAATATAACAATTTACAACTATAATCTCAGTGTGCTCTCATCCTGTGTTTGACGTGCGCCCTTTGGGCCTTAACCTGTGTTTACTTTGTTGAGAACTGTTAACTTAAAAAGATGCCCAGTTCTACATCTACATCTACATCCATACTCCGCAAGCCACCTGGCGGTGTGTGGTGGAGGGTATCTTGAGTACCTCTATCGGTTCTCCCTTCTATTCCAGTCTCGTATTGTTCGTGGAAAGAAGGATTGTCGGTATGCTCTAATCTCTCTGATTTTATCCTCATTGTCTCTTCGCGAGATATACTTAGGAGGGAGCAATATACTGCTTGACTCTTCGGTGAAGGTATGTTCTCGAAACTTCAACAAAAGCCCGTACCGAGCTACTGATCGTCTCTCCTGCAGAGTTTTCCACTGGAGTTTATCTGTCATCTCCGTAACGCTTTCGCGATTACTAAATGATCCTGTAATGTAGCGCGCTGCTCTCCGTTGGATCTTCTCTCTCTCCTATCAACCCTATCTGGTACGGATCCCACACTGCCGAGTAGTATTCAAGCAGTGGGCGAACAAGCGTACTGTAAACTACTTCCTTTGTTTTCGGATTACATTTCCTTAGGATTCTTCCAATGAATCTGACTGGCATCTGCTTTACCAACGATCAACTTTATATGATCATTCAATTTTAAATCACTCCTAATGTGTACTCCCAGATAATTTATGGAATTAACTGCTTCCAGTTGCTGACCTGCTATTTTGTAGCCAAATGATAAGGGATCTATCTTTCTATGTATTCGCAGCGCATTTCACTTGTCTACATTGAGATTCAATTGCCATTCCCTGCACCATGCGTCAATTCGTTGCAGATCCTCCTGCATTTCAGTACAATTTTCCATTGTTACAACCTCTCGATATACCACAGCATCATCCGCAAAAAGCATCGGTGAACTTCTGAAGTCATCCACAAGTTCATTCCATACAGCCCTTGCTAACCATGTAGCCACCTCCTGAGAGTAGTGGACTCCTGATTTATTAAGTGAATCCCGACACACCTCTGCACCTTATGGTGCAAGTCAAGGAATCTTCAGCCTACTTGGCCACAGAACCATCTACACCTCTGATCCAGACCCTCCACTTGGCTCTGTACTAAAGATTCGCCATTAGTCCTGTCAGTGATGGTACAAAGGGTGAGTTCTGTCTACATCTTGCAAGCAAGAGTGGCTGTCTTCATCATTTTAGATATCTACAAGAAGCCAGAAAGAATCTCTTCTGATACAGAGCAGCACTGATCATTGGTTCTGACAAGAGTCAACACTTGCAGTTGGCTACACCCTGTATTCTACATGGCATCCAGGACCTGTTTCACTTCTGGTATCTCTCTCCTGGTATAAACACAGTGTGAACACAGGATTTCTTTTACTTCCACCTGTCCATAAAATTGGAGATAAGAAAGTGTTTCCTAATTGTGCACTCATTTTCCTCCATCTAAAAAGTCTGAATACACATTGGAACAGAATTTTTTTGAAAATAGCTAGTAATAGAACATTGAACGACCTTCCTGAGAATAATCTGTTAAAGGCAGCTAACTTTTGATTCCTAAAATGCTTTTCAACAGAAAATATGATGAATCAGTTTCAGTATAACTAAGCATAAATGTTTTCGGTAAGTCTGTCTGTCTGATTGTGCAAAGATTATCATGTAGCTCATATAATTCTACTTTGCTAAATAAATGAGATGATGGCATTCTTCTTCCATTGATAACATCATATTGTAGCAATAGAAAGTAATGGGTCACATTAAGTAATGATCAGACAAGAATAAAATAAACGTTCAGTGTGGGCAAAACATTATATTTAATGTCAGGCAACTTTTGATACTTGGTCCACTCTTGTTTCTGGCGTGCATAAATGATTTCCAAGGGAGATTGTAAGATCCTTCAAAAACTGTGATGTTTGCTGATAAAGTTACCAAAAAGCGTCCCTACCAGATGCAGCCAAGAGAATAATGGAACTTGGATCAAACTTGTACACAGGAAAAAAGAGACATGTTTTCCAATCCTAAACACATAGTAAATGGTTACAGGTACCAGAAATAGAGATAAGTGAGTGCACATGAAATTCCATGTTTAACAGTGGATAATAACACTGAGGTGCCCCCATTTCTACATATACATTCCTATCCCTACTCTCCAGTCCATTGTGAAGTACATGGCAGAGATTACTCCCATTGTACCATATGAGGGTTTCTTCATATTTCATTTGCATATAGTACACGAGATGAATACTGCTTAAATTACTCTGTGCACACTGTAATTCATCTAATCTTGTCTTTGTGGTCTCTGTGGAAGGGATACAAATGATCTGATAAATATATCTCTGGGTTCTTCACAAAGTATGTGAGTCTGAAGCTTAATAAGTTGAAGTCTGTCTTCAAGCATTGCCAGTTTAAGTTTTTCAGTGTTTCCACGAGACACTTTCATAATTCAGGTAGACCTGTGACCATTTGTGCTTGCCCCTCTTTGTATTCATTCAGGATCCCCTGTTACTCTTACTTGATACGGTTTCCAAGCATTTGAGCAATATTCTAGGATGAGCCACATTAGTATTTTATAAGCAATCTCATTTCTAGACTTCTTGCATTTTCCAGTATCCTACCAATGAACCAGAGTCTGCTACATTATGAAACTATGATTCACCCTATTCCATTTCATATCCTCACAAATCATTACATAGCCTACAGATATTTTGTATCAGCTGACTTACTACAATTGTGAGCCATTGATATTTTGTTTACATGGTACTCTGTGAAGTTCATTATTTTTTCATTTCTGAACACTTAAAAGCAACTTGCCAGTCTCTGCATTCTTTTGAAATCTTATCTGAAAAAGTCCAAGGTTAACATTAAGTCTGTTTGCCAGGTCATTAGTTTGTAGTGTGTGAACAACAAGCATCACAAGACACTTGCCCAGGGGGCACCTGAGGTTTGATGAATTTCCATGTGAGATAACATGCTGCACTGTTCCTGACAAGAAATCCTCAATCCAGTCACAAATTTAATTTTCTACCCAATTTGATTGTACTTGGTATAATACCAAGGCATATGCTTTTTGCAAGTCAAAAACTTCTGCATCCACCTGATTACCTTTGTGGGAGCATGCAGACGAATAGTTGCGTGTTCACAGTACAGGGGCAGCGGCAAAGACTCTAGTGTGCACATAATCATTTACTCATTGTTTTGTTTGTTTTGTCGTAGATGTTCTGTGTTAATGTCTGGCTCATTGCATCAGAATAAAGTTGAACATTAAGAATAGGAACGAGTCTATCATTAATAGAATGGAGCTACGTAGTGGTGACCCCAAAGTCAAAAGAACACGTACGGCAAGAGAGCAGAAGGATGATGCGCAACTGCAAGTTTTTCGGCAGAGCACTCCCACCGGGTTGAAGTTAAAAAAACTGTGTCCGGAAGGTGAGACAATACCATTATGGTGCGATACCCCACAGGGATGGTCTAGACCTTTTGTGCCGGAGAATTTGCGCTGGGAAGTATTCGAAGGGTTACATGGTTTGGCTCATCCGGTACCCCAAGCGAGTGTAAAATTAATGACGGAGCATTTCATGTGGCCAGGAATTAAGAGAGACTGTCGGAAGTGGGCACAGACATGTCTGGATTGTCAGTGATGTAAAGTGGGGGCGCCATGTGAAGAAGCCAGTGCGTAAAGTTGACGGGCCAACTGGTCGTTTCGAACATATGCATCTGGATATTGTTGGACCGTTGCCAATGTCCGAAAGCTATCGGTATTTATTGACAGCAATTGACAGATTTACGAGGTGGGCAGAAGCAATCCCCATTTCAGACATATCAGCAGAGACAGTCAGTCGGGCATTCTTGACGACATGGATAGCACAGTTCGGATGTCCGGTACATGTCACGACGGACCAAGGGCGTCAGTTTGAATCCTCCTTGTTCCTGGAGCTGTCAAACATGTGCGGGTTCCGCCGTCAGCATACCACTAGTTATCATCTGGAAAGCAACGGCATGGTAGAGCGTAGGCACCGAACACTTAAGGCCGCTTTAATGTGCCATGGCGAGAATTGGTCAGCAGCATTGCCACTAGTGTTCCTAGGCTTATGCACTGTTTTCAAACCTCGGAGCATCTACAGCGGAATTAGTATACGGGGAAACCTTACGCCTACCTGGAGAGTTTTTTCAGAAGAGTACAGGCGAGATGGACCTAACGTACTTGTTAACGAGAGTAAGGGCTCAACTGGCTGAGCTTAGGCCACAACCAGTGACACGGCATGGAGTTAGGCCATCGTTCGTACATCGGGAATTGAGTAAATGCTCACATGTAATGTTGCGAACCGACGCAATCAGAGCTCCATTGCAGCTGCCGTATACGGGACCTTATAAAGTACTACACCGTACGGACCAGGCCATGACTATACTAGTTCCCGATAAGTGTTACTGTGTCAATAGACCAGGTGAAGCCAGCTCACTTACTGCTAGAAGATACAAGACAAGAAGAGGAGGCGAGCCTGCAGCAAGACGAGGGGCCCCTGCAGCGTGCAACGGATGGTAGGGCAGCGAGCCGGATGAAGCTGCGAGAGGATACGACGATGGAGGAAGTACAGCCGGAAATTCGCACAAGAGCCGGATGAAGGGTCCGGTAAAAGTTCCTGCACATTCCTGGAGCTCCGCTCTTCAGGGAGGGGGCTGTGTGGGAGCACACAGACAAATAGTTGTGTGTGTGCACAGTATAGGGGCAGCGGCAAAGACTCTAGGGTGCACATAATCATTTACTCTTTGCTTTTTGTTTGTTTTGTCTTAGATGTTCTATGTTAATGTCTGGCTCACTGCATCAGAATAAAGTTGAACATGAAGAATAGGAATGAGAGTATCATTAATAGAATGGAGCTACGTAGTGGCTACACCTTGATCTATGTCTTGTGAAAAAATGTGAGTTGTATTTCTCATGACGGATGTTTACAATATCCATACTGGTTGGCATGTAGGATCTCATTCTATTAAAGATACTTCTTTACCAAATTTTCATCTGTGCGTGCTGTGCATTTATAAATTTTAAATAACAGTTTCTATAATAGAAAAGAATCTCCATTTTGAATCAAACCCAAGAAAATTCTTGAAAATTTATAAATATTAGAAAATTGCTCCAGAGGCACTTACTGAATTAAACAACCGTTTTACAGTATGACTAAATTGTCAAAGGACTCAAGATAATAGAATATGTCACTATTAAACGTATGAAGGGAGGATTGACAAATCATTCAGTGTTACCAATTACTTTTAGGAGCAACAAAATTCAAGGCAAGCAAAGTGGCTGAAGCACATGAATTCGGCAAAACACAATAATGCATGAAGCTTGACTGACACCTGTGACAGTTGCCTGATTCAGTACAGATTCTACTAGGGGTGTTCAACAAGAGGTACAACACTTTCCCCCCCCCCCCCCCCCCCCCCCCCCCCCCTGAAAGCAGGTTGGTTTTATTCAGGGTTCCAATATGCTGTATTATTCCCCGCTCTTTTGGCTACAAAACTCGGTCGACTGATGACCTCAGAAGTTAAGTCGCATAGTGCTCAGAGCCATTTTGAACAAAACCCAGTTTTTTAACATAATCTCCATTCAATGCGACAGCCTTACGCAACCTTACTGGAAGATACTGTTTGCTCATGTGGTGCCATTCTACAGGTAGACGTCGGAGCCAACGTCTTGCTGCGCCAGTAACAACAGTCATCCACGTTCTGCTTCCTATGGAGTGCATCCTTGAATCAGCCAAAGTTATCGAAAAGGCTGTGTATGTAAGGTTAATTGATCATTTTATATCACACGATTTGCTATCAAATGTACAGTTCGGCTTTAGAAGTCGTTTGGCAACTGAAAATGCTATATTCTCTTTTCTCTGTGAGGTACTGGATGGGCTAAACAAAAAGTTTCGAACGCTTGGCGTATTTTTTGATTTAACAAAGGCATTTGACTGTGTTGATCACACAATATTGCTCCAGAAGTTGGACCATTATGGAATAAGGGGAGTAGCTCACAATTGGTTCTCCTCTTACTTTAGCAACAGGCAGCAAAAGGTCATTATTCACAGTGTTGATAACGGCTGTGATGTGGGATCTGAGTGGGGTACTGTCAAGTGGGGGGTGCCCCAGGGATCAGTGTTGGGGCCGCTCCAGTTCCTTATTTATATAATTGATATGCCCTCTAGTATTATGGGTAACTCTGAAATATTTCTGTTTGCTGATGACACTAGCTTGGTAGTAAAGGATGTTGTGTGCAACATTGACTCGGTTTCAAGTAGAGCAGTACATGACCTCAGTTCATGGCTTGTAGAAAATAAACTAACTTAAATCACAGTAAGACTCAGTTTTTACAGTTCCTAACACACAATTCACCAAAACCTGACATTTTAATCTCACAGAACGGGCATATGATTAGTGAAACTGAACAGTTCAAATTCCTAGGTGTTCAGATAGATAGTAAGCTGCCGTGGAAAGCCCACGTTCAGGATCTTGTTCGAAGACTTAATACTGCCATTTTCACTATGCGAACGGTATCGAAAGTGAGTGATATTTCCACACGTAAATTAGTCTACTTTGCTTATTTTCATTCACTTATGTCATATGGTATTATGTTTTGGGGTAACTCTTCCCATTCTACAAGGATATTTTTGGCTCAGAAGAGGGGCGGTTCGGGCAATAAGTGGTGTGAGTTCACGAACCTCTTGTCGACCTCTTTTCACGAGTCTGGGTATTTTGACATTTGCCTCTCAATATGTATATTCCTTATTGTTGTTTCTTGTTCCCAATATTAGTTTATTTCCAACAATAAGCAGTTTTCACTCGGTTAATACTCGGCAGAAATCAAACCTCCATTTGGGTCGGACTTCCTTAATTCTTGTGCAAAAAGGTGTGCAGTATACTGCTGCATCTATTTTCAATAAGCTGCCACTCGAATTCAAAAATCTTAGCAGCAATCCACGCACTTTCAAATCGAAACTGAAGAGTTTCCTCATGGGTCACTCCTATTCTGTCGAGGAGTTCCTTGAAAAATTATGATGATTCTCATTGTATTGCTGATAGCGTTTGTTTAAACTTATGGACTGATTTTCTTTCAGGTTCATGAACATTTATTTTTATCTGTTATTACTTTTTATGTTGTAAGTTCATGTACTGACACGTTTCATGACCTTGGAGATTTGCTCCTCAATTTGGTCCTACGGAACTTGACATTTAAATAAAAAATAAAATATGGAAGTCGGAAGGTGCGAGATCTGGACTGTAGGGTGAATGAGGAAGAACAGCCCAATGAAATTTTGTGAGCTGCTCTTGGGTGTGCAGAGTTGTGTGAGCCCTTGTGTCGTCATGGAGAAAGAGTAGTTGTTTTGCATTTTTGTGGTGATGAACATCCTGAAGTCATTTGTTCATTTTCCTGAGTATAGCACAATACACTTCATAGTTGATTGATTGCACAACCAGTAAGGGCATCAAACAGAATAACATCTTCAGAAGACTGTCGCCATTACCTTACCACCTGAGGGTGAGGATTTGAACTTTTTCTTCAGAGGAGAGGTGGTGTGATCCCACTTCATGGATTGCTGCTTTGTTTCTTATTTGAAATAATAAACCCATGTTTCATGGCCTTTGACAATTTTTGATAAAAAAAAGTCATGATCAGCCTCACAACGCACAAGAAATTGCACACAGATGGTCCTTTGTTGCTCTTACGGCCTTCTGTTAGGCAACAAGGAAACCAATGGACTCACACCTGTGAGTACCCCAACTGGTAGATGAGTGTACAGCACCACCAACAGACATGTCCAGTAGAACAATGAGGGTTTTGGTTGTGATCTGTCGGTCACCTGAAGTGAGTGTGTCCGCACATTCCAACATTGCAGGAGTCACACATGTGTGCAACAGTCTGGCACGTGGGAGATCAGATAGGTTTGCGCGACCTTGTTGTGATGATGTCAGACACCTCGTCCAATGACTCACCCCACCTTTGTTCACTGACAGGTCACCGTAGACGTTCCGCAAGCACCTATGAATATCTGAGATGCTCTGGTTTTGCACCAAAAGAAAGCCAATGACAACCCAGTGCTTGGAACGCACTTCGTTACAGACACCCCGTTGAAGGCTACATATAGTGCCACCACCCCTTGGAATTTCATAAAATTATAGGGGCTGAGACAGGAATATTCCACAATGTCCCACAACAAATTCAAAATTTTTAGCTGAAATTGGCCAAGAAAAAATGTTTTACATTACTTATTGAATGCCCTCATAAAACACACACAGGAAAATTTATTAAATTTACATTACATAAATGACAGCTAACACATGGCCCCCAACTAGAGAGAGAAAATGAGGGTGGACATGGACTCCATTTGACTCCCAAGTACTTGTGTTTAACAGAGCAGAATTTACATAGCAACATAAACTGCAGCAGACGTGTACTCGTTTGGCCTTAACTGGCCATGAAAAAACATTAAGAAAAATGTAAACCTGAAAAGTTCATGCACCAACAGTGCAGGTGAAGATAAAAGGACACAGAAAGTAGAAAAATAATTAAAAAGAAACTTGAAGCTAGAGGAAACCTACATCCATAGTGCAGAGAAGCATTAAATATTTTGCAAACAAAACACGATAAAATGCAAGCTCTCTTAAAATTGAATAAATGCTTAACTCGAGCCTTCTCTTATTACCGGGATGCTAATCCATGTTAAGGGCTTTGGCCAAACAAGGGCTAGCAGTGCAAGACAAATCAGGATACGGCAAGAAAATAAAACAAAATTCAGTAGCAAAGCACAGGCGTTTTCATGAACCATGGCGGACATTAGCTACTTGGTACACACCATTGTTCCTGTATGGTGGCCAGGACTTTGTACGTGGTTACATCCACAACCCAAAACAGCAGGGAACATGGCTAGTCAAACTCCAGGGTACAGTTCAGCACTGCACAGACTGAGAGATGTGGCGCCTCTCCGGTAGATGTAGGCCCGCTGCCCAAAGTAAAGGTATCCATGCAAATCCGGCGAATGGACATCTGTGGCTAGCAAGCCTTGTCCACTCTCCAGCAAAGTTCTATCCAAGTTACTCCAAAGCAGAACGACCTCAATGTGAGCTGCATGTGCACTTAAATTCTGCTCGAGGTACAACATAAGAAAGAGACTCCACAATTACAGGTAGCGATATGAGCATATGCACAGCTCAATAATGTGTAGTAAGTATATAGTGTAAATTTAATTTTCCAACATCTTGCAGAACCTTCAGGAACCATTCTTTACTCTCTAATGGTATTTTTGTTTAATATTTGGAGTGAATTTAAGACGAACTGTGAAATTCATAACCACAGTATCAGAAGCAAAATTAATAGCCATATAGATTATGCATAGTGTTCTAGGGCTTGGATTGGAGTTTTTTATTTACATATAAAATCTGTAGATGTTGCTAGTAGACGTCTGGCAGTGAATTTAAAATATTTGGAAATCAAGTAAAATGTGTCAAAGTTTTTAGCTTAGCTTCGAGGGGTGGTGCATTTGCTTCCCCCCACCCCCGATTGATTTGATGCCCCCACCCCCACATGAATTCTTTTTCTGTACCAACCTCTTCATTTCAGAGTAGCACTTGCCTCTGATGTTCTCTTGGATGTATTCCAGTCTGTCTTCCCCTACAGTTTTTGCCCTCCACAGCTCCCTCATTAATATCAAAGAGATTATTCTCAGATGTCATAGCACATGTTCTATCAGCGTGTCCTTTTCCATGCCTGTCTCTTCCATGTGTTTGTATTCACAGATTTTGCGGATAACTCCCCCATTCTCTATTTTATCAGTTCACTTAATTTTTGACATTCGTCTCTAGCACCACATCTTAAATGTTTCGATTCTCTTCTGTTCTGGTTTTCCCACTGTCCATGATTCACTCCCAAACAACGCTGTTTTCCATATGTACATTTATTCCTCAAATTAATGCCTGTGTTTGATATGAGTAGACTTCTCTTGGCCTGGAATGCTCCTTTACCTGTGGCAGTTTGCTTTTTATGGTTATCTGCCATGGGTTACTTTTCTTCCAAGGTAGCAGAATTCCTGAACTTCATCTACTTTGTGACACAATTTTGATGTGAAGTTTCTCACTGTTCTCATTTCTGTGTATTGTATGACCTTGTATTATTCTTTGTTACTGTGTGTTGTATGACATATTTTATTTGTACTCTTTGATTTACGTATTTGTATGTTCCATTTTGTGAAATGGTTTCACATATATTTACATGTACACTTGGACAACATTCATTGTCTATGGATGGATAAATGAACTGCAAAATGCAGTAAAAAAATTGGATGTGGTGTACAAACGCTTGCGCCGTTCTGATCCATGTTCTGCATAAAAGATGGCATTCCAGTCAACTCGCAACCCCGCCAGGAATGACATCGGGGTGTCTGTTGAGTGGACAGGGTGTATATGACCCGGGACAATGGGGAGATCCGGGGAAAACCCGGGTTTTTTAGAATTCCAGGAACTTTTCATTGTTTTAGTTTTCAGTTAAAAATTTTGTAACTTTGACTGGTAAGAACTGATACTATAACAAATAATTTTACTTTATCCCGCTACTGTAGAATAATACTGCAGCAATAAAACATTGACAAGGGAAAGAAAACCATAATAAACTTAAGTTGCAAAGGAAATGCGCCATTTCCAACAACAAACGACAGTGCACACACAAGCGCCTGCCAACACCAAAATCTGTCGAAGGCATTACGACAAAGACTATGCAATATTTCATAACAACAATCTGCTTCCGATGTTAGGTCTCAACGGTTTGAATTAGGTTCGTTTGAACAGTTGCCAGTGGGCTCGTGCGCATGTGCAGTTGATTCGCGTATGAGCAGAACCTGCTCCCGCTTATGGCTATTTGAAGTACGGCTGTTAGCTGTATCAGCAGTAGCAACAAACAGTCACACACAGCCGGAAAAATTCTTCAGGCGAGTCCAAGCTGCAAAATTCGCGCATGCGCAGGGCAGTTCAAGTAGCAGCGGAGAGGACGGTAGTCTTCACGTGACCCGTGTTTACATTTAGTGATTTTGCTGTTTCTTCTTCGTTAACAACTCTCACGCAAATGAAAACTAATTTCTGTGGCCGAGAGCTATCAAGTGAATTAAAATAGTCATATAATTACGCAAGACTGAAATGTTATTAGTTTTAGTTTCCTGATTTTATTTTAATTCCAGGTTTTTGGTAGTCAAGCATTAATTGCATTTCATAATACTGAAGTTATTTTTGTCGATTTGCTAAAGAAATTTTGCTTTTATTAATCTTTTCCGCAGATGCAGTCAATTTATTTGAAACGAAGCGGTTATTCTACAGTACTGGCTAGTGTCAACTGTTTGCTGAATTACAAGGGTCCGTTTCTATCTCGTTTTTTTTTATTACGCCATAATAAAGAACCAAACATTAGATACTGGTACTCCAAGAAAATTTGCAGCCCGAAAACCACACTGAAAAGCTTAACATCAGATTGAGGCATATTTCTTTGTGAATCTGAACGTACGAATGTGCGTTTTCTGCCGAATTATGCATTGTAGTCTGGTTTACGGAATTCCGATGCTCTTGGAGTACCCTTTGATGTTCTGTTTCGTTTACGACGTAATGTAAGATCTCTTAATGCTATTTAGGTACGAACATGTGGGCTTCCTACGTCATCGTAGCTGCGCACGCACAGTAACGCCAATTTCTGGCGCTCTCTGACAACTGCTGAAACGAATTCTAACAGATCGCGGTAAAATACTGCGAATGGTGGTTGAAATGCGTTAGTTTCAAAATAAATTTCATTTTGCGCAAGATGAATTATGTTACGTGTGCGAATGTGCTTTGAATTTCTTAAATCACAGAGCGTTTGATTCTGTTTTACAGCTTAACACCTTGACGGCCAACCACTTACCAGAATTTCGTGCCTAGACGTTTATGTATTATTTTAAAATTTACTGGCACATTTGCGTGATGTATATTCAAGTGTAACACGTGCAAAAAAGACCAATATTATATGTGAAAGCTTTGCTTGTAGTCACATCATGTGTATTAATTTAAACTATTAACTTCTCATAATTATGTGTTCGCGCTACTGAACAGTGATGTTGGTTGCTGTTGGCTGGCTGTCACGCGTCGTTTGCTCTGGAGATCTTCTATCATCGGGTGGCGAGATCACGTGACATCAGCTATGATTGGGTTACTGAAGTGCATGGCAGTCTCGATTTCAATGCTTCGGAAACTAACGTGCTGTGTTTGGTGGAATTCAGATATATATTTTCGTAATGCGAAAATATGCAGCGTACATGCTGCTGCGCATGAAACATCTTTCGAAAACGGGTCCTTTATTTCGGGGGTGGGGGGGGGGGGGGGGTGGTGTTCGTTCTCTGAAGCGCCGGGAAGCTCTACGCCGGTGTATAAAACCTTGACCATTCAAAGGGTTATGGTTCCGAGAGAAAGTACTGTCACCAAACACAGAGAGTGTCTTTTCACCCGGGAAAAAGTGTATTTTTAACTGGGACACCCTGGTGGGGTAGCGTTTACAGGGCAGTTAAAAACATCCACAATCGCTGTGTACATAGTCACAGATGGTGCTGTATGGCACAGAGAAGACGCCTACAGACACTCTGCTGTGTAGGGCCGTAGGAAGAATGGAAGCAGGAGAGTCGCAAACTGATGTGGCTCGATGGCTCAATGTGAATCGTTCTGTTGGTTCTTGTATTAGGTGACAGTCTATAGAAACCAAAGATGGATTCCAGAGACCAGGACAGGGCTTACCACACGTGACATTAAGAAGAGTGGACAATTTTTTGGCTGTAAGGGTACGATGGTACCGTCTCACTAATTCTCTGCAACTGGCATCTGACCTCGCAGTATTCCCCAGATGTGTTGTATTGAGGCAAATGGTGAACAGAAGGCTTCAGCAGAGTGGCTCTTATTGTTGGATATCTGCTGTCTGTTTACCTCTGGCATGTCTTCACAGAAGGGAAGAGATGATAGATAAACTCCAGTGGAAGACTCTGCAGGAGAGACTATCACAAGGAAACCTCCCCATCGCACCCCCCTCAGATTTAGTTACAAGTTGCACAGTGGATAGGTCTTGAAAAACTGAACACAGATCAATCGCGAAAACAGGAAGAAGTTGTGTGGAACTATGAAAAAATATGCAAACTGAATAGTCCATGCGCAAGGTAGGCAACATCAAGGGCAGACTGAACTCAGGAGCCCCGTGGTTACCATGAGCAGCTGCGGAATGAGAGGTCCTTGGTTCAAGTCTTTCTTCAAGCGAAAAGTTTAATTTTTATTTTCAGTCAATTATCAAAGTTCAGGCACTCACACATTATCGCTCTCCAAAATTCCAGGACATGTTCAAATTTGCTTGGACATATGCAGGATTTTACGGTCTACACATGGAAAAATTTGAAAACGTTAGAAACATATGTTTTGACAGAGCACAGGGAAAAGTGTGAGACTGTGAAACTGTTGGATTCATTTGTTGCAGTTCATGTGACAAACTCTTATGTTTTCATCTCTTTTTTTGGGAGTAATTATCACATCCACAATAAAACCTAAATTGGGCAACGTAGAAGAATCTTTTTACCCATTCGCCAAGTGCACAAGTTAGGTGGGTCGACAACATATTCCTGTCATGTGACGCACATGCCGTCACCAGTGTCGTATAGAATATATCAGACGTGTTTTCCTGTTTAGGAATTGGTTGACCTATGACCTTGCAATCAAATGTTTTCGGTTCCCATTGGAGAGGCACGTCCTTTCGTCTACTAATCGCATGGTTTTGCGGTGCGGTCGCAAAACACAGACACTAAACTTATTGCAGTGAACAGAGACGTCAATGAACGAATGGACAGATCATAACTTTGCGAAAATAAAGAAATTAAAATTTTCACATGAGGGAGGACTCGAACCAAGGACCTCTCGCTCCGCAGCTGTTCATGCTAACCACGGGACCACAACGCTCCTGAGCTCAGAATCTCCTTGATGTTGCATATCTTCACATGGACTACTCAGTTTGTATATTTTGCTTATTTTTTCATAGTTCCACTCAACTTCTTCCTGTTTTCTCGATTGATCTGTGTTCAGTTTTTCAAAGCCTATCCACTGTGCCAACTGATAACTAAATCTGAGGGGGGTGCGATGGGGAGGCTCCCTTCTCAGTAGCTCGGTACGGGCTTTTGTTAAAGTTTCGAGAACATACCTTCACTGAAAAGTCAAGCAGTATATTCCTCCCTCCTACGTATATCTCTCAAAGAGACCATGAGGATAAAATCAGAGAGATTAGAGCCCACACAGAAGCATACTGACAATCCTTCTTTCCACGAACAATACGAGACTGGAATAGAAGGGAGAACCGATAGAGGGGTACCCTCCGCCACACACCGTCAGGTGGCTTGCGTAGTATGGATGTAGATGTAGATGTGGATGAAGGGAATGTCTAGACTGGAGCAGTCAACTTGTCACATGAATGGTAAAACAGTGGGCCAATGTTCTTTGCATATGAGAGTCCCAAATTCGTCCGGAGAGTGATTCTTGACTGATTCACATCTGGAGGGCACGTGGAACACATTTTTGGGACCCAAACATTATGGAAAGATATCTGTAGTGGTGTGAGTAGGGATTTCTTGAGCACGTGAACACCTGTTTTTGAAATTGTACGGGTGACTTGGCGAGATTTAACTGCTGTCAGATAACTTCAGGAGATTTTGGGATCTCGTGAGTAGTTGTTGTGAGGTGGTGTGGGCCCAGACTTCGTATAGATGGACAATAATGCTCGATCTTTAAAGTGTGGGTAGTTGATGTTTTTTTTGGAAATGGAAGATATTGCATGCGTGGTGTGGCCTGCTCGCTCTCCCGATTTGAATCACATAAAGTGTGTCTGGACAGCACTAGGGAGACAGGTTGCATCATGTCAGCATGCACCAACCACCCTCCAAAACATGATAGCAGCTCTGCAGGAAAAACGGGCGTTATTGCCTCAAAATGAGAGTGATGACATCATTCACAGCATGTCCCGTCATTGTCAAGCTTGTATTAATGCCGGAGGTGGCCACACCCCATACTGAGGATGTTAACCAGTTAGCAGAATATGTGTGCAAATCTGTTAAGTTGGAAAAAACTAAGAACATTTTTGTATGCCATTATGCATGTTGCAGTTGATTACGTTCTGTATTCTTTATATCATTTCTAATTTACTATTATCACCAGTTTATACTGTTTTGTGGCAAAATAAATGCAATCTTGCACAATTTCCGTTTGTTGCTTTAATTATGGACACCAATGTATTTCCTACATGATCTTATTGTGAAAGTGTTTGCAAGAGAGAGTAATAATGGTTTAAGGGTCCCATACATTAGCCGTACTGCACATGGTTAATTAATCAAAGTTTGTTAAATCATATCTCCATTAACACTTCGGCAATTTCACTTCTTGAAAGATTAACTTAAAGCGCAAAACCTTTCTGTAACAGATTCTGGGACCCCATGTACAGGTCACTGTGTTATTTAGTAATCATTTACATGTAATTGAGAACATTTTGTTTGTATTAGGTTGGCATGTAAGTTCATAGTATTTTTGTTTTCCATATAGATATTCCAGTTGTTATGGGTTTATTTATCAATTACCTTTGTTTATTTGTAGTGTACTGTTGCTATTTGAGTCTACACATTATTATATTGTCATTTACAGATAGTGATTGGGGCTGTGGATGTTAGAAAATGGAGTGCCAAATGGAGAAATCTGAACATTTCTGGCATATACTCATGTTTGAATTCGATAGTGGTGGCAGCAGTGAGTGCAGCCAGAAACATTTGCGATATGTTTGGGGATAATACCACTGGACAGAGCACAGCAAGAAAATGGTTTTCTCATTTTTAGGAGGAGACCTTCGAGGATTGAAGATCATTTAAACACATTAATCCACATCAGTGTACATGAAAACTGGCATGTGTGGTGAGCTGTGATCATACCACCATGCCCATGCAATGGGAAAGGTTCAAAAATTGGGGGTGTGGGTCCATGTGCTCTAAGCCGAAATCACAGAAATCAGCAGGTCGCCATCAGAAATTTGCTCATGACCAACACCAACCATTTCTATCCTATATCACAAATGGTGATGAGAAATACTGTCTTTATTCTAACATAATGAAAAGAAAGGAATGGTTGAGCTGTAACAAAGCAGCAAATCCCTCTACAAAGGCCAGCACACATCCACAACAGATAATGTTATGCATCTGGTGGGACAGCGAAGATGTGTACTAAGAATTGCTTCCCTGAGGTGTAGTCATCACTGCTGACATTTATTGTCAACAACTGAGACGTTTTACAGACGCAATCCAACAATGACAACAAAGACTGCATGAAGTAATCCTACACCAAAGACCCTCATATTCTGCTAGACTGACAAGAAACTAGACAGAAATTGGGTAAGGAAGTCGTTCCATGTTCACCTGATATTGCGACCTCAGATCTTCACCTTTCCCACTCTCTATTGAACAACCTACAAGGAACTTCTTTTCTGGATGAAAATGTGCTCTGAATGTGACTCGACTTCTTCACCTCAAAACCACAGGTTTCTACAGTCATGGATATGAAAAGTTACCCCAGCATTGGAAAACTCTTGTAAATAGTGGAGGAGAATATAGTATTAAGGACTAAAGTCACGGTTATGTGTATCTGTTGTCTTTATTAAACGTATGGCAAAACACAGTGAACCTATGCATCAAACCAAAATCTACTATATGTGTATATAGAAAAGGTTCATCAAAAGTACATTAACACTTTGCCGTCTGGCAACACCTAAGTGGTGTCACGTGCAAAATAGGTGTCAACGGCTGGTGACACCACAGTGGTGTAGTGAGCATAGTATCGCGCGGTGTCCGGTGACAGCACTTTACTATCTTTTGCATTCTGTTGGTGTTTCGTTTTGTCAACAAGGTTTTTGTTTTTGTAAGTACTTTCATCATGGTAGACAAAAGAGACTATAAGATTATTTACGATGAATACGCGGACGTCTCGTCTGACGTTCCGGATGACTTAGCCAATAGGGAAGAAGACATTGGATATAAAAAAAATGAAAGTGAAGCAGAATTGTCGGAAGATAGTGAAACACGACCAAGAAGAATTTGGTTGCCAACTGATTTGGATGAATCGGAGAAAGAAGTCTTATGAGTTACTGAGGACCAATAATAAGTTTGAGTGATCTCCGGGTCCACACAAATTTCCCAAAGATACACAGAGCGCGGTGGATATCATAGAATTATATATTGGGAACAATCTATTTGAATATATTAGCAACGAAACCAACAAGTATTACAGTCAAAATTACAATAGAAGGATACTGGATAAGTGCCAAATTTGTTGAAGTTATGGGACCCGAACTTAGAAAATGGTTCAGTCTTGCTATCCTTAATGGGAATTTTTTTAAAAAAAGCAAGGATCGATGATTACAGATCAATGAATCCGTAGATAGACACACTGGTATTTCGCAAAACGATGTCTCTCAACCGACTGAGACAAATATTATAATTTTTACATTTTTCCAACAACAATAAACTGGATAATGCTGACCAACTTTTCAGAGTGCAGTTCGTAATTGACTATTTTTTCCAAAAAGTTTAAAGAAACGTTTAATCGAAATCTAAACATCTCAGTTGATGAAGGTATGATACCATGGCCTGGACAGTTAAATTTTAAAGTCAAAAATTATGAAATATGGCATTCTCATTTGGATGCTGTGTGATTAGAGTATGGAATACATTTACTCATTCAAGATACATTCCCGTGATGGACAACCTTTAGCAAAAACAGTGATGGAACTATTGACACCTTCTTACGGAAAGTGGCATCACCTCTACATGTGTAATTATTATAACAGTGTAGAACTTGCAGAGAAGTTACTTGAAAAGAAAATTCGGGTTTGTGGAATGATACGGCAAAATAGAGGATTTCCGGAAAAATTTAAGCATGAAAAAGTCACTGTGTTTGGTTTGAAGCTTGTCATCAATGGAAAGGTGACAAGCAGCCAAGCAATCCAAATTAGCACTGCCAGTGCCAAGTGGATAAATTTGTACGAGACATATGGACGGCAAAGTGTTAATAGAACATATCAGATGTAGGGTCCTCAGAGGCTACCACCTTTGTTGTTAATTAGTCATCCAGTGTTTGTTAGAACAGATAGGTTGCATAATTTATCAGCTAATGCATGTTAGTGTGACAAAATGAATCACAATATTTATGGTACACAATCTTATCACAACACTGAGCAACAATGAAAAAATAGTGAAAGCTTTTTAATTGATGTCAAAGATTATACTGGTTTTGGTCAATCAGCTCAACATTTTGAGTTATTGAGTTTTCGTACTTTATTACATTTATAGCAAAGAATTTATTATTTCACAATCTGTTGTTTTACATTAAAACTTGCCCCCCTTTTTTTAATGAAATATCTCCAGGAAAAAGATTGTGCAAAAGTAATTCTGGTGTGTGTGTGTGTGTGTGTGTGTGTGTGTGTGTGTGTGTGTGTGTGTGTGTGTGTGTGTGTTTGCGCGCATATGCAAAACAAGCTAGGGATGTACACTTTATGCCGATTGGTGTCAAAGATTAAGCATGGGTGCCATATATGGTATGCAAGACATGCATTACCCATCTGAATCAGTGGACCAAGGGCAACAAGAATCATGAATTTTTTGAAACTTGGAATTTCCATGGCTTGGAGGAAGCCAATAAACCACATACTGCCACTAGCACTACTGATTTGGCTGTGGTCAACAGAAAGAAGCCTGATCTTACATTGACACATTGTCTTGCAGTTGAGTGTGAGAAAATTCAAGTGCAGGTCTTTGGAGAACTTTCTGACATGACTAATGAAGATTCCGCCAGTGTTGAAGAAAGAGATGATTTTAATGATTGTCCTCTAATTCCTTTTCTCAATGGGAACTCAGTGTTCTAGTTCAAGATCTCAGCTTGTCAAAATCCTTTGTCAAACTGTTGGTATCAAGATTGAAAGAAAAAAACCGCCTTTCTGACAGCATTCAAATCACTTTCTATCGCAACAGATTATTTCTCAATTTTTGTTCACAAGAAAAGGACTTTGTGTACTTCAGACATAGGTGAGCTTCTTCTGTACAGGCTTGGAAGAAGTATGAAGTGATGAAGTGTGTATTGGAGAAAATTTATGGTGAAAATGAATGGTTGATTTGTGTAGACCGAAAGATGGTGAACATATTGTTGGGACAACAGTCGAGGTACATAAAGTACCCATACTTTCTTTGCATGTGGGACAGGTCACAAAACTGTCCAAAGTACTGGCCTCTGTGGGCGGAAATGGTACAGCCCCCTGGTGAAGATGTAAGATGCTCTTCCTACCACTGCACATCAAGCTTGTCTTTATGAAATAGTTCGCCAAGGCTCTAGACAGTAATGGCAGATGTTTCACTTGCTTGCTTCAGGCTTCTCCAGGAATGACCATGGAAGAATGGAAAGCTGGTGTCTTCGATGGTCCTCAGATCCATGAGCTTGTCTGAGATCCATAATTCGAAAACTCTATGAACAAATTGAAACTGGAAATGTGGATGGCTTTTGTTCTAGTGATGAATTTTCAGGGCAACTATAAGTGAAACAACCACATAGAACTTGTTACAAGTATGGAGACCACTTTCATAAACCTTGGATATAGCATGAATTTTAAAAGGCATTACAAATTTTTTGCAAATAGATCTATTTTCTATGAATCTGGGAGCGATGAGCGATTCCACCAGGAAATAAAAGATATGGACAGTGGGATATAGTCATGATGGCAGATTACTGATGGACTTTTATGAGAGATGTCCCTGCATTTGAGATTTCTAGATGTTCCAGGAAACCTTAAATCAAGCCCTGAGTTTTGAGCAATTATGGCTACACATTCAGTTTATTGAAATGAACGCTATTAAATTTTGTTTACTTAATCAATGGTGTTTCGTATTTATAAAAAGGTCTTTGCCTCTGAAAAACCAAATTTGGAAAAGAAACATTAACAAAATATGCAAGTCTTATCAGTAAAATTCAGTAGACTTAGATCTCGGCGTTTTTTTAAAATCTAATTAGAACACAAACTTGACCTGATGAAGAAAAAAAATAGAAGTCATTTTCAGAATAAACTGTGCAGAAATGTTCTGAATATGGTTAAAAATGTAAACAATTTTTAAAAAATTTTTGTAATGCTTTGTAATACATAGTTACTGCTAGCACATTCTTATCTGTTTCAGTTCTGCTGTTTAATGTAAAGAAAGTGTATAGCTTATGTTTCATTCAGGAAGTGTAAATGTGACTACTATTTGTGCTTTAATCAGGTGCTCAGTTTGAACTGGCGATTGTATTTATTATTTTTCTAGCGACTTGTATTTTACCCATTTAAGGAACCTTGGTCTGAGCCCCATTATTGATGTAGTATTCTTAAGATACATTGCTATGTTAGGAAAAGAAATTCATTGCCTAACTGCTCTATGACATTAAATCAGCGGTTCTCAACCTGGTCGAAATTACCCCCTGAGGGGTAAATTCAAATTTTCTGATGGGTAAAAACTAAATGATTCGATTCTGTTTGTAACAAAACTAAATTGTTTTGTCATTACTATTGTCACAGTTTTGTAAGACTCTAATACTTATTATATAAATTATCAATAGTTACTTTTTCTCGATAGCAACATTAATGTGGCGAAAGTTAAAAGTTCGTCACATAGTCTACCCATTACACACACATGTTGTGCTTTGTTCTGTATGTTGCCCATGATAAAAGTGAGACATATATATAAGAAATGCTAAATATCTCAAGAAAATGCCTTCTCCAAGTTGTTGACAGTACTTGCTGTAGTCCAGAAATTGCTTCATTTCTCACTTGGAAAAAGGTAAATGAATTGACAGCACAACACAGGAGTAATATATAAGGGCTACTATTGTATTGTACACAGGTTTCTTCTTCTTCTTCTTCCTCTTCCTCTTCTTCTTCTTCTTATTATTATTATTGCTGGAGTGTTTATACACAAAGCTTTAACAGCCGGAAGTCATCTTGTTTCTGCCAGTTCTGAAGTAAAAGGTGCACCAATGAACTGAATTACGAACAGTTAGTATATTGCATACATCTGAACTTCTTTTATTTTAAATTGCAGAGTAGTGTGCAGGTCAAGCATGTGTCGTAACGATGGAGAGGAGTCATGCAGGGGAAGCATGTTTTGTAACAAATGTCTACCCTTACTGTGGATAGCTTTCTTTTCGAAGACGGAGTTGTGTGCAGCACTTGCAATGTACCACAAATTACTCAAGCTATTCATTCTCTCGCTACACACGCGTGCGCGCGCGCGCGCGCGCGCGCACACACACACACACACACACACACACACACACACACACACACACACACACACCAAATATCATTCGTCATTCATCATTTTAAAAATAAGTGTTCCAAGAAAAGTGTTTCATTCTACAGTTTAATTAGGTGTTGAATTTGGTGGTGATGGGGGAGAAGGGGGCCATCATATGGTAGGAGGGAAGGGAGAGTGGGGTACTAGCTAATGTTTGGTTTTTAACGAGATCGTCGCAATGAATGGAATTGATTTGAAATTTCGTTAAAGAAGAATAATAAAATTTGTCTTTTGCTTTTAAGTTAATTTTCTTTCGTGCGAACTTTGTTGTAGAACCACTCTCTTATTTTCGTGTGGTAATAAAAATTTTTACTTTCTTAAGAATTACGTACATTTAAAGAAAAAATAATATTTACGTGAACTCATATGAACTGGTTAAGAATATTAGGTTGAGAATTGAGTCCTTTAAATCATTCGGCCTTGGCATACACTTTCCAGATGCAGTGGGTTTTTTGTTAAATATTTTTACTGAATTTTATCCCGGCACTAGCCATAGAACACAAGATTATCTCTATCAGCAGAAAATGTTTTAATTATTACCAAGCCGACATTTATCACTGATCAAACCTACTTCACTATGCATTTGAGTTATTTTAAAGAACCAAACTGTTTAAATTTCAATGTTAACTAACATTAGCTATCCGCCTACGAATGCACAAACGTATAATTAATTCAAATTTTATCAGCCACAGGATCACTGAAAAAGAACAATTTCTTAATTCACTATTGATTTTTATGCATCTGTTCCCGATTTACGGGTTTGATAATTTTTTAAATGTGCCGCCTCTGCTATTGTTGGTCGCGGCACAGCCCAGCAACACCGCTAAAAAATGCTGAAAAATTTCTTAAAGAAATTTTATAGATGACGTGGGCAAGCTAATTTACATAAATAATTCACACTTTTGATAAACTCTAATATATTTAGATCAAACAACAATACAACTCACATTAATTCGTAACGCATCGTCTAATGGCGGCTAAGTCCAGACAGAGACAAAAGAAGTCTACACATTCGTAAAAAACTCTTTCACAGTGTCCTACCGCAATGACTTCTGAACAGAGAAGACCAAAGAATACATAATGCATTGTGCTTAAATAGTATTGCTGACTATTAACATTTCTTTGCAAATTGACGATATTATTCTCTTCTGACAACATTTTATATCTCTGCTATCGCAAATACTGACACATTTTACAATCACATAATAAATACAGAAAAATTCCTATCCTAAATACAGAGAAATATTACAACAAAAAATATAAGGAGAATAACAAATGTCTTTTACACCACATTCAGTAATATTTTTGTTCAATAATTACGATATATACAACTTGCCCAGAGCGGCGTATATGGTACAAATAAACTCTTGTTCTTTAATAACGTGAGTTTGCCAGGGAACTTTACAGGTTGCACTTGGGTAATGGTCTAAGATAGGTTGGGAACGACTGCATTAGATGGATTTCCATGGTCAATATTGGAAAAGGGGTAAAATTCACTGAAGTTAGAAAAGCAGCACTGTTCCAATAAATTTTTGCGTTTCTCTTTATAATTTTGTCCCTCTCTCATTTGTTCATATTCACATTTTTACAAACTCCTTATGAACAGTGTTACTACAATGCCTGCTGATAAACAGAAACCAAAAAAACAAAAATTGGAAAACAGTGTAAACTTCACTTTCAGACACACAGAATGTCTCCTCCTCTATTTGAATGATGATATGCCTCATCATTCATTGGGGTGGGCGTGCATATGCGCCCGCACTACTTGAACATGATGCTTGTTGACAAACATTGTCAACAGATACGACACAAACTGAACAAGGTAACATCAATGATTTCGCCCTGCACAGGTCCTGTGGTGCCAGCTATGCTGCTGCAACGGTGGGCAGTGAGCAGATTAGTCCTGTCCCTGTACAGAATTGATATCTGAATTGGAAAAAGGGCATTACTACGCCACACCTCTGACCATGCTTCTGCGTTTTTTTTTTTTTTTTTTTTTTTTTTTTTTTTTTTTAATAATTGTCTCACACACAATACTTTTTGACCTAGTGAGGCTGCAGTCCTAATTCTTTTCGATTGCAATTGTCACTGAGTACCTGTGGTCTAGGGGTAGCGTCTTCAATTCATAATTGAAACGTCCTTCATCCCGGGTTCGAAACCCACCATTGCTTAAATTTTGATTAATAATCAGCATTGGTGGCTGAAGACCTCCTGCATAACAAGTCACCCTCATTCTGCCAACGGCCTTGTCAAAGAGGGTGGAGTAGCAGACAGAGGTTCAGGGCACTCCCTTGCCCTTGGGGTGGGAAACTGCCCCTAAAGGTGGAAGAATTAGCAATGATCAATAGCATGAGGATGCAGAAGGCAGTGGAGACCACTGCATTAAGCACACATAATGTGTATCCACAGGACATGTCACCTGTAATTGAAGAAGTGTCATGATCTTGCTATTGCCAAAAGACTAAGGAATAGTCCTCTGTTCGGATCTCCAGGAGGGGACAGCCAAGGGCGAGGTGACCATAAGAAAAAGCATGTATAACCAACGAAAAGAGATCGTTCTCAGAGTCAGGGTGTAGAATGTCAGAAGTTTTAACATGGTAGGGAAGCTAGAAAATCTGAAAAGGGAAATGTAAAGGCTCAATCTAGATACAATAGGGGTTAGTGAAGTGAAACAGAGAGAAGACAAGGATTTCTGGTCATATGAGTATAGGGTAATATCAACAGCAGTGGAAAATGGAATAACAGGAGTAGGATTTGTTATGAATAGGAAGGTAGGGCAGAGTGTGTGTTAATGTGAACAGTTCAGCAAAATGTTTCTTCTCATCAGAATCAACAGCAAACCGGCAATGATAGATGAGGTATACATGCTGATGTTGCAAGCTGAAGATGAAGAGAGACAAAAAGTATATGAGGATATTGAAAGGATGATACAATACGCAAAGGGAGATGAAAATCTAATAGTCATGGGGGACTGGAACGTAGTTGTAGGTGAAGGAGTAGAGGAGAAGGTTGCAGGAAAATATGGGTTTGGGACTAGGAATGAGAGGGGAAGAAGACTAATTGAGTTCTGTTATAAATTTCAACTAGTAATAGTGAATACTATTTTCAAGCAAGAGGTGGTGGTGGTGGTGGTGGTGGTGGTGGTGGTGGTGGTGCTACACTTGGAAAAGGCTGGATGATATGGCCAGATTTCAGTTAGATTATTTCATGGTCAGACAGGTTCCGAAATCAGATTCTGGGTGGTAAGGGGTACCCAGGAGCTGATACAGACTCAGATCACACTGTAGTAGTGACGAAGAGTAGGCTGAAGTTCAAGAGACTAGTCAGGAAGAAACAATTCCCAAAGAAGTGGGTTTTGGAGGTACTAAGGAACGAAGAGGTACGCTTGAATTTCTCTGATGCTGTAGATACTACAATAATGAACAGCTCAGTAGGCAGTACAGTTTAAGAGAACTTGACATCTCTAAAAACTGCAATCACAGACTGTGGAAAGAAAAACTTAGTTACAAAGAAGGTAAATGCAAAGAGACCATGGCTAACAGAAGATATACTTCAGCTGATTGATGAAAGAAGGAAGTACAAAAATACATGTTGCTGAGGAATGAAATAAATAGGAAGTGCAGGGAAGCTAAGACGAAATGGCTACATGAAAAATGTGAAGAAATCGAAAAAGAAATGATAGTCAGAAGAATGACTCAGCATATAGGAAAGTTGAAACAACCTTCGGTGAAATTAAAAGCAAGGGTGGTAACATTAAGAGTGCAACCGGAATTCCATTGTTAAATGCAGAGCAGAGAATGGATAGTTGGAAAGAGTACATTGAAGCCCTCTATGAGGGGAAAGATTTGTCTGATGTGATAGAAGAAGAAACAGGAGTCGATTTAGAAGAGATAAGGGATCCAGTATTAGAATCAGAATTTAAAAGAGCTTTGGAGGACTTAAAATCAAATAAGGCATAAGGGATTGATAATATTCCATCAGAATTTCTGAAATCATTAGGGGAAGTGGCAACAAAATGACTATTCACGTTGGTGTTTAGGACGTATTATTCTGGCAATATACCATCTGACTCTCAGAAAAATATCATCCACACAATACTAAAGACTGCAAGAGCTTACAAGTGGGAGAATTATCGCAGAGTCATCCTAACGCCTCATGCATAAAAGCTACTGACGAGTATAACATACAGAAGAATGGAAAAGGAAATTGAGGATGTGTTAGAGGACGATTAATTTGGCTTCAGGAAAGGCAAAGGCACCAGAGAGGCAATTCTGACATTATGGTTGATAATGGAGCAAGGCTAAAGAAAAATCAAGACACGTTCATAGGATTTTTTTGTCCTAGGAAAAGCCTTCGACAATGTGAAATGGTGCAAGATGTTCGAAATTCTGAGAAAAATAGGGGTAAGCTATAGGAGAGACGGATAATATACAATATGTACAAGAACCAAGAGGGAATAATAATAGTGGACGACCGAGAACGAAGTGCTCGGATTAATAAGGATGTAACACAGGAATGTAATCTTTCACTCCTACTGTTCAATCAGTACATCAAAGATGCAATGATGGAAATAAAAGAAAGGTCAGGAGTGGAATTAAAATTCAAGGTGGAGGGGCATCAATGAAATGATTCGCTGATGACATTGCTATCCTGAGTGAAAGTGAAGAAGAATTACATGATCTGCTGAATGGAATGAAGTCTAATGACTACAGGATATGGACTTAGAGTAAATTGAAGAAAGACGAAAGTAATGAGAAGTAGCAGAAGTGAGAACAGCAAGGAACTTAACATCAGGATATATGGTCACAAAGTAGATAAGGATAAGGAATTCTGCCACCTAGGCAGCACAATAACCCATGACGGATGGAGCAAGCACATCAAAAGCAGGCTATCACTGGCTAAAAGAGTGTTCCTGCCCAAGAGAAATGTACTAGCATCAAACATAGACCTTAATTTGAGGAAGAAATTTCTGAGCAATGGAATATAGTCTAATTAAGTCGTGTGATGCTGAGGGAATAAGATTAGAAAATAAATACTTAAAGTAGTAAAGGAGTTTTGCTGTTTGGGGAGCAAAATAACTGATGATGGTCGAAGTAGAGAGGATATAAAATGTAGACTGGCAATGGCAAGGAAAGCGTTTCTGAAGAAGAGAAATTTGTTAACATCGAGTATAGACTTAAGTGTCAGGAAGTCGTTTCTGAAAGTATTTGTATGGAGTGTAGCCATGTATGGAAGAGAAACACAGACGATAAATAGTTGGCACAAGAAGACAATAGAAGCTTTCGAAATGTGGTGCTACGGAAGAATGCTGAAGATTAGATGGGTAGATCACATAACTGATGAGGAGGTATTAAATAGAATTGGGGAGAAGAGGAGTTTGTGGCACAACTTGACTAGAAGAAGGAATCGGTTGGTAGGACATGTTCTGAGGCATCAAGGGATCACCAATTTAGTATTGGAGGGCAGTGTGGAGGGTAAAAATCGTAGAGGGAGACCAAGAGATGAATACACTAAGCAGATTCAGAAGTATGTAGGCTGCAGTATGTACTGGGAGATGAAGCAGCTTGCACAGGATAGAGTAGCATGGAGAGCTGCATCAAACCAGTCTTAGGACTGAAGACCACAACAACACACATTAAGAGCACAGCATTGTGAAACATGGACTGTGGGAAAACTGGAACAGGGGAGCATCAAAGCATTTGAGATGTGGTGCTACAGACGAATGTTGAAAATTAGGTGGGCTGATACAGTAAGGAATGGGGAGGTTCTGTGCAGAATGGGAGAGAAAAGGAGTGTGTAGAAAACGCTGACAAGGAGAAGGGACAGGTCGATAGGACATCTGTTACGACAGCAGGGACTGACTTCCATGGTACTAGAGGGAGCTGTGAAGGCAAAGCCTTTAGAGGAAGACAGTGATTGGAGTACATACAGCAGATAACTGAGGACATAGGTTGCGAGTGCTACTCAAAAATGAAGAGGTTGCCACAGGAGAGAGATTTGTGGCGGCCACATCAAACAAGTCGGAAGACTGATGACTCAAAAAATCTCTTTGAAGGTTAATAAACTCGTTTGCAGTGGTAAAGTCTTTTTTATTTTTAATTCAAATATCACCATGAGCTTTATGTAATTACTCCATAACAGAGCTTATGGTTTCTCCTTTACTTCTTTCTTATCACATCATAAAATATATTATATTTTATCTTCTTCCATATACGTTTCATGTTCTTGAGACGGATGTGAATCTTTGGTTTAGTCCTTCTTTGCCACCCTGTTATTGTATTCCTCCTCTTTTGTAGCCATGTATTCCCTTTATCGCCATTCACTCTCCGGCATTTTAGTCTACTTACTAACACCAGCTTTATTTCGATCTCTCATGTCTTCAGACGATTATTCTTCCAGGAATAGTACCTCAAAAACTGCATAGCTTCCTCCACGTATGTACTCCAACTACGTAACTTGTTGTCATCCATGGTTCAAAACAGATGTTTCCCTCTTCCATCCAGTCGATTGGCCAGCATTCTTAGAAGTTTGCTAAAAATGTGACAGAGTGCATTATCCTTTAGCATAAAATCTGTCAGATCCAATTAACCAAGAGCTGTGACACACTGCAATTGTGGTTCCATTGTACAGATGTTGCTACTCTGCTTCAATTCGTTTCAAATGCATTTGTGTATGGCATTTTCGATTTTGTTATTGTTCTTGGCGGTATCATACCTTTCTGTTTCCATTTTGTTATAAAGTGTTTTACCTTGTGTGTTTCTGCTACAATTTTGTCGATTTTCGTATCATCACTATGCACAACATTATACCATGTTCTGCTTTCATGATTCCCAGTGTGGCCGAGCAGTTCTATGCAGTTCAGTCTGGAACCGCGCGACCACTGTGGTCGAAGGTTCGAATCCTGCCTTGGGCATGGATGTGTGTGATGTCCTTAGGTTAGTTAGGTTTAAGTATTTCTAAGTTCTAGAGGACTGGTACCGCAGATGTTAAGTCCTATAGTTCTCAGAGCCATTTGAAATCATGATTCCTTTCTTATTTTCTCGGATTATATGCTCCATATCAGAAGATATAATGACCATAGGACAAAGGTGGTGCTGGAATGGAGTCCAGGAGACAGGGACAAACCACAAGGACGACTATAGACCAGTGGGACTAAAACTTGCAGAAAATCACTGGAGTTAACTGGCTGAATACTGCCTAAGAACGCTGTTCATTGAAGAAGTTGGAGATGCATCTGAACTCTGCTTGGAGAGGCCACGTTACTTAATGATAGAAATTGATGATGATCTGCTACTGCTTCTGACAGGTTTAATAGTCCTGCTTCCCACACACAGTTTCTTTCCTGATTGTTTGTTTATAATTCCTTGCATTTGGCTATACGTTCTTCCACCTTACAAAACACTGTCACAAGAATCACACCAATAACAAGAAGGGAGTTGTAGTGGTGGGCATGACTGAGATTGTGTCGTTTGCCCAGATCACATGAGTCGATATTGCATTGTAAATTTTTTATTTATTTTTGGAAGAGTGAAATGTCATTAAATAATTTTGTTAACTTAATCATACTAAATTTACATGACAATAAACAAAGCCTTTGTCATCCATTTAATATTTAGTTGGTATCCCTTAAATAGACCATGAATAGTCTGTTTCTAGTGGTCTTTTAATTGCATTAAAATTAAGGATAGTGCCCCCATGGGGGGAAACTACTTTAAAGAGCAAAAAAGTGACTTTATATTTACTGTAATGTATAAAATAATGTTTGTAAGTAAACAGAAAATCTTTCATTGCTAACTTAATTACAGACTTGTAATTACAAAGTTAATAACATGGTGAAGGGAACAAACTGTTGAAAATGACAAAATTACATAAATCCAGTAGGGCGAATCTGTTTCTCTGCCATAAGCCAATATCAGTAGAGCTTGTCGGTGGTGTGTTATGGGGGGAATCTCCTGCAGTCCTGACAACTTCTGCAGCTCAAGTTGCGACTTGACCACTTGCAGTGGTGGAAATAATACTAGGGAGTAACAAGGTTTCATGATAGCCTGTTATAGCGGCATTCATGATCACATGTGCTACTTATTTTGTAACTGTGACGACGAAATTACGTTAAATTAATGCCACAGCTCAAGGTCAAGCGGTTCACTGTACAGTGGCTTGTGCAACGCCATTTAGTGTCAGCTTGTGTAGACTGGCAAGCACAGTGGCAGGTGTCATGAAAACTTTCGAATTCTGTCAATGAATTCTGAGCAGTACTTGAGGGATTTGCCTCAAGAAAAGTTGGGAAAGCCATATAGAATGATCAAGCTATGTGAATGCAGTTATATTTTGCATACGAAGTAAAAAGCTGCAAGCTTGTGTGTTGCAAACAATTACAGATGATGTGGGTTAACTGCTCGGATTGCTGCTGCATGAATGTGAAAGAAAAGGTGTCCACTGCTTTCACTTATGTAGGGAGGCATTTTGATTTCAACTGAAAAACCGGTAACTTACATATGAACACTTCTTAATTCCGACCCAAAAAACGAAAAATAAAATTATAAGTCATAAAACATAACTCACCATAACTCGATCAAACTGAACAGAGTATCTGGTGTAGCTGATCAATCAATGAAAAAATAATATACTAACTGCCATACTAATACCTTCAAAGTTAATAGCTATCTTGTTATAATGAATGAAAAATCATGGTGATAGGCTTTTTTTTATTTAAATGGCCCCATCTTATAGATAATTATCAAAGTCAGTCTGTAGCATTTTAGTCTTGGAAATGACACATTCTACTGAATGTTACAACAACCTTGCCTATCATTCACCTCATAACACCTTGATATCTCTGCTTCAGTCTCAACAACACACAGGGAGCATCAATGTGGAGACTATTCCAGGAGCCTCGCTGATGACAGCTGCCCACTCGCTACTACACAGCTATGAGGCAAAGTGCCGTCCTGATGCAACATCTGCACCTGACATCACCACGAGACAAATGACTACAAAGAATGTTGAGATGATTCATTTACCATTTTCTTCACCTTAATAACTGAGTTGTGTCCATGCCCAGTGAAATTGTGTGGGAGATATGTAATTTTTTGGTGAAAGGTACTGAAATAAAAGTAAATATTTCATGTTTAGTACCCTAATTAATCCTTTACACTCATGCATCAATCTCTCAATCTCATAATCTTGTGCTGTTTGAGTTCACTTAATTATTGATGTCATTTAATTTTGGTGCCTAATGTGAGGCAACCTCTTTAGTAATTTGCATACTACGTTGTATTGCAGAGTTTTGAGTGATTCACTACATTTTCAGGCGCCCATCTTCAATTCGATTTCGTTCTCGCAATTTTGGTAGTGTGATGGCTTCTAAATTTTCAGACGTAACTCTAGAAGAATTGTTTTTCCATACCTGTATCAAAATACAATAACTCCTTTGTGTGAGATGTCAGGTGCATGTATGGCGTGTTTGTATGTGCTGTGTGTGTTGTGTAGTAATAGCTGTAGCTAATGTATTTAATTTCAGTTCCCACAGACTCCCCCATATATTGTGAACCAGTTTTAGAATGTGTAGTTAGTTTTCGTTGTTGTAAATATTCCGTTTCACAATATGTTCCATTGTTCGTTTTGTTGCTACCAGTGCTGCCACCAGCGTAATATTATCTGTCTCAGTCCATTCTGTGGAGTACTTGCAAATGTGGTCTCGGAGGTTGATAAATAAGGAAACCATCTGGTCTGTTGAGGAGAGTTTGAGGGACAGTGAAGAAATGTCAGGCACGTCTGTGACGAGTGCACAACTTCAGAAACCAACAGGCCAACTGAGGAAAGTTTAATGGTGAGTTAGGAAATGGAAGGCACGTCTGTAGGAGATTCGCGAAGTCAGAATCCATTATATCGATTTCTCGCGATTTTAGAAAACTGCAATCTCAGTTAACCAAAATGAACGAGGGGAATAAAACACAATTTAAAGGACAGGAATCCATGCTAAAACATTGTAATCAGAAGACTGATGGACCAGTCGCTGAAGTTAGGCACGAATTAGGGACCAAAATTAAAAAGATACAGATGGAAGTCACTGACAGTGTGGATGAGGCGAAAAAAGCGTGTGAAACGAAGGTTGACAACCTAGAAACGCGGCTAAACACGAAGATGATGGGATTTCAATGCACATAGATCAGGAAAGTAGATCGTCCAAGGAAACGCAAACAAGAGCATCAGTTCTCTAGTAAGAAGTGTCTGTGATACAATAATGTAATATCCTTGTAACACAGGTCATGCCATCGAGTTTGTTTACCACTTTCCCAATGCATGCCGATGCGTAAGTTCAGTCGAATGCATGCTATCCATCCCAAGACATGCTTAAAGAATTTAGACACATATCTACAAGCAAAAGGAGTGGCAGAATGCAATGCTTTACTTTTGCAAGGCAGAAGCTTGACCAGGAGGAGGGTGGCCGGTTTGACATAACAATGGCAAACCACTTCAACCTGCCCACACAGGAAAGTGCAAAGGTGAGCATATATCGAGGACAGTTATGCACCACAGTCTCACCAATCGTAAGCAATGTACGCTGCTCGCTTTATCTTTCTGGCAGGATAATTGGACGAGAAAATGACGTAAGAGGAATGATGTAATGCGATGCACTCACATTTCCCTCTGCAAGTACAGTGTGCACTAGTAGAGGCACTGTCAAGAGAACAGTTCCTTGATATTTTAAGGTCTTTGGACGATATTGACCCTACAAGGGTTTGTGCAGCACAATGAGAGGCACAATTGGAATGGACAAATGGGAGAAGAAAGGAATAGGCGAGAGTGGGATCGTCAGTATTAAAGTGCAAGAACCTCGATCGCCAAGTGAACTGTTTGCAAGTGTCACATGATGAGAGAGGCTGTGAGAGTAATGGAGGTCACCACCTCTAACACCACCTCTGGCAGAGGTGCGTGAGATCACACAAGCGAATGGCCAAAGACAATGGGGTATCACAGTGCACGACTTGGTAGAGAAGGCACATCGTATACGCAATGCTCAGTACTGGCAATCACAAATGCAAGATGATATTGACCATTGCTGTAATGACACAGATGTACCTGGAAAGGCAAACAATTGGTTTTCCCTCATTGGGATAACCGTGGAAGGAACTGACAAGAACATATCTGGATTATGGGGCGGAAGCGACAGCACTATCGATGGCCTTTTACGCAAAACTAGTGGAAACTGGTAGTAAATTATCTGAGATACCTGTAAAAGAAATCTCGCTACTTCACACTTATGGTGTGGAAAGAAAGAAAGAAAGAAAGAAAGTAGAAAACCAGGTCTTTGTGATCAAAGCGATTGTCATCCGTGTGCTATCACTAGATTCTATAATCGGTAATGGCTTACTCTCGAGTAGATTAATGATCATAGATTGGACCATTAAAACTGTGTTTAATTTGTCTAAAGATCCAGGCAGTTGGGGTGCAGAGAGCGCTAAAGACACAATTTAGTAAAATGTAAAGAGAACAAGGTAATTTTTATTGATGGGTCACAGGAGCTAAAAGGTGATTTATTAGAAGGAACAGGGATTCCAGATGAAGTCAGTTTGCCATCTGCAAGTTGTGATAATTCCAAGCACATAGCCAACAAAAGAGTGTCTGACAGACATGACGTGACTGCTCATGGATTAGACACACTCACACTTGTACTATTAGGATTTGGAGGGTCAGAGAACTTTAATGAGTATGCTGACGTTGTGTTAATGAGTATACTCCCATTGTAAACCCCCATGGTGTTTGTAGCATATAGCACTTGTATGTGTTGTTACACAGTGTCGTCACCACAAAGCAATTCTCACACCTACAAATGGTTAAAACGATCATGCTGTTGATTACCTGCATCTAAGGTTTCCATAAAACAAAGTATCGCATTGTGGTTTTACTTCACTTCAGGTTAGCAAATCAAACCGGTTATTCCTATCAGGATGCTACTAGAATAAATCAAAACTTGGATACCGTAAATATGAAGTACACATTATCAGATTGTTCCCTAAATGTTATCTGCCTACACAGTGGACACAATATGCCGACCGCAAACTTCTAGTGCTGAAATTACTTCAGTACAAGAACTAACACAGAAATTCGACTCAGGGATTCTTCTTTAAGGAAAGACTTTAATATGTGTCAGATTCCGCAGAGAGGGGAAGAATCGTCATTCAAGTAAATAGAATAACAACTCTCTTCCCAGAGAAACGACTTCATGCGCTCCATATGGCGAGATCAACACTTCTCAAAATCTAATCGCAAGATTCTCCTCTGTGGATCTCCCCAACGAAGTCTCTATGTCGATCCCTGGAAGGTAGTGTCTTCGATCAATCTCCACATAGTGCCTCTGCTCTCTCCTGTGCATGTGACATCTAAGTTTGCACTCGGGTCATGAATCCCAGTGGCCATTGCAAAAACATTACCTCCCACTATATGGGTCATCATGAATACGCCAGGCAACCACCTGAAGGTCATACTCCTTTTAGAAGATTTTCTGGAAATTTCCATTTCCCCTACTACATCCTTAGCACTCCTCCAATTGAATACATGTCTCTGTTTTTCAGTGGGAAGCGTGCCCTGACACTTCCTGAGAGAAGATTCCTTGGAGGGCAGCTCACCTATATCTAAATGATTACGCTACAATTCACAGAGGGTTCACTGCACCACCTTTCAGCTACTTCTGTACCATTCCACTCACGAACAGTGAATGGCAAAATGAACACTTAAATCTTTCTGTGCAAGCTCTGATTTTATCTTTCGTTATTATGATGATCATTTCTCCTTATGTAGGTGGCTGCCAACAAAATATTTTCACACTCTGAGGAGAAAGTTGGTGGTTTAAATTTCATAAGAAGGGCTTTCTACAGTGAAAAACAACTTTGTTTTAAGGTCTGCCATCCCACCCATCATGTATCACATCTATGACACACTCTCCCTTATTTCGCGATAATACAAAAACAGCTTCCCACCTTTGAACTTTTTCGATGTCCTCCATCAATCCTATCTGATGCCGATCCCACAATGCACAACTACACTCCAGAAGAGGGCAAACAAGCATAGTGTAAGCAGTCTCTTGACTAGACCTGTTACATTTTCTAAGTGTTCTATGACAAATCAGTCTTTGGTTTGCTTTCTTCACAACATTATCTATGTGATCATTCCATTTTAAGTTATCTGTAATTGTAATCCTTGAGTATTTAATTGAATTTTCAGCCTTTAGGTTTGTGTGACTTAGCGTGTAACTGAAGTTTAGCGGATTCGTTTTAGTCTTCATGTGGATGACATCACACTTTTAGAATCAACTGCCTCTTTTTGCACCATACAGATATTTTATCTAAATTTATTTTGCCATTGTTTTGATCAGCTGATGACTTTAAACGATGGTAAATGACAGCATAACCCGCATGCAATCGAAAAACACTGCTCAGAGTGTCTCCTAGATCGTTTACGAAGATCAAGTAGAACAAAGGGTCTATAACACTTACTTTGGGAACACCAGATACGACTTCTGTTTTTTTCGATGACTTTCCGTCAGTTATGAATTGTGACGTTGCTGAAAGGAAATAACAAATGCATTGCGACCATTGCTTGTGACCCTGCACATTCCTTTGCACTACAAAGTATGTTGTTTTTGCATTACTTCATCCCTGACGCTCTTTCATCAGGTACCTATTCTTCTTCTTCTTCTTCTTCTTTTTTTTTTTTTTTTTTTTTTTTGTCGCCACCAGAGAGCAACCTCACACCCACATATTCCACACTGTGGCCTTTAGCGTTGTGAACTGCCACCAACTGACTCTGCTCTCTCTCTCTTGGAGCAGCAAACACAACTCTCTTTGCGATAGTGGCTTCTGAGGAATGCATTGCCTACATCGCCCTTTGTCAGTGATCAGCTCTAATGAAGCCCCCCCCCCCCCCCTCACGCGCGCGCGCGCGCGCGCGCGCGCACACACACACACACACACACACACACACATTTGGTACTAGAGAAATTAGTATCTGATGCCACTGTGGAGCCACAGCCATATTTAACGAATAATCCCCAAATAAAGATAAATAATTATTAAATTACAGCATGTAGTACATTTAAGTGAAACAGTGTTTAAGTTACTGACTACAACATCTATTTAATGCAGCAGTGCATGAACCTTGTAACTAGTACTGAGATAAAAACTACACAAAAATAACACTGTTAAATATTGTAAAAGGACGTGTACATGTGTAAAAGCTTTCTTGTGCTTTTGTGCTCTTGTGATTAGGTCTTACTGGAAATTAGTCTTTCTTGATCACTGTTGCTGAGCTGGGCTGTGTAGACTGACTGTTGATTAAAGCATGACTATTGTTTAAAGATCTTCCTTCATTTTGGATAAAAAGAAAATACGGATTTCATTGAAGAAAGTGAGGAAATTAAATATGGAAGCTTTTCGTTTGCTTTGTGATTATTTCAAAAGCCATTTTGTGTGTAATTACTTTTTGCATATTACGTTCATTAGAACCTGTAGTTATTTATTTTTTGTTAATCTGATAGTTGTTCTGAGTGCAGTTATTACGAAAGAAAACTTCATTTCTTTCCACAGTCAGTAAAATGAAGAATGAACTGTGTCCAAGCTAACTGTAGGCTATGCTATTAAGTTGGCGCATAAGTTCGTAGCTCTTTTGTTTTGCGTGTTGGTGTTCTGGTTACTATGAGTTTATTTATCGTTTGCCATTTTTATTGGTAATTCACTGTTGCTGTTTGTCTTTACATATTGTCATTTAGTGACTGGAGTTTTGGACTCGAGAAAATGGAATACCAAGGGGAGAAACCGGAAAATTTGCTGACTTATTCTAGACAGAAACATTTGCGCCAAGTATGGGAGTAATGCCATTGGATAGAACAGGGCAAGAACAGTTTTCTCGTTTTGAGGAGATTCTTTTTGACTTTCATGACTATCCACATTCACAAAGACTTTCAGTTTGATGAAAATCGTTCAAATGCTTCAATCCACAATGATAAACGTCAGTGTACTCTGGAACTGACAAATGTGATGAACTGTGATCATTCTACCATCTGCATGCAAAGGGATGTTAAAAAAAATCGAGTCTGTGGGTACCGCATGATATGAGCCAAAATCACAAAAATCAGTTGGTGGCCAGATGTGCATATCCGCTAGCTCATCATCAATCGTCTCGTGAATAATACCAACCATTCATATCCTGTATAATTACTGAAAACACTTGAAATTGTGTCGTTATGTTAACATAAGAAAAAGAAAGGAATGGATGAGCCCAAACAAAACAACTACTCCCCTTACAAAGATCTGTGCACATCCACGAAAGATAATATTATGCATCTGGTGGAACAGTGATGGCATGGTGTACTATAAATTGCTTATGCGAAGTGTAACCATCACTGGTGACATTTGTTGTCAACAAATGAAACGTCTTGCAGATGCAGTTCAAGAACAACCAGGAAGGCTGTGAGAAGTGACGCTACTCCATGATAACGTCTTCTTGCATTCTGATAGATTGACAAACAACACTATACGGAAGTTGGGTAGGGGTCATTCCACACCCACATTATTCACCAGATATTGTGCCCTCAGATGTTTACCTTTTCTGCTCTCTTTCGAATAATCTTTGAAGAATTTTCTTTCTGGATGAAAATCCTCTCTGAACATTGTTCAATGAGTTCTTCACAGAAGCAAAAGTCTCTCCAGCATTGGCAGACTGCTGTAAATAGTGAAGGAGAATATGTTATTGATGTACAAAGTCTCTGTTATGTGTATCTGCTATGTGTATCTGTTATGTGTATCAGTTATGTTTATTGAACTTATAGAAAATTCTATGAACTTCGGTAAAACCTCAACATTTTATGGTTTTAAAGAAAATGAAAGTTGAAATTATTATTATCATTAGGCTGACCAGATTTCAAAGAGAAAAAACCAGGACACTTGTGTTTATACTTAATTTCATTGTTACAACTGTGTACCATTCTTGTCAGTGACAAAGGTACTTTGAAATCGATGACAGATCTGTGACAATGCAGCAGCTGAAAAATCCACAGCAAGAATGTGCTTTCATTTTGTGAACTGGAAAGGAAAACATAGTACATTAAAGTAAATAAAAAAAATTTCTACAGAAATAAAAAAGAGTGATATATCGGTTTTCACTATAATAGCCTGCATATACTTTCTGCAACATTTATTCACTTACTATTTTAAATAAATACAAATAGTTATTAGTTGCACAATTAGCAGTATGAAATTTATTTAGTGATAACATACAAATCGGACATCTCATCTTAGGATTTACATTTACTATACTTATCAGAAGAATGCACTGACTCTTGCAGGTCCTTGTTAGAAAGAAGATAATCACAAAATTCTTTGCATGACAGACTGAAAGAAGTTTTCACAATATTAATAGCTGTCATTGTATTAAAACTAGCATGAAAGTTTTCATCATGCCAGTACATGCCAGTCCAACTGGAAATCCTTTCTACTACAGCATTTGTACCTAATAGGCATAACACAACATTAACAATTTTCTCTACATTGTCAAAAGAAACATTACAAGTTTCATATTTTTTAGTTGTTGCAGATCATGTTTCTTCTAGATGCACTTTTTTTACCCAGTTTTTTTATATGCTTTCCATTATGTTATTAACATGTTCAGAGTCATTCAATAACGAATTCTCATTGAAAACAGACAGAGGATTAAATTATTGAGACGAAAACCTGAAAATCCTGAACTTGAGACCAGTGAGGAAGATTTTCACAACAAATCCAAGATAGATCACGAATGTCTGAATGTGAACTGTGTTATTCACACAGTCATCAAAAATGTTTTGAATGACGTAAAGAACTCTTTTTCTGTAATAATTCCTTCTTCCACAAAATTTTTCCACATTTCTTTAACAGGTGTCATTATGAATTTGTTGACCATTCTAGAAATTAACTTCCTATAAGTGTGACAGTCAAATTAGAAGTTTCAGTGACTGAGATATTTTGACTCACAATTTATTTAATAGAGGCAACAAAAACTTCTGATTGATCTGGTACAAATCTGATCTGTAATGGGGAAGAGCTATCAGTGAAGAAATTTAACAACTTTTGAGGGCAGTTTTGCAGGGACAAATATCCAGGAATTTCTGCAAGGCAGAAGTAACGGACAGTCCTTTTGCTGTTGCTTAACAGGGACCTGTATCCGCTACCAGTAAACTCAGAGAATTATTTTAAGGCATGGATTCTAACAGTATACTTTTCAAAATAATTATAATTTTTGAACAAGGAAAAGGAAGAAATAAGTGTTAGGTTTAACATACTGTCGACATCACGGTCATTACACACGGAGCACAAGAGCAGATTATGTCGAGGATGGGGAACTTCCTTTCAAAGGAACCATCCTTGCATTTGCCTGCAGCAATTTAGGGAAATCTCAGAAAACTTAAATTTGGATGGTCGGACGTGGATTTGAAATGTTGTCATCCTGAATGCGAATCCAGCGTGCGAAACCATTTTGATCAGAATCACCCAAAAATCAATTCGCAGACCATCTGTTGCTGACTGAACTCAACTGTGAAAAAATTTGAGCACCATATCGAATAGCATATGCCTTGAAATTTCTGGCAGACATTTGTGTTCCATTACAGTGGTGCTCCCCCAAAATTGGTATTTGCATTGTCTGCAGAAAATGTATTTACTTTCTACATTAAACCACATTTTGTCAAAATGTTCTCAATAAACTGAATTTGTGTGTAAGCTGTTATGTCTGGAACATCGCTAATATCCAGAATTTTAACTTTTACATTGAAGCCATAAATGTAGTATCGAATCACTAATAAAATAATTATCATTGCTTTGTGATTTGACTAATCAGTCATTATAGAAATATATTTTGCTTTTGCTAATTTATTAGCTATTACTGTGTGCGTGGGGGGGGGGACAAGCACATCAACAACAATTGCTGAAGGAGGAGGAGAGGAGGAGATTAGTGTTTAACGTCCCGTCGACAACGAGGTCATTAGAGACGGAGCACAAGCTCGGATTAGGGAAGTATGGGGAAGGAAATCGGCCGTGCCGTTTCGAAGGAACCATCCCGGCATTTGCCTGAAGTGATCTAGGGAAATCACGGAAAACCTCAATCAGGATTGCCGGACGCGGGATTGAACCGTCGTCCTCCCGAATGCGAGTCCAGTGTGCTAACCACTGCGCCACCTCGCTCGGTAACAATTGCTGAACTTTTAGTTCTAGCAGATCAATATTCAAGCCGGTCGAAAAGCTATGAATCAAAGAAGTACAGCCATTTTATTGAAAGCTATGAATGTGATAGACGAAATGATATGCAAATGTATGCCTGCCTTCTTCATGAGGCAGTTTTAATTCTGGAATTCCTGGAATGTTTCTCTTAAAGAAAGCTAATTCATATTCTTGCTACTTGCAGGTGGAGATGATGCGTCCTTGTACTTCTTTTGGAGATGATCGTTTTGTCACTTCTCCTGCCATGGCCTATTGAAAACACTGATCTGTATATCGTATACTGATGTTTACCATTTCTTTGAGAAATGGAGATTCTGTCATTAAAGCTTCAATACAGAAGCACTTCTGCTTGTGTATTTTCGCCAGATACCACACGTTCCGAGTTTCACAGTCACATTCAGTGACAACAAACAATAGTTGGTAGTACGTTTGTCTGCGCAGTAGGTCATCCTCCGACTTTCGCTTCCAAGTCATAACTGTTGTCAGTTGTTCCAAAAATCGGTAGACTAGAATTTTTGTCACTGAGTGAAGACATCTGACAACAATGTGTCACCCTTTTGTTTGACTGCAGACTATTAGGGCAGGCGTTCGTAAATACGAAACAACATTCAATAAGCACTGCTAACACATGCCGCATCGCTCACATTTTTTATGAGATTAACTTCCACATGGCTGCAGTCCCGTTAACAGAATTGGTTTAAGTGATGCTCCTTCATACCTCTTTTTAGTTTTGCAAGTCTCGAGGTCCATAACAGAAAGCTAGGGGAAGGAGTAGGTAATATCTGCTTTCCTTTTAACACATCTCTTACTACACTCCTGGAAATTGAAATAAGAACACCGTGAATTCATTGTCCCAGGAAGGGGAAACTTTATTGACACATTCCTGGGGTCAGATACATCACATGATCACACTGACAGAACCACAGGCACATAGACACAGGCAACAGAGCATGCACAATGTCGGCACTAGTACAGTGTATATCCACCTTTCGCAGCAATGCAGGCTGCTATTCTCCCATGGAGACGATCGTAGAGATGCTGGATGTAGTCCTGTAGAACGGCTTGCCATGCCATTTCCACCTGGCGCCTCAGTTGGACCAGCGTTCGTGCTGGACGTGCAGACCGCGTGAGACGACGCTTCATCCAGTCCCAAACATGCTCAATGGGGGACAGATCCGGAGATCTTGCTGGCCAGGGTAGTTGACTTACACCTTCTAGAGCACGTTGGGTGGCACGGGATACATGCGGACGTGCATTGTCCTGTTGGAACAGCAAGTTCCCTTGCCGGTCTAGGAATGGTAGAACGATGGGTTCGATGACGGTTTGGATGTACCGTGCACTATTCAGTGTCCCCTCGACGATCACCAGTGGTGTACGGCCAGTGTAGGAGATCGCTCCCCACACCATGATGCCGGGTGTTGGCCCTGTGTGCCTCGGTCGTATGCAGTCCTGATTGTGGCGCTCACCTGCACGGCGCCAAACACGCATACGACCATCATTGGCACCAAGGCAGAAGCGACTCTCATCGCTGAAGACGACACGTCTCCATTCGTCCCTCCATTCACGCCTGTCGCGACACCACTGGAGGCGGGCTGCACGATGTTGGGGCGTGAGCGGAAGACGGCCTAACGGTGTGCGGGACCGTAGCCCAGCTTCATGGAGACGGTTGCGAATGGTTCTCGCCGATACCCCAGGAGCAACAGTGTCCCTAATTTGCTGGGAAGTGGCGGTGCGGTCCCCTACGGCACTGCGTAGGATCCTACGGTCTTGGCGTGCATCCATGCGTCGCTGCGGTCCGGTCCCAGGTCGACGGGCACGTGCACCTTCCGCCGACCACTGGCGGCAACATCGATGTACTGCGGAGACCTCACGCCCCACGTGTTGAGCAATTCGGCGGTACGTCCACCCGGCCTCCCGCATGCCCACTATACGCCCTCGCTCAAAGTCCGTCAACTGCACATACGGTTCACGTCCACCCTGTCGCGGCATGCTACCAGTGTTAAAGACTGCGATGGAGCTCCGTATGCCACGGCAAACTGGCTGACACTGACGGCGGCGGTGCACAAATGCTGCGCAGCTAGCGCCATTCGACGGCCAACACCGCGGTTCCTGGTGTGTCCGCTGTGCCGTGCGTGTGATCATTGCTTGTACAGCCCTCTCGCAGTGTCAGGAGCAAGTATGGTGGGTCTGACACACCGGTGTCAATGTGTTCTTTTTTCCATTTCCAGGAGTGTATTTCTTTAGGCATAAGACAAGTTAAACTAAAAGTGGTATTCACAGGGTGGTTGTAAATTAAACTTTGCCTACTTGGGAGGGCCCCCATGAAAAACGCGTGACACAGAAAATGAAACTTGTGGAAACATTTATAAGGACATGTGCAAGAGAAATAGTGAATAAACTATTAAAAGAAATACATTAATATTCACATGAGGGGAAACATTTGTTAATTGCATATTATGTTTACGTTCCAAGTTACAAACGTTGCACAGTGTGGTGACCGTGTAACCAACGACAGCTTGGAACCACGCTAGAGATACCAATCCACAACTATTCGCAGCACTTTTTGAACTGTGGCACTTGGGATGTTCGGCTGTCGCGGTGCAGATCGTGCAATGCTTGAAGATCGCACATTGATTCCAGCATTCTCAGCCATTGCTACAGTAAATTCTTGAACGATTGGCGGCGCAAGTGGCCGTCGGTCTCTCCCAGGAGCAATTCTCAAATCCCCAATTAATTCTTTTGAATCACGTTCTTAAACCCTGGTGCTGAAAGTGGGCTTTTCTATGTTCCTTTAATGTGTCGATACTTAGGAAGTGCAGTAGAATTATTGCTGTTATTTTTATAAAACAGCTTTAGGAGTAAAGCTCTTCTCACCTTGTTCAGATAATGATGACTGTCCGCAACTGTAATGCACACTGATGCTTATGTTTCAACGGAAATCCGGCAGTGCACAGTCTGAACAACATTTGTATAAAATCTGGGTAACGATGCACTAAATAGCTTTCCATCTGCACTGGCTCAAGCACTAAAAGTTTAATAATAACTATCCTATATTGTAAAAATATATATTTATATGACATCCTACTTCTAGGAAATTTGTTTCTTACAAATATTTAATTAAATAAGAAATATTATTTTACCTAATTTGTGTCTATTAAAAACTGAGATAATTGTGTCCCAAATTATTATCTCGGGACACCAGCGCATTTACATGAAAACAGGGACTGTCCTGGCAAAACTGGCACGTCTAGTCAGCCTAAATATCATTCTTGATTTTTACAAAAGAAGTGAGATTAAACCAAAGATAAAAATAGGCCTCTATTTGTTGTAATGTTACCGCCAAAGACAGAGTTCCAGTAAATAATAATAAAAAAAATTAATGCTCTTGATTATTGGATTCAGAGTATAAAGCAAATTTCACATAATTACAAGCAGCAATGTTATAAACAGCGACTGTGACGGGCCTGGAACTTGCAATTATGTGAAAGTTGCTTCATATTCTTAAATCTGATAATGGAGAGCATTAAATGTTTTTTTTGTAATTATTTATTGGAACTCTGTCTTTGGCTATAAGGAAAGTGGCGCCTGTTTTTAACTTTGGTTCAATCTTACATCTTTTGGAAAAATCAAAAATTATAATAATGCTTTTAACGTTCATTTAGTTTACAACTGCAAAACAGCTATGGCCCACAGTTGGCTTGGAAACAATTCGTTTGGTATTTTACTGACCGTCAAAAGAAATGAAGTCTATTTTCATACTAACAGCACTCATAAAAATTATCAGGCTACAAGAAAAAATAAATGACTGCAGGTACTATTGTGTACAATATGCAATTAGTAATTTCACGCGAAATAGCTTTTAAAATAATCTCAAACCAAACAAAAAGCCTCTGCATTTAATTTCCTCAGTTGTTAGGAATGAAATAATTTTTTGCTTTTTATCCTAAATGAAAGACGATCTTCAAATAACATACTTGTAATACACAGTTCATTTTATATGTCTTCATGAACACTGAATCTTCACAACTCACATTTAGTCGTACAGTTCAGCGTAAAGTGACCAAGAAAGACCAACTTCCCAACAAGACCTAATCGTAACAGAACAAAATCCCAAGAGAGCCTTTCACACATGTACATTTACTTTTATAATATTCTCACAATGTTATCTTCGTGTAGTCCTAAAGTGGCAGATTAAGTGGTCAATTTCGCACCTTACATGAGAATTTTTATACATCGTAACGGGAAGGTGAACATGTCACCTGACAAACTTCAGCTAAAATGAGCAGATTTGCCTATAAAAATGTACAGTATGCAATCCAAAGGGATGACATTCAGTTGACGGTGTTAACACACCAAACCTATATCCTGCATGTCAATGAGCAAGAGGTGAAACAAGCTGTAGGAAACATTTCGTTTGGGAAGCAAATGCAAGGGGCGATGTCCCGGGCGTGTCACGGGCGGAGTACAACGGAAAGCTCTTAAAAGCGACCCGTGGCGAGAGACAACGAACAGACCAGGTGACTCATCCAGAAGGGCAAGTAGCAGTCCCCAGAGGGGTACGGAAAGAAGCTTTAGAAAACTTCACAGTGTATCACATGAACTGAGTGTGATATGCTCATGATGTGCGCATGTAGCTTTTAGGCGTCTGGAGTGGGCACAAAATGTCCGATTGGCGGACACAAACTAGGAAGGAGTAAAGTTCCGAAATTTCGATGCTGTTTAATGGTAGGTCCTTTGCGAGTGGCTGAGAGTGTTTCCACAAAATAAGAGGAACGCTTCTATTGGTAGGAAAAAGCTGTTACATGGAGCACTAAAGGACCCAGGTGGGGGACAGTTTTGCTACGAGAGAGACAAGATCGAAAAAACGGGAACTCCCCTCTGGACTGGCATTAAGTGCAGAACGGGGCGCATGACGCTCTGTTCAACGCAGAGAAGGAATCTTGTGTGAACACTGCATTCACTGCAGCTGACATTCAGCTAGGTATTAGCTATGGCATTGTTGAGCTCCAACAACGGAGAAACGAACCAGCCACATAGTTCATTATTTTTGCGCGAACTGAGAGGGCTTTGTAATATGATCGCTGCTCCAGCCATGCGCATGCATATCGCCATATTTAAAGGCTAGGAATGAGTGCATGTTTTCTCGCCTAACGAGAAACATAGGAGTGTTTCTGTTGATAGGATTAGCAAAGGTTTCGATTAGCTTTTATAGGATTTTCAGAGGACGAGAGTTGACATGCAGCTGACAGCTCATTGCAGCTAAGGTAAACACCACGAGCAGAAGTGTAAACTTCTTGGTTCACCAGCTTGCTTCCACTGTGAACTCGAACAACCTTGAGTAATCTTTTGCTCAGCTTGTCACAAAAAACTAACCATCCTCTGTAGACTTGGTTGTCATGTTAAATAGTACTGAACTTAGAACCGGAATCGGATGATTTGTCGTAATATTGGTCGACATCACGACGTAGTAGTAAGAATAATTTTGTAAAGAAACCTCTGGTAAGAAATTTGATATTGTTGTGTTTAGAGTTATTTCGATTGCTCAGGACGAAATGCGTTATCTTAACAATTGTCCTAACATTGTCACATTACAACCTATGTAATTATGTATTTCCTTGACAATAATTCTGCATTAAAACCGATTTGTGTACAGCTTAAACAAAGTTGTGCTCTGTTATGTAATAAGGGTCCACTCCTTAACTCAGTCATTTATCCTATAAACGCTTAAGCGCACACAGGCGTTTCTGCTCATGTCTGACGAAGGAGAAAAGGAGTGGAGTGTCAGATATTTTTATCTCAATACTAGTTCATGCATCGTTGTATTACGTAGATATCTCAATCGGTAAAATTAAATATTGCTTTGTTTATGCATACTAGACACTGTCATTTAGTAATTATTTCCCTGTATGTGGGGTAACTTTCGTTAAGTCTGGCTGTGACGCCACACTAACCAGTATCTCCCAATGAAATGATTAATAATCCGACTGTGCACTGTAAACAGTGATCTAATATAGATATATATCGGAAGTAATATGAAATGTATGGTGGCAAAATCTTCCAAGCCCTTATCAACTGATTTTGAGTTATGATCACAGAACAATGGTGGTGTTACTTGATCTGGCAGAAAATTTTCTCCACAGAATATATTCTGTGCCTTCTTGAGAGCGGGCCTCCTTCATGTTGTGCCAATCTGTACCATACATTTTATTGGGAGACTGCTGTCTTTACTCATTAACCACAGGACATTAGTTACACCCTAGCCAGTACACCACGCAGTAGAAGCCACAGTTCTGTGTTGCGGCAAGTACAACTCAATAGCAAGCTGATCAGTGACAAAAAATTTGCCAACAGATCAGTATCAACGTTAACACAATCTCTACACTGTCTGTTCTTGCAGTGGCAACCTCCAATCTATCTATGAGTGCGCTGGTGCAACTCAACCCCAAGACCTAATCCATTCATTCATCTCCAAACCCTAAATATTCGATTATGGGCATCCAAAAAGAAATTAATTAAAAGCCAAACATGTCCCCATGTGAAATTGTCAGTGTTAACAAAGATACTCTATCATTCAGTACGATTAACATTTGCTCTGCTGGTAGTTACTGATGATCTGTATTTACCTATAACTTGAGGTACGTCTCGAAAGCAGTTCAGTTGAACTGTAATTATGGTCAAATATCTGATCTTAAAGACCAGGAAGGGTACTTAACAGCTAAAACAGAACATATTGACACCATAGAACAGAATAAATATAATGATTAGAATACAGAACGTTTTGACACAATAAACACCAAACAAACTATGGAAAAAATGCAAAACATGTTTAGTATGTGCAGATGAGGATTGTTTGTTATTGATGTTGTGGGTAATTGACACACTATTTTCATCAGACACAACATTCACACCCACTCGCTAAGATGTGGAGTTTTCCAAGAAGGGGCAACTGTTTTCAGTCAGACAAGGCTTGGAGTGCAGCAACTCTTACTATCTTGATGCTACGGCTCATATATTTTCACTCAACTCCAAGAGTAGGTAATGCACTAATTTTAAGTAAATGGTGATAATCAATGTTCAGACACAGATGACATATTGATCAGACGCCATGGTAATGTGGTAGAAGGAAATACATGGATTGAGCTTCTGAACTGCCTCTTCTGTCAGTGTACTAAACATCTTGTGACTGTGAATCTTTTCTACAGACCTTGACAGAACACCTAGTGGTTTTATGGACGATGCCCCTCTTCCTTATCTTGATGTCTTCTTTTATTTGAGCTCTTGTTTTCTTGCGTTTGGGATGTCTTTCTTAAATTTCTTCTGTTCTTCTGCCTTCAAATCTGTTTATTTGCATTCTTATGAGTCTCCTTTTATAGTTTTGGGAGCAAATTTGATTCCAGGTTGGTCCTTCTTCTGACAGTGGTAAAAATGACGAATGAAATTCTCAGATGTAGAGGGTAACCCCCGCCAAGTACAGATATTCCTGCTTCTTGCACTGTAGTGTTTACGTGAAAAGATACTAGTTCTATGTTCGTGACATCACATCATAAGATTGCCATGCACCCATCTAAGTAGCCTGTTGTTACAATTGAGGACTGTTGACAAATGTAATTTTTAGAGTCCAACAGCATCTGTCTCGTTCCATTTACATCATAACTGCGCAAGCCTCCTACAGAGTATCCGGGTCAGTGTGGCTTTAGTAGTGACCCCTTTGCATTGGCTTCTACATCACCCTCCTCTGTGGCCAGCATATCTGTTCACCAAGGCAGCACCCTGAGGCAGTCTCACTGCCTTACTGTCCACAAAGTGCTCCCCAGAGAACGCCTGTGGCCGCTTCCTTTGGGTGCAGGTGTCTTTGCTCCTTCTTGCTTTGCCGCCATTGCTTCTGTGATACGTGTTCTCTGCTGGGCTGTGGTCACCATAATGCTGCTTACACCATTCAAGGTTCAGCACACACTGGACAGGACTGCTTAACGTTACATCCTTACCTAACTAATACACAATTTGTTTTTTGGTTTTGACTTTACATTTAACACAAATTAGTCTAGTTATAGAACATCAAAATGATTATGTCATTACATTTAGATTAGGTTGTAATGAACTACATTTCCCATGTTTATGTTGCTAGATACTGTATTATTATTATTATTAGTGGAAGATATTATCGAAAGATTAGTGATTATGGGCATGAGGGTCAAATACATAAATTTTGTGATTGTTGGTACATATTATTATTTCATGTATTTAATGTATTTGGCAGACAGCATAAATGTAATTCCACTATTGAAGTTAGTTATAAATTAGTAAGGTTATTTCCCATCATTTGACTTGGCCTCTCGACATCTGCTTTATTTTTTTGGAGACATGCAAGCGATGTTGCAGACGGGCTGGTATTACCATATGTGGACAGGATTGAATATATGTTTTTTCTTGTACTTTTTATCTCTTGTTCCTTCTTTCCCATTTGCCGTTTCATGATCATTCACAACTTCCTTCTTGCCGCTAACTTTATTTCTTATGTGTCTTATGCCTGACATGTGTTGAAAATTTCTGCATTAGTGTTCCATAGGGTACTACGTAAACATAACATTCACAGAAAATACTGTATCTTCTTCCTCACTCGTTTTGTGCAGATCTTCCATTAGATTATCCTTGCAACATGATGAGACTGTTTTTACCTTCTACCTCCATCAAACGAGCTGTATATTCGTACCTATCGCCATGTGTTCCTTCACATAAACTCCACTCAAATGCACTGTGTCGAGCACTCTCCGCACTTCAAACAATCACTCTCACTTCTGCGATGAGCTCACCAGACTTCAAAAATTGGTTTTCCATGTTGGTTGGACAGTGTGAAATTTCATAATAACTGAAGTCACGCTGACTTGTCTGAGAAACACCTGATACTATGACGTCACCCTAACTCGAAAGACCTACCTTGTGCTGTTTTTCGAACACAATGGTTGGCTGCATGACCTGACTTCATACGAAGATTTCTCCATACTGAAGGTAATGATGTGTTCGTTTGCTCTTAGCTTATGGTTTTTCATTACATGTCCCTATATAACATACATCATTCACAAGACTGACACATTACAGTTTATTGTGTTTGCAGGACATGGGATGATCGCTCATTATAAAGGAAACGTATCTTCCTTTATTTGTATTGATTTAAAGGTCTCTTGATGTAATGGACAGTCTCTTAAGGATATGGTATGTCTCCAACATCTCCTTTGTCGTTTGCCAATTCTTACGACACTCCAAATGAACCAATTATAAGTTCTTCATGTGTACTAAGCTGTCCTACTCTATTTACAATTTCTACATGTGTACCAACCTCTCCTACTTTACTTATCATAATTACAGTCTTACATTTTCAGATGATTGCCTCCAATTACTGTCGTGGGTATGTCTACAGTCTTGACAGCTTCGTGTTCTAGTCAAAATTGGCCTCCTCCTTCCTGTCGTGCACTTCTTGAGTTCACTGGATGGACCTCCACAATCTGAACCACTGACTGTGTCTCATGTTGCACAGCCTCGTTACGCTGAAAGCGCGACCCATTGTTTAGTTGACACCCATTCCAGTTACACTCATTACCGTTCTCGTTTCGGAATTGCAGAGTATTATGGTTTAGCCTAGTCCTGTTAAATTACCAGCTACTTGGCTTCTTAAAACTGCCCTGATTATTGCTATTTCGTGGGTATTCAAAATTTGCCTCACACTGATGTCTTCTATTACGTTTCTGTTCCTCACCCAACGCAATATCAATACTTCTTGCTGAAATAATGGCGGCTTTGTCAAACACATGTGAATGATCTCACTATCGCTGCACGGAACACCGATATAATGTTTCTTCTTCATCATCTGGTCGAAAAACTTTACCAGGGTTTTAAATCCAGAAGACCTTATATCTCTATGCATCATAAGCTCGCCTTTTATTCTGTCTTGGGTGGTGTACGACCAGTAGCGAATCAACAACATATGTTTAAACTCGTCATACATTGTGCATGATTTAGATGTTTTTCAAATGGTCTCTGTGACCACACCTTCTACGTGCGAACATACAAAATCTGTTTTTTTCTCCACTGGTCAGTATGGCGACATGGCTACCTGAAACTGCTCTATAAATGTGCGTGGATGTAGTCTGTTCCTGTCAATCTCGTAGCGCTGGATTTTTCTACCTAGAGGTAACGTTTTTGGTGACAAGCAACTTCGTTATCGCTTCTGTCCCGAACAGTCACGCTACTACGTTCCTTCGTCTCACACAGATGCATCTTTTTCCTGTTGAGCTCCAACCACCTGATGATGTGACACGTTCATGTGCATTATGTGTGTATTTCATCTTTGTATGCAATGGAGTTGTCCTAGTGCTGTGATTCCCGATTCGAACTAATTTCTGGTATCGTTTCAGTATCATGTTGGCACAGCTAAATCGGACTTTCACTTGGGTTAAGTTCTGGAAATTGTCAGGTTTCTGTATGCCAGACATTGTTATTTCAAATACCGCTGGTATGTTATGTACTTCATCTTGGGCACCCCCACGTTATCTTGAGGTCATACATACATACAGACATACATACATCAACCCTTGTTCCATAGATCATGAATGCGACATTTCGTAATCATGCGGAATTAACATAGTTTTCTTTACACAAAATAATTAATTTTTTTACAGTTACTACTTAATATCTAAAAATTCATCTGTTGAGTAGAAGGAGTTGTCATTCAGAAATTCTTTTAATTTGCTTTTAAATATTGGTTGGCTATCTGTCAAACTTTTAATGCTATTTGGAAAATGACCAAAGATTTTTGTGGCAGCATAATTCACCCCTTTCTGTGCCAAAGTGAGATTTAATCCAGAATAGTGAAGACCATTCTTTCTTCCAGGGTTGTAGCTATGCACTTTGCTGTTACTTTTGAATTGGGATGAGTTATTAATGACAAATTTCACAAGTGAACATATGTATTACAAAGATACTCTGAATACCCCGAGTTCCTTAAATAAATGTCTGCAAGGTGATCTTGGGTGGGCTCCAGCTATTATTCTGATTACACGCTTTTGTGCAATGAATACTTTCTCTCTTAGTTACGAATTGCCGCAAAATATAATGACATATGAAAACAGTGAGTGAAAATACGTATAGCCGGGTAATTTACTGATATGTTTATCACCATAATTTGCAGTAACCCTATAGTTCAATTCTTTTATCTTGGTGGCTCGCGCATGCCCGCCCTTACGTGGGAGATTGCTGCGTTGCCAGTTGCACACGACGCACGCGCCAAGAGAAGCAGCGCCATAATGTAGCATAGTTCCCAAGCTTACGTTTAGAGGGGAGCACGCAGTTCATGAAGTAAAGCCACCACGGCCACATTATCCCTTTTGCTGCTACAAAGACGTGCTCCCTGCGTTCCGCGCTGTGCGCGATTTTGTCACTGCACTGCTCGCCTGTGCAGACACATGGTGTTCCGACTGCTTTGACACTCTTATCATTCTATTCCACAAAAACTATTTGGCCCAAAAATTAGATTTTTACACATCTTCTTGACTGATGCCTTTCCCCCATAAATGACTTAATTTTGTCTCGATGTCCTACGCAGTTATTATGCAGCATTGAATATAGTAAACCGTTGCACGAAATTTTGAGGAGTTTGCAGAGGTAAAAGTCCATAGAGTATACTTTCAGTATGGTCGATTTTAGTTGCCACAATGTTGAGAATGAAATGTGCACAAGATACGTAAATTTCATATAAAATTCACTGTATAACAATATCTCATTTAATTTAAGTACCACATAGGTGTCATATGTAAAATTGAGAAATATTCCATCTTTCGCGATTGTAACAAAAGCTTTACTTACACTGGGCGCATTTGGCTTTATTTTAAAGCACTTCAATCAATCAAAAGGAAGTAGACAAAATACATTAAACAAAACTGTGGACTTACAAAAACATTAGGACTTGAATATACCGTCTATCAGTGAAGTGCTCTGAGCTACATCAAATATAATTTTTGTGTGTGACACACACAAACAGCATCTATTTGCTAAAACACTGATCAGACAACACAAACGTTGAATATTGTGTGACCGCAGCACAAAACTACGAAAGGTGACTTGGCAATGGAGGAGACAAAATACTGTCCACTGAAGATGCTTCAAAAGAGAGAAATGCGTCTGGTCTAAATAAGTCGCTTATTACAGCTGCAGAAGAGGAATATATTTCAAAACCATTGGTGAAACTGCGACTGTGGAACAAAAACAAGAAAGAGAACATGAGTATAATTGTGTATGATCCATACCTTTCATTGATTGAAGTGCTTTAAAATAAAGCCAAATGCGCCCGGTGTAAATAAAACTTTTATTACAGTCGCGAAAGACGGAATATTTCTCAATATTACATACGACACCTATGTGGTACTTAAATTATATTGTTATACAGTAAATTTTATATGAAATTTAGGTATCTTGTCCACATTTCATTCTCAACATTGTGGCAACTAAAATCGACCATACGGAAAGTATACGCTATGGACTTTTACCTCTGCAAACTCTTCAAAATTTCGTACAATGGATTACTACATTTAATGCTGCACAATAACTGCGTTGAACATCGAAACAATATTAAGTCATTTATGGGGGAAGGTATCAGTCAAGAAGACGTGTAAAAATCAAATTTTTGGGCCAAATAGTTTTTGTGAAATCGAATGATAAGTGTGTCAAAGCAGTGGGAACACCATGTGTCTGCACAGGCGAGCAGTTCAGTGATGACAAAATCGCGCACAGAGCGGAATGTGGGGAGCACGTGTCTGCAGCAGCGAAAGGGTTAATGAAGCACTAGAAGTTTCAAAAAAATTGCATTCAAATCAATAAAATTCGTGAAGTATGGCACTTCAATATTGTTTTTAAATAAAGAACATTTTAAGCACCACACAAGGTTTGAACTCGTCTGACAATACAATTCCATGAGGTGATAATATAATTCCATGCGGACTCTAACACGTCACCCAAAATACTGACAAACACTGTTGGTATGTCTATGAATTACTCACGCTTCGTCGAAGTACAATAGGAAATAAACAATTACTGCTGTTCTTTATTGCGAAAAAGCTTTCCTTGCTATCGCCTGAATTAGGAGTCTAATTGCTTGTTTGGTTTAATTAATTAATAGAATATGAAGCAATTGGTATAAAGAATGCTTTTTCCAAACTTTCTATAAAAGAAAGTCTGCTATCAAGACATTGCTTTGGTTTTATTACTTTATTTTTGCCTGAACGTTTCTAAAACTGAAGACACTCGTCCGTGCTCTGCACTGCAGTCGAGATCTGGCAACGTCGTTCTCTGGTCATTGGCTGACTGTGTTTTGTGACGTCAGATGCGCAGAACGAACCTAAACTCGGCCGCCAACATAAATGACGCGCACTTTAATAGCATAAGATGCTGAACCAAACCATTTCAGCAGATCGTCGATGTGTTTCTTCCAATTCAATTTCTCATCAATGCACACATCCAGAAATTTTGAATATTCTGCATTAGCAACAGACTTCGGTTCATAGCCTATATTTATCAATGGTGCTATGCCATTTACTGTACAGAAGTGTATAAACTGTGTTTTCTCAAAACTTAGTGGGTATCCATTTGCAGAGAACCACTTAATAATTTTCTGAAAGACATTATTTACAATTCCCAGAGCTGATTCATGCTTAGTGGGTGTGATTACTATATTTGTATCATCAGCAAAAATAACTAGCTTTGCATCTTGATGAACATAGTGTCAGTTCATTAATATATATTACGAACAATAAGGGCCCCAAAACTGAACCCTGTGGGACACCAATCGTGATACCTCCCCAGTTAGAGGACTCTGCTGATTTTTGCAGACTATTTGTAATGTTAATTTCAACCTTCTGCATTCTTCGTGTTAAATATGAAAAAAACCATTTGTTCACTGTCCGCTCATACCACAATACTTAAGCTTATCTAGAAGAATTTCATGATTCACACAATCAAAAGCCTTTGAGGCATCACAAAATATCCCAATGGGTGATTTTCGGTTATTCAGTGCATTTAATATTTGGTTAGTGAAACCATGTATAGCATTTTCTCTTGAAAAGTCTTTCTGAAAACCAAATAGACATTTTGTTAGTACTTCATTTTTACAAATATGTGATGCTACTCATGAATACATTACTTTTTCAGGAACTTTGGATAAAGCTGTCAGAAGTCCAATTGGGTGGTAGTTGTTACCATCACACCTATCCCCTTTTTATGCAGTTTATGCTATTTAACAATAGCATATTTCAGTCTATCTGGAAAAATGCTGAGCTACTACATATGTGGCTGAGAATCCTACTGATTTGTTGGGAACTGTTGGAAATGCCAACAATTCCATGTGAGCTTTTACTATTGAGTGAATTTATTATTGTCTTAATTTCAGTAGGAGAGGTGTGTTGAATTTCAGTTTTATCAAATTGCATAGGTATTGCCTCTTCCATATACTGCCTTGCATTTCTTAATGAATAGCTGTGTCCTATTTTCTCTACTACACTTAAAAATGATTATTAAAAATGTTTTCTAGTTCTGACTTCTTGTTAACAAACTTTTCATTGAATTTGGTAGAAATACAGTCTTCCTGTGCTCTCGGGTGCCCTGTTACCCTTTTAACAATATTCCAAATTGTTTTAATTTTATTATCAGAGGTGCTAATCTCAGACATAATCCACATACATCTTAACTTTTTAATAACTTTTCTTAATACAGTGCAGTAGTTTTTATAAAGTTTCACTGTTTTTGGATCGTTACCCCTCCTTCCTATAAGATATTTTTATACCTTAGTAAACCATGGCTTTTTATGTGGTTTCTTACAGTTATATTTCACTGTTTTATTAGGGAACCTGTTTTCAAATGTACTCACAAACGTATCATGATACAGGTTAAATTTTAAATTAGTGTCAGGATCCCTTGCACACCTCATCCCTGTCTAACTGTTGCAAGTTTGCCATAAAATTTTGAATTGTTAAATCGTTGATTGAACGTTCTATTTCGGAGGACTGCATTGCATTACCGTATAGAGCTTTATCGCATACTGTAACTAGCTGTGCATCTTGATCAGGCAGACCATTCGTAACAGGAATAGTTTTTATTTGGTTAAATTTATCTTGATCTATGAAAATATTATCTATCAGTGTGCTGCTTTCCTGTACCACCTGAATAGAAAATCAATAACTGGTGTCAAACTGAAAGAACCAAGTAATACTTCAAGGTCAAGCTTTTTTCTTCCTCTGTATTCATGACATCCAACCACGCATGTCGATTTTTTGTACATTTGACACACATTCACAGTCGACTCTTTTCTCTCAGAGTTTCATGAGGCTCTGTCTATGTCCTTCATTTTGCATCTTGAGATTCAGTCAATATGTGGTCTGAGTACTGTTCTTTCTCATCTTCCATTTTCTTTATTTGGTGTTGAATTTTGTTTATTACTATTTTTCCAGCTTTGGCTGTTCTCAGAGATTCCTCGTGTACCTCTTGATAGTTCGCTTAGCACCCATTGCGATGATTTTCTCATCCTTCACATGTTTCCTCGCCTCCAAGATTTCCCGTTTTAATTCGGTATGAAGTACCATATTTGATTTCCATCTGTGAAGTTCTTTTCCTATACTGTTTATCTATTACTGTGTTTCCTTTCCTAATCTCTCAAGATTTTCGTTGTGTCTCTGCGTTTCTTCGATTTGTGTCTATAAACGTTTTACATTTGCTGCACTGTCTTGCTTCGTCCATACTATGTAATCGAGAATGCATAATGCGTCATCACTCATCTTGCTTCCGGCGATTTCTCGCCTCCATCTAAACTGATGGGCGAGAGTCTTTTCTCTCGTGCTCCTACCTGTTCCAGACTATATATTTCGTGTCGGTGTCTTTCTATAGAACTACCACATCCTGTTGTGCATGACAGTGGCGCATTTACTTTCGGACTATCGGATTCATCTATTGGGTAGGTCCACTGTGTGTCTCATCTCCAGCATCTGAGTGTCCTCCCACTGTATTATCATTACCAGTATCGTCTGTAGAGTGCATCTCGTTTTCTGAAACTGTCCAGCCAAAATATTTTTTTTTTGTGTGTCACATTTTTTCGCCATTTGCCGCAGTTTCCTGATTTATTCTGTAGACTAGCGTTATGGCACTTTAATTTGCGTCAGCTTAAACACCGCTTCCTACTCTCCTCACATACATCCAAAAAATGAAATAATCATGAGACATATAAATTTCCACTCACTATCTGTAGTTTAAAGGTGTCTGACAGTACCTGTCTGTTACAGGTGCATTACAGCATCCTAACTTTCTGTCGGCTCAAGTACATGAAATTCTGTGGTAATGAAAGGATAAGCTAATACCCAGTACAAACAACAATGAAAACGTCTGAAAAAAGTAATGTGTGGGATCAGAAACTACTAAAAAAATTTTGAAAAAAATGTTAAGATGAACGTACTGCAGAACATATACAGGGTGAGTCACTAACTATTCTCACCTAGATAACTCCGAAAGTACAATAGTAGCTGAAAACTTTATGGGACAAATGTTGTGTGGGACAATGGGGGCCATAATATGACGTTGGTCTTTTGTTGCTAGGTCAGATCGCCCCAGCGATATGAAGGTCAATTTTGTGTTTTTAGATTGGTAGTTATAGTTTGGTACTTATTTTCTGATAGCAGCTATCGAGATGAGTCCAATGATGTGTAAGAGTATGCTCTTTGAAGGTCAATGAAGGTCAAAAATGTGGCATGAATGTCGATTTACAGAAGGTGCTTGAAACGATGACCATTGGTATCAGTGCAGTGCTGCAATCTTCGTATCATAGTTTGATTGGTATTCCTTATTACTTCGGCACTTATTGAAGCACATGCTCTGACAATTCTCTTTTGTATATTGTGCAAACAGTAATACGGTGTATCCTTCTAACGTGCCATTGACATGTAAACACCATTCGATGGATTCGAAATACAACACTAATTGGAACGGTAAGACTAGTACTGTCGAATCAAGCGAGTGTGAATGATGTATTCCTTTGAAGAACAAGTCGATATGCTTTTCATTTATGGAGAATACCAACGAAATTCAATGAGAGCTAGAGACTTATATGCTGAAAGATATCCTCAACAAACTCACCCTACACGTCATACATTTAAATATGTGTATGATAAATTGAGAACAACTGGATCTTTAATGTGTCAGAAAGATATCTGGCAAAGGCAAGTAACTAACTAGGAAACGGAAATTGGTACCTTTGCCACTGTGGTTCGAGATCCTCGCAAGAGAATCTGGTATGAGCCAGAGTAGTGTTGTTTGTGTTCTTCATGTCCATAAATATCATGTTTACCATATCAGTCACCACCAAGAATTAACTGGTATGGATTGTATGCATCACATTGAATTCTGCCAATGGGCTCAACTTCAGATTCAGAGGGATGACACATTAATTAATTTGATTTTATTTACTGACGAGGCTGCATTCATGAACTATGGAAATGCTAATTTGCGTAACGCGCATTTTTGGGCAACTAAAAATCCATACTGGCTGCGGCAAGTTGCACACCAAAAATCGTGGTCAGTGAATGCATGGTGTGGGATTCTGGAGGACAGAATTACAGGCCCCTATTTCCTTAAAGGAAATGTTAATGGGAGGAAGTACACCACATTCCTGCACGAAATATTAACTCTGTTATTGGAAGAAATGCCTTCAGGAACAAGGAACAGAATGTTGTATCAACACGATGGGTGTCAGGCACATTTTTCACTGATGGTTAGAATTGAATTACCGAGACAAATCGTTGGATTCGATGCGGAGGAGATGTGTCGTGGCTGGCTCGATCGCCAGACTTGACGCCTCTGGATTTTTTCTTGTGGGTATTCGTAAAAGACATTGTTTATAAAGACATTCCAACTACACCTGCAGATATGCAAGAGAATTGTTAGAGCATGTGCTTCGATAGGTGCCGATGTGACAAGGAATACCACTCACTCCATGATAAAAAGATTGCAGAATTGCATTGATACCAATGGTCATCACTTCGATCACCTTCTGTAAAAGGACGTTCATGCCGCCTTTGTAACCTTCATTGATCTTCAAAGACCTTACTGTTACACATCATTGGGTTCATCTCGATAGCCGCTGTCAGAAAATAAGTACAAAACTATACCATCCCATTTAAAAAAAAAAAGTTGACCCCCCTATCTCTTAAGGGACCCCACCCAGCAACAAAAAACCAACGTCATATTATGGCCCCGTTGTCCCATGCAGCATTTGTCCCACAAATTTTCAGCTCATATCATACTTTTGGAATTATTCTAGGTGGCAATAGTTAGTGATTCACCCTGTATAATTAACTACACTGCCTGACTTTACAGTACACAAATCATAATTGTAACAAAGCTTAGCTGTAGATCCATACAATTGAAATCTATTTTATCACTGAGCATCCTACAAACTTAGTCAAAAACAAATTATGCATTGAAAGGGTAAGTTACGAAAACTCCAATTTTGAGAAATATCTTGAATCAGGGTCGCCATTATTTTATGTAAACTCCATGGTGTTTGTAACATACAGCATGCGCAAGTCTTGTTCCTCAATGTTGTAAGCACAGTGGGATTCTTATGCCTGTTGTTGTTGTGGTCTTCAGTTCTGAGACTGGTTTGATGCAGCGCTCCATACTACTCTATCCTGTGCAAGCGTCTTCATCTCCCAGTACCTACTGCATCCTACATCCTTCTGAATCTGCTTAGTGTATCCATCTCTTGGTCTCCCTCTACGATTTTTACCCTCCACGTTGCCCTCCAGTACCAAATTGGTGATCTCTTGATGCCTCAGAACATGTCGTACCAACCGATCCCTTCTTCTAGTCAAGTTGTGCCACAAACTCCTCTTCTCCCCAATTCTATTCAATACCTCCTCATTAGTTATGTGATATACCCATCTAATCTTCAGCATTCTTCTGTAGCACCACATTTCGAAAGCTTCTATTCTCTTCTTGTCCAAACCAGTTATCGTCCATGTTTCACTTCCATACATGGCTACACTCCATACAAATACTTTCAGAAACGACTTCCTGATACTTAAATCAATACTCGATGTTAACAAATTTCTCTTCTTCAGAAACGCTTTCCTTGCCATTGCCAATCTACATTTTATATCCTCACTACTTCGACCATCATCAGTTATTTTGCTCCCCAAATAGCAAAACTCCTTTACTACTTTAAGTGTCTCATTTCCTAATCTAATTCCCTCAGCATCACCCGATTTAATTCGACTACATTCAATTATCCTCGTTTTGCTTTTGTTGATGTTCATCTTATACCCTACTTTCAAGACACTGTCCATTCCGTTCAACTGCTCTTCCAAGTCCTTTCCTGTCTCTGACAGAATTACAATGCCATCGGAAAACCTCAAAGTATTAATTTCTTCTCCATGGATTTTAATACCTACTCCGAACTTTTCTTTTGTTTCCTTTACTGGTTGCTCAATATACAGATTGAATAGCATAAGGGAGAGGCTACAACCCTGTCTCACTCCCTTCCCAACCACTGCTTCCCTTTCATGTCCCTCAACTCTTATAACTGCCATCTGGTTTCTGTACAAATTGTAAATAGCCTTTCGCTCCCTGTATTTTACCCCTGCCACCTTCAGAATATGAAAGAGAGTATTCCAGTCGACATTGTCAAAAGCTTTCTCTAAGTCTACAAATGCTAGAAACGTAGGTTTGCCTTTCCTTAATCTTTCTTCTAAGATAAGTCGTAGGGTCAGTATTGCCTCACATGTTCCAACATTTCTACAGAATCCAAACTGATCTTCCCCGAGGCCAGCTTCTACCAGTTTTTCCATTCGTCTGTAAAGAATTCGCGTTAGTATTTTGCAGCTGTGACTTATTAAACTGATAGTTCGGTAATTTTCACATCTGTCAACACCTGCTTTCTTTGGGATTGGAATTACTATATTCTTCTTGACGTCTGAGGGTATTTCGCCTGTCTCATACACCTTGCTCACCAGATGGTAGAGTTTTGTTAGGCCTTGCTCTCCCAAGGCTGTCAGTAGTTCTAATGGAATGTTGTCTACTCCCGGGGCCTTGTTTTGGGTTAGGTCTTTCAGTGCTCTGTCAAACTCTTCAAGCAGTATCAAATCTCCCATTCCATCTTCATCTACATCCTCCTCCATTTCGATAATATTGTCCTCAAGAACATCGCCCCTGTATAGACCCTCTATATACTCCTTCCACCTTTCTGCTTTCCCTTCTTTGCTTAGAACTGGGTTTCCATCTGAGCTCTTGATATTCGTACAAGTGGTTCTCTTTTCTCCAAAGGTCTCTTTAATTTCCCTCGTAAGGTAAGCCTCTACATCCTTACATTTGTCCTCTAGCCATCCCTGCTTAGCCATTTTGCACTTCCTGTCGATCCCATTTTTGGGACGTTTGTATTACTTTTTGCCTGCTTCACTTACCGCATTTTTGTATTTTCTCCTTTCACCAATTAAATTCAGTATCTCTTCTGTTACCCAAGAATTTCTACTAGCCCTCGTCTTTTTATCTACTTGATCCTCTGCTGCCTTCACTATTTCATTCCTCAAAGCTACCCATTCTTCTTCTACTGTATTTCTTTCCCCCATTCCTGTCAATTGTTCCCTTATGCTCTCCCTGAAACTCTGTACAACCTCTGGTTTAGTCAGTTTATCCAGGTCCCATCTCCTTAAATTCCCACCTTTTTGCAGTTTCTTCAGTTTTAATCTACAGTTCATAACCAATAGATTGTGGTCAGAGTCCACATCTGCCCCTGGAAATGTCTTACAATTTAAAACCTTGTTCCTAAATCTCTGTCTTACCATTATATAATCTATCTGATACCTTTTAGTATCTCCAGGATTCTTCCATGTATACAACCTTCTTTTATTATTCTTGAACCAAGTGTTAGCTATGATTAAATTATGCTATGTGCAAGATTCTACCAAGCGGCTTCCTCTAACATTTCTCAGCCCCAATCGATATTCACCTACTACGTTTCCTTCTCTTCCTTTTCCTACTCTTGAATTCCAGTCACCCATGACTATTAAATTTTCGTCTCCCTTCACTACCTGAATAATTTCTTTTATCTCATCATACATTTCATCAATTTCTTCATCATCTGCAGAGCTAGTTGGCATATAAACTTGTACTATTGTAGTAGGTGTGGGCTTCGTGTCTATCTTGGCCACAATAATGCGTTCACTATGCTGATTGTAGTAGCTTACCCGCACTCCTATTTTTTTATTCATTATGAAACCTACTCCTGCATTATCTCTATTTGATTTTGTATTTATTGCCCTGTCTTGTTCCTCCTACCACCAAACTTCACTAATTCCCACTATATCTAACTTAAACCTATCCATTTCCCTTTTAAAATTTTCTAACCTACCTGCCCGATTAAGGGATCTGACATTCCACGTTCCGATCCGTAGAATGCCAGTTTTCTTTCTCTTGATAACGACGTCCTCTTGAGTAGTCTCCGCCTGGAGATCCGAATGGGGGACTATTTTACCTCCAGAATATTTTATCCAAGTGGACGCCATAGTCATTTAACCATACAGTAAAGCTGCATGCCCTTGCGAAAAATTACGGCTGTAGTTTCCCATTGCTTTCAGCCATTCGCCGTACCACAACAGCAAGGCCATTTTGATTAGTGTTACAGGGCCAGATCACTCAGTCATCCAGACTGCTGCTCCTGCAACTACTGAAAAGGCTGCTGCCCCTATTCAGGAACCACACGTTTGTCTGGCCTCTTAACAGATACCCCTCCAGTGTGGTTGCGCCTATGGTACGGCTTTCTGTATCGTAGAGACACGCAAGCTTCCCCACCAACGGCAAGATCCATGGTTCCCTTATGCCTACAAATGGTTAAAATTACCCTGTCATTGACAGCCTACACCTGGCGATTTCCATGAAACAAAGTATCATATTGTGGTTTCACTTTAGGTTAGCAAATCAAACAAATTATTGCCGTAGGGATGCTACTAGAATGAATCACAACTAATATACTGTAAATTATTTGTTCTCAAAAAACATATATAGTCTAAATGGGAAGTATATAGCATCAGTTTTACCATGAACATAATTTTGCGATTGACAGAACATATGTTTGACTTTTTTTAGACGACACCCCTGTTTGCTAGATGGACACAAAGTTGACTGATACTTATTCGTAGGGAGAAACAGAAGACCTTCGCCCTGACTGCCACTGTGAGAAAAACCTCAGCGGACAAGCAAATTGAACTCAACACATTTACGTTAAATGTTTCGCTATCTGCCAAACCGAAGCTTGCATATCACCTATTGAAGTGAGAACAGCAGTTATACTCCACTGATGATCCGCTCGTTGAAGTGTTGGCTCCCACTATATGGGTCATGAATCTGCCAAACAGTAGTCCGAAGGTTATACTGGAGCCTTGCATGGCTCGCCATCCCACCATTTGGTATTTTACGCCCTGTTTTAACGTATTTCCATCTCACCGTGTTGATTTAAATTACTGGCGTTACTGAGATACTATTTTGCCTGACCATCGTTGGCGCTATTAGTGTGTATCGGTATATCCCCTCTAATAGGATCTTTGATTGGCTGCTATGACTTCCCGGTTGTCATCTGTCATGGGGTGAGTCAGAACGTGCGAGGAGGAGAGTTCACGGCGGCAGTTCTGGTCGTGAGTTGAGCCCTGCCAGGGAGTTGCAATGCGTCTGGAGCACAGCCCGGGCCAGCCAGTCACTGGCTTTCAGCAGCAGTGAGCCCTGCGTGGAATCGCCCAGCCGGCTGTTGCCGCCATGCATCACTTAAGCCGGGCCTGTCCTTTGCTGGATTGCTGGTCGGTCAGTTGGTCCAAGGACATCTCCATGTGGCGTAGTCGACTGGGCCACTGGCGGTCTCTGTGAAGTGTCAGAGTCTGTCCAGAGATGTCCTATCGGTACGAGCATCGTCGCTCGCCGACCCAGGACGTGAAGGCTGAGTGGTTTTGTGGATTACGTTGTTGGTTCCAGCGTTGCTGTTGTGGAGGTTTTCCTGTGAGCAACAAGTGTGAAGTGTTCGAGATATCGGCCATCAGGATTACAGGTGTTTCCATGAGTCAAAGTGGCTAGAAAAATTGATGATGCCTTACTTGGTTACTGGGAACACTTCACACAACACCAAATGCCTATACTATTTGTGACGATGAGCATGAGGTTGGGACATTTAACATCTGCAGCCTGAGGGCATGTGTAGCTCAATAAAGCATGTTCAGCTGTAGATGATAGTTAACAACACTTTGTATTTTGTGAATAGATTTTCTGTATTAGTAATTAGTGCATACTCATTGTGATTAGATAGTGATTTTTGTGAGTGTGTGGGCTGCAGGACATTTGGTGTGAATGTGGAGAGGTGATATGATGGTCGCATATGTGTAAGCATGGGTTCCATACACATATGTACTGTGCAGCATGAGAAATGACAACAATGAATGGTGAGATGCTTCATTCTCTCCCTCCTTCCCTCTACTAACTGAGCTGTGTCCACACCCAGTGACATCGTCCCTGAGATTTGTAACTTTTTGATTTGGAAGGTACTGTAATAAAAGCAAATTTCGTGGATAATCCTCTAATTAATGTGTTCCATTGGTACAGCTATCGCTTAATCTCATAACCTTCTGCTGTTTGAGTTCACTGAATTACTGATGTCACTTAATTATGGGTTCCCACAGTAGGACAATCTCATTAGCAATTTGTGTACTATGTCATACCACAGAGTTTTGAAGGATTCACTATGAAATCAGAGGGTCATGTAGAACCCTCTCTCTGAAATAAATTTGGTTTTGGTGATAAGGTATGCTGTGAATTAGCAGAGGTATACCACTAATATGGAAATGTATGTCAGAGTTATTTCGAAATTTAACGAGCCCAAATTTGAGGACAGTCGTCAGTTTGGCTTTGAGCCTCATCTCACTGACTCGAGTATGTCCCATTTGATGTTCTGAAATTCTTTTTCCAAACATCTGAGATGTTTTACAAGTATCATGGTGGTAATAAAGTTATTCCTACTTCCTTTTTGTGTCTTTTGTTGTTTAATTCGATTAATCGGTTTTTTGACCCCAGAATCCATGGGGGCAGACTGATATTTCAGTGCAATAATCTGAACCTTGAGCTATATTTGCCTGGTGTGTGCTTGTTTTAAAGTTTTGTATGGGACAGAGTCACCATTCCCTGAGACGAGTCTGATCTAATCAGGATCATGAGAGGAAAACCCATGTCACCACAGAAATCGCATTAAAGCTCGATAATTCTCGTACAGATATTGTGGGGTAACCAGAGGCATCACTCATACAAAAAAAAAAAAAAAAAAAAAATCCAGGACCAAATAATCTTCAATATAGACGGTTTTTGCTTCTATTGATGAGGTATACATCTATGTGGTATATACAGGGTGATCCATTGATCGTGACCAGGCCAAATATCTCACGAAATAAGTGTCAAACCAAAAAATTACAGAGAACGAAACTTGTCTAGCTTGAAGGGGGAAACCAGATGGCGCTATGGTTGGCCCGCTAGATGGCGCTGCCATTGGTCAAACGGATATCAACGGCTTTTTTTAAAAATATGAACCCCCATTTTTATTACATATTCGTGTAGTACGTAAAGAAATATGAATGTTTTAGTTGTACCACTGTTTTCGCTTTATGATAGATGGCGCTGTAATAGTCACAAACGTATAAGTACTTGCTATCACGTAACATTCCGCCAGTGCGGACGGTATTTGCTTCGTGTTGCATTATCCGTGTTAAAATGGACCGCTTACCAATTGTGGAAAAGGTCGATATCGTGTCGATGTATGGCTAGTGTGATCAAAATGCCCAACGGGCGTGTGCTATGTATGCTGCTCGGTATCCTGGACGACATCGTCCAAGTGTCCGGAGCGTTCGCCGGATGGTTACGTTATTTAAGGAAACAGGAAGTGTTCAGCCACATGTGAAACGTCAACTACGACCTGCAATATATGATGATGCCCAAGTAGGTGTTTTAGCTGCTGTCGCGTATAATCCGCACATCAGTAGCAGACAAATTGCGTGAGAATCGGGAATATCAAAAACGTCGGTGTTGAGAATGCTACATCAACATTGATTGCACCCATACCATATTTCTATGCACCAGGAATTGCATGGCGACGACTTTGAACGTCGTGTACAGTTCTATCGCTGGGCACAAGAGAAATTACGGGACGATGACAGATTTCTTGCACGCGTTCTATTTAGCGACGAAGCGTCATTCACCAACAGCAGTAACGTAAACCGGCATAATATGCACTATTGGGCAACGGAAAATCCACGATGGCTGCGACTTTGGCGGGTTAATGTATGGTGCGGCATTATGGGAGGAAGGATAATTGGCCCCCATTTTATCGATGGCAGTCTAAATGGTGCAATGTATGCTGATTTCCTATGTAATGTTCTACCGATGTTACTACAAGATGTTTCAATGCATGACAGAATGGCGATGTACTTCCAACATGATGGATCTCCGGCACATAGCTCACCTGCAGTTGAAGCGGTATTGAATAGCATATTTCATGACAGGTGGATTGGTCGTCGAAGCACCATACCATGGACCGCACGTTCAAAGAATCTGACATCCCAGGATTTCTTTCTGTGGGGAAAGTTGAAGAATATTTGCTATCATGATCTACTGCCAACGCCTGACAACATGCGTCAGCGCATTACGGAAGGCGAACTACTCGCTGTTGACAGGAATGTCGTTACACGTATTGCCAAATGCATTGAGGTTGACGGACATCATTTTGAGCATTTATTGCATTAATGTGGTATTTACAGGTAATCATGCTGTAACAGAATGCGTTCTCAGAAATGATAAGTTCACAAAGGTACATGTATCACATTGGAACAACCGAAATAAAATGTTCAAACGTACCAACGTTCCGTATTTTAATTTAAAATAACCTACCTGTTACCAACTGTTCGTCTAAAATTGTGAGCCATATGTTTGTGACTATTACAGCGCCATCTATCATAAAGCGAAAAAAGTGGTACAACTAAAACATTCATATTTCTTTACCTACTACACGAATATGTAATAAAATTGGGGGTTCCTATTTAAAAAAAAAAAAAAAAGCAGTTGATATCCGTTTGACCTATGGCAGTGCCATCTAGCGGGCCAACCATAGCGCCTTCTGGTTTCCCCCTTCAAGCTAGACGAGTTGCGTTCTTTGTAGTTTTTTCGTTTGACGCTTGTATCGTGAGATATTTGGCCCGGTCACGATCAATGGACCACCCTGTATTGTAAAGAATACGAGTAGATGATGTTTTCGTTCTTTCAGTATTTACAGACTGAGTGCCGGTTTTGCTTTAGGAAGACTTATTTTAGACATTACTATCAGTGTTCTGTATTCCTTGTTCCATGTTCTGGTGACAACTGCTTCTCTTTTCATGTTAGCTTGTTTGATTTTCCCCACCCTTTTTTGAACTTGCCTTTTTGGTCATGGCGCATGGTTTCTGTGACCAGCAGATTTTCTTGGTTTGGTATGTTATGTTATTCATAGTATACATGGCCGTCTGTGGATGTTCATATTTTGCAATTGGTGTTATTTATATTTCCATTTATGTTCCTCTGTTTAGGGATCGCGCCAATGACACCATTCTTAAGAAAAATATTTTTAAAGTTTGTATGATCAAAGGTTGTGTTTCCTACTTATAATGTTTACAGTATAATCTCTGAAACAAAGCAAAAAGGCGAATCCCATCTGCTGAATGAGCTAATCAGTTTGCTGTACACTTAAGAGGCTCTGAGCACTATGGGATTTGTACGCTTAAGACAGAAAAACAAAAATTAGGGTGTTGTAGTTATTGACTTATGGTATTTAGTTTGCCATTGGTGCATCTCCAAAACTTAGTTACCCAAAATGGGGATAAAACTCAGTGACATATAGTTTTGGTGTTCCAACCCTCGGCAACTGCATCTTTGAGATGCAAGCTGTAGTCACTTCTGAGTTCACTCACGGAACACATTGACTGTTATTCTTCCTGCTGGTAGTATAACGGAATCTTGACAACAAAACAGAATAAGTATTGCAACTCCGTGACCAATGAGTTACTTGCTGGATGACACAGAATTATCCTCCTATATTCACTTGATTTCTGATGTCATACCCATTGAATAATCTTGTGATTTTCACTTACGCAATGACATAAGTTTATCGATTTATGATTTTGAGCCCATTAATGTCATTCCACACTGACATTTCAGCTAATCTCATGTTTAATATTGTGATTTATCTGTCCTAGCTACAACTTGGGCAGTAAGTGTGAGGTCAGTATTGCAACACTTTGCTAGCTCTGAGGAAACCTGGTCATCCATAAAGTAAAGGCTGCTTTGACTCATGGTTCCAATCTCACTGAAGGCCAGATTTTTAGCTGTTTTGCAATAGAGCTACAAGCAGCCACACTGATGTTCAATAAGCAAATCTTAAAAAAACTTTCCATCAAAAGTCGTCTTGATACTTCCAATATTTCATAGTATAAGAACGAGAAGCTTATGATACTGCACACCTGATAATGGCTCTTCCCACTTCTGTGACATAATGTTTAGTTTTTGTGAATGCACAGTTTTATTTATGAAAGCAAGCACTGCGGAGACTACAGCCATTATCAAATCCATGAAATGAATTCGCAGTTGCGAATAAGGACTACTATCAGCTGTAGAATGGAATGACGACAATGAAAATTTGTGCTGGACTGGGACTCGATCCCAGATTTCTCGCTTATCGCGAGCAGTCGCCTTTCCATTTGACTATCTGTGAACGATTCACGGCCAAACCCAAACTTCCATATATCGTCGATCATGCGAATGTGGGCAATCGGCTTTCAAGTACAACATCTGACCTGTACAGGAACATGCATAATGGATGTACGAATACAGGTCGCAGACGACATATGGAAGTTTGGATCTCACCGTGAGTTGTGTACAGATAGCTAACTGGAAAGGCGACGGCACGCGATAAGCGAGAAATACGGGTTCATTCCATTCTACAGCTCATGGTAGTCCTTACTCGCAGCTGAGAATTAATTTGATGAAAGTGAGTAAACTCTTACTAATTCATGATGATACAAACACAGTCATATTACAGATACATTATGTTCTACTGGAAAAGTTTATGGTGATCAGGTTATTGTGTTATGTTTTATTTCATTTGTATTGGAAGAAATCATATTTTGACAGGTTATTTTCATTTGTGTGTTGAACACGATAATAAACATTAAAGAGAAATTAGTCATAAACAGTATATAGCCTCCTCAGATTATCGACAACAGTCTGGCAGTGCTCATGTCGTTTACCAGTTGCACACATAGATATTTATTTGTCCTGAGTTAAATAAGTCGTGAAACCAGGTTTGAAGTGCATCGTCATCCAGAAACAAATTTTCTTGACAGTTAAACAATAACAAGAGGAAAAGATAACATTTGAGGGCATAAGTTCAGATAAATAAGTGTGTGTGGGATTACTCCTGAAACAAAGTCATGGATAGTTTTGTTTGTGAAATCAGCAAAGTGTGTTATTGTGTAGTAGTATCACATGATGCAGTTTTGTCAGTCGTTTTCCATACACTGTGACCAAAAGGTTTCTCAGTTGTTGGCAACAAATACCAGCTATGATGCACATCCCCAGGGAGGAGACCATAGTGCATGACGCCATTTTTGAGCCACCAGATGAAAAATAATATGTTCACACTAACCTTTGCTCCAATATATTTTTTGTCAGGAATCAGCCATCAGTTTCTTCTTAAGAAGTTAACATAAAAGCATCATAACTAGTCGCCGATAGGAATATAGTGTAGGACTGTCCAACAAGTGAGTTGATGATGTTCAAGCAGGAATGTAGTAGTAGTGTTCCCTTTGATTTTTGTTGCTTTGAATGAGAGTTGCAGCACTCCTAAAACAGACTTCTTAACTTTGCCTATTCAAATAAAATGTCACGCTATGGTCAAATGGACACAGTTCAACACATATGTCGGCTATAGGGACTAACTAAATGTGGAGTATCATTCATTCCAGAACGTTCTTTCTACAAACAAGAAAACTCTTTTCTAATGTGCTTTGACCAAAAGCACTCGCTCCACACTAGGGATGGGCAATTTTTTAAAAATATCGTTATATACTGTATCGGTATTTACCTGCCAGGGTAGCCCAGAGTGCTAACGCGCTGCCTCCTGGACTCGGGTAAGAGCGCCGGCCTCGGTCGAATCCGCCCGGCGTATTAACGACGAGGGCTGATGTGCCGGTCAGCCTGAATGCGGTTTTTAGGCGGTTTTCCTTATCCCACTAGGTGAATACCGGGCTGGTCCCCATGTTGCACCTCGGTTACACGGCTCGCAGACATCTGATCACTTTCGCACTATTCCATGAATTACACTCGATGCAGACAGTTGGGGGTACACTAATTCCATACCGGGGGATACGGGGTGGTGGCAGGAAGGGCACCCAGCCACCCTTTAACCATTAACATGCCAAATCCGATTAACAATGGTTGACCCTGCGTAACTGCGGGAGAAAGCTCAAGCGATAGAACAGAATAAAAACTGTATCGGTATTTATAAATTACACCACTATTATCGAGACAAAAGGATCGAAATTTTGATATATCAGTCAATACTTTCAATATATACAGAAATTTAAAAAACTGATCGAAGTCACAGAAATGATTAACAAACATTTAAAAATTGACAAATACTCTATTACATCCAACATTAACCAGTAAAAGACACACAATGTACTATAAAATCAGTTATTTACAAAAAAAACTAATCAATTAAACCAATAATCATCACCAACAGACATTAACAGAACTCTTTGTGTAATATGTTCCCTTGTCAGTTGGCTTGTGTTGTCTGGCACAAACAAGTTTATTAAGGAAGTCACTCTTTTGGACGAAACAGAAGAGGTTTGTCATATAAAGTCTCTCTGAGAAATTTCTGACAATACAACTCGAAATGACGTCTAAACGTTTCGGGCAACAGTGTCCATTTTCCGTTAAATACCAGGGCAGTAATGTGTGTGATTTTGGTGCTGGATATACGTTACGTTTACAGAGCATCTATATTTTCTTGATCCAGACAATCAGGGGGTAAGAGAATCGCACATTCTACCATGTAATTGGGTGTAGGGAGTAACAACTTCCACCATCCTCACATAGTGCTGTCACTAAATGTGTACCTTTTGCACCTTGTATCTATCATTTACAACAGTAGAAATTACACTCAGAAGTAACAAGAGTTCATGAATCTGCAGTATAGACACATTCATGTTCAAATCTGGTGCTCATTTGCAGTACTGAATATGAAATTAAATTAAGCCCATTGTAAGACATTTACTGTCAGCTTGCGAAGATCGGTAGAAGTTGGAATGTGCAGGAAATCTGCTGATGCAAACGACTATGCCTATGAATAAAAAAAAAGCAGACGATAAAAATATCGGTTTTGATATTCACTGCAGTATGTCGATTAATCTATATATGGATAAATTTAAAATAGACGATAAATATTGATACTCTATTTAAAAAATATCTATACCGATATTTTTTCCATACTCGCCTCACATACTGTACAAATGATACGAGCTGTCACCACTGCCTTCTCCTCTATTAAACCCAAACTGAAGAATATGCCGCAATGTTTAGACCTTATTCCACTTTCGACTTCATTACACAACCATCAAACACCTTTCACAAGTTTCAAGTTCGAAAAGTCCAATACATAATTGCAAAACAAATACTAGAACTTCAAACAATAAAATGAGAGGTGACAGATAAACTCATACCGTCACGCTACAGTCAGCTGGTCGAATGGCGCCAGATGTGGTGTGTTGCCAGTAGCTGGTAGCCCAAGACCACTATAAGATGAGGGACCTCTCGAACGTGAGCTGTTCTGATCTTGATGCAGGCACGAGTTGTTTTGTGGAATTGTTTCTGGAAGTTTTTGCTATTAACAGTGGGTCACAGAGTGAAATAGAGTACCTTTGAAGATCCTTCAGACTGATAACTTTAACAGAGAGTCGAAATACGTTTTAAAAAAGTAAGGGAAGGAGTGGACTTGAACTCGAGACTTCGTGTCCACGTTATGTGACGTTTGCCAACAGACCACAGGCTTCAGAACACAATACAAAAAACACACTTAAAGTAAATATTCAAACTAAGCCCAATTAAGCAATGTATCAATTTCAGCAAAAATGTATAACTCTTGTTACATATAAATGTACAGTCCCTAAGAAACAAAGTCAGTGAACTACAGTACTGGTTGGAGGAAATTAAGTGTGACATTCTCTGTGTGAATGAACATTGATTTAAAAGTGCAGAAATAAGCTTATTTGTATCATTTGGCTACTCACAGGCAACAAGTTAATGTAGACCAAACAATGCTCATGGTGAAGTGTCCATTTATATAAAAAAATTTGAATCTAAAATATTCAATCATAGATCTCACTAGCCTGTCTGTTGAAGGACTTTTTGAACTATCTGCCTTGGCTATACACCCTCAGAAACTCATTATTGCAACAGTTTACTGACCACCAGCTTCTGATGAAGAGATATTTGCAGAAAAACTCTCTGAGTTAATTTTACTGACTGCCAAATATAAGCAACATAAAACATTTATCACAGGAGACATTAATATAGATGTAAGAATAAAGAGAAAAATTGTGGTACACTTCCTAAATGTCATAAGATCAATGAATTGCTACTGCTTACATGAAAAACCGGCCAGAATGGACGCATGCCTTGACAAAATACTTAGCAAAGTGTGTAGGAATCAAGTAGAGTGGGATAACATCAAATTAGAACTATGTGACCATCATGGCATATGGCTCAAACCTAGAAATCTGACACTTGATGATACCAGGATGCTAACTACACATAGAGCTCTCAAGGAAGAGAATATTGAAGAAATGAACTGAGTAGAATAGAGTGGGCTAGAATACTAACCATCGACAAAGATATAAATGAAAGCTTTTCTGCATTCATATACCATATAAAAAATTACATTAGACAGTAACTGCCCTCTTATTACTAAGAGATGTAATCCTAACAATATGCATAAACCACAACACACAAAAAAGTGGTACCCCCTGCTCCTCAATAAAATCAGAATCCTTCTACTCATGCTGAAGGACAAAATTGAAGGCAATCAAGAAAACAAGAATAGATACATAAACTTGGAAAAATATGCAAATCTAAAATTAAAGCAGCAAAACTGAAAGCAAATTAAGAGTATATTTTAAATTCTAAAAACAAATGTAAAGCTGCCTGGAACATAGTTAAAAGTGAGATAAAAATGGGAAAGGAAGAAATCAGTAACCCAATTAATTGTAACACTCTCAAAAAACACTTCATAAATTCAGTAAATACCCATTTACGAAAAAGTGATTATTTAACTGATGTGGAATCTTTTCTTTTGCAATCACAGAATAAAACAGACAAATGATTTATCTGGAGTAGAATGACTGATACAGATATAAATAACTGTGTAAACAAGCTGAACAACTCTAGAGCAGAAGACTACTATGTATTCAGTAACTTTGTGATAAAGGCAATAATTAAGGCAGTTAGAACTCCTCTACTCTATCACACAAATAAAATCCTTGATAATGGCATTTTCCCTGGTTGCCTTAAAATTACAGTTACACTCCCCATATACACAAGGATGACAGAGAAATACCAGATAACTATAGACCAATATCAATTGTCCCTATACTGGCCAAAATCGTAGAGAGCTGCTCACACACACAGATTTACATGTATTTTGAGAGCAATAAATTACTTAATGACAGCCAGTTTGGATTTAGAACTAATCAGTCAACCATAAAAGCTATTGAAAGTCTGATAACTGAAATCCACAGTGCATTTGAAAGGAAACTGACCACTCATAGGCTTAAGCAAAGCATTTGATTCAGTATCATATTAGATAATTGTTAAAAAATTAGAATATAATCGTATTGCAGACAAACCACTTAATTTGATTAAATCATACCTAAATAACAGGCAATGGTTAGTGTATGTGAACAATGAAAGATCACAACTAACGAAAATTAAGAGAGGAATTACACAGGGCTCTGCTCTTGGACCATTCCTCTTTATTATCTATATTAATGACTTATCAAACTATATAGCCTGCAAAATTGTTTTATATGCTGATGATATGACTATGGTCCCCCCCAGGTTAGAGTATGCAAGACATGGTAGTCAAAAATAATGAACTTTTTGAAAAATGAAGGGTATGGTGTATTGCTAACCAGTTATGTATAAACAACACAGAAACAAAGGAAATTTATTTTAATCTGAAGGTACAGAAAGAAGTGAATCACAGTATCAAACTACTGGGGCTTAAAATAGACCAAAGGCTGTCATGGGATGACCATACCAGCTATTTGACAGACAAATTTGCACATGTGATATTCCTGCTGTATAAACTAAAATATTCTCCCAGTAAAACTTTATTGATGTTTTGCTACTATGCATTCTTTCAGTCACAGCTAGAATATGGGATTCTGTTATGGGGTAATTCAACAGGCACAAACTGTGTATTCAAACGGAAAAAAGCAATGAGATGTATACAAGGATGAGGTCCAAGAGAAACCTGTAAGGAGCACTTCAGCCTATTAAACGTAATGACCCTCCCAAATCTCCATATGTATAACTGCTTAATATATGTAAAAGAAAATATACTACAGAGAATGAATTTACATTTGCACAGCACTGGAAACAACTACATGCTTGATGTATCGTATTCTAGGCGGTCACTGACACACAACAGTCACAAACGCCTAAGTCTAAAGTTATTTAACAAACTACCACAATTAGTCAAAACCCTCATTCTCTTTAAATTTAAGGAGGTATTACACATGTGGTTTAAAAATAAATCAACTACTCAAATGAAGAATATCTTGGAAGTAATATGGAAGGAATGGATAAACAATGAAATAATATAACTATCATTAACTAAATGTGTAAAGCTGTATAATTACTTTTTGAATGTAAACGCTATAATGATTATTACTGAAATATTCTGATAGTAAGAAGTTTATATATTTATATATATTTATGTATATGTAAAATGATGATGTAAGTCAAATGTAAAAATTATTAACTCCTAAAATGATGCATGTATATATATATATATGTATATATATATATATATATATATATATATATATATATATATATATATATATATATAATGTATAAAGTAAAAATTAGTAATAACTATACTTTTATGAATATGTAAAATATATTTTGATGAAGCCAATTGCATCGTAAACATGCTGAACGACTAATAAACGAACATATGCGAAATGAGTTGTTGGATTTACCTACAAGAAAATTGCTGAAGACAGATGCAATTACACCACAGAAAATACTTAACTGATATGGAAATCAACCTGGTGCTGCAGGTTCTGCCCACATAGAAGATGATGCAACGTAAAAAGAACGTTGAATTAACATAAGGGCAGTTTGGCAAAGGGCTTTCAAAGATTGGAGGTTTTGTTTCCCAAGAAATCAAAACTAGACAAATCAGTAAACATAGAAATTCCTGCTGGTCCGATGGTTATAAGCAAAGAGAACGAAATTACCAACTTGAAGAAAGAATTGGCGACTTTACTGGAGCAAAAAACTGTAGCTATGAAGAAACCTAGGAAACATGAGGTGGCTTCCAAAACATTTGTTCTCGGTAGAAAGAATAAGTAAGGAGGTTAATACCATATTTCCTCAATGTTTTACCAAGAACTAATTGGGTGCCTGTGAAGAGAAAATAAAACCGTGCTAAGTGGTGTTCAGAGGTCGTTGCAGACGCCCTTATTTTAAGAACTTTCTCTGAAAGCGTATGCTTACTTAAAGGGAAGGAACTATCCTGTGCCTTGTCAATCAATACTTCAAAAATAGACAAAGCTGTTTAAGTGTCAACCATGTAAAAGGAAGTGCTATGCCATAAGTTTTTGTTGTACATCTTCGTCAGCTCACTCATCTGCTAAACTGTCTGTTTCCGTTCGATTCGTTATGTTGCCTTGTAAAAATCTGTTGTTCTGTGGCGAAATATGCATCTAAATTAGCAGAACAGACTTTCATTTTAGAGCTATTGAAGGAAAACATGGGTTTTGCCAGCTCTATGTTGCTTTAAATCAGCTGATTACAGTAACAGCCGAAAGAAAAATGAACAGTACAGACCGTTATGGGCCAAATACAGAGAAATATACCCAGCGGCAGAAAATGGAATGGAAAATGATAACGAATGTGTCAAAAAACAGAGCTCGTGCTGACAAATTACAGGAACCAACACTAGGGTATTTCAAGGCAGAGGAAGAAAACGCTTCTCATTTAGTTCTACGAAAATAAGCCACTTGGATGATGAGGAGCAGAGGATGAAGAGGGAAGTGGTATTATTGCGCCGTGAGCAAAGCATTGTGTGTAATTTTGTATTAATTTTATTTCTTATTATACATTTGTACTCGCACATGTCATCAAAACGGTAGTGTGTATTACAGTGCCCTTGTTTATGTTGCATGAATTTAATTTGCCATAGAACCCAACCTTCACTATTAAAGTAAGAACAGTGACTGTCTCTCACTGATCTTGCACTCTGTGGTGCATATCTGCAATAAATTGCAGTCCTCCACCTTCCTGGTACTGCCTCCAAGTCTTTGAATTACATTGACAGGCTTCACATCTTCTATATCAATACAGTCATTAGCCATGTGCGTATTTCCTTGAATTTTTCTTAGGAAGTTGCACAGATAGTAACATGCTAATACAATAATTTTTACTTTGTTGGCAGACAGTTTCACAGCCTTTGGAATAAACCAAATCTTGAAAATATGTCGAATGCATTCTCCACAACACGACATGCTCAACTCAGTTAATAATTTAAAATTCGCAGTTCTCTTTGTAATCCAGTGTGGCTGAAAGACTTCAGCAATTTTTCTGACAATGGAGATATCATTAACCCCCACATAAGTGAACTGAATTTTTCTCACTGTTTAGCAGTACATATAGTGCACAGATTTCTAGTGAATTATCAGTTAAAGCTTCTCTCAAATTAGCAGAGCCCAAAACACTTTTGCCCGAAATTCTGTCATTAATGCTGACATCAACAATTATAAATTCAGAGCTATGATCCACAACAGCCAGTAACACAATGCTGAAAAGATCATAATTGTAGCATTAGGAACCACCATGAATAGTTTTTTTAAAAAAAAAAGATTCTTCCCATCTGCTGCTCCCAAAAAATGTGGAAAATTTCGTTGATCATGAAAGCCTTGAGCAACAGCTTCCCAATCTGCTTCTGTTTCTGTAATCTACACTACAGAGTGATAGAAAATTCCATTAGTAGCCAATAGAGCAATTGTGACTATTACTATAATGCTTATAAATTACTTATTCACAGTGTATTGGTGCATAAAGAAAAAGCAGTTAATGTAAGCTCCTACTGAAACCACAGCCACAACAAAATGTTTCAGGGAAGGTACTGCTACATGGATATTTGACTTATAAAAAAACGAGACCACATTAGCAGCTATTTGCTATTAAAGCAATAAATGATATCATTTATGAAGGGCAAATAGGCACTTTTGATAGAGATTCAATCCAAATAAATCAATGTGCTGCACCTACAACTGCAAAACAAAATACATCAATTGACAATCCAGTGATTTACGAGTATGATCAAGAGGACATAGCAGAAACAAGTACAAATAAAAGTGTGTTTTCTTCACAATGTATATGAAAATGGTGTACTGAATGTATTTTTAAACATTTTTTGATAAATAAATATTACACAAAAACAAACGCAATTCCAACATTAAATATATCTTTCCTTATCATTACGTAATGTTTCAGGCATTCTGTAATAGCTATGCACATTTCCATGATGTTCAGACTTATTGACTGTGGTGATATTGCACTAATGAATTTCAGTCAGCAAATGAATCTCCTGTAGCCACGTAATGTAATATAACTGACACAGGGTGACTTGCAGGAATAGTCCTTATTTTTAATTTAAAATGTAAAAGAGCAAAAGTACATCAAATGAGCGACAGTCCATCTCCAACCAGAATTTCGATAATCATTTGGCTCGCTTACCTCAGCTCTCTTAGTAAATTTTCCCGTCAGACTTCCTCTCTTTTTATACCACTCCTTCATCCATATACCGCTTTTTCTTTTCCATATGCAGCGCAAAGCCAGGCCAAGAGCCAAATAACAACTGGCGTCCCTATCGGTCATGTTTGCATTTCCGAAACTTGACACTAAGTTTGTGCAGTGTCGATTCACTGTGTAAGGCAATCCGTCAATTTTTGCACAATATCATTGTGCAATATTATAGACAGTCTAGGAACACCTCACGTATCACACATCGGCAACTCATATGTTGCTCACATATATGTGAGCGGATGTATGGGACATACATAAGAATGGTTGCACAGCTATTTTCGCGTCACTTTGCCCGAACTGTGATGCAAGTCCTCCATAAAGATCACGAAGGAAACGCCATCGAACTGATTAACGGTTTCCATGTGTTGAACTCGATGTACACCCAAGATCAGAAGCGCCCCTAGTAAGTGGTTATGTTTTAAACCTCAGATATCAAGAAAATATCCTGAAGAAGCTTTTGGAAATACGCCCAAATATTGCAAGAAGGATTTGTTAGATCCATAAATTAACTTCTTGGACTTTTCACATATGTGAAAAAGGTTGGGGCAACACATCATGACTGTCGGATTGAAACAAGGTTGTCTTGAAAGTTTCTTTTCTAAAATTCGTGGTCATGGTGTCTTTTGTAATAATCCTACACCCTTCTAGGTAAAAAATAAAATTCGTCTACTAATACTGACTGGCAGTGTGACAAATGCACCATTGTCACGTGGTACTTCTGTTGTAAAGGACAGAGATTAAAATTCTGCAGAAGAAGCTGTGGGTGAATTAGAGAATTTTATTTCTAGTGTGGTATGCAACAAAGTATCTGACATGTCGTGTCACAATACTTCAGACGAGAAAGACTTGCTTCAAGACAGTAATCGTTGTGATTCACCGAGCTCCAGTGAATAAAATACTTGACATACTCTCTAAATGCCATATGTCAGAAATAAACCGCACAAAATTGTAAAAATTTCACCATAATCATTTGCTTCAACATCAAACACGAGTGACGATCATCTATTTCCAAGCGTTGTCATCAGTTGTTTTACCACCAAACATTTCCTTTCGAATACTTCAAATGCTTTTTCTTTCGGAGCATCTTGAGCCCCATAACTGAGACGGTCAAAATTGAATGAAAAGAGACATGAAAAACTGTTTTACGTGTGTGATTCCCGTTAGCAAATGCACGATCCTGCTCACACTGACTGCCAAGTGACATGACACACTGCTGGCCAATGAGAACATACTTTCGAGAATAGACTACAATTGTGGATTATGTACCTTGCATAAAGCCGGATTCACACATGCATCTAAATGAAGACACATCTTGTAACTTCCTGGTGTGGCTCCGTGAGCTACCATTCACACAGGACGCCACAAATTCCATGTTGTTGCACAGCTTTCAACATGGTATCAACTGAAAATACAGGGTCACCATTACTGAACTATATGAAAAAAAACGTAAAGTAGTTACAAACTAAGGCGTGGACACAATTTATTCAATATGTAAATGTCGCTGCAGATGCTCGGTTTAGTTTATTACATGTTCGATATGCCCGCCATTATGACCGATGATGTGGCGCAGATGGACAGAGTTATTCTGCATGGCCCACTGAAGTGTCGGAACGTCGATGCTGTCGATGACCTTCTGAATAGCTGTTTTTAGCTCAGTAATGTTTTTGAGGTTATTGCTGTACATCTTGTCTTTAATTTAGTCCCTCAAAAATCTATCACGTGTGTTCAGATCCGGACAATATGGCGGTCAATCGAGGGCCATGCCAGTGGCTTCCGGGTACCCCAGAGCCAGAATGCGGTCCCGAAAGTGCTCCTCCAGGACATCAAACACTCTCCCGCTTCGATGGGGTCGAGCTCCGTCTTGCATGGACCACATTTTGTCGAAATCAGGATCACTTTGGATAATGGGGATGAAATCATCCTTCAAAAGCTTCACATTCTGTTTAGTAGTCACTGGCAGTCACGGAGTATTGCACCGATTATTCCGTGACTGGACACTGCACACCACACTGTCATCTGTTGAGGATGAAGGGACTTCTCGATCGTGAAATGCGGATCCTCAGTCCTCCAAATGCCCCAATTTTTCCCATTGGCAAACCCATTCAAATGAAAGTGGGCTTCATCGCTAAACCAAACCATACTAATTCCCATCGTGCCCCTCAGCCAACTACGCAGTTTGAGCGTCCTAACACAAACCATTCAGAAGTTATGACGATTTTATTGCATGTAGTTCAATAATTGTCACCCTGTATACAGGCGTCATAAAAGTTGCAGTGCAGGTTGTAGCGTTAAAGCTGTAACAAGAGTTAAATAAGCTACAGGGAAGACGAGGTACAGCGGTTTTACTCGAAAATATATTTCGTGCAGGGATAAATCAGGGCCCACTAACACATTTATGATATAAATAACATTCATAGACGAAAAGGCTGTCTCCTGTGGTAAACCAACCAACAGCTGGCTTGTAAGTATCATCTGCAGATACTCCACTCTTCCAGGAACCTGATTGTATTACCCTAAATGTAGGTATTTCTAATGACTAATTTTTAGTTAAAAGCTGCCACATCACACTCCTGGGCTATTCCCCACAAATAGCCTACAATTTATAGAGTGCCTGGTCTCACGAATCACAAAATTTACATGATTCGTTTTTTTGTTAACATTTTAAGTTTGTTTATAAGTTGCATCTCTTAAGCTGTTTCACTGAAAACAGGGAGTACCACACATGAAACGGTATTGCAACTGTGCTATGCCACTAGCTGTGGTGACAAGTTCATTGCATGTGTAAACCCAGCCTAACTCCTTAAGCAGATGTCTGCCAGAAGATCATAGATGAACACCACATATCATTCTTACAGTACATTTTTGAGCAATGAAGACACTCTTTCATAGAGATGAGTTATCCCAGAACATTATTCTATATGACATTATTAAACGAAAAATATTTCAGCTTACCAACTGATTTATTTCTCTCCTACATTTACAATGATTCAAAGTGCGAATGCAGTTGAACTATATTCTTTTATGAGTTCAAAAATGTGCTTTTTCCGTTTTAAACCCTCATTAATATGGACACCTAAAAATTTTGAAGTTTCCATCCTGGTTGTTGTTTCCTTGCGATGTGTGATACTTATCGTTAGTGTATTACCTCTAAATGTGCAGAACTGAATGTGCTGTGTCTTTTTAAAATAGTGTCTGAGACTTTTCACAGGAAACTACTCATAATACTTATAAGAATATTATTTACAATTTCTTCTGTCGCTGTTTGAATGTTTGGATTCATTACAATACTTGTTTCATCTCCAAAGAGAACTAATCCTGCTTGTTGTATATTAGACAGAAAGTCTTTTAGATATATAAGAAATAATAGTGGACCTAAATTGAGTCATTGGGACTCCACATGTGATTTCTCCTCAGCTGGAAGAACCTCAACAGCTAACATTGGTTGAATTATTAAGTATATTTTGCTGCATTGGTTGACTGCCATCAGTTCCACAAAATCTCAATTTATCAAGGAGAATATTGTGCATCATACAGTCAAATGCCTTAGACAGGTCACAGAAAATACAGGCAGATGCTGTTTTGCTATTTACTGCCTGTAAAATTTGGTGAGTGATAGTGTAAATGGCATTCTCAGCTGAGCAACTCTTCTAAAATGCAGCTGTGATTTACTGAAGATATTGTTATTGCTCGTATGGGCTACTATTCCACAGTACATCACCCTCTCAAAAATTTTGGAAAATGATGTCAATAGTGAAATGAGTCAATAGTCATTGACATCTCTCCAGCCAACTTTCTTATAGAGGGGTTTAACAATGACATATTCAAAACTCTCTGAAAAATTCTCTGACTTTGTGATGCATTACGTATTTCAGGAAAGACAGCACTCACTAATGAGAACAAGTCTTTGACACTCTGTTGGAAACACCATCAGACCCAGATAAGCTTTTATTTTGGGGGGAATATATAATTTTCTTATTTTAGAAGAACTGGGTGAGTTGCTTTTTCAACATACTCCTTTGATTTTTCCCTAGAGTTGCTTCTTCCTATACTTTCTTCAACATTTCAGAAATGATAATTAATGTACCTTCTACATGTGGCTGATCATTTTTGGCATTTCCATTTTAATCAATACTGATGTCCTCCTGCTCTGTGGTCTGTTGTCCTGTCTCTCATTTCACTATATTGCATACAGACTTGGGGTCTGTTGCCATAATTAATGATTTCTGACATTCCCAACCCAATGGGCTGTTTTTGTCTTTCTAACTGAAATAGTAAACAATACGTTTCTACTGTATCCCTTAATCTTAGCTAAGCTTTTTATGTACGGATGGTGATAGTCTGTTGTAGAAGCCTATGAAACAGGAATCAACAACGTATCACTCATATGAGATACAATGTCGTAGAAACACACAAAATTTCTAATTTTCATAGCACTGTGCAAATAAATCAGATACAGAGTACCACAACAGTCAGTTCTTCAAACCTGATCTTGCTTCCATCCTTTCTTTGTAAAATGTCTGCTTATGCATTTCTTCTCTGATTGATTTCAGCTGAGTTATATTATAAATTTGACTCTTTTGTAATTCTAGAAAGGTACTTTCTTTAGCCTTATGTCATGTGCTAAATTCTGATGCATGTCATACTACTATATTAAAGTTGTTTTAATAACCTCACAGAAAAAAACACACACACCCACAGTAGTTTTCACAGACAACACATATATTCTGGTTAAAGAGTTGAGGTTGGGTTGTTTGGGGGAGGAGAACAGACAGCGAGGTCATCAGTCTTGTCAGAGTATTGAAGGATGGGGAAGGAAGTTGGCCGTGTCCTTTCAAAGAAACCATCCCAGCATTTGCCTGGAACAATTTAGGGAAATCACGGAAAACCTAAATCAGAATGGTTGGATATGGGATTGAACCATCGTCCTCGCGAATGACAGTCCAGTGTGCTAGCCACTACGATACCTCACTTGGTTCCTGGTTAGAGACTTGATGATGAAGACAGAATGCAGGAAATAGAAGGAGTTGTAAAAGATGATTCCACACAGTGGTTCAAAACAGGCTTATAATAAATTCTGTAAAGAAAACAAATTTCACTCTGCACAGAAAATCCACCGTATGACACCAGTTTTCAACATCTATGTAAAATGTGTCTCATGGGTGAATAAGAAAATTTTTTTTAGGAAAAATAAAATTTGTAAGTAGGCTGTTTAGGTTTTTTTATTGGTAACGCCACCTCTGTATGAAAATCACTGGCTGTGCTGTGTGCAGGCTGTGGCTGCTTTGCATTGTTGTAATACTCGCCATTTTAGTGTTAGGCAGCTGGCTGTGAACAGCGCGTAAAAAGATTCAAACTACTGAAGGCACTATCTACTGATAGGCATAGTTAGCAAATGAAAGATTTTAATAGAGAACAAACAATGTATTTACCTTAATAGTCATAATATATATAGCAGATCATGACAAATTACAAAACTCCGCCATCTCTCTCCCCACATCCACCACTGCTGGCGGCTCATCTCCAACTGCGCAACGCTACGCGCTGTTCACAGCCAGCTGCCTAACACTACAATGGCGAGTATTACAACAATGCAAAGCAGCCACAGCCTGCACACAGCACAGCCAGTGATTTTCATACAGAGGTTGTGTTACCAATAAAAAAAACCTAAACAGCCTACTTACAAATTGGATCTGTATCTGAATAAATTAAATAGAAATATAAATTTACTCATATATGCTGTAAGAATCTCAAGGTAAAATACGAAATGTGTATCAGTGGAAACAATGTACCATGGAAATATCCAGTCCCAACTGATAATAATCTTTTGGAGCATCTCTTTAGCTAGCAGAAAATCCTTTAGATGACAGAAAATAGTGTCAGATTAATAAAACAAGCTAAATATGAAGACTTCTTTAGACTAATACAAGGGGTGGTAATATGATCGGACGGTTTTCGCCACCGCTCGTTTGAGCGAGTAGGTGGTGTGAGGTGGGGGGGATAGGTGCGTTTCAGAGCCTACATGTGGACAGTTTAGTAGCCATTTAGCAGTGGTCCGTTGAGCATCGCGTGTCTGTTGTCGAGGCGTAAAAAATGGCGATTCCTATATTGCTGTGCAGTAGCAGTTCCGTAAGAGTTTTAATTTAGGTCCATGAGGAAAAGTTTCGACACACAACACAATTATGCTGTGGGTGAGTAACTTCAGAGGTACCGGTTTAGCGTTGAAACGGAAGTCGACAGGCTGTCCAAGGTCAGCCTGGACGCCAGAGAATATCGATAGACTAAGAGAAGCTGTGGAAGCCAGTCCTCACCAGCCGACCCGTAAACAAGCTGCTGCTTTGCATGTATCTGAGCGCTCAGTAAGACGAATTTTGCGTTCGTTCTGCACTTCCATCCACACAAAAGGGCTATTGTTCGACAGTTAATGCCCAATGACAATGCAAAGCAAAAAGCACTATTAGAGCAAATGATTGATTTGATGACAGATGAAAAAATTTTCATGATTAGCGACGAGGCGCATTTTCATCTGGACAGTTATGTAAACAAACAGAACTTTCGTTATTGGTCAGCTACAAATCCTGAAGAACTGCTTGAATGTCGTCTGCATAGTCCTACGGTCACTGTGTGGTTTGGTGTAACAAAAACTTGTGTCATTGGGCCATACTTCTTTGAAGAGGGTGGTCAAACTGTTACAGTCAATTTGCAACGTTATATGTTGATGGTACAAAACTTCCTGATCCCCAAACTTTGGAGAAAACGCTTAGTGTGCAGTAGAATGCTGTTCCAGCAGGATGGGGCAACTGCCCATACAGCCAATGAGGTGATGGACTTTTTGAAAAGTAAGTTTCGTGGCAAAGTAATCTCGCGTTCTGGGTATATTGCATGGCCAGCACTCTCCCCTGATCTGAGTGTCTGTGATTTTTTCTTGTGCGGTTTCTTGAAATCAAGAGTCTACATAATCAAGCCCCACACATTGGATGAACTTAAGGTGGCCACAACTCAAGAAATGGCCAACCTGTCTCCTGCGGTGTTAGGAAAGCTGTTTGACAATTTTGGTGTGAGACTGGAAGAGTGCTTCATCATAGAAGCGCACCATTTGAAGGATGTCATCATCAAATCTTAAACTGATGAAATCGGTTGTTCCAATGTTATTTTCTTTAATTTCCATTAGCACCGTTCTGTAATAACCAATAAAACACTTTTTATCACTCTTAATATATGTGTTATTTGTACTTTAAAATCATCAGATCTTTTTTACACTCCCTGTATTGAAAAATCTCAATATACTGCCCCATCTTATTTATACAAGAGGGGACTTCAAAAAGTAAGTTACACAATATTATGGCAGACCATGTAACTTTTACTGAATGCTATACTACACTTCAAGGTGACACTGATACATAACACTATTTATCAGGTTGGTAACCAAGCCCCTGTAAACAATGGTTGGAACCTTCTACCAGACTGCCAGTTCCTTAACGATACAGATCAACTTGTAGGTCATGATGCCATTCGAGAAGTGCTGAGTGAACATCATAATAATTTAAAACCTCCCCTCCCCATCCCCCCCCCCCCCCCCCACACCACTTAGATGTTCTGCCTCAATTGCTAGGACATTGTTCTCTGTGGTCAAAGTCGACTGCCTTCCTTCCTGATCAGCAGCACCCCTATATGTGCAGCCTTGGTCAAACTGTCGCCACCATTTCATTATGGCTGGACACAACATTGTACTTGGTCTGTATACCGCCAGAATTTCACAGTGAAACTCTGAGCAATTTAGGCTTCTGCCTATAAGAATTATACTGTCCTGCGTACTTCAGTTTTGGAGCACATTTCAGTTTTCATGCATTTCAGTCCTACACTGTGATGCACCTGTTCTCCATACCGCATTAGAACAGTGTCTGCAAATAACATGGAACATATATTCCCTTGTGGCAATGTGCTACACTTCAAAATGTTCAAATGTGTGTGAATTCCTAATCGACCAAATGCTGACATCATCGGTTCCTTGACTTACACACTACTTAAACTAACATAGGCTAGGAACAACTATCTCTCTCTCTCTCTCTCTCTCTCTCTCTCTCTCTCTCTCTCTCACACACACACACACACACACACACACACACACACACCACACCCATGCCCGAGGGAGGACTCGAAACTCCAGCGGGAAGGGCCTTGCAGTCCAAGACATGACGCCGCAGACCGCACTGCCACTCCGCATGGCTGTGCTAAACTTCTTGCGCAATGGTCTTCACATGCGACAACATATAAACTTACTTTCTGTAGTCCTATGTATCTACGAAACACAAATCTTCTCAAAATGAAGCACCTTAAACAAGAAGTTTTTGTCACTGGGTAGAGGGTTTCTCAGACAAATCTATGTTTCTTTACACATTTCGAATATAATCACCTCTTCCATAGCAGCATTTTTTTCCCAAAAACGGACCAGAACATAATCTCAACAGCCATTAACAAAGCCACTCTACCATCATGCTCTGGGCCATTACTGCAAATAGGAGCTCAGTGTGGCAAGCATCCAAAATTATCGTTTTTAAGAGGCTGCCTTAAGAAAGGTTTTAAAACCGGCAAAAGGAGTGAAGAAGAACAAACAATTGTTCAACACTAGATTTCTCGGGATAAATGATCACAGGTTCTGGGGTTCGATTCCCAGCTGGGTTGGGGATTTTCTTTGCCCAGGAACCGGGTGTTGTGGTGTCCTCATCATTTCGTCATCACCCTCATCATTATTTGCAACAGTGGCTACATTGGACTGTGCAAAAAAATTGGACTATGTAAAAATTGGGACTTTGTATGGGCGCTAATGACTGTGCAGTTAAGCGCCCCAAAACCAAACATCATCATCATCTGGATAAAAGTATTTGTACACTCACTTTCAGAACATTACTTTAATTTTTTGAATTCGGCGAAAAAAAAAGTATACATCATAGGTCTCCAGCTGAAAAAGATTCATTGGTAGAGACTTCAGTCGTGATTTTATGAAAAGAAATAAATTGTCCTTTAGAATGGGCCGGAAAACCACTGAAGCACACGTGGTGGGGTTTAAAAAGACACAATTAAACAAATATTTTGACAACCTGGAAGCAGTCTTCGCAAAGTATGGTTTTCTTCGCGATTGTGTTTACAACATGAATGAGACGAGCATTCAAAATGTCCCTAATAAGCTTTCTAAACGTGTTGCTCCAATAAGGAAGAGATATGTCTGGAAATCAGTGGGTGCACGAAAGGACAAATATTCACTGTTGCCTGTTCCATGAGTGCTACAGACCACCATATTCCAACCTTCTTCATTTTTGTATGGAAGTGACTTAATCCATTACTCAAAAGGTAGCTCCAACAGGATGTGATATGGCTATATCTGACAAAGGTTACATGGCTACAATAACATTTATTATATGGCTTCCTCATTACCAAAAGTTTACAAATCTCGCAGTCAAAAAACCGGTTTTATTAATCTTGGATAATCAGTCTCCTCTACAAGGCTGGAGGCTATTTTGTATGCCAAAGATATCTGCATACACATGCTACATTTGCCATCCCATAGCAAGAATAAGACACAGCCACTTGACTGTAATTTTTTCAGGCTTTTTAAGGCAGTTTACAACATCTCCCATTGTAAGTGAAATCTGCTCATCTAACTTCTTCAAACTCATAATGTGCTACTTGCCATGCTAACTCCTCTCCCAGTACATCCTCTTTTTCTGCCAATCTTACATCGATTGCGTTCTTGCTACCACCGGAGAAAATAATTTCACTTCCAAAAGTTCAAATAAAATGGAAGAGTTTGAAAGGGCATTCATCATAGTTGTTAACTTCCACCCCTTGTAAGGCAATCTAGGAGGAGGAATCTGATGAAAAGAAGACGTTAGATGAGGAGAAGAAAAAGAAAGCCCTTCATAGATCGAGTAAAAGAACACTTATAAGCCAAAACATTATGACCACCTGCTTAATGGCGTGTTTGTCCGTCTTTGGAACGAAATATATCATTGATTCTGCATATCAGGAATTTGACAATTTGTTGGTAGGTTTGGGAAGGAATGTGGCATTAGATGTCGACGCACAGCTCACGTAATTCCCGTAAATAAAGGACCGCTGAATTGTGTACGCTGTGATGGTGCTCGATAGCGACACATCAGGTGAATTTGGCTGCTGAGACATCAACGTGAGTTCACCATAGTGCTTCTCAAACCAGTGTAGCACCATTCTGGTTCCGAGACATGGACAATTATACTGCTGAAAGATGACATCTCTGTCGGGGAAGACATCAAGCACGGAGGGATGCAGGTGGTTCGCAGCTGTCGGTGTATCTTCAATCACCACCACAGGTACCACTGAAGTGCAGGAGAAAAGTCTCCCATAGCATAATACTATTCCCGCCAGGCTGCGTCCATGGCGCGCTGCACGTTTCGAGCCGTCGTTTATCACGAAGATGGCGTTTGTAGAGACGACCATGAACTTAGTGTAGCAAAAATGTGAATTACATAAGGAGCCGACCCTTTTCCATTGATCAACACTCGACTAACGATGGTCTCGTGCCCATTGCAGTCGTGATTGACGATATCGTTAGGTTGGGGGTTGGGCTTTTTGGGGGAAAGGACCAAACTGCGAGGTCATCGGTCTCATGGGGTTAGGGAAAGACAGGGAAGGAAGTCAGCCGTGCCCTTTCAAAGGAACCATCCCGGCATTTGCCTGGAGCGATTTAGGGAAATCACGGAAAACCTAAACCGGGTTGTCCGGACGCGGGATTGAACCGTCATCCTCCCGAATGTGAGTCCAGTGTGCTAACCACTGCGCCACCTCGCTCGGTTGTCGTTAGGTAAACACGTGAATACAAAGGGGTGTTCTGCTGTGGAGCTCCATGTTCAACAATGAACGATAAATGGTGTGGTCTGAAAGACTTGTGCATGTACCCGCATTGTGCTCTTTCGGTAGAGATGCTACAGGTCACCATCTATCCCACTTTACCAAGCAAACAAGCCTCTTGACCCCACGTTCTGTGAAGAGTCGTACACGTCCAACAATTTAGCGCCAAATGGCAGTTTCACTGTTCTCCCTCTTTCCATAGAAGCTCATGATAGTAGCACGTGAATATTCGACCAGCTTCACCGTTTTCAAGATACTCCTTCAAAGACTCTACGTAATGGACTTCCCCATTTGCAGCCCATATCTTCGCTAGGGTGATCCTCTGTACGTGCCTACTCTGCTTACATACTTTTGTTGCCGCCTCACATGTCCGCTACGCCACCACGCGGCCCCCAACGTTGCGGTGGGCAGTGCTCATAATGTTTGGGCTAATCAGTGTAAGTTGAAATTTTCTACTGTTAAAACGACGTCGTCTTCGTCGGAACTGAAAACAAAGATGTCTCTGCATTACAGTAGCTGTGACCTGGACATGAATTTTTCGGTGCATGAAGCTGATTTAGAAGATAGTTCTCTTATAAGGACAGGAGAATTCGCAGTTGTAAAAGTCCATGGGTTGCACGTGTAATTGATATGATATTGCTGCAAGTTTTTTTTCAGATTTTTAGTAAATCAAAAAATGTGTACTTTAATCCCCACCTACCCTAAATATCAACAAATATTTATCAATATTTGTAAAATAGGAGTTCATTGTACAGGCATTGTGTTGTGCCAGCATATGATATCATTTATATACGTTGAAAGTAAAACTGAAATAGTATGCCTAAGGCTTGACCACAGCTTCAATGTGTTTCTGATTTTCTTGGAGCAATATGAAAAAAATAGAATACTCGATCAAACATTCTTAACGATACTTATTGTCTTAAAACACGTTATTTGTTTCCTAGATACAAAGTGTATTAAATTATTATTGCAAAGTCATGTTATGTTTTGTATTTACTATCTTGATCCGTATCGTACGTGAGAACTATGTACCAAATCATGATTTGCGGGGTCAATAAAGAAATGCAATGAAGAAAATCTCTCTCACGGAGACTACGAAGAAAAAAGTTAATTGAAACACGTACAGAAGAATTTAAGCTGTCTACTTTCCTCGTTCTGTAAGCGGAAGGAATATACGTAGTACATGGAAACTACTGTCTGCCATGCACTTTTGGTAGGTATGGATGTAGATGTAGTTACATTATTGAACTTCTCGATCTCAATTTTCCTTCGTAGAATGCAATTCTCTTCAGATCCTTTTGTATATTTTGGGGGGATTCTAACATGTTGGCAGGACTGAAATTGCAGTAGTCAATTGTTTACACTTTGCAGAGATAGTATTTGATGTTGTTAAGGAAAGCTGCACGTGTGTGTGTTTTTGTAAACAACGGCAAGCGTCTGTTGGTTGTTGGCTGATTATAGCTCTGTGGGTTATTGTGACAGACGGAACTTACGATGGTTTTTATGTGTACAGTGTTGTGACGGCAAAGCAAGTGCAATCCAGATTAAGTGCCCTCACGCAATTGCTGTGTGTTGTATAAGATGGCAAAGAATAAGAAGACTGCCAAAAAGAAAGGACTTTCTGAAACAACTAGGAAAGATACAGTGAAAAAGAAAGTGTTAAATCCATTTGAGGTACATGTTAATAGACAGAAGAGTAATGTCATCGGCCGGTCATCGAAAACTGATAGAGGTTTGCCTGGCATTGCAAGAGCGAAAGCCCTGAAGAAGGTAAAATATCTATTGCTAATTATATCTTATAAGGTTATTTGAAAAGATTATTATTTAGTATTTTTCTCAACTATGATTTGTAGCGTTTGTACTCATCTTCAGTGGGGAAGTGGAAGAGTAAAAACTGAAATACATAATAGAATTTGCATGTGCTTGTTGAGTGTATTAGCAATTAATCTTGGAAGAAAATTAAATGAGATGTGAATACGGGTGTATGTTACAATTTACTAGAACTGATGTATACTTTTTCTTAAGTGTCCCATGTTTTCACAGGATAAAAGTAGTGGTTATAACTAGGGAAAAAGTCCTATAAACACACCGTACTTCTGGAAACAAATACTGCCACAATGACCTATTTGTTGACAGTGTGTGTCCTTTGCCACTCGTTCTTATTCTTCTGCTCTCCCTCTTAGAGAAACTCTTGCAGACACAAATGGCTTCCCTTAGGTGTGATGACACACTTGGGACACACACACACACACACACACGTAAAGTTCACATGAGATACACAAATGCTTTTCAATGTGTCCATAGCTAGAAGCAGAAGAGATTAACGTCAGTTGAATGCCGAGGCAGTGCCTCTGGACTTAAGTGACCAATCAGTTGCTCATTAAACATTCATATTAGAGTCTGTTCTATAATATGTAGATATTGTAGTACTACCCCATTATGGGGTCGACAGAACAGACTGAAATCAGATGTTGGCTTCATTCCAAACTGTAATGACGATGTGGCATGTGGCGTCATATGGGTCTAGGCAGAGAGAGAGAGAGAGAGGAATACTGACAATATTTATTTTGCATATATATTACATTTTGGAATGTACCTTGTCCCTGACAGATTCGTCTGCAGCATAGTCAATCAAATGTGAATATGAAATGTTAGTGGTGGTGACATACGGATCTGTAGTGCAGCATTATGCTGGAAGGTGACAGTGTGCTTGTGAGTTTGTGAAGTGATATTGGACACTTCAGTTGATCCCCATTGTGCAAAAATGACATCCATTGTCTGTTAGGAAGGGAAACGCTGTCCAATAGCGGTGGTAATTTTTCAACCAGAAATTGGTAATTATACACTGAAGAGCCAGAAAAACTAGTACACCTGCCTAGTATCATGTAGGGCCACTGCAAGCACACAGAAGTGTGCAACATGACGTGGCATGGACTCAACTAATGTCTGAAGTAGTGCTGGAGGGAACTGACACCATGAATTCTGCAGGGCTATCCATAAACCCATGAGAGTATGAGCTGGAGGAGAACAGCACATTGCAGGGCATCCCAGATATGGTCAATAATGTTCATGTCTGAGGAGTTTGGTGGCCAGCGAAAATGTCTAAACCCCTAAGAGTGTTCCTGGAGCCACTGTGTAGCAATTCTGGATGTGTGGGTGTCGCAATGTCCTGTTGGAATTGCCCAAGTCTGTCGGAATGCACAAAGGACATGAATGGATACAGTTGATCAGACAGGATGCTTACTTACTTACTTACTTACGTCAGAGTCATTTCTACATGTATCAGAGGTTCCATATCACCAAACTGCACATGCCCCACTCCATTAGAGAGGCTCACCCAGCTTCAACAGTCCCCTGCTGATATGCAAGGTCCACAGATTCACGAGGTTGTCTCCATATCCATACATGTCCATCCACTTGATACAATTTGAAACAAGATGTGTCCGACCAGGCAACGTGTGTCGAGTCTTCAACAGTTCTATGTCAGCGAGGCATAAAATTTGTGTGATGCAGTCATCAAGAGTAGGCCTACATGAGTGAGCCTTTGGCTCCAAAAGCCCATATCAATGATTTTTCGTCAAGTGGTTCACTTGCTGACGCAGGTTGATGGCCCAGCACTAAAATCTGTAGCAATTTGCTTAAGGGTTGCATGTCTGTCATGTTGAATGTCGTTGGTCCTGTTCTTGCCGGATCTTTTTCCAGGCGCAGTGATGTCGGAGATTTGATGTTTTTCCGGATGCCTGATATTCACAGTACACTTTTGAAATGCCCCTATGGGAAAATCCCCGCTTAATTGCAACCACAGAGATGCTGTGTCCCATCACTCATGTGCCGACTTTAACACCACATTCAAACTAACTGAAATCTTGATAACCTGTCATTGTAGCAGCAGTAACTGATCTCGGAATGTGCCAGACACTTGTTGTCGTATATAGAAGTTGCCGACCACAGTGCCGCATTCTGCCTGTTTACATATCTCTGTAGGCCTATTTGAAAACAGATGCCTATACCATTTTCCGTGGCGTTTCAGTGTATATCCAGCAGAGAGTATGGTTCTGCGAGTCTGTCACATGTAATTCCTTCCCACATACTGATACTGAAGCTAATCTAACATCTTGCTTTCAAGATTGCTCAGCAGATTCCATTTATCTACACATGGTTATCAAGTTGTGATAATATACTTCTTCTGTCTGTGCAGATTAGCTGCTTACCTATGAACAAAGTTAATGCTTGCACTGAACTGAGTAAGCCAGAAGGTGTTCCATGCCTTCAGTAACTCTTATTCTTTGCACACTTGTTTCAGTATTATGTATTACTCATTGGTACACTCATGCTCCCATATCTGGTGTGAGGACTGTGTGAGGTCTACAGCCATCCCTTGTCCTCGTGGCTGGTTCCATACCAGAACAACATACAGAACAGTTTGTACAGATTGAATTTGCGGCATGGAAAATGCCATTCACCATACACAATGCATTTGTTCATTAACACCATTGGTTAAACCAGGGGTTGCCAAACAATGGCCTGCGAGCCAGATCTGGCGCGCGATGTCGGTTCATACATCCCACTGATTTTTTCATAAAAATGCCCACTGGACCCTCTCCAATACTGATGAAATTTTTACGGGATGTACATGTAGAACTTCCATGAAGCACTGCCAAATTACAGCTCCATAAGTAGTATGGTTGGGCCGCTAGCCACATTTCTGTAAAGGCTAGGTTTTTGACTTAAAGGAATAATTCATCAGCTATGTTTTACCATTGCTTGGTATCTGAGAGATCTGTCATGCTGAAGCTTTGTGATTCTGTTCAACTTTTTGGGTACAATAGTAGAACTAAAGATCGAATTGTGGTAAGTTCATGATAATGTGCTATCAGAGTGGCTCATAATTCTTGTCATTACAAGTTTTGACAATACCTTATCAGGTTGTAACTACTAAAAGAATAACTTTCTGAAGCAGATTCTTTATTCATCTGTAGCCTGTCAGTTTGTCAAAAAACTCTACAAATGGCACCTAGACTGGTCAATAAGAACTGAGTTGTCTAAGTTCAACATCTACCCAGAAATTTAATCAATCAGTTTTTGCTCATTTTCAAGACATGATATCTCAAAAGGGATCTCTCAAATCAGATTTTTATTGGTACCATTGAGAAGAGCTCACTTTGTTGGAACAGTGATTCTGAAGCACACTGTTGTGTAGTGAAGAGTTCAGATTTAATGTGTGCTTTTTAAATGATGTAAAATCTGTTATTGTTACTACATAATCACGTTTTTCTATGCATACAAATTATTTCAATGTGTCTTATTTTTTAGAAATTTGTATCTGGTCATTAAAATTTTTCTATGTTCTATTCCCAAATTCCGTACGAAAGTTTTCATTATTTATGACTGTTTAAGTTTCCCAGTTGAAGTATACAGAACTTTTACATTACCAAATAGTGAAAGTGAAGGCAATTGGAAGTAAAAATTGAATTGTTGTTTAATGGATATCAAAGATGTTTCAGTGTCATGTAGCATTGGCCTTTGCAGATAATTCTGCATGTCATCTGAAAACATACACACATCAACAAGACTTTAAACATATTAAAGAATTTTTCAGTAGAACAACAAGAATTACTCAAACAGAGAAGTGATATTTGTCTTGCTGAAAGTGCACAAATATGCTTTCATCACAAAGTAATACTTTCAGACAAGTATGAAGTTCTACGGATATTCTGTTGTAAGCCGTTTGGCGCAAAGAACCATTCTGTAAAAAAGGGTTTATGGGTACTTAATGTAACAGCAAAACAATTGAAGGCTGTGACAAAGAGAAATGTAAAACCTGGTCAGAAGATCTGTCCAACTCGCACAAAAAAATTTTCAGCAACAAAAGCAGAAAAATTTCAGTCATAAGGATTATACCCAACAGAATCACTTGATACATGTGTAATTGATTTTGGGGTCTCCCCTCTAAAATTTCAGGGAGCATAACAAGAGATGCCAAAAGTTATGCAAAACAGAAAATAAGTGAAACTCAAGCGGCTTCAACCCAACAGATTTTCAAATATCTAGTATGAGTAAGGCACATACTGATAGTGAAGCTGATTAATGAAATGGAAGAAAAGTTGCAATTGTCAAGGCAGCCTGAAAAATTGCAGATTTTGACATTAACACATCAAAGTTGGACTATAAAAGAGACAAGGCAAGAATTTAGTGTTTCAGAAATAATAGTAAAAGCACGTAGGAAGTTAAAGGCAGAAAATAGTGTATTAACTCTGCCAAGGAACAAATATTGCAAGAAGATTCCAGATGCTGTAAAAGAAAGACTGATAACATTTTTTTCAAAATGAAGAATTTAGCCGAATTTGCCCAGGGAAAAAGGAGTATGTATCAGTTAGAATAGACGGAAAGAAAGTTTTGATGCAAAAATACTTTCTTTTGAATAATCTGAAAGAAATGTTTGCAGCATATCGACTTCAGCATGGGCCTGAAATTGGATTTTCTAAATTTTGTGAATTGAGTCCAAAATGGTGCATCATTTTAGATGCTGCAGAAACCCACTCAGTCTGTGTTTTCTTAAGACTGATTATGCCTTTCAGCGTTCAGTCTGGAGCATAGCCCCCCTTATAAAATTCCTCCATGATCCCCTATTCAGTGCTAACATTGATGCCTCTTCTGATGTTAAACCTATTACTTCAAAATCATTCTTAACTGAATCCAGGTACCTTCTCCTTGGTCTGCCCCGACTCCTCCTACCCTCTTCTGCTGAACCCATGAGTCTCTTGGGTAACCTTGCTTCTCCCATGCGTGTAACATGACCCCACCATCTAAGCCTGTTCGCCCTGACTGCTACATCTATAGAGTTCATTCCCAGTTTTTCTTTGATTTCCTCATTGTGGACACCCTCCTGCCATTGTTCCCATCTGCTAGTAGCTATCTGTAACCTCAACCTTGTTGATAAGGTAACCTGAATCCACCCAGCTTTCGCTCCCATACAACAAAGTTGGTCGAAAGATTGAATGGTGCACAGATAACTTAGTCTTTGTACTGACTTCCTTCTTGCAGAAGAGAGTAGATCATAGCTGAGCGCTCACTGCATTAGCTTTGCTACACCTCACTTCCAGTTCTTTCACTGTGTTGCCATCCTGTGAGAATATGCATCCTAAGTACTTGAAACTGTCCACCTGTTCTAACTTTGTTCCTCCTGTTTGGCACTCAATCTGTTTATATTTCTTTCCCACTGACATTACTTTCGTTTTGGAGATGCTAATCTTCATACCATAGTCCTTACATTTCTGATCTAGCTCTGAAATATTACTTTGCAAACTTTCAATCGAATCTGCCATCACAACTAAGTCATCCGCATATGCAAGACTGCTTATTTCGTGTTCACATATCTTAATCTCACCCAGCCAGTCTATTGTTTTCAACATATGATCCATAAATAATATGAACAACAGTGGAGACAGGTTGCACCCTTGTCTTACCCCTGAAACTACTCTGAACCATGAACTCAATTTACCGTCAACTCTAACTGCTGCCTGACTATCCATGTAAAGACCTTTAATTGCTTGCAAAAGTTTGCCTCCTATTCCATAATCTCCTAGAACAGACAATAAGCTACAGCCGTAAGCTATAGATCTGGTCCTGACAACCTCTAAGAGGCGTAAACCCACACTGATTTTCATGCAATTGGTCCTCAACTAATATTCGCACTTTCCTTTCAACAGTACCTGAGAAGATTTTACCCACAACGCTGATTAAAGAGATACCTCTGTAGTTGTTACAATCTTTTCTGTTTCCATGTTTAAAGATCGGTGTGATTACTGCTTTTGTCCAGTCTGATGGAACCTGTCCCGACTCCCAGGCCATTTCAATTATCCTGTGTAGCCATTTAAGACCTGACATTCCACTGTATTTGATGAGTTCCGACTTAATTTCATCCACCCCAGCTGCTTTACTGCACTGTAATCTATTGACCATTTTCTCCACTTCCTCAAATGTGATCCTATTTCTATCATCATTCCTATCCCATTCTACCTCGAAATCTGAAATATTACTGATCGCATTTTCACCTACATTGAGCAACTCTTCAAAATATTCCCTCCATCTGCCCAAGGCATCCACAGGATTCACCAGCAGTTTTCCTGACCTGTCCAAAATACTTGTCATTTCCTTCTTACCTCCCTTTTGAAGACTGCTAATTACACTCCAGAATGGTTTTCCAGCAGCTTGACCCATAGTCTCCAACCTGTTTCCAAAGTCTTCCCAAGATTTCTTCTTGGATGCTGCAATTATCTGTTTGGCTTTGTTTCTTTCTTCAACATAACTTCCTCTGTCTATCTGAGTTATAGTATGTAGCCATTTTTGATACGCCATCTTTTTCCTTTTACAGGCTGCCTTGACTGTGTCATTCCACCAAGCTGTTTGTTTCATCCTACTTTTACACACCACTGTTCCAAGACATTCTTTAGCCACTTCTAGTACTGTGTCCCTGTACCTTGTCCATTCCTTTTCCAATGACTGTAATTGACTACATTCAACTAACTGGTACCTTTCTGAGATCGCTGTTATGTACTTGTGCCTGGTTTCCTTATCCTGAAGTTTCTCCACTCTTATCCTCCTACATATAAACCTGACCTCCTGCACTTTCGGCCTCACAATCCCAATTTCACTGCAGATTAAATAATGATCAGTGTCATCAAAGAATCCCCTAAATGCACGTGTGTCCCTCACAGCCTTCCTGAATTCCTGATCTGTTGTTATATAGTCAATGACAGATCTGGTTCCCCTGCCTTCCCAAGTATACCGGTGAATGTTCTTATGTTTAAAAAAGGAGTTTGTGTGTACTAAGCCCATACTGGCACAGAAATCCAAGAGTTGTTTCCTGTTCCTGTTGGCCTCCATATCCTCTCCAAATTTGCCCATAACCTTTTCATACCCTTCTGTTCGATTTCCAATCCTGGCGTTAAAATCACCCATGAGCAGAACACTGTCCTTGTCCTGTACTCTAACAACTACATCACTGAGTGCCTCATAAAAACTATCCATCTTATCTTGATCTGTTCCTTCACAATGCGAATATACTGACACAATCCTAATTTTCTTGCTAGACACTGTCAAATCTATCCACATCAGTCGTTCGTTTACATACCTTATTGCAACTACGCTGGGTTCCATTTCTTTCCTGATGTAAAGCCCTACACCCCATTGTGCTGTTCCTGCTTTGACTCCTGACAGGTAGACCTTGTATTCTCCCACTTCCTCTTCTTTCTCACCCCTTACCCGAATGTCACTAACAGCTAAAACGTCCAGCCCCATCTTACTTGCAGCCTCTGCCAGCTCTACCTTCTTCCCAAAGTAGCCCCCATTGATATTAATAGCTCCCCATCTCATTACCATTTGTTTGCCAAGTCGTATCTTAGGAGTCCCTGGTTTGTCAGTTAGAGGTGGGACTCCGTCACCTCCAAAGATCCGAGGCATTTTGCTCTGATTGTTGCCAGAATCATATTTATAGTACCAGGGAAGCAGGTTGCATGCCTTACTTGCCCCGAGTCCCATTGGGTTTCACCCCTAATGGCTGAGGGACTAACCGGTGGATTTGGTAGTCTTTGCCGTATGAGCACAAAGGTGACCACGACTCAGAATATGTCCGAGATGCCCAGCCTTATTCCAAAGTAACTGGTATTCTGACTGTCGGGACCACTTACTTGGCCACTCATACGTTGCCTGTGGTTCATGAACTAGGACATGACTACAGGAACCCACACCATGAACCACCTGTGTTTTCACTTTACACCAAAATGCAAAACTGCTGCTTTAAGGCAGTTCAATTAAAGAAAATTACAAGAGCCTGATTGTTAAAACAGTGTGTGATTTGGAATCGAAAGATTGCATGATTCATTGGTGTGAAATCTGTCCAGGAAAAGAACTTCTGCAACAGTTTTTAGAAAGCAGTTTTGAAGACAGTGATCCAGATTATACCACTGAGTTCAGACAGTGGGTACACACTGATAGAAATACGTTAGAAACCAAGCAGATGACTACTGAGGACTTTATTGAAGATCAGATTTCAAAAACTGACAAGCTTTCCACTCATCATTATATTGCAGATTCTTTCAGTAGATACAAGTCAATGAAGTATAGTCAAAATTTGTTATGACAAGATTTATTAGCCATTTTGATAGCACATTATGATGAATTTACCATAATTTTAACTTTCATTTGACAGCTGACCTATTGTACCCAAAAAGTTGAACAGGATCACAAAATTTCAGCATGACAGGTCTCTTAGATACCGAGCAATGGTAAAAAAAGTTGATGATTTCATTCATTTACATCGCAATGTCAGAAAACTAGCCTTTACACAAAGTTGGCTAGTGGTCCAACCATTCTACATATGGACCTCTAATTCACCAGTGCTTCATTTAAGTCCTATAGGTACATCCTATAAAAATTTCATCAGAATTGAAGATGGTCGAGTGGGGAGCTTATCTACATATGGGCCGCTCGATGTGGACCCATATGGAACACGAGATAGGCTATTGTGATAAATTTAAATTTAAATATTATTTTTTAAAACAAGAAGACATCATAAATATTATTTTTAGAATAATAGGACACCACCTGCCTGCTATGTGCCTTAAAGTTCTCATTTTCAGTTTTAAATTATTGTATCTAGGTATAGCACAGAATGATGGTGTGGCCTGACATTCTCTCAGTTTCCAGTATGTAATTTTCACTCTGCAGTGGAGTGTGTACTGATATGAAATTTCCTGACCGATTAAAACTGTGTGCCGGACCGAGTTTGAGTTTCGGTCCGGCATACAGTTTTAATCTGTCAGGAAGTTTCATTCTCTCAGTTGTTGTCCGGCCTGCTGTGAAAAAATTTGGTGGCCTGTCATGCCATTACCTGGCTAGAGTAATAGGATGCCATTTCATTGTTTACATTGTTCATGCTGCGTGCAAACATTAATCCTGTTCTGATGCTAGTACAACCTCAAAATAATATGTGAGGAATGACTTATGTAAGAGATGACTTACTTATGTAAGTAAATGCTGTGACGGACAACAGAATCACAGAGGACTAAGTGCACAAGACAGATCCTATCCAAGCTTGAGCATCATCTCTAGTCAATGGGACATTCAAGCCTGGTCTTCCTTGCTTTCCTTGTGCAATTACTGCTGACCCATTTAGTTTCTGCTATAATCATCAGATGCATTGGAATAGTAATTCGATTTGCTATATAATTCTGAGAAGAAATTCTGTTTTACCACAAGCCATGTCGCAAATTATGATGTATAGTTCATACTAACACATTAAAGTTGACTGTGAACTGTAGTTACACCCAATGAATATATGACCTTTGCAAAATCAAACCAGGGTACATCAAATCACGTGCCAGTGAACATAATTTTTTTTGTAAAATCTGCAAGTATGCCTTGCAAATGTTAATCCTGCTTTTGTTACCCAAAGCTAAACTTTGCAAACCACAGTGGCAGAGGACTTTTCCCATTATACTGCAAATCAGGGTTTCTTCCCATTCCTCTGTGTGTTTGGGGGTGGAGGGGGGGGGGGGCGGGGGTTATGTGCACACATTTTTGTACTAATTGTTGAAACTTTGCAAGTGCACTTTAGCGGACCAGTGGATGTCTATCTTCAAGCATCTGTTCGTGTTTCTCGGTATGTCTGTGATTTTATGCTGTGGGTAAAACAAAGTTGTGGCATTTTGTGCTGCTGCCCATTTGTTCAGTGTCTTCAGTTAATCCTGTCTGATGTGGACCCACTTGCTTGAACTATTTTCTAGGACAGGCAATAAAAATAGAATAAATTTCCTTGAGACTGAAAAGCTTCTGTCCACAAAGCAGTTTGGATTTAGAAAGCATCGCTTATGTGAAACTAAGCTTGCCCTCTTCTCACTTGGTACTCTGCGAACCATGGATTAAGGCCAATAGGCAATCTCACATTTTTAGATTTGTGGAAAGCATTTGCTGTGGTGCCTGAGCATACAGAATGGATTACCAGATATGAGATTGGCATGAAGACGTTTTAAGTAATAAAATCCAATACATAGTTCCTGGCAGTGAGTGGTCATTAGAGACAAGGGTATCATCAGGAGTGCCTCTGGGAGGTGTGGTAGGACCATTCTTGTTGTCTGTACAGGGTGATTCCATGACGATGTTACAGACTTTCAGGATTGATGGAAAAGAGTAAGTGTATCAATTTGAGCTTAGGAAACTTATTCTGGAAACGACAGATTCAAAAGGTGTAAGTGAAAATCTGCTTAAGTGCTGCCTTAGCCTTGTGCAGTGCTCAAAGTATTGGCCCCAACTTCCGAACCCTGATCATGATGTACAAAGTTTCTGCAGAACACTTCCCAATACCCTCAGATAATTTCCCCTGTTGACAGACTAGTAACAGCACATGTAACTTGATGTCAGAGAGACCGAAAAACTAAGCCTACAGTAAAGTATTTGAGTTCTATTTACCTACACAAGTTTCACAAGCTGCTACATTGACAATAATTCTTACAATAGTTTTTCAAAATGGCATCCCCTGGTGTCAGTGCAGGCATGACATCATTGCACAAAGTTCTGTTGTATCCATTCTGATATGCCTGGTGCCATTTGAACAATGTTGAAGGTAGTGAGAATTTTTGCCAGGAATCATTTTAAGTCTTGAAAGGTGTCTTGTACACAAGACTTTTCACATGGCCCCACCAGAAGAAATGTAGTGCATTGAGATCAGGAGGAATGTTGACCACAAACAGGACCTCCTCTGCCTACCCACTTTTCAGGGAGTGACTGATCCAAGTGTTCACAAACCCTCGGTTCAAAGAGAGGTGGTGCTCCACCATGCTGGAACTACATCCGATGAAGAAAAGCAAGTGGGGTATGTTCCGGGAACCTGGGTAGTACAGGGTGTCCCACTCAAACCTCCCTGATTTCAAAGATCCAGGAGAGAAAAACTACAGTAGATACAAGAATGAAAAATACACCACATTGTAGAGCTTCTCAAAGAATTTATATTCCTGCATCAGAAGTGCCAAGTATCATCACCAGAGTGCAGCATGGTTGCATGAAGTGAAAATGGCGACTCCACAGCAGTGCACGCAAGCAGTAGTGTGGTTTTGAGAAACAAAATTGCCGAGTACTGTGCAAAGAAATTATCACCGTGTGTATGAATGTGATACATCTGCTGTGCAAACAATTAAGGAATGGCATATGAACTTTCTGGCAACAGGAAGTGTTCTGAAACATTCTGGCAATGCATGTTACGGAGTTTCAGAAGAGACATCAGACAAATGTTTCTCAGAAGCCCACATAAGTCAACTCGTCAAGCATCTAGGCAACCTGATGTACCTCGACCAACATTACATCGTGTAGTTCACCAGCATCTTCGTATGTGTGCTTACAAAGTGCAAATTCTGCAACATCTCATCCCAAACGACAAACCGTGCCGACAAAAATTTGCTGCGAATATGCTGCAGCATATTGATATGGATGCCATCAGATGAGGTAACCATTCATCTATCAGGAAGGGTTAATAGGCATAATGTTCAGATTTGGGGTTTGCAAAGTCCGCACGTTGTCATTGAACATGTTTGTGATTGCCCTAAACTAAACGTCAGGTGTGGGCTAATGCATTACAGGATTGTTGGACCGTTCATCTTTGCGGAACAAACAGTGATGGGGTAGTGTGTCTGGAGATGTTGGAGCAGTTTATGTACCCTCAGATATAAGACTTGCAACCAAACATCATTTTTCAACAAGATGGAGCTCCACTGCATTGGTCAACAGCTGTTCACAAGTTCCTGGACAAGAAATTTCCCAATTGTTGGATGAGACGCGGAGGACACATTGCCTGGCCACCACGTTCACCTCACATTACTCTGCTTGATTCCTTCATGTGGGGATTCGTGAAGGACCGCATGTATGCGACCAAGCGGATGATATTCCTATGTTGCGACATCGTATCACTAATGTGATTGCATTAATAACAGAGGAAATGTTACAAAGAACTTGGCAAGAAATTGAATATAGACTCGATATTCTTCATGCTACAAATGGTTCACATGTAGAAGTGTATTGATGATACATAAATAATTGTTTCAGATGCCCTACAATGTGGTGCATTTTTCATTTTCATACCAACTGTGTGTGTGTGTTCCCCCCCCCCCCCCCCCCCCCCCTCCCTCCCCCCTGGGTCTTTGAAATCAGGGATGTTTGAGTGGGACACCCTGTATTTCTCTGATTGACACTGTGTACACAGGTATATTTTGAGTGGGAAGAAAGAAGACATGGGGATGGTACATAATCATTGACTTTGCTTGCCTACACATTGATTGATAATCTGTGGTGGTGGCTCCTCACGATTGTTGCATGGGGATTCTCAATGGCCCAAATCTGACAATTGCGACTATTTAGCATTCAATCTCTGGTGAAACAGGCATCATCCATAAAAAAACACAGAGGCAAGAAAGTGAGGATCGACTGAAAGGTGCTGCAAAAACCATTGACTGAACATGATACGAGTCCAAAATCAGCAAGAGTCAAAGCATGCACGCTCTGTGGATGGTAGGGGTGTAGCTGCATTTTTTGTAATACTCACCACACAGTACTCTGCAAAAGATTCATTTCAACTGATTGAGTGCTGATGGGCATGCCTCGTCCACTCAAGCATGCACTGCATATTCTAAGTTGAGAGTCCATGTAGTTCGTCATCATTGTCGTCGTCCTCCTCCTCCTTTGACACTGTGTTTCTCATCCACTGACATACTTACCTTACACACCACCATGTTACACACTACACTTTAGAGTTGTTTAGCAGTAGAGGATTGCAACTTGCATCGGCGAAGAGGGAAAGTTGAACGAGTAATATGAATGACATGTAATATCCCAGTCGATGCTGAGAACAGAATAAAAAAAATTGGAGGTATTAAGTTTCAGCACACCCTCATAGAAAAATGTATGTTAATGCAGATGTGTATAAAAAACAATCCTGTATGTTTTGATACAGTATTAGTGGTGTTCTGCTTGACCCTGTCACCACAGTTAAATATCTAGGTGTAACGTTGCAAAGTTATACGAAATAGAACAAGCATGTTAGGACGGTAGTATTTCAGATGAATGGTTGACTTTGCTTTATTGAGGGAATTGTAGGAAGTGTAGCTCATCTGTAAAGGAGACTGCCTGAAGAACACTAGTGTGCCCCATTTTTGAGAACTACTAATATGTTTGGGATCCCCACCATTTCAGATTAAAGGAAGACATTGAAGCAATTGAGAGGCATGCTGTGAGATTTGTCATCACCAGAGTCGATCAAAAAAACGGCTATTCCGTAGATGTTTTTTGAACTCAAAAGGGATTCTCTGGAGGGGAAAGAACTTCATTTTCGAAAAACACTACTGATAAAATTTATAGCACTGGCATTTTGAAGTTGACTACAGAATAATTCTGCTGCACCAGTGTAAATTTCGCCTAAGGGCCATGAAGATATGATAAGAGAAATTAGGCATCATACAGTGGCATATAGACACTTGTTTTTCTCTTGCTCCATCTGCACATGTATGAGAAAGGAAATGACTAGCTATGCCATAAGTTACACTCCACATGCACCAGATGATGGCTTGCAGAGTGGGTCTCTGTGTTCGCTTTAAAGAAAAATTGGAAACTGCAATTAATGATTTTTTTTCATGACCATGTGAAGTTTCATGATGTTATTTCACATTTCTCTGAACTCTTTAACATGTTTGTGCATACATAAATGAAATTTTATTGGTATTTATTGGTAAATAAGGAAGAAATAAAATATATATTTGAACACACTGTATTTACTTCACCTGACAACCAAAGTCTGTCAAATTAAAAACAATTAACAGTCTGTAAGATATAAACAGTATGAGACTAGGCAGAAATATTTTGGTTCTTTAATTAGATCCATAAAAGGAATAAATATACTAAGTTATATCAAAGTGTAAGACAATGAGTGTCATTAATTTGACATGGAATGACCAGTGAAGAGACAGCGGAAATAAAACATACAGATGAGTGGGGACCATACATAGGCTTGGGGGGTCTGGATCCATGTAGATATAAGGGAGGGTGCATTTTGGACCAAAATTTGAAACATGTGGATATAGGTGAAAATGTAAGTTGTACCCCCCAGAATTTTCAACCTGCCAAGGTATGGTGGAGCCAGTAGCAATGGGAAAGAAGACAAAAGGAGACAGTGTAAGTGAGACAGGAGACAGTGAGATATACTGTAAAACAATGGGAGAAAAAGGAGACAGTGGGAGAGAGACATTCACAGACAGTGGCAGTGAGATGAGAAGCTGAGTATGAAATCTTAACTACAAAGAGGGACTGAGTAAAAGGATTTAGAATATTCTATGTTAAAAGAGTGCGAATATGTTCACATGCCAAAATTTTTGAGAGGAAGGCAGAATGAGAATTGAGGCAGTTGTTTCCCCATTTTTCTGTTAGAAATATTCACCTTTTTGTGGTCTGACACAAGCATTTTTCCACCAGTTGGGATACCTAAGAAATAATTAGGGATGTCATTGCCACTCTGAAGTGAAGAGTTAGGCATATAAGAAGACTTTATGAGGGGTAGCATATAACCATACAAACTACTGGTGATCTCCTCAAAAAAAGGAAAAAAAAAAATATTCTTTCATACCCTGGAATCATTGGAACTTGCTTCCAGTCAATACGATGCAAGTTTTCAAAAATTACATATACTCGAGAAGTCTAAGAAGATCCTTGATAGCTTGCAACACTGTTGTATTCTTTCAGCTGTGAAGCGCTAATAGCCGCAGGTAAAAATAGTAGCCCTCTCCATACCTCTGACAACACTGAGGGATTGTCATAGAGACGTTTCCAAAATTGCTTTACAGTATTTGTTGAGGTAGTCCCGTGAAGCTGCCACGCCCAGCCCACTGCAGCTGTCAGGGATCAACTTGGCTGTAGAAGTACTGGATTTTAGTAGGTTGTGATTTATAGATTTAGGTTTTTAATATGACCCGCCTGGAAAGCTGAGCACGTGAGTGCAATGGTTCTGGGATTCAGAGAGATGAGACTGCCCCAGATCAGATCTGCCTTGACAGATGATCTGGCCAGCCTGGATGTCTTTTTTAGACACTGTCCTACATCCAAGTATGCAAATAGTAGGTACTTGTGACCCACCTCTCAGATACTTGCCACACAGATGTTTAGGCAGTGCTCACAATTGAACACATGATTTACTCTGGACACAGACAACTGAGGTACACAAATTCTGTGCTGGGCAGAGTTCTGGCTTCAGGAAGGGCATCTGGCCACCAACTATTACTAACAATGCCAAAACCCATGTAATAATACTGGCCCCATAGAAAAAAACTGGAAAAGAGAAGAAAGAAGAAGAAGAAGCTCTGATTATACAAAGCGTATGAGAGATCATTACTCCCATTTGTCACTGCTGCTTTTGTAAAAGTGTGAAACACATTTACATACTTGCTTCATAATTGTGTACTGCCTTCTCTGGTACAATTTTTATGTGTGAGGTGGGAATCTCACTGAGCTGTTCCCAGCAACATTTCAAGAAATGACAAGTTATTTGTGAACTGTGTCTAGTGGCTGTGTAGTTATTTTCCGACATTGTTTGGTGATTTGTATCTACATTTATACAGATGATGCTTGCTTCATCTGTAGCATTTAATAAGCTTTGTGTCCTGCTGGTTCAAGGCAGAGGAAGTGCATCTCAGGAGACTAACTAATTGTGGCAGTCAACTCCATTTATAGCCAAGTAGTCTGCTCCTGCCCCAGAATGGCTCATGTGGGAACTATGGGTTATCTTCTACCAACGTCACAGTGTGGGTGGAGTCAGGAAAACTCAGTCAGTATCAACATTCCTTATTTGGGATGACTTTGATACGAGAAGTCACTGTTTATATCCTGGTGGTGCCTGTAATCATCAAGGCAGCAGCAGCTACTTCATCATAACACTGGCAGTGCACATGGCACCACAATGCATGTGCAGACACAGAAGCAGCTGGGTGCTGCCACAGCGAAATAGCACTGGCCAGTGTAGTGGCCTTGCTAATGCAAAGATGGCATCATCATGGCAGTTGGCAAGCTTACCCTGGACTGCTGGCGGCTTCAAACAGCCAGTCGGGCATGCAGACACCTGACACAAAACCCAGGACCCTCGGAGTGTCAGGACCTGGAACAGTTGGGTCTAGCCAGCGGTTTGTATACCGGCTGCTTTGTGTAGCTGATGATGCTGCTTGGTGAGATTGAAGCTACTTGGCCCCACATTGGACCATCAGGTGGTATGCAGACTGTCATGGCACCAGCTGGGGTCGAAAGTCCAGGATTAAGTGCTGCACTTGGTTGAGTGGGGAGAATTTATAGTCACTCTGGCCAGCCATGTTGTGAATCAGTCCATCACAAGTCACATAGGTGGCTGTGGAGGTGCAGTGTTGTGCCACTGCATGTGAAAACCCAGCCCAGTGCTGCATTGCAGAATACTAAGGTTTTATCTCAGCACCCTGTGACAAGATTTCAGGGACAGCTTGCTGCATACCCTCTGCTGAATGCAAAGTCTCACCTATGGCTGACGCCCGACTATGCCAGCAGATCCTGAACACTGACAAATTTTCCAGTAAGAGTACACCTGTTTGACATGATGGATTTCAAGGAGAGGTGGGTGGTGCCCATTTGATGCAGTAATTTGAAGTGAAAATCTGCCAACCAATCTGAAAGACACATAGGTGGCTAGAGGTTTGCACATGGATATCTGCAGTAATACTTACTTTTATATATGTCGTGTCTGTTCTTTCAGACATGTCTACATTTTGATCTTGCAGGTATTATGAATCAAAATACAAATGAATTAATGACATCAGCTGCTAATGGGCATTGATGTAAATGAATAGAGAAAGTTGAAAATTTGTGCGGGACCAGGATTTGAACCTGGGTTTCCTGCTCACGAGGCAGATGCACTGGCCACTAGGCCATCCACATACAATGGTCAGCACAACTGTATGGACTGCCCTAGGTTGCCTCCCATCAGATCCAAATTCTCAACTTATTTACACACTACTAACATAGTGTGTCTTGCCCATTATCCTCGTTACTTGTGGCATTTCACCAATTCTCATAAGAGTTTGAGTGTGGTGTGCCTCTGCACTGAAGTGATCAGTTGGTCGCCCTCACCTTGATTTACATTACTGCCTCTAGCAGCTAATGTTGTTGATTTCTTCATGTCTTAATAAGTACTTTGCATAAAACAATACTAAAATGTTGTAATTGACCACAAATGTGAGTCCAAAGAAAGGCTAAGCTTTGTTTTTTTTTTTTTTTTTTAACTTCTCTGAACTTTTTTGTATGTTTCCAGAGAAAATCTACTCTGCTGCAAGAGTATCGTGGCAAGGACAAAGCAAATAAATTCTTTGACCATAGAATAGGAGAACGAAATACTGCAATGACAGCAGAAGACAAAATAATGGCGAGGTTTGCTGCAGAAAAAATGAGGATGCATAGAAAGGTTTGTAATATGTTACTGCATGCATTTTACTATATTTCTGGAAATGATTATCTCATTATGCTTGTAAAGTACATGAGTAAATGATAAAATAATTTAAATTACAACCCAAATACAAAGTTACAATTGTCAGCCTGAACATAGTTGGGTTTTGGGTGCTTTGTGCAATAACCATTTTAATCTGGGGTTATTGAAAATGAAACTTTCTTCAAAGGTGAGATTGTAGATGTAAATGTAGAGAAGTGGCATATGTGTATTAATAATTTAAAGTTTATGATTTTGTCATCATTCTGTCCTTTAGTTAAACCTCTATTAAGACAAAATGTGCAGGAAACTTTTAGGAAAACATTTGTAGCATTTTTGTTTGTTAACAGCCCTTTTCATTGTAATATTGTAATATATTGATTCTGTTTTACATACAGAAATCAATTTTTAATCTAGCAGATGATGAAGTTTTGACCCACCGAGGACAAACTCTCAGTGAAATAGAGAAATTTGATGATCCTCGAACTAGTGATGAAGAAGATGAGCCAGGGAAGCTAGATGGTAAGCTGGTAAATTAGTTAGGATACACTTCTTTGCATTAGTTAAAACCAATTTTGTCAGTATCCATATGTTCCCTTTACAAGAATGGCAGTAAAACAGATAGTAATGATTTCCATCACATCTCACTACTTTCCTCCTCCTTGAAGATATGGAAAAAGATTGTACATGCAAGAAGCATAACACACCACACTGAAAGTAAGATACTTAGTCTTATGTTGGATTTCAAAAGGGTCTCACCACAGAGCATGCTGTTCTTCAGTTTACAAACTATTGCCAGCTGGTATTTTCTGTGACTTTTCAAAAGCATTTGATTGTGGAGTTCATGCTATTTTTCAGGAGAAGCTAAAATATTATGGTATCAGAGGTCATCCTGCCTAAGTGGAAGTATGGAGAGTGATGCATTAAGAAACCCACAGACTACAGACAATAAAACAATGTCTTCACAATATGAAGTTATCTTTGCTAATGATGCCAACATTATAATCAAGCCCAATCGGATACATCTACATACATACATACTCCATAAGTGGCATATGCTGCTTGGTGAAGGGTTCCTGGAACCATTACTAGGCATTCCCTTTCCCATTCCACAAACTAACAGAGTGAGGGAAAAGTGACTATCTGCATGCTTCCATACAAACCCTAATTTCTCTTACCTTGTCTTCGTGGTCTTTATAAGAAATGTAGATTGGTGGCAGTAGAATTGCTCTGCAGTCAGCTGCAAATGCTGATTTTTTAAATGTTCTTGCTAGTGTTTTAAGAAAAGAATGTTGCCTTTCATCCAGGTATTTCACGAGTTCCTTTCTGCAACAATTCTGCAGAGAACCTCCTCATTCCTTATCTTATGAGTCTACCTAATTTTCAGCATTCTTCTGTAGCGCCACATCTCAAATCGCTTTAGTTCTCTTGTTTTCCAGTTTTCCCACAGTCCGTGATTCGTTGCCATTAGGTTTCTTAATTACCATTAGAGGCATAGTTGAATTATAGGAGGTTACTAGTTCAAAGGCTTCATGATGTGAACCTGATGATCTGGTTTGTACTAAATTTAATTCTTGATAGCAAATATTACCTGCCTAACTATAAAATTTTGGCGTAGCTGTTGACTCCAGTATGATGAGCACTTCAAACTGCTCGCCAAAAAAAAAAAAAAAAAAAAGGAGGTTTATGTAGATGGTGTTGTGTAATCTGAGGTTAACAGTGTTTTGGATAATGAGCCCAAAAATAGTGAAAGCATTGAGGAAAAAAATGGCTACTGCATTTTGTGTCACTACTAAAACATTGCGATACAAGACACTTGTTTGTACGTGGTGTTGGCCACAAACAGGGCTTTGATTGGAATTGTATGTTTACAAAATAATACCAAACAAAGCTTTGCTACTATCAACAGTGGTGAGACTAATTTATAGTGTGTATGTTAATGCAGATGCTGTTTGTTGGAATACCACTTTTCGTTGAGTAATACTATTATGCACAGTGTGTGAAGACTATTGGCCTAAGAGTAGTTATGTATTGTGAACATGTTTTATTTCCATATGTGATGAGAACTGCACCAGTTTTTTTTCCTCCCCCTCTCCCCTTCCACTGAAGAGTTCTACACTCCAGCCCTGGTGGATCATTCAGTGCTGTCTGGCTGCCATGTTATCCTTTGCCATTGGCATCATTTAGGTGCAGTGTGGAGGGGCATCTAGCCAGTACACTGCTTTCTCTGCTGTTGTCAGCTTCCAAGACCTTGGAGTCACTGTTTCTCATTCAAGTAGCCTCTCAGTTGCCATCATGAGGCTGAATGGAACCTGTTCCCATTCTCCCACTAAGGAAAACTCCCTGACAGTACAGGGAAATGAAATTGGGTTTTCTGCTTGACAGTCAAACACACTGACCATTCAGCTATAGAGGTGGACAAGTGTCTGTTTTACTGTTTGCTATAGACACTTGATATGTGGCTCTGATTGTGATGGGTCACACACAGAAGTGAAGAATTAAAAAACTGTGCCACTCAGGGTTATGTAAACCATTCGGACATGAGACATTATTACACCAAATGCAATTCCACTGTTTCAGTTTGTTGTTGTCATTGACTGTTGGATGACTTTGCTATTTCATATGCCTGACCTGTTGTAAGCATTTCTTCTAATGATGAGTCCCTTAATATCTCGAGCCAGACTTGTGTGCATTCCAAGTACATCACAAATCAATGAATCAGCATAGAAAACATGGCATTCCTGGCATGTAAAGGCTCATTTGTGGCTGATGATGTAGACTTCTCTGCTATCCAAGCCTCACACAGTTGTTCTGTTTCATTACGCTACTGCAGAAAAATTAAGCACGAGTTCAACCATCTAAGTCTGATTCTGAAAATAAGACTCTAATAGTAACATGTTTCTTGAAATTTTAATGACTCTGCAGTAGCACAAAATTTCTTCACAGATCAACCCAGGAATGAAAAAAAATTGCATACAGACTCAATGAGTTCATTATATTACACAATTCAGAATGCTAAATTTGTCACTTCAATTATGACTACTGATCCTCTTTTGCTGGTTTGGAATGCTGGAACACTGGGAGTTGTGGATTCTGTGCTATGAAGTAGCTGATACATCTGGTTATGGCATGTGTCAAGTTGATCTTGTAGTTGTTGCTGCTGTGCCTGCTGCTCGGCCAAATGCTGGAGCACTCCTTGCAGCTGTTTTATAGCTTCTGCCACCATTGAGTCTGTATTGTAGGCTCAATTTGTAACTTCATACACATTCAAAAGTCCTTAACATGTTTCTACCTCTACTCTGTCAAGACTATACTGATACACTTTAAATCGTGTGACCATTTTACAATTTTACATTTGTTTAGAATAACCAATATGTTCCCAGTCCCATAAGACTGGTGAGCTCAGTTTGGGAGATGACGACTGCAAGCTGAACTGAAGTATGTAACCAACTAGTAACATCCTGTTTGGAGTTAGTGACCATTATCAGCTGGTAAGTTTGTCTGATGAGTGCTCGCTGTCTTCCATATAGGTGGACAAAAAGTGAATGATCAATAGTTGATTGTCACTGGCCTTAAATGCCTGAACAGATGAGCTGTGAGGCCGACTATGTATGGAATGTGGTCTTGAATCATATGTGGCATTGTTGTTGGTTATGAGAGACACTCGCAAGGACAGCAGTCCCCGTGAGTACCATATTTTATGAACTATAAGACACTATGGACTATAGGATGCACCATAGTTCCATTATTAGGTTTAAAAGCCAGACAGAAAAAGTTCTTAGTTTATAAAACCAAACTGACCTTTAAAATCCCTGAAAATTGTCATTTGAACTTCCTTTTTCGTCTTCTTCTTCTTCTTCTTCTTCTGCCTTTCCTCCTCTTTGTCATCATTGTTGTCCTCTTCATATATAAGATGGTCTTTACTGCCATTGATAACATTACCTATGCCACACTTCTTGAAATATTTAACAATAATGTCTTCTCTCAGTTAACTGTTTTATCCAGTGACACACGTGTTTGATTGTAGGTTGTTTTAAAGCTCCCTTCCGAGTGAATTCATGTTGGGTTTCACTCGTCATCCCTTTGTTCCACTCCTCTCTCATATACACTTTAAATAGTTTATTTATCGAGACATCAGGAGATTGCAATTGTCAAGTATGTCCTCTCTAAATAACAGCAAGCTTCTGTATTTTCCTGTCTCAATTTCTCTTTCACAGAATTTTTCAATTGACTACTAAACTAATCTAGCAAAAGAAGAAAAAACTTCAATTAAGCACCTTCCTTCTTTCCTGCACTCTGTTAGTTCATAATTTCATACCAGCCACATCCATCCAGCCCTTGTCATTGATGTGAACACCACTGCCTTGCTATATTTCAGAAGTTTGTGACTTTGTTTATCACTTGAAAATGATCACTGGATTAGGTTTAGTACTGTCCACTTGTTATCAATACAGTTCTAGCACCTTTCATGGCAACAGTTCTGTTACTCGACAATCAAATGTCAGAGGAGTTTGGTCTGTACTCGTTGTTTGGCATAGTTCCACACTGGTTTGCTTTTGGTGTTAAATAATAAAGTGATGGAAAGGTAATATTTTTCCTCTTCATGCTCTTGTGGCATTTTCTAAGATATTTTGGTTTTGGTTTGCATGCTAAGCCCACGACACTTCATAAACTTGTAGCACCAACCAACTCCACCCTTCAAGTCTGTTAAGTTCCACAGTAGCGCTAGCTTAATAGCACGAATTTGAATTACTTTTGTATTAATTCCAGTGCCATTTGAACTGTGTACTTGAATCGAAAAAGTCAGTTACGCAATATTATTTCTTTTATGACAATGTGGGAAATTCTATTCAGTTTACAGCTGTTGCACGGGGCATTGCGAGTTGTGCCACTATGCTACATCTCTTAGTACCTAATGTTGGAACTTGGTATTTGCTCTGTCTAATTTCTCAGTGCTCTTTACATTTGTGGCAGTGATTCATATGTCCCTAATTGATGGTGATTTTAACTCCACTTTAATAGTGTATGGATAGTTTTGGTTGAGAATTACGAATTATTTAGGAATAAAGGAGATGTCTCACCAAAAGGCAGAAGCACTGCGTTGTCGACAGGTACACAAACAAAAGGTGCAGAGCGTAGCTAGCTTTAGGAATGAAATTCCTTTTCCAAGCTTGTAGGAGCGAGCGCGCGCTCTCTCTCTCTCTCTCTCTCTCTCACACACACACACACACACACACACACACACACACACACACACACACACATTTGTCTCCCTACATTGTGCTCAGTCGACTGGTAACTCTTTCCTGGTGCAAGATGAGTGTACTGGGGTGAGGTGATGGTGCCGGGAGGGAGTGAGTGAGGGATGGAGAGAAGTGGGAGGCAGAGAGGGGGTTGGAGGGGAAATGTCTCTAGCTGCTCGTGGAAGAGTGGGGAGCCATATATGGGCTAGCTAGGGGTGCAGATAGAGGGGGCAAGTGGCAAACCCCTGGCTACTCAATTTTACAGGCTAGGGTGTGAGATGGTAGCACACAACTAGCTGACACGAAATAGCTACTGGGACAGGGATAAGGACAAGCTAGCTAAGTTCTGTACCTTTTGTTTGTGTATCTGTCAATGACGTAGCACTTCTGCCTTTTGGTGAGTCATCTCCTTTACTCGTAATAAATTCCACTTTAGTTATGGCAGGTCCCTAACGTGCTAAAAGTGGTGATCTTTACCTTTCCGGTACCTCTAATTTGCCTTTTATTAAACATTTATAGTTTATTCCAATTACCCAACTTGCTGCCACTAAAAGGTTTAGAAATACATACAAAACCCTTAAAATTTTAGTACAACCCAAGACCTTATACTTTAATAATTAAAAAAGACTTCTCTTACTAAAACACAAATAATTAAATGGAAGAAAGTTAAAAAGTATTCATTGCATATTGAGTAGCACTATTGCTTTGTATGATAGAATTGTACAGTAGTTCACTATGTATTGTGTGTGGTCACATGGCTCAATTTCTAAAATGGCTAGGTCATCATAATGCACAGGTCTGGTGCTTTTTTTACTTATGTCAGACCACTGGCATTTGTGGTCCTACTTGGTGTCAAGCTGTAGTGAACCACAATCCGTTCTTGAAGAGAATGTGCTGATGCAGAGTTATATGTGATGGTTGCTTAATGTTTGGACTGCTCATTGATACTTTTGTCTCATCTTTTTATGCACTTACATACAAAATGACTTAATGTAGTAGATTACTGTAAATAGATTGAAAATGTCTTCATTATATTGTTACAGCTAATTTTGTAGAAGATGCTCATTTTGGTGGTGGTGTTTTGAAGAAAGCTGATGAAAACAAAAGAACTAGGAAGGATTTAATTGAAGAACTTATAGCTGAATCAAAGAAACGCAAAGCTGAGAAGCAAAGGAACAGGGAACAAACAATTGAGCTCACCGAGAAGCTGGACAGTGAATGGAAAGATCTTCTTCCCATAGTAACAACCGTAAAAACTGGAGCTGCATTAGTCAACAATGAAGAAGTTTCTAAACCTGATTCATATGATACAGTAATGAAGCAACTCATATTTGAAGCGCGTGGAAAGGTATGTGGAGACAAGCAATCTGTCTGTACATTACCATATTTACCATACAGTGGAGATGCTGATTCGCAAATAGGCACAACAGAAAGACTGTCAGAAAATGAGCTTTCAGCCAACAAGGCTTTCTTCACAGATGGAAAACACACACACACACACACACACACACACACACACACACACACCAACATATTAATTTTTACTTCTGAAATAAAGCTGATCAGAATTTGCTTGGTTACTAACGTGTAGCACCCATAACTCTTATTTCTCATTGTCGTAATGACTTCAAAATTACATACATAATTGATCTAATGTTTTCTAGCCATCAGATCGTTTGAAATCAGAAGATGAACTGGCAAAAGAGGAGAAGGAGCGTTTAGAAAAATTGGAAGCTGAACGCTTACAACGAATGCATGGCCTCAATCCATCTGAAAAAGGAACATTGACATCTGCAAATTCACGACTACGGAGTGCTGATGATTTAGATGATGGGTTTGTTTGACGGCTTTTTACAATTGTGAATACACTGAATTTTAAAAAATGGAGTTGAGCAGGAATAGTTAGTTGTTAATTGCGTAGCATTACTCCTTTTGTGTTTTGTGTTAACTTATGTGTCTTATGTACTTGTGTTTGGTATTGAAATAACTCAATTATTTTCTTTTAAGCTACAAAAATAGCACGTGTAAGCCTTCACTGGAACTTTAAAAAGGTGGAATTGTCATTATGTTGTTCAACTTTCATTGCTGACTGATCAGCTAAAAGATTACCTCCAGTTACTTTATACCTACATACAGCATTCAAGGCACTTACATACATTTGTAACAGATATCAAAGATGATTCCTAGGATCAAAAGAAGATAGTCTTATGAAGATAAGTTGCAGAAAACATTGTGACTTAATTAAATGCTACAGTGTTACAAACCATACAGTATCCACGTCACAAGAGATGTTCAGAGTGTCTGTAATGAGCAATAGTTTAGCATGGACTGGCAAAGCCAGTCACCGTTACCTGGATCTAATCAAACAGCTGTACAGGAGTATCAACAATGTAGTAAAATACAGATTGTTACTTACCGTAAAGAAGACATGTTAAGTTGCAGACAGACACAAATAAAAAACACTTACATAAAGCTTGTGGCCTCAGCCGTCATCAGCAAAAGAGAAACACTCCTCATGCACACTTGACTGCCAACTCCAGCATCTCTGGCTAGCATACTGTCCCCAGACGCTAGAGTTTGTGGTCATGTGTGGATGAGGTGTGCTTGCTTGCAATGTGTGAGTGGTGTGTGTTTCTCTTTTGCTGATGAAAGCTGTGGCTGAAAGCTTTATGTAAGTGCTTTTTAATTGTACCTGTCTGCAACTTAATGTGTCTTCTTTGCAGTAAGTAGCTACAGTATCTGTCTTCTTCCTACATTGTTGATATTCCTATGTGGAGTTTCAATTGTTTGAGCTGTACAGGAGTAATGTTTATAGTCTTCCAAATCATTGTTGTCAGGAACCGGTGTGGTATGTACCACACTACATTGGTCAGAAGATACTCCTTTTTGGTATCAGAATGGAAATGACATTTTGCTGTTATCGTATGTGTAACCAATTCATCACATATTATATACATGAAATACAGTCTCGTAATGTGTATAAATTTTTTGTGTATCATAAATGTTTGAAAAATTCATATGTAAGGACTACCAACAACTGCCGATGGACTAAGCCTTTATTCCCTCCCGGTTTTGTTCGACCAGTCACCATTACGGAACATACAATTACTTATATCAACTTTCAGGCTATTGTTCTTCCTGTGGCATCAAAAAAACGAAATTAAAAAACCCACTCTGCATCACTGAAACTGCTGTCTACAGTAAAATTATTTTCCAGTAGTAGTAAAAGAAGATCCTGAACCACTGAAACTGCCATCAATATTAAAATTTCAATTTAGTAAAATTAAAAAGAAACTGTCCTGTGTCACTGAAACTGCTGTCAGCAGTATTACATTTTACTATTTGTTGCCGTTTCAGTGTCACAAGATGGTGCTTCATTTTATTTTTTGGTGCTCTGGCAAGAACAATACTGTGCAGATTGATTTAAATACTGTCAATGAATGTTACATAATGATGATTAGCTGATCAAAACTGGTAGCCAACAAAGGTTTATTTCATCAGCAGCTATTGGTGGCTCTTAAAATTGATCGCTTCTTTATTGTAGGCTCTGTTGAACAGAGAACACCAGCATAAAGTCATGGCAAGTTGAGGTGGCTGAAAACTTTTTTCAGAAGCTGTAATGAACATTCACTTCTCTTATATAAAATGTATTTTGTGTCAGAAACACATTTAAATGTGTTACTTCATAATTTAAGCAAATCGGGAGTAAAATTTGGAATTCACCTTGTTTTATTTTTGTTTTTTAAAATAAAGGTTTGACTTTGAGAGTGGCCAGGATACCATGTTGACCTACACTGCTGACGGGCAACTCCAGCTACAAGGTGATGAAGGTGTTGCAGAGAAAACTGGTAATTTTTTATGTTGCCCATGTGGGACATAAATTTCCTTTGAGCCAGCATTTCGCTGTAGATGTTGCTTATTCACCTTTTTTATATTTTGTATCAACAGATAATGGTAATGGCTGCAATGATGATAATCAAAGTAGTGCTGATGATGACTGTGGTGGTGGCAGTGATGCTGGTGGTATTGGTGATGGTGGTGATGATGATGATGATGATGATGATGATAATGATGAAGAAGAAGAGACAAATGTGGATGATGGTGAAAGAGTTGCAAGTGATAGCAGTGAAGAGGACAACCTATCAGACTTGAAAGAAGACAGTGAGAGTGGTGATGACAGTGGTGCCAAAGGTATGCTGAATTGTTTGAGGTTTCTGTAGGTTAGCTCAGTCAAGACCAAAAGTGTGTAAAGCTGTGTGCCCTTTTCATTGTAACAAGTTTCAGCTATGCACCTTTTATACCCTGTGAATATAAAATATCCACTACAGTTGCACAGTTGAAGAAAGAATTGGTCTATTGGAGTAATATTCTATTTTTACAGGCAATGAAAAGAAAAACAGTGAGAAGAAATCCAGTTCTCAGAAACCAAACCATACAAGTGCACAGAAGTCTACCGTGAAACAAAATATTAACAATATCAAGGACATCTTAATGGAGAGAAAGAAGTTGATGGAAAAGGCGAGAGAAGAATTGCCTTATACATTTAAAGGTGACTGATGGGTTGATCATGTCCTGTACATATTATCTATGCATATTGGTGCCTGTGTTAGTTAAGAAACTTTTATACTTTCAAATATGTTGAGGGAAGGAGATTAGTTTTGAATTTCTCTCGCATTGTTGTGTTACTTTTTTATTCTGCAGGCTTGTTATCAGCTCCAAAATTTGTGTAAAAATTTCAGCTTGAAATAACATGCATGTTAAAAGCAATTTGTACATTTGTTGAATCATAGGGTTAATTACTGTACCTATCAACAATAGATGCATATATGAAGTTAATAATATGTTATTAAGGTGGAACAGTCTTAAGTTTGTGGAAGCTATCTGTGTAGTTTGGGAACTGTAGAGAAACAGGAAGAAACCAAATTGCAGTTTGGGACATGTTTCAAAATATTGTAAATCATGTAGAAAATACTCATGATGAGTTGGCAGTCAAGTAGAGAGAAGACTGCCACTACAGAAGGAGGCAAAAATGTGGCAAAATAAAAGAGAATGTGACCAGAAAGAAGGTATTGTATTATTTCTAGGCATCAGCTGCTGTAGAAGCACAGGATCTTTGAAGAAAAGTTAGAAACAATTTAATTTTTGATTTTATTTTTGTGGGATATTGACATCTGTTAGATTTAGGTGTCCACATCATGTCACAGTGTGAGGTGTATGAGCTGTCAATACAATATCATCTTCTATAGTCTGTCTAATGCATTGGTGGTTGATTGAATAGCTACACAAGAAATTAGCCCAACAGTGTGGCTGCCAAAAGCCATGAAATACTGTTTCCAGAAATTAAAAAAATTAAACATCAAATGAAAAAAATGTTCATTCAGTAAGTATCCAAGTATAAGTGCATAATTAAATCATAGACATTAGAATACAATATTTAACCATCAGAACATACAGCATGATTTTTAACTTCACATTACTAGAAATGTGCAAATGAAATAAAAAAGAAGATGAGTGCTCCTTTGGGACTTTTAAAAATGAATATAGAATATATTGAGTAAGTTAAGTGAATTACTTGAGACTTGTTGAGGAGTTTAAAAGGTTGTCTAAAGACTGGTGCAGTATCATATCGTATGACTTGTCAATGATACACATTTCCAATTGAAGAAAAGGAAATAATGAAGATGAGATCTTAAAGGACTGCAAATAGTCACCCATTGTGTGTTGCAAGTCAACAGTAATGTAGGTGTCTGTCCAGACATCTATACAGTGGGTAGAGGCACTGTTCTCTCACCAGCAGTTTAAAGAGTGCTTCTGCTTTAGTGTTTCATTTATTATCTCTGTATCCTGTTGCTGTCGTCCTTGACTGAAAATCCAAAAATATGTGCTAAAGAGCATATCAGAAGATGCTGTTGAAAACCTGGCGCCTTTTCAGTAATGGCTGCACTCTCGATAACACTTTTTTTTGCATCATCAGTCATCTGACTGGTTTGCTGTGGCTTGCCTCGACTTCCTCTCCTGTGCCAACCTCTACACCTCGGAGTAGCACTTGCAGCCTACATCCTCAATAGCACTTGCACCCAACATCCTGTTATTCATTTGATATATTCCAATCTCTGTCTTCCGTCTACAGTTTCCTCAAGTGCCATTGAAGTTATTCCATGACATCTCAACACATTTCCCATCATCCTCTCCCTTCTTCTTGTCAATGTTTTCCATATGTTCTGTTCTTTGTCAGTTTTGTGAAGAACCTCCTCATTACTTATCAGTCTACCTAATTTCCTTCTATAGCATCACGTCTGAGAATACTTTGATTCTCTTCCTTTCCAGTTTTCTCGCAGTCCATGATTCACTACCACACTATGCTATGCTCCAAACATTCATTCTCAGAAATTTCCTCCTCAAATTATGGCCGATTTTTGACACTAGCAGACTTCTTTTGGCCAAGAATTCTCTCTTTGCCTATGCTAGTCTGCTTTTTATGTCCCCTTTGCTTTGCCAGTCAAGTGTTACTTTGCTTCCAAGGTAGTGAAATTCCTTAATCTCCTCTAATTTGCAGCCAACAATTTTTGTGTTAAGTTTGCATTTACTTTTCTCAGGTTTTCAAAAATCTTGCACCATTTTACATTGTCAAATGCTTTTTCTGTGTAGACAGATCCTATGAAGGTGTCATGATTTTTTTCTCAAGTTTTGCTTCAATCACAACTGCCTTGTTGGTGCTGTAACCTTTTCAAAAACAAAACTGATTGCCATCTTACAAATCCTCAGTTTTCTTTTCCACTCTTCTTGTCTAGCTGACAGTGCAAGAGGTCTCACACTTGACAGCCCTTGCTTGCTACCTTCGGGATTGTGTGGATGATAGGTTTTCACGTCCCATGGATTCTACACATCAGATTGAACATTTGTTTGGTTGCCGCTTCCCTCAGTTATTTTAAAAATTCTGAAGGAATGTTGTCTATCCACTTTGCCTTATTTGATAGGAAATCTTCCAAAGCTCTGCTAAACTCTGACTTTGATATTGGTCCCCCTATGTCTTTCATATTGACTCCCATTTCTTCATCTTTCATGTCGTCAGACAAGTCCTCCTCCTCGCAGAGACTGTCCATGTGCACTTTTCATTCATCAGTCTCTCCTCTGCATTTGACACTAGAATCATCATTACACTCTTTGTGTTGCTAACATTATCTGTAATTTCACTGAAGGTTGTTTTTACTTTTCTGTGTGCTGAATCAGTCTTCCCGACGATCATTTCTCTTTTGATTTCTTCACATTTTTCCTGGTGTTATTTTGCCTTGTCTTCCTTCCTCTTCCTGTTTATTTTGTCCCTAAGTGGCTTATATTGCTCTACTCTTGTTTTGTGTAGATGAGTTGAAGTAATTCTTCTGCTACCCAAGGTTTGTGTTCTGTTGCTATCCTTGTCCCTATTTCTGTCTGTCCAACTTCTGTGATTGCCCATTTTTAGAGATATCCATTCCTCTTCAACTGAATTGCCTAATGTGGTATTCATGATTGCGGTATCTATCGCATTCCAAATACATCTTCTCATTCCTCAGTATTTAAATATACCACTTCTTTCCATATTGATTGTTCCAGACATTTCTCTTAAACTTCAGATTATTCTCCGTCATCACTAAATTGTGATATGAGTTATTTCTGCTCCTGAGTATGGTACAATCCTTCATCTAATTTTGTAATCTCTGTCTGATTGGTGTAATCCTGCTGTAATCTTCCTGTGTGTCTCTTGGTCTTTTCCAAGTGTACCTTTTCCTCCTGTGATTTTTGAATAGTGTATTTGCTACCACTTGCTGAAACTCATGATGATCATTGCTGATTCTCCTTCCTATAAGGGTAGTTTCCCACCCCAAGGGCAAGAGGTTGCTCTAAAACTCTGCCTGCTTTTCCAACTTCTTTGAGAAGGCCGTTGGCAGAATGAGGGTGACACTTTATACTGGAAGTCTTCAGCCACTATTGCTAATGATTTTTATTCAAAATTTCCAGAAGCTGGGATCGAACCAGGACCCAGAATGTTTTGATTACAGATCAGAAACACTATACCTAGACCAAACCAGGACCCAGAATGTTTTGATTACAGATCAGAAACACTATACCTAGACCACGGGCACACCATATCTTCCCAGTGGCTGATAATACTGGAGCTGAGTGTTGTGTTGGTTCTACTTTGTGATGGGAGCGTGGTGGGTAGGAAAATATGTAGCAGCATATCTCATTACTGAAACTGGAGTTTTGACTGACAAACTGTGCAATAGGTTTTTAAACACCATAGTGTTGTATATGAAGGAGACTGCCCTTACGACATTTATAAGAATATTAATAGTTAACTTTACTCTTGCCTAATTTGTGACACCTGTTTTTGGGAAGTACAACCTCCTCTCCTCTTGTCTTGGCTACAGTTAATGTTCACAATTTTAATCGGGATTTTTAGACTACAAATTGTTATTTAAAATGATATTGGTTTCTGTGTTTGTGTCTGCTTATGTAATATTTCACTTTTATGTGTTTATAGATTTCAAATAACCAGTAAACTTGTTTTATTTCTATAGTGCCGGACTCATATGATGATCTTCAAAACACGTTATCACATTGGGGACTGGACCATCAGACTGTGATCATTGAACGAATGCTGAAATGCAATCATCCTAGTCTGGCAGAGGGAAACCGAGAGAAACTTCAGGAACTATTGAAGTTCTTGTTACAACATATTAATGACTCAGCAATACCGGACGAGGTTCAGCTTCAATATTATTGCTGTTACTGTATATAATTATCTCCTGCATTGTTAGATTAATGTAATTAGCTAATGCATTAAAATGTTAGGATACTTTGCTCCACTATTCAGTATTTATGTTGTTATAGAAACTAATGATATAGTCTTGTTACAAATGCTGCTCTTCTACTGTCTTTCTATTAAAAACTGGAATGAAAATTTTTACTAATTGATTAAAAAACTATATCATTATGAAGTGTGTTAAAGCAACAAACAAACTTGGACAAGGGCACCAAATGGACATTTTTGTATATTTTAGTAGTACTGGACTGTACTTTGACTTGCATCATAATTTACTAGCAAGAACTGTTGCCCATGTGTTTCCTGTTTAGCGCAAGACACTTTAATTTGCGTTTTTAGTAGTATTTTCTCTTCTCAATAATATGTCTGCTGTTAAATATGGTGATTAATTCTGTAGAATGCACTAATCTAAAATTTTATATAAATGATATTTACCGGTTTCTCTTGTGTGCAGGATCAGCAGTCACCACAGTGCTTTTCAGTGCTCGATCGACTGATTCCACACATATATGACCTTACACACATGTCACCAGTTAGTGCAGGACAGAGTGTTCTTGAAGTTATCAAAGAAAAGCAGACAGATTTTCGAAATTCAAAGAGAACGTATCCTGGGTGTGACACAGTGAGTTCCAAACTTCTGCAATAATAGTCTGTTCTTGTAATTAATATCTTCATTTATTAATATGTTGTTTTTATTACATTTACAGTTAGTATTCCTGAAGCTTGTGTCTCATCTGTTTCCCACATCAGACTTCAGACATCCTGTCGTTACTCCTACTATAATCTTCATGGAACAGATTTTGTGGGAATCACGCATCCAGAGTAGACGAGATGTAGCCACCGGTCTTTTTATTACCACACTCTTGCTGGAGGTACAGTATCGTACAGTATTCTGAGGGGATTGACCAGTGTTGTGAAACTCCACTTTTCATTCATGTCTATTCATAATTTTTTTTCAGTATTCGGTTCTTTCCAAAAGATTCTCACCAGCTGCTGTAAACTTCCTCTGTGGCGTGTTGTACTTGTCTGTTGACAAAAGTGCATACAAGTCTGTAAGACCAGTTCCACCTTTCAAAAGTAAAGGAGAAGCAAGTAGACTATTAATACTGTCAGAAGATTTTAAGACAGAGTAAGTACCACCACTTTAATTCATATGAGATTTTTCCTGTTTACATTGAAGTATGTTTCCATAATTAAACTACACTGAGTTGTCATTACAGGGACTTCATTACAAATCACAAAATGAATCTCTCTGATTTGTTGGAGGATGCTGCAATTGACGACAACTTCATAATACGAGCTCTTTGGACATCAGTAAAATTATTGAATGCATTTCAGCAAAATCTAGAGCCATTAGCCAGTAGTTCTGAAATATTCAAACCTGTATCAGTGCTGATTAATCATCTAAATACTGAGCAGTTCCCCCCTGGTCTGAAAAATGATATTAGTAATCTGCGTGATAAAATTGAGAAGATGTCTGTGAAGAAGATCTGCCATCTGATATTTGAAAAGAAGAAACCAAAAGCTCTTAGACTCTACGAGCCAAAAGTTGAACAGGTGTAAGTATTTTACACTGAGTAACTTACAGAAAGTTTATTATACTAAGCTAGTATGTTCACTTAAGAGCATTCATCTAATCAGCCAAGAGTGTTTTCAGGGTGAGTCATTGAGACCAGCGATTGGTTGGTTCTTTAATACCAAGTTATTTACACAAATAGCTTCATTTGGCATTTTTTTCTTCGGGTAAAATCAAAAGATATATGAAATTTCCACTTCCTTTTTAACACGTACAAGAGAGGATCAGAAGGTAATGCACAGTAGTTTTTTTTCCTGTGGTATTGCAGGTGGAATGTCGAAATTTCACAACAATATAGTTTGAAGTTTGTGCTACAGAGGGTATTTTGTTTTCATGTATATCTGTAGCAAGAGAAGCCTAAAGAACCACAAAACAAATATGGCACACATTTTGCTGTCATCGGCTTGTTAAGAGCAGTGAAGTGAAATTAAATATTGGGGCCAAAGGGCACGTACCGAGTGAAATTCACGGAGATATGCGTGGTGTTTTTGGGGATGACTGTGTTGACTGTAGCAATCTCTCCAGGTTGTGTGCGTTCTTCCAAGAGGGCCGTCTGAACCTTAGTGATTTGCCATGCTCTGGCCGACTGGTAACAGCTGCAACCCTGCAGAATGTAGGAGCCATTGAGGTAGCATTTTTCAACTAGTGGCATGTGCACCTGCAAACCGTATCACAGCAGTTCAACATTTCTTGTGATGTGGTGTCGTATATTGTTCATGACACATTGAAATTTGAAATTTTGTTAAGTTGGTTCTTGCTGAGTGCCTAAGAACATGACAGACAAGCAAATGGCCAGTGAAACATGACACTCTAAGGAGTGGAAACATGCTGGTTAAAAGAAAAAAGATGACTCAATCTATTAGGAAAGTACTTGTGACAGACTTCTGGGAGATGAGTTGGTGGACTTTGCTTAACACAGGACTGCTGTGAATGCTGCAGCCCTCACTAAAGCTTTGGTCAAGTTGAGTCATGCCCGTCGTGACAAATCCCACAACATTAATGCCGACAGTTTAAAACTTCTTCATGACAACACTGTCCACCATGTTGCTGCTCTTGTTTGTGCTCCAGCATCCACCATACAGTCCGGACTTTGCACTGTCAAACTTTCTTCTGTTTTGTCCCATGAAGAACTTCCTGGCCGGCCATCGCTTTGTGACAGATGTGGAAGTGAAATCACCAGTCCACTGATGGCTGGCTGTACTCCAATCAAATGGTGGTGTATGAGCAGGGCATATTGAATCTGGTACCACGGTGGGAGAAATGTGTTGAGAACATTAGTGACTATGTAGACAAGTACATAAAAGATATAAGTTCATTTCTGATTTAATCTTTTGGTAATATTATTATTGTGTGTTAATTTCTGATCGTCCCTTGTATATTAGAAGTGAACTGGTAGCCTCATAATATATGTCATAGCTGCAGAAAGCGTAAGGTTGTCGCACTTATTCCTTTGAAAACAGCTGCAATGTAGAGAACACTTTACACTTTTGTATTCTTGTAAGTCTGTCATCTCTTGCCATAAAATGTGCCACAAGAATAATAATTATTTTTAATTCATTTTATTTCTAATTCACAAAATAGTTATATTTTAACATCCCAAGTGTTTTTAAAATACCAAGAGATGTGAATTATCATAAAATAAATGTAAACAGAGCAAAAACCCATGAAAGAACTGATCTAAGCTGCACTATATTTGTGAACAAATACTTTCTGAATTAAGTTCAGGGTAATTCTGTGATGATGCAACAAACTTTCAAGGATGTTGGAGAAGGGGAAATGTATCAAGTTGAGGTAAGGGATTCTGGTCCAGAAACAGAGCTGAAAGTTATATGTGAAAATCGTTCTGATACCCCTGACTGTGCCAGTACTGTTGTTACTAAGACTGTAGGGTAGGCAGCTTTTAGAGGTGGTAGTACGGACCGAAACCAGAAAAAAATGTCCAGTAAAAATGGGCTCTTAAATGCCATCTTAAGAGGTATGAGCACTTATTCTTCTTCGCTGCTGTGAAATTCATCTCTCCTACGGAACAAGTGCCCATAGCCTAGTGCATTTTAGGTCTCGTGTGTACTAGCATTTTTTTTCTTGCTTTAGGCCATACTACCACCTCTAAAAGTCACCTACCCTACAAACTTAGCAACAACAGTACTGGTACATGTATTCCATTGTCATAGGTATCGGAATGATTTTTGCTTATAACACTTGATTCCTGTAATTTACAGGCAAGAGACCCTTAGTTCAAATAGATACATTTGCCCTTTTCCATCATTCCTGAGAGTTTGCAACATTATCATGTATAAGAGCAGCTTATCCTGTTGAAAACAAGAGAATGTAAACACAGCATTTCATGCATAAGAAGCGTACACATGCGCTTTCACGTGTAAAAAGGATCAACTCACCATTTGTCATTTCATTCTGCTTTGCAGCCATTAGGATGTCTAATGAGTTGCACATTCTGACACTTCAGTAGGTTTTCCAACATGGAAATAATTCTGTTTAATCCAAATATCATAAGGAATTGTGTGTGTGTGTGTGTGTGTGTGTGTGTGTGTGTGTGTGTGTGTGTGTGTGTGTTGTTTTTTTTTTTTTTTTTTTTTTTAGTGGGTGCCCCCACACCCATACTCTAGCTCAACAAAGGATTCATTTTGAAAGCTAGCAAGTTTTCTTTGTCTTTTATGTCTGCCTGTCAACGACTCAATGTTTCTGCTGTTTGGTGAGTGGTCCCCTTTATTCCTAAATTATTTACATTCTGTTAAATTAATTAAATCATTGTCAAGTAATGTAGGTATTTCACACAAGTTTATTTTCCGCATTCATAAACGTGTTTAACTCAAAAGTGTAACAAGTAAAGCTTGACATTATGTGTGAATATGCATCATCTTTTTCCAAATTGTATGACCTCTACTACATACTAGGCATTTCTTGTTCGTAAAAAGAAACATTCACTCTGTTCTGTCAGTTACAACAGAATTGTAATTAAAGAATACTGTAACGTGATGTTTCGTACTTACCAGGGTCCTTAGAAAACCAAAAGAATGGCAATTGTGATGTCTTTATTCATTATTGCTGCAGCTGATCTTAATATGTTCTCTTTTGTGAAAACTGCATTACAGATCAGTATAAACAATGGTATTCACATTCATTGAATGTTGCATTCAACAGTTTGGTTGCTTTATGTCTAGACTATTGATGATCAGGCAGATTTTTTTCAAGTTGTGAGGTCCGATCAAAATGATGGATGTGAATTGGCAACATCAGCCAGCATAAATCAGGATCAGAATTAGCTAGTATATTAAGAGCACAAGATGGGAGCTGTCAAATGGAGCTGTTTAAAGCAAGTGGATTCTGTATCTGCAAAACCTGAATTTCTGAGAATGTGGAAACTGCCCTGGCCCATTAAAAAAGTATGAGTCCTGCTGTAATGAAAATTTGTTATTGGAAGGTACTTTTTTTTATTACCAATAGTAAATTGGGAATAAGGTAAAACTGTTTGACTATCAGTGGCTCTGCAAGACCAGTAGTGTTTTTTAAGTTTACTTATTCCTGATACTCCTAAGTTCAAACTTTGCTTGACTGCTGTATCCTTCCACAAGATAGAAGACAGTTCAAAAAGTGAGCCCATTGTATCAGTCATTTTGCCAGTTCGTGATCCATTATGTAATGTGAAATGTGTGGTATCTCCAGGTCTCTTCCCTGTAAATAGCCTTCTTTTGCGGTTCTTAATCCAAGATGGTAAAGATAGTAGAAAACACACGGGAACAGTGGGGACGCGTTCTGCTCAACACCATAATGCAAGCCTAGAGATGCCCTGTGTGCAGCAGTGGATGTTAAATGGCCAATGGTGCTGCCACTGGTGGTGGTGGTGGTGGTGGTGGTGATGCTGCTGCTGCTAATGATGATTAGTTTGTAGCTGAGATGAAGTGGTTCTCATGTATCTGTATATCAGATAGAATCCTTTAATGTGTGTCTTCCTCGTCCTTTTTTTCATATTTTGTGTATAGATTCACAGATGGAATACTATCATATGTAAATTTTATTTTAGTTGTCCTCCTCATTGTTTAACATATTGCTTTATTTGTGGTCCTTTTGAACAAATAATTTTTTTAATGGCGTTAACAGGTTTGATTGCAAGCGCCGTCGACCTATGGGACCAGAGAAGCAGGAACGTGAAAAATTGCTGCACAAATATCGCCGTGAACTGAAAGGAGCTGTTAGAGAGATTCGGCGAGATCGTGCATTCTTGACAAAGGTCAAGCTGAAACAGACACTTAAGAGGTATGCACCCCACTTTTAATTTTTAGTAATAACAATAAAAGTTTATGTAAACATTGGAATCTACAATTGTCAGTGCAGTAAGCTGTTGTTTATTGAAAACAATGAGGATGTCATTCTAAACTCAGTTTTTCCTTTATTTGACAGCAATTGTTCTTTTAATGTGTTTGCTCTGTAACTAGCACAATTTACTTCATGACATGCTTAAAGGGAGTATCAATGACATATCCTGATAATGTTAAATTTAACATATTTATGTCCCGTTTTCTCAGGAACTATCCAAGGTAATAAAATGAAACTTTTCCAGGATATAGAGTCATACTTATACATTTGGGGCGAGATGAGTTTTTTTAGATGAAGACCTTTAAAAATTTATGTGATTTCTTAAAAAATTTTTTTTTTTAATGATCAAACTTTGAGTGGGGTATCTCTACCATTGTATACCCACATAATACCACTGTCAATAAGGCCCTCAGGGACTCAGCATTCGTTTGCTGGGTATGGCCATGGCGACTCCGTGGTTCCTGAGATGGGGACTGGTAAATGCCCCCAATCCCCTGTCACCGTAAGCTGTGGGCATGCTTCAGTAACCATCGTGTGGCACAACGATGGAACATTATGTGTCTCATGGAATGATGATCTTGGCTTGACTGCCTGGATCATGAGGATGGAATAAACCCCTATTTAAAAAAACCTCAATCTCAAGGTGTGTTGCGCACTGATGAGATGCATGGCTGTTGAGGTGGAACAGTTGTTAGCAGGCAACCTCTGGGGAACCTGCCTAGGCGTGCGAGGCTCCGTCTAGGGGGACTTTTATTTCCCTAGCTGCTCGTGGGACTGAGATGGACCCTTGAAGTTTCTTCTTTTACCTCCCAGTGTAATGGGGGGCACAGGTAGGTTATTTTAAAAAGAGGTGGAGCCCCTCCACGCCCACACCAGCATGATGGCCAACACAAAAGGTCTACTGCCATCTCTGCATAAGGGTTAGTATTCACTAAAGTGAGGTGTCGCAGGATGTGGGTACTGCGATGTTTGCGTACATCTGGTTAGGATTAACCATTAATACGCGCTCATCTGGAGATAGATTGGTCGAAATCTGACGAAGGGTAGCGGTTTGAAGGGCAGAGGAAAAAAAGTGCCAAAGCAAGAGCCAAGGGAAAAAAACCTCTGCGAAAGTTAGGTCGGGCGGCAAGAGCAGTAGCGGTTGTCTTGCTGCCTGCGATAGGTTGTGCAAGGATAGGCTTTGTTAGTAGTGGGTATCATGCATGTCGATACCTTGACGTTGTGCGTTTGTGCTGCTCGGCGGCTGGCGCTGGGTGCTGGTACAGAGTCCTCGTTCAGCGTCCTGCAACCTGCAACAGTTAGGTTTGTTATCTGTCTTGTGTCCGATAGGTCATATACCGGAGGCACAGTGTGAGGGAGTGTTGGCAGATTGTTCGTGCGTCTGTGGGCGATCTCATCGGTGTCCCTGCTGTGGCCTGTTGGTTGGCTCTAATAGCAGCTGGTAGTTGCCAGTCAGTGTTGCTGATATGCAGGGGCTTACCGGCGTTTGTCGCTGTTTGCGTATGTTAGTTTACCATAGGTGGTTATGCCCTAGCTAGCAGTGTCTTTGGCCGCTTGTGTTTCCACCTGTGGTTGTGATCGTAGTTTCCCAGAGTGTGTAGCCAGTCCTCCAGACTCGGGGGTTATACGGACTTTGCCCATGAATAATAACAGAACACATGCTGCCAGTTAGAACGTGTTTTTTATTGTTAAATGGAAAGAGGGCAATTTCAAAAGATTCTTGCCTTTTTATATTCAAAAATGTTTGGAGGGCATTGCAGGTTCATTGAAATCTGTCAAACGACTGCGTAATGGCACGCTGTTTGTTGAAACTGCTAGTTCCCAACAAGCAACACACCTCCAAAAAGCTAAAATGCCTTGGAGAATGAAGTGTTGGCAGAAGAGCCAACACCGTGTTGCTAGAGGAGGCCGAAATGCACGCTTTTAAGCTCACGCAGGCTGGCGCGAGGTATATTTTCCATTTCAATATACACTGGTAATGGCGCCTTGCTAGGTCGTAGCAAATGACGTAGCTGAAGGCTATGCTAACTATCGTCTCAGCAAATGAGAGCGTATTTGTCAGTGAACCATTGCTATGAACGTTGGCTGTACAACTGGGGCGAGTGCCAGGACGTCTCTCTAGACCTGCCGTGGGGTGGTGCTCGGTCTGCAATCACCGACAGTGGCGACACGCGGGTCCGACGTATACTAACGGACCGCGGCCGATTTAAAGGCTACCACCTAGCAAGTGTGGTGTCTGGCAGTGACACCACAGAGAATATGCCATCAGCACAGAGCTCCACAACACTTTGAACTATAGCAAAGGCATTGTGACCTATAGAAATCCTGTCGACATTCCCAAGGAGTAATTGAAGGTTGAGTGGGCTCAGTAGGGGATTGTTGATGTGCAAAATATATTGAAAGGGTTGGATGGGGATCTCACAAAATCTGACTCCTTCATCCTTACCTTCAATAGCATGAAACTCCCAGAGCATATCAAGGCAGTTTTCTTCGTATAAGTGTACAGTCGTATTGTCTCTAACCCAATATGCTGTTAAGTGACAGACAGCACTTTGGGCACACCACTTGTGGCAAATGTGGCAAAGCTGCCCATGATGGCATTGGCTGCTCCTCCCCTCCAAAGTGTGTAAATTGCTCTGAGGATCACCCTGTCTGAAGGAGGGATTGCAGTGTCTTCCTTGAAGAGCGGAAGGTACAGGAGATGAAGACTTTGAAATGCGTCTCATATGGAGAGACCAAGAGATCTATAAGGCCATGCAGCCTCCCACATTCTACATCTTCTGCTTTCACCCTTAAAAAGCCTATATAGGCAGCAACTGGTTCTACACAAATGGAGGTTGCTGGTGTCAGCACTAGTACTTGTGTTTGTCAATGTACTTGCCAAGCTGCAGTTATTTGTGAGCCCATAGCCTCTCCGAGAACATCATAGAAAGCTGCAGTTACCACCTTTGCAGAGCTCACATTACCTGCAAAGGCAGAGTATTGTAAAAAATCCATCACTGCCTCTGCTGCTGTTGCGGTAGTTCCCACAAAGCCCTCCCAGGCCAAGAAAGCAAATGGGAAGCTTCTGTCACAGGCATAAACAGGCAATAGACCATCAGACCATGTCGATGTCATTCGACTTGATGGCTCTTCTGCTTCTGCTTCAGAGCCAGTGGACGACGAATCTTCCCGGGGCAACCATCTTGCCGTAAAGTATATACTCCAACCATTGTGGGCTGCCCTCCCTGGCGGAGAGACGACCATGATAAATGGCTCCCATACTATAGTGGAACATGAATGGGTTCAGGACTCGTGGAGGAACTGAAACTCCTGACACAGGCCAAATCCCTGTGCTTGTGTTTATAGGAAATGCACTTTGAGGTTACTGATGCCCCTGTGCTACAAGGCTACACCCTCCGCCGTATGGGTGACCTGACTGAGGAATGAGCCAAGGGAGGTGTTGCTTTGTCAGTAACACACACCATACCTCTGCTCTCTCCTGAGTTACTGACCTTAAAGCAGTAGCCGTTGCAGTTCATGTAAGTTCGACGCTCACTCTCTGCTCCCTGTACTTACCTCCGCAAGATGCAATAGACTCTGAGGCTCTTGCGGGCATTATTGAACAACTCCCCTGCCCGTTTATCCTACCAGATGGTTTCAATGCCCATAACGTAATATGGGGCTCACACTATACTTGCCCCAGGGGTCGAGTGTTGGAGAATCTCATGATGTCTCAGGAAATACGCAGCCTTAACACAGGCAGCCCCACACATTTCTCGGCTGCTACTGTGTCATCCTCCAACACTGACCTCTCTTTTCCCTCTCCAGCCCATGCACACTCAGCACAGTGGGAAGCGACTGACTGAAGACCTTTCCAGTAATCGTTTCCCACTGTGGATTCACCTACAGGTTGGAGGATTGCTGGAACGGACGCCACCAAAATGGATGATCAGCAGGGCTAATTAGGCTTTCTTCAGGCTTTGGCTGTGTTTGAAAACCACACCAGCATCCAGGAATGCGTGGACCACATCACGCGTGTGATACCTCATGCCACTGACCTATCCATTCCACTGTCTTTAGGTCATCTGAGGAAGTGAATTGTACCTTGATGGAGAGATGCATGTCATTCAGCCATCTGTGATAAGCATGTGGCTCTTCAACAGTTTAAATGCCGCCCAACAACAGACAACCTCACAGCCTTTCGAGTCGCGAGAGCCAAGGCTCGATACTCCATTAAGGGGAGCAAAAAATGGCCATGGCAAGCATTCTTGGACTCCATCAGCCATTCCACTTGTTCTACAAAAGTATGGAAAGCCATCCAAAGGATTTCCAGTAAACAGTCATTTACTGACAGCAGCTGTGCTGCAACATGGATGTCTCCAAATGACACTTAGCGACATCGCTCAGACATTGGCCTAACATTTTGCACAAAATACAGTTGATGCAAGCCAGGATCTGGCATTTTTTCGCTACCATGCAAATATAGAGAGGGGCAAGTTTGACTTCGGATCTGACTGTTCTGAGGCCTACAGCTCTTCTTTCTCCATATGGTAGATCGAATCAGCCTGTCTGAGACTCGTGACACTGCACCCGGTCACAACCAAATCCAGCGCTGCATGCTTCGACATTTGCCAGCAGTGTCAAAGGAAATCCTCGTCAAATGTTTTAATCTTATATGGCAGACAGGTAATTTCCCCAACTTGTAGAGGGAGGCAATTCTGATACCTCTCCTAAAACCAGGAAAGAACCGCACTTATCCCATTAGTTACAGGAGTATCACCTTAATGAACTGCATAGGAAAGACACTGGAGTTAATGGTTAACCATCGTCTGGTCTGGCTGTTAAGAGACCAGGCAACTCCTTAACCAGTCTTAGTGTGGATTCCGGAGATTTCGTTCCACTGTTGACAACCTGACTCTGCTCGAGGTGGCTATTCAGTAGTCTTTCCTGTGTAACCATCACTGTATTGGTATATTTTTCATATCAGTAAGGCACACAATACTATGTGGAGACACTGTATTCTCGCACAACCCATCAATGGGGCTTTCATGGCCACTTCCCCATCTTCATACGGTCTTTCCTGTCTCAGCGGTTTCTTAGGACCTGAGTTGGTGACTCTCTGTCAGATTGTTTTGAGCAGGGGAATGGTGTTCCTCAGGTGAGTGTTTTTAAGGATTACCCTCTTTGCCATAGCCATAAACAGTATCACGTCTACGGTAAGGAGTCCTGTACAGTGTTCCTTATTTGTGGACGACTTTTCTGTTTTCTGTTCTGCCTCTAGTGTTGCAACAGCAAGCCAGCAGTTGCAACTTACAGTGCAGAGTTAGAGGAGTGGGCTGCTAAAACGTGTTTTCAATTTTCTGCAAATGTGTGTGTGTGTGTGTGTGTGTGTGTGTGTGTGTGTGTGTGTGTGTTCATTTTAATCATTCTCATTGTATTGGAACTAGACAAAACACACACACACACACACACACAAACACACACACACACACACACACACACACAAATGCAACTTAGCACCACATGGCACTATTTCTGGCTGCTGAGCTTAAGTAGTTTCAGAGATAGTGGGAAACATTTGCAAAAATGTAGTTTTTCAGAAATAGCACTTCAAAGTTGCAGTAAAGGAAAACCCAGTATTGAGTGAGGAGACAGCCTAAAACTTTTCAGCTTTGTGATCTATTATCTTCTTGAGGATCCACCAAATGTAGTCCCTTTCTTCATCTGAGGAATCTTGCTGCTTCTGTTCCAGTTTTGACCATAAATTCTGCCTGGGAGACTCACTGTATCTCCGGTTCTTGTAAGATTGCTTCTGTATTGTGGCCAGACTCAATTCCAAATTGTATCAGATCCTTTATTCTGCCTACATTTTCATCATTTAAGGTGATCACAGCATAAGTGACCCCTATCTTCAGTGGTTTCAAGCCCACAAATACATTTTTGGGCACCTTGGTCCATGCAACATTGTTGGAAGACTCATTTATGATTTGAGTTATTCCAGTGAGACATTTATTCAGAAGATGAGGATGTGCTAGATCTCTACTTAGTGGCTTTATTATTACCCCAACAGCTTGACAGATGGTGTTTCTATGGGTATGTTCAGTTCCTACTGCCTCGGCTTTGTGGTATGTACACCTGTGAATTGAACACAAGTTGTATAGTGGCTTCTCATCACTTGATGTCTTGTGGAAAAACATTGCCAATACTGCTTTACTTGGTCCATCCAGGTTATTTGTATTCTTTCTAATGGCTTTGTCGTAGTATTCATTTAGCTGATTGATTGTTTTATCTGTCAAATGACCTCTAATAGTCTTGCCATCTTCAGTTTTTTCAGTAGAGAACTTCTACCAGATGTTACTGTACATGACAGACGCATTTTAATGTTTGTTGTGTTAGGTCATTATAGGGCCTGCTGCCAGTAACTGATTTCAATGAACTGGAATCAACATCACCAATGAATTTAGCATAGCAAATCACATGTTGTTCTTGAGATTGCTAAAGATATTCACAGCTAGGCACTTTCCATTCCTCCACTGGGTCCCTCACATGTTGTCTGACAGTTGTGTTCATGCAGTAGTTTCTTTTCATTGTTGGTAAATGCTTTTGTGCATCCGTAACAGAGAATTTAGTGATCAGTAATATATTCTCCTTCACTATTTGCAACAGTCTGCCAACACTGGGGTAACTTTTCGATTCCGCACTGTAGAACTCGCGTGCTTTTGGGGCAAAGAACTCATCAAGCCACTTTTGGAATGCATTTTCATCTGGAAGGGAAGTTCCTTGAAGGTTGTCAAATCAAGAGCAGAAAAGGTGAAAATCTGAGGGCACAAGATCTGGTGAATAACATCTTTATGGAATGATTTTCCAACCCAACACCTGTGTAGTGTTTTTTGTCAGTCTAGCAGAGTGCAGGTAGGCGATATTGTTGAAAAGCGTCACTTCACACTATCTTCTTGGTTGTTGTTCTTGGACACGCCACTCTGTCACTGTTCCGGTAGGTGCATAACCTTATCTTTTTGGATGTGATGAAATCTTTATACTGGGAATTTGTGCTTTGTTGGAACTCAACCATTCTCTTCTTTACCTCACGCTAACATAAATACACCATTTCTTGTCACCAGTAATGATAGAGGATAGGAATGGTAGGTGTTGTTCGTGAGCCAATTGACCACAAGCAAGCAGAGATGCACAGATTTTTGTGATTTTGATTTTGAGCATGTGGTAACCATACACCTGGTTTTTAAACCTCCCTCATTGCAAGTAACAATGATGGAATTATCACAGTTCATTTATATTTGCCAATTCTGAGTACACTGATGTGGATCATTGTGGATTAATATGTTTAAACGATCTTCGTCAAATCTCAGAGATCTCCCTGACCATCGAGAGTCACTAATGTCAGTATGATCCTCCTTAAAACAAGAAAACCATTATCTCACTATGCTCAGTCCAATGGTATTATCTCCATACCCAGTGCAAATGTTTCTTCTCCGCTGTTGGAAATGTCATGATTTCTCCACTTTGCACCCCATATTCTAGTGTCCACAGCCCCACTCGCTATCTCCAGATCACAATATGTAAACTCAAATAGCAACAGTGAACCACAAATAAAAAATGAAAATTGATAAATAAACCCTTAGGAACAGGAATACCAAAATGCAAAACAGAAACACTACAAACTTAAACATCAACATAATGTAAATGTGGTTAGGGAAGGCTCTACCATATTCTCTACAAGCGGCTGCAGCTGCAGTATACTGGCATACTCAGAATTTGTAAATATTTTTAAACAGTAAATATAATAGAGGGAAACATTCCACGTGGGAAAAATTATATATAAAAACAAAGATGAGGTGACTTACCGAACGAAAGCGCTGGCAGGTCGATAGACACACAAACAAACACAAACATACACACAAAATTCAAGCTTTCGCAACAAACTGTTGCCTCATCAGGAAAGAGAGAAGGAGAGGGAAAGACGAAAGGATGTGGGTTTTAAGGGAGAGGGTAAGGAGTCATTCCAATCCCGGGAGCGGAAAGACTTACCTTAGGGGGAAAAAAGGACGGGTATATACTCGCACACACACACACATATCCATCCACACATATACAGACACAAGCAGACATATTTAAAGACAAAGAGTTTGGGCAGCGATGTCAGTCGAGACAGAAGTGCAGAGGCAAAGATGATGTTGAATGACAGGTGAGGTATGAGTGGCGGCAACTTGAAATTAGCGGAGATTGAGGCCTGATGGATAATGGGAAGAGAGGATATACTGAAGAGCAAGTTCCCATCTCCGGAGTTCGGATACGTTGGTGTTAGTGGGAAGTATCCAGATAACCCGGACGGTGTAACACTGTGCCAAGATGTGCTGGCCGTGCACCAAGGCATGTTTAGCCACAGGGTGATCCTCATTACCAACAAACACTGTCTGCCTGTGTCCATTCATGCGAATGGACAGTTTGTTGCTGGTCATTCCCACATAGAATGCGTCACAGTGTAGGCAGGTCAGTTGGTAGATCACGTGGGTGCTTTCACACGTGGCTCTGCCTTTGATCGTGTACACCTTCCGGGTTACAGGACTGGAGTAGGTGGTGGTGGGAGGGTGCATGGGACAGGTTTTATACCGAGGGCGGTTACAAGGGTAGGAGCCAGAGGGTAGGGAAGGTGGTTTGGGGATTTCATAGGGATGAACTAAGAGGTTACGAAGGTTAGGTGGACGGCGGAAAGACACTCTTGGTGGAGTGGGGAGGATTTAATGAAGGATGGATCTCATTTCAGGGCAGGATTTGAGGAAGTCGTATCCCTGCTGGAGAGCCACATTCAGAATCTGATCCAGTCCCGGAAAGTATCCTGTCACAAGTGGGGCACTTTTGTGATTCTTCTGTGGGAGGTTCTGGGTTTGAGAGGATGAGGAAGTGGCTCTGGTTATTTGCTTCTGTACCAGGTCGGGAGGGTAGTTGCGGGATGCGAAAGCTGTTGTCAGGTTGTTGGTGTAATGGTTCAGGGATTCCGGACTGGAACAGATTCGTTTGCCACGAAGACCTGGGCTGTAGGGAAGGGACCGTTTGATGTGGAATGGGTGGCAGCTGTCATAATGGAGGTACTGTTGCTTGTTGGTGGGTTTGATGTGGATGGACGTGTGAAGTTGGCCATTGGACAGGTGGAGGTCAACGTCAAGGAGAGTGGCATGGGATTTGGAGTAGGACCAGGTGAATCTGATGGAACCAAAGGAGTTGAGGTTGGAGAGGTAATTCTGGAGTTCTTCTTCACTGTGAGTCCAGATCATGAAGATGTCATCAATAAATCTGTACCAAACTTTGGGTTGGCAGGCCTGGGTAACCAAGAAGGCTTCCTCTAAGCGACCCATGAATAGGTTGGCGTACGAGGGGGCCATCCTGGTACCCATGGCTGTTCCCTTTAATTGTTGGTATGTCTGGCCTTCAAAAGTGAAGAAGTTGTGGGTCAGGATGAAGCTGGCTAAGGTAATGAGGAAAGAGGTTTTAGGTAGGGTGGCAGGTGATCGGCGTGAAAGGAAATGCTCCATCGCAGCGAGGCCCTGGACGTGCGGAATATTTGTGTATAAGGAAGTGACATCAATGGTTACAAGGATGGTTTCCGGGGGTAACAGATTGGGTAAGGATTCCAGGCGTTCAAGGAAGTGGTTGGTGTCTTTGATGAAGGATGGGAGACTGCATGTAATGGGTTGAAGGTGTTGATCTACGTAGGCAGAGATACGTTCTGTGGGGGCTTGGTAACCAGCTACAATGGGGCGGCCCGGATGATTGGGTTTGTGGATTTTAGGAAGAAGGTAGAAGGTAGGGGTGCGGGGTGTCGGTGGGGTCAGGAGGTTGATGGAGTCAGGTGAAAGGTTTTGCAGGGGGCCTAAGGTTCTGAGGATTCCTTGAAGCTTCGCCTGGACATCGGGAATGGGGTTACCTTGGCAAACTTTGTATGTGGTGTTGTCTGAAAGCTGACGCAGTCCCTCAGCCACATACTCCCGACGATCAAGTACCACGGTCGTGGAACCCTTGTCCGCCGGAAGAATGACGATGGATCGGTCAGCCTTCAGATCACGGATAGCCTGGGCTTCAGCAGTGGTGATGTTGGGTGTAGGATTAAGGTTTTTCAGAAGTGTTTGTTGGTAATGAGGATCACCCTGTGGCTAAACATGCCTTGGTGCACGGCCAGCACATCTTGGCACAGTGTTACACCGTCCGGGTTATCTGGATACTTCCCACTAACACCAACGTATCCGAACTCCGGAGATGGGAACTTGCTCTTCAGTATATCCTCTCTTCCCTTTATCCACCAGGCCTCAATCTCCGCTAATTTCAAGTTGCCGCCACTCATACCTCACCTGTCATTCAACAACATCTTTGCCTCTGCACTTCTGCCTCGACTGACATCTCTGCCCAAACTCTTTATCTTTAAATATGTCTGCTTGTGTCTGTATATGTGTGGATGGATATGTGTGTGTGCGAGTGTATACCCGTCCTTTTTTCCCCCTAAGGTAAGTCTTTCCGCTCCCGGGATTGGAATGACTCCTTACCCTCTCCCTTAAAACCCACATCCTTTCGTCTTTCCCTCTCCTTCTCTCTTTCCTGATGAGGCAACAGTTTGTTGCGAAAGCTTGAATTTTGTGTGTATGTTTGTGTTTGTTTGTGTGTCTATCGACCTGCCAGCGCTTTTTAAACAGTAATGTAGAGTTGTCCAACAAATCATAATCACAACTGAAAAGCTCAGTTAAGTAAACACAAGCACTACTTCACAGCTTTAACTTCAAAACAAAAATATTGATTCAGAAATTAACCCATAGCAACTGGAGTACCAACACATGAATTGAAAATCTGTATCTGTAACTTGCTGTGTCTCTCTAACCAGTAAAAATTTGACACCTGTTATATAGAATGTTTGAATAAAACTCTACTACCACTCCTTAAAATATTTACTAAACCTCCTGGAATACCCTGCGTGGGTAAAACAACTTACAATTTGTTAGATGTACCAGTAGACTGGTGGGCATGCCTGGAGAAAGAAATGCATTATTGCAGAGTTGGGGGACAGATTTGTTGTTTTTGGGAGCTTTGATGCTACTTCTTTGTCAGATAGCAGAGATGGAATGGTTATGATTCATCTTTGTGTTTTTGCCACAGTAAGAAGTGGAATAGCACTGTACTACTACAGCAACAGTTATAGACTTGGTTTTTAATTCAATCCCTTTCAGTGATTTGAATGCAAGAGAAATAATTAATGGTAATGAAATATTGATGATAAAATTGGATTTTGACAATAAAAGAATATGCAGATAACAGAATCATAATTAATGACTATCAGAATTTTATGATGGTCTTGGTCATAAGATTCTATTTGGGAAACTATAATCTTATGACATTAATATAATTCCCTTCTGTGGTTAGTGTTTTGCCTTCAAAATTGACTTTAAGTCAGAATGAGGTGAACATTGCGATCTGCAATATTCACTACTTGGTCTGCATAAATGGCCTTCCAAAGATATTAAAGAACTGTTCCAAAACTATAATGATGAACAACTAACCATATTAATTAAGGGCCAACAAATTTTCTGAATGACAGTACTTTGCCAGACTAACTGCTATTGGTTGGATAATATATCCCTTTATTTTGCATTCACTGCTATGTAATGTTGACTGTGTTAAAATTAATATTTTGTTGTTTTTGTATTTATATTTGGTTGAAAGAAGAAAAAGTTGACTTACCATAGTATAGCCCACTATTAGGACATACTTCGGATAGAGCCGAGCATTTATGACATTACATACAGGGCTGGCCTAACATTCAACAAAATTAAACAAAATATAAATAAAATAAAGAAAAATTTTGGTGTATAATGAAGGACATCATCCTCATCATCATAGAATAAAACATTTTACCACATTACTTGACTTGTAGCATGTTAGTCCTCTTTTTATTCTTTCAACTAATCAGTGAATGGCTGTATTGTGTTTTATGTTTTCTCTGTGTCACACTTGATGTGTCTTTCAGGCAATCACTTTAAAATTGTTGCATAACCAAAGCTATGCAGTATTGAATGCAAAATAATAACGGGATATTTTAACCCAACAAATGAAAGACTGTGCAGTAAGTCTTTTTGTTAACAAAAATAATTTATGTAATTTTCCAAATCTCATATTACATTTAAGGAGGCATAACTCATAGCATTCTCTTCGCCTTTAGAATGATAGGTTCGTTTTTCAGGAGCAGGAAATAGTTGGGGGAAGCTTGCCATTCAAAATCTAAACAAAGAGGACATGAGAGGGAAGGGAGGCCCCACTGAATAAGGTGCCACATTGTTTGAGGCACTGGACACATTTCCAGGGGAAATGCAGTTCAGGTCCTCAACTAACCATCACCATTTAGATTTTGTGCTGTTTCTGCAAACCATTTACATTGTTGCTGGGACAGTTCCTTCAAAAACAGTGCATGGTTGATGTAGCCTGCTGTCACTGTCAATTGTTGTCTTTCCGTGTGGTCCATATAATTACCAGTATCACACCAGACTCTAATGTTATCTTTTTTCAGGTGGATTACAAGCTAAAGTGGAATCAGTACACACATAAGCTGATCACAAAGCATCATTTGGCATGTTTTGTACTCTTCTTGTGTTAACCTGCAAATAAAATAATGTTATCTGGTTAGGTATTCTTTCAATCCCTGTTATTCTGCAGAATTAACTTTTTTAATAATGTGGCTTAAGTCGAGCAAGCAGCAAGAGTGCTCTATGAAGTAGATAACCTGACATCTTACAAAGTCCTCTTCAAAGACCTTTCTTTGTGTAATTTTTTGCTATTAATAAAAATTTGTTTTAACTTAATTATATCTTGCACAATCACTATATAAGACATAAAAAGTACTCCTATGATTTGCTGAGGGGGTGTTCTGTATTTTGCAGCAATGGTACTGTTAAAGCTGTCTTCGGGTTGGAAATTAAAAATAAAATGAATAATGTAGCATAATAATGGTGACATTGTTATTGTTAATTGGTGATGATTCTGAAGGCACATGAGTAAGCATTCTTTCACAACTGTCAGTGTACACTTTGATATGGTAGGAAAGAAAAAGATTATAAAAACACCTACTTAAAATATTTGGGGAAGTCACAGATTTTTGCAGAGTAGGGACATTTCTGTTAATTTTACATATTATGTTCGTTCATTACCATTCTAGGTACTCATAATAAAGCACAGTGTTTAAATGATAATTAATTGTTAGTATCAACAACAGCAGCAGTTTTTGACAGCTCGTGGAAGACAATGTTTTCTTCACTCAATGCAATGTACTTTTAAAGTTGTAGGCTTGTTTAATGGCATTGCCCTGTGTGCTCCACAATCTCCAGAACATTCACTTGATCCATCAGATCTACATTATTGTACTTTGTGTGATGTTTTTGGCTTTGATGAAGGTGTTTTGCACTTCTTTGGTTGGCTGGAGGATCAGGTGGAGGTGTGGTGTTAGGGTTGCAGTAGTGTCTTTTGCCATTGCATCATTCATTTTAACTGGATTTGAAAACTGGATTTTCCTTGATTTTCAACATTTCTGTATCAAGAAAATACCGACCATGTAATTTACATTTCAGGAGGTGCTGTCTCGCATATTCAGTGAGGGAAGCATGACTACATATGTACTTCTGTGCATGCCCTAATCTCTCTAATCTTATTCTTATAATCCCTATGCAAGATATGGTGGCAACAAATGATCACACATCTACTTCAAATGCAAGTTCTCTAGATTTACCTGCCAGGGTGTTTCAAGAACTGCATCATCTTTCTACCAAGCAGTCCTATTTTAGTGCCCTGAGCAATTTTGTTACACTTTCATATAGTCTTTGCCAAACTGTTAATATCCTAGTTGCATGTCTGAATTCATTTGACATCTGTTAAGTCTATTTGATAAAAACTCCCAAACACTGTGACAGTCCTCTAGAATTGGTCACACTAGCATCATGTATGTGGTTATTTCTACAGATGCATTGTATTTTTCCACAGGTCTTCCAAGAAATCCAAGCCTACCATTCACTTTCTCTTTTCTTGATATGTGATTGTCCCATTTTGTATTGCTTCTTAGTAGTACTGCTAGGTATCTACTTGATTTAAGGTGCTCAAAAGGTTTGCTACTAAACATGTAATCAGAAACGGTTTTTTTTTTCTTTTTGTGATAAGCATTATCTTACATTTATGCACATTTACTTAAAAAAACATTTATGAAATTAAGTAAATAATAAATAAATTTTTCTCTGAGCTTTTGAAATAAAGTTGCAAAGATCAAAACATTAAGAATTACCTTCTGTTATTGATGTTTTTTTTATTACCCCTCCTTATGCGATAATAAACGAAAATTTTGTCTTTTTTTTCCCCACATGTACTGGGTTTTCTACACTGACTGTAGTGTTAGAAAGTGTGACTCCTACATCTTAATTCATACACTGTAAGCACTTGATGTAAGGCATTGGGTACCTCATACCGTAATTACTCTCCACTTCTCAGTCTGTTCATAATTATCGTAGGTGTGTAACTGTTGTATGGTACCACATGTCACAATTTTTGTAATTTTATTACAATAGCTTATGTGAGGTGCAAGGAATGTGCTTTCAGAATTTCTTAAAATGTGGATACTCAAAATATTTAGATCAATCCTTAACACACAGTATGATACATTCCTTGTCCAGCATCTGTTGCAGTATACTATCTGCCCTGCAATACGTATGTATCTACCAAATAAAGCTGTCACAAATCCTGATATTTTAGATTAAACTTTTGTGCCTTCTTCTGTCAATCAATTTTGATATAGGTGCCAGACAGGTGAGTACTACTTGTTGATGTATCATGTGGGAATCTCATTTGCACCCTGTAAGTTATGTACTTATTGAGCAGCCATGCCTTCCTAGAATCCTCCCAGTAAATCACTGTTTAGTGTTCGCATTTCCCTCTTTGACTCTGATGTTTGTTTTCCGATGTAATAACGTTAAGCGATATCACAGCGTGGTAATTTGCCGCTAATGCTGTAGCAAATGGTACAATACATACATATTTTGTCTACATGTGGCCATCACTTTACATTTTTGTGTGTTTTCAGGCACTTGCTGTAGTATGTTAGCAAGTGCTGATCATATTATGTGAGAGAAACTTTGCAGCTCAATCATCTTTGTAAGTGAGCTATGATGATGATAATTGAGTGTTATGGACAGCTGTAATCTTCCTGTTGCAGTCTTGCTGCCTCTGTTGTGAACACTTACTAGATTGCTTTTCTGATTATTTACCATACAGATTCTGTGCAGTGTATTGATTAATTATTTGAACAGATTTCTAATAAAAGTTGCTTTTCAATGAAAAATGTTTGTTTGCAGTGACCTGGAACGCAAAGAGAAGGTTAAGGAAATTTTTGGAAGTGCAGCTATGCAACAGGGTGAACTTAATCTTCTGAAGAGGAAAAAGGAAGCGGGTCGTAGACATTGAATAGTGGAACATAATGCCACATCTTTGTAGGATCAATGGTGCCATGTGTGACAAATTTCAGAAGTCTGTGAAAATTGGAAATGTGCTACTATTAGAACCAAGAGTGCAGCTGTCATCCTACATAGTACTTGTTCCAGTACCTTTGTATTATAAAAGATCGTCTTGGAGAAGCTCTTTTTACTGATGAATTTACTAGCATGAAATTATATAGTATGGAATGTTAATACTTCAACAGTGTAAAACCCTGCATGTCTTTGCTGTTGAAGTTTTATGAAAATGTCTCTCTCTCTCTCTCTCTCTCTCTCTCTCTCTCTCTCTGTGTGTGTGTGTGTGTGTGTGTGTGTGTATTAGAGAGAGAGAGAGAGAGAGAGAGAGAGAGAGAGAGAGAGAGAGAGCTTGAGCAGGTTAATCATGCTGAAATGACTGCACCATAGGAATTTATCACCATACTGAATGAAGTGCTGTTGAGCTGTATCAATAAGACTTTGACAGTGCAAATAATTGTAAATACTGTAAGACATTTTGTAATTTAATATGTATATATTAAATAAAAATGGATTGTACTTATATTTTTACTATAGACTAAGGCTCTTACTTCTGTTATGTTTCCCTTACATGCTTGTCACCATCAGTTTGGTATCATTTGTTAGGTTATTGTGTAAAACAAGACATATTGATGTTTTGTTTCATGTGTGGAAAGGGACAAATGGCAAGTGTTTCTGCACATGCATGACACTGTGACATCATCTGTTCTATTTGGGTGTCCATACCCTGCCACGTACAGTGTCGATGCGCTAACTGTTTTGTACAAACAATCCCCCCGTGTCCTTGGTGAAGTAACTGCGACATGTCTTTTTGCAAAACTTTAGGAATCAACACATGTGACGGTCCACTGTCATTTTAAACAAGAATCCCACCTTGACGTATAGTGAGGCTATGCCAATGTGCAAAGTATCTGTGCACTACAGAGTCCTTTATGATATGCAATGAGTGAGGCCTAGATGTGTGAATGTATTTTATCAAAATGTCCAAATCTGAATCGGCTTCCTTACCTGTGCAATTTTCCTATTGTTCAGAGTTGAGGATTGAAGCAATTCAGAATTGTGAGCATCGATGTGACAAGAAGATGCATCAGAAGTGTCAAAGTCCGTATCAGGGCTAATCAGAAGACATGAAAGTGTGTCCGCATTACCATGTTGAGCTGTTGGGCAATACGCAACCTTGAACTGGTGTTGAAACAACAACAGAGCCCATCTTTGCAATTTTTGGGCAGTTCATACAGGAACTGACTTAATTGGATGAAACAACGCAATAGCTTGTGGTCCATTACTAAGTAGTATTTTCTGCCATACAGACAGTCGTGGAATTTGGTGACACCATACACAGTAATCACAGCCTCTTTCTGTATTTGTGAATAGTTACATGAGCTTTGGGCCACACTTTAAATGCGAAAGCAATAGGCCTGTCATTATCATCAATTCTGTGCAAAAGCACTGCACTGTTTCCATAACAAGAAGTGTCAACTTGCAACACAAATGGTTTCTAAGGATGAAAGTGAACCAGGCGTCGATCACTGAGCAATATATTTCCAAGTTCTTGAAAAGCCTCTTGGCACTCCTCTGTCCAAAGGGGACATTCTTGCAACTCAAGTGATGCAATGGAGCTGTGATTTGTGCAGCATTTGGTATGAACTTAACATAATAGTTCAATTTCCCTAAGACTGACTGCAATTCTGTGACATTGTGAGTAACTGGCAGGTCACGTATGGCTAACAAAGGTGACTGAAGAGGATGCACACCTTGACTGTTTATGACGTGACCAAGATACTGCAACTCAGGTTTAAAAAAAATCACACTTCTCCAATCTATGCTTTATTCCTGCATCAGATAACACAAGAAACAAAGCACGCAAATTTGCAATGTGTTCTTCAGGTGTATGACCTGCTATGGCAATATCGCCCAAATAGTTTGGTACATAACCAGTCAGCTGTTCCAAATACCATTGAGAAATGGTAGGTGCAGAAGCACTGCCAAAAAGGCAATCGCAAATATTTAAACAAGCCCAAATGAGTTCACAACACACACAGTTTGAGATCCTTCATCTAGTGTTATTTTAAGATATGCATTGCACAAATAAATTTTTGTCTATCCAAGAGATCCTCTGGGGGTGGCAATGGACGAGTATCAATCACAGTTTGTGGGTTGAGTGTAGACTTAAAGCCAACTCGGAGGTACATGCGACTTGAGGGTTTGGGGAGCAAAACCAGTTGATCTGCCCATTGACTAGCTTGTATGGCTGCAACAGCTGCGCTATCTTGCAATTCTTGAAGTTCAGCAGCCATTTTGTCCTGTAATGCAATGGGAACAGTTCTGGCCTCGCAAAATTTTGGCTGAACATTGTCTTTCATTATAATATGTGCAACAAAATTGTTAGCCTTGCCTAAACCTTCAGAAAAGAGTTCAGGGAATTCTTTCAGCAATCTAGCTACTTTGTCTTTGGCATTGAATGCAGTCACTGACAACACCTTGTTCTGAATTTGAAAGCCAAACAGATCAATTGAATCAAGACCAAATATGTTCTCAAAATTGCGTGATAGTAGCACAGTGAACATTACAGTTGACGTATGTGAGTGATACATGGCGGGCAAAGTACATTTTCCGAGAACAGGATTGTCTTGTCCATTATAAGCTGTCAGTCGTGTGCTAGTTTTAGACAGGCATGGAGAGCCTAACAGTTCATATGTGTTATCATTCAGCAATGTAACAGAGGCACCTGTGTCCAACTGAAATTTCACCCATTTTCCACCAAGATGCAAATGAACAAAAAGTCTGTGGGACTGACATAGCACTAAAGAAACTTTTTGCTTGCTTCCAGAATGAGATTTTCACTCTGCAGCGGAGTGTGCGCTGATATGAAACTTCCTGGCAGATTAAAACTGAGTGCCCGACTGAGACTCGAACTCGGGAAAGGCAAAGGTCCCGAGTTCGAGTCTCGGTCGGGCACACAGTTTTAATCTGCCAGGAAGTTTTTGCTTGCTAGTTTTGCTAGTGGCTGCAGCAGGCTTTGACTACATTGCATTGATTACTTGGGCCTTGTGACCAGATTTGTGTGAACAGGCAGAATTCTTGTGTTTGTTCCGTTGGAAACATACTGATTGTACGTGACCTTTCTTGCCTCAAGCTTAACACTGTGCTTGCCTGGATGGGCAATCTTGGTGTTTGTGCCATGAATAGCACTGAGGGCATGACTTAATTCTATTCACTGATGTAGCTGCCTGGTTAGAGAACCTGAAAAATTGGTGGCTACTCAAATTTATCAGCCACAACAACACCTGAATCATACTGAACTAGAATAGCTGCCACCACATTCACTTATTGGTCATAATAATTAGTTAGAGAATCTACACCTGATCATAGGAAATGATGTCAAATTAAACACCTTTCGGTCGTCAATTTTCAACCTTATTTTATTTGGCAACCAGTTTCGTCACTTTATTATGCCATCTTCAGGCTCGTGACTGACGTGTAGGAATAATCTACCTCACTTGTGATAGAAGCAGGGCCCAGCAATACTGGTATTAGTAGATATCTATGTGCTACAGTGACCACTTCAAACATCACCTGCCGACTATTGGCCAATCTTATTCGTCCATCCTCGGCATCAATCTTATTGTGTCTAGGAATACTGCTGACTTGGTTCATGAGTCAAACAATCAAACAACTTGTGTTAATGAGTTTTATTACAATAAGAAAATTACAGATACTTAACTTTGGCAATTACACACGTGTTGCAAGGAAAGGGTGACGTACGAAATAATCAGTCTTTGCAGTGTCTGCTGATCTTTAACTGACAAAAGTTTTTCCTGAACTGCTGCCGAAGTGGCTAATCTTGAAGCTGCTATCCAAGTGGGCCGCCACCAGTCAGGCGTGGAACTTACGTCATTGTCACATAGGGACTGCTGCTATCATGTTGTCCTGGAAGGAAGGTCAGTCAGTGAGCAGAGTGATTGGCTGATCTCTTCTCACAGCCTTATCTTACCTGTTGTTCCCAACTGACATGCCGGTGCTTGACTTTACACTGTAAAAGGTGCAGATGTGGAAGCACTACAGTGTGCTGCTGTGTGATGGGGAATTCCTCCTTTGGTGCACCCAGGTTCAGTCAGCCAGAACCGTGACAACACACTTTTTTCGTCTTATTCAAATTCAGTATAATATCACACCACTGTCTGAGGTGAACACATAAATGCAAGGATGTTTCAAGATTTGACTAGCCAGCCAGATGCAAACCCTGAATGACAGCCCTTTTAAACTCTCTGGTAATATCTTGCATGAGCATGTGGTATTCTTTGTTGTCTTCCACAGTGCACACTAACCATTACATGACTTGTCGGATCTGATAATATCGTGTGTGGTGACAGCACTGAAGCATGATTGCTGTGATAACAGTCAAAGATGATTGGAACAGTAGCCATTTACATACCTGCTGTTGGTACATACGTGTAAGAACTGTATCTACATCAAACTATTTCTTCCAGGTGCATAACTTTTTCATCAACATGTGTATTTCCAAGTGGGAATGGCAGGAATTGAAAGATTTGAACTCTATCCTGATTCAGAGTATCTGAAACTCCACTCTCAGTGTACTGCTTTCCAGGAGGGAAATAATTTTACAAGACATCACCAGAAATGTGTTAATTGCCTCTTTGGTTCAGTAACTGGAAGAAGAAACGGGCTAGGTTCAATAGCACAAGAGAAAGTGAAGCTTATAGTATAGATAGATAAAGGCAAGAGTGATATTCCATCCTGCTGAGTAAGAGCTATTATCTGCCCCCACTTTGTCTTCCATGTCTTTTCAGTGAACGCATTCACTGGAAAGGTTGAGCAGCAGGATAGAATTTGGTCTAGCCTATCTGCTAAAGAGTGGGCAGAGCTCACAAAAATGACTGTGTGCAATGACGGGTCTGTTCATATACCACTGAATAATAACTCTAGATGGAAATATTGGCAATGTTTGTGAAGGCAATTGATTGACCGTGCCAAATGTAAATTAACCAAGTGATGGATAGCACACCAGTCACACACTTGCATGAATATTTCTCTCCCTGTTGCATAGTTTTTGGAACAGCTTAGATAGTTTAAACAGAAATTTCTGGATGAGAATCCAATCATGAACCTGATTATTTGTATTCTACGTACAGCTAAAAAATTGCTACAGATTTGCTGATTTTGAGAATTATGGTTAGTTTAGATCCCTACTGAACTTCTATATCATTCTTGTTTCCTGCCTTTGCCTGAAAATTATTAATTTGTAGCTTGTTCCCTTATATTTGTTTCCTATTTGCCATTTCATACAAGTGAACAAAATTGCAATTTCCACAGTATATACAAATACTATGTTACTCCTTTTTTCTCTCTTAAAAATAAAAATTAAATTTAGCCAGTTCATACAAACCTCATTGTGTTGTAGTTTAAATTAAATACAAATAAAATTATTGAAACCTTAAATTTGTTCCCAGTTAACCTTCATGTGATAATTCATCATTTTTACATCCACTTTCTAGGCTGTATTCTCTTCCTCCTAAACTAAGAATTTAACTTAAGACAAGGATTATATCTTTAAAAATTAATCAGGAGAAGATATTATCTTACACTGCACACTGCATGCTTAATGTTGTTCAAGACATGGGTTTTTGTTCCCATGTTAAAGCATGTTAATCATAACAATTTTAGAGATACTCCATTTCAATCGGCTTCCATAGGCTGTCCTTTCGAGCTTTCACATACTAAGTATACAGGGTGTCCCATTTATCTTGACCATCCTAAATAACTGTTTGTCTAGATGCAAATTACAAAATGTTTCAAGCAAATGTTCTTTAGCCTCAAGGGGACATCAATCAGCATTATTGCCTTCGTTGTATCTTTGTTTTCTGCAATGATATGTGCAGCAGTATGTCTTTTATTCGGTGATTCATTTCCTCTCCTAAAGACCTTTTCAAAAATGTGTCACAGTGTACCATTCACTGAAACACAACCTTATTAATTACATAACACAACGTTGACTTTGAGTCCGGGATCACAAACTCGGCCACTTGCTGGAGTTGTCAGAAAAAAATGAAAACCAAGTTTGATTTATTTAACATATGGCTAGGGCCCCCTGTCGGGCAGGCCATTCGGCGGGTGCCGGTCTTTCAATTTGACACCACTTCGGCGACCTACAGTCGATAGGATGATGATGATGATGACGACAGCACAAAACCCAGTCCCTGGGCGGAGAAAATTCCTTGACCCAGCTGGGAATCGAACCCGGGCCCAGAGGATTGACAATCCATCATGATGACCATTCAGCTACTGGGAGCAGACATGAAAACCAAGTAAAAACATAACGCAAAATTGACTTTGACTCTCCTGTACCATTGCCCAGGAGTAGAACATTCAAAGGTGCTCCAAGTGGTGACCCTGGACACCGATACACTGGTGCCCTCGTAGAATGAAAGAATTATTTACTGCTTCCAGTGTTGCCTGCTGAAGAGAATTACAAGCAAGCACGATACGTTCCTGTGTGTCCTCCAGAGTTGTTGGAATATCGCTGTAGACAACATCTGTAATGCATCCCCAAAGAAAAAACTCCAGAGGATTTAAATCAGGTGACCTAGCAGGACAAGTAACTGTTCCTCCTCGACCAATCCATCTGGCAGGATACCTTTGGTTCAGAGCACGACGTGCACACAAGACGTTATGTGCTGAACATCCATCGTGTTGATACCACATAAGCATTCTGGTTCTTAGTAGCACTTCATCCAGAAGAGGAGGAAGAATTCGTCTGAGGAAGTTGGCATATGCTGTGCCATTTAGACTACCATTGATGAAATAAGGGCCAAAAATTGTAGTACCAAACATCCCACCCTGACATTAACTCTCCACTGATGCTGATGTTCTACCTGTCTAAGCCATCATGGGTTGTCACTGGACCAATAATCCAAGTTCCTTGAGAAGGAACATTCATCGGTAAATAGAACATTGGAGAAGTAGTTCGGGTTGGTGAGGATTTGCTGCTGTGCCCACTGACAGAACTATACCAATTCTGGAAATCATTTCCATGCAATTCTTGATGTAGGTGTACATGGTAAGGATGGAACAAATGACGTTTAAGAATATGATGTACTCTGGCATTAGGAATGCCAATCTCATGTTCAAGCTGCCGTGTGCTCACAAGTGGATTCATAGTAACTTCGGCAGCTTCATCTGTGCGAGTGCTGCGATGATTGCGTTGTTGTGGGTTGAAACTTCCCGTTTCCTGAAGCGTCGCAACAAGACGAGAAAACATCTGTTGGTAAGGTGGGATATTGCTTTCTGTACAGTTCTGCTGCCTGTGTAGCATTACGCTTACCTTCAACAACAACAATAAAAGAAACATTATGTTGATGCAGTTTGTAGGAAAAATAGCCTTTACTGTATGCCTACTCTACGCAACAGTATTTAAAAGGCCTAAACTACTGTACTAAATGTATCCATACATAAAAAAACAATATTGCAATTACTGTTCTGCTAACTTACATTCCTCATAGATGAGTAGCATTTCTACCTTCTCTTCGTTGGTGTACATTCTACTCACACAACTCTTCAACTGACGATGGTTGATGGAATGACGGGTGTGCATTCTAATTATGTTTACATTTGTCTCCTGTCAACGTCAACATGTGGATGTGTTCCATTACCCTGAGTACCTGCACTACGCACTGGGAGTGTCAACGTCACTGTTGTGTTATGTAATTAATAACATTGTGTTTCAGTGAATGGTACACTGTGATACATTTTTGAATGGGTCTTTAGGAGAGGAATTAACGAATAAAAAATACAGGGTGCCATTTAAAAAAGTCATACCACTGTTCATATCTTTGTAAAAAAGCTAGAATGAAGGCAATCATGGTGATTTATGTCCCCTGACAGCTAAAGAACATTTGCTTGAAACATTTTGTAATTTGCATCTGGACAAACAGTTATTTAGGGTAGTCAAGATAAATGGGACACCCTTTATGTTCACTCTCTGCAGAAGAATATGGGGGATAAGGGACAGCAATGTGGTCACATACCATTCAAAATTATAGATCTTCTTCCCTTGCTAACACAGTGAAGTGGACATTTGCATCACAATGCCTACTTAAACAGGTTATATTCCTTAATACAATAGATTGGGATCAATGCATGTTCAGCCATCTTCAACTAATATACCAGAACCACTCAAGTACCAAATATTTGTCCCACAACCTCACACTGATTCTTGTTGCAGTTGCTTTTCAGTTACCTGAGACTGCAGCCGCGTGCACGCGCGCGCGCGCGCGCACACGCGTGTGTATGTGTGTGTGTGTGTGTGTGTGTGTGTGTGTGTCTATTGTTGACGAAGGCCTTATGGTTGAAAGCTTTACTTGTGACAGTCTTTTTTGCTGTGCCTATGTGCAATTCGGCATCTCCACTATATGGTGAGTAGCAACTTTCCTTTTCATAGTATTGTTACATTCCGTCCTGTATTTTCCATTGTTTGATTTTTGTAAGAGTCGGGGAACACATATCTTGAAATATGAGCATAAGTAGAAAATCAGAAAAATCCGAGCAGCTTACCAACAGTTGTTACTACTGAGAATCATTTGTGAATGAAACAGAAAAAGGGGGAAGGAGAGTAGGATGATACTGGTACTCAAAGCGTCCCCTTACACAAACTGTAAAGTGGCTTGCAGTGAACAGATACAGATGTAGGTGATTTTTGATGCAACCTCTGTGACATCTGCCACATCTTTGTCTTATTATGTATGCTCTGTCTGTCTAAGTTAATTTGTATTTCTGTAGTTTTGCACAGGACTTCTATGGAAAGCACTACCGTATGTATGCAAAACTCTCACAAGAGTTGGGGTGCTTGATGGGTAATGCAAAAGCACTTAACTGAACAAGAGTGTTGGGAGTTCAGTCCTCTAGAACCCCGACAAACAAAAATGAGACCATATAACAGAACAGCTCTCAGTTGTCAAAAGAATGTGTTTGCAATCTTAGAGCAGGAAGTGCATTACAAATGGAAATTGTTGTATTAGGTAGCAGTAACCCTGAAGTTAATCTCGAAAATAGTACTTTGCTAGGGCAAACTGCCACATCCTGTCAAGCATCTCAGATGCACAATTCAGAATGCTATCTGGAGTCAAGATTGTTGCATTTACTGTGGGCAGGATAAGATTCACAAAGTTAAAGATGGTATACAATACAGTGAACATAAAAGGATGTGTAAGGTACAAAAACTATCTACATTTTCAGCATTTCATGCTACAGTGAAAAAGCTAGCACAAAAAGTTAGTGCACTGATACAGACAGTTGCGAACAGTATCTACACCTGCAAAGACACTTAAAGCATGCCAACAACAGCAACAGTTAAATTTATTGAACTTGGGATGTATTCTTGGTGTACATTATACAGGAAGGGTTCAATGTGGGGGCGAGGTAAAGGTTGACTGCCAATCTTGGAGTCTGGTCAAAGATAATAAAGAAATAAGGAACAGGAGAAGTGGTGTTTCATGTTTATGTGGCTGGTGGCCAATCACGAGAGTGAAGCAACTGCGCTCCATCTTCCAAGACAGTCCAGCAACCATGCACCTAACTCACTTCCCATGTCCTCCACTGGTTAACATGAAGCAATGGGTACACCAGTTTATTCAGCAGCCAAAGGTGTCCCTTATCAGCAGCCTTTACTAGAATGAATTGCTTCTGTACTGAAGGACAGGCAGGTTTGGCACATAGACACTGGTGGTGTTATACTGAGACAGTGCTTGAGACACTCAATGGAAAATGAAGTTTGAAGTAAAACATCTCATAAAATCCCAAATATTCCCAGGCTGGCTGGCCATACTGTGCAAGAGTGAGGTGGCACAGTAACAGGACACTGAACTAATTTTCAGGAGGAGACGGTTCAAATCTGTCACTCAGATTCAGATTTTTACATGATTTCTCCAAATTACTGAAGGTTAATGCTGGGATGGCCACTTGGAAAGGGCATATCTGATTTCCTCCCCCAGTTCCAGCTTGCACTCCACCTCTAATAATGTTATTAATAATAGGAGATTGAACTGTAATGTTTTTTCTTTCATTCTGTTAACCAGCTATATTTACATCTACATACATACTTAGCAAGTGACCGTATGGTGTGTGACATAGGGTACCCTGTACCCAGCAAGCAACTGTATGCTGCAAGGTGAAGGGTACCGTATACCAGTACTAGTCACTTCGTTTTCTGTTCCACATGTAAATAGAGCGAGAAAAAATGATGCCTTGCTATGGAAACTGCAGAAGAAGTAAGGAGGGAAAGCTGCCGTGCTCTTCTGAAAGCTCCTCCTCGACACAGTAACATAAACTCTGCAGAATGGGCTGCACTGTGAAATCTCCAAGAAGATCCAGACGTTGTGGTACTGAAGGCCAATAAAGACAATTTAACTGTACTGTTACCTCGCAGCTTGTGTGTGGATAAGATGTATGGTCTACTAAATGATTCTGCCTACAGGAAGATTGATAACGATCCTACAGGACGTGTGCAACGGAAGACATCTACACTCCTGAATTCTTCCTCGTTGCCTCCAGAGACGATCAAGCGCTTAAGACCTCATGTCAGCGTACCTCCAAGACTGTATGGCCTCCCGAAGGTACATAAAGACGGACTACCCTTACGGCCAATAGTGACCAATGTTGGGGCCCCCACTTACGATTTAGCCAAACATCTTGCATCCTTGCTGAGGCTATTTGTGGGCAAATGTCCACATCACATACGTAACTCGGTCGATTTTATCAACAGACTGGGAGCTCACCACCTAAGTACTTCTGATATTTTAGTTAGTTTTGATGTGGTGTCTCTTTTTACAAAGGTACCTTTTGCAGACTCCTTGGCACTGATTGGCAATAAGTTTCAGGTGGGAATCACTGCTTTGTTTCGCCATGCTCTCTCCTCAACATATTTTATGTTCAACCAAGAATATTTTGAACAGATTGATGGCGTCTCCATGGGTAGCCCCTTGTCTCCCTTGGTGGCCAACCTTTTTATGGAGGATTTTGAGGAGAGAGCACTTGAATCAGCAGCCCTCAAACCAACTGTTTTTTGGAGGTACGTGCATGACACTTTTGTAGTGTGGCCTCATGGAGAAGAAAAATTAATGCAGTTTTTAGATCACCTCAACTCCATTCATGAGAACATTCGGTTTACCATGGAATTAGAGAAAAATGGTTGCCTCCCTTTGTTGGATGTGCTAGTTAGACGGAAGAGTGATGGCTCCCTGGGGCATTCGGTTTATCGAAAGCCCACACATACTAATTTAAATTCGTCTAGCTGCCATCACCCATCGCAAACAATGAGTGTACTTAAAACACTTGTACACAGAGCTCATGTAGTGTCAGATGCAGATAGTTTGCCTGAAGAGCTTGCCCATCTGAAGAGGGTTTTCAAAGAGAATGGATATTCTACCTGGCAAATTAGCAAGGCGCTTGCAATTAAGCCAAAGAAACAGGGAGTGGAGAAAGAAGAGAGCATGCCTACTAAATCTTTAGCTTTTCTTCCCTTTGTTGGCAACATTTCCTTCAAAATTGCAAAAATCCTCCACGGTTTCGAAGTGAAAGTAATTTTCCGTCCACCATCGAAGATTTCCGACCAGCTGGGATCAGTGAAAGAGATCTGGTATTGCGGAAGGCGGGAATTTATAAAATACCTTGTCAGTGAGGCATGTCATATATAGGACAAACATTATGAACAGTAGAAGAACATTGCACTGAACATCAACGCTGTACTCGCCTTTTGCAGCCTAGCAAGTCTGCAATTGCTGAGCATTCCATTTCCACTGGACACTCAATGGATTTTTGAATATTTAGTTTGTAGGGAAAATTTTAAATTTCACAGTATTTTCTATGTTCTCTGAAGTCCTTGTATGACATCCGCAACTTTCTGCACTGTCTGATCCAAAGCACCTGGACACCCCTATGCAATACAGAATTAATAGTTACATGTCATGAGAGGTGGACTCCCTTGTATGAAAGAAGTTGGCGAGTGTTGTGTTGTCAGTAGGGAAGCAATAACGTCAGAATGAGCAATCAGGAGAGCTCAGTGAGTTTGGATGTAGACTAGTCATTGTATGTTGCCTGACTAACAAATCTACCAGGGACATTTCAACCTTTCTAAAGCAGCCCATGTCAACTGTTGGTGATCTCATTTCTGCAACTCCTCATTATTTTCATCTTTCTTAGGTTTATTCTCAATCCATATTTTGTATCATTTTATCCAATAGATCCTGTAATTCTTCCTCATTTGTGATGAGGAAAGAATTGTAATCAGTGTATTTTAACACTGATATCGTTTCACCTAAAATTTTAATCTCAGCTCATAACCATTCTTTTATTTCTGTCTTTACTACTTCAATTTATAGGTGGAGTATTAGGGCCAAAGATAACATCCCTGGGGGCTCCAATGCACTGTTCAGGTCTCTGCCTCTAGATAGCACTGCTGTTATGGTGATGAGGTTGCGGCAGTGGGAAATTAAAAAATCCAACATGGTGACGAACCACACACCTTTATGTATCACGTGACAGACCACCCCTCATCTCCCTATATGTGATGTCATCAACGTCAAGTGACAAGCCATGCCTATTTATCAATGTCATTCACATTCCAAGAAGACACACCTTATTTCTTGGAAGCTGGTTGCCATTAAAACAAAACAGCCAGTCAAATCACTGTAGTTTACAGTCCATTAGAATGAAACAGCCAACCACAATGTAGTCACAGAGCAGCCTTGTGACCAAGTTCAAAAGTATCTGAATTTTTTTTGTACCATGTTCAAAAGTTTGTGCCATGTGAACTTGAAGGTTGAGCAGCAGTTTTGAATATTCAAAGTTTGGTTGTTGTACTATGCTTGATGTAAGACATACTGGACCCTCAAATTAAATACTCTCCACATCTAAGTTGTTCTGTGATGCTTGTCAAGTGTTACAAAGACATATATGTCTAAAACACATAAATGGCATCATAATTTCAATTTGACACTTTGTAATTGATAGCTCCTAGAACAAACCATCATCACCTGATGTTTGTACATGTTTTAAAGTAATGTTTCACCTGAACAACAGCCATTTTAGGGTGGATGAGGGAAACGCATCATGTTCTACACTAGAAGAGTATACACTACTGGCCATTAAAATTGCTACACCATGAAGATGACGTGCTACGGACACGAAATTTAACCGACAGGAAGAAGATGCTGTGATATACAAATGATTAGCTTTTAAGAGCACTCACACAAGATTGGCACCGGTGGCGCCACCTATAACATGCTGACATGAGGAAAGTTTCCAACCGATTTCTCATACACAAACAGCAGTTGACCGGTGTTGCCTGGTGAAACGTTGTTGTGATGCCTCATGTAAGGAGGAGAAATGCGTTCCATCACGTTTCCGACTTTGATAAAGGTCGGATTGTAACCTATCGCGATTTCGGTTTATCGTACCGCGACATTGCTGCTCGTGTTGGTTGAGATCCAATGACTGTTAGCAGAACATGGAATTGGTGGGTTCAGGAGGATAATACGGAATGCCATGCTGGATCCCAACGGCCTCGTATCACTAGCAGTCGAGATGACAGGCATCTTATCTGTTTGGCTGTAACGAATCATGCAGCCACGTCTCTATCCCTGAGTCAACAGATGGGGATGTTTGCAAGACAACAACCATCTGCACGAACAGTTCGACGACATTTGCAGTAGCATGGACTATCAGCTCGAAGACTATGGCTGTGGTTACACTTCATGCTGCATCACAGACAGGAGCACCTGCGATGGTGTACTCAATGACGAACCTGGATGCACGAATGGCAAAACATAATTTTTTTTGGATGAATTCAGGTTATGTTTACAGCATCATGATAGTTGCATCTGTGTTTGGTGACATTGTTGTTAACGCACATTGGAAGCGTGTATTTGTCATCGCCATACTGGCATATCACCCGTCGTGATGGTATGGGGTGCCATTGGTTACACGTCAAGGTCATCTCTTGTTCGCATTGATGGCACTTTGAACAGTGGACGTTACATTTCAGATGTGTTACGACCTGTGGCTCTACACTTCATTCGATCCCTGCGAAACCCTACATTTCAGAAGGATAATGCACGACCGCATGTTGCAGGCCTTTCTGGATACAGAAAATGTTCGACAACTGCCCTGGCCAGCACATTCTCCAGATCTCTCACCAATTGAAAACATCTGGTCAATGGTGGCCGAGCAACTGGCTCATCACAATACGCCATTCACTACTCTTGATGAACTGTTGTATCGTGTTGAAGCTGCATGGGCAGCTGTACCCGTACACGCCATCCAAGCTCTGTTTGACTCAATGCCTAGGCGTATCAAAGCCGTTATTACGGCCAGAGGTGGTTGTTTTGGGTGCTGATTTCTCAGGATCTATGCACCCAAATTGCATGAAAATGTAATCGCATGTCAGTTCTAATATAATATATTTGTCCAATGAATACCCATTTATCATCTGAATTTCTTCTTGGTGTAGCAATTTTAATGGCCATTAGTGTAATAAGTGATGCTTAGTGCTTTTTATTACAAATGATTCAAGTCTACTTGGTGTTATACATAAAACAACTTTTGAGGAAGGCTGCAATATTTACCTATCAGAACTATGGTGCCAAAGATCTCTAAAATATTTACAGAACTGTATTTCCCATAATCAGCTAGTAAATAATATAAAAAATCTAATAAAATTATGCAATGTAAAACCACACAACCCAGCTGCAGACAAATGAGCCAACCAAATACCATTTTAGGAAGGAAGGAAGGAAGGAAGAAGGTGTTCTGAGTTCTTTATAATAATGTAATACTTAAACTAAATATTTTTGTAACACATGTGGAGGGCTTCATAATACAAAATGTTTACATACTACACAACAAGATGGTGATGAAACAAGACATAGATGAAACATGGCCAAATGTAATGGTGCAACAAGGCAGAGAAGAATTTCTATACCTGGGGGTAATGGAGGTCATTATATTGCATTTACCACCACCCAATAGTACCTACAATGTTTACAATGGAAAATGGTTATACTTAAAAATGATTACACTGGAAAACAGTTGCAATGAAAATAGTTACATTGGAAAATGGTTACACTGGAAAGTGCAACAACATGGGGCTGTTACAGTTTCACTATAACATGAAGCAACTTGTTGTTTCAATGTAGTAGGAGCTGCAATCCCTGTAGCTTACACCTTCCACTAGCTGATACATGTACATTCTAATCCGGGGTATCCCAGGGAATTGTGTCAGAATGGAAATTTCGGCTCTTTGTAATGAATTTGCTCAGTTTGAAGGCGTGAAACTTGAAGGCTCCTTTGTTTTGTTTTTTGTTCTTTATTGTTTTTCAGCTTTTTACAGTTTTTCTACACAATTACAGAACTTGAGAATAGACAACATTTTACATGTTTTGCATACTGTGTGGTGAGAGTCTGAAATGGTTTTCGAAATTGCCAGTTTGTGAAAGGCCAATATACAACTCGCCATTCAAAAAACAGTCCAATCATAAATCAATTCCAATGCATTTGAATGTCTTACCTTGGACATTGTTTATTGTTATTGGAAACAAAATATTAATTGAAGTTGCTTAAAACGAATTGTTAAATTGACTGATGTAATTGGTACACGGAGTATGGGAGAGACCTCTCCGGCTGGAGTCTGTGAGGATAGGAACTTGAATGATACTATTTTATGTAGTTTTAATTTTTGAATGGGTAGCATTACAAAAATTGGACATTCAGATTCTGTAGTAGTATTATAATCTGATAATCCATAAGTGTGACTTTCTGAATATACAGGATTTCTGTTAGACTGTGAGGAAGAGAACAAAAGAGCATATTGTTGTGTGTACAATTTTTGCTTAAAGTTATATGCACAGAGAGACAAAATGGGAGAAACAATTTGTCTAATGGTTTAAATGCTCTGCTGTTGTAGTTAAAACTGTCTGTGAGAAAGAAAATGAAACCACACATTTTCATGGTGCAGCACACAATTGAATAGAAAACGTGTACTCTATTGTTTAAAATAACATGAGCCTATGCCCATTCAAATTATGTGAAAATTTGAAATTAATTGGTCAAGAACTGTTGAGGTTTTTGGAAACAATATTAAACGACATTTCAGTTCTGAATGCCTATTTATTTGTGTTAGCTGATTAATGTTGTCTGATTAATGTTATCAACAAAAGATGATAAAAGTTTTGCAATGCAAGATAAAATGAATACCCTAGCATGGACTCATATGATGTTTGGGCGACTTGGAAAGCATAGGAACCTGTGTGTTACTACTATTCAGTATGCTATTTGATCAGTGTGTCTTGTATGACAGTAGAAGATGACAGTATTTTAAACTGCAGGGTGCGCTACCATGAGGTCACTACAATGTTTGACTGACTTTGACATTGAGTTTAGAGACGAATTTTTGTTGAATATGGTTTGCGAATAATATTGGTTACTTCGGTAATGCTTACTGACAAGCGCACTTGATGCTTTAAGTTAGACCAGCAATAGTGCTTATGCGTGTTTTGCAATGTTACAGACCTAATTTTCATGTGTTTTTACGAATTTACTGTGTGGCACAAAGATCGAACTATGACGTATCTTTTTTTTAAAAAAAAAAAAAAATACATGTAAGATATATAGCCAACGGTACAGTAACAAGTTATTTTGTGGCAAAGATAACGTTTTGATACAGAAAAGAGAAGAGATAGGCTTTTCAATTCATTAATTCCAGTATCTTCACCTGTTTGCGTCAGCAGCTCGTGGTCTGGTGGCTAGCATTGCTGCCTCTGGATCACAGCGTCTCGGGTTTGATTCCCGGCCGGGTTGGGGATTTTCTCTGCCTGTGTTGTCTCTGTCTGTGTTGTCCTCATCAGTTTATCATCATCGTCATTCGTAATAGAGGATAGATTGGACTGTGAAAAAAATTGGACTGTGTACAAATTTGGACTGTGTACGGGCGCTGATGACCGCGCAGTTGAGCGTCCCACAAACCAATCATCATCATCATCATCATCTGTTTGTTTCTATAAGTGGTAGCGGGAGGACGTATGATTAACGCCGTCGTACCAGTATTGTTTAAAAATGTGTATTCCAACCATATATTAGAAAGTGTTATAAAAGTTATTAGGAAGGCCAAGTTGTTTCGTATATTTACATCAATCACGCCCGTCTGTTCATCATTTCGCCCGCGCCGAGAATCCTAAATCAGGAGGTACGAAGCAGACGAGAGGAATTTGCACGAGCAGTGGAGGGGCGATCCTATATCGGCATTATCATAATCAACATTACGCACAACGGAACTAATGTGAAGCAGTACGTAAATCTAAGATCTGAATATTGATCTTAAATGTATTAACATTGAATGGTCTGTTGATATTAGTACCAGTTAAAGTTTCACCCAGGATATGTGTGCAGATTTATAAATTACCTTCCAATTTCTTTCAATTATTCCTTCCATTTTTTTTTAAATATTCGAGCATTAGTTATTAATCAGTTTCCATTATTTTGTCACCCCACTCATATGACACTATTCAATGGCGACGGCGCCGAGGGGAATATGAACAGACCTTTCAACGGCTGAGGTAAAAATTTTTTTGAGTTAAATGATTCGTTTTTTTTTTTTTGTCACAAGAAACTAATGAAACGTTTGTTGTATTTGTTACATGTCCGTGAGATTCGGAATAAAAAACATTGACGGAGCAAATTAAAATTAAATTCTGTCTATAAACAAGACGCGCCGCGAATGCTGGTTTCAGCGGTAAAGGTAGGAAGCTGCTACGCTGTATGGTTATATGACCGCGCTTGGCGCCGTCTCCCTGGCAGTAGATAATCTCTTTTCTTTCCAATTAATATCCTTCACGGAAAGTGCATTTCTACAGAAAAGACGAAATTTTGTTTAAAGTCATCATTAAAGGGCAAGGTAAGTCATCAAATTCTATAAGACTGTGTAATAATGTAATAATCAGGTTCATTAGTGAATACACAGGTAAATCTACTTTAGCTGAAAAGTACCGATACAGACAAAACTTCATTTTTGAATAAACTATTTTTCATAATTTTGTTAAACACTATTCACAATGGAGTCAAAGGAAATGGCCATTGTTGAAAATTCATTACAAAATGCAATATGCCAAGATGTCGGAAATCCTAGTTTGGCAACAGTTGAAGGTAACGTGCCAACTTGGGAACGGGAGGGCTTCGTTTCACCCGAACGAACTAAGGAAGTGACGTCGAGATGACGTAGCCTAGCGTTCGCACGAGGCCAACGAGCGTTGGCCTCGGCGTTCGCAAAGTATATCGATATATCGATCGGCGTGGCGGGAGAAAATCGAGTTGACGTAAAAGTGGCGGGAGAGTCGTGTGTTTACAGGCTAAGTGCTGTAGAGTTCTGCTGCTGCGGTATGTCGCAAACTGCTTCGTTTCACCCGAACGAACTAAGGAAGTGACGTCGAGATGACGTAGCCTAGTGTTCGCAAAGTATATCGATCGGCGTGGCAGGAGAAAATCGAGTTGACGTAAAAGTGGCGGGAGAGTCGTGTGTTTACAGGCTAAGTGCTGTAGAGTTCTACTCGCCGATCGACGTATCGGCATACTTCGCGAACGCTGGGCTACGTCATTGTGACGTCACTTCCTTAGCTCGTTCGGGTGAAACGAAGCTTTCCCCTTGGGAACTGGCCGATGGATACCAAAACAACAAGGTTGGCGTCCCACTATCAGAAAATGAAGACACTGGTAATATAACTAACTGTATGTTACTTTTATGATGCTCGATGAGACAATTTCTCAGTTCTCACGGGGAAACATTTTTCCAAATAGTGAAACTGAAGCGCACAGCAGTGAACCTTCCTTTTGATTATTTGTTCACGACATCGTGAACTCAAGAACAGGAAACAAATGGTTCAAATGGCTCTGAGCACTATGGGACTTAACTTCTAAGGTCATCAGTCCCCTAGAACTTAGAACTACTTAAACCTAACTAACCTAAGGACATCACACACATCCATGCCCGAGGCAGGATTCGAACCTGCGACCGTAGCGGTCGCGCGGTTCCAGACTGTAGCGCCTAGAACCGCTCGGCCACCCCGGCCGGCAACAGGAAACAGTTAGTAAAAACAATGTAAATACTAGTGAAACACACAATCTGAAACAACTCATCCAACTAATAACGTAACAGTTGACACGAATTTCAGGAAAGTGTGACACAACAACGTAATGGTACGACACAACAGTTCACAAAACATCAGGAAAATATACGACAACAGATTACACAGCAAAAGCAGGCATTTAACGATTTCAAGGACACTATTAGCCAACAGTTCACTGAGGTGATTAAAACTATATGCACTGGATTATCTGACGAATTATACGGGAAGTTGACCGAGCTAGGTAGACAACTTAAATAAGAAATAATTACCGTCATGCCCCGCAGTATAAATACGTTAACGGAAAAAGTATCATCCGTAGACGACAAACAGCAACAACTTGCGGGTGGGTTACAAATCCTTATTGAAGCATATTCTCAAGTGGATGCGTCGATAAAAATTGTGACGAACGCAGTCAACGAGCTGCAAGACGTAAGCAAAAACTTACCTACAGAAGTACAAAAGTTAAGTCTGAGAATATACCAGTTAAGTTTACAGTGAAAATTTACCAAAAAACAGAGATAAAATATGTGCAGATGTAAAGAAAATAACTGAAGAAGCTGAAGCCGGGATGCTGGATAAGGGCAGCACCCTTGTTGGAAACGTAGTGTCTGAGTGCAAAATTTATGTAGATAATGTAGAAGAAGCTCTAAAAGAGAAAGAAAGTCAACTTCTAGCTAAAATAGGGACCAAACAGCTGAGGTCATCGGTCCCCAGGCTTACACACTGCTTAATCTAACTTAAGCCAAGGACAACACACACATCCATGCCCGAGGGAGGACTCGAACTTCCGACGGGGTAGCCGCGCGAATCGTGGCAAGCGGCCTTAGAGCGCGCGTCTCAGGTTTAAAGGAAGCAGAGGAAAGGTTATGCAGTGGCGTAGCGTGAGGGGAGACTTTGAGACTTACTCTCCCCTGTATTCGTGCTTAAAAAAGATGCAATAGTAATTCACAACAATAATATAAACAACTTTCTACTGAGAGCACTAAATGTGCGAAGACACCAGCTTTGTAGCCCGCGCCGCCGCACCCTGAGTATTGGTGTATCTGTCTGCTTGAGAATCGACTGCTCCCAGTCTCTGCCTCCCTTCCCTTAACTGGCTGTGTGCCCCTGAGCCCCCTCTACTTCCCCTCTTCCACGAAGGCCGGTGCTGGCAGGTATCGAGACTAGTCTCCGCCGCTTCTATGCTGGCTTTTAACAAGGAAGTGAAGTCGCGCGGTTTGTGTTCATAATGATTCTTGTGTGATTTTAGTGCATATTTTCGTTGTGTCGCCAACATAAGTGAGCCAGCAACTGAACACCTTATATAATTTTTATTAAAAACGCCTTTTTCTACATTAACGTACGAAAAAAGTAAGAATTGAAGCACAAACGACCTACTCCTGTACTCAGTGTAGTTTTAAGTGAAGCGAAACAAAAATGCACTTTTCAGACAGCCTGTTACGGAAAGTATGCTTGGCTGACTGCAAATGCAGTCAATAACATATTATATTGTTAGATATGTCTTCTGTTTGGTGGTGAAAAGGAATGATGCAATGAGGGCATTTGTACAATAAAGAACTTTGGCAGGAAAGCACAAATACATTAGATATCAAAACGTCACCTGCAGAACAAAGAATCATTTCAGTTATTGGGCAAAGTACAATTGAGCACGCCCTTTCTGAAGCCGCTGGTCTGACAGCAATAAAATACAACGAACAAGTTGCATCCAGCAAGAGAGTATTGGCTTGCCTTATTCAGGCAATTGTATTTCTTTGTAAAGAAGAACTAGCCTTTCGCGGCCATCGAGAAGACGAATCTTCCAGCAACAAAGGTAACTATCTGGCATTGTTGGATTTACTAGCTCAAGGAGAGCAGTTAATCCGAGACCATCTGTCATCATCTTCAACCTTTAAAGGAACATCTCCAGACATACAGAATGATGTAATAGAAATGATAACTCTGGCAGTTAATGAGAAAATAAAATCTCAAATTCAGAAGAGCAATTTCATTTAGATTCAGGCTGATGAAACATTAGACGTCTCCTGCAAAAGTCAAATGAGTATAATATTCAGGTACTGTATTGCAGACAAAATTGAGGAAAGATTCGTTGGATTTTACGATGTTTCTGGAGATAAAACAGCTGAAGGTTTGTCAAACATTATTTATGCAGTATTGAAAGAATGGAATGTGGAAGGAAAAGTGGTTAGTCAAACATATGATGGCGTTGCAGTAACGGCGGGCACAGACAGAGAACTACAAAAATTGGTGAAGCAGTTCTGTCCCTATGCGCTGTTTATTCATCGTTACGCACACCAACTGAAATTGGTACTGTTACATTCCTCCAAAATCATACGACAAGTACGCATGTTTGTAAGTGATCTTACTGCATTCCAGTCGGTTTTCAGCGAATCATCAAAACGAACTGTATTGCTAACTGAGAAAGAATTTAAACTGCCACATGCGAGCAACACACGCTGGAACTTTCGTTCCGGGGCAGTTTCAACAACATCTAGTAATTTCTCAGGGCTATATAGTGTTTTTAATTATATATTTGATGATACAGACTCTCAATGGGACCCAGAATCTTTGAGCTGTGCTGTGGGAATGAAACGACAGATGGGTGAGCCTACGTTTGTCTACTTGCTCTGCTTCTACCGAGGGTGCTTTGTTTATGTTGATCATCTCTTTAATGTTCTTCAGTCAAAGTCTGTCAGTATAGCTGTTTGCCAAGACGAAATAAGAATTGTTTTGAGAAACTTACGACAATTAAGAACAGAAACATTCGTTGATGAACGCATTAAATGCAGCTTGTGTTTGAATGGCAACTTGTCATTCTGTGACAGTCCAAAGACATCTCTCAGGACACTAACTTACGAGATACTGGATCTGCAAATTGTTCAGATGGAAAGAAGGTTTCAAGATTTTCCCCAAATTCAGTTTGTAGAGCTTTTGAACGAAAAGTGTTTCCCGAACTATCAAAAAGAATTCCCATAGTTGAAACTACTTCAATTATTAGAACAGTACCCTTTTTTCAAACAAGAACAACTTGAAAATGAACTGTGGAACATATACGCTGATGAGAAAAAACACTATCTCCAAGAATCCTCTTAAAGTACATTGTCAACAATGATTTAGACTCCGTTTATGAAGTAACAACGAAGTTCCTGCGTTTGGTTTTGACCCTACCCGCAACTACACCAAGCAGTGAACGAAGCATGAGCACTCTTAAACGAGTGAAGAATTATTTAAGAAATTCAATGTCCAACATCCGGCTGTCGTGTTTGAGCGCGTTAGCAATAGAAAAGACACTACTTGGAGAACTATCCAGTGATCAGATCTTTGTAGACCGAGTTATAGACTTATTCGTGGAAAGAAAAGACAGGCGCATTGCACTTGTGTACAAGAAAATATAAGTGCTTCTTCTCTTGCTGCTGGAGCTCTACAAATTTGTCATCGTTTCTTGAACAAGTTATTATTATTATTATTAGTGGCGGTAGTAGTGGTAGTAGTAGTTGTTGTTGTTTTATTTGATGCATTTTGTTTCATTTGTTTAAATTATTGTTTATTGCACCATTTTGTCTCCCTATAATCACTGCAGAGTCTCCCCAACCTTTTCAACCACGCTACCCCACTGAGATTATGAGGCAGTATTGCTAAAACTACTGACATTCATAAACAAAATTTGACAGAAAACAAACCCATGCTTTTAGGGAAGTTAGATACTTTCACTGGTTACCCTCAATACGGGGCTAGCCAGTCGAAGGGAAATAGCGAAGGTTGTAGAACGCAACACTTGCCGGCAGCTGTACGTGTCGAGCAAGCGCAATTGCCATGCGCTACGCCATAAGCGAAAACAAACACGCCGCCGGCCGAAGTGGCCGTGCGGTTAAAGGCGCTGCAGTCTGGAACCGCAAGACCGCTACGGTCGCAGGTTCGAATCCTGCCTCGGGCATGGATGTTTGTGATGTCCTTAGGTTAGTTAGGTTTAACTAGTTCTAAGTTCTAGGGGACTAATGACCTCAGCAGTTGAGTCCCATAGTGCTCAGAGCCATTTGAACCATTTGAACAAACACGCCTCTGACTGACAGCGCGGCATGCTTGTCAACATTATTTGCAGATGATAGATTACTTAGGCGTCGATAGTGTCCGGTATTTACCTCGGAAGGGAAAAGAAAAACCCCGTGGTCTTTATCAGAGTATTTCGAAATGTTTCACCTCGTTCCTGGAGCGAAGCCCACAGGATTAGATTTGTTGTTGGATACACAAAGGGTGGCGTTCTGCTATGGGCTACGCACATGGCGGAACGTTACCGCTACTATGAGCAGCTTGAGAGAGCCTTCCTGGATAAGTGTTGGTCTGAGAACGTACAAGAGAGGCTCAGATGTGAAGTATTCAACCCAGCTTCATTCAATAGCAAACATGGAAGCTTAAGGGGCTGTTCTGAAAATTACTTGATTAAAATGTGCTGCCCACATTAGGGAAAAACACATTACCATTCCGGAACACAACACCGATTACTTTCTATCTGTGCTGGACTCAATAGATTTGATATACGAAGAGAGGCCACTACAACCCAAGCCTGTTGATACGCAGATAGTGCCACTAAGATTTACGGACCAACAAGTAGGCAACGGGTTCGTAGTACAACACGGATGGCAACCTTACACCACATAGACCTATGGTAACAGTAACGGTAATCACAACAGCAATGGACAAAGTCATAAATTCAAGGGCGGATATAAAAGAAATGGGTAAACATTTAACAAAAACAGCTACAACAGGCAAGTGGCGTATGGCCAGCCTGTACAATATGTGGTGTCACCGCCAGACACCACACTTGCTAGGTGGTAGCCTTTAAATCGGCCGCGGTCCATTAGTATACGTCGGACCCGCGTGTCGCCACTGTCAGTGATTGCAGACCGAGCGCCGCCACACGGCAGGTCTAGAGAGACTTACTAGCACTCGCCCCAGTTGTACAGCCGACTTTGCCAGAGATGGATCAATGACAACTACGCTCTCATTTGCCGAGACGATAGTTAGCATAGCCTTCAGCTACGTCATTTGCTACGACCTAGCAAGGCGCCATTACCAGTTAATATTGAAATTATAAAACATGTACCATCAAGAGCGATGTTCTCCAATTATGGATTAAAGTTAAGTATTCCAAGATCTTCGTACTTTATTTGCTACTATTAATTCCCTTAACTGTTCCAGACCTCGCGCCAGCCTGCGTGAGCTTAAAAGCGTGCATTTCGGCCTCCTCTAGCAACACGGTGTTGGCTCTTCTGCCAACACTTCACAATATGTACAGGGCTATTACAAATGATTGAAGCGATTTCATAAATTCACTGTAGCTCCATTCATTGACATATGGTCACGACACGCTACAGATACGTAGAAAAACTCATAAAGTTTTGTTCGGCTGAAGCCGCACTTCAGGTTTCTGCCGCCAGAGCGCTCGAGAGCGCAGTGAGACAAAATGGCGACAGGAGCCGAGAAAGCGTATGTCGTGCTTGAAATGCACTCACATCAGTCAGTCATAACAGTGCAACGACACTTCAGGACGAAGTTCAACAAAGATCCACCAACTGATAACTCCATTTGGAGATGGTATGCGCAGTTTAAAGCTTCTGGATGCCTCTGTAAGGGGAAATCAATGGGTCGGCCTGCAGTGATCGAAGAAACGGTTGAACGCATGCGGGCAAGTTTCACGCGTAGCCCGCGGAAGTCGACGAATAAAGCAAGCAGGGAGCTAAGCGTACCACAGCCGACGGTTTGGAATATCTTACGGAAAAGGCTAAAGCAGAAGCCTTACCGTTTACAATTGCTACAAGCCCTGACACCCGATGACAAAGTCAAACGCTTTGAATTTTCGGCGCGGTTGCAACAGATCATGGAAGAGGATGCGTTCAGTGCGAAACTTGTTTTCAGTGATGAAGCAACATTTTTTCTTAATGGTGAAGTGAACAGACACAATGTGCGAATCTGGGCGGTAGAGAATCCTCACGCATTCGTGCAGCAAATTCGCAATTCACCAAAAGTTAACGTGTTTTGTGCAATCTCACGGTTTAAAGTTTACAGCCCCTTTTTCTTCTGCAAAAAAAACTTTACAGGACACGTGTATCTGGACATGCTGGAAAATTGGCTCATGCCACAACTGGAGACCAACAGCGCCAACTTCATCTTTCAACAGGATGGTACTCCACCGCACTTCCATCATGATGTTGGGCATTTCTTAAACAGGAGATTGGAAAACCGATGGATCAGTCGTGGTGGAGATCATGATCAGCAATTCATGTCATGGCCTCCACGCTCTCCTGACTTAACCCCATGCGATTTCTTTCTGTGGGGTTATGTGATAGATTCAGTGTTTAAACCTCCTCTAGCAAGAAACGTGCCAGAACTGCGAGCTCGCATCAACGACGCTTTCGAACTCATTGATGGGGACATGCTGCGCCGAGTGTGGGAGGAACTTGATTATCGGCTTGATGTCTGCCAAATCACCAAAGGGGCACATATCGAACATTTGTGAATGCCTAAAAAAGCTTTTTGAGTTTTTGTATGTGTGTGCAAAGCATTGTGAAAATATCTCAAATAATAAAGTTATTGTAGAGCTGTGAAATCGCTTCAATCATTTGTAATAACCCTGTACAGATACAAGCTATCGGCAATAATCACAAAACAATACCAGACTGCCGAATAATCCATAGACAGTGGAATTCGGCCAGTAAAGTAACACACATATTCCCAATAACACCCAAAGGCAAAGAGAAATTCAGTCGAGAGCCTCACAGGATACTCATTGGCGTAATTAAACACCAACAGTTCATAAAGTAGATGTTATGCCTAACCCAAAGACCAATGCCACCGCGACGCCAGAAAACTTGTGACCATAGAGGAGAGTGGGGGCACGAGCTTGATCGACATTTGCTTTATTAGATACGATCATCATAGTGAAGTGAAAGATGATCTCTATCAAAATAATGAGAATACACAGAAAAACTTGACAGAGAGCAAGGTACAAGCTACTATTAAAGCCAAAATATTTGATCTTGATGTACCATGGTGCTTGGCACAGGTGCTATGACTACTTTGATGTCACAGGGATTCTTTCAAGAACTGAAGAAACGTGGGTGTATACCAACACTGCCAGTGCAAAATTGCAAGGTACAAACTGACACTGGTCAGAAATCGAAAGGAGACAAAATACAAGCCTTAATTCCCGTACAATTAGGACAATTTCTATACGATGCAATTTTTTGATAGTAGAGAAATTAATAGTTGATTGTTTAATCGGTATGGATACATTTAGAACATACTAGGTACAAATTGCTTACTCACGAGCAATAAACACAAAGGTAAGTGAATCAAAGTGCTCATCTCGAGAACAGCAAGCGGAACTTACGGAAATGATACTTGCTTATATACATGTATTTGAAAAAAGACCAGGTTGTATTAAGGATCTTGTGTACAAAATAGAAGTACATGCTCATGCAACTTTTTGTTCTACCTCATATCCTACACCATGGACAAAGAGGGAAGCAGTAAGAAAAGAGAATAACAGGATGCTTTCCCTTTATTGTAGCCCTGTTTTGGCCATGAGTAAGCCAAATGACAAGGTGCGCTTGGTCCTCGACACACGTAACATTAATAAATTACTGTACAAGTCCAAACACGTCCAGACACTTTAGAGGAACAGCTTATGAAATTCCATGACGCTAAATTTCTGCCTCTAATCGACCTCCGGTCTTCATATTGGCAAATAAAAGTACACGATGAAAGTCGGAAGTATACTGCCTTCATATGTGGGGCAGGAGCTTCGAATTTCAAGTATTACCCTTTGGATTGAATGTAGGTGCAGGTGTATTTATCTCGGCATTGGACAGAGTGCTAGGGCCCAAACTTTTGAGTAAGGTAACAGCATATGTGGATGACCTTTTAGTCGCTACACCCACTTGGGTAGGACACTTAAGATTAACTGAACAAGTATTGAGACGCTTTTCCGAATATGGAGTAACAGCAAATCTCAATAAATCTAATTTCGGACAAGAAAAGGTAAAATTTTTAGGACACATATTTTCTTTGGAAGGCACACTGCCAGATCCCAAAAAAACTTGATGCCATTAGGAACTGCCATGTTCCTCAAGACAAGAGACAATTAAAGGCATACTTAGGCCTAGTCTCATTTTTCAGAAATTCATCCCTAACCAACTTATGAACAGTGATGCTTTACTCAATCTTCTCCGGTAAAACAGACCTTGGTTATGGGACAAGCAATGTCAAACCGATTTCGAGAACATCAAGCAAGCCTTATTAAATCTTAACATTTTTTCTCAATCAGACATGAAGAAGGATGTTTGTTTATGCACCGACACATGTTCTCAAGGTCTAGGTGCACGCCTTTTTCAAATGGTAGAAGAAGAGGGAAATCTCATCCCTAAAATAATTAGCTTCACCAGCCGCACCTTACCCGAAGATGAACATTCATATTCAGTCACGGGTTTGGCTGTAGTTTGGTCCTTTAAAAAGTTTGAATATTTCCTTTGGGGTAAACACACAAAAGCATACTGTGACCATCAGTCCCTATCGTTCTTGTTAAGTTGTAAATTACTACACCAAGTGGTGTACGTATCTTCAAGCCGATTTTTAAATAGTGTACATAAAAGGAAACCAAAACATAATAGCTTATGCTCTTTCTCGATTACCACAAGCCTTAGAGGAATTCAATGATCTCTTAGAGCAGGAAAGCGAAATAAAAGATATGTCGATGGAGGACAAAACACTCCGACCATACTATATCCACATATGTAAACACATGAAGCAGTTACAGCTGGAAGACAAGCGCTGGAGTAAGGTAAGAGCGAAACTTACATAAAATGATGATGGAACGTTAAAAAGGTATTTCACTATTCACAAAGGTGTTCTGTTCCATGGGAACCATCCCGAACAAGAACAGTGGCACATGTGTTTTCCAGAGGAATACGTGGATGATTTTATCTTATACACACACAATACTTGGGGCCATTATGCCACTACAAAATGCACTGACAAAATAGGTAAATATTGTTATTTCCTCAACCTCAGACGAAGAGTACTACAGGTGGTAAGAACATGTATTGTTTGCCAGAAAGCAAAACATTCCAACATCTCCAAACAGATAGAACTACATCCCATTGTGGTTAAAAAAAACCTCCGGTAAAGGTATAGTTAATGTGGCTGGACCCTATGCCAGACTTAAGGGAGGAGTAAAATGTATTGAAGGTCTGTATGGTATTTTCACCAAGTACGTAAAACTGTATGCTGTACAGAACATTACAGCTAGATCAATTATAAGACGAATCAAAGAGGATTATTTTGCAAGAGCAGGAAAACCAGAAGTCATGTCAATAGATAATGCCTCATATTTTGTTGGAAGTAAATGGAAACAGTCTGTAGATTCCAACCAAATCAAACACATTTTAGTATCCAAATTTCATCCCAAAGTATCCCCCATAGAGAGACTGCTTAAGGAATTCAACAGGTTTGTGAGGACCTATATACCTCATGAACATACAAGCAGATTGAATATGTCACTCCGTTCTTACAAGTTGTTAACAACCTTCCCCATACATCAACCGGATTTACACCAAATGAGCTGACGTTCAATTCCAAACAAGCAGACGAGTGAGAAAAAATCTTTGCCCAAGATTCTCATACTGGAATTCAAAATGGTTCAAATGGCTCTGAGCTCTATGGGACTTAACATCTGAGGTCATCAGTCCCCTAGAGCTTAGAACTACTTAAACCTAATTAACCTAAGGACATCACACGCATCCATGCCCGACGCAGGATTCGAACCTGCGACCGTAGCGGTCGCGCGGTTCCAGACTGAAGCCCCTAGAACGGCTCGGCCACACCGGCCGGCCATACAGGAATTATCACTGGACAATAAAATACGACAAGCAGTAATCAACCTTGAAACCTGGGCTAAGTATAGGAAAGGAATTTATGACAGAAAGCTGAAACGTTGAACACAATTTTATGTAGGACAAAAAGTGTTTCGTAGAACACATCTGAAATCCACAAAAATAGGAAAATTGAACCGTAAGTGGCAACTATTATATGCCAGACCATACATAATTCCTAAAATTTCCTACCCGGGAGCATACAGATTGGTATAAACGAACATGGGCAAGGGTCTTTACCCACACAAAGACTTGAGAACGTTTATGTATTGAAGAAGGGGCTATATACCCTCTAAGTTATACAGGGTGAGTCACTAACTATTGCCACCAAGAATAACTCCGAAAGTATGATAAGAGCTGAAAAGTTTGTGGGACAAAAGGTGCATGGGACAACTGGGGCCATAATATGACGTTGGTTTTTTGTTGCTAGGTGGGGTCGCGTCAGAGATACGAAGGTCAACTGTTTTTTTAAATGGGATGCTGTAATTTGGTACTTATTTTCTGATAGCGGCTACGAGACGAATCCAATGATATGTGACAGTAAGGTCTTTGAAGATCAACGAAGGTTACAAAGGTGGCATGAACGTCCATTTACAGAAGGTGTTCGAACTCATGACGATTGGTATTAATGCAGTGCTGCAATCTTCTTATCATGGATTGTGTGGTAGTCCTTATCACATCGGCAATTATCGAAGCACATGCTCTGACAATTCTCTCTCACATATATTCAGGTGTAGGTGGAACGAGGTTATAAACAATTTCTTATACAACTCTCCACAAGAAAAAATTCAGAGGCGTCAAGTCTGGCGAACGAGCCAGCCACGACACATCTCCTCCGCGTCGAATCCAGCGATTTGTCTCTGTAACTCAATTCTAGCCATCAGTGAAAAATGTGCCAGACACCCATCGAGTTATTACCACATTCTGTTCCTTGTTCCTAAAGGCATTTCTTCCAATAACAATGTTTCGTGCAGGAATGTGGTGTCCTTCCTACGATTAAGATTTACTTCGATGAAATAGGGGCCTGTAATTCTGTCCTCCAGAATCCCACACCATACATTCACCGACCACGATTTTTGGTGTGCAACTTGCCGCAGCCAGCATGGATTTTCAGCTTCCCAATAATGCATGTTATGCAAATTAATATTCGTGAATGCAGCCTCGTCAGTAAATAAAATGAAATTAATAAATGTGTAATCCCTCTGAATCTGAAGTTGAGCCCATCGGCAAAATCCAATGCAATGCATACAATCCATAGCAGTTAATTCTTGGTGGTGACTGATGGTAAGGATATATTTATGGCCACGCAGAACACGAACAACACAACTCTAGCTCAGACCAGATTCCCTTGCGATTTGATGCGAACTAACACGAGGATCTGGCAGGAGTATGAATTTCCGTTTCCTAGTTAGTAACTTTCCTTTGCCGGATATCTTTCCGATGCGTTAAAGATCCAGTTGTTCTAAATTTATCATACACATATTTAAATGTACGACGTGGAGGGTGAGTACGTTGAAGATATCTTTCAGCATATAAGTCTATAGCTCTCACTGAATTCCGATGGCATTCTACATAAATGAGAAGCATATCGATCTGTCCTTCGAAGGAATACGTCATTCACATGCACTTGATTCGACGATACTAGTCCTACTGCTCCAATTAGTGTTGTATTGCAAAACTGTCGAACGGCGTTTACATGTCAATGGCACATTAGATGGATACCCTGTATTCGGCGAATATTTACTATTTGCACGATGTGCGAGAGAGAATTGTCAGAGCATCTGCTATGATAAGTGCCAAAATGATAAAGGAATACCATTCAATCCATGATAAGAAGACTGCACCACTGCATTAATACCAGTGGTCATCACTTCGAACACCTTCTGTAAATGGACGTTGATACCACCTTCTTGACCTTCCTTGACCTTACTCTCGCACATCATTGGATTCGTTTCGATAGCCGCTATCAGAAAATAAGTACCAAACTATAGCATCCCAATTAAAAAAAAACAAAGTTGACTTTCATATCTCTGACGCGGCCCCACCTAGCAACAAAAAACCGTCATATTATGACCCTCGTTGTCCCATACAACATTTGTCCCACAAACTTTTTAGCTACTATCATACTTTCAGAGTTATTCTAGGAGGCATTAGTTAGTGACTCACCCTGTATACATATGTTTAATAATATTATGTATAGGATGCTGGAAATCGCATTCCAGAATTTATGTTGTTAGTTGATAAGGAAAATTGAAAGGTGGCTACACTGAGCCACAGCGCCAGAGATTGCGCCAAAGAGTTTTATTTCGCCGCCTCCACTGGCAGTGCTTGCTGAGAAGTCGTAGTGGAGAGTGCTTATTGAGAAGTAGCAGTAGGCAGTTCTTATCGAGAAGTCGTGGTGGAGAGTGCTATTGAGATGTGGCAGTGGTGAGTCGTTGTTGAGAAGTTCCCATGGAGAGTGCTTGTTTAGAACTTGTAGTATTGTTTTGATGGGCTAGACACCAGATGTTGTTGGATTAGGGATGCTGTAATGTGCTTTTCATCAATATATATGAAGGTAAAAAAATTCCTTTTTCTTATTATTTCAATGTCTTAAACAATAATGCCTCTTTTTCACAGGTTCAGTCAACAAAGCATCTGGCTCGTGTTCTTGTATTAGACTGTATTTCTGGTTTCTATGGGCAATTATAGTATTTCTGGTTTTTTTAATTACTTCAGTATAAATGGTGTTTAAAATATCTGGTCTTATTGAGGAAGAACCGTGCCAGATGTGTACGTTGAATCACACTTCCACACACAGAACAGCTACACTTGTGTTTTGTTGTTTCCTAGGTTTTATAGTTGCTGGGGACTTAATTAATTAATTGTGTTAACGGAAATTTTGTTTCATTCTTTGTTGTTGTTCTATGCAGTCAGATTGCGTACAAATACTAGTCAGGGCCAACCGTTTACGATACTGCGTAACCGGACAGACAGCGACGAAAATTAAAAGCATTTTCATATTTTTAATTAAGCCCCCATGCACGTGGCGACCGCTGCTTCGGATCGTCCCTTGGAATCTTCTGATTGTAAAAATAGCAGACAGTAGTATTGTTGAAGTAATTTGTAGTTTAGTAATTGTAGTCTATATTGCATGTGTAGATTTGGCAATGAACATTTGTAGTTGTCTTGTCTTTCTTCTAATGGTATTTTTGCAGAATTTAATTTTTGATGTCTTGTATACGCGTGTGACAATTTTGTGCAATCATGAAGATTTCAATTGTTCGTTAATCGTGTTTGTCGGGAAGCATTTCGTGTGAATGGTATTGTTGGTGATAAAGTGTCATTGTGTGTAATTTTCATATAGTGACGAGTTTTGTATGTTTTGTAAATGATTACGCGATCGATGAAAAAGGCAAAAATGATGAATAGTGAGAATGACGAAATTGTTAACATGGCGAACTCGCCAACACAGGAGAACAGTATGATGAATAATGAAGTTGAAAACAATTTAATAAGTCGGGAAAATAGTCGGGAACCGATTCAAAATTTTTCACAATCAAAAAATTTTCAGAATACGAGATTAATGACAGAAGACTCTGGAATAGTATCGAACACAGATAGCCTTATGGCTATGCCGAAGGAAGTTAGTTTTGCGGGAAATGTTAGGGGCGAAAAGAATTTCGAACCAGTTAATATGGAGCAGTTGATGGGTGCTATATTAAATTTGGGATCACGAATGGAAACACGGTTAGACTCACAAATAGGAACAATTAAAACTGAGATAGGAACAATTAAAACTGAGATGGGAACAATGGAAACACAGTTTAGGTCTGAATTAAAAACACAGATGGGAACAATGGAAATACGGTTAGACTCATTGGGATCACAGTTAGGATCTGAATTGAAAACAGTGGCAACACGGCTAGAAACTGAGATGGAAACAATGGAAACACGGTTAGATTCACGAATAGGGACATGTTTCAAAAACATGAAAGATGAATTAAAGAAAGAAATTAGAGAAGAAGTACAACCGATTTTGAATTCTCACAATAATAGATTAATTGCAGTAGAGATTAGACAAAAGGAACAGGATAGAGAACAGGAAGAAAGAGATCGCGTGATAGTACAAAAATTTTCAGAGTTAAATTTACAACGTGCACATGATAAGGAAGAAATATTTGAAAGAATCGAGGAATTCGTACCAAATGACAGAATAAATAACCTAACACAGCAGTATGAACAGTTAACTACTAAATGTGTCAATACTGAAACCCGAGTCGCGACACTTACGGAAGACGTAAATAAACAGAAAGAACAGATAGGTGACTTATCGGAAAGAGTTGAGGAGATTTCAGATAAATTGACAAGTCTTAGTTTAAATGGGGACAGAGATTCAGATGATACAGCTCCATTGCCATTTGCAGAAACCGAAGAGTACCAGAGCATTAATAAACATGTTGAAAATCAGGGAAAATTTAATGAACGCGTCAAAAGGGAATTTGAGGCATTACGAAAGCAAGTCAAACAAATTGAAGGCGAAATCGTAGGAAAAGACAGCAGAAGAAATTTAGAATCACAGATAGCAGAGGGGTTTGAAGAAAATAATTTGTTTCATTTACGAGATGCAACAAGAGAGCACCAGGCGCGCGAACTTGACAATAATCGACATTCGGACTGGGACAGACGCGGTAGGTCTTTGTCGCCACGAGGAGAAAACTTTGACTATAAACACTTCTTAACTGTTCGGAAATTTAAGATCTTTCGCAATTCTAAGAACGACATACATCCATGTTCATGGTTAGATCAATTTATGTATGCACTTCCACCAAATTGGCCACTAAGTCACAAACTGGAATTTATGTGTGGATATTTAGAAAACGAACCGGCGACGCGGATGCGCGCACTTATTAGAGATTGTAATAATTTAAATGATTTTTATCATGCATTTCTATCGGCATATTGGTCCGAAAACACGCAAGACAGAGTCAAACACAGTCTTATTATGCAGCGTAATTTTAAACAGTCTGGGTTCCGCACGCCAGCAGAATACTTTGAAGACGTGATTCGAAAGAATCAGTTCCTATCCAACCCTTATAGCCCGACTGAATTAATTCGCATTTGTTTAACTAAGCGGCCACAATCCATAAGACAAATTGGTTTAGCTGGAAGATGTAAAGACGACATTGAGACTTTTAAGACTTTGCTACAAGAACTTGAGTATGACAATGACGACGGGACTTCTTGTAATTTTTTCAGTAACGGTAATCACAGTAGATTTTCAGATAGAAGGGATAATGATCGGAACGGACGTTATATGGGTAATTTTGAGAATGACAGACGAAACAGACAGGACAATAGATACCAGCCTTATGACAATAACAGACGTTCTAACAGAAATTACACAGACAGTTATAATAACGAAAACTCCTACCGGAATGATCAATCATACGGAAACAGTAATCGGTATCATCAAGACAGAAATTATTCATACAGTAATAGAAATTCTTACTACAGAAATAACCAGGGTAGTAGATACAACAATAATTTCAAAAGTGACAGTCGAAATTACACAAGAAGTAGTCATGCAGACAGACAGGAAAATAGAAATTTTCATAACAGACACAACCAAGAATTTGCATCTAACAGACAGGAAGGACCTAATTGGCATCCTCCACGTGACAGAACTTCAGAGAGACAAGTGCAAATCGTAGAAATAGATCCGCGAAATGACGCGAATAATCAAAGACGTGACGCAAACAATCGACAATGACTTGTAGCTTCGGCTTCTGGCAGCAATATAGACGGTTCAGAAAGTAATGACACTACGACTTTACACTACGTGCGCCTGGAAGACATGAGAGACATTTTGCTAGACGAAAAGGAAAATAATGTAGACGCATTTTTACATCCTGTTATTGAAGTATGTGTGGGTAAGAATAAGTTCACTGCAGTTTTAGATTCTGTGAGCCCATTGAATGTTATTAGTGAATCAGTTTTTCGTATATGTGTAAGAACTATTGCTTGTCCTGTGTTACCTGTTCCTAAAACTACAATTCGAGGAGCTATTTCTGGAAAAAGTGTGGAAGTCAAACAACAGACCAACTTAAATTTCATTTGTCAAGGATACGAATTTTCTGCTAATTTTATTATTGTTCCATTGCTTAGTACACAAATTATATTAGGTATGGAGTTTTTTAACACACATAAGGCAATTTTGAACTTTAAAGAAGGAAGTGTGAATTTGACTGTTGCCGGAATGCCGAAATGTTTGAAATTTTTCGAGTGTTTAACAAAATCTGAATCAGACACAAAATGTTTAAGGTTTCTTACTTCTGATGTTTTCGCTGAGTATTATGACGACAATGTGTTCATTCATGAGAATGACAATAGATATAGAGCCGGGATGGATGATATAATTAATAGCGAAGAATTAATTAATGAAAAGGTTAAGAAAGCTGAAGTGCCAGATGACGTTGCAAGAGAAGAACTGCACCAAATTTTGACTTCACATGCTACAGTATTTAACCATCACACAGGATCTATACAAGGCTTACAATATTTATTTAAAGTAAAAGAACACACCATTTCGGGGGAAAACGTACGCTATTCCTTTGGCTTACAGAGACAAGGTTAAGAGTGAACTTCAATACATATTAGATCAAGGCATTATTGAGCCAGCAGTCAGTCCTTATACCAGCCCATTACACGTCGTTCTTAAAAAGGATGGATCAATTCGTTTGGTTCTGGATTCCAGACAGATAAATAATATCATCATTCCTGAAACTGACCGTCCACAAAATTTAGATGAACTTCTTCAACATTTCCATGGAATTAAAGTTTTATCCACAATTGATATGCGAGCAAGTTTTTGGCAAATAGAACTCCAACCTGATTGTAGAAAATACACTGCCTTTTTAGCCTTTGGTAACTGTTACCAGTTTCGGAAATTACCGTTTGGACTTACTGTATCTTCAGCAGCATTCATTCGTAGTTTAAACGAAATTTTACCTGTTTATCTTCGTGACAATATTACTTCATATGTTGACGACATTCTTATTGCTAAACGTTCTTGGAGTGAGCACAACAAAATTTTGGATTCATTATTATGTATTTTTGCAAGAGTTGGCATTACAGTGAACTTGGAAAAATCTGAATTTGGTCGTTCTCAGGTGAAATTTCTTGGTCACATTATTTCTACAGAAGGTATTCTTCCTGATCCAGAAAAACTAGACGCGATTCGTAATTATGCTGTCCCTACTACAAAACGTGATGTTCGTAGTTTCCTTGGTGTCTGTAATTTTCTTAGACGCTTTGTTAGATTTGACAATTTGGCCACACTTCGTTTTTGCGATCTATCTGGAAAGTTCTTTTTAAACGAAAATCGGTTGACAACTCTTTTTGGTTAGTTTGTATTCCTGATGAGTGGGTTAATAAATTAATTTGGTACATACATTTCAGTTATACACACTTTGGTCCCAGAAAATGCTTTCATAAATTACGAGAAAATTGCTACTTCAGTAATATGGAAAAACGTATTCGATCCGTTCTTGCCAAATGCAAATTATGTCAAAAGGCTAAGCCGCCAACTATTTCTCACACAGCACCGTTGTTTCCTATCATTCCAGCAAAATTAAAGGAGATGGCTGCAGTCGATTTGTTCGGTCCAGTGGTTCGTTCTACTAATGGTTTTGCATACATTTTGGTAGCAGTGGAATTGACATCAAAATATGTGTGTTTTACACCTTTACGCAAAGCAACAGCTCGTTCAGTATCTAATGCTTTCATCAAACATTTTCTTAAAGAAGTGGGTCATGTTGATAAGATTATATCAGATAATGGATCACAGTTTCGTTCTAAAATTTGGCTTCGTACTCTACGGCGTCGTAAGATTAAACCAATCTTAATTTCACTTTTTCACCCTCAATCTAACGCTTCAGAGAGATGGATGAAGGAAATCAATAAATTGTGTCGTCTTTATTGTCATCAGAATCACAGAACTTGGGATCAGTATCTTCATATATTTCAAAACATTCTGAATGAACTCCCTAATGATTCAGCTTCTTTACCGCCTATATTGATATTAAAAAATAAAGCACCGACAGATCGCATTTCTGAAATCGTTCCTTTTCCGCCTACACGGAAACTGCGGCATTCTGAAGTTGTCAACCTGGCTCTACAAAATATTGCATCTGCGGCTGCTAGAAGAGAGAAATCAGCTAAACGTCCTGGTCGTTTAAAAACCTTGTCGGTTGGTCAGAAGATGTTAATTAAGTCTCATCGTTTGTCTCACAAAGGAAAAGGCTTGTGTCGCAAATTTTTTCTGCTTTATAACGGTCCATATAGGATTCGCAAAATTATTCATGATAACACTGTCGAAGTAGAAACTCTTAAATCTCGGCGCTCTAAGGGAATACATCACATATCGAACGTTAAAATTTTTGTGGAATGACATACTTTCGAGAAACCAACAGTTACACGTAAACATGCAGAGAATACAAGGATACCGCGCCGTGTTCCGGCGGCGGCACATACTCAAAGCAACAATCAAGTCTGCGCGCCGCACAAGGCAGTCGTTGACCGCAAACAATTACTTCCTACGTCACGCGTACCTACAGCTGATCGAGCGCTCAGTGCGAATGCACTGACAGCCGTAAACAAATACACAGTCTAATTTCTCCGAATAAATTCAGTATAAAGCTATAGTGACTTGATAAATTATGCTATTAACGTTCAGTATTTTTCAGGATACGGTTGTATAAAATATTTAAGAACTTCAGGTAAATTCTGTGTGTCTCCGACGTTTAGAGAACTTGCTATGGAGAAAATTTCAGGAAGAATGTAATTTCGAAGAAAAAAGTAATAAACCAAAAAGGTAACTGTTAATTGAGTTTATTTTTCAGGAAACATATTTCCACTTAGGTACGTACTTTAGACGTAATTTGCTGCTCGCGATTACGTGATTTATACTTTGTGTTATCTGATTTGACAATGATTGATTAATGAACAGAGTTGTTAATTATGTATATTATACATCGCTTGGCTGCACTGCTTTTTCACTGACGTCATTTTTTTTATTTTGTGCCTGCTGTGCTTATTTATTTAAATTATAATTGTCACTTGATTAATTGTGCTGATATGATTATGTATGTAGGTTATACTTCGTGATTTATCTGCTTGCGCCTTCGTGTTTACTTATTAAGATTACATATGAACATTTATTTGCTTACGCTGATATGATGCTAATGACCTGTTTATTATGCAAGATACATAATTGCTGCCTTGCGTATGGATTGCATATTTACACATTTCTGTTTTGTTGTCATAACTACTCTTTAATTTGGTATATAGGAACGCTGATATATGGTGTACGAACATGGAGTTTAGGTCACATTATGGTATTAATTATAGATTGTTCGCTTGGCAGAGCTTCGTTACAGGGATTGTGCTACATCCACTTGTTAACAATCTGTTCTCCACTGGTATATTTACTCGCTATTGCATGTTTTGCTTACGCTCAGTGCCTTATATTTTTAAGATAAGAAAATGAACTGCTATAATTCGACGAACGACATTAGTACAAGAAACTTCATAGAAGTCACATGTGCTGGAGGTTTTATGGAAGCTGTATAAATTTATGCTAATAGGAAGGAAGCTAATGGCATGACATACCAACACTAGGTTTAGACCATTGACAGTTATTACACTGCATTCTTCGTGAGCAATTGAAATAATAAGTGACACTTGACACAAGAAATACTCCACATGTTTGCTTCTGTTTTGCCATGATTCTTGAAGTGGTGTACACACTGTGAAATATTACGATTTATTCAGTCAAAGTCTTATGTGATCTTTCATACTACGTACTCGCACCTACTTACTGTAAGTTATTCAAACTAAAGGCTGTTAGAGGTCATGTATGCATTTCTTTTATTTTATGATGGACAGGGTAACCAAAATGTATTTTATAATTCATAATGAGTAGAAGATTTGGCTCAGGTGGACTACACAGAGGTTGTGTGTGGACATTGTGTCTTCGGATTGCATGGGATGATGAATTCAAGTTTGCACTAGGATTTAATCTGTACTTGTTCGAGGAGACTGACTAGAGGAAAGAGTTGTTATGGAAGTGAAATGATATTGGCGATAAGGTTTATATGTATCGACGTATTGAAGAGGTATTATTGAGGTATTGAGATTGTGTGAAGTTGATGATTATTGGAGTTTTGGTGGACAAGAGGTAAGGTAAATGATATTGATGATAAGGTTTATATGTATCGACGTAAGAGGTATTATTGAAGTATTTAGATTATGTGATGATAATGGTTATTGGAGTTTTGGTGGATAAGAGGTGAAGTGAGTGAGGAGAATTTTTTTTTTTTTTGTTTGTTGGTCTATATGGAACAAGGAGGATGAAGATGGCAGACTAGAACACTCAAGTAGAAGGAAGATTGTCTACACACACACTTTGTTAAATCAATAAGCTGTATATACTTTTTTTTGTAGAGAGGAAGTAATTGCATATCTTGGCACACTGACAGTTGTTCAGCAACCGTAGATTTTGATTTGGCTTGGCAAACATTGGTCTTGACATGATGACTGTGACGTTGACTAACTATTATTGACTGTTATACATTGCTGCCACTACTACTTGATACACAAGTTGAACATAGAAATTTGGACAGAATTGCATTTACACAGTTAACACTATTCAACTACACAGTAGCACTTCATGTGGATGAAAGATGAGTGAGTGTGTTTTGTGTGTTTTCCTTTCCTAATCCCAAATAATTGGTACGAACCTATCTCCTAAATATTATTTTATTTGTTTGTAGTGGCTTGCACTGACACCCATAAATATTATAGGTTTACTGATATTTGTTTATTTGTTATAGTTAATATGACAATTATCTGATATCATTTGTGTGGTTATTATAATTTGTATGTTTAGTGTAAGAGCATTGATAATAATTTTGTAAAAGCAATTGTGTGTGCCTTCAAACTGTTGTTCGTGCTTGCACCTATTCAGCATTGCTGGGTTCCACTGATGGAACTGCTTCTACTGAAATGATGTCACTTGTTCGTGTCTGCACCTGTTCAACATTGCTGGGTGCCACTGATGGACTGCTTCTACTGAAATGATGTCACTTGTTGGTGTCTGCACCTGTTCAACATTACTGGGTGCCACTGATGGACTGCATCTATTGAAATAATGTCACTTGTTGGTGTCTGCACCTTCTCAACATTACTGAGTGCCACTGATGGACTGCTTCTACTGAAATAATGTCACTTGTTGGTGTCTGCACCTGTTCAACATTACTGGGTGCCACTGATGGACTGCTTCTACTGAGATAATGTCACTTGTTGGTGTCTGCACCTGTTCAAGAATGCTGGGTGCCACTGATGGACTGCTTCTACTGAAATGATGTCACTTGTTGGTGTCTGCACCTGTTCAACATTACTGGGTGCCACTGATGGAACTGCTTCTACTGAAATGATGTCACTTGTTGGTGTCTGCACCTGTTCAACATTGCTGGGTGCCACTGATGGACTGCTTCTACTGAAATGATGTCACTTGTTGGTGTCTGCACCTGTTCAACATTACTGGGTGCCACTGATGGACTGTTATGTGCACTTGCTCAACATTACTGGGTGCCACTGATGGACTGCTTCTACTGAAATGATGTCACTTGTTGGTGCCTGCACCTGTTCAACATTACTGGGTGCCACTGATGGAACTGTTTCTACTGAAATGTCACTTGTTGGTGTCTGCACCTGTTCAACATTACTGGGTGCCACTAATGGAACTGCTTCTACTGAAATAATGCCACTTGTTGGTGTCTGCACCTGCTCAACATTACTGGGTGCTATTGATTGAATAATACTTATGTAAACTATTATGTTATGTATGAAAGCATTTGTATTCCTTACTGTATTTTATATATTAGGTTATTGAAGGGTCACTGCAAAGCCAAAATTTATTTAGTGAAGTGATTTTTACTTATTAATATTACCTTTTATTTTGTCCTAATTTTTTTGGACGAATTAGGTGGTATTTTCACCACCAATGCTGGCAAAAATACCATCAAACTCTAGCCCGTGGAGGAGGGGCATATGAGAGGTGGCCACACTGAGCCACAGCGCCAGAGATTGCGCCAAAGAGTTTTATTTCGCCGCCTCCACTGGCAGTGCTTGCTGAGAAGTCGTAGTGGAGAGTGCTTATTGAGAAGTAGCAGTAGGCAGTTCTTATCGAGAAGTCGTGGTGGAGAGTGCTATTGAGATGTAGCAGTGGTGAGTCGTTGTTGAGAAGTTCCCATGGAGAGTGCTTGTTTAGAACTTGTAGTATTGTTTTGATGGGCTAGACACCAGATGTTGTTGGATTAGGGATGCTGTAATGTGCTTTTCATCAATATATATGAAGGTAAAAAAATTCCTTTTTCTTATTATTTCAATGTCTTAAACAATAATGCCTCTTTTTCATAGGTTCAGTCAACAAAGCATCTGGCTCGTGTTCTTGTATTAGACTGTATTTCTGGTTTCTATGGGCAATTATAGTATTTCTGGTTTTTTTAATTACTTCAGTATAAATGGTGTTTAAAATATCTGGTGCCAGATGTGTACGTTGAATCACACTTCCACACACAGAACAGCTACACTAGTGTTGTGTTGTTTCCTAGGTTTTATAGTTGCTGGGGACTTAATTAATTAATTGTGTTAACGGAAATTTTGTTTCATTCTTTGTTGTTGTTCTATGCAGTCAGATTGCGTTCAAATACTAGTCAGGGCCAACCGTTTACGATACTGCGTAACCGGACAGACAGCGACGAAAATTAAAAGTATTTTCATATTTTTAATTAAGCCCCCATGCAAAATTTTTACTTAATGTCAAATGTGTAAACGATATGGTGACTGGATGTAACAAGGAAGAATTTTGTGTGTCTAGAGAGGACAACAATCAAAATACATCGCTTCGCCTTTCGTGTGGCCCAGTTGTAAACAAATACACGAACTTCTGAAACGCACGGTAGCGTGCAATGCAATACACAACTCGCCGCGACGGAAGTGGTATCAGACAGACGCGGCGTAAGGGGAATTGGGGAGCAAGCTAGTCAAACAGCAAGCGCGTGTGCGCCAGACAGACTCAGCTGGGAGCGTTGGAGTACCCAAAACAAACCAACTCTATGAGCTACAGCCTGTACTAGCATTTGTAAAGCCTATTGCATAAACAGGGACATAAAAAATTAAGGGAGAGTGTATGCTACAACTATGACTATCCACACATACAAATATAAGCTAAGGGATTATATAAACTGAAACAGACCATAAACTACGAGATATTTATTTAAGTTACGCTATTATATACTTTATATCTCTGTATGTAAAATATTTACAAATTTAAGTATTGAAAGTACACCTATTAATTATATTTCTTGGACCAGAAAAGTTTTGCTGCAGGTAAACAAGCGCGTACAGTATAAACGGAAAACTGAATAAGATGTCGCACCATGCCTGTAATACACATTACCCTTCAGATTGATAAGGTAAGTAGAGACACACACATGACATTAAATAAGTTTTGTGATAGTATGACTGTATACTAAAGTGAATGAATACATGGTTGAATATATGAAAGAGGTATTAGTAGCTATCGAGCCACTATACACTTATCTATGAAGATTTAGTTTTAAGTTAGTATTAAGCTTTTGTTCCAGGGAACGACGCATCGACACGTCCTAAAGTGAAGAAAGATAAATGCTTGTAGAGTGTTAGGTACCTTATAAAAATAAGAAAGGACCGCACCGCAAGATAAATATAGTTATAAGTTTGTGATAGTGTGAAAGTATGTGAAGAAGAAAACAGTTGCAGTACGTCACATATCATGATGCTGAACTAAGGTTCAGCACTACCAAATAATCAAGGGGTCGAAACCTAACTACTGTGAGTGTCAACTACACATGAAAGCGTCAAACACCTGATTTAAATTGAAATTTTTATGCACATTTGTTACTTACGTAAACACTGTTTTACGCACATTGTACGTAACTTAGGAAGGCCAAGTTTATTTCATATATTTACAACAATCACACCCCTCTGTTCATTATTACGCCCGCCCCGAGAATCCTGCATCAGGAGGTTCGAAGCAGACTAGAGGAATTTGCGTGAGCAGTGGAGGGGTGATCCTGTATCAGCATTATCATAATCGGCATTATGCACAATGGAACTAATGTGAAGCAGTACGTAACTCAAAGATCTGAATATTGATCTCAAATGTATTGACATTGAATGGTCTCTTATTAATAGTACCAGTTAAAAGTTTCACCCAGGATATGTGTACAGATTTATAAATCACCTTCCAATTCCTCTCAATTATTCCTTCCAATCACTTTTTTGATTATTCAGTTATTTTGTCCCCCCATTCATTTGACACTATTCATAGCCTATAATTTATTTCCAAATTGCCATAAGCAATTCACATGTATTTTAATAAGTAGTACAAACAAATTGGATGTGGATATATTTAGTTTGAAGGCTAATTGTATTGCAAAGTGGGGCACAACAATAAGCCTTGCTCAACCTATAAGTTTTATTAGTAGTGCCATATGTATTTGTTTTTAACTTATAGAAAGCTTAAGGTAGAACAATAGTACCACAATGTTTTGTGCTTGACGTATTAAGTATTTTGAGAGGTAAGGCAATTTTATTTTGGTGTATAGTTCGAAAATCTTCATTGATGATAAGAAGTCTGTAATTATACTTCATATTACGAGAAGGAAATTTTGTGTGTGTGTCTTTTTACTCAAAATTGTTACTTTTTATGATACATAATTTTATTTTAGTGGCAAAGACTGTATTTTCGGGGTATAGACCTTTAATTTCTGTCTTGTTTCACCATATCACTCGATGTTTTTCATCTCTTCTTGTTCTACCATAGTTGTGTTGTGTTCTGTGTGAACATATTGTACTATGAAGGCATCATTGTAAATTACGAAAGAATGCAGTTTAGATGTTGTATGAATAAAGATCTCATCAAAACATTTTCTTACTTTCATTCTATAAGGATGTTTGGTCAGGTCATAGTTTCGTTTGGTGAATGTTGCAGCCTTCCTCAAAAGTTGTTTTTGTACATAACATCAAGCAGGCCCCAGTCATTTTCAGTAAAAGCAATAATTGTCAGTGAGAATCATCAGTCTAATTTTTCTAGAGTAGAACACGAGGTGTTATCTTTTCCCCCAAAAAAAGCTGCTTGCTAAAGTGGAACATTACTGAAAAAAATGTAGACATGTTAATGTCCCTGAGTTTGTCCTATGCCAGTAACATAGCCTCATATTGAAATGTCAACACCTCTTACGTATTTTCGACGTGGAGAGATCAATGTAACGGCCGACAAGCATCATAGAACCATTTAAATACGGAAATATTTTAATTTGAGGGTTCTTTGTGCTTACAATGAGTGTAGATCTACAAATGCAATTAACTGCATTTTTTCAGTAGCTGGCAGTAATTGAAACTGCCTATTCCTTTGTGTGATTGCCCTGCTTAGTGTTGTATTTTAGCCAACATGTGGTTTATGCAGTTATAAGCTTGGCCAGGATGGTTTTTCTACCATACATCACCTCATTTATGCCTAATATGAACTGTCAACTGTCTGCTTAGCATGTTACTTGTAACTATTTAGGCTTGTGAATAGCTTTGGGGCACTTAGTTTCAGGATTTACAATCGTGTTTCAGGCAGCATTTTGACCAATGTGTGTGTGTGTGTGTGTGTGTGTGTGTGTGTGTGTGTGTGTGTGTTTGTGTGTGTGCGGTTGCTGATGTAGATGCTGATTAATACTAAAATTTACTTTAATTACCTTTAATTTAAACTTTCAAACCGCTCTAGAAGAAAACTAACCGCTGGCAGAAGAAAAATAAATAGTTACAAAATGCAGCAATAGATGGCCCTGTAAGCATCATACTTTAATACTGGTCGACTACAAATGACAAATGAATCATACAACAATGCCTAAGGTGTACGTTTGACGTTAAATAAAATGTACTACTCAGTGTTCGTGGGTGCACAGGTGTGATACTGTTAGTTACGTAAGCCCATCCACCACGACAAGGTCATATCACATTGGATGGGAAAATCGGTTTTTAGCTGTCCTGAGGCCAAGAACCACATAAAAAGCATCAATAAAAATCAAATCGCATTATTAATTTCCGTGTGACTGGTGCAAAACATATTCAATATGCTGTCCACCGTTTTCTCCAACAAGTTGAAATCGAGAAACAGCATGTTCCACAACTGACTGAAGTGTTTCCGGGGGCACGTTCAGAATGTGTTGCGCAATGCGTGCCTTCAGTGCAGCTAAGTTTGCAGTCGGAACACTGAACACAATATCTTTCAGATAGCCCCACAGCCGGAAGTCACACAGATTAGCCGGCCGGAGTGGCCGTGCGGTTCTAGGTGCTACAGTCTGGAGCCGAGCTACCGCTACGGTCGCAGGTTCGAATCCTGCCTCGGGCATGGATGTGTGTGATGTCCGTAGGTTAGTCAGGTTTAATTAGTTCTAAGTTCTAGGCAACTGGTGACCTCCGAAGTTAAGTCGCATAGTGCTCAGAGCCAGCCACACAGATTAAGATCAGGTGATTGGGACGGCCAGGCTGTAGGGAAATGGCGGCTGATAATTCTAGCATTTCCGAAATGGCGCTTCAGCAGCTGTTTAACTGGATTTGCAATGTGGGGAGATGCGCCATCTTGCATAAAAATGATCCCAACCACACATCCACGCTGTTGGAGAGCTGGAATGACGTGGTTGCGCAAAAGCCCTTACCAGTGACGGTACAGGTAACAGGACTGGAAGCATCTGTCTCTTCGAAAAAATATGGCCCTGTGATAAATGATGCCGTAAACCTGCGCCACACAGTGACCTTTTAAAGCTGAAGTGATACTGGTTGATTTGCGTGCAAATTTTCCATTCCCCATATTCGACAATTCTGTGTATTGACATATCCTGTCAGATGAAAGTGGGCTTCATCTGTCTACAAAATCTGGCACGGCCATTCATTACGCACTTCTAAGCGAGCAAGAAGTTCTAAAGCAAGGGTCTCTCTTGCTGACAGGTCAACAGGAAGAAACTCGTGAACCTCGGTAATTTTGAATGGATTGCAAAGAAGGATATTTCGCAGGATTTTACGCACCGTGCTCACGCGTATGTTCAATGTTCGGGCAGTTATCCGTGCACTACACGTTTGCACACCACCATTCGTCTCCTCCTGCATTGCTGTGGCCGCTGTTTCCTGCTGTCACTGACGCCGAATCAATTCGTTTCCTTCCTCTACCAGGTTGCTTACCAAAAAATACCATCTTTTCGAATTTCCGAATCATTTTCTGTAGACCCACTACAGTCGTCGGACAAACACCTTTTTTCGAACCCTTCAGTGTCCGGAACTTCTGCAGTGTGACGTGTGCACAGTCATCATTCTTGTAACACAGCTCTACAAGCAGAGCGCGATCCTGCATTGAGACAGTCATGGCAAACGCCGCAGACGCGAAAGGAGAAAAAGCCGTCTATCTGGCGTGTTTATACCAACTTCAATGGGTCGTGTGCATGACAGATGTTTTCATTTACGTCTTCTGACATATACAGCACCATCTATTGATCAATTTTCACACTATTTTTTTCGTCTGCCATGCGTTTTCCCCCTTCTCCAACAATATTCCGTTGCAGTTTGACGTCATTCTGCCCAGTGGTGTTATTTCTATAGCGTTTTGAAAGTTTAACTTTAATTATAATCATCCTGTACTTAGATATGTAGACTGGGAAAGAACATTTTGACACTTTAGGTCAAGAAAATTTGATTTCTGCATTACAAATATTAGTGGGATTCTGGAAACCGTTTTAATCACTCAAGTACGTCTCTGATAAGAATAATTTGAGTTTACCTTGATTTCTGGGTAGAGTTTCAGCCGCAGTGAAAAGAAACCTACCGAAGGTACGGACTTTTTCTGTTTTATTTATTTTTCAAATTCCTCCGAAACTAAGTGTTTAATCGAAAAAGCCATGGCTACCAAAACTGTAGACCATTAAATTCTGCATCGACTGAGTACCAAAACTTCCTATATAGTTAAATTTTCCTACGTAAAAGCTATGTGAGAAAATGGTAATATCTCACACTTTTCGAAAAACACACGTTTCGTCGGTATAAAAAGTGCAGATCTGGGAACTGGCCAATTTTACGCAAAGTTTTATTGGAGAAAAGTTGAAGAGCATCGCACTGTGAAATTTCAATGAAGAAATCGAGTCCTACCCCTAAAGTGTATGGCATCTAAAATTGCTGTGCATGACAAGGTCGTTCCTATTAACGGTGAAACGATTTTTCACAAAAATGCGTTCCAAAAAAAGTACAATGACTGTACCAGCCAACCTGATGGAGTGGGAAAAGTTTCATTAGTAAACGGCGATCTGAGTATTGATGTGTTCCTGGGTATGCCTTACAATATAATATCTGATTTCAAGGTTCCTGTCCGACCATGACTTAATCCACCTGGTATCTTTCCATGTCTCGAGTCTTTTTTCGAGTACTCCATATTGCTAGCTTAAATTCATTACGGAATACAGTTACTCCTTTTTTCTCTCTCGTTCATATTAGCAAGCCCGTATTCTCGCATAACTCTTTCATCTTTTCCTTCCCTCACTGCAACATCCCACTCACCCATAATTATTAGGTTTTCATCTCGTTTTACGTACTGAAAAACACGGTCAATATCCTCATATTCATTCTCTATCTCTTCTTATTTTGCCTCTGACGTCGGCATGTATACCTGAACTATTGTTGTTTGCGCTGGCTTACTGTCGATTCCGATGAGAACAACCTGATTACTGAACTGTTCACAGTAACTCACTCCTTGTCCTAGCATTCCTATTCATAATTAATCCCATTCCCATTATACCATTTTCTTCTGCTGTATTCGACAGAACGGGAATCCTTATCTTCTTCCAATTTCATTTCATTCACTTCGACTTTATGTAGACTGAGCCTCTGAATTGCCCTTTTCAAACTTTTTAGCTTCTCTACCAAGTTCAAACTTCTGAAATTCCTCGCTCTGACACTTAGTACGTCACTCTACATTGGTTATTCAGTCTTTTCTTCGTAATCACCTCCCACTTGGCAGCCCCCACCTGGATATCAGAATGGGGACTAGTCCGTAATATTTTGCTGGTGTAGAGATCATCACTTTTGTAGTTACAAGACACATATACCACGGATGCACATTACGTGTCTATAATGGAGTGGTTTCCATTGCCTTTGCATCCTCATGCCGTTGGTCATTTCTGATTCTTCCTCCTTTTAGTGGCAGTTTCCCACACCAAGGGCAAGAAAGTGCCCTGAACCTCTGTCCGCTCCTCTGCTCTCTTTGACAAGGTCGTTGGTAGAACGAGGCCAACATCCTCGCTGCTGTAGTAACACCAGTTCCAGTCGGATCACCGAAGCTAAACACTGTCGGGCTTGGCTAGCACTTGGATGGGTCACCATCCGGGTTGCCGATTGCTGTTGGCAAGTGGGGTGCACTAAGCCCTTATGAGGCCAGTTGAGGAGCTATTTGATTGAGAAGTAGCGACACCGTTCACGAAAACTGACAATGGCTGCGAGAGTGATGTGCTGATCACATGCCCCTCTGTATCCTCATCCAATGACGCCTAAGGGCTGAGGATGACACGGCGGCCGGTCGGTCCCGTTAGGCCTTCAAGGCCTGTTCGGACAACGTCCTTTTTTCTTTTTTTTTTAGCGCTTATTCACTATTATGCTCAAAGGTCACAGAAAAACGCTTGTTGCAAAACACCATATCAGGCATATCATCATCATTGTTTTAGATTAATACAGATTAGTCTACCCATCTCCTTAGCCGAGAGGCGTCCGACTGACAAGGAACCTCTTGAGTGCGAGGTCGCAAGTTCAATCTTTAGTGAGGCACATTTGAAGGTGCTGTCTTTACAATTAAGACAAGAAAAATATTAGCTGCTAATGACTCACCATGTGCATCAGGATGGTGACAGGAACTGAGTGTTTGGGAGGTGCAGGGATCAACCTTCTATGGGATATAGAGGCCTGTCTAAAAAGCATCCGACCTTTTAGCAGAAAAAATATTTCGAATACCTGACGGGGTTGGGACCCTAATCCCCTTCAAAGTAGGCCCCTTGTGCTTGCACACACTTAGCCCAACGATCCTTCCACTGTCGGAAGCACCTCTAGAAGTCTTCTTTTGGAATGATGTTCAGCTCTGTCGTCGTGTTCCGCATTATCTCTTCATTACTCTCAAAACGAGATCCTTTCAGTGGCGTCTTCGATTTTGGAAACAACCAGAAGTCGCAAGGAGCCATGTCTGGAGAGTAGGGAGGTTGGCGAATGGCTGTCATTCCACGTTCGGCCAAAAAATTTTGGATCAAGTGGGATGAATGTGCGGGAGAATTGTCGTGATGCAATTGCCAGTTTTTCGCCATCCACATGTCTGATCTTTTGCGCCGAACTGCGTCACAGAGTCACCGGAGAATATCTTGATAGTACTCCCTTGTCACTGTTTGTCCTTCCGGTGCGTATTCATGATGCACAATTCCACGGACATCAAAGAAGACAGTCAGCGTCAACTTGATTTTGCTTCGCACCTGCTGCACTTTCTTCGGTCTTGGAGACTCGAGATGCTTCCATTGCGACGACTGTCTTTTTGTTTTTGGGTTGTACCTGTACACACATGACTCATCTCCGGTTATCACGGTGTTCGGGAACCCAGGATCAGTGTCGGTGGTGTCCAGAAGGTCCTATGCAACGCCAAAATGGAGGTCTTTTTGTTACGGCGACAACAACTTGCGCACGAATTTCGCAGCCACTCGGTACATGTCCAGATCATCATGCAAAATTGCATGTGCAGGATCTTTACTCACTCCAACCTCTTGGTTAATCTCCCGCACGGTCAAGCGACGGTCTGCCACCACCAAATTTTGCACCCTCTCAGCTGCACTCTGAGCAGTTTTGGGCCTACCAGAACGCTGCTCACTCTCCGCTGATGTGCGGCCACTTTTGAATCGGTTGAACCACTCCTTAATTTGTGTTACACCCAACGCATCTTCTCCAAACACCTGCTGAATCTTACGAATTGTTTCGCTTTGAGAACCACCAAGCTTTTGACAACATTTGATGCAGTATCTTTGCTCAACACTTTCAGTCATCTTGAGAGAATCGGTAATCCGACGAACACGTTGTGTAGCACCTCACTCAGCGACCGACAGGCAGCGACTGACGCGTTGGAAGGCGGGGACAAAATTCACGCATGCGCATAAAGGTCTCTTCCTTTACTGTGAACAGTGGCGCCCCGCTATCATCTCTATTTTACGCGGGAAAATCAAAGGTCGGATACTTTTTAGACAGGCCTCGTACGTATTTTACTTCGCAAAATGGACATCGTCGACGTTCAAGAACTGTTTAAAACATTAACCTGCACGGTGAACACCGAATGAAAAACGGTGCGCTACAGTGATCACAAATGTTCTCACCATCAAGATCGAAGACAAACTACTTGGGAGTTACAAAGTGTACAAGACGTTCAGCTAGGTATCCACTCTTACAGAAAGCATATAGAATTATATTGGTGTGAGGGTGTGATGAGAACTGGTGCAGCGTGCCGGCAAGCAACCGAATGGGAAACAGTCGTGGAACTTATCGTGAGTTTGGCTGTCCTTTAAGGCATAGCTGCAGATAGTGCGATAATATGTTTTATAGGCACGGAAAAAACAAACATTCAGCGGCTGAATTTGTCTAGTGGTTCCAGGTGGTTTGAACCGCAGTGTCACATACTTATCAGGAGGTATAGTTTGCTCTATAGGAATTTGATTTTTATACGCAGACCAGGAATCAAGCAAAAAAAAAAAGTTATGTTGACCAGGTATTTGACAAAAGCAGTGCTCATACCATGGTTGTAGTTCTCTTATGCCCATTTTCCAACTGTTGCTTGCTGTGACACAAATATTCCCTACTGACCTTGCAAGATCATGCACACAAGGGAGAATCGTAGGGGGCAGAGCGTCTCCAACTTCTCACACCACAGTAAGTAACTTTCCAGCCAATTTATCATCTAGATTAACAGTCGGCATAATTGTATACGAATGCGTCGAGGCAGTGATGTTAGTTGATCTTGATGCAACTCTCTCGCTGCCTCTAATTTCCAGCCGGCCGCGGTAGTCTAGCGGTTCTAGGCGCTCAGTCCGGAGCCGCGCGACCTCTACGGTCGCAGGTTGGAATCCTGCCTCGGGCATGGATGTGTGTCATGTCCTTAGGTTAGTTTGGTTTAAGTAGTTCTAAGTTCTAGGGGACTGATGACCACAGATGTTAAGTCCCATAGTGCTCAGAGCCATTTGAAGCATTTTTTCTAATTTCCAGGGTTCCTTTCACATTCATTCCCTCTTCAAATCCCCTTAGGCCGGAATTGAAATGAAATTCCTTCCTGAACGATGGAATAAGTTTTCTTTATCTCATCTATGAGTTTTCGGGCTGATTCCGTAAATTGTTGTGCATCATTAAGTTGACGCTTTGTTTGTAATTTCGTAATCTTACAGTTTCCAATTCTGTAGCGCTGTTTGAAGGTATGCAACCATCCACTGCTTTCCTTGAAATCACTGTAACCTATCTCATGTGCAATTTGATGTGCATGACGTAGTAGATCACTATCATGCACATCCCGTAAATTATATCGAGCATCCTTGAAACGCGCGAACACCAGTTTCTGTAAGAAGTGCGGCTCGTTCATCCTTGAATATCCGTAGTTTTTCTTATGCACTACACTATGATATTGCTGCAGACTTATTCGAATTCTGCTCTTAATTATTTTTTATTATGCTGCGGATGGTCTTCCGTGTATGTAATTATGTTTAGTACTCACTCTTTGGATAACGATTGTTCTTTACTACATTTCACTGGAGACCGTATTTGTGGTTCCTTGTCCACAAGGATGACGACCTACATGGCTCGACACCTGTTTCAATATTACTTTCACTTGTTAAGCATGTATCGTAATCAGACTGCGTAAAGTGATTGTACTCCACGATAACACCCAGCCGCCTTCTGTTAGACTGACAAAAACCAGTACATAGGGTTTGAGTTGGGAAGTCATTCTGTACCCACCTTCTTTACCTGATCTTGTGCCCTCAGATTCCACCTTTCCCACTCTCTATCGAACAACTTGCGAGGAACTTCCTTCCCGGATGAAAGTGCTCTACGAATATAGCTCGACGAGTTGTTCATCTCAAAACCACTTGATTTCTACAGTCGCGGAATCGAAAAGCTACTTCAACGTTGGCAAACCGTTGTAAATAGTGAAAGACAATATGTTCAAAAATGGTTCAAATGGCTCTGAGCACTATGGGACTTAACATCTGAGGTCATCAGTCCCCTAGAACTTAGAACTACTTTAACCTAACTAACTTAAGGACATCACATACATCCATGTCCGAGGCAGGATTCGAACCTGCGAACGTAGTAGTCGCGCGGTCCCAGACTGAAGCGCCCACTCCGGCCGGCAAAGACAATATGTTATTGATGACTAAACGCTCTGTTGTGTGTATCTGTTGTGCTTATTAAACTTATGGAAGTACGCTCCACCATGCAAAAGAAAAGTGATAAAACTCTGGTAACGGGCGAGTTACGGCGCCCTGGAAATATTCCGAGTTCAAAGTTGGTGACCACTGCTCGGGCCGCTTGGCAATCCGCGGCTTGTTAGCGACAGCGTGATGCCGCACAACGGCCGGACCACGTGGTCCATCGGCCGCGTGGCTGGGAATTCCATAGTGACGCTGTGTCGGTGAAGGAGACACGCCGGGAGTGCCAAAGACGGAGGACTTTGTGAAACCATCATGGCAGGCATTTCACAGTTCGTATAGAAATTAATAGTAGCCAGATGAATCATGATACCTCAACAAGAAACGTGTACATTACTATTATTTGCACGACGATTCTGATGGTGTAATGAGATTTTCAATATATTTATTAGTTTAAAGTTTAGTATTTGACGATAAATTATACAAGTAACACCCAGCAACGAATTTCCAAAATCTAAACAGTTCATCTGATTTCGTCGATCTATGTGTCTTTAGAAAGCTACTAGTGTAACCCTAAATTGGTATAAATTACAGGCATGTAACTTGAATAGTACATGAGTTATTGGAAGTCAAAGTGGTCGATTACTATCGATCTCGTCAGGACATTAGTACTCCACAGTTACACGAAAAAGCGGTAGCAGCGTGCTTATAAATATATTTATTCACCTATGACTTTGTTTATGTCCGATATATACTATTCAAGAAGAAATTAGTTAAATATTTGCTGTGTGTTAGAAAGCATAGAGACATTAGGCTCCTGGCCTACCTTTTGCTTCTTTTGATATATGTTTATTTAATTCTTTATGTATTTAATAATGTGTGTTAGAGAGTGTTTATGGTCCAGCCATAGGAATATTTATTTAATTTCAAATATTTAAATGTAAAGTATTTCGAATATGTTTCATTATGTTTGTGAGGGTGCGTTGGCGTGAAGAGAGGGCGGGAGCGCTCTAGCCAGTCACAGCGATCGTTTCCGGAGAGGTCACGAGGTAGTTCTGGCAGTGGGGCAGTGCTGGAGAGTACGGCACAGGACGTGGGGTGCCGGACGTGAAGGGGCGACGTACGGTCGCAGAAAAGACTGGGAGAGTGTGGAGCGGTTTGCGCGCGATCGCGGCAGACAGAAATACTTCGGAGTGCCGACTTGCGAACGTGTGAGATTTCCGTGGTTTCTGCAGTGAAGACGCAGTATGCGTTTAGAAGTTAATATCTCGCGAGCTATGTTGTCATTCATAACTAATTACGTGCAGTAGGAATCTATTGTTTCCCTGTTATTCAACTTACATTTTACTTAATTGCTGGACCATCGACACCAATAAGTGTTTTGCAGAAATATACTGCATTCTCAAAAGTACTTCTAATATCGTACTCATCATTTAAAGTCGTTAAGATAGTACCTGCAGATTTTATTTAATTGCAATCTTTCATTTATAAATTTATATGTGAAATTGAGAATTCGCAATTGCCGAGTGACAGAAACCTTCGACCACTCGATTAATGTGTGTACTCTTATCGTATACTGTAGACCGAGCAGTATTTGGCCTGTAACGCGGCAACTACGCATCCCAGCCCCTAGACAACGAAACCAGCCAAAACTTTTTAATATTGCAACGTTGAGTCAGAGGGTGCGTAGTTATTTTGAAAGCCTCCACTCTTACTATTGGCTTGAAATGTTTCAATGACTTTAAACATAAAAATCTTTGGTGTGACGTCACGTGTGCTGCACTGCTGTTGAAATAGCTCGTTAATATTTTGTAAATTTTAGACTTCATTTACTTATTTTAAAGTTTATTTGTGTTAATATTTGCCGTAAAAGTAACTTATTAGTGGATTTTCATTAATCTCAGTCTTTCTTCCTGTGTTATTGACTCGAGTGGTCTATTATTTGTGAGTGTGCTTTCGTCGTTCGTCTAAGCCTCGCGCCGCAGTAGTGTGTCTACATTTTGAGGCGTGCACTGCAGCTGTAGCGGTTATAAGCTTAGAACTGACAAACTTATTTGTGCTCTGTAATACAGTTATTAAATTTAATAGATTTCAGTGGTGTTGCGTGCCGTTTGTGGTGAAATAGCGACTTAATAAACTTTTGTAATCGTTTGCTCGCTGTAGAGTATTCAGTGTATTGAGTCGTTTAGTAAATTCCGTGCTTTAGTTTTCAACTGGCGTTTATTATTCTTTCTAGCGAAATATTACAGTAAAATTTTCATCCAGTGTTTTAACTTCGCTTAGTGTTACAGTGGTCGTTTTAATTTTTTGGTTTTAGCTAATAATTTTGTGAAGTTTTGCTGGTATTGGTATCGGCTGTGTTGTAGTAATATTAATACAAAAAAAAAAAAAAGGTTCAAATGGCTCTGAGCACTATGGGACTCAACATCTTAGGTCATAAGTCCCCTAGAACTTAGAACTAATTAAACCTAACTAACCTAATGACATCACACACACCCATGCCCGAGACAGGATTCGAACCTGCGACCGTAGCAGCCTCGCGGTTCCGGACTGCAGCGCCAGAACCGCACGGCCACCGCGGCCGGCAATATTAATACAAGTAGCAGCTTTCTTAGTAGGCAGAGAATTTCGAGACCATTATTGTTAGTTCTTAAATAGTTCTATTGATGTAACTGAACTTTGGTAATGTAGACATATAGTTTGTGAGTAGTGGATTACGGTGTGGGATTTGTTCAAAGTATTTTCATTGGGGGAATGCAGTGGGGAAGCCAGTGGTCGTTTTAGAGAGATGCGCTAAGGAGGAACTAGATAGGTTGAGGAGGGTGAAGGGTGGTGGGGAATGAGAACTGGCAGTTGGCAAGAAGGTAGCTAGGAAGAGGAGGTATTCAGACAGTTTTACTTTGGATACATGCAATAGATACGACCAACTGCCAGAGTTGAGTGGAGAGGAGCCTCGAGTAGCTGTAGATGTAGGTAACTTGCAGCAGTCCTCAGCAATTAGGAGGCCTAGGTTAGTTGCAAAGTCTAGCAGAAAGAAGGTTCTGCTGCTAGGTAGTTCCCACGGTAGAGGTGTGGGCCAGCAGTTGCGGGAAGTGTTGGGGAGTGAGTACCAGGTCACCAGCATTGTGAAGCCTAGTGCAGGGTTGGCTCAGGTGACTGAAAGCATGGGGGAGTTATGTCGCAATTTTATGAAGGAGGATCAGGTAGTGATAGTGGGTGGAGCAGGGAACAGTCTCGATAGGGACGGGGAATATGATGTCAGTCGTGACTTGGTTAAGTTAGCTACTCAAACTGGTGGCACTAATGTGCATTTCGTGCAACTGTTTCAGCGTCATGATCGGCCTCACCTTAATGCAGCTGTTAGGCGCGTTAATGTGGGGCTGGGGAGGGCACTGATGGCGGAGGGCATGGATCACATCTCAGTGGTGCCATTGGGTCTATCAGTAGATGGGGTTTCACTAGACATGGCCTGCACCTCAATAGGTATGGGAAGGGGAGGCTGGCTAAGCTTATAGGTGACAGTGTAGTGGGTTGTGGTTGTGGTGGTAGTGGTGTCACTCATGGAAAAATTCCTGTAGTAGTTGGTGTTAGAGCTGCACCTTTTTTAGACTGAAGGCAGCTGATAGGTATACCTGCTTAAAGGAAGTCCCTCTAACTAAGGGCTCACCTCCAGAGGATGTAATGTTTGCAAGTAGAGAAGGAATTAGCATATTTCATCAAAATATAAGAAGTATTACAGATAAAGTTAGTGAACTGCTAATAGATGTTAACATTGAAATTATTGGTATATCAGAGCACCACTTAAATAATTTGATAATTCAGAGGCTTCCTTTACCAGGCTACAGATTAGCTGGCTGTTTCTCCAGGAGTTCCTTGCGGGGTGGGGGAGTGGCTCTGTATGTGGAAACCAGTATTTCATTTGAGTCCATAGACGTATCACGACACTGCACTGAACAGATATTTGAAAGTTGTGCAGCATTAGTTGAATTTAGTGAAACTACACTTCTAATTGCTGTTGTTTATAGGTCCACTAACTCCGACTTCAGAGCATTTTTGCTTAAGCTAGAGAGGGTTCTTGATTCACGTTGTAGGAAGTACCAGAAAGTAGTTATATATGGTGACTTCAATATTAATTTTGTATATGATCGTGCAAGAAAAAGGATGTTGGTAGATTTCCTAAATTCATATGATCTGATGCAAACTGTGTTTTTTTCAACTAGGGTGCACAGTTATAGACAATATTTTGATCATTCTTCATTACTAGATGGGCATTCTGTTAGTAAAAGGGTGAATGGCCTTTCAGACCATAATGCACAAATTTTTACACTAAAAGGTTTTTGTACTCAAACCAATGTCATATTTAATTACAAACTATGTAGGAAAGTTAATCCAACAGCAATAGAGAGTTTTTTAAAACTTGTCTAGGAACAAGAGTGGCAAGATGTTTATAGTGCCGATAATATAGATGACAAATAGAATGCTTTCCATAACACATTTCTCATGCTCTTTGAGAGTTGCTTTCCATTAGAACATTCTAAACAGGGTACTAGCAGTAATGGACAGCCCAGTTGGCTGACTAGTGGGATAAGGGTATCATGTAGAACAAAGCGGGAATTATATCAAAATGATAGAAGCAGTCACAATCAAGCTACAGTAGCCCATTACAAACAGTGTTGTAAGGTGCTTAAAATGTTATTAGCAAGGCAAAAAGTATGTGGTATGCAAATAGAATAGCTAATTCACAGGATAAAATTAAAGCCATATGGTCAGTTGTGAAGGAACTGTCTGGTCAGCAGCACAAGGTCGATGATATAAAATCAGTTCGCAGCATAATATTTCTGTTACTGATAAATCAGATATATGTACAGTGTTTTACAATCTTTTCTGAGCATTGCTGGTGAATTAAATAAAAATTTAGTTTCTACAGGAAATCATATAAATTTCTTAGCAAATGCCTTTCCGAGATTGACGTCCGAAATACCTCTGTGATACAGACAAGAGGGAGATTGAGTCAATAGTTAAATCACTGAAGACTAAGGACTCACATGGTTATGATGGAGTGCCTAGCAGAATATTAAAGTACTGTGCTGTATTTAGCCATATTTGTAATTTTTCCTTTAGGAATGGTCAGTTTCCGGAGAGATTAAAGTACTCAGTATTAAGCCACTTCATAAAAAGGGAGAAAGGGATAATGTACATAATTTTAGACCTATTTCTATGCCATCAGTGTTTGCAAAAGTTATCGAAAAGGCTGTGTATGTAAGGTTAATTGATCGTTTTATATCACACGATCTGCTATCAAATGTAAAGTTCTGCTTTAGAAGTCGTTTGACAACTGAAAATGCTATATTCTCTCTTCTCTGTGAGGTACTGGATGGGCTGAACAAAAAGTTTCGAACGCTTGGCGTATTTTTTGATTTAAAAAAGGCATTTAACTGTGTTTATCTCACAATATTGCTCCAGAAGTTGGACCATTACGGAATAAGGGGAGTAGCTCACAATTGGTTCACCTCTTACTTTAGCAACAGGCAGCAAAAGGTCATTATTCACAATGTTGATAACGGCTGTGATGTGGGATCTGAGTGGGGTACTGTCAAGTGGGGTGTGCCCCAGGGATCAGTGTTGGGGCCGCTCCTGTTCCTTATTTATATAAATGATATGCCCTCTAGTATTATGGGTAACTCTAAAATATTTCTGTTTGCTGATGACACTAGCTTAGTAGTAAAGGATGTTGTGTGCAACATTGACTCGGTTTCAAATAGTGCAGCACATGACAGTTCATGGCTTGTAGAAAATAAACTAACGTTAAATCACAGTAAGACTCAGTCTTTACAGTTTCTAACACACAATTCAACAAAACCTGACGTTTTAATCTCACAAAACGGGCATATGATTAGTGAAACTGAACAGTTCAAATTTCTAGGTGTTCGCCCGTATCTCGTGGTCGTGCGGTAGCGTTCTCGCTTCCCACGCCCGGGTTCCCGGGTTCGATTCCCGGCGGGGTCAGGGATTTTCTCTGCCTCGTGATGGCTGGGTGTTGTGTGCTGTCCTTAGGTTAGTTAGGTTTAAGTAGTTCTAAGTTCTAGGGGACTGATGACCATAGATGTTAAATCCCATAGTGCTCAGAGCCATTTGAACCATTTTTTGTTCTAGGTGTTCAGATAGATAGTAAGCTGTCGTGGAAAGCCCACGTTCAGGATCTTGTTCAAAGACTTAATACTGCCGTTTTTACTATTCCAACAGTATCAAAAGTGAGTGATACTTCAACACATAAATTAGTCTACTTTGCTTATTTTCATTCACTTATGTCGTATGGTATTATGTTTTGGGGTAACTCTTCCCATTCTAGAAGGATATTTTTGGCTCAGAAATGGGCGGTTCGGGCAATAAGTGGTGTGAGTTCACGAACCTCTTGTCGACCTCTGTTCACGAGTCTGGGTATTTTGATATTGGCCTCTCAATATGTATATTCCTTATTGTCGTTTCTTGTTACCAATATTAGTTTATTCCCAAGAATAAGCAGCTTTCACCCGGTTAATACTCGGCAGAAATCAAACCTCCATTTCGATCGGACTTCCTTAACTCTTGTGCAAAAAGGTGTGCAGTATACTGCTGCTTCCATTTTCAATAAGCTGCCACTCGAGTTCAAAAATCTTAGCAGTAGTCCACGCGCTTTCAAATCGAAACTGAAGAGTTTCCTCATGGATCACTCCTTCTATTCTGTCGAGGAGTTCCTTGAAAAATTAAGCTGATTATTATTGTATTACTGATAGCGTTTACTTAAACTTATGGACTGACTTTTTTTCAGGTTCATGAACATTTATTTTTATCTGTTATTACTTTTGTGTTGTAAATTCATGTACTGACACATTCCATGACCTTGGAGATTTGCTCGTCAATTTGGTCCTACAGAACTTGACGTGTAAATTAATAAATAAATAAACCTCTTTAAGACATAGGTACTGTGTGTCCATTGGCTTATACTGACTTTCTCTCTCTCAGCAAAGGACTTGGAAGAGCAGTTGCACAGAATGGACAGTGTCTTGAAAGGAGGATATTAGATGAACATCAATAAAAGCAAAACGGGGATAATGGAATGTAGTCGAATCAAATCAGATGATGCTGAGGGAATTAGATTAGGAAATGAGACACTTAAAGTAGTAAAGGAGTTTAGCTATTTGGGGAGCAAAATAACTGATGATGGTCGAAATAGAGAGGTCATAAAATTTAGACTGGCAATGGGAAGGAAAGCGTTACTGAAGAAGAGAAATTTGTTAACATCGAGTATAGATTTAAGTGTCAGGAAGTCTTTTCTGAAAGTGTTGTATGGAGTGTAGCCATGTATGGAAGAGAAACATGGACGATAAATAGTTTGGACAAGAAGAGAATAGAAGTATTCGAAATGTGGTGCTACAGAAGAATGCTGAAGATTAGATGGGTAGATAACATAACTAATGAGGAGGTACTGAGTAGAATTGGGGAGAAGAGGAGTTTGTGGCACAACTTGACTAGAAGAATGGATCGGTTGGTAGGACATGTTCTGAGGCATCAAGGGATCACCACTTTAGTATTGGAGGGCAGCGTGGAGGGTAAAAATCGTAGAGGGAGACCAAGAGATGAATACACTAAGCAGATACAGAAGGATGTAGGTGGCAGTAGGTACTGAGAGATGGAGAAACTTGCACAGGATAGAGTAGCATGGAGAGCTGCATCAAACCAGTCTCTGGATTGAAGACCACAACAACAACAACAACTCTTTCCCTAAAACAATCTGACACAACTTTTCCTCTGGTGAATCATGCGTCGTACTCGTAGGTCTCGGTGTAGTGGCCATTAACGATCTCCCCAAATACTAATATCCCAACGACCCTTAAACTGTCATTCCATTGTTTGACATCCTATTACTCTTTACCGACACAAACCAAAATCCAAGAGCTGTGTCCAAGGAGCACTGAGCCCTTTCGCAGTACGACCTTGTGTGCAGGGTTACCTACTTGGCAGACGTTTCCAGTGTGACCACAAAAATTTCCAAGAATGATTGCCTATCGAAGTCGCGTGGTTCAAACAGCACGTATCGAATGTGCGATTGTAAATCGATCATGCGACTCTCGGGCGTTATGAGTATGTTTATGGTGGTCCCTAGGGCAACGTCAAAAGAAGAGCGTTAAAAAAATACTTGTAATTACAAAGGAGACGGCTTATCTTACTCGTCGTCGGTGTTGTCGTAATGTGAAAGTCAATGTGATGTGTACGCTACAGGGACAATTCCCTTTTTGCCATAGCCTGGGTAAACTCTGTCAACATCATGCAAGAATATCGGCACATGCGTTAACTTTTCCCTGCAAACGCAAGTTGTGGAAATAGAGATACTGAAACAAGTACAGTTCGTCTCTTTGTCCTGGACGCCCTTCTCTTTTAATGGAAGGCTTCACAAATTTCCATAGCCACTCGATATTCTACGTGTGCACACTAGTATCATCCGAAGACATGAACTCTGCAGAGTGTTACACGAACTCGTGGTCGAATCCTTCAGCTTTCAGAGTCTTGTGGGACTGAAACCCGTCTGTAATGACTTTTGTACCAGGCAGCCTGAAGTGTTTCATCAGACCCACTAAAGTGACCTTTTCTCGGGACAATACTCTCACAACGAAACGCTTCCGGGACTCTCTTTCTATTCCACCGAATACCCAAATATGATCGATTTCTCTCTTTGAAGGTCGTCCTCTCTGGTTCTTCCTTCTAGCTATGCGCCCACTTTCACAACTTCACTCGCTCCACCAATTGGCACACTGTCTTTTGTCGCTACCACATAACAGACTTCTCTGCAAAACCCGAAATTGTCACACACGGTATTAGCAGATAACTCAGTTTCCGATGCTGTTGCTTCCATCGTGTAGTCTCGAATCCAGAAAGATAGAAGAATTACGCTGGTCTGGATGTATAATTTGGAAGAGCGAACCAAGCATTCTTGCTGAAACTCGTTCGTTTTCTGCACTGTCCTCAATGAAATCGAAACTGTATTTCAGCACCGAAACTCCTCTTACGAAGTTTTACACACATCGCACCACCACAGTCCATACACTCCCTCCTTTTGTCGTCCGGAAGTACTCCATATTTGCGACAAAAAATCAAACAATTTTCTACGCTGGATAAGCATGGAATTAGATTTTTCCACGTGAGAGAATCCGCCGAAGAAACGTCAGGAACACCGGACATCACACTCACTCCCTTATTGCGCCACTCACGTCCACGGAAATAGAGCGTAACTAACATCCTTCCGTTCATCGATTGTTTGGAGGGCTTCCTGTGTAGTAATATTCTCTGACTTATCACGTGATTTATATAGCTGGAAGACTCCTTACGACAGAGACGGATTATCTCTGACTCGTGATATAAAGATTCTGTGGATATAGTGTGGAGCATTATGTGTACGATGGACTGACTGCTTGTAACTGAGAATTGCGAAGAATAGGATCGCGGTGGAATTATAATTAGTGGCATCGTTGTAAGCTGCCATTTTGAATACCGAACGTGATTTGATTAATGATGATAACATTTCATCTCGTACAGGAGGATGATATGTATTGGAATGTCGCTACGAAAATCATTAATGGAAATATGTAATTTCATGAATGGAAACGGTACGTCCAAATCTTTGGTTATTTTAGCTTCTCCCTTGTTTGTGGCTTGGAACATTATTTGGTGCGTCGCCACTCGTAGGGAACTTTGTGTCCTGGGAAGTCAATGTAGTCTGCACCACAGCAGTTTATGCTCAATTTTAAGAGATTAAATTTTGGACTTTATCGAAATTGATACACTGCATGGGGGCTTAATTACTAATATTAATGAATAAATGCAATAATTTTAGTAGCTGTGTGCCCGGTTACCAAATCTCGTAACCGGTTGGCCCTGACTAGTATTAGCACGCAATATGACTGCATAAAATAAGGAATGACAAGAAATTTACATTGACACAATTGATTAATTAAGTCCCCTGCAACTATAAAAGCTACGAAACAACAAAGCACAAGTGTAACTGTTCTGTGTGTGGCAGTGTGACTCAACGTACATGTATCTGGCTCGGTTCTTTCTCAATACGACAAAATATTTTAAACACCATTTACAATGAACTAATTGAAAAAACCAGAAATACTTTAATTGCACATAGAAACCAGAATTACAAGTCTAATAAATGATCACGAGCCAGATGCCTTGTTGACTACCTGTGAGCAAGAGGCATTGTCATTAAAGAAAACTGTAATACCTTTTTACCTCATTATATATTGCCGAAAACTTTCCATTACACCAGCATCATAAATCAAAAGCCCATCTCCTCAAATACACTCTGACAATTGCAACTACTTCCATCTATATTACACTAACCGAACAGCATCTACTCTCTCGCCCAACAGAACAACTACTGCCCTTGACATCCTCTGAACTACTACTGCACCAGTGGAGGCGGCGGAACAATAATCTCTAGCGCTGTGACTCAGTGTAGCCACCTTTCAACACAACTTATACACTGAGTCCCATGCTGCAATGTGAGTACGCCGTAGCACCCAACACGGCTTCCCCATGGCGTACGACTGTGCCTCTGATTAGTATAAGAATCTCTGTGGAGCCACAGAGATTATATTCCAGGTTCTAACTTTGACGGCGAGAGTCAGGCAGAGTACGTTTTTGAACTGTAATTTCTAATCATATTGTTTTATAGACTTAAGGTGTCAAAATACACTACTGGCCATTGAAATTCCTACACCAAGAAGAAATACAGATGATAAACGGACATTCATTGGACAAATAAATTATACTAGAACTGACATGTGATTACATTTTCACGCAGTTTGGGTGCATAGATCCAGAGCAACCACCTCAGGCAGTAATAACGGCCTTGTTACGCCTGGGCATTGAGTCAAACCGAGCTTGGATGGCGTGTACAGGTACAGCTGCCCATGCAGCTTCAACATGATACCACAGTTTATCAAGAGTAGTGACTGGCGTATTGTGACGAGCCAGTTGCTCGGCCACCATTGACCAGACGTTTTTAATTGGTGAGAGATCTGGAGAATGTGCTGGCCAGGGCAGCAGTCGAACATTTTCTGTATCCAGAAAGGCCCATACAGGACCTGCAACATGCAGTCGTGCAATATCCTGCTGAAATGTAGGGTTTCGCAGGGATCGAATGAAGGGTAGAGCCACGGATCGTAACACATCTGAAATGTAACGTCCACTGTTCATAGTGCCGTCAATGCGAACAACAGGTGACCGAGACGTGTAACCAATGGCACCCCATACCATCACGCCGGGTGATACGCCAATGTGGTGATGACGAATACACGCTTCCAATGTGCGTTCACCGCGACGTCGCCAAACACGGATGCGATCATCATGATGCTGGAAACAGAACCTGGATTCACCCGAAAAAATGACGTTTTGCCATTCGTGCACCCAGGTTCGCCGTTGAGTACACCATCGCAGACGCTCCTGTTTGTGATGCAGCGTCAAGGGTAACCGCAGCCATTGTCTCCGAGCTGATAGTCCAAGCTGCTGCAAACGTCGTCGAACTGTTCGTACAGATTGTTGTTGTCTTGCAAACGTCCCCATCTGTTGACTCAGGGATCGAGACGTGGCTGCACGATCCATTACAGCCATGCGGATAAGATGCCTATCATCTCGACTGCTAGTGATACGAGGCCGTTGGGATCCAGCACGGCGTTCCGTATTACCCTCCTGAACCCACAGATTCCATATTCTGCTAACAGTCATTGGATCTCGATCAACGCGAGCAGTAATGTCGCGATACGATAAACCGCAATCGCGATAGGCTTATCAGAGTCGGAAACGTGATGGTACGCATTTCTCCTCCTTACACGAGGCATCACAACAACGTTTCACCAGGCATGGCCGGTCAATTGCTCTTTGTGTACGAGAAATCGGTTGGAAACCTTCCTCATGTCAGCACGTTGTAGGTGTCGACACCGGCGCCAGCCTTGTGTGAATGCTCTGAAAAGCTAATCATTTGCATATCACAGCATCTTCTTCCTGTCGGTTAAATTTCGCGTCTGTAACACATCATCTTCGTGGTGTATCAATTTTAATGGGCAGTAATGTAGTAACAAAATTTCTACATGGAAGTGTGGGAGATAGTTGTGCAAAGACATTGGGGAAGCGACCTCTCTTGCCCGAAATTTTCCATTCAAGTAACTACTTATTATTCAGTCATAATAATTTGACTTCAATTTCAGGGGGAAGGAAGTTAAAACTGCGCGTTATCTACGAGTGTTTTCTTCCCGGATGACACCATGTAAACCTGCGCTCTTCTAATGGACTTAGAAACATGGATATGCATCCGTTTTGTGTTGGATAAATGTGGAGATTTCGATTTAGTCCTATCCCTCTGTAGTTGTATAGCCACCTTGATAAGCTGAAAAGTTAACTTCTGCTACTGGTGACGACAGTCACAGTACAGTGCGGCTGTTCGAAAACTGAATTTTGAGGCTACTCATAAGGCCTAATTTTTTTTTGCGACATTGGCTGCAGCTTAGTGACGGCCAACGTGAATGTTACCCGATTCATCTCCTCGCAGTCAGTTCCTATACGAAGTAGAAATCAGAAATAATGCTTTGAATGTCAGATCCAACAAACACGCCTTCCTACAATTTCGCTCCTGACAGATGAGAAATTTCAAACGGCACTATGGGACTGTGGTCATCAGTCCTATAGAACTTAGACCTAATTAAACCTAACTAACCTAAGGACATCACACACATCCATGCCCGAGGCAGGATTCGAACCTGCGACCGTAGCGACCGCGCAGTTCCAGACTGAAGCGCCTAGAACCGCACGATATTTGGAGCTAAACGCACGGGACATTCAGTTTCTGAAATTGTTAGAGAGTTCAGTATTCCTAGATCTACAGTGTCAAGAGTGTTCCGAAAATATCAAAATTCGGGCATAACTTCACACCATGGACAACACTGTGGCCGATGGCCTTGACTTAATGACCGAAAGCAGCGGCTTTTGCATAGAGTTGTCAGTGCTAACAGACAAGCAACACCGCGTCTCAACAAAATTTGGCGTTAATGAGCTATGTGGGACCCTAGCCGACTGGAAAACCCTGGTCTGGTCAGATGAGTCCCGATTTGAGTTAGTAAGAAAAGATGGTTGGGTTCGAGTGTGGCTACTTGGAGACCATCTGCAGCCATTCGTGGACTTCATGTCACTGAACAACGATGGAATTTTTATGGATGACAATGCGTCATGTCACTGGGCCATAATTGTTCACGACTGGTTTGAAGAACATTCTGGACAGTTCCAGCGAATGATTAGGCCACGCAGATAGCTGGACTTGGATCCTATCGTACATTTATGGGACATAATCGTAGAGATCAATTCGTGTATAAAATCCTGCTTCTACACCGGCTGTACAGGCAACATGGTTCAACATTTCTGCGGAGAGCTTCCGAAGACTTGTTGAGTCCATGCTACGTCGGCTTGCTGCACTATGCCGGCAAAAAGGAAGTCCGACACAATATTAGGCGACATCTCATGACTTTTGTCACCTCAATGTAATATGTGGATATGATAACAGATTTTTATTTTCAGATTCGCGACGGTCACACGCAAAGTAAAGAGGCGCTTTTACGTTGAGGCCATCAAATGGTTCAAATGGCTCTGAGCACTATGGGACTTAACAGCTGTGGTCATCAGTCCCATAGAACTTAGAACTACTTAAATCTAACTAACCTAAGGACACCACACACATCCATGCCCGAGGCAGGATTCGAACCTGCGACCGTAGCGGTCACGCGATTCCAGACTGAAGCGCCTAGAACCGCACGGCCATACCGGCCGGCTGTTGGGGCCATCCATGGATGTGTTTACGACCTGAACACCACTAGGATGAACCTGCGGTTCAAGAACAGGGGAAGCTTTGTGATAACTTATGAGCGAAACTAGCATTTCAGACTAATTTTAAAATTCAGAACTGCAAGTAACGTTTGTTACATCATTTTCTGTTTACTTGTGTCGCCATTCTTCCAATATTTCTAAAAATATTGCGTAACTGTACGAAATGTAAGTGCAATTTAATCGTTAAGATAGTCGACTAAATTGAGTAACATTACTACGAACGACTTTCTTCTCTTCTTCTTCTTTTTCTTCTTCTTCTGCTTGTGTTAAGCCCTTGTGTTATGCGATCACCAAAAACTTCAGCAAGCAGAGACATTGAAACGCGAGCTGTAGCGCGGTTGCACCATCTTGTTGAAAATAACCGTTGAGTATTTCACTTAACACAAGGTCTCCTATGAATGGGTACAGTATATCACTGCAGTATCGTTGTGAGTTTATTGTTTCGTTGAAAAATATGGGAGCCACGTCTAGAAATTGCAATCCAAACTCCTATTTTCACAGAACTAACTGGTTCCTCATGAATACACAATGGATTTGCAGTACTCCATATACGAGAATTTTGCAAGTTCCTGTACCCGGATAAATGAAACCATGCCTCATCAGTGAAAAACGTTTCATGAAGAATATCCCTTCCATTTTGTTGAACGAAATTTTTGAACCATTGACAATAATGCAGTCTCTTGCCATCTTCACTATTTTTCAGTTCTTGCACGACTGTTACTTTGTATGGGAAAAGTTCTAATTTTTTCCTTACAGCTGTGTAGACCTTTCTGACACTAACATCGATTTCCTGGGCGAGTTTTCTTAGTGACTTGTTCGAACTCATGGACATTTTATCGGAAATATCGAGTAGTTTATCCTCAGACAAAATGCTAGGACGACCACTTCTCGTTGCATCTGTCACTGAACCCGTACTTCGAAATTTGTTAATCAAATCTTGCACAGTAACGCGATGTGGAAGTGTTGTCTCCGGGAAAACTGAATTAAATGCTTGACGAACTGAAACTGTGTATTTACCGCCAGCTTTGAACACTTGTTCGACTAAAAACACACGTTCTTCAATGTTTAGCGTTTTAACAGTGACAAAAACGAAACAAACGAACAAATGAACTAAACTTACACGTTCACGTCAACACGTAACGACACACACCAACGGTACCACTGACGCTGACTGAGATAAACGAAACAGTGGAATTTTGGGAGAGTCCACTTGAAGGGAAGTAACCCAGGCAGGCGAACAATCATACGGCACGCGCGGCTAACAATCATACGGCCCTGCGGAGAGACTTTTTGAACACCCCGTATATGCAGAGTGGAACGTCCTGTACTGTTTGTAGCACCCAAGGAGTTGGCCTTCGATCTTGATGGTGGAAACCTTTGTGATCACTGTGGCACGCCGTTTCTCATTCGGTGTTCATGGTGCAAGTTAATGGTTTGCTTTGAACACCTCCTGAACGTCGACGATGCCTAGTTTGCGAAGTATAATACATACGTCTCGTACGGTCCATCTCTGCACCTCGCGGACACTCATTTTCCGTGCCCCTACTGATGGATGCACATGGTGAGTCATGAGGAACTAATGTTTGTCCTATCGCAATTGTTAACAAAACACTTTCAAATGAGCCTTACTAAAGATTGTACTTGGCAACCTCGCACTCAAGGGATTCCTTGTCAGTGATATAGGTAGCTCTATTGAAGATGCTACCACAGCGAAGGTATATCTATGTATAGGGGTGAAAAACTTGTGGTTCCTGAACAGGGCACAGCCTTTTCAGTAACCACAGGTGCAACACTGCGGTTGAGTGATCAGACCTTGTAACACCAACCAATATGGTCGTGCTGTGCTGTTGCTGTGATCGGCTGAGAGGAAGAAGAGACTATAGCTCTTATTTATTTTTTAACGGCATGCAGCTCACCTGTATGACGTAATGTTGATGGCATTCCCTTAGGTAAAATATTTCGAAAGCTAAAAAGTCCCCCATTTGAATCTTCGGCCTGAGACTACTCCAGAGGATGTCGTCATCAGGAATAACAAAACTGGCATTCTATGGGTCATAATGTGGAACGTCAGATAATTTATTCTGATACAGATGTTACCGGTTGAGAATTTAAGAAGGGAACCGTATAGACGACTTTAGGTATATTCGGAACTACTGAAGTTTGGTGGCAGGAAGAAGTGGAGTTCTCGTCAGGTGAGCACTGGATTGTGAACACAGAATCAGATAAGGGTATTGGCTAATAATTAATAAGAAAATAAGAACGCGGATAATACAAGACAGGTACTAAGCTAACATCCACCACTCCAGTACAAATTGCAATGCCGCGGCATTTGTCTGTCTGTTGGAATTTAGTCACTTGTTACCGTGAGTTCCTAAAGAACCACAGTCCGCCCTGAAGTGACGTATAATTTAATTCATTCCGTAGCAGCTGAACTATACGTGTCGGTAGGGTGCATAAGATGTTGTGTTTTCCGCTGTAAAGAGGGTTCTTTATCATAGTTTCAACTGAAACTATTGAACGAAACAAGTTTCTGGCTAAACCACTCTACCACTCTGTTTCTTAACGAAAGAAACTCAGTATTTTTACTAGAACACATAAACATAGTTCCACAAGCTACGGTACGTGTCTCACCACTCATCGAGACGAGTGCGTGCAAGTATCTCTCTTTTTCCAGAACACACGAACAAATAAGCGTCCTAGTTGCTCGCAAGAAGCAACGTGATTTCTCTCCTTTGTAAGATTTCTAGTTTATTTTTGGTGTTCAAGGAAAGTGATATGAGCTTTGTATTTTCACTGGATGTGTCATGTTTTATATTTGTATTCTGAGCATTTTTCAAACAGTAGTTTTCGATAGTCGATTTGTTGCACCTCAGAGGTTCTGAGTACAAGCACTGTGATCTTTGGGTGTCAGTATTATTTTCGTTGCTGTAGGCATTCGCAAGAACGGAAACGTCACAATGTTTTGCACTATTCCCATCAGATCGTGCCATCTCTTAACCACGTGATCAACGAACCGTCAGAACTGGAAGGACAATCGGAAAACGAATACAAACCTGCACGCAAGTGAAACATCACTCGCGTGCAGGTTTGTATTCGTTTTCTTACTGAAGTTGTTTTTGGCGCATTGAACATTTGTCATAAAAATGTCGTCACCCTTGGTAGGATTTCTTATAATTACCAGGTAATGAAACGTAAACGGAAAAAGTCATCAGGCGATCCCAAGATAATAAATTCCTTCGTATCCGACGCTCCGTCCGGACGTGTGGTTAGAAGCATCATATTACACGGGCCACAAGTGCACAGCTTATTGTACGCTACCTTTTTTTCCGTTTTCGCGTTTGTGACGGATTCTGACACCAGCAAAGATATTCTTTTTTTTTTACTATGTCGCTATTTCCATGGGTGCGGTTAGACAGCGGCGTAAGACTACAGCTTAAACTGCTGAGAGTGAACGATCAGCAATGACGTTTGGAGAGGGAAGAGCCTAAAAGCGGACTTCCATTTCGGTTTTTGTTTTTTATAAAAAAACAGAAAACAGTTTAAACTGTCTTACAAGCATGTAATATTTACTTTATAATGTTATGTACTATTTACAGAGTAGTAATAGGAAATAAATGAAAAGTTATTATTAAAAATATATTTTAGAAAACTTTACACTTAGTGATTTCCAAAAATAGCTGTCAAAATCTGAGCCCATATACAAATAATCAAAATAACACTAAACAAAATTAGAAGAAGATATTAAATCGGAGAAAACATTATCTAATTTCAAAGTGGGCTTACATAACGTCTTTCAGAAAGTTGTAGAATTCCTGTGTGTTTTCTTTGCTGAACCCAAGGGCCATGCTATAGGATATTCCTGTGTGATTTATTTCTGACAGTTCGGTTTTTTGTCGTTTAAGAAGATCCCCCCCTCCCCATTTACCCAGCAATTTCGTCTTTGAAAGGGTATTCATTATTATTTCTTTCTGCCAGGTGTATAGACATTCTCCACCTGGCATTACGAGTAGGCATGAAGAAAGAACTTTCCACATCAAGACAACACTAAACCAGCTCTCCTTCAATATCTTTACCCTACAGTGTCGGTCTGTGTCCTTTTGTTTTTGGTGCTTCCTCAAGTGTAATGTATTTCGTGTCAGACATCCTTATAAGAGTTCTTTTTGCAGCGTTAAACTGTTCACCGGTATTCTTCCAACTCACCTGTTTTTGAACTACATCAATAGCTTTAGTCATTTTATACAAACTCCACTTTCTTTGATCAATCCTCCATATTACCCTCTTGGAAGCAGAAAGAGGATTACAAGGGAACAGGAGTGTACACGAATACCGGAACACTTTAAACGTGAAAAAGTAAGGGGCTCTGTTTAAGGAACTTCAGGAGGTCCAGTTTACGTGGCTAGAGCCTACAGTTCATAACAGTATAATTTTTTAACCAAACATCTGAATCAAAATGCAAAAATGACTGATACAACAAATACAGCAAAGTACAGTAGGTAGGTATGCTGTGTGTGAAAAGTATCAAACATTACTACGAAAAATACCAATTTTCCAAATATGCGTTTACACTTCGTGTTAATAATTGCACTTCATATAATTTGTTTGACGCACATTTGATGGCATTCATGACACAGGGCTTGTTTTTACCACTGCGCTAACGTTCAAAAATAAAGAATACCAAACATTTCTGGTAGAAACTATTCTAGAAGCTTCACATTTCACTTCATACAAGCATACTTTGTTTTATTTCACTATTTAAAACAACAACACGAAATAAACACTAAACAGAATATTTATAAACAAGTACAATCATTGCAAATAAATATAATTTTCAGAGGAAACGTTTTTCCCACAAAAGTAGGCAAATTTTCAAAGAAGCGGCAGTGCTAAACAAAAATTATCTGTTTTTACTTGAACTCAGTTAAAACATAGCGCTTTCCGATTGGTTTTCCAGTTCTGATTTTTCATTGGCTGCTTGGTTAGAATTGGGACGACGTGGTGGGGATAGTGCAAATCTCGTTCCCATTCTCGCTAGGCATTCTAAGGGAAGCTAGCGAGAGAGTAGGGTGTCGGCTATGCTATTGAGTGAATGGAAATAACTTGTAGAGCATAGAGATGAAGACACGGAGAAGGATGAATTGTGATTTATGATATGGCAAGGATTAATTGGACAAGTGAAGATTATGAGGTGCTGCACTACATGCTTGCGCATAGTGATGTGTTTGAATAACGGAGGGTTTAGTGGAATTTTTCATTATTGGTTTTGGTTAGTAAGCTTTATTGTTCAGACGTGAGCAAGTATACCTATCAATTCATATGGCTTGCAGTCAGAGGTTACGGATTTTATCTCTCTTTAAACATTTTAAGAAATTAATAACTTGGCAAAGCAAAATTTGTTGTAACTGTTGGGCCTTTTTCAAAGGGTTTGTTTTCATTTAATTATTTTGCAAGTTCAAATTCCATCACCGTCTTCTCACGAAAGAATTTCGTATTTTCTGATTACATCTGTCGTCGCACTCCACAGAGCGAAACACAGCTTGTTAAAAGATGAAGAATGATCTGTTTAGAATAGTTACACTTACTTATTTCACTGCATTGCGCAAGGATTCTTCTTTCCTTTTTACACTGCTTGCTGCTAAATATTTTATGTTCTTTACTTCGAGCAAGACCGAGTTTCCGTTGTCACAGGTAGCCACAAAAATTTGGTACGGCCAGCTGCAGTACAATTAGAACATAATAAGATAATTCGGAGTTAGGAGTTGTTTTTCAAATTATTACCACGTTCAGTTTACGTTAGGTTCAGTTCGTGTTACGTTTCTCAAGGCGGCAGTTCTATTCTCACAGCGGAGTGTTGCATATGCGAGTGCGTAACTCAGCATTTGGAAATTTATTTCGTCAGTTTGCGCACCTAAAATTACAGGCTATTTTAGTAGAAACAGTTTTGGTTATTTATTTTTTTCAAACTTCGATTGATAAACTCATGTACCATTTTTATTTTGTTAGCTGTCCGCCCCCGGTAGCTGAGTGGGCACAGTTGGCCTTTGGCTGTGCTGCGGTGAGGACGCGCTGTTTGTGTTCCTGCCGCGGAGCGAGCGCTCGTGTTGTTTACATCGTACTCGGCCGTTTAGCGCGTGCCGTACTCAGCATATAGATCACTATGGCGCACCAGTACAGAAAATCGACGATCAAATGCACGTTCCGCAACGAATTTGCACGGCCCAAAGCACTCGAAGTCGAACGATTTCTACGAGAAGAAGTTAAAATCCCGGCGACCGACATTCTCGGCATTCACTTGTCCATTGTGAGTTAGTATCGTATATGTTAAGGTCATCAACGATGCAACATGTGAACGGATCCTTCGGGACACGAAACAGGGCCTCCGTTTCTGCCATGCTGATGGCAATGTGGGGACTGTGCACGTCGATTATTCTGGCATGGGACTTCGCACGATCAGAATTTTCGAACTTCCTTTCGAACTACCGGCGGAGGACGTCGTGAAAGCGCTGCGACCCTACGGCACGGTCCATGATCATATTGCGGAAAAATGGACGCAATTCCAGACATATCCTGTGCTGAACGGAGTCCGCCAGGTCCGAATAGAACTTAAAAGACATGTACCTTCATATCTGAATATCGGTGGCTGCTGTGCCATCGTCATCTACGATGGGCAACCGAAGACCTGCTATGGTTGTGGGAAGGAGGGACACCTCATATCAGAATGTATCCAACGTCGAATCACTCAACTGCCGCCGGCTGACGCGGAGCCGCCATCGCAGCCGACGCTGCTTCCTGTGACTTAGCAGCAGCCCTCACGACAGCTACCACTTCACCACGACAGCCGACATCCACTGTTGGGTCGCGGCTCCATCCTCCAATACAGGGCGATGACGACACACCCGTTCCACAAGCTACGGATTCAACTCCGATGCCGCCGCCCCCGTCGACGGATACCAACATACATGACGATAGCATGGCCGTAGACTCGCTTATTGTGCCTACGGCTGCCTTTGTGCCGGAACGTCGTGAATCTTTGCCATAGTCTGACACAGAAGGACACATCAGGAAGCAACACTCTCCGAAGCGACGGAAGCGGAGGCGTAGAGCAACTTCCGAACGGGATGCGACACAGCCTCCAGAGGATGACGACTCCACCTTCAATGACGACGCTACCACAGCGGCAGCCGCCATTTGCTGCAGTGTGGCACCACCGAACGCAGCTGAGGACAAACCACATATATCTACAGTGGCAAAATCGGATGCCGATATGCAGGACAGATGCTGCCGACCACCTTGTGGAGTGCAAGCACCCATGCCGTGTCCTGAGGAAGCTAGGGAAGCCGATCTTGCTTTCAGTTCCCCGACGTGGGCGGATGACCACGACGACGACGGAACCATGCAAGTTACGCCAACAGCGCCCACGCCATTGGTGCCGGCTCTCTAGAAAGAACTGCAGGTGAGGTTTGGGGGGATGCGGAGGTGTCAATACAGTCAGAAGCGTCATAGGTAATTCCAGTCTTAATGGATGACTTAACACCTGCGGTTCGGCAACAAGCTTATCGTATCGCCACGCTTAACCTCAACACGATACGAACGGCAGTGAAGATCCAGTTGCTGCGTGAGATGCTTCGTTCTTTGGATGTTGACATTGCCCTGTTGCAAGAAGTGTAGGTAGCGGCCCTCCCCGTTTTCTACGGTTATGTGACATATGTGTCACCGCCGGACCGGAATGGCAGCGGTACGGCAATACTAGTGCGCGACGGAATTGCCATCGAAGAAGTGACTTACCTTCCGCCAGGAAGGGGGCTGGCGATCAGAGCACTGGGCACACGCATCATTAACATTTACGTTCCATCAGGAACTGACCAACGCCGCGAACGATCGCTGTTCTACTCGGAGGATATCGCCCCCCTTTTTATCAGCCGCTTCGATCAATATCTCTTCGGCGGCGACTTTAACTGTGTGCTCCACCCCAAAGACCAAGTCCCACATTTCTCGACTTGTCAAGAACTTCGGCTCCTGGTTCGAGATCTGCTTCTCACCGACACGTGGGAGACAGTGCACGGTGACCGTCCCGGGCCGACATACCTTACTAGTCACTCAGCCAGTCGCCTAGACCGCATTTATGTCTCACGAGCTTTAGCGCCGGGAGTATTGGACGCCGAACGTTGGCCGCTTGCCTTCTCCGATCATAGCGCTTTCGTATGCACACTCACTCTACAACAGCAGCGGATATGGCGCAGCCGAGGACCCTGGAAGCTGAATGTGGCACATCTTCAAGCCCCGGAATGCCGTCAGATTATCGCCAACACATGGCTGGATTGCGAACGTCGTCTTCCCCGATACCCATCGACTCTAGCATGGTGGGTGGACTGTGAAAAACCAGCGTTTCGGCGTGTGCTAACACAATTCGGAAAAGATATCGCGGCTAGGCATCGTCACACATTGGACTTTTATTACACGATGCTTCGCGAACTCGACAGCCAACCACCATCTCCAAACCGACAAATGGAAAGCCGCCGAATTAAAGGTAAAATATTGTCTCTTACGAGGAAACGTTTGTAGGGGGTCGTAGTGCGATCGCGACGTTAAGACCGAGTGGAAGGAGAAAACCCGTCTGCGCATCACATCGTGTTCGACAGCCGCCGACGCCGACAGCAGCTGATCACGTACCTCGTATTGCCAGGTGGTAGGGTCGTAATGACTCAGGCGGCGGTTACAGAAGCCTTCGCAGATCACTATCGCCGGTTTTACGACGAGGTGAATACAGAGGACGAGGAAGCGGACGATCACGACATACTGCAGCACGTGTCGCACACCCTCGACAATGCAGCAGCGGCGACGCTGTTAGGTGGACTTACACAGGACGACATCGAGGACGCGCTTAGCAAGCGAGCATTCAACAAATCTCCCGGGCCAGACGGACTGCCGCTCGAGTTTTATCGGACTTTCCGCGATCTAATGATGCCCCGATGGATCATCATGTACCAAGAACTGATGACCCCCGGTTCCCACGTGCCACCTGCATTCGTGGAAGGTCTCCTTATACCGATACACAAGCCTTCCAGAGGTCGGACGGTCGAGGACTACAGGCCAATTACAATGCTAAACTCGGACTATAACATCTTCGCCCGACTACTCGCCACCCGCATAAAGAAGGTTCTGCCCCTACTCCTCTCAATGGAGCAAACGACACAGGGCGGAGTGACCAACATGCAAACGGCAACCAGTGAATGCAGGGATTTAATAGCTATCGCCACATCCTGTCGCCTTCGAGCTACCCTGATCTCCATTGATTTCGACCACGCCTTCAACAGAGTTCACCACAAGTTCCTTCTGTCCGTTATGGCCCGCATGGGCTTCCCGCCTGACTTTCTCGACATCCTTCAGCGCCTTTTCCGTGGAGCTGCATCCCGTGTACTGGTGAATGGACGGATTGCGGGTCCCTTTCCGATCCGACGGTCAGTTCGCCAAGGATGCCCACTCTCCATGATCCTTTACGCGATCGCACTCGAACCACTTGTCGGAGGGTTGAAAAACAGGCTCCCGGGCATGTCATTGAGGGATCACACCTTTCACTGCAGGATATATGCTGATGACCTTCTATTACTTGTCCGATCTGGTGACGAGGTACGCTCGGTGATACAATGGATCAATCGCTATGGATTGGCAGCGGGCAGCCTCTTGAATGTGGCCAAGTCGGCAGCGATGCCCATTGGGAGAGGTCTACAGGAGGACGCTTTAGCCCCACTCCCACTAGTTAACAAGATCCGGTTCTTGGGCATAACATTTACACAGGATGTGCGCCGCGCGGCTGCCATGAACTATGCACGATTACTACAGGCAATACGCACAGAAGTTCGCCGGAACTTACTTCGACGGGTGGACCTCCTACAGCGTGTGGAATACCTCAACCTTCACATGGCGACTAAGATGATCCACATGGCCCAGGTCTTACCGATATCGACAGCGATGGCACACAGACTGCAAGCAGCGTTTGGATATTACCTTACCGCCGGACACCTATTCAAAGTCCGCTACGAAACACTCACCTTCCCTCCGCTTGATGGCGGACTAGGACTTATAAATGTACGAGCGAGGGCTACAGCATTATACTTCTGCACAATGATGAAATTGTGGACCGACAAAGATGCTTCCCTTACGGGACGTCTGTTAGAGGAATTGCTGCCGGCGCCTCTTCTGCCACCTGTCACGGTTGCGCACATTACATCCTCACTCTCGCACCTCTCGGCGTTTATTCTTGAGTATAGTTACGTGCACCCAGACCTTCCCAACACTCGCACTCCCAAGGCGAGAGACGTTTACAGGCTGATACTAAGGTCCATCCCTCGCAATGTGATTGAGAGGAAGAGCCCTACGACCCTATGGCCTGCAGTATGGAGAGCGGTCCAGAAGCCGTTCCTCCCTACGCGGGTACGAGCTGCGTGGTACCAGGTGGTGAACGGGAAAGCTGTAACACGACAAAGGCTGCACGCTATTGGGATGACGGATTCCCCCCTTTGCCCACGTTGCCACCTCGTGGATACTGACGAACACCGTTTAACATGTGGATCGGCGTTAGAGGTATGGCTGCTAGTGCAGAAGATCCTCGCCTGCTACCTAAGTATCGCGCCTCGCACAATTGAGCCACGGCTCCTCCTTTGTCCAGAGGATACTTATTTCCCACCTGCGAAGACTCACGCTCTCACATGGTTTAAAGGTATGTCCATATACTACCTCTTTCGAGATGATGAGAATATGGTGCTTGATTACTAGCAATTTCTCCAGGACAGTCATAGCACACTTGAGTGTACACCCCGATACCGACAACTATTTGCGAACTATTTGCGCAGTGTCTTCGATAACCCCCCTCACAGTTGGGGAGTACGGGGCAGAGGGTGACCGCCGTCATGGAGCTCCAAGCGCTGCAAAATGCTGTACCAATTTGGAACATGGAATCTGTATGCAGATGGGCCATGCACATGGAATGGCGTGCGGGATTTGGTTACATTTTTCTTTCTTTATTATCTATCATCACACTATTAGTTTCAAATTATATTTCATAGTTCAGAAGGAACTCTTGTTCTGTTGTTGTTACGGATGTACATTCTCATTTTGTTTGTCGTAACTGTAAGACGCCTTTTTCCATATATACAAAAAAAAGGTTGGCAGAGGAAATAATTTACAATTAAAAAAATTAAAAAAAAAAACAAAAAAATAAAAAAACAAATAAAAAAAGACAACGAAAAATCCCCAAAAAAGAGTTGGTAGAGCACTAAAAAAAGTGATCACGGTGTGGGACTGCCACACGGGAGAGCTGTGTTCCAACCCCCCTCGTGCCATCCTTTTTTTTTTGTGTTCCGCTGTTGTGTCTTTGTCATAGAGTGACGTCCGTTTTGGAACAGCGATCAATAATCTAAAAAAACAAAAACAAAAATGTGGTCAGTGCGACAGAATGTCAATCCTAAGGACCCGGGTTCGATTTCCTGCTGAGACGGAGATTTTCTCTGCTCAGGGACTGGGTGTTGTGTTGTTCTAATCATCATCATTTCATCCCCATCGACGCGCAAGTCGCCGAAGTGGCGTAAAATCGAAAGACTTGCACCCGGCGCACAGTGTACCCGACGTGAGCCCCTAGTCACACGACATTTTCATTTCGTTAACTTTTAGTGCTGCCTTTGCAAGTCACGTATTGTGACGTCACGCATAGTAGCACTTCAATGTACTGCACAACAGAATTTCACAGAACAGCTTATTTAATGTACAGTTACGTTTTCCAATCAATTTGGTAAAGTTAATTAAAAATACTGTTGTACAGTTTCAGTTTTGGATATTCATTTTATTAGTTGGCGTTTCCGTAATTACACCACTTGCATTGTTCAGAACATCAACACAGATACACAGGTTATAAGGAATAGCAATTCAGTTCACTCCAGTTTCAGTTCACAAGATTGAACATAAAAGAGTTACACATTGGTCAATCCCAATTGAAAATTTATTTAAATAAAATCCCCAAATCACTATTCCCTGAAAAAGAAATCTCGCCTGTACCTGCCTTAAGGACAGAATAGATTTGCTGCTATGGTACTTAAGCTGGCTGCTGTATGTTAAACGCGTCACATGGCGCAGATGTTAGCACACTGGACTCGGATTCGGGAGGACGGCGGTTCAAACCTGCGTCCGGCCATCCTCATTTAGGTTTTCCGTGATTTCCTTAAACTGTTTCAGGCAAATGTCGGGATGGTTCCTTTGAAAGGGCACGGGCGACTCCCTTCCCCATTCTTCCCTAATTCGATGATACCGATGACCTCGCTGTTTGGTGCTCTTCCACGAAACAACCAACCATCACACAATGTATGTGACACGCTGTCCGATTACACAACATGACTCACTCATTCCTCATCATTAATTATAACGTCCGCCCCCGTTAGCTGAGTGGTCAGCGCGACAGAATGTCAATCCTAATGGCCCGGGTTCAATTCCCGGCTGGGTCGGAGATTGTCTCCGCTCATGGGCTGGGTGTTGTGTTGTCCTAATCGTCATCATTTCATCTCCATCGACGCGCAAGTGGCCGAAGTAGCGTCCAATCGAAAGACTTGCACCCGGCGAACGGTCTACCCGACTGGAGACCCTAGTCACACGACATTTACATTTCATAAATTATAACAAATTTCAGGATTCGTGCATCACATTCATTATCTAATCAGAAGTACCCTGAGACATATTACTGGACATTAATATGGAATATATCCACCCTTCGCCTTTATGGCAACACGAACTATGCTGGGGGAACACTTTCAATGAAATGTCTGAATACCCGTGGAGAAATGGCAGCCCATTCTTCCTCAAGGGCAAAAAATCAGAGTAGGTAGTGATGTTGGACGCTGGGTCTGGGGCGAAGTCGGCGTTCTAACTGATCCTAAAGTTGTTTCATTGGGGAATGGGCAGCCCGGTCCATTTCAGGCACGTTGTTGTCCACAAACCATTGTGCTGCTTTACGACCGGGTGCATTGTCATGCTGATGTAATCATCCTCTCCTAACTGCTCCTCTTCTGTCTGCAGCACACAAAGCTGTACAATGTGTTCATATTCCTCCTTATTTAGCGTGTTGTTAAGCACAATAATGGGGCCACACCCTAACCAACTGAAAACACCCCCACACGGTAATACCATCACCTCCTCTGCCTTCGCACTTCACTGACGGCAGGTAACGTTCGCCATTCCAGTAGAGTGGGGGAACCTGACCTGGGATAAAGGAATGAAAAGGAAAGCTGCCCGATAGAATTTTGCACAGAACATAATTTAATCATCGCTGTACACTGTACCACACAAGCGGCTTGTAGTGAAATTGCGTGCTTACGGAATATTGCAGTTATGTGGCTGGGTTTGTGATTTCCTGTCAGAAACGTCACAGTTCGTAGTAATTGACGGAAAGTCATCGAGTAAAACAGAAGTGATTTCTGGCGTTCTCCAAGATAGCGTTATAGGCCCTTTGCTGCTCCTTATCTGTATAAACGATTTGAGAGACAATCTGAGCAGCCGTCTTAGGTTGTTTGCAGATGACGCTGTCGCTTATCGAGTAATAAAGTCATCAGAAGATCAAAACAAATTGTAAAACCATTTAGAAAAGATATGTGAATGGTGCAAAAATTGGCAGTTGACCCTAAATAACGAAAAGTGTGAGTTCATGCACATCAGTGCTAAAAGGAATTCGTTAAACTTCGGTTACACGATAAATCAATCTAATCTAAATGTCGTAAATTCAACTAAATACCTAGGTATTACAATTACAAACAACTTAAATTGGAAGGAGCATATAGAAAACGTTGTGGGGAAGGCTAACCAAAGACTGCGTTTTATTGGCAGGACGCTTAAAAAATGTAACACATCTACTAAGGAGACTCCCTACACTACGTTTGTCCGTCTGCTTTTAGAATACTGCTGCGCGGTGTAGGATCCTTACCAGATAGGACTGACGGAGTACATCGAAAAAGTTCAGAGAAGGGCAGCACGTTTTGTACGAGTATTATCGGGAAATATGGGAGAGAGTGTCACAGAAACGATACAGGATTTGGACAGGACATCATTAAAAGAAAGGCGTTTTTCGTTGCGACGGAATCTTCTCACGAAATTCCAATCACTAACTTTCTCCTCCGAATGCGAAAATATTTTGTTGACAGCGAACTACATAAAGAGAAACGATCAGCACGATAAAATAAGGGAAATCAGAGTCAACATATCTTTTGTTCAATGCCACGACTTTAGGCCGCCATATTGGGAGGGCCTGCATGCCCTCATGATGCCACTTTACTGGTAGACGTCTTGCTGCATCAGTAACCTCCCCATCATCCACGTACTGCATCCCGCAGAGTGCATCCTTCATTGAGCAAAACAGACGGAAGTCAGAAGATGTGAGACCTGGGCTGTAGGGTGGTTGAGAAATAAAAGTCCAATGAAGTTTCGAGAGCTCTCGTCGGGTGTGCAGACTCGTGTAGGGCCTCGCGTTGTCATGGAGAAAGACCACCTGGAGTGAGAGTGTCCGCACGTTCCAGCATTGCAGGAGTCACAGTTGTGTGCAACTGGCCGGCCAGCATGCGGAAGACTGGACAGGTTAGCGCGGCTGTGTAGCGATGCTGACAGATACCTTGACCAACGACTTTCCGTGCTTTTATTCACCGCCAGATCTCCGTAGACACTCTGCAAGCGCCTATGAATATCAGCGGTGCTCTGCGTTTCCGACAAAAGAAACTCAGTGAAAGTTCTCTGCTTGGAACGCACTTCCGTTTCAGTCGCTATTTTGAAGGCTACACGTAGCACTGCCACCTACCGGAACATCATGAAACTACAGGGGCTGAAGCGCGAATACTCGACGATGTCCCGCAACAAATTCCGCAGTCTTTCTACCGAAGCTGGAATGTATAGCATTACTTACTGGACGCTCCTCGTATATTGGTTATTAATTACAGATTAAAATAGAAGAAACTGTGATAGGACAGGACTTTAAGGATCTCGATCCTTAAAGAACGAACGTTTGTTGAGTGCTTCAGAGAGAACATCAGGCAATGTTGCAGTAGAATAGGTGAAATGAACACAATGGAAAAGAAATGGGTAACTATGGGGAATGAAGGCAGCAGAGGATCACATAGATAAAATGACAAAACCTAGTAGGAATCCCTGGTTAATGTAGGAAACATTGAGTTTAAATGACGAAAGAAGAAAGTATAAAAATGTAGCAGATGAAATAAGCAGCAGGGAACACAGGCCTCTAAAACTGAGATTGATAGGAAGTGCAAAATGACTAAATGGGAATGGCTAGAGGACAAATGCAAGGATATAGGAGCATTTACCACTAAGGAAAAGATAGTTACCGCTATCAGGAAAATTAAGGAGACTTTTGGGGGAAAGAAGCACTTTTTCAAGAGTTCAGATGGCAACGCAGTACTAAGCAAAGAATGGATAGCTTAAAAGTGGAAGAGAAACAAGCTTCAGGACAATATTATAGTAAGAAGAAGAGGTAGGTAAAGATGAGATGAAAGATATGGTTCTGTGAGAAGAATATGAGAGAGCTCCGTAAGGTCTTATTGGAAACAAGAACCCTGGAGTAGACGACATTCTCTCAGAATTACTGAGATCCTTGGGAGAGCCAACCATGACAAAATTATTCTGTCTGGAATACAATTTATGTGAGGTAGGGGAAATGCTCTCAGGCTACAGGAAGAATGTAATAATTCCAGTTTTAAAGAAGTAAGGTGCCAACAGGTGTAAATTGTATCAAACCATCAGTTTAATAAGTCATGGCAGCAAAATTTTACACAACTTATCATAAAAGAATGGAAAAACGGACAGATGCCAACGTCAGAGATCAGTTTGAGTTCCTGAGAAATGTAGGAAAACGCGAGGTGATATTGACCCTAAGTCCTATCTTACAAGAAATGTCGAAGGAAGGTAGACTTACTTTTATAGCATTTGCCGACTTAGAGAAAGTTTTTGACAGTGTCCATCGGAGTACAGCCTTTGAAATTTTGAAGTTAGCAGGGATAAAATACATGGGGCAGAACTTATTTACAAGTTGAACAAGTACGACTGCAGTCATAAGAATGAAGGGATTTGGAAGGGAAGCGCTGGTTAAGAAGTCAGTTAGAGAGAGTTGTAGTTTATCCCCAGTGTTATCCAGTTTATTGTGAAACTAATAAAGGAGACCAAAGCGAAATTTGGAAAGGGAATTGAAATTCAGGGAGAAACTTTGATGTTTACCAGTGACTTTATAGTACTGCCAGAGATAGTAAAGGGTTTATAACAGCAGTTGGACTGAATTGATAGCGTCTTGAGAATACATTATAAGATCAACATCAACAAAAGTAAAACCACAATAACGGTGTATAGTTCTATTAAATCAGGCGATGCCAAGGGAATTAGATTAGGTACTGAGGAATTGGAAGTTGCAGTTTAGTTTTGCTATTTGGGCAGCAAAAGACTGACAATGGTTGAAGTAGAGAGGATATAAAATGCATACTGGCAATAGCCAGAATTTGTTAACATGTAAAATAAATTTAATGTTTCCTGGAGGTCTTTGTCTAGATCAGGCCTGGCCAAACAGCACTCCGTGAGCACTCCGGCAGCACACTCATACTTAATGCTCCAAGCGCAGCAGCGAGTGGGGTTAGGGGCGCGGTGTAAGAAGACAATGAGCAAAGGCTAGAGTCCACGCAGGATATGATGACAGATGTGCAGTGACCAGTTTTCGTCCAAAGTGCTGCGCGAGTTCATTCGTTTGTCTGAAGGGAAGACCAACAGTGTTTGCCACCTTTCGGCTGGTTGGCGGTGACAGAATCGAGGCACACGCCCTGAAAGCTTTCTCAATTGAATTTACAGAAAGTATTCGGTAAAAAGATTCATTTTTGCGTAGTTTTGGCTTTATGTGTCAGGTTCATGGTGATGTACCCATCATTTCCTTAACAGTCATAGTTATTGTGATGTTGTTGTTGTGGTCTTCAGTCCAGAGACTGGTTTGATGCAGCTCTCCATGCTGCTCTATCCTGTGCAAACTTCTTCATCTCCCAGTACCTACTGCAACCTGCATCCTTCTGAATCTATTTAGTGTATTCATCTCTTGGTCTCCCTCTACCAATATCACATTGGTGATCCGTTGATGCCTCAGAATATGCCCTACCAACCGATCCCTTCTTCTAGTCAAGTTGTGTCACAAATTTCTCTTCTCTCCAATTCTATTAATACCTCCTCATTAATTACGTGGTCTACCCATCTAATCTTCAGAATTCTTTTGTAGCACCACATTTCGAAAGCTTCTATTCTCTCCTTGTGGAAACTATTTATCGTCCACGTTTCACTTCCATACATAGCTACACTCCAGACAAATACTTTCAGAAACGACTTCCTGACGCTTAAATCCATACTCGATGTTACCAAATTTCTCTTCTTCATTGCGCGAGATTCGAAAAAGTCTGCAATGAAAAATGATTTTGCGGTTGGTGCAGATTACGTGTTATTACTACATTACATATTACTACTACATAGAATTTTTCTTTAGACTTGGGTGGAGGTCTCTGTCTGTTACCAATCTCGATATAATTGATCTGATGTTGTATACTTATTTGCGATCGCGCCGCGCCAGCGAAAAACCCAGAGTGAAACATCGACAATATTCCTCATACTTCATAAATGGTTTAAGTTATTCAAATGGGACTCTGGCAAATGATAGTATGCAAGGAGGAGAGTATTTTGCCATATGATTATTATGAGAAAATTCATTATCTACAGTGTTATTCCACCACTACAGACCTTTTCGATGAAAGTATGTGATTTTTGGGGGCCATCGATAGCTGGTGAAACGAGAAATGCTGTGGGTTTTGGAACAACGTAAGTGAAGACATTACACACCTTTTTTGCACCAAGGATATGCTTTTTCATACTGACCTTACTTTTCCTCAGTTCCTCACTTGATAAACTTAACAAACCACTGTTTCAGAATTCTCTCGTAGTTGCGTCTGCACAACATGTTAGTGAGGTGACACTGTGTGAGATCCGCTGTGTTTTGGCAGAAGAAGCAAATTTTTATATGGCGACCAGAGAAATTTGTGGGTTTTACTCAAAGTTCACCACTCACGGCGCTTCTCTGAAAGTTACAAATCATTGACAAGCCAAGGTAAAATAAATCGCTGAAATTTTTGCGGAAATCTTTTTAGATGGTAACGAAAGCAGAGGTGGCAAATCTTTGTGAACGGCCACCACGCAAGCGTTTTTACAAGAACATGGGTATAGGCTTCAGTTTAGAATGGCACTTCCCCTCCAGCACTTGGCATTTCCCCTACAGCATATGCCTATAACCCCCACCACTACCGCTGTCGCCAATTGTTCCCAGCCGGCCGGTTGGGTTGACCGAGCGGTTCTAGGCGCTGCAGTCTGGAACCGCGCGACTGCTACGGTCGCAGGTTCGAATCCTGCCTCTGGCATGGGTGTGTGTGATGTCCTTAGGTTAGTTAGGTTTAAGTAGTTCTAAGTTCTAGGGGACTGATGACCTCAGATGTTAAGTCCTATAGTGCTCAGAGGACCTGGAAGAACAGCTGAACAGAATGGACAGTGTCTTGAAAGGAGGATATAAGATGAACATCAACAAAAGCAATACGAGATAATGGAATGTAGTCGAATTAAATCGGGCGATGTTGAGGGAATTAGATTAGGAAATGAGACGCTTAAAGTAGTAAATGAGTTTTGCTATTTGGGGAGCAAATTAACTGATGATGGTCGAGGTAGAGAGGATTTAAAATGTAGTCTGGCAATTGCAAGGAAAGCGCTTCTGAAGAAGAGAAATTTGTTAACATCGAGTATAGATTTAAGTGTCAGGAAGTCGTTTCTGAAAGTATTTGTATGGAGTGTAGCCATGTACGGAAGTGAAACATGGACGATAAATAGTTTGGACAAGAAGAGAATAGAAGCTTTCGAAATGTGGTGCTACAGAAGAATGCTGAAGATTAGATGGGTAGATCATGTAGCTGATGAGGAGGTACTGAATAGAATTGGGGAGGAGAGGAGTTTGTGACACAACTTGACTAGAAGAAGGGATCGATTGGTAGGACATGTTCTGAGGCATCAAGGGATTACCAATTTAGTACTGGAGGGCAGCGTGGAGGGTAAAAATCGTAGAGGGAGACGAGGAGATGAAACACTAAACAGATTCAGAAGAATGTAGGTTGCATGAGGAAGCACAGAATCTAATTAGATAGGCACAACTTTACAAAAGATGGGATCAGTTGACAGGACACATCCTGAGGCATCAAGGATTCGACAATTTGGTTGGTTCAAATGGCTCTGAGCAATATGGGACTTAACATCCGAGGTCATCAATCCCCTAGAACTTAGAACCACTTAAACCTAACTAACCTAAGGACATCACACACATCCATGCCCGAGGCAAGATTCGAAACTGCGACCGTAGCAGATGCGCGGTTCCAGGCTGAAGCGCCTAGATCCGTTCGGCCACACCGGCCGGCTGACAATTTGGTAATGGAGGTGAAAACTGCTGAGAAAAACCTAGACATGAATACAGTAAGCAGTGTTTGTAACATTGCTTTAGAGGAAATTTCAAGAAATTGCAATTCTGAGGAAAATATCATTTGAAAAATTTTGAGAAGTTCATGATTTATTGCCTCGGGTATGGATGTGTGTGATGTCCTTAGGTTAGTTAGGTTTAAGTAGTTCTAAGTTCTAGGGGACTGATGACCAAAGCAGTTGAGTCCCATAGTGCTCAGAGCCATTTGAACCATTTTCATGATTTATACAGTTGGCTCCACTCCTCCACTAGAAAAATATCTTCGCAAAGCCAACACACACCACATGCAGCTAGAGAGAAAGAAGTAGCTACAGTAAGGGGGAAAAATGACCAAGAAATAATTAATGTAGAGCAATGAAATTTCGGGTATACATTTGTTTAGGTATCAAATTTAAGTCATGAACATTGCAAGATCACAGGTTAATGTAAGCACGAGATAAGCCTTTGCAAATGTGAAAAGCTTGTACGTTAATAACCGGTGTAACGGCCAGAATGTTGAATGCAAACACGCAAACGTGCATGCATTGTGTTGTACAGGTACTGGATGTCAGTTTGTGGGATGGAGTTCTGTGTCTGTTGCCCTTGGTCGGTGAATACAGGACGGTGTGGATGAGGCTGGAGTTGTCGTCCGGTGATGTGCCATATGTGCTCGAATGGAGACAATCTGGTGATCGAGCAGGTCGAGAACGTGTCGATACTGTGTAGAGCATGTTGCGTTACAACAGCTGTACGTGGGCGAGCGTTATCCTGTTAGAAAACACCCCCTTGGACGCTATTAGCCGGCCGGTGTGGCCGTGCGGTTCTAGGCGCTTCAGTCTGGAACCGCGTGACCGCTACGGTCGCAGGTTCGAATCCTGCCTCGGGCATGGATGTTTGTGATGTCCTTAGGTTAGTTAGGTTTAAGTAGTTCTAAGTTCGAGGGGATTGATGACCTCGGATGTTAAGTCCCATAGTGCTCAGAGCCATTTTTGGATGCTATTCATGAATGACAGCACAGCAGGTCGAATCATCAGATTGGCGTACAAATTTGCAGTCAGGGTGTGTCCGGCAACCACGAGAGACCCCCTACTGTCATACGAAATCGCACCCCTGACCTTAACTCCAGATGTACGTCCAGTGTAGCACTCAGGCAGGTTGGGTGCAGATCCTCAAATGGCCTCGGCTTCTACCGACACACGGCCATCAGTGGCACCGAGGCAGAACCAGCTTTCATCAGATAACACAACAGAACACCACCCCGCCCTCCGATGAGCTTTCTCTTGACACCACAGATGTCGCTACTGGTGGCTGTGTGGTGTCAGTGGATTGCACGGAACACGCCATCTGGCTCGGAGCTGTCCTTGAAATAACCGATTTGTAACAGTTCGTTGTTTCACTGTCGTGCCAACTAGAGATGCGTCGTTCGCGAACTAACGGGTCCAAAGGAACGGTTCACCAAGATGAACGGAACGAGCGAGGGACGAATTCTAAGGAACGGTCTTTCGTAGTTCACTTCGGTCGCGGCTTTCTACTTATAGTTTCCGGGAACGGGAAACGGTCGGTCTCGTTCGCGAACGGCACGTCGGCCGGTCTCGTTCCAGCCTCGGTCCCGTTCCCGTCTGTCTCGGTCCCGTTCCCCTCTGTCTCCGTGTCGGTCTCGCTCTGCCGGATTCGTCCTTCTTCGCGTGGCCACTCGTCTCAGTTCCACTGCCGACTGCTCATAGTTAGTTCAGTAACGAGTTGTTCGTTTCGTTCTCTTCGTACGCCCATTCTAGATATGTTTCAAATCTTTTTTGAACTCTGAACTTCTGGTTCTTCTCGTATTCTATTCAGCGTACACGGTCGGTAATTAAAATGTATTTTATAATTATGTAAACTACATAAATCTGATGTGGTATTTAATACATACATCTTTTCAGGTAACAAAACGGCGTATCAACTTACGTCACTATTTCGATAAACAGCAGAAGAAATACTTGTAAAAAGACATGATTTATTGTTATTACGCATGCAAAGGACGTCGACACGGCACACACGAGTGGCCATTTTCCGTCTTTTTTTTATCCAAGGTAAAAGAGCATGTTCATTGTTGTGGAAGACAGACTGACTTACAACCGAATGAAACCCGCGTTTCAAATGGTTCAAATGGCTCTGAGCACTATGGGACTTAACATCTGAGGTCATCAGTCCACCGGAACTTAGAACTACTTAAACCTAACCAACCGAAGGACATCACACACATCCATGCCCGAGGCAGGATTCGAACCTGCGACCGTAGCGGTCGCGCGGTTCCAGACTGAAGCGCCTAGAACCGCTCGGCCACATCGGCCGGCGCCCGCCTTTCATAATCGAGTGTATGGTGTCACATTTTGTAAACAAAATACGATAACTCCTACAACATTATTTCAGTGGTGCAGGATGGCGCACGAAAAATCGACCGCGAGTACTAGACTGCTCTTTGTCGCTTACCAATCGTCATCCATTGTGTCGAATTTCTATCCATTAACTTATTTGTTATTTCTTCTCTGCCTAATTATTACAAGTTTATCTATTCTGCTCGTAGAAGAAATCGTGCGTAATTGGCGAGCAGGCTGTACTCGGAGCCGGTTTTTCGTACGCCACATTATATTACTTCACTGCGTTCAGACACATAACGCTACAGTTGGCTAAAAGAGATTTTTTGCAGAATCACGGAAATTACAAGTTTGTGAGAATCCTGTTATGAATAAAAACTCTGTACTCCAGGTAGGAGGCAAGTGCCCCCTCTTGGCGTCTTCTATCTTCAGTCACCTATGCTACTAATTTTCAATTTTTCGTAAGAACCATATACCGATCACAATGAACGGTTTCCAAAAAAGAGCGATCACCAGTGAACTAGTTCCCAAGGACGAACGACTTTGGTCATCTCTAGTGCCAACTGCTGCTCAAATTGTTGCTGTAGGTTGTAATGGTACTTGAATTACGCAACCATTACGGCACCTCACCTGAACCTCTCGATACCAGCTATATTCTACTGTGTTTCTGCAAAGTGGTTGACATATTTCTGAGACAACATTCAGATTTGATTTCATTTGTGATACATCGATATGTTTATATTGCAATGATATTATTCTTATGTGTATTCTTTCTTTTGTCACTATGATATTTGACGTACTTGTAACTCTGATTTTTGGGCGCGTAAGCGATAGTTAGTTAGTTGTTAACTTGTTAGAGAGTCGGACCTTAAAAAGGTCAAGTCTTGGACGTCAGGTTGGAAAGACGCATATTATAGTTGGCTTAGAAAATGTGAGGAAGATGTTTTCAAGTATGTTTTGTATTGTGAAGTGATGTTTTGTGTGATACGTGATATTGCAATAAAAGCAGTTAAAAGCAAGTGTAACTTAAATTCGGAGTGCTGATTATTTTTTTACATCACCATTGTGCTAACTTTGAAAGGTTTAATCTCCAAGAATTGTTTGAGAAGCGCATATACAAAACTTTTGAATATAGCACGATAAAACCTAGGCCTCTTTGCATCCGAGCTTGGACTCTTAACCACGTAGATTTTCAACGATTGAGCCATGATTTTACGACGAGACCAGCGTGGGAAACACAAAAAGATGAGTGCCTAGTTTTTTGATTATTACATGAAATGACTTCATTAATTGTGCTCTAATGACACCTGCCACATAATATGACTGTTGTTGCCCGAAAATGCAGTATTTAGTAGCGTGAGCAACACCACAATCGTTATTAAATGCTGACCTTTGTTGTGGTAGGGTTGTTAGAAGGTGCAGTACGATGCGACAGAGCCATAGTCGAACACGATGGTCTTCCCTCTCCACAGCCCCACGCGGCCGTCCGGAGACCGTACAGTGGCTACATTCGTGTCAAGTCTTTCTGCAGTATCGCAGAAGGAACATCCAGTTTATCGCAGTCCTGTTACACGACCTCGTTCAAACTCAGTGAGATGTTGATAATTGCGTATTTGTCCGGTCTCAAAGGTAAATAACGTTCATGACAGCTGCAACCTGTATTTAAGGGGAGACGGAAACGTGAAACAGTTTTTGTTTTATATAAATACGACAATTTTTTCGTGAGATATGATGGCTTTCCTGAAGCTCCGTGCAATCTGGGGACGGTGACAGCAAGGCTTATGACCGGGTATGTGCAGAACAATCCTGTGGTCCTAGTATCACAATTTCTAAATTAGAGTGCACTGGGCATGTCCAGAAGAGAGTGGTGTAGTATCATTGCCACAGATACTGCTACAACGCCGCACCAACACAAGGTTGGCAGCTCGTCGTCTGCCGAGCACAGCGCACTCTAGCGGGCTGTGCAACACGACGGAACTGGAGTGTGCCTCCTTCACTTCTTAGCTATATGTCAACCTAGGCAGACGCACTTTCATAATCGGCCCTCAGCCAGTTCTGTAATGTTTGCAGTGATTCTCTGAGGAGGGCCCATCAGGCTTAGTCCCTGAGAATATGTTGTATTAGTTCATTGTATTCCATGTTACGAGACTGTCAGTTCATAGCCGCAGCTGCAGTCCTACAAACTACTGAAGATAAGTAATTTCATTGTTGTTGTGTACATAGTTCCGCGTAGTCAGCGCGTACACAACTTTCCCACTAGAGCGCGCCCCGCTAAGCACAACAGCGCAGGCGCAGCGCTCGTCCATCTCCGCACTACGAGATGGCGCTGTCATAGAGACGGACCAAATTCTGCTTCCGCCGATCCGCGTATTAATATGTAACGCAGCCAATGAGATTGCTGCTAACGTAGAACCTTTTCTCCTCGCGGATCACACTCGCGCAGTGATACCTGAACGCGCGAGGTATTATAACGAGTGTACAGACCTCCGATCAGTCAGTCTGCATTAGTCTGCACCAGTCTACAGTCAAGTTTCAGTCTGCGCCTAATAAGATTATCATATTCCTGTACATAGCCATGAAGATAAATGTATACACACTTTGTCAAGTATCAGAGATATGTGAGAATAAGATTAACATACCAAGACCAAAGGAACTTCAGAATGTCAATTGTAAATAATAACCAAGTTAAGTTATTTTTACGCTTGTTATTATTTTAATAAATGTGTGTGAAAATTAATCAAGTTCTGTTTAAAGTTGGTCACCGTCGATCTGCTACTCTAAGCGTGCAAGTGGCATTTCTATCGTCTGACCTAACGGCAGAGGATAAACACGCCACGATAAGACCACAAGACATATTGCTGACACTCGCCTACTTTGTTAGAGCGACAAGTCAAATAATCTGATGGTGTGTGTACCGAAGGTCTTACAGTACGCACACCACAATTGTACTATGTGTTTCTTGAATAACAATCCTTTTCTCTAACAGTGTGCCGTACCGCATATTATTGCAACCTGGCTCCTATCAACTCGGCCTCCTACTTATTTGCATTTAGTAACGAGCTGAAAACAACCACGCGTTTTGTGCCTCTAAACAGTGAGACACAATAAATGGGGACCAAGTTGAGAAGATTATTGAAAGAAAAGTCAAAAATAGTATTGGAAGGTGATAAGAAGATAGTTGGTAAAGGTTGCCTGACAAATGTTGAAATAGAGTACATAATTATTATGGCTTGGCCATAAGAAGAAATGTAGGGAATTGAGAAAACATGAAAAAAGCTATATGGGCTATCTTTTTCCACAAGCTTTCCACAAACGAAAATCCAGTGCACGGTCTTTGCCCGAATGATCCTGTCACTTGGTGCAAGTACAGGAGAAGTGCCAGATAGGGCCACAAACACTCTTTACCTGCATCAGTAATGAATGAAATGAAACCCATATTTAGAGACCTTTGTAAAGATACCTTGTTGAAGAAATGTCTTCATAGGAAAATCCAAAATTTAAATGAATGTGTGAATTCTGCCATTTGCAACCGTTTACCGAAAACTGTATGTTCAGCATACAACCCTCAAATTTGGTGTTTATGATGCTATTTTTTGCTTCAATGATAGTGTAATTAGAAAACTGGATGTTTTGGAATTATTGGGCATAAAATCTTGAGGAAATACTGAAAAATCCTTCGTGCAAATAGATAAAAAGAGAATCCGTCAAACTAGATATTGCTAATTTAAAATGCACAAAAGAAGCCAGATAGGAAAGAAGAGGGACCAGGAGATGAAAAGATCAGTAGGATTCGGATGATGGTCAGTATGGTGCAGGAAATTGTTAGTGGTAAGTAATTCTCATCAATAACTATACTAGAATTGAAATATTAAACTTTAAATGGATTTTTCTCAAAACTGCATTTTTTTCTGTCAGGTACCACTATTTTTTGAATAATAGAGGGGTTAGAAACATGAAATTTTGTCAATTTGGACTGCAGATCGTAATAAGTTATTAAAAGTAAATTGAGGACCACCAAACAATCAGAAACTGTTTTATAATAATTAATGTACAAAAAAGTTAAATTTTACTAATGAAAGAATAAATTTGATTTTCTTCAAAATCATAAGAGGTATTATGTTCATTTTACTTGTAAATTGAGGCATATCTGTTATACTCAGATATGTATCGATGCTGAAGGCCACCAGTTTGAACAAACCATTTCCAGAAATTTAACATTGTGAACGGGAAGTAAATTGTCTATGATACTTCAAAGTGGGTGTACATCTTTTGAAGCCCACTGTATATATGCAGTAAAAATTTCATTGTTTTAACACTCATAGTTCTTTTGAAAAGTGTACCTATTCAAAGAGTAAAATAGCATTGGCAGAGTAGGGATAAAAATTGCCTTCCATCTCCCCTTAAAGCAAATCTGATTTGCATCCTCATAGTGGAGTGAAATTTGAATACACGTCACCTGCCGGTCGCTGTGGCCGAGCTGTTCTGGGCGCTTCAGTTAGGTTTAAGTAGATCTAAGTCTAGGGGACTGATGACCTCAGATGTTAAGTCTCATAGTGCCTAGAGCGATTGAACACGTCACATTTGAGACATGGAAACACGCTCGCCTCTTTCCTTTATGCCGCACAACGACTCCTCGGTTTTGCGATTTCTTTTCCATCAGTGTATTTGAACAAAACGAGTACCTCTAATGGATATTGACTAATACAGGGGTGTATAGTTATAGTCTTAGGTGGAGATTTCAATTTACCAGATATAGACGGGGACACTCAAATGTTTAGGACGGGTGGTAGGGACAGAGCATCGAGTGACATTATACTGAGTGCACTATCCGAAAATTACCTCGAGCAATTAAACAGAGAACCGACTCGTGGAGATAACATCTTGGACCTACTGATAACAAACAGACCCGAACTTTTCGACTCTGTATGTGCAGAACAGGGAATCAGTGATCATAAGGCCGTTGCAGCATCCCTGAATATGGAAGTTAATAGGAATATAAAAAAGGGAGGAAGGTTTATCTGTTTAGCAAGAGTAATAGAAGGCAGATTTCAGACTACCTAACAGATCAAAACGAAAATTTCTGTTCCGACACTGACAATGTTGAGTGTTTATGGAAAAAGTTCAAGGCAATCGTAAAATGCGTTTTAGACAGGTACGTGCCGAGTAAAACTGTGAGGGACGGGAAAAACCCACCGTGGTACAACAACAAAGTTAGGAAACTACTGCGAAAGCAAAGAGAGCTTCACTCTAAGTTTAAACGCAGCCAAAACCTCTCAGACACACAGAAGCTAAACGATGTCAAAGTTAGCGTAAGGAGGGCTATGCGTGAAGCGTTCAGTGAAATTCTATGTACCGACTTGACAGAAAATCCTCGGAAGTTCTGATCTTACGTTAAATCAGTAAGTGGCTCGAAACAGCATATCCAGACACTCCGGAATGATGATGGCATTGAAACAGAGGATGACACGCGTAAAGCTGAAATACTGAACACCTTTTTCCAAAGCTGTTTCACAGAGGAAGACCGCACTGCAGTTCCTTCTCTAAATCCTCGCACAAACGAAAAAATGGCTGACATCGAAATAAGTGTCCAAGGAATAGAAAAGCAACTAGAATCACTCAACAGAGGAAAGTCCACTGGACCTGACGGGATACCAATTCGATTCTACACAGAGTACGCGAAAGAACTTGCCCCCCCCCCCCCCTTCTAACAGCCGTGTACCGCAACTCTCTAGAGGAACGGAAGGTTCCAAATGATTGGAAAAGAGCACAGGTAGTCCCAGTCTTCAAGAAGGGTCGTCGAGCAGATGCGCAAAACTATAGACCTATATCTCTGACGTCGATCTGTTGTAGAATTTTAGAACATGTTTTTTGCTCGAGTATCATGTCGTTTTTGGAAACCCAGAATCTACTATGTAGGAATCAACATGGATTCCGGAAACAGCGATCGTGTGAGACCCAACTCGCTTTATTTGTTCATGAGACCCAGAAAATATTAGACACAGGCTCCCAGGTAGATGCTATTTTTCTTGACTTCCGGAAGGCGTTCGATACAGTTCCGCACTGTCGCCTGCTAAACAAAGTAAGAGCCTACGGAATATCAGACCAGCTGTGTGGCTGGATTGAAGAGTTTTTAGCAAACAGAACACAGCATGTTGTTATCAATGGAGAGACGTCTACAGACGTTAAAGTAACCTCTGGCGTGCCACAGGGGGGTGTTATGGGACCATTGCTTTTCACAATATATGTAAATGACCTAGTAGATAGTGTCGGAAGTTCCAAGCGGCTTTTCGCGGATGATGCTGTAGTATACAGAGAAGTTGCAGCATTAGAAAATTGTAGCGAAATGCAGGAAGATCTGCAGCGGATAGGCACTTGGTGCAGGGAGTGGCAACTGACCCTTAACATAGACAAATGTAATGTATTGCGAATACATAGAAAGAAGGACCCTTTATTGTATGATTATATGATAGCGGAACAAACACTGGTAGCAGTTACTTCTGTAAAATATCTGGGAGTATGCGTGTGGAACGATTTGAAGTGGAATGATCATATAAAATCAATTGTTGGTAAGGCGGGTACCAGGTTGAGATTCATTGGGAGAGTCCTTAGAAAATGTAGTCCATCAACAAAGGAGGTGGCTTACAAAACACTCGTTCGACCTATACTTGAGTATTGCTCATCAGTGTGGGATCCGTACCAGATCGGGTTGACGGAGGAGATAGAAAAGATCCAAAGAAGAGCGGCGCGTTTCGTCACAGGGTTATTTGGTAACGGTGATAGCGTTACGGAGATGTTTAACAAACTCAAGTGGCAGACTCTGCAAGAGAGGCGCTCTGCATCGCGGTGTAGCTTGCTCGCCAGGTTTCGAGAGGGTGCGTTTCTGGATGAGGTATCGAATATATTGCTTCCCCCTACTTATACCTCGCGAGGAGATCACGAATGTAAAATTAGAGAGATTAGAGCGCGCACGGAGGCTTTCAGACAGTCGTTCTTCCCGCGAAACATACGCGACTGGAACAGGAAAGGGAGGTAATGACAGTGGCACGTAAAGTGCCCTCCGCTACACACCGTTGGGTGGCTTGCGGAGTATAAATGTAGATGTAGATGTACTTACACCCATTTGCCGTGAAACGTCCAAAATACTTTGCCTTTCACCGCATAGCTAACATGGCGTGCGTTTCAGTGTACACGTACATTTCTGTGTTCAGAAGGTGAACTCGGACCCGCGAGCTACGGCGTGGAGGCGAATGTCTCGCTTCACGTTGACGGCACGTCATAAGCGCGTCCGTGCGCTGATGGAATGGGATGGACGAGGCTGTAAACAAACAGCAATCGGGCAACGTACTATCGCGCCGTCAGCCTCGCGGCTGGACTGCTAAAAATGGCGCGGCTAGGTGGGAGACGCGCCGGCACCTGTTGCAGTCGACGCATGCGCAGACTGCGCTCGGTCGCGATGTGCTGGCGACGCTCCGGGCGTCAGTTGCCGCTCGCCAGTCGCGAAGGACGCTGTTTCGTCGCAGCACTCCCGTACGCGCCAAAAACAAATTCCGCCAGTCGCCACCTACGAACACACCTCAGGTCTTGTTGCAAAGCCGTAAAGTTCACCTCTGTATGCAGCGCAGCGTCAGTCCACATATCCGTCAAGTAAAGTAGCGTACTACGTTGCTAATAGGAAAAAACAAAAAAGAGAAATATTGGATCATTTAATGGGGGAATAGAAGAAATAAGTGCTTGGCAGTGGTCCGCAATGAGCAGAAGTATCGGAGATGTAACTGCACAATTATTCCCGCTCCAGAGGTGCTATTTACCTTGAAATAAATCAGTCAGAATAGTGACTGAAACGCTTTCCAGATCGCTCTCTTGTAGTGCTTGTTTTGAGTTAAAGTGATAATCTTTACATCGTATTATTGCTTTGACGCTTATAAAAGTTTACACCGCATTGCGTGTTGACGAACTAGTGTGAATATAAAATATCTGTACGAAATACTATTGGTCAGGCAAAGAGAGTAAGCAGAGCTGTTCTTAGTCCATATTAGAGAGATTATTAGTCTTGGACTACCTGCATTTTTCTAGAAATTCGGACGTTACTGGAAAGCTTTTCGAACAGCCCAGCCCAAGTTGATATTAGAAGAGCGCTTGTATTTGCGTGCGGTATCCGTCAGTCCACACTGCGAGGGAAGCGAGAGACATTTTATCTCTGCAGCAAAAATAACCGTGCCGTGAGAGTCCTCCTGCGGTGGGGCCGTGAGTTGTAGCGTGTGGACAGACAGTCGCTGACGACAACCTTCGTCTGGAACAGGCAAACAACACTGGACAGGAAAAACAACCCGGGGCCACGCAAGCTAGTAGGTTCTCTGTGTTTAGATCTCGCGAAAGTGCACCCTTTCCGACCGGTACAGTGCCCGACTTGTCTTCAGCACAACTGAATGTGTATTATTACCAGGCCAAAGAGCTTTAAGTCACAATAGGGACTCATGGGTACTAGCCTCTAGAGCTTCCTGAACGACCGAAGCGCACAGGCTGTGCTGGGCTGAACACGAGTAGCACTCGTTCTTCCTGTTGACTCGAGCGAACGTCGTTGACAGACTGTTCCACACGTGTCGTGAGTGTTTGAACATTCCAGTGTGCGCCGCTTCGGTTTCGTCCGTGCGACTGTCGTCGAGATCTACCGAGTTCATCGCATCGTCCAGAAGAAATCCAAAATGGGTGCCGAAACGGGCGTCCTCCTACACGCGTCCTGGGCGCTGATCGCATTAATCTCGGCTGCCTCGGCGGTATGTAATAAACCTCTCACTTATTTCTCCAACCATACATAAAGAAGAAATAGTTCACATGATGTTGTAATCATGACTTTACGATTTAAAAAAAAATGTAAATATATTGACGTAACTTACAAGACTGGTCGCACTGCAACTCTTTAAGGAAAATCGCCGACTACTGACAAGGGAACCTCCCCATCGCACCCCCCTCAGACATAGTTATAAGTTGGCACAGTGGATAGGCCTTGAAAAACTGAACACAGATCAATGGAGAATACAGGAAGAAGTTGTATGGAACTATGAAAAAATAAGCAAAATATACAAACTGAGTAGTCCATGGGCAAGATAGGCAACATCAAGATAATGTGAGTACAAGAGCGCCGTGGTCCCGTGGTTAGCGTGAGCACCTCTGGAACGAGAGGTCCTTGGTTCAAGTCTTCCCTCGAGTAAAATTTTATTTTCGCAAAATTATGATCTGTCCGTTCGTTCATTGACGTCTCTGTTCACTGCAATAAGTTTAGTGTCTGTGTTTTGCGACCGCAAAACCGTGCGATTAGTAGACGAAAGGACGTGCCTCTTCAATGGGAACCGAAAACATTTGATCGCAAGGTCACAGGTCAACCGATTCCTCCACAGGAAAACACGTCTGATATATTCTATACAACACTGGTGACAGCATGTGCGTCACATGACAGGAATATGTTGTCGACACACCTAACTTGTACACTTGGCGAATGGGTAAAAAGATTCTTCTACCTTGTCCGATTTAGGTTTTCTTGTGGATGTGATAATCACTCTGAAAAAATTGATCAAAACATAAGAGTTTGTCACATAAACTGAAAATAAAAAATTAAACTTTTCACTCGAGGGAAGACTTGAACCAACGACCTCTCGTTCCGGAGCTGCTCACGCTATCCACGTGACCACGGCGCTGCTGAGCTCACATTATCCTAGATGTTTCCTATGTTGCACATGGACTACTCTGTATATTTTGCTTATTTTTTCATAGTTCCACACAACTTCTTTCTGTTTTCTCGATTGATCTGTGTTCAGTTTTTCAAGGCCTATCCACTGTGCCAACTTATAACTAAATCTGAGGGGGGTGCGATGGGGAGGTTCCCTTGTGAGGTACTTTAATTTCACTCCCTTGTCTGTGTCCGCCTCCGTAGCGTAGCGGTAGCATTACCGACAACAGGGAGCCCGGGTTCGATTCCCGGCAGGGGACTGGGTGTTGTGTATCCTTCATCATCATGGACTCGCAAGTCGCCGCAGTGGTGTCACCTAAAAAGGACTTGCAATACGGGGGCCTAACTCCCCCGAATGGGCCCTCCCGGCCAACAATGCCACACGGTCATTTCATTTCAACGCGTTTGAAACATCCAGCTCTTATTTTCAGGCCTTATATGAGCAAGCAAAAACATCTGCTTCACGATGTACATTTATGCCTTCCACAATGCTCTCAGCAACACTTGCCCACACCCAGTTGATTTCAGCATTAATAGCAACCGTTTAACGAAGCTAATTAACGATTTTAAAATATCGTCGACATAGGAAGCAAGCTGTTGTTGATTCTCATTTATTACTACTTCTAAATGACCGTGTGCAAGGTGATTGTGTGCACATTAAGACCTGGACTCACTGTTAAGTGCAATATGCATTTGGGCACGTAATCAGAGGAATACCGGTTCACCAAAGTCAAGCTGTTTTGAGTGAGTCGCTTCAATCACGCTGATGACTGGGTGTTGTGTGATGTCCTTATGTTAGTTAGGTTTAAGTAGTTCTAAGTTCTAGGGGACTGACGACCATAGATGTTAAGTCCCATAGTGCTCAGAGCCATTTGAACCATTTCTTTTTCAATCACGCCAAGCGCGCAGTCATGACGTAAAGTCAAAGCCTAGACTAAGTTGTACTAGGTCAGATATGCAGGCCTTAGAATAAAACAGACTGACTAGATCCAAAAATTCCCTTCTCGCGTGGAACACATTTATACAAGCCTGGAAGCAGATTCAGTAAGTTTCTTATCAACATGAGTATCTGTTCTAATATCCCCACAGAAAAATTGATGTGAATGAGAGTATGCCTCGACTAATTGAAACCGAGAAGTTGCGCAACGGATTCATCTGCGTGTCTGGTCTACGACGGCCGCGACACCTTTCTGTAATGAGCTTGACTGCTAGCTGACATATACCTGCGAACTGAAGGTCGGTAAACACGTGCGTGTTCCATCAATGTGAACCTTTGACCGCAGCTGTCGCAATATTGTCATTTCACTTTAAATCTACTTAAATAAACGCTTATGAAAACTAAAGATCAGTTATTGACGTGGAACGTTACCTTTCCACATTTACGCCGTTCCTATTTACTTTGCCGCATCTTCTGTCTTTTATTTAAAGCTACAATTGCGATACACATAACGTAACTATAATTTGCCGCTGCGCCCGCACCAGTGAATGTGACAATGGGTGACCAACTTGATGCAAATAGACTGGTGCGGGGTGCGTGGGGCAAGCTACTTTGGGTGTGTGCGTGTGTTTGTGTATAGTATACCCAAGATAAGTTCAGCTAGCAACTACAATGCAACTGTTTAACGCTGCATGAAGTCACAGTCAGTCTTCGGATTTATATCGATATATATCGAGCAGAACAATGGAGCAAAGCGACACTGCTAAGAAGACAGACGGTAGCACCTGTTTGTTGTATTAAATCCTTTGGTTTTATGGTTGTGCTTACAGAAAATTATGTTTTAATAACTTAAATTTCAGAACAGTGTTTCGTAAAAAAAAATGCTTTCCCATTGTAAGTTTTGAAAAACTGAAACCTGTGATTTTTGTCGCTGCAGGGAGGGGGGGGGGGGTTGTATGGTGCGTTCTGTCACCTAAAATTTAAGAAATTTGCACTGCATTTACGCATCTCGTAACAACATAATCAAAACAGATACCATGGAAAGTAAAAGAGGTGCCTTGCCTATTAAAAGGGATTGGGAATGGCAGGGCCTACCCTTTCACTACATAACGTGGATTTTGCTCACAACTGCCCTATCAGTGTGACTTCCCTTATGTAGAACAGAGGACTGGGGTTGAATTTCATACAGATCATCACATACAAGAGTCGTCGGCGCATCAGAAAGGATTAGAGCCTGGCGCAAGGATCGTCTATCTAACTACATAAAAAAATCCACCACGATCAAACAAAAACTACTCATTGGATTTACAATCAATTTTATCATCTTAAGAGGAGCATTTTCGGTTGGGGACCTTGCAATGCTTGATGTCTCAATAAATGGGGTTAACACTTTTCATTGAAAGTCGGATTAAAAGCACCAAAATATATTATAAATCGAAATTAGACTTGTACAAACGAAGTATAATTATTGAGTATACATATCTTGTTACCTATGGCAGTTAATGCGAGACTGGGGGGGGGGGGGGGAGGGCAGGGGGATATGGCCGAAATTCAGCAGCCACCCACAATACTAGCGTTCGAAATGGACAAGGAATGGTGGGAGCTGACCATTCAGAAAAGAATTTACTCTAATAATTAGTGAAAGGTAAGAAACGGAGTCCAATAGGTAATACGTAAATATATTGAAAAGGGAAACTATGAACTACTTGTGGAGGCGCGTTATTTAAGCGTCCTCCAATCCGAAAACTAAAAAAATTCATGAAACTCATTCTGCAACACATTGAATTACGAATAGCAAGAAACGCGAGCCATGCTACTTCTGGTTCAATTTAGATATCGTATGCAGAACTACTCGCCATGTGTTCACACGTGGGCGACAAAGAAGAGAAAACCTAACAGACAAAGGTCGTTATGAAATGTTCACTAATATCACGCAGTATTGAAGAAGGAAAGACATTGAGTAAAGGCGAAGTGGTTACGAGGGTGGTTGAGTTATAGCGAATGTGGTGGCTCAGAGTCCCACGTATGTTCTACATACTGCAACCGACCAGGCTCTGACTCCAAGTCCAAAAACAAAATAGCAAAATGAGGCGCAGATCCTCCCGACATTAAAGATACCTAACACTTTAATATGTATTCGCGACTCAATCCACTTCTGAACCTAGCTAGAGCACGCATGCTTACCGACTCCTCATGACTGCTAAACGCCTGCCGACCGATGCTCCAGCAGAGCCGGGCCTTGTGGGGGTGGGAATTTGCGCATTCTTCGCCGGCCAATCAGGGGGTACGGATCTGTCGCCGAACTAGCTGCCGTTCAAGCAGTAATGACTCGTGATTGGGCAGGAAGGCCTCTTTACAGAGCCAAATGTGCAGGAGAAACTGAGTTTTAGGTTGGTACTACTGCTTAGAAGAGCTTTGCCCGGTTAGAGACCTCTTATGAAGGAGTCAACATCATAGTGTAGGACAAATGAGTTCTTTAAATTTCTGATGAACTTCTACAGTAAAATATGTTGACTATTGTACCTCAAGAGCCGGCCGATGTGGCCGAGCCGTTCTAGGCGCTTCGGTCCGGAACCGCGCTGCTGCTACGGTCGCAGGTTCGAATCCTGCTTCGGGCATGTATGTGTGTGATGTCCTTAAGTTAGTACCTCAAGAGAACAGTTTGTTAATTACTGCATCAAGCGATTCTTTGCTAGTCAATGACACCTGTGAATTATCCAGTACTCCTGTGGTAAAGAAGTATGCCACCGTTTGGTAAATTTTTTATTCATTGATGTATTAAAGAGAACTAATATTTCACGAGTTACAGTTCCTACATGTCACCTCAGAGCAATCAAACAACTCACATTTACGGTCGGACGGGCGTGCACTCATGCTCATAAATTAAGGATAATGCCGATACAGGGTGAAACAACGCTCTGGTGGGCGGTTTGCGGGTTTAAATCAACTCGCGGTGTGACCATGCTGTGCATTTGACCTGCGGTTGACGCACGGTGGCGCTGGCAGCATTCCACATACGCAGAGGTGTGTTGGTGCATGTCAGTGTACGGTGCAGCGAGTAAGTGTGCAGATGTTTTCAGACGTGCTAATGGTGACTGTGTGTTGACAATGGCTCAATGAACACTTATTGATGCCGTTATGAGGGGTAGAATACTAGGGCGAGTGGAGGCTGGTCAAACACAGCAGGTCGTAGCACGGGCCCTCCGTGTGCAACGATTCCAGCAGACAGAAACGTGTCCAGGCGCTACAGTACGGGACGTCCACAGTGTACAGCACCACAAGAAGACCGATATCTCGCCATCAGTGCCTGCAAACGGCCACGGAGTACTGCAGGTAGCCTTGCTCGGGCCCTTACCGCAGCCACTGGAACAGTTGTCTCCAGACACACAGTCTACAGACGACTGAACAGACATGGTTTATTCGCCCGGAGACCTGTAAGGTGCATTCCACTGACCCCAGAACACAGTACTCGATCAGTGGTCCCAGGTTATGTTCACGGACGAGGCCAGTTATAGTCTGAACAGTGATTCTCGTCGGGTTTTCATCTGGCGTGAACCAGGAACCAGATACCAACCCCTTAATGTCCTTGAAAGGGACCTGTATGAAGGTCGGGGTTTGATGGTGTGGGGTGGGATTATGATTGGTGCACGTACACACCTGCATGTCTTTGACAGAGAAGCTGCAACAGGTCAGGTGTATCAGGACGTCATTTTACAACAGTATGTCCGCCTTTTCAGGGGTACAGTGGATCCCACCTTCCTCCTGAAGGATGATAACGCACGGCCCCACCGAGCTGCCATCATGAAGGAGTACTCTGAAACAGGCCTAGACCCCATCGAGCACGTCTGGGGTGCTCTCGGTCGACGTATCGCTGCACATCTTCAAACCCCTAGGACACTTGAGGAGCTCCGACAGGCACTGGTGCAAGAATGGGAGGCTATATCCTAGCAGATGCTCGACCACCTGATCCAGAGTATGCCAAACCGTATGCATGGTGATCATAATCCATATTGATGTCGGGTACATGCACAGGAAACAGTGGCGTTTTGTAACACAAGTGTTTCGGGACGGTTTTCTCAACTTATCACCAATACTGTGGACTTACGGATCTGATCCGTGTGTGTTCCCTATGTGCCTATGCTATTAGCGCCAGTTTTGTGTAGTGCCACGTTGTGTGGCACCACATTCTGCACTTATCCTTGATTTATGAGCATGAATGTAGTTCGGTCTGGTCATAACAGGTTTCTCAACACAAGTGAAATGCTGTGTTGTAAGTAATGACATCCATTATGCGCACAATGTCCAATTTTTACACAAATAAGCGTCTATGTGGCTTAATCCAGGGCAGATACCGAAACACTAGCAAGATAATGAGAATGCAGCACCAAGACATGGCCTATATATTTGTAAAAGAGATATACAGATAAATGAAACTTCTGCTACTACTAGGAAACGTTGGTTCAAATGGTTCAAATGGCTCTGAGCACTATGGGACTCAACTGCTGAGGTCATTAGTCCCCTAGAACTTAGAACTAGTTAAACCTAACTAACCTAAGGACATCACAAACATCCATGCCCGAGGCAGGATTCGAACCTGCGACCGTAGCGGTCTTGCGGTTCCAGACTGCAGCGCCTTTAACCGCACGGCCACTTCGGCCGGCAAACGTTGGTTCAAAATGGCTCTGAGCACTATGGGACTCAACTGCTGAGGTCATAAGTCCCCTAGAACTTAGAACTACTTAAACCTAACTAACCTAAGGACAACACACACATCCATGCCCGAGGCAGGATTCGAACCTGCGACCGTAGCGGTCGCGCGGTTCTAGACTGTAGCGCCAGAACCGCTCGGCCACCAGCGGCCGGCGAAACGTTGGTTATAGAGATATCTGTTACAGTGAGTTAGAACAGTCCGTCGTGTCAAAATTTGCTGATGCATCGCCTTTTAGATCCGAGCACCAACATACACCGAAATTTTCAACTCGAGGAAATATCTGCTCAACGATTCTGAAATACGCTTTGTGTGCTAGAAGCGCTTAAAATTCTCCCTTTTCAAAGCCAGGGTCCAAATATTCTTTCGTACTTCATCAGTGGGAAAAATATAAGCAGTTCTGAGTTTACAGAAGAACAAGTCATGAAGACAAACAGGAAACAGAAGAAAGGAACGACCTTGCAGTTAATATTCAATTTTTCATATTTTGACACAAATAAATGAAAAGGCCATTCTCGTCAGTTTGGCAGCGATACGAGTTCTGAGTTTCAGCTTTTAAATTGACTAACTTAATCTCGACAACTATTCTCAAATATTTTTGTGTTTTTAAAACAGCTATACCTGTGGAACGAAATGTTACTTTCTTTCGCATATCTTTATGTGCAACCAATCGCTGCTCAGGATTTCATCAGTGTAATAAAGCAACCCTTACTGACAATAATTCAGTCAACATAGAAATAAACTGCTAAATATTCCAGAAGTCGCTTGCAAATCGATGCCCTCACCACTCAGCTGATCGAGCAGTTGGCCTCATCATGTGCAGTCCTTACCGTCTATGATCCAAGACACTAACCTTCCGTTTGTTTCAAGCAAGGAAGCAGCCATCCTTGCAAATACAGGGACCGCACAGTGACCTCTATACTAGCTGGATACAGAACTCTGGTTTCTGAGCATGGAACTTCGAGTGCCTGCTGTCGAGTTTCATGTCTGCAGCGAGTTTTATGGGAGTGACGCTTGTGAGTGGAACCTTGGAAATCGCGATATATTGGGAAATAAAACAACAACCTGCAGAGAGGGCAGGTGATAGCTGAAGTGGTCACAGTAGCAAATATCTACTAATACCCGTACTGCTGGCCCCTGTTTTGAGCACAAGCCAGGTAGATTATTCCTACACGTCGGTCAGCGACCTGAAGATGGCGTAGTAAAGCGCTGAAACTGATTGCCAAATAAAATAAGGTTGAAAATTGACGGCCGAAAGGTGTTTAATTTGACATCCTCTGTCGAACAGCCGAGTCCCGCAACCATCGCTAAAAAGACAGACATACAGAGACCTGTTCAAGAAGCTTCTGCATTGTTAACAACAATCGATTTTACGAATAACACGTATTTAAAAAAATGGTTCAAATGGCTCTGAGCACTATGGCACGTAACTTCTGTGGTCATCAGTCCCCTAGAACTCAGAACTACTTAAACCTAACTAACCTAAGGACATGACACATCCATGCCCGAGGCAGGATTCGAACCTGCGACCGTAGCAGTCCCGCGGTTCCGGACACGTATTTAAAGGTTTGGCTACTATAGTACCTAATTTATTTCTACTACATATCATGGCGTTCTTTCGCACGACAGTGCAATGTATGAGTAGAACAAAGTGAAATAAAGAAGAATCAATTTTATGATCAGCCTCTCAATGTCCGAATCACAGGAGATTTTTGATGTCATCGTCTTTTGTACTAGTCTTGAAATAGCCCGTCTTGTTCTACTCTATAAATCTGGGACCCTTGTTGTAATAGGCTGGTATGAGCACAGAAGCGAAAAGTATTTTCTTTTGCATTCTTTTGTCACTTAGTCGCCGCATCGTTGTAGTTGGCGAAATACAAAATTTGCCGATCTTTGACCAACACGCTTAGGGTCGACTAACACTAAACATCAACCGAAAGTCAAGCGACGGTACTGTGAAATGGCGGTGAGTTCACACTAGACAAAACGTCAGCACAAGGTCAATCCTCTTAGCCCAGTACCGCACACTCACAATAAGATTATGCTTACCATCCATGATACAATCAAACTGAAGTATCAGAATTAAGGAAGTATCAATGATAAAGTTTATTAATGGCGAAATCAGACTTCATAACGATACTCTATCAATTGCTGGAGAAAGGACGTTTCAGAGCACCGACCTTTATTTGCTAGCGGAAATACATACATACAGACGCATCAGACAACCGTTATAAAGGATTACATAGAGTCTGTCTGTCTTATCCGTTGTGTATTTGCCCCTACGTAACAAATAGAGGCTGAAACATATGTATTTTTCTCCTGCAATAGAGCTGATATTGTTAGTTAAAAAAAGTTTATTTTATGTTCTTACTAGCTTAGTGCCCACTGCTTCGGTCGCGTAGACTGTATGGTCTGCAAAGATTGTTTTTTGGTTTTTGAATTTTTATGTTTTTCACAGATTGCAACATAGTCTAAACTTTCTACGCCAATTGAGGCAATAGAAGCATGGTATTTTCCCAATGCACTTCTGACCAAAACGTGATTCTCGCAGCTGGAGTCGGAGGCCTTTGTTAATTCTGCCTTTTGATTTCTTGTGGTGTTATTTCCCTAGAAACTTTCATACCCAACACATATTTCTTTTGAAATCAATACGAGTTTTAATAAGGTAGCTTTAAAAATGTTTTAATATAACAAAATATTTTCATAAAAATTTTCATCCATATTTCGTCGAGGCTGAATTTCCAAGTACACTGAAACACTTTTTTAAATTTCTAAACAAAGAGTCAACGTCGATTTCCATAGATGTAGCTTCAAAAATGCTTTAGTAGTACTTTAATAATGATTTATTTTTTAAAAATCCCTTCTTACGCAATATTTCACCTGCTTAGGGGTTGAATTTCCAAACTGTTGAAACATTTTTTTCTATTTCTGAGAGAAACCAAATGCCAGACCGAGCGAGGTGGCGCAGTGGTTAGACACTGGACTCGCATTCGGGAGGACGACGGTTCAGTCCCGTGTCCGGCCATCCTGATTTAGGTTTTCCGTGATTTCCCTAAATCACTCCAGGCAAATGCCGGGATGGTTCCTCTGAAAGGGCACGGCCGACTTCCTTCCCTAATCCGATGAGACCGATGACCTCGCTGTCTGGTCTCCTTCCCCAAAAACAACCCCAACAACCAAATGCCAGTTTTCATATCCCTAGCTTCAAAATTACTTTAATAGCGACTTTTTTGGAAAAAGTCTTTCTTTCCCTGCTTCCCCGCCGCAGGGGTTAAATTTCGAAAAATTTCTTCTTAGACGATGCTTACAGTATAAGATCACCTCTATATTTTAATATCACAAAATAATTTCATAAAAATTTTCATACTCTATTTCACCCCCTTAGCGGTTGATTTGCCAAAATCATCGAAAATTGTGTTTTGTTTATTACTAACTGAAGAGCCGAATGAATTTTCATACATTTAACTTTAAAAAATCATTCACAGTTAAATATTTCCGTAAAAACTTTCGTCCCCTATTTCACCCCCTTCGAGACTGAATTTCCAAAAACAATGATATTCTTATGATGTGATACTTTGAACCGAGAAGTCAAATACCAGCTTTCATAGGCGCAGCTTTAAAAGTGCTTTAGTAGCTCTTTTAATAATGGGTAACTAAAAAAAATCCTCTCACCAACTATTTCATCCCCTTAAGGGTTCAGTTTCAAAAACAGTGAAATACGCATTATTTGATCTCGAACTGAGAGGTCAAATACCAGTTTTCACAAATGTAATAGTTTTTTAATAACGATTTGTGTTCAAAAAAATTTCACCCACTATTTGACCCCCATATGGTCCAAATTTATAAAAACGCTGAAGTCTGTATTTCCTCGTTTCTGACCGAAAAACTAAATGCCAATTTTCGTTGTTGTAGCTTACAAATTACCTTAATAGTGATATATTTTTTAAAAAAACCTTTCATTCTGTGCTTCATCCCATTAGGGGTGAAACTACGAAAAATCGCGTTTTACACGATGTCTACAATATAAGATCACCACCCCCTTCCTAAATACAGGATTCTAGTCTCGGCGGTTTGGACTGGGCTATGATAAATCAGTCAGTCTGTCAAAACATTTCCTTTTATACAGTGTGTTCGGAAATTTCCGTTAAAAACTTCTAGAACTTGTAGTGAGGAGCGTGTATATAATACAGTATACTGAATAGGAACCCGTGTCCGGCACAGCTGTTTGAAAACATGTTTGCTACGCAGGTTTGCAACATAGCAGTCGTGGTGGGAGTGGTTACTTCTGATCAGCTGAGGTCATTTGACGTCTATCCTAGTTCTCTGACCAGGTTCGAGGCTCCTTATGTGTCTGTGAGTGTTAGAACAACATGGATGAGTACACGTTTGCAAAATTCAAAGAACATGATCCTTCTGTATGGCGAAGTTCACGGTAGCGGAATAGCCTCTCGTCGCCTTTATCAGTATAGTTATGAACACAATCCGAATCCATCGCAAACACGTTTCGCCATAATTACGCAACGGCTTCGAGAATGGGGTACCTTCACCTTCAGCAGGCGCGCCTGTGGTGCTCCAAGGAGACGCTGCACATCCGAATTGGAAGAGACCATGTTGCATCATGTTGAGGAGAACCCGTCAACGGGTACACGAGCAACTGTGCATGCAATGGATGTTGCTCCCAGCATCGTCTGGTACGTAGTGGAGGACCAACAACTACATCCATACTACCTTAACACTCCATGCCGCCTCTAACACTCACAGACAAGTGAATGAGGCTCGAACCAGATGAGAGAGGTAGGAAAGACGTCAAATGACATCATCAGCCAAGCACCCTGCGCAACACTGTCCAATTACTACCTACCTAGAAAACATTTTTTCAAACGATGCATTTCCGGACGTGATTTTCTGTTCAAAGTATTACGTACACACTCTCCTTTACAAGTCCTATGAATCTGTAGCGAGAATTTGCGAACACCCTGTATACAACGAGGTGACAAAAGACGTGGGATACCCAATAATAACGAGTCGGACCTCTTTACACTGGAGTAATGCAGCAACTCAACGCGGCATGGAGTCAACAAGACGTTCGAAGTCACCTGCAGGAATACTGAGCCAATCTGTCTCTATAGCCTTCCATAATTGCGAAAATGTTGCCCGTGCAGGTTTTTGTGCACGACCTGACCTCTCGACTGTGCCCCATAAATGTTCGTTGGGATTCACGTCGGGCGGTCTGGGTGGCCAGATCATTCAGTCTAATTGTCCAGAATGTTCTTCAAACCAATCGCGAGCCATTGTGGCCCTGTGACGTGGCACATTGTCATCCATAGATGTTGTTTGGAAACATGAAGTCCATTAATGCCTGAAAATGGTCTCCAGGTAGCCGAAAATTATCGTTTCCAGCCAATGATCGGTACAGTTGGACCAGAGGACCCAGTCCATTCCATGTAAATACGTCCCACACCTTTTTGGAGTCACCATCAGCTTGCACAGTACCTTGTTGACAGATTGGGTCTGGGGTCTGTGTCTCTTACCAACTGAAGTCGTTACGCATCTGACCAGGCCACGGTTTCCCAGTCGTCTAGGGTCCAACCGACATGGTCACAAGCCCAGCAGAGGCGCTGCGTTGGATGCGCCGATCGTCTGCTGCCATAGCACATTGACCCCAAATTTCGCCGCACTATTCTTAAGGGTGATTTCTTCGTACGTCCCGTATTGATTTCTACAGTTATTTCACGAAGTGTTGCTTGCCTTTTAGCACTGAGAACTCAGCGCAACGTCGTGTACAGCAAACCGAACAACTGAGATTCTGAATGCTGTAAAGTTCAGCAGCATGGGTGGGTCAACATACAGTACTGACCTAGCACCCTGTGATTTCCATTTTTTCCAAAAATTAAAAACAAAATGCGTGGAGTCATTTCTTAAAGCTAATCTTGTTTGTCATCAGTGCTAAAATCAGCTACAGTTGTAAAAACTATTTATTTCTAAAAAGGAAAGCACATTCTGGTTTCAGGACTTGTGTGCCATCATCCGGTCTATCTGCAAAACTATAAGTCAATACGATCACCTGTACATATTGTTAATACAAGAAAAGTTAAACAGAACCAGCAGAAATTCTTAGAAAAACCCGTGTACGTACGTTAAAATGTGAGTTCATAAATTATAGCTGAGATTAAAATAGTGCATCCCTGGTCCATCACATGAAACAGGATATCCTCTTAAATCCTAGTCCGGCAGATGAGGACCGACGTAAAATGACAAAGATCCTCAGTTAAAAGAGCGGAAACCACCGTTGTATCAAATATAATTAACGGTCCGACTTCTTAAATCCCTATCACACACATCAAAAAAAATTTTGCATCACTTGGGTTCCGAGAGTTCTTGAACCTGTACAGAAAATTGGAATAGAGATCAACACAAACATCATTTACGCCCTTTTTATTGATCATGAAAACCACAGATTGCATGTTGTACCACCATACAGCGAGACCTTCAGAGGTGGTGGTCCAGATTGCTGTACACACCTGTACCTCTGACACACAGCAGCACGTCCTCTTGCACTGATGCATGCCTGTATTCGTCGTGGCATACTATCCACAAGTTCATGAAGGCACTGTTGATCCACATTGTCCCACTCCTCAACGGCGATTCGGCTTAGATCCCTCAGAGTGGTTGGTGGGTCACGTCGTCCATAAAAAGCCCTTTTCAATCTTTCCCAGGCACGTTCGATAGGGTTCTTGTCTGGAGGACATGCGGGCCACTCTAGTTCAGCAATGTCGTTATCCTGAAGGAATCACAAGATGCGGGCGCGAATTGTTGTCCATGAAGACGAATTTCTTGCCAATATGCTCCAGATACGGTTCCACTACCGGTTGGAGGATGGCATTCACGTAACGTACAGCCGCTATGGCGCCTTCCATGACCACCATCGGCGTACGTCGGCCCTGCATAATGCCACCCCAAAACAGCAGGGAACCGCCACCTTGCTGCACTCGCTGGACAGTGTGTCTAAGGCGTTCAGTCTGACCAGGTTGCCTCCAAACACGTCTCCAACGATTGTCTTGTTGAAGGCATATGCGACACTCATCAGTGAAGAGAACGTGATGCCAATCTTGAGCGGTCCATTCGGTATGTTGATGGGCCCACCTGGACCGCACTGCATGGTGTCGCGGTTGCAGAGATGGACCTCGCCATGGACGTCGGATGTGAAGTTGAAGATCATGCAGTCTATTGCGCACAGTTTGAGTCGTAACACGACATCCTTTGCCTGCACGAAAAGCATTATTCAACATGGTGTCGTTGCTGTCAGGGTTCCTCCGAGCCATAATCCGTAGGAAGCGGTCATCCACTGCAGTAGTAGCCCTTGGGCGGACTGAGCATGTCATCGACTGTTCCTGTGTCTCTGTATCTCCTCCATGTCCGAACAACATTGCTTTGGTTCACTCCGAGACGCCTGGACAGTTCCCTTGGTGAGAACCCTTCCTGGCACAAAGTAACAATGCGGACGCGATCGAACCGCGGTATTGAACCGTCTAGGTATGGTTGAACTGCAGACAACACGAGTCGTGTACCTCCTTCCTGGTGGGATGACTGGAACTGATCGGCTGTCGGACCCCCTCCGTCTAATAGGTACTGCTCATGCATAGCCCGCATCTCGTGGTCGTGCGGTAGCGTCCTCGCTTCCCACGCCCGGGTTCCCGGGTTCGATTCCCGGCGGGGTCAGGGATTTTCTCTGCCTCGTGATGGCTGGGTGTTGTGTGATGTCCTTAGGTTAGTTAGGTTTAAGTAGTTCTAAGTTCTAGGGGACTGATGACCATAGATGTTAAGTCCCATAGTGCTCAGAGCCATTTGAACCATTTTTTTGCTCATGCATAGTTGTTTACATCTTTTGGCGGGTTTAGTGACATCTTTGAACAGTCAAAGGAACAGTGTCTGTGATACAACATCCACAGTCAACGTCTGTCTTCTGGAATTCTGGAAACTGGGGTGATGCAAAACTTTTTCTGATGTGTGTGTAAAACTTACAACCCTCCGGGCTTATGGTAATGCCACACGTGGATCCGCATGAAGACAGACTGGCTGTCTTTCGAAGTCTGAAACGTATAAAAAAGGAGATTATATAGTGTACCTGCAGGCATGTGTGACATTTCGAAGAATTTTTGTTATTTCTGTTTAGGTTTTCTTATGTTTATAACGTGAAATGGTGTTATTGGTTCAAATAGCTCTGAGCACTATGGGACTTAACATCTGAGGTCATCTGTCCCCTAGAACTTAGAACTACTTAAATCTAACTAACCTAAGGACATCACACACATCCACGCCCGAGGCAGGATTCGAACCCGCGACCGTAGCGGTGGCGCGGTTCCAGACTGAAGCGCCTAGAACCGCTCGGCCACACCGGCCGGCTGAAATGGTGTTATTATTGATTTATAATTTTACAGATGTACCTGAAGATGGGACACAGATCCTGAAACGGGGTTGTGTTTTCCTTTTTATAAATAAATAATTTTTACAGCTGTAGCGGAGTTTATCATTGATGATGAATACCAACAGTTTTAGATGTCCCGGCATGAGAAACGTGTAATCTTGTTTGATTTTCTAAAAAAATTTTGTGCCACCCTCGGAAAATAACGAAGTCAGACTTCGTGTATCACTTTCATACTTAATATACAGACAGCCATAACAAACGATTAAACGATTGGGGGCATTGAGTATGGGCGTCTTGATCAACACCTCGACTGTACAGCAAAAGGAACATAAATTGAGGTAGCTCTGTCACACTGTTTCATTTTTCCACTCACAGTTGCAAAAGATATGGTGCGATGCCTTTCTGCTCTAGGCCAAGTATTACACGTGACAAACACACCAAGGACTTCAATAAAGACAATGAAATCCAAAACCAGTACCTAGAGAGCTAGAGCTAATGGCTAGAACTGAACCTCGAAAATGGGAAATGCAAGAAATGGGAATGGAGATACGGTAGAAGAAACAGAGACGCGTTTAAGCTTACTGCTTTACTGCCGACAGACTCGCGCTGCTGAATGCGAGCGATGCCGTGGCTGCACGGGAACAGCTACCATCGTTCCAGTAAGCTCTCGACCACCTAACACGCTACTCGACAGCTATTTGGTCCACTCACGCTGCTGCTTAACTGGTGATGGACAGATAGCCGTGTTAGTTTCCACGTTCCAGCTACTCACGAATGGACGCGTCTAACATCTTCAAGCGATTGCATACCACTGAGACGCCCGGAGATGGGTTCTCCGTGCTTTTATTATGTTGGGCGCCACACATCGGGACGCGAAACGGTGCTTGTAGTCAACATAGCAAGGGCAGGGGGGTGCTAACTGTTCCTGTGGCGCCAGACCGGCAATGCGACTCGGTCTATAGTTATTTGGGTTACAGGACGTTTCGGCACCAGATTTTTGAACGCGTGGACAATTACCGGTAGTGAAACTTCCTGGCAGATTAAAACTGTGTGCCGGACCGAGACTCGAACTCGAGACCTTTGCCTTTCGCGGGCAAGTGCTCTGCCAACTGAGCTACCCAAGCACGACTCACGCCCCGTCCTCACAGCTTTACTTCCGCCAGTACCTCACTTCCTACCTTCCAAACTTTACAGTTTTAATCCGCCAGGAAGTTTCATATCAGCGCACACTCCGCTGCAGAGTGAAAATCTCATTCTGGAAACATCCCCCAGGCTGTGGTTAAGCCATGTCTCCGCAATATCCTTTCTTTCAGGAGTGCAAGGTTCGCAGGAGAGCTTCTGTAAAGATTGGAAGGTAGGAGGTGAGGTACTGGCGGAAGTAAAGCTGTGGGGACGGGGCGTGAGTCGTGCTTGGGTAGCTCAGTTGGTAGAGCAATTGCCCGCGAAAGGCAAAGGTCCCGAGTTCGAGTCTCGGTCCGGCACACAGTTTTAATCTGCCAGGAAGTTTCATATCAGCGAACACTCCGCTGCAGAGTGAAAATCTCATTCTGAATTACCGGTAGTGTCCCTATGCACCGGCTTGCTCTCTGGTCAAGTTTGAAACCGACGTCTGCAACGTGAAGAAAACTAGTCGTGAGTGATATTAATGTTAATTAAACGGTAATCTGGGAAAATGTTTGCCCCTGTGTCTGATATTACGCCATGCACGCATGATAACAGTGGTGCTCGTTGGACAGAGAAAATTGTTTTTGGTACTTCAAATAAGCGCTTAAATTAGGACGCCTTTTTAATTAACGTTGTTGGTAAGTCCGAACTCGGTACCAATAAACACGTCATTTCGCCAACAACATGAATATGTAATCGGATTTTCCGGATTAATCTTATTTGACTTCCTCTCTCTTTGTTTCCTGGTACTTTGGCTTCGTCACATGCAGTGTCTGTCCATAAAAAGTCCGTAGATTACAACTGGACGTGTTGGCGGCCAAGCTTAATAAATCATTCTCTGTAGAGGACGTCCATCAGGGAGCGGAGCACAACCACTACTCGAGGTACTGAAAAGGCTATTGACATTCTACGAATTTGATGCCCTTTTGGCGAAGCCAGGTCAGAGGGTGGCAGATGTACGCAATGGCTGTCTTTGAGTTTTGTGAGACGTATTTCAATAATATTCCGTTACAACAATGGAAGGCTTCAAGCGCTGCCCATTTTATAGTCAAACACGTTTCATTCAGCCTCTCTCTGTCTACAATGCTATGCTTTGTTTAACGCATATTATGCAGTAGAGTCCGTTTCTTTGGAAGTTTGTTTATCGTGATTGTATGCCGTGGAGGCTCCATCCCATCATGAACTGTTCTACAAGTTACGTATATGTCAACTGTATGGTCAACTATTATTTTAAACTCGAGAAATACGAGGGCGTGCTGAAAACTAATGCCTCCGATTTTTTTATTCTGTTCTGTTCTCGGTTGAGGTACTACATGTGATGTATACCAGCCGGTCCGATTTCCTGCTTCGCTGACGCAATTTGCAACCCTCCGCCACTAGAGGGATACGAACTGTAGTGTGCAATATTGCAATGTGTAACGTATGCCGGTGTCTGGGAAAGAGCGTGCTGTAATCCACTTTCTTACCGCAGAAAACGTGCTTCCAATTGAAATCATAGCAGAATGAAAGCTATATAGGGTGATGTTTGCGTCGCATCAGTAATGTGCGATGTTGGGTTGTTTGTGCTCGTAATGAAGGAAACGGTGTTGCTAACCTCAGCTGGGCCACTTCCGATATTCATCTGTTTCCAAACTTAAGAATACCTGAATACCTTCGCAGGCTTCACTTTGATAAAGACGAAGCAATGCAAAAAGAGGTCCAGAGAAAAAGTACTCTCTATTGTTCTTCTAACGAAGACGACAAAAGGTATTACATATTGTCTTTTTCAGTGGTTACACAGATTTCTGTCCCATGTTGGCGTATCAAAACACATTTACATTTTTACTAAAGAACGTTTTTACTCATTTCATATATTCGCACACCACGAAATCGCATATTGTTTTTATTTTAGTTATCAACTGCACCATATCTTTCACACCTATTTTTTTAAATAATGGGGACGCTGGAATGTTAGGAGCATATTTTTGTTTTGCTAATACTTGCGACTAGCATTCCACTAGTAGCGTATTCATTTTACTTCGATTTATATCCTTTTTCATCGTAGTTCCAGTTTTAATATATTCATTCACATATTAGTGTTCATAAACATGTAACCATTAAACAAAATAGACATACATTTCTCGCTTTTTACATCAAGGTTGTACGGCATTTTGTCCGCATGGGAGGCTACTTTTATATGCAACATTTATTCATTTTAACGCAACTATTGAGTATCTACTTCTGTTGTTATTCACTTCTTCGAAAGAAATTACTTTATCTATGCTCTCTCATTTGAGCTAGGTAATAGTTAACCTAAGGCAAAACCAGGACAGAGCAAACAGACTATACTATCTGACTTTCGCATTTTTACATTTCAGTTACAAATCGTAATTACATAAAATTTAGCATTTTCTTATCATTTGCAAAAATCTTTCAAGTATTTATTATTATTTCTTTTAATAAAAACACATTTCTGCCAATGTTTTTTTTTTTTTTGAGATTCAATTTTATCTTTGATAATTATACAGAGTTCAGATTTTAAACTGTATTACATCGATAAACAAAGTATTTACAGATGTTGGTTGATACATGAATAGTAAATTTTTGAAAATATTACTGAAGTTACATGTACAATGATAGCTTTTCATCGTCAATGAATGACTTATCTTTGATCATAGACGGAAAAATTTGAGTTCGTGATTTTCACAATGTTTATTGCAAACAATTTTATTGAGGCTAGGTAACAATTTCTTACCACTGTCTGCCGATGGTTGGGTGGCATCGCGAAGAGGTTGAGATACTCCGTCTGGAATCTGTCTTTCGAGTTGTTCGCGGGAACACAGCGTCGGGTATCGATGTCAGGACCATCAGTCTTGCACCTGTTTGGCTGAAATTCTGCCACTCGAAGTCATACAGAGGTCCTCATGCGCGACGATGTTCTGTTTGACACGACAACTCATCCGGATGTGAACGTGAAATGATATTTACATAGCAATAATTTTGTTAATGACAGATGTTATGGCTGTGGAATGAAATTACACATTCATGGTTAACTATTATTGTTAATTACAGAGCGAGTTTCTGCCATTATGCGTTCTTTAACTTTCGCGTCAATTCGTAACTGTTCTCAGTCCATGTCATTTTTTTTTTCGTGGTAACTCTGACACTGCTTAAACAGTTCGTCACAGATTTGTTCGATCACTATTTTGATTTGTTCTCATACAGCTTCGTCACTCTGTAGCCACCATCTTCAGTGTCCCGCTACAGCTGACTAACCGCATACTACAATCTATCCCATAACTATTCTTTCCGCGATCACGCGCTGTATGTTTTCAATCGTTCACACATTTTTTGCATTGTTGTTACGCAGCAGGTCACGTCCAAGTAAAGAAAAAAAAAAGACATGCAGGTTTTGCCTATAGCATCTCCGTCTTCACATTTAACTTGTACACACATCTCTCTGTGTCACTTCGTGCATATATAGACGCATGATCGAATGGGTAACTAGCTACGATCTCTAAAAATCTTCACTAACCTTTTGTGATCGTTTTTCTCGAGCTTGTATTGATGTATCAACGCAGTCCGTGAACTGTACTGGTCAATGTTTAATATCGTACATATTTTGTCACAAATCGCTGTCCATTAACAGCCACTGTTGGCACAAATGGATTTCACCTTCCATGTTATTAACACACTTTATTTAAAGTTCATGTCTGCACTTTGCAAATGATAAAGTTCTTTTTACATTAAAGTAGTTTCATCCTCACATATGTTCTGAGGTTTTCAATGTCAGTACATACAAATCTTCTTTATATATGTAGCATTCCATATCAAATCTTGGACTTGTATTTGGACTCTGGCCTGAGTTTACAATAATCTCTTTTTGTTATACTTACGTTTAAAATAAAATATCTTTCTTTAGATCAGAAAATTTTCGTAGGACTGCGGTGCATGCTGTTCATCAGATCATGAGCACTGGTTCCTATCTCTCAAAACGGTTTCATATTTCACAAACCGAGTGTGAAGGGATGACATACTTGTAAAGTTTTAACTTCTTTCTAATCGATCATCTATCTCTAGTTCTGATAATAAATGAGATGACTCATGGTGCATCGTAAGTACTAGGCATACATAGGTGATCACCTTTTATTTGTTTCCATAACTGGCTTTCTTTCACTTATATTTGATGTAAAATGAAGAAATAATACTTCTATAGTTTGTTAATGTTCTAAATATTCATATTTATTTTGAGAATGTGTCATTAATATTAAATTTAGCAGCAGAACATTCCCAAGTGCCAATAAACTATCTTGATGAAACTTTTCAGTTGCATAGAGAGGGCAAAATAATGCAATATGTATTATTTTTATCTGTGCAAAATTTCAATTTTAAGGGGTAAAACACCCCAAAAGGTTATTTTGTATACTAGGTTTGTAGGAAATATCTTTGAAACGATGATATATAAAAAATGTTTCTCACATAAAAGTTGATATGTAGTCAATGTTCTTGCAAACTGTAAAACTGAATTTTGTAATAATTAGAAAGTTTGAAAAATACCCCACAGCCATTAATTAATTTTGAAAAATAGAAAACTTTTGTTACAACATAAATTAAAGAAGCTTTCAAGCTACATACATCCATGTGCAATATAGCTGTTTTCTGAAATAGCATTCTTTGAAAATACACTGTCCATAATGTGCTGTCAAAGTATTTTTGACATGCCTAATTAAAATATCTAAACATTCATAATTAGTCTAGCTACTTATGCTCTTATATTTGTTTTACATTTTAAATTGTTATTTTATGTTTTACATTTTTTTAGTTGAGTGTTTCATGAATGTTTATTTTGGTAATTGAAAATAATAAATAACCCATTATTATATACAAAATCATTACAATAATGATATTATGTAAATAAATTCTTAAAGCATAACTACTTCTTACAATATGCACATAAAAAGAAACGAAATGTCTTCACAATATACATGACAGAGAACATCATGTAAAACAAAATTTAGCAGGATTTCAAATTGTCATAGGTGATCCTCTCAATCTCCTGATTTGTATGAAGCATATTCCAGTAATTTGGTAAGCTGTTGCAAAAAGAACTGGTTATATACTAGTACCTACAGCTTAATTGTATTGTTTCTCAAGTGGATATTAACATCAAAATCATTCAACAGAACTCGATCTGAAAGTTTTGTTCACTCACATATAATAGGTCTTAGCAATCTCTCTTGATCACAAAGCTGAATCACCTTGGATGTGAGATATAATAAATTCTACTTTCTGCTTCTCTTTCCATGCTCTAGGCAATCCTTTTACAAATTTCATCATGTGGACTGTATGTTTATCCACGGTAAACATCTAGAATTGCCTATGTTTAATTCAAATTTCTTTTACCACAATGCTAGACACTGGATGAACTGGGCTGTAATCCCTGTATTGCTCTCATAGGTGAATTCATATGTAGTGGGAAAGCTGTGTACGTTTCCAAACATATTTGTTATTGCTACATGTTGGTTATCAATACTTTTTGTACCTGTCATTTCCTTTTCTAGATCTGAGAGTACCTTGTAATATTATGTTGCCATTGTGGTATTTCAGAGTTGAGCTTCTCTTTTGTTTGTCTTTGTTCGTCTTTCACAGTTCTGTTTTTTCACTACTGCCAGAAGTTGCTTATGTGCTAACATGCTGGAGCACAGTTTTAATTTCTGAACGAACACGTTCTTCTATTTCAGCATCTTTTGTTTATGTTCATCTATTAAAATCATCTTCCACCTTTTCGATTGCACAGCCAAGTGCTGATCAATCAGTTCTTTATGCTCTGCTTGTGATTGTATAACACGTTTTATTAATGTTTGCACATCATCTTTCATGATCGTATGTGTTGATTGCAAGGTTTGTACTTCGGTTGTTAACTTATTTACCAAATCTGGTATATACTTACATGCTTCCTTCATTTTCAAAATTAGGGCTCTATTTTTTCTAATGTAGCTGTTAGTTGTACAACTAATTCTTTATCACACTCAGTTAGCTTCTGTTCTGTCTGTTTCATATCACGTTCTACCTGTTTCTTATCACGTTCTGCTAGCTTAAGTTCTAACTGTCTATTTCGCTCTCTATCTCGTTCTTCTAGCACTCTTAAAAATTCTGCAAATAGGTCCAGTAAAGCTAAACAGATGGGTACAGTTTTTTCATTGCCTGCTGTAGCTCAGTATTCTTTGAAGTACATGCTACAGTGCTCTAATTCTACCGTTCTCCGCATAACATTTTCGGAAACTGTCTCTACATTGGCCATACCATCTGCCTCCATCACTGTATTAGCTGGAGCACCCTCCTTATTGCGTATATCATAGACATTACCTTGTGATTCCATGCAAGACTAGTTTCGAAATCCATTTCTCTTTTTAATCCTAGCTTCCCAGTTTATAAATTTAAATCACTATGTTTATCATTATACAGAAATATAATTTACCGTGGAAAGACTCAATCAGCAATCACAAGTTGGAATGCACATATACTAGTTAAAATTCACAAAACATTCATTAAACTTTGATACACACTATGAGTAATCTAATGTACTATCCCTCACAAAAAACACGAAAATAAGGGTACACACAGCGCTGTCATTACCGTTTTATACAACGTGCTTGTTATTTTGATTTTATAGCTTTATTTCAGAATGAGATTTTCAATCTGCAGCGGAGTGTGCCCTGATATGAGATTTTCTGGCAGATTAAAACTGTGTGCCAGACCGAGACTCGAACTCGGGGTCCAGGTCCCGAGTTCGAGCTTCGGTCCAGCATACAGTTTTAATCTGCCAGGAAGTTTCAGGTTTATTCCAGTTTTATTATTTTTCATCACAGGGATTTTTTCCTAATATTGGTTTTCTCTCCTTTGGTATTTCGTGCTAATACAGATTTCATCAGTTGCATGTATAAAAAACTGTACATTGGCACATAAATACAAATTAGCACATATGCGTATATAAATTATAGTATTTACTATATGTATTTAATCATGCCCCATGCTCTTAGGACGACAACTATAATGTCTCTCGAGGCGTTAGCCCGACACGTTTTTTATGTTGGGTTTTGCGCTATTCAGTCGTTATATGAAAAACTAAAAATGATTATTTCTTTTAAATATTTTTTGGACGTTGAATGATTGTTATTTCTTTGATTAAGATTTACTGAGAGTCGGACTGAATTCAGATTGCTCGTAAACTTGATTGAGTACAGGCCAAATCTGTTCGGTGGTATATGTACTTCGATGTGAACCACCGGTGAAATATTATTTCAGTTTTCTACAAAATTATTATTCAAATCAAATTTACTGTCTCTTTATCTCAGAGGCTGAAGGTTCTGCGTTACACATAAGAAAGTTTGAACTGAGCGCGTATTGGGTTGGGTTGTTTGGGGAAGGAGACCAGACAGCGAGGTCATCGGTCTCATCGGATTAGGGAAGGAAGTCGGCCGTGTCCTTTGAAAGGAACCATCCCGGCATTTGCCTGAAGCGATTTAGGGAAATCACGGAAAACCTAAATCAGGATGGCCGGACGCGGGATTGAACCGCCGTCCTCCCGAATGCTGAGCGCGTATTGGCGTCGTGTTGTTAGCTCCTCAACAGCACCAGCGATGGTGTTAACATTGACCGTAATTATTTCTGATATTTTCCTATGCTCGTTTATTTGACATGGAGGAGGTGCTTAAATATACAAACAACTCATTTAACATATGTGTTCATATTAATGCAATTATTACAGACCTTTATATCCGATCAGCGTAAATACAACTGTATTGTTTTCAGTCCAGAAAAGAAGTGTTTTGTATTGCTCTCCTAATGAAGACAAGCGAAATTACACATTGCCTTTTTCGGAGATTACACAGTTGTCTATCTAAACCGTGTCGGCGTATCAGAACACATTTATATATTCGTTAAAGAACGTTTTTACTCATTTCATATATTCACAAACCACAAAATCGGATATTGTTTTTATTTGAGTTAATCCCTGCACCAGTTATTTTCACACTTACTTTTTTTTAAAAAATGGAGACGCTATACGGCTCCGTCAACAAAGTCAAACTTTCTACAGTGACGGTATCGAGAAACTAGTCTCTCGTTGGAAGAAATGTGTTTGTCGCCTCTGTGACTATGTTGAGAAATAAGTATGTAGCCATGAAAGATAAGGCTGTGTAATGTTATTAAAATTAATTTTATTTAAAAAGCTCTAAAAGTTTTCACATGAGAAATTCAGAGGCATTACTTTTCAGCAGGCCTTGTAGTTCTTCTCCACACTCGTCTCCAGACTGAGATATATTTTTATATATGAAATACATCATACAGAATATGACTAAGAAAGACTCCTTTCTTTCGTTCTTGGTTTTTATTGTTTTTATGTTTTTTAAAAAGTACACAATTCAGTTACAAAACTTCAGGATATATAACATCTTTCTTTTTTTGAATACTGTGTAGCTAGAGTATGAAGTGGTGTCTGAGCTACCAATTCATGAAAGGGCATCAATAAATGACATCCGAAAAGTTTGTCTAATTAGAGTGAAATTTTCACTCTACAGCGGAGTGTGCGCTGATATGAAACTTCCTAGCAGATAAAACGGTGTGCCGGACCGAGACTCGAACTCGGGACCTTTGCTTTCGCGTGCAAGTGCTCTACCAACTGAGCTACCCAAGCACGACTCACGCCCTGTCCTCACAGCTTTAATTCCGCCAGTACCTCGTCTCCTACCTTCCAAACTTCACAGAAGCTCTCCTGCGAACCTTGCAGAACTAGCACTCCTGGAAGAAAGGATATTGCGGAGACATGGCTTAGCCACAGCCTGGGGGATGTTTCTAGAATGAAATTTTCACTCTACAGCGGAGTTTGCGCTGATATGAAACTTCCTGGCAGATTAAAGCGGTGTGCCGGACCGAGACTCGAACTCGGGACCTGGCGGAATTAAAGCTGTGAGAACGGGGCGTGAGTCGTGCTTGGATAGCTCAGTTGGTAGAGCACTTGCCCGCGAAAGGCAAAGGTCTCGAGCTCGAGTCTCGGTCCGGTACACCGTGTTAATCTGCCAGGAAGTTTCAGTTTGTGTAATGGTTTAAATGCTGTGCTGTCGTAGTTAAAACCGACTGTGAGGAAGAAAACAAAACAACACATTTTCACAGTGCGGCACACAACGGTATTTTCTTTCTTGCATCCACTTTTAACCGATAACCTATACAATGTTGTTTAAAAAAATGTACTGCGTATGTCAGTCTGAATGTTTATTAGAGTATCGTGTAAAAATGTAAAGTAGATCGATCAAGAATTTTTCAAAATTTTTGTTAACATTCCCCCTTAATATATATTATATAGGTTAATAATATACCCTATGTCTGGGGAATGTTTATTGAGAGAGTCATGTAAAAATTTGAGCTGAGTCTGTCAAGAACTTTTGGAGATTTTTCGGAATTTCTTTTCCTCTTTGAATATTAATACAGAAGGTTACTAGATTGGTGGTGGGTTCCAAAATACGACAGTGGAAACATGCATAAGGCATCCTCTGTGAGGGTTTCACATTGTCTAATTTGAAGGCATCAATGCCAAGGAGAGGGGGGAGAGGTACTCTATGCTTACCTTTTGAAAATATTGAAATCTACCCAGGTACTTTATTTTTTTAAATTTTACTGTCTTTAATGAAGCCTTCGTCCAGATTGTATGATTGTTTTACCTTTTTCGTTTAAGCTTAATCAGAAAATTTCGGTTTAAGGGAGGTGGTCATAAAGTCTCCCCCCCCTCTCCCCCCCCCCCTTTGGTAGTAGATGCGACTTCTCACAATGGTCATCTTACTCCACAAATAATAGCATCACATGACCTTGGAACACATGGACAGTGTATTTCTCTGGGTAGACGGCAATAGTGGTCTCAACAATGATTCCTTTTCCTTTGGTTCTTTATTGTTTCCTATTCAGTGGCACTTAATACAATGTTAGATAAAACTGTGATTGAAAATGTATCGACAGTCACTAAATGACAGAGAGATATCACAGATTTTGGAAGAATCTACAGATTCTCAAATTCAATTTGATGAAATTGATGATGTAGTGAGTGAACCTGAAGGGGAATGTGTTGCGTGCAAGGATGTGGACATTTGCGTGTTAGTGAAAGGCGTTCAAAAGCAGAAAAGTACAACAAAGTGAACAAAACAACAATAATCTGCAACAATTGTAAGAGATCCACATGTGGTAAACACAGCAAAAAAACTATTGTATATTCGAAGTGTGAAGGATATTCTGTAGTAAGTGGAGAATAATTCTTCTCACAAAACAATGTTATGTACGTAAGCCGTTAGTATATTATCTCAAGTTTCTGAAATATTTTTTAATTATAATCTAGGTATTTTATAAGGGGGACTATGCTCCAGACTGAACGCTGAAAGGCGTAATCAGTCTTATGTGATGATGATGATGATGATATAATAAAGTGTTTTTCAATAGCACTATAACGACTTTTACTACTGACTTTTCTCAATATAATTGGACTTAGTAAAATTAAATGACAAAGTAAGGGAAAGACATAAAATTCGTTTTTGAAAACAGTTTTAAAAGAAGCATTCAGGTTCTGGATCCTGATTATGCATCAACAGATCTTTCAAAAGTATGTAACTAATGTAATTCAAAAACAGTTAATGAATTTTACTTATTTTTTAAATTTTTTATGGTGGGCGCAAAGACCCCCTAGCTTGATAATACATGTTACTGAAAATGGCTTGGTATTGCGAGGGTTAAATCCTCGTCCGTAAAATCCGTACCATTACCGATACTGCTGCTAGATAAGCGCCACCTAACCTTTAAAATCACGCCATGGAATGCAACAAATACTTTCGTTTGGCTTTCTTCCAACCTCTTTCTTTAGGTTCGTCCATTACTCACTCACAAATATCTTTTTCTTTCTTAAAGCGTTAGGCATTTGCTAGTTACATCTTCTTGTTCAGTGCTCTATTGTTTGTAGTTAGAATCTGTTTGATGTCTCCACCTCTTTCTTGATCTACATAATCATCTCTTCCGAATTCCTCGATCATTCATTATTAATTTAGGCATTCTAATTTCATTCATCCTTGTGACATGATTTCTCTATTTATGTTCTCCTTGAACTACTCATTTATGGCCTTAGGACTTATTTCTTGTCTGACTGTTGTATTCCTTACTGTACTAGATAGTCTATAACCAGCTGCTAAAAAAAACCCTCATTTGTGAAACTTGTCTTCTTCGTTCATTTCCAGCTGTTATTGTTGCAAGTCTCATTGGTATTAAGTGTAAATGGTATTACCATTGTTATGTAGAACTTACTGGGCCTTCTTTGCTCACCTTTTTATTCAATGTTCTTTATATGTTTCAATAAATATCCATTTTTTCAATAAGTCTTCCTCGTTTGTGAAGAAGCTGTATTTCCCAAGAAGCTGAATTATTCGCTCTCTATTTTCTGGTGGTTTAGTACAATTTTTTTTTTTTTGGGAACGAGCTTTCTGCATTCTGGAATAATTATAGGTCAGCAACTTCTGTTAATCAGTACAACGAAAACTTTGCAAATTTGGCTGGTTTTTCGTTGTACTGAATTTTTCTTGGGACTGACACTTACATTTTATTTTTTTATTTATTAATTTTATTTTTTGGGTCGAGATTGTTAAGTTATAGATTTTGGCAGCTCATAATCGATTTCCATCAAACTTGGCGCACATGACACTTATTGTCTGGAAAGAAGCACTGTGAGGCAAGAACTGCCTAGCTCCCACATGGTTGGGGGTGAAAAGGATTGGTGCAAAAGTTGGGATGAGATGCGTAGTGAGAATGGGGGAGAGAGATAGAAAGAAGGAAAAGGAGCAGATAGAGAGAGGGGAGGTGGAGATGGACAGAAAGAGGGCACAGGATGAGATGGACAGAGAGTGGGGGAGGAGCAAATGGTCAGAGAGAGGGGCGAGGAGGAGATGAAGAGGGGGCAGGGAGAGGGGGTGGGAAGACAGAGAGAGGAGGAGGTGGAGATGGACAGAGAGAAGGAAGAAGAAGAGATGTGTGCAGCATACATTACATATGCATACGCGTATGTGGGCAAAGCTGCAGTAAATAGCTACTACATTGCATAATGCATGTATGTGTGCATGCTTCACACTGCCTCATAAATCATTAGATTGGTTTGACCCAAAATTGAGACACATACCACTTAGTGTCTGGAAAAAAGTACTGTCGAGGTAAGAAGCATCTTCCATTGATGTGGGGGCTGTTTTGAAAATCGAATGATGCAGGAGATGCACACAGAAAAAGGGGAAGGAGCAGGTGGACTGAGAGAAAGGGAAGGAGGAGATGGACAGGGAGACAGAGAAGGAGAAGATGGACAGAGAGAGGAGGAGGATGAAATGGGCAGACAGAGGAGGGGGATATGGCAGACAGAGGGAAGGCGGGGATGGATAGAGAGAAGAGGTAGGAGGAGATATACAGTGAGTGGGGGAGAGGGGACAGAGAAGTGGAGATGGAGATGGGTGTAGGAAGAGGTTGGCAGAGCGAGGGGAGAGGAGGTGAAAGTGAGTGGGGAGAGGAGGGTAAGGTCATCAAGTGAGAGGAGGAAGAAAAACAAAGAGCGAGGGGGAAACAAGAGATTGCAATATGTGTGACGTATTTATATGTGGTCGTATCTGGGCTATGAACCTGGTACATTATAAAAATACTAAAACACATGCATTTTTGTGTGCACATTCCATTTCTTCTTTTAAACTACTTGATTCAGCTGAACATAGGACACACAGAATTTATTGTTTGTAAAGCACTGTGTTGTTATGAATCAACTCCCATTTTCGTGGGGGAGGACATGAAAACAGTGTCACATAGAAGGCAGTGAGGAAGGAGGAGGAGGTGATGGACTGAGAGAGGGAGATGAGGAGACAGACAGAGAGAGCAGGATGAGATGGACAGAGATAGAGGGCAGAAGAGGTGGATCGAGAGAGAAGGAGGAGGAAGTGATGGACAGAGAGTGGGGGGAGAGGAGATGGATGAAGGGATTGGAAAGATGTACAGTGACAGGGGACAAGGAAGTGAAGGGGGAGCATGAGTTGGACGAGAGAGGAGGGAGAAAGACAAGGACAAATAGAGGAGGTGGAGACTGACAGAGAGAAGTGGCAGAAAGACACTGCCAGAGGGTGGAGGAGGAGATGGGACAGAGACAGGGAGAAGGAGGTGCTGGATTGAGGGAAATGAAGACATGGATAGAGAGATGCGGATGAGGAGATGGACAAAGAGAGAGGGCAGAAGATGTGGACAGAGAGAGAGGGAGGAGGAGGAGGGAAGAGAGAGGGAGGAGAGAGATGGATCGAGAGAGTGGGGTGGAGGAAATGGGAAGAAAGAGGATGGAGGAGGAAAGGCCAGAGAGAGGGAGGAGGTGATGGATGGAGATGAGAAGAAAGAGGAGAGGGGGTCAAATGGACAGTGTGAGGGGGAGGAAAAGATTGACAGAGAGAGGAGGGAGAAAGGCATGGCAAATAAGTGGGGTCGAGTTCAAACTTGAAAGTTACACCTCCAGCCTCTTTGCTGTTAGTTGCTGTCCTTTCATTTCTGCTATATTTATCGTTTTTACTTGCGTGCTGGCAACTCCTTAGTTGCAGAACAGGTTATTCTTGCTAAACGTCACATGCAAAGATAAGACATGGACTGGCAGAGTTAGACGAAAATGCGAAGGGATCCTCATAAAACAAATAAGCTTTACATTTCTCAAACTCTTTAGTCAGTACAATTACAATGTCATCGTAATCACATTAACGAAAATGTTTCAGAATAGTGATTACTATTCTGTCTAGGGCACTCAAAATGGACAGTCTCCCTGTCACAGTACTGTCGTGCATAGTCTTCTCTCCTGTGGACAGAAGACCATTTGCAATTTACCGAGGAAGCCAAAAAAATCTATGGAGAGTACATTTCTATTCCTGGGTTTGTATCTCTAACAGATATTCCAAATCCACTTTAGACTTTGTTGAACTGAAGAACGAATTCGTTGACAATCCTTTCCATTCATGACACTTGGACAGTTTAGATGTATACATGTTAACAATGACTGAGCTGTTGTCACTGAAGATATTTATATGTTGGGTGAGTGGTTTGTAGTCAGCTGTCATTCAATCCTCAACGTATTTCAGCTTGCCATTCAATATCACTGAACTGCAACCCTGTACCTCAAAGAACAGTATCTACTTTCATTATAACTTAGAAGTCTGTGTTGGATGCTAAACCAATATTAACACACTTCGATCCGTTAGCAGTCAGTTGATAAGTATTATTAAACAACAGCAGTTTGTAATGACTTAGATGAGGTATCATGTGCTGCATCAGAGGGCTTGGCTGGATGCTGACTTAGTGGTGCTGGTGATGGATTTTGGGGGAAACTCGAAGTCTCAAAACAGTTCCGCATACTGACTTAAGTTCTACTCCAGAGTGTCTGGACCAACATCTGCATGCTGGTTTGATTTCGCCTGTTGGCGCTGCTGCTCTGATGAATCAGGCACTGCATCACTCACACATTGGAGCTGTTGAGCTGAGGGAGGAGTAGACAGAAACAAAGAAAAACACAAACATACATACATACTTATGCACACATACACACATGATGAGTAATAAACACTCAGAGAGAGAGAGAGAGAAATGGTTTAACACTTACAAGCAAGTATGTAGGTCAGTTTTTTCTGCCTGGATGTGGTAGATCTCGTGTGATACTTCATGATAAATGTGGTGGTGATGATGATCAATCTCTCACTACAGAGTGCAGGGCACTGTTTGTGAATCTCCTTGACGGTCAGTAAACCTGAAGGCTTGGTGGGGGTATACAACCACAGTGCCGTGGGAATTAGGACAACTATCTGGGCCTGTACCCATATCCCTAGGGCAGCCATCTTGGATTCTGATGTCATTGAGCACCTCATGGATTCCAAACTTAGAACCATCAAGGTTAGTACCTGTAGGGTGGCATCGCAGAAATACTGTTACCCTGCACAGAGGTTTACTGCCCTGGAAAGTCACATGTTAATAATATTCCAGAAATTCATAGCAGAGTCTTCTTCAGAAGTTTTTTTGAAAAATTAGAAATGTTTCATATGAAGTTTGGACTTTGAGGAATTTATATGAAGCAGGAAATTGATCAGTGGAGACTGTATAACACTTTGCCCCATACATGTTCCACTAAAAACATTCTAGCAAATATCTCCAAATTATGCCAAAAGAACCAACAAAATACAGTCCAACAGTAGTAAAATCCTTCCAAAACTGCACCTTCCACATCATCATCATCAACAACAACAACGACAGCACTCTTGGTGCCGCACAAGTGTTCCATACTTTGCAGTTCCAATTGGCTGTCTGTGAGTTTCATCAGTGCAATGGCAGTCTTATATCAGGGTGATCAAGTTGACCAATATATCTCTGGTGGGTAGTAAGCCTGGACGCTACAGGTGAGTAGTGAACAGAAATGTTTGATGTCCTGTGTCCTTGTAATTTATGTTAGGAATCACTAAAAAATGTAGTGTCAAACCAGACATTAGACTACAATGTGTTTGGATTTTAACGTTTTTTCCACACCAATATCAAATTTACATCACACCAAGGCGTTACAAAGAAAACTGGTGTTAGTTAAAAATTATACTACCACCCACCAGAGTGTGTGAGTTGCTGTGGAAAAGTTGGTTGATAATCCTACAGTTGCTTTGGAACCTATTGCAGTCTGAATTTACTAGGGGGCCTACTGTTTGAATGTATTGTCTAACACTATTGCTACTACTACTACTACTACTACTACTACTACTACTGCTATTACTACTACTATTACTACTACTAAAACCGTTAGTATGGTACTATATCAATTGAGCCAAAGTGACCCAAACATCTATATGAATTATTATAGAACATTTTCCGGTAAAAAGCACCCTTACAACTAATCAGAAATGAGGTTGTGTTGTGCGTTTTCTGGTATGTGTTTTGTGTGGTGTAAAATACTTCGATGCTGCCTTACTCCAATATACTCTTGATGAATAGTAAATACGCTTACAGCACAATGTGGAGAAGATCTTATATCACTACTAGGTGGTCCCTTTTCCTACTCCACTTGCATATGAAGCAATGAGAGAACGAATATGTGCCTTTGACAAATATGAAACCTGTGCAGCACGTACCCTGCAATGTGGATCACTCCGGACAGACTATGGACATGTCTTACTTGCTCTTCGATTATGTTATCAAGTATTTCTTGAAACACAAAGTTAGCGTCCCTGGCTTCTGGTTTGTATTAAATAAAGGATGACAATTGTTGAACTATATGAAATAAAATCGTCATAACTTCTGAATGGTTTGCGTTAGGACCTTCAAACTGCACGGTTGGCAGCGGGGTACGATGGAAATTAGTGTGTGAATATGGTTTGGTTTAGCGAAGAAGCCGACTTTCGTTTGGATGGGTTCGTCAATAAGCAAAATTGGCGCATTTGGGGGACTGAGAATCCGCATTTCGCGATCGAGAAGTCTCTTCACCCTCAACGGGTGACTGTGTGGTGTGCAGTGTCCAGTCAAGGAATAATCCATGCTCTATTCCTTGACAGCACGGTGACCACAAAACTGTATGTGAAGGTTTTGGAAGATGATTTCATCCCCATTACCAAAAACGACCCTGATTTCGACAAGATGTGGTTCATCCAAGACGGATCTCTATCCTATCGAAGCAGGAGTGATTGATGTCCTAGAGGAGCACTTTGGTGACCGCATTCTGGCTCTGGGGTACCCAGTTGGCCGCCATATTCTCCAGATTTGAACACTTGCGACTCCTTGTTGTGGGGCTATATTAAACTCAAGGTGTACAGCAATAACCCCAAAACCATTACTGAGCTGTAAACAGCCATTCCGGAGGTCATCGACATCATCGATGTTCGGGTCATTTCGCTATTCGTCTGCGCCACATCATAGCCAATGATCGCAGGCATATCGAACATGTCGCAACCTAAATCCGAATATATGTAGTGACATTTACATGTTGTAACTTATTTACGTTTTTCGTCATATAGTTCAATAATTGTCACCCTGTACAAAGTTTAGCGACTGGTTACTGTTTTATTTGTTGAAATGTTGATAAGAAGGCAACGGACCACCATAAGGAGAATGAACGTCCATCTCTTGATTTTCTCGACATGCATTGTTTATTTAGATAATTAAAATTCCTATCCTATTCTGTCCTACAACGCACACACATATCGGTAATGACATATTCTGTAAAGGAAGACGCTAGTACGATCGATCCGAGAGTGTGTGACAAACGAATATAGAACGAAATCGTAGCACTTCTGCTACGATTAAAACATGCATGTATAGTCCAGAGGAAAGTGTAGCGGTATGACGCAAAATTCACTTCTTTGGGAACAATTTTCTTCGATTTAAGCACAAGTTGAGTGATTTGGCTTGGCTGTGTACTGGATGAGCGAAAGAGGTTTTGTTGCGAGCTGTGCACTGTGTTATTGCGTCTTGTGTCGATATTACTGGTCAGTTTGTAATCGTGGCAGATGTGAGGTAGCATTACTTCTGTGCAGCTGTCGATTCCGCACATTTAATATCTAATTGTTCCAGCGAAAAGAACGCCTTCACACCTCCAAATTGTTTCGATGTCTTCCTTACTGTTGCGAGCAGGGGCGTTGTTGTGTATTATAAGGGCAGTAGCACAGAAGACGTTAGTATGATCAGTTATAGGTTCTGATTTTTGAATTTCATCTGCGTGAATCACACATCATACATAGCGTGCCATCTTTCTTTTAACACAGTTTGAAGCATATACGTATGTATGTGATGCTCTCAGTCCCAAATTTCTCTGCCATTTTAACTTAGGCCACATTGTGTTGTGGCTGTAGCGCCATCACAAGCATTATACAAGTGGTATAGGAGTGATGTGAATATAACAATTTCGGAACCGTAGCGGACGTGAATTTCGTAAACAGTTGACCTTATTCACCTCCAGAAACTTATGAATGGATTAAGTCAGACAGAGTCGATGTTATACCTGACGCGAAAACTCATCCTCTTACAGTCTGCAATCATTGTTACAATGAAATGAACAACCTTAGCTGTTTACAGGCGTTGACATACGTCAACGGGGACAGATGAAAATGTGTGCCCCGACCGGGACTCGAACCCAGGATCTCCTGCTTACATGGCAGACGCTCGATCCATCTAAGCCACCGAGGACACAGAGGATAGCGCGACTGCAGGGATTTATCTCTGGCACGCCTCCCGTGAGACCCACATTCTCAACCTATTGTCCCGCACTACATTCATAGTTGAGAATGTGGGTTTCGCGGGAGGCGTGCCAGAGATAAATCCCTGCAGTCGCGCTATGCTCTGTGTCCTCGGTGGCTTAGAAGGATAGAGCGTCTGCCATGTAAGCAGGAGATCCTGGGTTCGAGTCCCGGTCGGGGCACACATTTTCATCTGTCTCCGTTGACGTATGTCAACGCCTGCAAGCAGCTAAGGTTGTTAATTTCATTGTAATTTCATTCTAACGAGCTGCATGGTCACCGATGATATCTGTTCTTTCGGACATGTCCGAAAAAACAGATACCATCTTAGTATATATATGCAACCATTGTGTTTGGAGCTCAGTAATCACATTGTCAGCCTTGACACGGTCTCTCACACTCGCATTTCAATGCCAGATTCAATGTTGTCAGTACAGTATTCGTTGTAGCAAACATAAGACCACACATTGTACTTGAAAAACTAATTATTTTGTAGAATATTTGCTGATTTAAACGTGCTGATTACAGTTCCGGTGCGTTATAAGATGAGAAAAATATGTAACGTTTATGTGGAAATTATGATTGAATCAAAGAGTTCCTAACAAATAACATTTCTTAACGGCGGGAAGGCTCACTCTGTTCGTTTACGACCCTGTATAGCGTAACGTTTCATCTACAACGATATCAAATTTCCGTCACACCAAGGGATACCTACTGTCAAAATCAGTGTTTCCGACGAACATGTGAAATTATCGCGTTATTCCCAGCTACAGACTTTCGTGCTGCTTCTGCTAATCTGTGAGGTGTTGTTCAGTATTGTAACTGCTGCCCTCTGTGGCTGGTGTGTAGTGTAAGTAGCGAGCTGTCCATCTCCCAGGCAGGGCCGGGCTCAGCGGCGAGTTGCGTAAATCATAGTGTACTTGCGAAGATGCTCCACTTTCTCCTCTGATTTCCCACTAGGCCTCTGGCTCTCGAGGTATAACGTTCATACTCCCTTCACAAGATGCAGGTAATCCGTGCTGCATCGCTGGCAATGCTACAGTCATCCGCCGTGAGTTAGTGCTGCACTCTACCGCGTGGAGTGGCCGCGCGGTTTGAGGCGCCATGTCACTGATTGTGCGGCCCCTCCCGCCGGAGGTTCGAGTCCTCCCTCGGGCATGGGTGTCTGTGTTGTTCTTAGCATAAGTTAGCTTAAGTAGTCTGTAACTCTAGGGACCGATGACCTCAGCAGTTTCATCCCTTAGGAATTCACACACATTTGAACATTAGTGCTGCACTCTGTGTGAAGGTTTGTCTTTAAATTTCGTGTACAAGTATGGTATTGACCACTACTCTAGTAGAAAATATCTTACCTTCCTCTCATACGTATCTGCCGTGTATTTAATGAATATGATTCGACTTTTAAATAAGTATAAGCAATTTTCATTGTCAAATGTTGCTGCTACATGCCAAGTACACTTCAGTTCACATGTCTGATGGCTCTGTGAAGGTTGGTTCTGTTGCTGTCGGTAAATAGCTCCATCCATTACCTACACAATATCCTGCGTCCCTGCTTCCATAGGAAATACACTAGGTCATTTAGGCCAATTTTTGAATTTCTTGCCAAAATTTGAATTTCCCCCATCCCCCCATTTTATACATAGCACCATAGACTTTTGTCAGAGGGAGGAATGGGTGGTTCATTGGGGAGGCGAGGGGGGATGGGGGGAGTGGTGGTGGGAGTGTGTGTGTGTGTGGGGGGGGGGGGAGGAATCCAGTGACGCATCGATTATGTCATTGGTGATGTCAGCATGTCAGAAATTCATGCCAGAACGTCCCTTATATATATACTCAAGCCTCTTACATAATCCACCATACCCTGTAACAACTCTAAATGCGAACAACAATGATCTTCTCTTGTGATCTTTCTACCAGCCCTAGCGAATTGCAATTATAATCACTTACACACTCGCCGTTGACCTGTATGTGTACAAAGTTACACTGATCACGTCTTCCAAACGCTTCACTTTTTTTCAGGTATTGTATATTGTGGTACATTTGTAAAACGCCCTTACATCAGGACATAAATCTGAAACGATTTTATTCTTTTTGTGTGAAGCTGTACGACATAATACTGTTTCAGTTAGCAGTACCTACTTATCGACTTGATAGGACAGTATCTTCTCGTAGGTAATGAAATTACATTAGTCTGCTTCTCTTGAATAGAATGGAGCTCATCGGAAACTCAGTTTAATTTCACTGGATTGTTGACTTACTTTATTCAGTACAGCTAACAACGTCAAACATTCTTGATCAATCTTAACACGGTTCAGTATTGTAACAGCTGCCCTCTGTGGCTGGTGTGTAGTGTAAGTAGCGAGCTGTCCATCTCCCAGGCAGGGCCGGGCTCAGCGGCGAGTTGCGTAAATCATAATGAAAGTAGATACTGTTCTTTGAGGTACAGGGTTGCAGTTCAGTGATATTGAATGGCAAGCTGAAATACGTTGAGGATTGAATGACAGCTGACTACAAACCACTCACCCAACATATAAATATCTTCAGTGACAACAGCTCAGTCATTGTTAACATGTATACATCTAAACTGTCCAAGTGTCATGAATCTGTGTGTCCTGTACGATGCAGTGCAGATCACCAGGGAGATACTCAGTTCATGATGAAAACATGTTAAACTTCTATTTGATGATATTGTCCAGTATTTATTGGAACATGAATTGCACAGTGAGAATGAGGAGTTAAATGTGTGATAGGTGTGTTTATGTGTGCTATACCTAAGTCCTATAAACAGAAATTCCATTAGATGGAGTTTACAGCTGGCATTCCTAAGTGTATTAGTGCTCCATTTGGTTTGTGTGAAATACATGCTCAGTTTAAAGCATATAAAACAGTTATTTGGAAAGTATTGCAGGGTGATGGTGAATAGGATTGAAATAGAAAAAAGAGAATGAAAATGTGTGTTTTAATAGTTATTTATTATCCATGGATCTCAAACTACAAAACATATATTAACAGTGTATAAAAGTTGTATTCAATAAATAATATTTTCACAATTTGTGTTATGTTTTATTCCATGACACCTATATCCCATGAGAGTTAAATGTTCAGATATTGGGGAGAGAGGCTTAGTAGTTCATAAAACTGCAATGTCAGAGAGAGACTTTTCAACCCAGTTGCTGCTGTGTCCATAAGGCAAGTATTTCACAGGAAACATAACAGACATACTCAAAGTATGCCCTCTCTCATTTCTCATCACCCTTGCAACCTTGCATACTACGATACTCTCCACAGGCTACTATCCCAATTTGCAGAAAACCTATAAAATCCCACTTTTCCTCAAACTGAACACACTTCCCACTGATACCTCCCAGTACAGCCATGTCTGCCTCACCTCACTGTATAGAAACGTCTTTGAATCCATACTCTCCGAAAGCACCCACCAAAACTGCACCAACACCATCTGCTCCCTATTACCCAATATGGTTTCTGTCCCTCCTTGTCTGTTGATGATCAACTCCTGTGCCTCACCCATCTCCTATCCCAGAAGCTCAACAACCGTAAATCCGCTATCTTTGCCTACCTTAACCTAGAGAAAGCGTATGACTGTGTATGGCATTCTAGTCTCCTTTTCAAACGCCAGACTTACTTATTTACAATCAACTATATCCACTTTATTGCATCCTTCCTCGCCAGTCGCCCATCTTATTTCATTGTTAACAACACCAGATCCTGTAAGATCCATCCCACTGCAGGAGTACCCCCAGGTTCCGTTCCTCCCCTCTCCTTTACCCCTTATGCACTGCTGATATGCTCAAACCATCTCTCCCACCTGCCTCCTCCAGTATGCTGATGACACCACTTTCCCTGGCCTCTGTCCTACACTCCAGAAATCCCAATGATCCCTCCAAATCTACCTAAATTAATTTACCTCCTGGTGTAACCAATGGCTCCTTAAGATTAGTCCCTCCAAAAACCAGGTAACACTTATAGAATGCACTACCTGCACCTTCTGTCTCCATGACTTCTAACTCACTATTTATGACTGTCCCATCCATCTAACTACACACTAAAATACCTAGGATTAATTGTTGACTGGCAACTAATGTGGAAGACCACCTGCTAACCATCCAACAGGAAGCCCACAATTGACTAAAACTACTAAGACTGTTGCATGGATATCCATCCCTCCCAAGTTCTATAAGCCCCTTCAGATCTTTGAACCCTATGTATTCCCCCTCGCTTTCTGCATCCATTTACCTTTTGCCACAGGGATCCTTTACCAACTCATCACATTCCTGCCTCTCCTCATTCACACTGAACACTTCTGAACAATCTATACCATCCACAAACTCAACTCCAATAATACTGTTGTTTCCCCTCTACTTTCCAATCCTGATATGCAGCCACACCTTTACCAAAACATCAACCGAACATCCATTAACACACCCTCCAAACGCTCTCCCAGCGAAACTTCAACCATCTCCCCCACCGAGATCATGAACTCCACACTGACATTTACCCATCCTACCAGCTCGAGGTCCACCCCACCCAGTTCACCTTATCAGCACTTCGTCGCCCTCCTCTTCCCACATTTTCTTACCCCCTATTCCTCCTTCTGCCTTTCTTTCCCCATGCTCTTTTTCCCGATAATGATTAGTGTCACCAATTCGCTCCTCTACCTCACCCCCTCTTCTGTCCCTACAGTCACTCCTATCCCATCACTGTAATGCATCACTGCATCCTTGTACCACCACACTCCTATCCTCTACACTGGTCACCTTTTCCCCCTCAACAACTGACTCCCTATCCGATGGCAGTATCTTCCAGTTTCTAGTGACAGGAAAATGCTTCTTTCACATATCAGTGTTTCGGTAACATGTTTTAAATGTGTGCTCAGGGTTTTTCATTTTACGTTTTATTATTAATGTTTCTTAACCACCAGTGCAGAAAGTCATCCACTGTATATCTCAAAATTTCCATTCTATTTTTCACCTTTAAAAAGTTTTGAATCTGGTGTATATATCTCTGCCATCTGTTTCTTGTTTTTTCATCTACTTTCCTTTTTTTATTTTTCATTGGCTAAAGAGCAGGTTGCCTGCAGCGCTAACAGCTCACACCACCTCCCCATATGGGGCACAGGGGGATGAAATAACAGTTGTTGTTGTTGTTGTGGTCTTCAGTCCTGAGACTGGTTTGATGCAGCTCTCCATGCTACTCTATCCTGTGCAAGCTTCTTGTACCTACTGCAGCCTACATCCTTCTGAATCTACTTAGTGTATTCATCTCTTGGTCTCCCTCTATGATTTTTACCCTCCACACTGCCCTCCAGTGCTAAATTTTTGATCCCTTGATGCCTCAGAACATGTCCTACCAACCAGTCTCTTCTTCTTGTCAAGTTGTGCCACAAACTCCTCTTCTCCCCAATTCTAGTCAATACCTCCTCATTAGTTATGTGATCTACCCATCTAATCTTCAGCATTCTTCTGTAGCACCACATTTCGAAAGCTTCTATTCTCTTCTTGTCTAAACTATTTATCGTCCACGTTTCACTTCCATACATGGCTACACTCCATACAAATAGTTTCAGAAACGACTTCCTGACATTTAAATCTATACTCGATGTTAACAAATTTTTCTTCTTCAGAAATGCTTTCCTTGCCATTGCCAGTCTACATTTTATATCCTGTCTACTTCGACCATCATCAGTTATTTTGCTCCCCAAATAGCAAAACTGCTTTACTAATTTAAGTGTCTCATTTCCTAATCTAATTCCCTCAGCATACCCAACTTAATTCGACTACATTCCATTATTCTCGTTTTGCTTTTGTTGATGTTCATCTTATATCCTCCTTTCAAGACACTATTCATTCCGTTCAACTGCTCTTCTAAGTCCTTTGCTGTCTCTGACAGAATTACAATGTCATCGGCGAACCTCAAAGGTTTTATTTCTTATACCTACTCCGAACTTTTCTTTTGTTTCCTTTATTGCTTGCTCAATATACAGATTGAATAACATCGGGGAGAGGCTACAACACTGTCTCACTCCCTTCCCAACCACTGCTTCCTTTCGTACCCCTCGACTCTTATAACTGCCATCTGCTTTCTGTACAAATTGTAAATAGCCTTTCGCTCCCTGTATTTTACCCCTGCCACCTTCAGAATTTGAAAGAGAGTTTTCCAATCAAGATTGTCCAAAGCTTTCTCTAAGTCTACAAATGCTAGAAACGTAGGTTTGCCTTTCCTTAATCTTTCTTCTAAGATAAGTCGTAGGGTCAATATTGCCCCACGTGTTCCAACATTTCTACGGAATCCAAACTGATCTTCCCCGAGGTCGGCTTCTATCAGTTTTTCCATTCGTCTGCAAAGAATTCGCGTTAGTATTTTGCAGCTGTGACTTATTAAAATGATAGTTCGGTAAATTTCACATCTGTCAACACCTACTTTCTTTGAGATTGGAATATTATATTCTTCTTGAAGTCTGAGGGTATTTCGCCTGTTTCGTACATCTTGCTCACCAGATGGTAGAGTTTCGTGAGGACTGGCTCTCCCAAGGCTGTCAGTAGCTCTAATAGAATGTTGTCTACTCCAGGGGCCTTGTTTCGACTCAGGTCTTTCAGTGCTCTGTCAAACTCTTCACGCAGTATCATATCGCCCATTTCATCTTCATCTACATCCTCTTCCATTTCCACAATATTGTCCTCAAGTACATCGCCCTTGTGTAGACCCTCTGTATACTCCTTCCACCTTTCCGCTTTCCGTTCTTTGCTTAGAACTGGGTTTGCATCAAAGCTCTTGATATTCATGCAAGTGGTTCTCCTTTCTCCAAAGGTCTCTTTAATTTTCCTGTAGGCAGTATCTATCTTACCCCTAGTGAGATAAGCCTCTACATCCTTACATTTGTCCTCTATCCATCCCTGCTTAGCCATTTTGCACTTCCAGTCGATCTCATTTTTGAGACATTTGTATTCCTTTTTGCCTGCTTCATTTACTGCATTTTTATATTTTCTCCTTTCATCAATTAAATTCAATATTTCTTCTGTTACTCAAGGGTTTCTACTAGCCTTCGTCTTTTTACCTATTTGATCCTCTGCTTCCTTCACTATTTCATCCCTCAAAGCTAACCATTCTTCTTCTACTGTATTTCTTTCCCCCATTCCTGTTAATTGTTCCCTTATGCTCTCCCTGAAACTCTGTACAACCTCTGGTTCTTTCAGTTTATCCAGGTCCCATCTCCTTAAATTCTCACCCTTTTGCAGTTTCTTCAGTTTTAATCTACAGTTCATAACCAATAGATTGTGGTCAGAGTCCCCATCTGCCCCTGGAAATGTCTTACAATTTAAAACCTGCTTCCTAAATGTCTGTCTTACCATTATATAATCTATCTGATACCTCTGATATCTCCAGGGTTCTTCCATGTATACAACATTCTTTCATGATTCTTAAACCAAGTGTTAGCTGTGATTAAGTTATGCTCTGCGCAAAATTCTTCCAGGCGGTTTCCTCTTTCATTTCTTAGCCCCAATCCATATTCACCTACTATGTGTCCTTCTCTCCCTTTTCCTACTCCTGAATAGAAGTAAAGAAAAAAAAATGGCTCTGTGATTCTTCGTTAAGCTTCTGTCAGTAAATAGCCATCACTCATTCCCCACACCTTTTTTTGTAGTTCATTATACAAGCTAGTGCCTCAACCTATTTTTTTTTCTTTTTGCTTCAGAGACACCACACAAGTGGCCACTGCCGGAAGGACGAATGTGCTTCTCTAGATTTTTCAGGTTTCATGCAGAATGTATGTGTAGGTCACAGGTTGTTTTCAGCTTACGTGAATTCTGACTACGTCATTTGGATTAAAGTACAAGTGTGGTTCTTGCATTTTTCGTGTTTCCCATCATTTTAATTCAAAGCTACGTGGGCTGTGACTGCAGTGTGGTCACAACACAATACCAACACTGGGAACTGGGACATCTATACTCCATTTTGCGATGGATTATCGAATTGATAAAATGCATTCGGTTTCTCTCTGAATGGAGCTGCCACTGGTGCATGGCGGAGTGACTTCAGTACGACTTGGCTCTTAGCAGGTGCCCTGCGGATGGCGTGGTGACGGACTTATTGACTGGCCTGGTGATCATGAACTTTGTGACCACAGAATTAGGAGGCCTATCTGGAATGTATTTGTCTAAATAAAGATATAAATGTTTCTACTACGTAGCATTCAGTCTGGACTTAGAGGAATAAGAATAACAGCAGGGGGGGGGGGGGAGGGGGGGGAGGAAATGGTGTATCCAGAAGGCCCTGTCCCTCCTGATGCTTGTTTAAATAAAGATGCAAGCGGAGAGATCCAAGCTTCGAGTTAAGAGAAGAAGTATGCAGGGACCATACTTTTGAGCGATTAGTAGCGTGGGAAAACATGTCAGATAGGTGACAGGAATGGACCCGCACAAACGTGCCTTGTTTCTGAAGTCATAGTGCCAGTATTCCAGAACTTGGATTCTGCGATCATAGCACTTGTCCCAGTATCTCACGTCTGGGCCAGTGTGACAGGATTCTACAATGTTATAAATAGCCCAACAGGTGGTGCTGGATTGTCACACTGAGCCAGTGACAATACTGAAAATTTTGAATTATTATATCACAGAGCTGCACCAGTACGCCATGTTCGATCATCATCTTATATTCCAGGTCAGTTATCGTGGATTCTGACGTCATACAAAGGCTGTGCCAGTATTCCAGGTCTCGGATTGTGACTTCATAGAGCTAGGGTCAGTATTCCAAGTCAGTCAGCATGACAATGCGCCGTTTTGCATTGCCCATCAGTTTATACTTACGGAAATAACCCTGTGTGTGTGTGAAAATCTTAAGGGACTTAACTGCTAAGGTCATCAGTCCCTAAGCTTACACACTACTTAACCTAAATTATCCTAAGGACAAACACACACACCCATGCCTGAGGGAGGACTCAAACCTCCGCCGGCACCAGCCGCTCAGTCCATGACTGCAGCGCCTTAGACCACTCGGCGGAAATAACCCTACTTCAGTAGGAAACACACTAGCGGAATTGCGCTATTTTTTTTAAATTTCTTGCCAAGTTTTGAATTTCAATCAAAATTTGAATTTCCCACCATTTTATACAGGATGAAAGGGAAGGGGTAGGGGTGGGGATAGTGGTAGGGGTTGGGAGGTATGGGTAACGGTAGCGGTAGGCATAGGGGGGAGGCCTTGAGGAAATCTCATGACGTCATCGATGATGTCCACACACCAATAAACCACGTCAGAAAGCCCCTAACATATCTACCGGTGTCAACTTTGTCCGGTGTTCAGTGATCACTGTGAAAGGCATAGAGATCCTGCATACTCGCGGGAGGCAGCGTTTTAAGCACCTGACAGAGTCTGAAGGGGGTCGTATTGTGAGTCACCATTTGGCTGGCTTGTTTAATCGCACAACATCCAGATTGGTAGGGTTTTCGGGTGTGGCAGTGGCCTGATGTTGGACTGCATCCGTGTGTGAGGGCAGCCATACTCGTTGTCGACCACATATGACCGTCAGAATGGAGAATGGCGCATTGTGCACCAAGCACATCATAACCCCTTGACATCTGGACCTGCCCTCTGAGAACAAGTAACGGGCTCCCTGCATCATTTTGTATCATACCGTACCGTTGTTCAAAGAGCAACAGGTGGAGAAGGAATTACTGTCCCACGTGTAGACTACGGTTAACACCACAACAGTAATGGCGATGTTTGCGGTGGTGCTGTGACTGGGAACTATGGACTGCTGATGAATGGCGTGACAATGCGTTCAGCAATCAGTCACGGTTGTGCACTACCCCAGATGATCATCGACGGCGAATACAGTGACGACCTAGGGAAACGTCCCATTTTTTCAATGTTTTGGTGAGGCACAGAGGTGCTAATACCAGCGCCATGGCTTGGTGAGCCATAGGGCATCACGGCTGGTAGTGACCGAGGGAAGTCTGACCGCACAGCAGTACGTCACAGACAATCCGCCTCCTCATATGCTACCTCTCATGCAGGATAAAGCTCGTCCACACATGGCACGTGTCTCTACGAACTGTCTGGCTGCTGTTGAGGTACTCCAGTGGTTAGCAAGATCGCCAGACCTGTCCCTAATAGAACATGAGTGGGACCAGCTCGGACGTCAGCTTCGTCCCAGAGCAAGTACCCAGGATATCAAGGACCTGTCACACCAGTTGTCAGACAGCCTGCCTCAGGAGAGGATACAAAACCTTCATGACATTTTTCTCAACCAAATCAGTGCATTGATCCAGGACAGAGCGGTTGCAACAGCGTACTGATAAATGACCTCACAGTATAAAGTTCTTCGTAAATTTGATTCGATATTCTTATGACTGAAATAACATCACATACCCTCTCAAACAGTGAAGTTTTCTTTCGTTATCTTATCCCCTTCAGAGTGGTTCAGTTTTTTTGTAAGGCAGGTTATATCGATGTCTCGTGTAAATTCACTCAAACGTTTCAAGATGAAATTTTCACTCTGCAGCGGAGTGTGCGCTGATACGAAACTTCCTGGCAGATTAAAACTGTGTGCCGGACCGAGACTCAAAATTCGGGCCTTTGTGTTTCACGTGCAAGTGCTCTACCAACTGAACTACCCAAGCACGACTCACGACCTGTCCTCACAGCTTTAATTCCGCCAGTACCTCGTCTCCTACCTTCCAAACTTCACAGAAGCTCTTCTGCGAAACTTTTAGAACTGGAAGAAAGGATACTGCGGAACATGGCTTTGCCACAGCCTGGGGGGATGTTACAAGAATGAAATTTTCACTCTGCAGAGGCAAAGCCATGTCTCCGCAATATCTTTTCTTCCAGTTGTAAAGTTTCGCAGGAGAGCTTCTGTGAAGTTTGGAAGGTAGCAGACGAGGTACTGGCGGAATTAAAGTTGTGAGGACGGGTCGTGAGTCGTGCTTGGGTAGCTCAGTTGGTAGAGCACTTGCCCGCGAAAGGCAAAGGTCCTGACTTCGAGTCTCGGTCCGGCACACAGTTTTAATCTGCTAGGAAGTTTCACTCAAAAGTTAATTACTTTACCAATCAGATTCAGAGGCCCGTGCAACACCGGCTGGCGGCAATGACACTTCCTACCAACGACATCAACGGAATGTGGTGTGGACGGGCACATTGTTCACATCTCACTTGTCAGCCATCCGGACCCTGGTTCTGAATCAGCTAATTGTTTCAACTGTTTATCTTGTACATAACAGCTACAGTAAATTACATAATATGTTCATTTCTTCAGAAACTCTACTGGACATCTGCAACAAAATCGAGTATTAACCTTAATGGATAATTTAAAAGTAGTAATCAGTATTACACCTGTGTATAAATAATGTAATCCACAGAAAATATAGCACCTCGGTATCCAAACTCTTTGTGAAACAGTACTGTCATAAATGTTTGTAACATACTTTGATTTAAAAAACAAACAATGTGAGTGACGAATGTATCTGACATTCTGCGTAATGGAAGAGGCACAGTACCCATAAGTAGTGAGACAAAAATACCATTTCTAACATTAGCACGTAAAAAATCTCAAGATTGATTTTTTTCTGTTTCCCGATTGTAGTTTAACTCCAAAAAGTCGACTACATTGCAATAGACGCAAAAAATACAATGCAGACAGCACTCATAATACTCAAGTAAATACACTAATGGCCATTAAAATTGCTACACCAAGAAGAAATGCAGATGATAAAAGGGTATTCATTGGACAAATATATTATAGTAGAACTGACATGTGATTAGATTTTCACGCAATTTGGGTGCATAGACCCTGAAATCAGTACCGAGAACAACCATCTCTGGCCGTAATAACGGCCTTGATACGTCTGAGCATTGAGTCAAACAGAGCTTGGATGGCGTGTGCAGGTACAGCTGCCCATGTAGCTTCAACACGATACCACAGTTCATCAAGAGTAGTGACTGGCGTATTGTGACGAGCCAGTTGCTCGGCCACCATTGACCAGATGTTTTCAATTGGTGAGAGATACTGAGAATGTGCTGGCCAGGGCATCAGTCGAACATTTGTGTATCCAGAAAGGCCCGTACAGGACCTGCAACATGCGGTCGTGCATTATCCTGCTGAAATGTAGGGTTTCGCAGGGATCGAATGAAGGTTAGAGCCACGGGTCGTAACACATGTGAAATGTAACGTCTACTGTTCAAAGTGCCGTCAATGTGAACAAGAGGTAACCGAGACGTGTAACAAATGGCACCCCATACCATCACGCCGGGTGATACGCCAGTATGGGGATGACGAATACACGCTTCCAATGAGCGTTCACCGAGATGTCGCCAAACACGGATGCACCCATCATGATGCTGTAAACAGCACCTGGATTCATCCGAAAAAAATGGCGTTTTGCCATTTGTGCACCCAGGTTTGTTGTTGAGTACATCATCGCAGGCGCTCCTGTCTGTAATGCAGTGTCAAGGGTAACCGCAGCCATGGTCTCCGAGCTGATAGTCCATGCTGCTGCAAACGTCGTAGAACTGTTCGTGCAGATGGTTGTTGTCTTGCAAACGTCCCCATCTGTTGACTCAGGGATCGAGACGTAGCTGCACGATCCGTTAGAGCCATGCGGATAAGATGCATGTCATCTCGACTGCTAGTGATACGAGGCCGTTGAGATCCAGCACGGCCTTCCGTATTACCCTCCTGAACCCACCGATTCCAAATTCTGCTAACAGTAATTGGATCTCGACCAACGCGAGCAGCAGTGTGGGAATACGATAAACCGCAATCGCGATAGGCTACAATCCGACCTTTATCATAGTCGGAAACGTGATGGTATGCATTTCTCCTCCTTACACGAGGCATCACAACAACGTGTCACCAGGCAACGCCGGTCAATTGCTGTTTGTGTATGAGAAATCGGTTGGAAACTTTCCTCATGTCAGCACATTGAAGGTGCCGCCATCGGCTCTGAAAAGCTAATCATTTGCATATCACAGCATCTTCTTCCTGTCGCTTAAATTTCGCGTCTGTAGCACGTCATCTTAGTGGTGTAGCAATTTTAATGGCCAGTAGTGTACACTGTACTAGTAGAGTGGCTGGACTACAGTCGAGGGGGGGGGGGGGGGCTGAATCCGGGAAGAGGGAACGAAACTCGACGTGAGAGTCAATCTATGGGGGAGCAGCGAGTCCGAACACTGCGCAGAGACGAGCACGGAGCAACACAACGCGACCAGCGCGAGTGGTAGGTTGCACTAAAACTAAACATCATGATGGGCGTCTCGGTGTGTCGACGGAGCGAGGAGAATGAACGTTGCCAGGTTGCATTCAGCATTGTTACAAGGTCCCAGCACCTGGCGTGATGACCTTGGAAGGCCCAATGATAGCGACCGACCGCAGTGTCATCTTCAGCCGATAGGCGTCACTGGAAGCGGTTAGGGAGGGGCATATGGTGAGCGTACCGCTCTCCCCGCCATTATCAATTTTCGTGACCGGTGCCGCTGCTCCTCAATTGATTTCACAGGGGCTCAGTGCACCCCACTTGCCATCAGCGCTCGGTAGACCCTGATTGTCACCTATCCAAGTGCTAGGCAAGTCCGACAGTGCTTAACTTCGGTGATCTGACAGGAACCGGTGTTACCGCTGCGGCAAGGGTGTTGGCGACAGGACAGGATAAACGAAGCACGTGGAAAGCAGACCAAGGCGCCTTCGCCTGTCGCCGCCGGCAGGTAAACAAATGGGACAGTGGCTCCACCCATGCAACGCTGCACAAATCCGCTGTAATATCCAAGCCATCCCATCTGCTCCCATCTCCATATTCCCTGCCTGGGATACTAAAATTTATTTGCTCTCCTTATAGGCGGTGCTATTTTAACATCCAGTAGTGTAGATATGCAACACTACCATACACAAACAGCAACAGGCACTCACTTGGATCGACTAACTCCTAACAAATTCACTTTGAAACACACCCTTGGAAAAATTTTATAAATGACAGTGCTGGAAAACCTCTACGTTATTTCATTTTCAAACAGCTGAGCAAAACTGAACATACTCAGACATTTCTCTCTTCACTTATTCTGATCATCTCAATATTTTTATAGCGCAACGCAGTTTGACTTTCAATTATCCCTACAAAAGAATGGCCCTGACTAACAATAACCCATACCTTTCATTAATCACTTACCTCACAAAAATCTTCGTTACTCGAACTACTGCAATACAGCGAGCGCCAATACTGCCAGCTAAATAAATGATTCTGACTACTGAAGGCATAACTACTGATAGGCATAGTTAGCAAATGAAAGATTTTGATAGAGAACAAACAATGTATTTACGTTAATAATGTTGAAAAGTCATCATATATCAGTTCATGAGATCCTGTCTTACAAATTTACTGTCTCTGATGAACACACGTCCAGATCGTCCGTTCTCAAAACTCCGCCATCTCTCTCCCCACACCCACCGCTCCTGGCGGCTCACCTCCAACTGCGCAACGCTACGCGCTGTTCACATCCAACTGCCCAACACTACAACAGCAAAAATTGAAACAATGCAAACCAGCCACTGCGCAGTCAGTGATTTTCATGCAGTGCGCTACGTGGCGTTACCAACATAAAAACCTAAACAGCCTACTTACAACTTCCATTACTCGGCCGATTTGGTCGTAAGCTGTCGGTGCTAATCAGTGCCCTTACCTGTCTTGAGATTATTTGGCCGTTCTGGACTGACGTCTTTGGCTGACCATTTGTTCCACACATATATGTTTCCAGTGGACGATCAGCCTAAACACATCGCTTGGTCACTATTATACCCATTTTTGTGTTTTCTTTCATTCAGATAATTCTTTCTAGATTTTGTACATTTCACAAATGTCAGATTATTACAAAGCTGGATTAGCGCCGACTAATGGCAAGCAACAGTGCAGAACGGAAATGATCAAGGCTCCCACATTTCGAACAAATGTCTACCAGTTATTTATCACCTCGATCAAATGTAAGAAGAAACAAATTTTGCAGGGAAAGTAAGCTCCTACCACCTACGCTGGCCAGCTCCTTCGGGCGCCGGCGCCTGGAAGGTGTTTTGGTGCTGAACCTGCTATTTCTGGCACCGTCTGTGGCGGGTCCGACCTCGGCCAGGGTCCAGCGGCGAGAGGGCTCAGGCCCACTTAGCGCCCATTTAGCCTGGCAAACACGTCACCCGTACAAAAGGCCGAGTTCATATCAGTTTCACGCAAGAATATTTTCACCGTCTGTATATTATGTGGACCGTGTGTACAAACGGCTGTTGGCGCTAAACTGAAATCGTTCCTATTTTTAACTCATGACATACCTACAGGGAAAGAATGAACTTCTGTATATCCGGTGCAAGCACTAGCAAGTTTACTTTGGCGCATGCAGCTCTTGCACGCTCTTGTCAGTAGTGCGGTCCAAGTTGCTCTTTCTTTGTTCGCCAGATCCAATCACCCGACGTCGAGGTATGAAATCGACAGGTATCTTGGTCACAGTGCACCCGAAAGGCATTGTCAGATGTCGACGGGATGAATGCTCAAATACTTTTGAGTTCAGAGACAAGGTCTGCAATGCGGACGAATTCATATGAAGGACATTTGGGCTTCATGAGGAAAAAGAGTTTTCTGTCCTCAGTTATTGTAACAAACAGCCAAATTGTGTGAATAGGTAAAGTAAAGCGATAAATGTTCTATTAAAACCAGGTTTAGGAACAAAATTTTAATTAACTCTAAAGTTTAACGCTACCTTAGAGGTCTGCCGGTGACATTGCAATTATGTCAGGGACGGCAAAGAATTTCGAAGAGTAATTGAATTGAATGGTTAGTGTCTTGAAAAGAGATTATAAAAGCAAAACGATAATGGAGTTTAGTCGAATTAGATCAGGCAGTGATGGGAGAATTAGATTAGGAAATGAGTCACTAAAAGTAGTAAGTGAGTTTTGTTATTTGGGTAGCAAAATAAATGATGACAGCCGAAAGACGGCGTATAAAATGCAGACTGACAATAGCAAAAAAATCATTTCTGAAAAATTTTCACTGTCGTTATTCCTTTTACAGGGAATCAACAAAGAGAATGAGCTCTACGAGTGCAGTAACCGATTACTAGATTGCTCACAAATATCCGGCGCACGTTGCGTGGTTTAAATATTTTTGGGCGAAACTAAAAGGTGACGTGAAATGCGACTAATATGCAAAGCTGGTAGTATGGAAGGAGAATCGAAGGCGCGGTTCTCACTGAGGCGATATGATAAACGCGATACGATGGAGAAGCAACCTGCATTGGTGGCACGCGTAGAAATGCAGTTCAAGCGATTTAACTGGTTCACACTGGGATGGCAGTGAAGAAACATCACCGATACAATTCTCTGACGTATCTTCTGGCGCAACGCGGAGTGTTGGTTACTCCGTGCGACTGTATCATACGACATGGATAGGGAAATTTAAAGTCATCTTATAGCCTCAAAATAACTGTATTATGTAGAAAAAATTTCACCCGTATCCTTCATACACAAGGTGGCTTATTATCCTAACTTCTTTCCTTTAATTAGGTGTGTCCCTCATTCTTTATGACTCTATGACCGATGGTTTTTTATCCAGTTACTTTTGCGTAAGTTTTGATATATGTTGTAGTTCATTTATCCACTTACAAGGGGAGGCTGCCAATTGTGAAATTGAGATTCGATTCATACTGCGCATAATAAAAGCTCATGGCCAGAGGTGTAATGTGGCAAAGCACCAAGATGCACTTCTCAGCCGTTGTCGAGAAAATCGACAGTTAAAAGAAACCGTTGCGGTGAAATACTCTCTACGATTAATGATTTTCTACAGCGTCGTGGCGCAGCGGTAAGCGCTGGAGTTCGTAATCCGAAGGTCGCCGGATCGAATCTCGCGCCATGCAATTTTTTTAATTATATATATATAAACTATTAATGAATTGCTTATGCATGTTGGTGAAAGCGGATCGCTCTCCAATTGTACCGCCTCCATTTTTCCGTTTGTTTAACAGGGTGTACCAAAGCTCTCTCCCGTCCGCACTCATTTTCGACGATGTTATAAGCTGCGCTAGGGACCGCATCTACCTTCTTTCGAAGTTAACAGGCAACTACGCTGTTATGCGGCGGCTCGTTTCGGCCCATTCAACATCTGTTCTTCAAGTGTAACGAGCGAGTAACGGAGTTTATATTTCATACCTGCCACAGCAAGTTTGTGTTCATGGGGTCTGTATTCTAATTTGACTTACGCTATACGTATTCGTTTCGGAATATCGTTTCTACGTCTACCGTTAACTATACGTGGTTAACCTTATGAAGACAATTAATAACATTTGTGAAATACAACTTTGTTTGCGGAAAACATAATGATGTTCGAAATCACCAGTTTTTCCACGACAAACGACTTTCAACAGCTTATTATATGCATAATTGTTGCGCCGGATCGAATCTCGCGCCATTCAACTTTTTTTTATTAGTATTTGTTTTTTGTAATTCAAATATATATATATATATATATATATATATATATATATATATATATATATATATATATATATATTTTTCAGCAACTTATTATATGCATAATTGTTGCGCCGGATCGAATCTCACGCCATTCAACTTTTTTTATTAGTATTTGTTTTTTGTAATTCAAATATATATATATATATATATATATATATATATATATATATATATATATATATATATATATTTGAATTTATTTTTTTATTAGTATTTGTTTTTTGTAATTCAAATATATATATATTTGAATTACAAAAAACAAATACTAATAAAAAAAAGTTGAATGGCGCGAGATTCGATCCGGCGACCTTCGGATTACGAACCCGAGCGCTTATCGCTGCACCACGACGCTGTAGAAAATTACGAATCGTAGAGAGTATTTCACCGCAACGGTTTCTTTTAACTGTCGATTTTCTCGACAACGGCTGAGAAGTGCATCTTGGTGCTTTGCCACAGTACACCTCTGGCCATGAGCTTTTATTATGCGCAGTATGAATCGAATCTGAATTTCACAATTGGCGGCCTCCCCTTGTTAGTCCAACAAGACAGGACCATTCCCCTCCCTCTATTTGTTCTTCATGGATTGTTTTCTTCTTTTGTAGACAACATGATGGTGCCCTATAAGGCCGAAACGCGCTATTGAGATTAAATAACTTTGTAACCCAGACTGTTTTCCAATTCAAAATCAAGTAGATGAAGCAAGTCTATATTCGTCTCTGTAGTTAGTATCTCAGTAACACTTTTCGCGCAAAAAACTGAAAACTACTGTTTCGAGATTTGCACATATTCTTCTCTATGCGACACTTTTCATTCGATCTTGAGGAAAGTAACCGGAACAAAGATTCTTTTTTTTTGTTTTGTATTTTATAGTCTGATATCGCAACTAGATAATGAACTGATTTTTTTTCCGCTATTGCCCATAGATATGTAGTCGCTGGCCAGTTTACGTTTGGTGCATTTTAGGTCTTACAATGCTGTGTACCAATTGTAGCTAATATATGTAAATAGTTGTTAATGTGGGAAGGACAGCCATACCTCTTTACAGTTTCGACTAAATATATGACATATTTGGAAGTTCTCTGTGACGAGGCTGTGAGCGAGGCGCGTTATCTGGGACTATGGCCGCCTACTGCCTTTTGCTGCTTGTCATTTTTCTCCTGTGAGAATACACAGATAAATGTCATACGTTTATTGCATCGTGTCGTATCGCATGTCGTATCACCTCAGTGAGAATTGCGTCGAAGAATGAGATTTGTTGGAAGAGTCCTGGGAAAGAGGGGTGCAATTATAAATGAAACTGCACGCAAAATACCATTGCGACCAGGTCTAGAGAGTTGTTCCGGCGTTTGGAATTCTTATCAAATAGTCGAGACAGCCGACATGGAATGTATTCACAGACGTGGCGCTAGAATCGTACCAGGCCACAGCAGCCCATGCGAGAATGTAACAGTGATGTTCGGAGAACGTAAATGGGGATCTTTAGAAGAAAGGCGACGTAGTTCACTCGGGACCCTGTTGGGTAATTTAGAAAACCTGTATTCGAGGAATATTGCGAAATAATTGTACTGCCACCGTCGTATATCTCTTGTAGACATCGCTAGAATGAGACAGGAAAGATTTGGGAGTGTGTAACGAAGCAGGGTTGCCCACTGCTATCCTGTTTTGGTTTTACGCTCCTTCAGTAACTTTGTTAAGCAATGAACTTTTATATTTTTTCATTTTCACTATTCAGATTCCGACTACAGATTCTGTGGCCTTGAGCCTCATAGTACAGAATTCAGAAATAGTTTAAATAAAATTCCCCTAGTAAAATCTATTATTTCAGTTCATTCTAATATCTATTCTGAAAGTAATGAGCTAATCAGTTTTATTGGAAATGCATACTATTAACAGTTATGAACAATGACGTATATTGTGCAATACATATTAAGTAAAATTCGGGTGAGCTAATAGATCAAATTCAGCTATAAGACTGCATCCAAAAGAAAGCCTAAATTTTACTGATTCCAGCAAAGTGTTTAAATTAACCTAAAGTCTGTTAGTTAAATAGATATTAAGACTTAAAATCTGTAGCCTGTATGACTTTCGGTGCCAATTGTGACCAAACTACCAAATAGTTCCGAGATCTGTTTCGATACTTTTGCTACCTTTATTTTTCTACGAAAAATAACTCCAGTCTTAACTTTGTAAGTGCATTAATTAAGAATTAAGTAAATTTGAATATGTAAAAATTATTGTTCAAAAGGGCTGCCGTGGTTATCAGTCTGGAATTCCCACGGCGAATGCATAAGTTAGTTCCTCGTATTTAAATTGATACAGCTCACTCATGTTATTTAAATAATAAAACCCAATAGTTAACTTCAAATCCAGTTAGAAAGGATCATTTTAACCCTGGGAAATTACAAACTATAATGTATTAACAGAAACTGTCAAATATTCAAGCGCTCGTCTATATAAGGTCCGAGCTGGTGCAGTTCTCAGTTAGTTCTCCGTCAGATTCTCATGGAGCAAAAGTGCGCAAGTCAGTTAATTTTTCCGGTCGGTACCAAAAACGTGTAATTGTGAACTTTGTTAAGGACTGGAAGTTTTTGACCTACCTAATGTGACGATTAAGTGTAAGATATGGCTCTGAGCACCATGGGACTTAACATCTATGGTCATCAGTCCCCTAGAACTTAGAACTACTTAAACCTAACTAACCTAAGGACGTCACACTACACCCAGTCATCACGAGGCAGAGAAAATCCCCGACCCCGCCGGGAATCAAACCCGGGAACCCGGGCGCGGGAAGCGAGAACGCTACCGCACGACCACGAGCTGCGGACTATTAAGTGTAAGAGGCCTGGTCACATGAATATTGTGTGTGCGAGTGATAACAAATAAATCGCACTGTGGTTGACATAAATGTTCAACAATGAATACGGTCTTGACTTTTTATTTTGGAAAACTTAATCTAGGATCCTGGCTTCTTAATTTCAGTGTGATTTAGGTGAGATGGACGCAGCTACCGGGAAGACAATATTGAATAAGCAAAGCAAGGAAGGTCGAGAACACTGCGCACTATCTACCGGGTGAGGAAATGTTTCAATACCGGTACATCCGGTTGTGACGTGAACTTTAAGTGGCACTAATACAAGGATACAGCTCGGCACGTTACATGTGGTGTCCCGGGTGAGGAAACAGCCCGGCACCTTACAAGTGTACAGAGGCATATGGACAGTCAGTTTTCTCCCTCTCCCTCAACACGCGAATGGAACAGGACAGAGAATCGCAAGTGTTAGTATGAAGTTTTGTCCGCCACGCATTGTACAGTGGCTTGTGGAGTGTATGTGTAGGTGTAGACGTGATTAGCCCTTCTTCAAGGGTTTTCTCAGGCTCCGAGGTTGGTTCAAGCATTTGCCGGCAATAAACATATTCCAGGAGTGGATTTAAGGGGGGTGACATGTTTACAGTCAAGAATCACGTGAAAACAAATACAGAACGTGAACCAAGCTAAAAACTGATATCGAAAAGTTGGAAACATCTTCAAAGTGAAACCGAGAGTTAAAAAACTTCGTCAGACCCTGGAAACCTAACAGTACAGAGCGGTTGCTTCAGAGCATGCTGAAAAAAGACCGTTAAGGTTGGTCAAGAGAAGAAGTTCAGCTTTTGTTAGTCGATTGTTTTTCTGTGGATAGAAGCTTTAAAAAGAACCCAAGCCCATCTGGTCCTGTAACATTTTCTTCTACTCCTTCCCCTACAACTGCATTCCAGTCCCCCATCACCATTAGATTTTCATTTCCCTTTACTTACTGTATTACCCTGTCAATATCCTCATATACTTTCCCTCTCTCTTCTTCTTCAGCTTGCGATGTCGCGTTGTATATGTGAACTATCGTTGTCGATGTCGGTTTCCTGTTGATTCTGATAAGAACAACCCTATCAATGAACTGTTCACAGTAACACACTCTCTGTCCTATGTTCCTATTCACAACGAATTTTCTGCTGCTGTTGACATTATCCTATACTCATCTGACCAGAAATCTTCGTCTTCTTTCCATTTCACTTCATTCACCTCTACTGTATCTAGATTGAGCCTTTGCATTTCCCCTTTCAGACGTTCTTGCTTTCCCACCACGTTAAAGCTTTTGACATTCCACGCCCCGACTCGCAGAACGTTATCCTTTCTTTGGCAATTCAGTCTTTTTCTCCTGGTCACCTCCCTCGTGGCAGTCCCTTCCCAGAGATTCGAATGGGGGACTATTCCGGAATCTTTTGCCAATGGAAAGATCATCATGGCACTCTTTCAATAACGGGCCAAATGTCCTGTGGATATACATTATATGTCTTTAATGCAGTGGTTTCCATTGCCTTCTGCATCCTCATGCCGTTGATTACTTCTTATTCTTCCACCTTTAAGGTCAGTTTCCCACCTCTAGGATAAGAGAGTGCCCTGAACCTGTGTTCGCTCCTCCGCTCTCTTTGACAGGGCAGTTGGCAGAATGACGGCGATTTCTTATCGGGAAGTCATCGGCCGCCAATGATGATTATCAATCAAAATTTAAGCGATGGCGGGCTTCGAATCAGGGACCGGGAACGTTTTGATTTCTACTCGAAGACGCTACCCCTATACCGCGAGTATAGTCTAAGGCTTCTTCCTGAAATATTGGTCACTTAATACGTAAGTATTTGTGCTAAAAGAAACACACAAATTATCTTCCATACTAGTGGGTACCAAGACTTCTTACTCAAACTGCAAGGTCAAACAATAAGATTTTCGTTGCGTGATGACTTCTGCAATATCACTCGGTGCAAGGTCGTAAAGACTGGCGGCAAAGGTATGTCACGAAAACTTCTGAACTGCATCGAGTTCTGAGCAGTACTACGTTATGAAAGACAGACTATAGCTAGGTTTTCGACCTTGGGACATACGGAAAGAGTCAGTGTGGCCCTTAGGCTAAAATGTTTGGAGCCTCCTGCTATAGAGCATAGCATAAAGCACTTAGACATTGTAATAACTCTACCATGACAAACTTCACACACAAATCAGTCCCTTCAGCGATCATAGTCTGTGGAGCAACAGTTTATTCCGTACAGATACGCAACTCGCAATGTAAAATTATTCTTTAATCCAAATATCCAGTATGTACACACACTAATTTGCCGGTGTACTTTCTCACACACGGTGTGTAATATGTCAGCACTCCTTCCTTGTTTGACAACGCATTTTGGTATCTAAAGTTACGTTGTCCAAGACGCGACAGTTGGCTGCGACTGCGACGCTGCCCCCTCCTCTTTTCCCACCCTGGCAGACGGCGACACGACCGCAACACGACAGGAGTCGTCGCTGTTTCCCAAGCTCTGGTCGGCGGCGGCGGATTCAAATACATAAGAAAAATAAGACTTCCGATTTTCTTGCTGTAAAAAATACTGTATGTTAATGGAACAAAGTTACATCGGCTCCCAGAGTTAGTTTTTCGATACAGATTCTCCTTTTACTTTAAAAAATTGAAAAGTATCTCTTCCGGTTTTGCGTGTTTTTTTTCGCTGTATATTACTTCTCTACCGATTGTGAGGAAAGTAAAAGGCACAAAAAATTGATGTTTGCGTATCTTACAGTTTCACATCACAGCTTGATAATGAGGTATCTATTTTTCCGATATTCGTCACAGTTATTCCGATACTTAATTTACAAGTAACCTACTGCATAAAATTTGAATTGTGTACAGTGAAAAATGTGGTCGCTGGCTACTTTGCGTATGGTTCACGTTAGGTCATACATCGTTGCCGATGAAAAGAAGCTAACATATCGAAATTATTTTTAAAGGTGAGATCAGAATGATATCGATCTCCGTTTCCGAGATTTGGGCTCATATATCTCCGGGAGCGTCGCGACTAGCCGCCAGTTCTGTCGACGCGCAACGTGAATCATGTGGTCATCACACGATAGAGAATGCATTTGTTTTGTTTCTCTGACACATTTGGACCTAATGAAACCATTTTATGTCATATATTTCTCCGGTATGAGTTACTAATATTTCTCCATATGCTCTTGACAATTTCATTTAAAATGCCACGAAATGTAGGTTTCTTAAAAGTAAAGACATGCTGCATTCAATATATTTCCTTCTCATTCTTGGGAAGAGGATAAATTACTCACCTCTAGTATTTTCTTCTGAACCTGGACGAGGATACCCAAGTAGAAGTAGACGTCCTAACAAATCCAACAAATGTCAAAAATTTACGTTTTTCAACAGAGCGAAAAAACGTTCAAATTAGTTTAATATCAAGACACCAATCTACCGTTTACTTTCAAAGTAAAGGTACTGTAAAATGTAACTTTCTCGTTGTACTTTGGATTGTTCATTTTATAATGTACTTGTCGTTTTCAATTTTTATCGTCACAAAAAAAGAGTGATGCGAAAAGTGACCTGCAAGTTCATTTTTATCATTCTAATTCTACATCTGCATGGATTATACTGATATTCATAACAGGACTGAAAAATTTGCATTAATGGGAAAATAATATATATTTCACTCACCTGCCAGTTTGAACTGTGCACTAATTTCTTCCCAAATTCTGTCTCTGAACAAAGTGTCCCTATATTTAGGGTTCTTCAAATCGTAAAGGCAAGGATGTTGCGAGACCAGCTCACAGAGCATCACATCCTGTGAGTAGCTCATATCAGTTTTCCTTGACTGGCTCGACATCTTTCTGGCAGCCGTACGTCTTTGTGTCGTCCGACTTCCGTCGCAACACTGCTCACTGGTGCAGTGCTGCGGCAGCTGCCACAACAGTCGCGCGTCGCATCCCAAACTCGAACTGCGCATGCGCCAGCAGGCAACTTCTGACGTCAAGTAGCGACCCGTCGCAGTCGCTAGTGTGTGTCGCGTCTTGGACAACGTACCTTTAGACTGCTGCCATATTAAGTATTAAACAAGTTACAGAAAACTCGCAAACATATATTTCATATTTAAATGTCATTGCTTATTGACATACAACTACGTACTACAGCGACGTTACTCAGCAATGTTATTCTACATTAATTAATTTATTTTTAATATAATTGCAAATTCGCGCACTTCCACAGCTGCTAGATGTCATTACACTCTAGACCCGCTAGAACAGAGACGGGAACTAGAGATACACCAAAATAAAGAAAAAAAAAAGAGTTCCGTTGCAGGAGAGACATGTTTTTGATGGGTACGGTGACAGGAAGTACCAGCTAGAACACACAACCAAAAAAATATTAATGTTCTTATTTATTTAGCTTCAGTTCAGGTTCGCCCTAGTCGATTGAATCTGGTGTTCCGTTCAACCTCACCTTTGGCAGTGAAATAATCACTTCTAATTACTGCAGTTGGTATCAGACTGTATAGCTGATGACCTACTGCAGTGACGCTGTTTTCACGGTAACTGGATTGGACCTTGTCGATGAATATTATTTTCATCATTAATATTTGACTGGCAAAAAGAGCTAGGGGCATAAAGTTTCACCATATCATTACACAACAAGATAGTAGACTGAGCCCTGAAGCTGTATTTTGTGTGGTATGAACCTGATGGTGATTCTTCCGTCGGATGGTTGGGGCGGGGGGGGGGGGGGGGGGAGAGGGGGAGAGGGGATGCGGGTGTTGACGTCTGCGGCCCCTCTCTGTTCAAAAAATGGTTCAAAGTGCTCTGAGCACTATGGGACTTAACTTCTGAGGTCATCAGTCCCCTAGAACTTAGAACTACTTAAACCTAACTAACCTAAGGACATCACACACATCCATGCCCGAGGCAGGATTCGAACCTGCGACCGTTGCGGTCGCGCGGTTCCAGACTGTAGCGCCTAGAACCACTCGACCACCATGTCATTCCAAGCATGTGTGTCACTTTGTACCTCTCTATCTACATTATTCCGTGATTTATTCAGTTTTCAAATTTATACTGACTTTTTGATCACCCGGTATATTGCGGGTAGATTAGTGGCAAAGAAGCAATAAATTAGATCGCCATACGTGTACAGCAGTTGCAATGCTTGAACAGCCAAAATATAGTAAGTGATAAATTTTATTTTACTTTCATAATTTTGTGGGATGTTTCAGAGATAACAAGTGCCGTAAAGGTTTGAAGTGATGTACACTCCTGGAAATTGAAATAAGAACACCATGAATTCATTGTCCCAGGAAGGGGAAACTTTATTGACACATTCCTGGGGTCAGATACATCACATGATCACACTGACAGAACCACAGGCACATAGACACAGGCAACAGAGCATGCACAATGTCGGCACTAGTACAGTGTATATCCACCTTTCGCAGCAATGCAGGCTGCTATTCTCCCATGGAGACGATCGTAGAGATGCTGGATGTAGTCCTGTGGAACGGCTTGTCATGCCATTTCCACCTGGCGCCTCAGTTGGACCAGCGTTCGTGCTAGACGTGCAGACCGCGTGAGACGACACTTCATTCAGTCCCAAAAATGCTCGATGGGGGACAGATCCGGAGATCTTGCTGGCCAGGGTAGTTGACTTACACCTTCTAGAGCACGTTGGGTGGCACGGGATACATGCGGACGTGCATTGTCCTGTTGGAACAGCAAGTTCCCTTGCCGGTCTAGGAATGGTAGAACGATGGGTTCGATGACGGTTTGGATGTACCGTGCACTATTCAGTGTCCCCTCGACGATCACCAGTGGTGTACGGCCAGTGTAGGAGATCTCTCCCCACACCATGATGCCGGGTGTTGGCCCTGTGTGCCTCGGTCGTATGCAGTCCTGATTGTGGCGCTCACCTGCACGGCGCCAAACACGCATACGACCATCATTGGCACCAAGGCAGAAGCGACTCTCATCGCTGAAGACGACACGTCTCCATTCGTCCCTCCATTCACGCCTGTCGCGACACCACTGGAGGCGGGCTGCACGATGTTGGGGCGTGAGCGGAAGACGGCCTAACGGTGTGCGGGACCGTAGCCCAGCTTCATGGAGACGGTTGCGAATGGTCCTCGCCGATACCCCAGGAGCAACAGTGTCCCTAATTTGCTGGGAAGTGGCGGTGCGGTCCCCTACGGCACTGCGTAGGATACTACGGTCTTGGCGTGCATCCGTGCGTCGCTGCGGTCCGGTCCCAGGTCGACGGGCACGTGCACCTTCCGCCGACCACTGGCGACAACATCGATGCACTGTGGAGACCTCACGCCCCACGTGTTGAGCAATTCGGCGGTACGTCCACCCGGCCTCCCGCATGCCCACTATACGCCCTCGCTCAAAGTCCGTCAACTGCACATACGGTTCACGTCCACGCTGTCGCGGCATGCTACCAGTGTTAAAGACTGCGATGGAGCTCCGTATGCCACGGCAAACTGGCTGACACTGACGGCGGCGGTGCACAAATGCTGCGCAGCTAGCGCCATTCGACGGCCAACACCGCGGTTCCTGGTGTGTCCGCTGTGCCGTGCGTGTGATCATTGCTTGTACAGCCCTCTCGCAGTGTCCGGAGCAAGTATGGTGGATCTGACACACCGGTGTCAATGTGTTCTTTTTTCCATTTCCAGGAGTGTATATAGTTTGTTGCAAGTCACTAAGGGCTGTCATTCTCAAAACATTGAAGAATACAATCTGGGTATTTGCACACTGAGTTACACTGCCTCGAGATGTATACACAGTTTCTGGCTGTGATGTTTGTCTCATTGTGTTAAATATTTAACATAAGATTTTATGTCTTGATGAGTAGATTGTGACAGAATTTTAAATTTTTTAATTCGGTCAGTAATTATGCGAAACCACATCATGTTCGATCCCATGAGAATGATTGTCCCCCACGACGACATGCAATCAACCACAGAAAAAAGGTCATCATTGGTCGTAATGTGATCTATCTTTTTTATTGCACTGCAGATCTAGTTTTCAACTCACAGTGCAGCTATCATAAGTGCGTTTATCGTGCAGACTGAAGGTAATTATGACGACACACATTCCAATCTAACTCAGATCCTTTATGCTTGTACATGCCTGAGTTAGATTGGATAATGTGTCGTTATAATAGTATTAAGGAAGAGGTCTCAGCATCTAACTAGTTGGATAGCTTATTACAGCTCTTTTAATTTTGTACACCCTCCTCGCCAATTTTGTAAAGGCCTCGTCGCTACTGCTATGGAGGCCGAGTAACCACTGTACTTATGCTCGGTTTACACTAGCAAGTTATTGCAGCAATTTACTTGCGAGGAAGAACTTGCCGCGCGATTTGCTAGTGTAAACTTATCCCCAAGTCGACTTGCGACCGTAGCAATTCATTGCGGAAGTGACTTGCTGCACGTTTTCCGCTTCCAGTGTGAACACCACGCAAGAAGTATCTGCAAATAACTTGCAGCTTTTAGGATTTATTTCTATTTTCTTCAAGTAGGAAGCGCAAGTTATAGTAGGTATGTCGTCTGCGTAACACTCATATTTAACATTCTACTTAATGTGGTGACTTAATTTTATGCAACCATCTTACGTATTATATGAAAACAAATTTCAGAAATTGAGGAGAATTGGGAATGGATGAAGCAGGATACAGAACATTTTATTGAAGCCGTGGAGAGCTACCCAGAAATGTGGAACGTGCATAACCGAGACTTTAAGGATAGAGTGAAGAAGATGAGCGCATTGAATGAAATCTCGTCGATATTCGACACATCTGTGAAAGAAGTACATAGAACGTAGCATAACTTGAAGACACAACCCTTTTGCCACCTGCATCCACTCGCTTGTTGTTTTAGGAGTCTAGAAAAAGATGATGTGTAATTATTACATGTTCTATTTAATTAGCCTGTCACTTTCCATTTTATGAGCATTAGAAAAAAAAAACATTTTTATAAGCATATCATTCCGTAAAATGCAGTTTATTTCAATAAAAATTTAATTTAATTGTTGTGTTTTCACATACCTTCAAATAATTTTCCCTTTTCAAGACGTTAAAAATGGCTCTATATACACCGCGTACGATCAAAGAAATCGTGCTGACGGGAATGTGAAACAAGTACATTACGGACTTGTATGAGTCTCCTACAAAGAAAAGATTTCAAAATTCAAACTTTTTTTGGTTGGATGTTTCACATAAATAAATGAAATGCCTATTTTATTCGTAGCTCACTGGTAGCTATAAATCATAGAGTGACTAGCAAACGTTCTTTTGCTGAAATAGCAGTACGGAAGTTTGTGTCTCGTTTTGATATGACGGGCCATCAACAAGTACTCCAGATCATTTGAGGACATTCTGCAAAAGTTTTCAAAAGTATCCATGCTCTCGATACTAAGTTCTTGCAAAAGGTTATTACAGGCATCATTTTGCGATCTTCTCATTATCTACTCTCTAACCTAAATACTTCTCTTTTTCTTTTTCAGGTTTTGCATTACAATTACAAGAGCTGCAGCATATCTCACCCGCCTACTTGTCATTTTACACTTCGGCTGACACTCGTAGTTGTACTGAAAACATATGTAAACTGTATCAGCAAGTTGTTGACGCAAGTTTCTTGCGGAAGAATCTTGCTTAATTCTTGCGCTGCTGTGTAAACACAGCTGCAAGCGGCTAGCAATAACTTGCAGTAATAACTTCTGCAAGCGACTTGCTAGTGTAAACCCAGCTTTACGGTGGGCTGAGCTTGTGGGTTTTGAAGTGGCTTCTGGTGCAGTACACCACTACGGCATTTTCTCTCTGCCACTGTTACACATCTGTGCCCCAGGATCAGGTAACAGGATAGGAGTACGAAGGTGTCTACAACACTCCACCAAATTAGTAACAATTTCACACAAATGAGTTAAAAAGGTTTACTTATCTTTCTGACCTGTTGAATGATTAAGTATGCAACACTGCATGTAATATAACACATAAAGGCAATTAATGACTAAGTGCAAATGATCGTAGGTCAACTTCGCAGTACATAGCAAATACAATTAACAACTGTCTGTTCACTACCAAGAGTTCACTAACGACGTTCCCTGTCCAAGTCAGCCCTGGACGATGATCTGTAACCCAGTGGGCGAGAGCTGCTCTTCTGTCTTCTTCCGAGAAGGCCTCTGTCCGTTGTCATCCGGTCATTGGCGGGTTGTACTCGGCCGGCAGTTGGCCAAGGCGAAGTCGATGTCTTCATCCTAACCGCCGACCGTGGCGCTGGTGGATCTCGCGCAAGTGTGAATTTCTTTGGCACTGGCGGCAGCTCGCATCTTTGCGCCTGTGGTGCTTTTGCCCTGGCTGTGCCTTGTTCCGACGACACAGCATTTTATGTTAATATCCAAGTTTATTGGCACGGTCAGTCCATGTGCAGGTCATTCTGTTTCATTTATTGCGTACACTGTTTTAATGTTACAAAAATAAGTAACAAGATTTAAAAAAAATTTCACACACTTTCTATTGTGATATAATACGGCTTGTTGTTGTTGTGGGCCCGCATCTCGTGGTCGTGCGGTAGCGTTCTCGCTTCCCACGCCCGGGTTACCGGGTTCGATTCCCGGCGGGGTCAGCGATTTTCTCTGCCTCGTGATGGCTGGGTGTTGTGTGCTGTCCTTAGGTTAGTTAGGTTTAAGTAGTTCTAAGTTCTCGGGGACTTATGACCAAAGCAGTTGAGTCCCATAGTGCTCAGAGCCATTTGAACCATTTTGTTGTTGTGGTCTTCAGTCCTGAGACTGGTCTGATGCAGCTCTCCATGCCACTCTATCCTGTGCAAGCTTCTTCATCTCCCAGTAGGTACTGCAGCATACATCCTTCTGAATCTGTTTAGTGTATTCATCTCTTGATCTCCCTCTACGATTTTTACCCTCCACGCTGCCCTACAATCCTAAATTTGTGATCCCTTGATGCCTCAGAACATGTCCTACCAACCGATCCCTTCTTCTAGTCAAGTTGTGCCACAAACTCCTCTTCTCCCCGATCCTATTCAGTACCTCCTCATTAGTTATGTGATCTACCCATCTAGTCTTTAGCATTCTTCTGTAGCACCACATTTCGAAAGCTTCTATTCTCTTCTTGTCCAAACCATTTATCGTCCATGTTTCACTTCCATACATGGCTACACTCCATACAAATAATTTCAGAATCGACTTCCTGACACTTAAATCAATACTCGATGTTAACAAATTTCTCTTCTTCAGAAACGCTTTCCTTGTCATTGCCAGTCTACATTTTCTATCCTCTCTACTTCGACCATAATCAGTTACTTTGCTCCCCAAATACCAAAACTCCTTTACTACTCTAAGTGTCTCATTTCCTAATCTAATTCCCTCAGCATCACCCGACTTAATTCGACTACATTCCATTATCCTCGTTTTGCTTTTGTTGATGTTCATCTTATACCCTCCTTTCAAGACACTGTCCATTCCGTTCAACTGCTCTTCCAAATCCTTTGCTGTCTCTGACAGAATTACAATGTCATCGGCGAACCTCAAAGTTGTCATTTCTTCTCCATGGACTTTAATACCTACTCCGAATTTTTCTTTTGTTTCCTTTACTGCTTGCTCAATATACAGATTCAACAACATCGGGGAGAGGCTACAACCCTGTCTCACTCCCTTCCCAACCACTGCTTCGCTTTCATGCCCCTCGACTCTTATAACTGCCATCTGGTTTCTGTACAAATTGTAAATAGCCTTTCGCTCCCTGTATTTCACCCCTGCCACCTTCAGAATTTGATAATATGGGTAGCCGAGACTAACAGACTGCAGTGACAAAAGTCGTGGGGTATCTCCTAATGTTGTGTCGGACTTCTATTTTCCCAGCGTAGTGCAGCAACTTGATGGGGCATGGACTCAAGCCGTTGGAAGTCCACGCAGAAATTTGAGCCAGGCTGCGTCTATAGCCGCCCATAATCGCGCAAGTGCTGACGGTGCAGAAGTTTGGGCACGAACTGGCCTTTCGATAATGTCCCATAAATGTTCGATGGCATTCATGTCCGGCGATCAGGTTGTTCAGAATGTTCTTCAAGCCAATCGCAAACAATTGTGGCTCGATGACATGATGCATTCATAAAAATTTGTTTGGAAAACTGAAGCTCATGAACGGCTCTAAATGATTTCCAAGTAGCCGAACATAACCCTTTTCGATTAATGATCGGTTCAGTTGAAGGAGAGAACTCAGTAAATTGCATGTAAACACATTATGGAGCCACCACCAACTTGCACACTGCCTTGTAGACAATTTCAGTTCATGGCTTGGTTGGGTCTGTGACACACTCGAACCCTGCCATCAGATGTTGCCAACTAAAAAATGGTTCAAATGGCTCTGAGCACTATGGGACTCAACTGCTGAGGTTATTAGTCCCCTAGAACTTAGAACTAGTTAAACCTAACTAACCTAAGGACATCACAAACATCCATGCCCGAGCCAGGATTCGAACCTGCGACCGTAGCGGTCTTGCGGTTCCAGACTGCAGCGCCTTTAACCGCACGGCCACTTCGGCCGGCTGCCAACTAAAATCGTATTCATCTGACCGGGTGACGATTTTCGTCGTCTATGGCCCAACCGATATGGTAACGGGCCCAGGGAAGGTTTTGCAGGCATTATAGTGTTGTTAGCAGGGGCACTTGCGGTGGTCGTCTGCTGTCATAGCCCATTAACGCCAAATTTCGCCACACTGTCCTAACGGATACGTCCGTCGTACGGCCTACGTTGATTTCTGCTTTTGTTTCACACATGTCTGTTAGCACTGGCAACTTCACGCAAACTCTGCTGCTCTCGATCGTTAAGTGAAGACCGTCGGCCACTGCGTTGCCCGTGGTGAGAGCTGCTGCCTGAAATTTGGTACTCTCGCCACACTCTTGACGCTGTGGATCTAGGAATATTGAATTCCCGACCGATTTCCGAAATGGAATGTCTCGTGGATCTAGCTCTAACCACCATTCCGCGTTCAGAGTCTGTTAATTCCCGTCGTGCGGCCGTAATCAAGTTGGAAACCTATTCACGTGGATCACCTGAGCACAAACGACAGCTCCATCAATGCACTCCCCTTTTATACAGGGTGTTTATAAATGAATATCGGGGTTTTAACGCTTTATAATATTTATTACATTAAACTTACAGTTATAAATGATATGTCAAATGAAAGAGGAACTCAAACAGTTGTGTTTGGCACCAGTGCGCATTCGCAGCTCTCAATGTCTCCGCCGCAATGCGCTAGACAGCGGTAGTAGCGAAGATGGCGACTAGTGAACAGAAAGCTTTTTGTGTTTTGCAGTTTACAAAGACCGAATCTGTAGTTACTGTGCAAAGCACGTTCCGGCTGAAGTTCGGTTGTCATCCTCCAAGTAATAATAACATTTGGAGACGGTATCATCAATTTGAAGATACCGGCTGCCTTTGTAAATGGAAGAGCACAGGACGACTAAGAGTTAGTGAAGAGACTGTTGAGCAAGTGAGAGTGTCGTTCACTCGTAACCCAAAGAAATCAGTCTCGAAGGCTAGTTGTGAATTACAATTTTCCGTGTCAACTGTTTGGAAAGTTTTAAGAAAACGTGTACAACTACGTACTTACCGTTTACAGTTATCACAGGCTCTAAACCCGGCAGACCATGGATTACGTGCCAACTTCGCAAATGAAATGTTGTTTCATGACGATGAAGATTTTCTGGATCATGTTGTCTTCAGTGATGAATCGACCTTTCACCTTAGTGGACATGTTAACACAATGTGCACATCTGGGGCTCAGAAAATCCTCACGAGGTGGTACAAATGCAACGAGATTCCCCAAAAGTTTATTGTGCCGTATCCCGGCAGAAAGTTTATGGGCCTTTCTTTTTTTTGGTGAACCTACTCCAATTGGCACTTCTTTCCTTGATACACTACAGCAATTGCTATTCCCTCAGTTGGAAGAAGATAAGCCAGAAAACTTCATTTTCCAGCCACCTCACTGGCATATTGAAGTATGCAATTGGTTGAGCTTCACTGTACCTAAGCACTGGATAGGCTGCAAGGGGCCCAATGACAAGACTTGCTTTGCGTGGCCTCCACGTTCACCCGACCTAACGCCATGCGATTTTTTCCTTTGGGGCTTCATCAAGGATCGTGTGTACTTGCCTCCGCTACCAGCAGACCGCCCTTAATTAAGAAACCGGATTGCAGCTGCTGTTGCTACAATCACTGAAAACACACTTATCTACGTTTAGGAAGAACTCGGCTATAGACATGATGTGTGCCTTGTGACAAATGGTGCGCACATTGAACATTTATAAGACTCTTGGTAAAACTGCTTGAGTTGCTCTTTCATTTGACGTATCATTTATAACTGTAAGTTTAATATAATAAATATTGTAAAGCGTTAAAACCCCGATATTCGTTTATAAACACTCTGTACTTTGAAACTTCCTGGCAGATTAAAACTGTGTGCAGGACTGAGACTCGAGCTCAAGACCTTTGCCTTTCGCGGACAAGTGCTCTACCAACTGAGCTACCCAAGCACGACTCACGCCCCATCCTCTTTACCTCTGCCAGTACCTCGTCTCCTACATTTCAAACTTTACAGAAGCTCTCCTGCGAACCTTGCAGAACTAGCACTCCTGAAAGAAAGGATACTGCGGAGACATGGCTTAGCCACAGCCTTGGGGAGGTACTGGCAGAAGTAAAGCTGTGAGGATGGGGCGTGAGTCGTGCTTGGGTAGCTCAATTCGTAGAGCACTTGCCCACGAAAGGCAAAGGTCCCGAGTTCGAGTCTCGGTCTCGCACAAAGTTTTAATCTGCCAGGAAGTTTCATATCAGCGCACACTCCGCTGCAGAGTGAAAATATCACCCTGTACTTTGTGTACGCGATACTACCGCCATCTTTATATGTGCATATAACTATCTCTAAACTTTTATTACCTCAGTGTATGTTGTTGTACGGAAGAACTGAATACATTTACTAGAAGTACCACCAATTTTATAAATTAGAAGCTGCTGAAGTAAAGGGGAAAAGTGCTTTTGCACCGAATATCAGTGGTCAAACCAAGCGAGGTGGCGCACTGGACTCGCATTTGGGAGGACGACGGTTCCAAATCGCGTCTGGGCATCCAGATTTAGGTTTTCCATGATTTCCCTAAATCGCTGCAGGCAAATGCCGGGATGATTCCTTTAAAAGGGCACGGCCGATTTTCTTCCCATCCCTTACGAAATCCGAGCTTGAGCTCCTCTCGAATGGCCTCGATTGGACGTTATACTCAGTCTTCCTTTAACAGTGGTCAACAGCTCTTAAAACAGCATTGGGTCCATAAGGAAAAACGACACAGAAGAAATAATGGAAAACGGATGAACATAGAAATCAAGCATTATAATGAGGGCGAGCGAAAGAGAGTTTACCTAGTAGTGGTAAGCGGCAGTGGGACATCGTTTACGTTAGCGGCGGCGCAGAGGGAACTGTGGTCCAGAGGGCGGAAATTTCGAATTACCATCGTAATTCCGATGTATCTGATCGTTTCAGCGAACGATAACAAAGACTGTAGATTGTTTTGCCCGAAAAAGCTCTTAGCCTTTCGTTGAATGTCTGAGGCATTTCGTGATGACTGGGTGTTGTGTGATGTCCTTAGGTTAGTTAGGTTTAAGTAGTTCTAAGTTCTAGGGGACTGATGACCATAGATGTTAAGTCCCATAGTCCTCAGAGCCATTTGAACCATTTTTTTCTGAGGCCTTTGGCTCTCAGGTAAACTATTGCATCATGGCGCCTAGGCAGTGTGTTCATGCGGCCTATAGGCTGAATGTAGTAACTGCAAAAGATGCACTTTCCTTACAAGATTAAACCAGGAAACTGGGCCTGACCGTAGCTTTGAATGGCGTTTGGCCGCGCGGAGTATCCACGCGGTATGAGGCGTCTTGTCATGGTCCGCGCGGCTCTCGAGGTTCGAGTCCTCCCTCCAGCAAGTGTGTGTGTGTGTGTGTGTGTGTGTGTGTGTGTGTGTGTGTTGACCATAGCGTAAGTTAGTTTAAGTTAGATTACTAGTTTACAAACTTTGAATGGTGTTTGGAGGTGCTCTGTTCTACAACTAACCTTTGTGAAGACTGCTGAGACCCGTTAGGTTGTCAGAAGCAGACGTCTTCTAACTGCTGAAACTGACCCTCTGCTGTGTGCATGCACAAGGCACCGTTTAATTTTCAACAAGGACTTACTTCTAATGGAAAATGTCATCTTGGTGAAAATCACTTTCTTCGTAATGAAACGGGATAACGGTCTGAAAAAATTATTGGGAAAAATACTTCTGTACAAGTGGTTGCCAAGTTCCCAACTTATGTAGTATTATTACTCCTGAGTGCAGTCAGTCGGTCCCCACATCCGTCCCTACCCTGCCCTCTCCCACAATCATCAACATAAGCACCGAACCAAACTTTAGAATGAAAAAGAACTTTATTTGAACACTTTCATTTCTAAAATGGCTAAATGTGAATGATCTGTAACTTTTATTGGAGTTTTATTAAACCACAAACTAATTAATCAATGAGAGTATTGGCACTGCTAATTTCTAAAGACCTTTTCTTATTGAATGAAGAAACACTTCTCTGTGCTACCTACAATTCCTACTGATTTTTGTTTATTTCGAACTAGTTTTCGGCTCATTAGGCCGTCTACAGGAAACAGCTGATTAGCGTCTGGAAGGACACTACTTCTTATGCAACCAAACATTATAAGCGAAGATACCGTCCACCTGCATAGAGCACTGTACATCAAACTTTCTTCTTAACACTGAAATTACACTTTAATCAATGGACAATACTAAGCACTGTAAACAGTTAAACTAAACAGTATTAGAGGTTAAATGGTTATAGCGCTAAAATCTGTGAGGGCATTGGCTGAGAAAATGATAAACTGAGCACTCTTCATTTATGTTGTGCAACAAATATGCTTTTTACCATTGCAAAATAAAGAATTTAACATTTTCGCAGCCAGTGTCAAGACCTCACAAGTTTTATTATTATGACCATTTAACCTTATAACCATTTAACCTCAATTATTGTGCAGTATAATTATTTACTGTGCTTAACATTGACCACAGCGTGAAGTATAACTTCAATATTAAGAAACAAGTATAATGGATAACTCTCTATACAAGTGGATTGCATCTTTGCTTATAATGTTTCGTTACGTTATGTTTCAGGCCCTAGTCAGTTGATTCCTGAAGATGGACCAATGAGACAAAAATTAGTTTCAAATAAACAAAAGTCAGTGGGACAAAAAGAGTGTACTTGTTATTTAACATTAAATGTTGAATTGTCCTATCAAGAAGTAACGGAATATTCCATTAATAATATAATGAGAATAAATGTGTGGGTCTTACAGCAATGTAGCGTTGTTACACAGTTACCGTTGCGTCGTGGCTGTCAATTAGTTCATTTACTACTGGGAAGAGAATAATGAAATTTCCATGAGATATTTAAGCATATATGTTATTTTTGTCTTAATTTTACTCTCACAGTTGCATGGTACAAAGTCCAATGTATGTGTGTTGTGGGTGGACTACACGAGAGAAACTTTCATACAATCGTTTCACATGCCATAATCTCCACAACATCGTGTCCCATGTTAACACTGGTATTTGAACAAAGTTAATACAATTATTAGTAACTAATGGACTCGGCAGTACGGTGTTAGGACATTGTGATGATAGTAATGATCTTTTAAAAATAATTTAGTTTCACAACAGAAACACAATAAATTGAACCCTTTTGTTTTTACCTCTAAGAAAATTTCGTTTTACCCCAGGTAAAGCTCAATTGTTTACCCCTTTAGTAGATGAATATGTGACGAAACGAAAAAAATATGACGGAATGCCGTTTGTTTATTCTTGTCTCAATTTATACTGATGTTCATCCATGTCGCCATGTACCTTCACGCACAGCCAAATAGCGACAGATGTATCGCGACGTACGGTACTTTCCACTTGTCGCAGCTTCTTTTTGTCTGTCTGTGACGTCACCAGAAATCCGCCGCCACCGCCGCCGCTCCTCCCCCCCCCCTTCCCCTCTAACTCTGATTCGTATATTACGAGAAAGTTGAGAAGGCTTTTAAGGGCTTAGCGGTGACCCTTTTTGTCCTGTGGCTGACAGCTGCCCCTGTTCTCCACTCAGCTGTCCCTTCTGCCCTTTTCTAGAGTGCCTCTAATAACTCTCGCGTCACAGCTCTGTGTAGCCGAAGCAAGAAAATAACAAGGAAGGTTTGAGTAATGCGACACCAACTAAAGCAGGAAAAAAATACTGAGGTAATTCACTTTTTCTTTTCCGCAAACAGTCACCTGTGCAACTGTAAAACAGAACGTTATTTCGCACTACTCGCCTTTCATGTCCTTACTAAAACTTGCTGATTCCAGTAGCTACTCCCTGCTCTATTAAGTATTCGATTCCAGTTTGCGCAGTGGCATTATAAATAATTCAGACGCACTGCGCACGTGTACAGTGTTCAGTAGCGAAATGTCAATATTGCATACAACTCATGCAAAGTTGTGTTAATGCTCCAGCGAGTTGTTTCGTCTGCAAAATATGTCAATGAGACAGAGCAGGGAACTAGTTTAATTTTGCTGCATACGTATCTACATAGAACACCCTACGACGAAGCAGAATCCAAGCCGATCTCAGGGGAATGCGACTTTTTGAATGCAAAACACACAAACTAAAATGTGTTGCGAACCAGACTGACCTGTCGACAATTACACTAGATGCAGTGGCGGCTCGTAGGTATGTGTGCATTCTGGGTGTTCACAAATTTTTAAATTCAGATAAATAGGAGAGTCCGAAATTAAGAGTGTGTAATGTCCCCACAGAAAATACCCTCTACCACGCACCAATTAATCATTGTCAATCAAACCATCCACATTCATTCACTTTGGAAAAGTATCTGATCTGATTTTCTCGTAACATATGCGGCGACAGCTCGACGACGCCAAAATATTTTCTAGTGCGTTTATTCTTTGAAATAACAGAGATGCATATATGCATTCTCCATGGTTGTTAGAGAGGGGTAACTAGGACAGCTTCTGGAGTATCGATTGAGGGATTGACGTGTTTCTGAGAGATACATATTCTGATTTTCTTCTCGCTAAATCGAGCCAAATAACATTTGTGCCGCTAGCGGTTTGTTTGAATAGAAAGAGACTGTAAACGGAAAAAAATTAAGACGTGGAATCACCGGAGATCCGGACATGTAATGGAGATGGATTTAATACACAATTTCCTTCATAAATAAGGTTTGTGACTTTTTTTGTTCCGGAGTGAATGAACGAATGAGTATTTCCTGAATCATTTGATGATGACGTTGGCCCTGTAATTAGTGGGGAAGTTTCAGCTGTGTCGAAGAGAGCCTGCAATCACTGAGTCTGTGTTAAATCGTCCAAAAAGGCTTCGTACACATCTGGAATTCGCAATCTTTCGTAAAAGGAACAAATTGTCCACACGATTGATTCTCCCGACTGAATGCAGTGTTTTACAGTGTTAAAAGTGTCTGCTGTATAACAGTTATGCTTATCAGCATACGAGTATTTATGCAACTTTAGCCGCTGTCAATAATAATAATAATAATAATAATAAAGCGAATAACTTGTCTGAAAAAAATGAAGACTTGTTTTTGTGAAATTTCGTTGTTTTGTACATAATTAAGTACATTTTAAGCCGAGAATGAGATAGCGTGTAAGCTTTCGCTACTCTCCGTTTCGCATTTTTGTGTAAGTGGGAGTTTCGTACTCTTTAATTTTTTTTGTACAAATGTACAAGATCCCTAATTCATGTATTAGATAACGAATTATCTTCTGGGCTGAAAATTGGCATTCTTACGTTGCACCTACACAACAACTAACGCTTGTTAACACTTCTTTGTTAAATGTTCGCTTGTAGTCGTGCTTATTTGATTTCGTCACTTTCCCAGACAACGAGTCTGGTCTGGAATGCTCTAGTTTCGTTGCAGCTAACTTTTCCTGGCAATTTTCTTTTCTGTTAGCACTTAATGCAGGTTCAACAGACATGTTGACAATCCACTGCACAGTAGACAAGCAGTTCCAAACACAAACTGCCGTTTGCGGAAATTATTAAACTCAAGTAGTGCTATTTACCAACAAGATCACTTGACTAGAATGCAAATGAGGCGCTAAGAGCCATTAGGGCCAAAGCACTCCGTCTTCGATGCCCCATATTTAAGTGAATATCAGAAGAACCAGCATCTCGTGAATGTTCAGATACACGTCCAATGTGGGCCTACAGTGCAAGTAAATATGATCCACCATAATATCAGCACATGTCAAAAGCACGAATAAACGTTGCAATCTCACAATCGACTGTGATGTGCTTTATGGTTATCAGCGCCTCAAATGGATTACTGTAAGATAAAATCCAAAACTTAATGTACTATACATCACTCAGAATCCCAGAAAACAGGTTTCTCTATCAGTATAACTATAACATGTACTGATATCCGATCTAGTTTTATAATACAGGGTGTTACAAAAAGGTACGGCCAAACTTTCAGGAAACATTCCTCACACACAAAGAAAGAAAACATGTTATGTGGACATGTGTCCGGAAACGACTACTTTCCATGTTAGAGCTCATTTTATTACTTCTCTTCAAATCACAATAATCATTGAATGGAAACATACAGCAACAGAACGTACCAGCGTGACTTCAAACACTTAGTTACAGGAAATGTTCAAAATGTCCTCCGTTAGCGAGGATACATGCATCCACCCTCCGTCGCATGGAATCCCTGATGCGCTGATGCAGCCCTGGAGAATGGCGTATTGTATCACAGCCGTCCACAATACGAGCACGAAGAGTCTCTACATTTGGTACCGGGGTTGCGTAGACAAGAGTTTTCAAATGCCCCCATAAATGAAAGTCAAGAGGGTTGAGGTCAGGAGAGCGTGGAGGCCATGGAATTGGTCCGCCTCTACCAATCCATCGGTCACCGAATTTGTTGTTGAGAAGCGTACGAACACTTCGACTGAAATGTGCAGAAGCTCCATCGTACATGAACCACATGTTGTGTCGTACTTGTAAAGGCACATGTTCTAGCGGCACAGGTAGAGTATCCCGTATGAAATCATGATAACGTGCTCCATTGAGCGTAGGTGGAAGAACATGGGGCCCAATCAAGATGTCCTTGATGTTAGTACTGTAGAGCAACGAGCCGCATGTCAACACAAGCACCGAAGTCAACATTACCTTTTTTTTCAATTGGGCCAACTGGCGGTGAATCGAGGAAGTACAGTACATACTGACGAAACTAAAATGAGCTCTAACATGGAAATTAAGCGTTTCCGGACACGTGTCCATATAACATCTTTTCTTTATTTGTGTGTGAGGAATGTTTCCTGAAAGTTTGGCTGTGCCTTTTTGTAACACCCCGTACAGTGAGTGAATTCGCATATCTATGCAGTGTGCTACCGCCAAGCGGGATTTATGCCAAACGATTGTGGATGAAAGTGTGCTGCACTGTGCTACCACCTGGTGGCATTGAGGTAAACTTGTAGTTGAGCTTTAAGAGTAGCAGTGCACGCCGCGAACTGTGCACATTGTTTTTATCAAATCCGTATGCATTTGGTCCGTAAGGCAATTACGTCACGCCAGTTGCTCATGAGCAGAAGCTCCTTAAAAAGTGCACAAGTGAAGGTGTGCTCGCGACCCTGACGCCAAGTTTCATGGTGTCCAGAGGAGCAAAATGTAGCACAGCGCGGTAGATTTAGAGCTGTATATTTCAGATTACCACATCTACATTACGTTTAACAGTATTCAAAGAAAAATAAGCAATAAATCGGCAAAGTTCGGGTGTTCACATGCTCTTATGCTTTTACGCAGCAGCTGCCACTGGCTAGATGTAATTTTTACTAACTGTGCAACACAATAGAGCACGAAATTGCAGCTTAACTCATAGAAATATAGACCTAAAGCAGCACTCACACGCTCAGTATTACTGACACAATTACGTTGCATTGATTATTGCACGAGAGTGGGAGTCCCAGCACAGTATCATTGAGCAATATTTATGCCGTAGCGTGTCAGGTGGAAGAACTCTGCCTTCATAGCGAAAATGTCAGCGCTGGACGACGTATTGTAATTGAGTTGCTTCTCTTGCAGAACACGAGCAGAAGTTATACAGAACAGGTGAAACAATTTTGAGAAGCTTTCTGTGAATATTTCAGTGAACCAGGGCTCTTTCGTGACAACACAGATTCGTAAACCACGACAACAACTAATTACAAATTAAACATGTGATCACTGTAACTGACCGTGTACATGTGCCGTTTTCTATGCACTGTGTGATTGAAAAAGAAAGAAATGAGTTCAATTCTTTATTACCGACAAACTACAGAAGATAGAAACACATTGCACGTGCCAATGGATAGAGGAATGTTCAAAGCTTTGTAACAGCTGCACTGTTGTTTGTTTGTAGCAACATGGTGACTACGCCACAAGAGAAATCACTTTGTGTGTTGGAATTTGTACGAAGTCAGTACATTGTTCAAATGGATTCTTCATTCTGCAGTTGATTCAGCAAGCCTCTGTACAAGCAGATTTATGACCAACTTAGAACATTCTTGAAAGCTGGTTGCTAGTAGTGGGACAACCTATGTCTCATCCCACATTGCATTGTTGTTAAATTTATTCAAGATGACGGATCCAAGACGGCGGTGATAGATGTGGCAATGTCGCAATGACATCATGGCGAGAAGTTCAAATTTTAGTGGTTGGTTGGTTTGTGGGAGTAAAGGGACCAGACTGCTACGGTCATCGGTCCCTCAAATTTTAGTAGGAAAATCGGTCAATTGGGCTACCTCCACTAGCCTAACCCCCCACCTTCATTTGGTGGGGAAAAAAGGGCACTTGGGCTACCTACACTAACCTAAGAAAATGGCGTGAAAATAGGTCACCTCCAATAACCAGTTATTCGACAGCCACTTTTTCCTTGGAACTTATGGGAAAAGAACTCAGCCTGTGCTGGACTGCTGGATGGGAGGGATGTAAGTCTTTATTTTGCATGCAGTGTTTATTTAAACAATTTGAGTTGTCACAGGCAGTTGCTCCATCCAGTGTGTTCACCAGAGTCCAACTGACCTAGTACAGAGTACTGCCACCAGAGGGCAGTGTCATCCCATGGCAGTCTGAGGAAAAATGGCGGGAAAAGGCCTCAGTGTGCGTCCAGCTGCTGGAGAGAGGAAGGTGTGTACTGTATCTATTTTGGAATAATTTATTTACAGACAGATCTCACGTAGCTTATTTATTACACTGATACAAAACACTCGTCCTGATGTGCTTGGGGTCACAGTAAAAAGCCTACAGACCTACAAACTACTCGTAAATCACCGAAATAATATAGTACACTGATTTACAGACACAGAAACACCTCAAATTGTCAAAATAATGCATGTAAAACGCTCTGCAAACACGCTCGATAATTGTAAACTGTCGAAATAATGCACTGCGCAGCCTACAGACATGTTCACAAAATAATGCAACAGACACGAAAACTACACGTAAATTTCCCAAATAATTCATATATAAGGCCCTGCAAACATTCTCACTAATTATAAACTGTCGAAATAATCCATTGCACAGCCCACAGACACGTTCACAAAATAATGCAACAGACACGTTGATCACACTTAAAATTGGGGAAATAATGCATATATAACGCCCTGCAAACACTCTCACAATGCAGAAACAGCCGAAAAAATGTATGCACAAACGCTCATAGCAGGTACATAGATTGGAACTTAAATAGTGGCAACACTGCTGTGGAGACACTATGCCATGGAATTTACTATTGTCGCTGATAGCACACGTAGTTGACATACCTAACTTACCTCCATGCAAATGGACTCGCCTGTCCCACATCACCAACGTGCGCACAATCGAGGGAAACATAGTCACTTGCGAGCAAGTAGTCTAACGTAATGGTGTCACTATGGTTTCAAAACAGGAACAACGGAGTTGGATCAAGATTGAATGTGCCAGAGGTCATACAGTGCAACAGGATCATCAAGGCCTTGAAGAAGCGTGTGGGGAAGCGGCATTGCCATACAGAACAGTGGCTGGTTGGTTGGTTGGTTGGTTTGGGGAAGGAGGCCAGACAGCGAGGTCATCGGTCTCATCGGATTAGGGAAGGACGGGGAAGGAAGTCGGCCGTGCCCTTTGAAAGGAACCATCCCGGCATTTGCCTGGAGCGATTTAGGGAAATCACGGAAAACCTAAATCAGGATGGCCGGACGCGGGATTGAACCGTCGTCCTCCCGAATGCGAGTCCAGTGTCCAACCACTGCGCCACCTCGCTCGGTCAGAACAGTGGCACTTTGGGTAAAAGCCTTCTACAAAGGTCAGCAAACTGTGGCAGACATGCATTGGGCAGGTCATCCTAGCATCTATGAAGAAGAAATGCATGCGATTCGTGAACTCGCCCACGAGACCAGATTAATGCATATGACTGTGCTTTGCATCCTGAAGGAATGCCTGGGCATGCGAAAAATTGCATCACGATGGGTTCAGCATGGCTTGACGGATGGGTTACGATGCTGCTCAGAAGCACTTGGAGCGATATAAGGAGAGGCTTAATATTGGATGAGACATGGGCCATGTTGTACGAGCCAAAACTGAAACCCCAATCCAACGAATGGCGTCAATATGGGTCGCTGCAAAAGTCGAAAATGCATCAGAGCCCCAGTATCGTGAAAGTTATGGTGATTCTTGTGTACGGCTGTGATGGTATTACCCTAACACATTGCATTCCTCCACAGCAGACCGTCAATGCACAGTATTACTGTTCGTTTTTGGAGCATCACCTGCGACCAGCTTTGTGAAAGAAGCGGCGACACTTTCTGCACAACCCACCTATCATTTTGCACGACAATGCGTGGGTGCATGTAGCGCAAGCTGTGGCTGCTCTGTTTGGTCGATGGGACTGGGAAGTACTGTACCATCCACCATTCTCCCCGGACTTAAGTCCTTGTGAATTCGATTAAATTCCGAACATGAAGGAACCACTTCGTGGCATTCACTTCAGAACTCTTCCAGAGATTCAACAGGCAGTAGACCGCTCCAGTTCCACTAACAGAACAGGCTCTGCTAATGGTATACTATGCCTTCCACATCACTGGCAACGGGTTCTACACAACACTGCTGACTACTTTGAAACACAGTAACAGGTCCAAACATGTAACTCTTTTGTATCAGTTGTAAAGAAATAGTTGCCACTATTTAAGTTCCAACCTTTGTAAAAAATGCTTTTGAACCATTATCAGCCACGATGTATCAACAAACTGTTCCTACACAGGCCCCAAGGCAACCACACAAGGCCAGCACAACAATGTCAGTTCAGCCTGTGAGATGGCCTCCAGCCACACACATATTTCCCTAATCACCGTTGCTGGCACAATGACGCACAGCCTTTGCAGCTGCAGTCCAATGAAGACCTAATTACCGAGTGACTCACCATCGCAAGTGCAGCTAAAAGGTTCTCAATGTTATACTGACAACACATGTCTATGTAAATAAGAGAAAAGTCTCATTTTGGATGCGTTATAGAAATGTTCTGCAATAGTCCAGAAATACACCAAATACATTGTTCCTGATGCTCCTAATGGCAGAGCCCATCCATCGCATATCAGCTCCTCACAGAAATCATAAAGTGTTGCAGAAATAGTTAACGATCGCTATGGCTGCTGTTGTAGGAGCTTTCGTGATGTCTTAGCTTCTCTGGATGGAAATTCTTGCTCTAAGAGGAGCTGCTTACGAAAATAGCTCAGAATAACACCGAATGCATTCTTCCTGATGGTGCTAACGAGACATCGTATACTACCCTTCCTGGAAATCGTGACGTTCTGCTTTCAACAAACATCTCTGAAATGGTAAATGTCCTCACTGCTATGTAGAGGCTCCTACATCCCAGAACAAAGGATGTCTTGTGAATGAATGGACCATTCTGATTGGCTCTTACTGAATTTACTTGCCAAACTGCAGCTGCTGCGGAAGTACTGTCCAACATTCTTTTCTGCAGATGAAATTTTCAGCAGCAAAACTATTTTGTACAGATCCCATATTGCACTGACAGTTACTCCCTACAAAAGTGGGCTACATATAGCCAAATATGGAGAAGACAGTTGCTCAATTACACTGCTCTTCCACTGAGGACGGAAGCTTGAATAATACAGTGTCAAACTGATCTCCACGTACCATATCGATGTAGTAAACATAAAATTTGTATTCTGCAGCATACAAAATCACCCCTTCTGCATCATGCATATACCTATTGACACTCATACATATACCACGACGACAGACAGCATAAGCACATGCACTGTGTATACTCCTCGCAGTGGTAGATATTTCCTGTGAGGTCAGGCAGTAACCCACCAAAGCTGACATTCACAAGTCATCCACTCCCACACACACACACACACACACACACACACACTGACCCAACGCATGACCATAGTGGATGGGAGTCACTCTTTGAACTGTAGTGCAAAGGTGTTATTGTTTATGACCCCAACCTGCTTGCTTGCTTGCTTGCTTTCTACACCCATCTCCATACTCTAGGACTACCAGAACATACATAATTTCACATGATTTTCCAGAATATCATACCATTTTCGAGATACTTCTCGAAATCAATCACATACCAATATAGCTTGCATAGCAGTATCGCTTGTGCAGTATAATTCTGAAGATATAGACTGGAAATTATTTCCCTACAAACCCGAAACTTTAGCGAAGTGAAGGATGCTGTAAACCACTGAGTAACTCGAAACTTTTCTCGTCTGTGAAGACCTTTACGTGAAAACTGGAAAAAATTGAGGAAACTGATATCTCCACTTGCGAATATCGATGTCGGTGTGATATAAGAGATTCCTAATCTTCTTTATAATTTACAAAGTCAACTAAGGTGTTTCTAATGTCTAGAGAACCAGCAAACGTGTCTTCCACCCGTCTTTCACCTGCTACATGCACACAACACACACCACAATCGATGTTCTCTCAACCAAATAAAGATGGGAAACGTGCAGAAACAGTCAACTGGACTATTTACATGGGATACAATAATGGTCCAGCGCAAACACATGTCCATATTGAATCTTCTCAAATTTCCACAGGATCACGAAGACTGTCCAACACATACTGAGTATTAGTTCGTTATTCGGCCGTCTAGAGGACGACACGGTTAGGTCAGGTACATTCCTGCATCCCAACACTATCCATCTGGAAATCTCCCGCTGTTAGCCGGAAGCGTGAATCATGCCCGCCACAAACCACCGCCGCCGCGCGCCACGCTCCCCAAGACAGAATCGTCCTAGGAAACTGGCTGCATATGTATTTTATCACTGCACTTACAATTAAATACATTACGATAGCGGTCTTAATTGGACGACATTCGACAATGAGTGAAGTATCGTTAACACACCCTGCTGATGGCTGTGGCTCTGGAAACAGAAATATCTGTACCATTCTTATGACTTGACATACTTTTCCCTTTGCTATCACAGCGTTCCAAGTCAAATCCTTACCTTCCTTACGATGAGACATAGTCATTTTCTTTGCACATGTCGGAACACACACATACACACACGCGCGCGTGCACACACACACATGCACACACACACACACACACACACACACATGCACACATATACTTTATAAGCCTGATGTTCAAGGTGAAACTAACACACATCCCCTATTCCTTAGTATAATACTTCGCCAATAACTGGTTGCTGGTGATACGAAACAATACTGACCAAAAATCAGCGATGGGTGGACAAGCCTCATACGTTTTTCTTGCGAGTGGTACGACAGGGTCTTAGAAAGAGAAGCATAACCGTCTTACGATCCGCCAGATGTTGAGAAAACGATCGCAACAACCATGTTACTGTCTTGGTTGTACAGGTGCTCAAAAGTATGGCTAACGATATAAGTAGTTTTTCCAGATAAATATAGTGACACTGAATGTAGATGGTGATCCCCGGAGTATACATTATCAGAACAGTGCAGTTACACGTCGCCAACGGGTTAAAACTTGTAATTAAATCACAAAATTTAGAAAATGGTTTGGCTAAGCAACATGGTATGAGGCTGGTATTCGCAACTCCTTCATGCTGCCGCTAGATATTTCTCTAGTTTGTTGTTGTGATCTTCAGTTCTGAGACTGGTTTGATGCAGCTCTCCATGCTACTCTATCCTGTGCAAGCTTCATCATCTCCCAGTACCTACTGCAACCTACATTCTTCTGTATCTGTTTGGTGTATTCATCTCTTGGTCTCCCTCTACGATTTTTACCCTCCACGCTGCCCTCCGGCCGGCCGAAGTGGCCGTGCGGTTAAAGGCGCTGCAGTCTGGAACCGCAAGACCGCTACGGTCGCAGGTTCGAATCCTGCCTCGGGCATGGATGTTTGTGATGTCCGTAGGTTAGTTAGGTTTAACTAGTTCTAAGTTCTAGGGGACTAATGACCTCAGCAGTTGAGTCCCATAGTGCTCAGAGCCATTTGAACGCTGCCCTCCAATACCAAATTGGTGATCCCTTGATGCCTCAGAACATGTCCTACCAACCGATCTCTTCTTCTAATCAAGTTGTGCCACAAACTTCTCTTCTCCCCAATCCTATTCAGTACTTCCTCATTAGTTATGTGATCTACCCATCTAATCTTCAGCATTCTTCTGTAGCACCACATTTCGAAAGTTTCTATTCTCTTCTTGTCCAAACTGGTTATCGTCCATGTTTCACTTCCATACATGGCTACACTCCATACAAACACTTTCAGAAACGATTTCCTGACACTTAAATCTATACTCGATGTTAACAAATTTCTCTTCTTCAGAAATGCTTTCCTTGCCATTGCCAGTCTACATTTTATATCCTCTCTACTTCGACCATCATCAGGTATTTTGCTCCCCAAATAGCAAAACTCCTTTACTACTTTAAGTGTCTCATTTCCTAATCTAATTCCCTCAGCATCACCCGACTTAATTCGACTACATTCCATTATCCTCGTTTTGCTTTTGTTGATGTTCATCTTATACCCTCCTTTAAAGACACTGTCCATTCCGTTCAGCTGCTCTTCCAAGTCCTTTGCTGTCTCTGACAGAATTACAATGTCATCGGCGAACCTCAAAGTTTTTATTTCTTCTCCATGGATTATAATAACTACTCCGAATTTTTCTTTTGATTCCTACACTGCTTGCTCAATATACAGAGTGAATACATCGGGGACAGGCTACAACTCTGTCTCACTCCCTTCCCAACCACTGCTTCCCTTTCATGTCCCTCGACTCTTATAACTGCAATCTGGTTTCTGTACAAATTGTAAATAGCCTTTCGCTCCCTGTATTTTACCCCTGCCACCTTCAGAATTTGAAAGAGAGTATTCCAGTCAACATTGTCAAAAGCCTTCTCTAAGTCTACAAATGCTAGATACGTAGGTTTGCCTTTCCTTAATCTAGCTCCTAAGATAGGTCGTAGGGTCAGTATTGCCTCACGTTTTCCGATATTTCTATGGAATCCAAACTGATCTTCCCCGACGTCGGCTTCTACTAGTTTTTCCATTCGTCTGTAAAGAATTCGCGTTAGTATTTTGCAACCGTGACTTATTAAACTGATAGTTCGGTAATTTTCACATCTGTCAACACCTGCTTTCTTTGGGATTGGAATTATTATATTCTTTTGGAAATCTGAGGTTATGTCGCCTGTCTCATACATCTTGCTCACCAGATGGTAGAGTTTTCTCAGGACTGGCTCTCCCAAGGCTGTCAGTAGTTCTAATGGAATGTTGTCTACTCCCGGGGCCTTGTTTCGACTCAAGTCTTTCAGTGCTCTGTCAAACTCTTCACGCAGTATCATATCTCCCATTTCATCTTCATCTACATCCTCTTCCATTTCCATAATATTGTCCTCAAGTACATCGCCCTTGTATAGACCCTCTATATACTCTTTCTACCTTTCTGCTTTCCCTTCTTTGCTTAGAACTGGGTTTCCATCGGAGCTCTTGATATTCATACAAGTTGTTCTCTTTTCTCCAAAGGTCTCTTTAATTTTCCTGTAGGCAGTATGTATCTTACCCCTAGTGAGATAAGCCTCAACATTCTTACATTTGTCCTCTAGTCATCCCTGCTTAGCCATTTTGCACTTCCTGTCGATCTCATTTTTGAGACGTTTGTATTCCTTATTGCCTGCTTCATTTACTGCATTTTTATATTTTCTCCTTTCATCAATTAAATTCAATATTTCTCCTGTTACCCAAGGATTTCTACTAGCCCTCGTCTTTTTACCTACTTGTTCCTCTGCTGCCTTGACTACTTCATCCCTCAAAGCTACCCATTCTTCTTCTACTGTATTTCTTTCCCCCATTCTTGTCAATTGTTCCCTTATGCTCTCCCTGAAACTCTGTACAACCTCTGGTTTAGTCAGTTTATCCAGGTCCCATCTCCTTAAATTACCACATTTTTGTAGTTTCTTCAGTATTTATTGATTATAAAGAATCTGCCTCAATTGCAAATAGAAACCGAATGTTGACCTAGGTTTCGGGGCGGATGTGTGTTCACTTTCTGGTAGAAATGATGTCTCTGACTTGGAATCAAGACTTTACATTCAACCACATTCCTGCGTTGGATCCTATGGAGAAGTCTTTTAATGATTACAGCCACTAGTGAATCATATTTCTGGCACTCTCATATCTCGAAATGAGTCACCTTTCTCGAACCTATCTGCTACAGAAAATTTTTAGATAGTCCCTATGCGTCTTGCAACTGCCCCTCAGACTCTGCACAGCCACCCAGGAGCTTTGCACATGTGATTGTTCCAATTTAAGTCGGAACTGAGCAGAAGTCGAAAAGAGCTATATCTACCACATTCTGCATCCCAGGCTGAACTGAGTTAGTGCAACAGAACCATGTTTCGACCATTCGATTTGAATGCGAACTTGTTATTGTAGCTCCACCAATGGTGAATGATGTGTAAGGTCAGTGCCGAAGGAAACCCACTCCTACAACATGAGGTAGCATAAAAACAGTACAAACAGTTATGGTGCTGTTTCTTATCAGGAAAATTTGAAAGACTCAAAATCATACAGGTACTGCAGTCCAAAGCAGATCTGCATCCCTCAGGGTCCATTCACGTCTATTATCCCAACATTCTATCATCGTTATTCTGTACCATCCATCAAAGAAAAGTTAAGAACTATAAAAACTCTGCTAACTTAATCCGACAACTTGACAAGAATTTTACCACATCTCTCTCTTCCCACATATCGAATACAAATACCATCTACTAGCCGGTATCAAGCGCATGTGGCGATCCTATTAAATATACAGATAATGATCAATTGGAGCACACGCCCAGTTATCGAATTCGCTTGCACAGGCCAGTGTAAAATGTCAGTGCCCATAGTGTAGGAGGATGATCATATTCCACAGACTATACTACAAGTCGCAATAGAGGCCCCCTGCATCATTGTTTGAAACATTGTTTTTTTTGTTTTTTTTGTTTTCTGCTGTAACACGCCTTTACACTGCCATACATGTTGCTTTTTCCGACACTACTTTGAGGCCTTTGTCAGGTTGTAAACTGATATTAACACATTCTGATCCATCGCCTCTCACAGAAAACCAGACGTTGCACAGTGTAAATCATGTTGCTATTGCTGCTACCGTAACACACACTCACACACACACACACACACACACACACACACACAGATACACTCGATGATTTTAAGTAAAAGACAGTCACGTCATACAGAAAATGGAAGAGTTTTGTGGTGTTGTGGACCGTTTCCAAACGACCTCTACATTTAAACTCATCTGTCACAGTGACGGGATTGCTTATGACTCTATGTTCCATTTCGATTGATTCCTCATATTGTAGCCACGTACGTGATCACTGTTTCTCTGCTAGCCGCCCCCAGAGGGTGTTGGCCCTCCACCAAGACTCTTTCTCCATCTCAAACAAGTGATGTGAGTCAGTCATTATGTGGCAATCAACAGCGTACCAGTGGAAGGATGTGATGGAAAAGACACCATTGATGTACTGTAATACACACACCAAAAAAAGTTTTGCATCATCTCAGTTCCGAGCGTTCTCGAATCTTTTACAGATAATTGGAACAGAGATAATCATAAACATCATTTCCACCCTTCTTATTGCTCATGAAAATCTCACATTGCATGTTGTACCACCATTCATCGAGACCTTCAGAGGTGTTGGTCCAGATTGCTGTACACACCGGTACCTCTAATACCCAGTAGCATGAAGATGCATACCTGTATTCGTCATGGCATACTATCCACAAGTTGATCAAAGTACTGTTGGTCAAGATTGCCCCACTCCTCAACGGCGATTCGGCCCAGATCCCTCAGACTGGTTGGTGGGTCATGTCTTCCATAAACAGCCCTTTTCAATCTATCCCAGGCACGTACGATAGGGTTCATGTTTGGAGAACATGCTGGTCACTCTAGTCGAGCAGTGTCGTTATCCTGAAGGAAGTCATTCACAAGATGTACACGTTGGGGGCGCAAATTGTTGTCCATGAAGACGAATGCCTCGCCAATATGATGCCGATACGGTTGCACTGTCGTTCGGAGGATGGCATTCACGTGTCGTACAGCCTTTACGGTGCCTTCCATGACCACCACCAGTGGCGTGCGTAGGCCCCAATTAATGCCACCCCAGAACAGCAGGGAACCTCCACATTGCTGTACTCGCTGGTCAATGTATCTAAGGCATTCAGCCTGACCAGGTTGCCTCCAAACACGTCTCCGACGATTGTCTGGTGGAAGACATATGTAACACCCATCAGTGCAGACAATATGATGCCAATCTTGAGCGGTCCATTCGACATGTTGTTGAGCCCATCTGTACCACGCTGCATGGTGTTGTGGTTGCAAAGACTGACCTCACCATGGACGTCGGGAGTGAAGTAGCGCATCATGCAGCCTATTGTGCACAGTTTGAGCCGTAACTCGACGACCTGTGGCTGCACAAAAACCATTATTCAGTATGGTGGCGTTGCTGTCAGGGTTCCTCCGAGCCATAATCCGTAGGTAGCGGTCATCCACTGCAGTAGTAGCCCTTGGGCGGCCCGAGCGAGGCATGTCATCGACAGTTCCTGTCTCTCTGTATCTCCTCCATGTCCGAACAACATCGCTTTGGTTCACTCTGAGACGCCTAGACACTTTCCTTGTTGAGAGCCCTTCCTGGCACAAAGTAAAAATGCAGCTGTGATCGAACCGGGATATTGAATGTCCAGGCATGGTTGAACTACAGGCAACAGGAGCCATGTACCTTCTTCCTGGTGGAATGAATGGAACTGATTGGCTGTTGGCCCCCCTCCGTCTAATAGGCGCTGCTCAGCAATGGCTGTTTACATCATTGGACGGGTCTAGTGACATCTCTGAACAGTCTGTGATACGAGATCCACAGTCAACATCTGTCTTCAGGAGTTCTAGGAACCGGGGTGACGCAAAACTTTTTTTAATGTGTGTAATAAGCATAACAGTATATAGAGCGAACAATTTCAGCAATATCTAGTAATTTCAACACCAGCCAATGATGTGACAGCATGCTTCCCAATTTCAGTATCATCGCTAAACAGCCCCTCCTCTACTTTGCGAGTATCATTGTGAAGGTAGATGGATGACTGTGCAGTACATCCATTCATTGTTAATATTCGAACATATACATCACCAAAGTATACCACACAGCTGTCTACTTATTTCTAACACCTCGAGCATAGTGTGTAATTTACAATCAGTCTCTATGCGGATGGGAGTCACAGGGCATTCTTGCAGTCTTAGGATAAAGTTGGGGACTGAAAGATCCCCTAGTACTGTCTTGGAACAACCTGCCCTGTAGTACTGTTACTAATTTAATCCGCAGCTGACCAGGAGTAGACCACTATATTCTGCATCTCTTGAATGAAAGGAGCATGCCGGGTTCGCACCCATCCAAGTTTGCAAGATTTCTCCACATGTGCCCATGTTGAGTAGGTCAGCACGCCTTATCAGTGTATAGTAGTAGATTTGAAAGTGTTGAGATGTAATAGCAGATGGTTAGGAAGAACAAGAGACGTGTGGTTTTTATGCGTGATAGAGTTCCAGACAGATGGAGTTGGAAGTATTTTATGTAAATCAAGTACACAATCAGATCTATAGTTCTACTGTCTGGGATGATAACTAGGAGGGTATTGGTAAGAGAGAACAATAACACTTGCACTGCCAAGGCTACACAGTTCTGCACTTAAAACATGCTATAATGTTACATCGGTTCAGTTTTAGACCTATTAGCCACGTGGAATACCACGCTGTTAATATTCCAATGTAAGAAATATATTCTCAGTGCATGAAAAATGGCTCTGAGCACTATGGGACTCAACTGCTGTGGTCATCAGTCCCCTAGAACTTAGAACTACTTAAACCTAACTAACCTAAGGACATCACACACATCCATGCCCGAGGCAGGATTCGAACCTGCGACCGTAGCAGTCGCACGGTTCCGGACTGCGCGCCTAGAACCGCGAGACCACCGCGGCCGGCCTCAGTGCATGACATACATCCTTCTTGCAAGGTTTTTTAGCTACATCCGGGATCCACCTTCAAACCGTATCCCGGACGTGGCATATTGTGGATCCGCATACCAACATTGCTCCAGATATAATGCGCAGCAGATCCACACTCGAAACGCTAACTTGGGTCTACTGCAGCTCCTGGGAGCCATTCGCAATACACTCACGTACATAAAAATACAGAAAACAGAGCAAGCGCACAGAGTGCTGTAATATGCCACCCGATCAGAAAAAAGGTGCATTTGCGCGAGGTTGCAGCTGTACTACATTTAAAAGCAATTTTAGAACATGGGACGAGAAGTGATGTCATGATCGCGTGGGTAGAAGTGACATAAAATCGATAGAATTACGAAAAATGATGGAAAATATGTATAAATTGAGGGAAAATACACTAAAATGTGGGGAAGTTGAGGAAGTACTTGTGTGTCTGCTGGTTGGCACAGAACAATTCTTGTACATGGGAACAAGTATGCGACAGAAAGAGGAGTCCGAGAAAATGTCGACATGCAAGTGAGGGGAACCAGAGAAACAGTCACTTTTTTCTGCCGAGGCAGCATTCTACTACAGGGCTATTACAAATGATTGAAGCGATTTCATAAATTCGCTGTAGCTCCATTCATTGACGTATGGTCACGACACACTACAGATACGTAGAAAAACTCATAAAGGTTTGTTCGGCTGAAGCCGCACTTCAGGTTTCAGCCGCCAGAGCGCTCGAGAGCGCAGTGAGACAAAATGGCGACAGGAGCCGAGAAAGCGTATGTCGTGCTTGAAATGCACTCACATCAGTCAGTCATAACAGTGCAACGACATTTCAGGACGAAGTTCTACAAAGATCCACCAACTGCTAACTCCATTCGGCGATTGTATGCGCAGTTTAAAGCTTCTGGATGCCTCTGTAAGCGGAAATCAACGGGTCGCCTGCAGTGAGCGAAGAAACGGTTGAACACGTGTATCTGGACATGCTGGAAAATTGGCTCATGCCACAACTGGAGACCGACAGCACCGACTTCATCTTTCAACAGGATGGTGCTCCACCGCACTTCCATCATGATGTTCCGCATTTCTTAAACAGGAGATTGAAAAACCGATGGATCGGTCGTGGTGGAGATCATGATCAGCAATTCATGTCATGGCCTCCACGCTCTCCCGACTTAACCCCATGCGATTTCATTCTGTGGGGTTATGTGAAAGATTCAGTGTTTAAACCTCCTCTACCAAGAAACGTGCCAGAACTGCGATCTCGCATCAACGATGGTTTCGAACTCATTGATGGGGACATGCTGCACCGAGTGTGGGAGGAACTTGATTATCGGCTTGATGTCTGCCGAATCACTAAAGGGGCACATATCGAACATTTGTGAATGCCTAAAAAAACTTTTTGAGTTTTTGTAAGTGTGTGCAAAGCATTGTGAAAATATCTCAAATAATAAAGTTATTGTAGAGCTGTGAAATCGCTTCAATCATTTGTAATAACCCTGTATATGTCTATAGAGGTAACAGTGATACACGCGAGTTGACTACTGAATTTGACGCTTTCCAGGAAAACAGAGAACCATCTGCCTCTAAATTTACATGCGTCTGCATTGAAGGATAACAGAGAACGGATGGCGTGATCGGTTGAGATGGAGCTGTAACGAGGGACGAATTAATGGCAGGCTGATGATGCATTCTAGAGATGGGGGGAGATGTTGCTGCAGGTCATTTGACCATTTTTTTCCGCTGTTCTGTCAGGAAGCATCAGTCGTGTTTGACTTGGATACAGCCACGTGCTCTGTGTGTGACTTGGAGCACTGTCTGTTTGCGATCGTTAACAGCAAACTTCTCGGACATCAGAGGACTTCCATCTCATGTGTGATGAAACATGACCATTCTGTTTTGACACATTCCTCTAAATGAACGAAAATTTATGCGATGTGCTCCATTCTCGTGTAACATCTTGCATCTAAAATCGAGACTTCAGTTTCATAACTAAGATGATTCTAAGTTAGCTATAGGTGTATGTGAGGTACTGCAATCCCCGTATATATATCTGATTGACAAATGTCCTGTTTACAGAGTTAGTGGCGGCTTCATGCGTAACGTCACATGTCGGACGCCGCTTTTATGCATTTATCGGTTTCCTTGTAAGAGGTATTCTCTGTTATTAACGATCATTTTACATAGGGCTGATGCGAGTACAGTATAATTTTTGAAACGTGATCGGATGTGAACAGGGGACGCTATACATCTCTGGAAAGCTATATTGTCCATGTATCACAAAGAAACTATGTTTTAAGGAAGTAGTTTTTTCATTTTACAGTTTGTTACAATAGTTTATCGTAGAGAAAGCTGCAAGAAGGATGTATGTCATGCGTTGGAAATATATTTTTTTACATTGGAATATTAACAGCGCTGCATTCATATGATTAATAGGTGCAGCCTTAGCAGTGCATGTGTTAATGTTCTCTCTCACCAGTACACTTCTGGTAATGATACCAGACAGTAGAACAATACTTTAGAATCGATAGCGTAGTTGATTTACATAAAATGCTTCGAACACCATCTGTCTGGAGCTCCATCATGCATAAAAACCACCCAGTTCTTGTTCTTTTTAACCGCCCACTATTACATCACAACACTTTCAAATCCACTGCTATACACCGATAAGGCTTGCTGACCTCCTCGACATGGGCGCACCTGGGGAAATCTTGTGCACTTGGATGCGTGCAGACTCGGCAAGCTCCATTCATTCATGAGGCGCGGAATGTAGCGGTCTTCTACTGGCCAGCTGCAGATTAAATTGGTAACGGTGCTGCAGGGCAGGTTGTTCAAAGACAGTGCGAGGGAATTTTCAGACTAAGATTGCGAGAATGTCCTGTGACTCCCATCCGCGTAGATACAGACTGTAAATTACCCACTATGCTTGAAATTTTAGAAATATGTAGATCACTTTCTCGTAGACTTTGGCGATGTGTATGTTTGAGAATTAGGAATGAATGGACGTACTGCACAGTCATCTATCTACATTCACAATGGCACTCGCAAAGTAGAGGGGGGGGGGGGGGGAGGGTGATTCAGCGATGATACTGAAATTGGGGAGCATACTGTCGCGTACTGTTGATTGTAACACAGTGACTGACTGACATCGCTTGTCTGAGATGGAGAAATAGTCTTGGTGGAGGGGCAACATCTTCTGGGGGCGGCTAGCACTGAAACAGTGATCACGTACATGACTGCAATATGAAGAATCAATTCAAATGGAACACAGAGTCATCAGCTATCCCATCTCTATGACATATGAGTTTAAAAGTAGAAGTCGTCAATCACCTTCGGACAGCAGTTTGGAAACGCTCCACAACTCCTCCAGTTTCCTTATGTGGTGACTGTCCTTAACTTAAAATCATGCTGTCTCTGTGTGTGTGTGTTTTATGGTAGTGGCAGCAGCAACGTCTGGTTGTCTGTGAGAGGCGATGGATCAGAACGTGTTAATGTCAGTTTATGACCTGACACAGGCTTCAAATTCGTGTCGGAAAAAACAAAAAGTATGGCAGTGTACAAAGTGTGTTACAGCAGAAAAAAAACGTTGTTTCAAACTACGACACAGGGAGCTATCTTGCGACTTGTAGTATAGTCTGTGGGATACGGTCATTCTCCTATAGTACAGGCGTTGATACTTTACAATGGTCTGTGGAAGTGACTTCGATCGCAGGCTGGCCTGCCACTGTGACCGAGCTGTTCTAGACGCTTCAGTCCAGAACCGCGCGACCGTTACGGTCGCAGGTTCGAATCCTGCGTCGGGCATGGGCTACTGCAAACTATATCCTTCTGAATCTGCTTATTGTAGTCATCTCTTGGTTCTCCGTCTACGATTTTTACGCCAAACGCTTCCCTCCACTTGGGCATGGATGTGCGTGATGTCCTTAGGTTAGTTAGGTTTAAGTAGTTCCAAGTCTAGGGGACTGATGACTTTAGATGTTAAGTCCCATAGTGCTCAGAGCCATTTGAACCATTTTTGATCGCAGGCTGCCTGCTCCAATGGATCAATGCCTGTATATTTAATAGGATCGCCACATGTGTTTGATGCCAGTATGTAGATGGTATTTGTTTTCGATGCATGAGAAGAGAGAGATGTGGTAAAATTGTTGTCGAGTTCTGTCAGATGAAATTAGCAGAGCTTTTATAGTTCGTAATTTTGCTCTGATGGGTGGTACAGAATAACGATGATAGAATGTTGGGGTGATATATGTGAATAGACTCTGAGGGATGCAGATCTGCTTCAGACTGCAGTACCTGTGTGATTTTAAATCTTACTAATTTTTTCGGTAAGAAACAACAATGTAACTGTTCACACTGTCTTTATACTACCTCGTGTTGCAGGAGCGAGTTTCCTGTGGCGCTGACCTTACACATCATACACCATTGATGGAGCATTTCCATCGAGTGGTCAAAACACGGTCCTGTCACACTGACTCAGCTTAGCCTGTTTCTACATGGGTTGCAGAATGTGGTCGATATAGCTCTTTCCGACTTCTGCTCAGTCCCAACTTAAACTGGAACGATCACATTCTCAAAGCTAGAGGGTGGCAGGGCAGAGTCTGAGGAGCAGTTGCAAGATGCATAGGGACTATCTAAAATTTTACTGTAGCAGATAGGTTAGAAAAAGGTGACTCATTTCTAGATGTGAGAGTGGCCAAAATATGACTCACTATTGGCTGTAATCATTAAAAACTTCTCCATAGGATCCAACGCAGATATATGGTTGAATGAAAAGACTTGATTCCCAATCACAAACATCTTCTACTAGAAAGCGTAGCACTAGAGATCTGAAAAGCTACTGTACATTTCTTATGACCTCAATCAGCATACCATCTACTGTTTGTGAACATTGTCCATCAACCATTGCCTATAACCCCGTGGATATATCGCAGAACCTCTGACGTAGCATCGAGACAGTAAGTGTTACAAATACTGGAGAAATATCTAGTGGTGACATGATGGAGTTGCAAATACCGGCATCACACTGTGCTGCTTAGCCTAATCATTTTCTAGATTTGGTGATTTTATTACAAGCTTCAACCTGTCAGCGACATGTAACCACACTATTGTTTTGATAATATACACTCCGGGGATCACTGTCTGTATTCAGTGTCACTACATTTATCTGGAAAAACTATTTCATTGGGGGTAATGCCATACCTCGATTTATAAGGCTTGTATAGTTTTTGACATGGATATCTTTAGCCATACTTGTGTGCACTTGTACAACCAGGACAGTAGCATAGTTGCTGTGATCGTGTTTTTAACATCTGGCGGCTTGTAAGACGGTTACGTTTCTCTTTCTAAGACCCTGTCATACTACTCACAAGAAAAATGTATGAAACATGTCCACCCATCTCTGATTTTCGGTCAGTATTGTTTCATATCGCTAGCGGTCAGTTATTGGCGAAGTTTTACACTTAGTAGTAGGGGATGCATGATAACTTCACCTTGAACATCAGGCTTATAAAGTATGTGTGTGTGTGTGTGTTCCGACATGTGCAAAGAAAATGACTATGTCCTGACGTAAGGAAGGTGTGGATTTGACGTGGAATGCTGTCTTAGCAAAGGGGAAAAGTAGGTCAAGTCATAAGCACTCCGTCTTCAGGCCACAAGTGACCCATCGGGACCATCCGACCGCCGTATCATCCTCACTGAGGATGCGGATAGGAGGGGCGTGTGGTCAGCACACCGCTCTCCCCGTCGTTATGATGGTTTTCTGTGACCGGAGCCGCCACTATTCGGTCGAGTAGCTCCTCAATTGGCATCACGAGGCTGAGTGCACCCCGAAAAATGGCAACAGCGCATGGTGGCTGGATGGTCACCCATCCAAGTGCCGGCCACGCACGACAGCGCTTAACTTCGGTGATCTCACGGGAACCGGTGTATCCACTATGGCAAGGCCGTTGCCAAGTCAAGTCATAAGAATGGTACAGATATTTCTATTTCCAGAGCCACAGCCGTCAGCAGGGTGTATTAAAGATACTTCACTCATTGTCGAATGTCGTCCAATTAAGACTGCGATCGTAATGTATATAATCGTAAGTGCAGTGACAAAATACATATGCAGCCAGTTTCCTAGGACATTCTGTCTTGGGGAGCGTGGCGCGTGGTGGCGGTGGTTTGTGGCGGGAATGATTCACGTTTCCGGCTGACAGCCGGAGCTGTCCAAATGGAAAGGCCTGTTGGGATGCAGGAATGTAGCTGACCTAACCGTGTGGTCCTCTAGACGGCCGAATTACGAACTAATACTTAGTATGTACTGGACAGTCTTCGTGATCACGTGGAAATTTGAGAAGATTCTATATGAACATGTGTTTGCGCTGGACCATTGTTCCATCCCATGTAAACTATCTGGTTGACTGCTTGTGCACATTTCCCGTTTTTATTTGGTTGAGAGAACATCGATTGTGGTGTGTGTTCTGTGCATCTGGCGGGTGGAAGACGGGTTGAACACACACTTGCTGGTTCTCTAGACATGAGAAACACCTTAGTTTACTTTGTAAATTATAAGGATGGTTTTTAATCTGTTATAACACACCGACATCTGTAATCGCAAGTGGAAATATCGATTTCCAAAATTTTTATCTAGGTTTCACGTAAAAATCTTCACAGACAAGAAGAGTTTCGAGCTACTCAGTGGTTTACAGCATCCTCGACATCGCTAAAGTTTCGGGTTTCTAGAGAATAATTTCCAGTCTACAGAACTATACTGCACAAGCAATACTGCTATGCAAGCGATATTGCTATGTGAATGATATCGAGAAGTATCTCGAAAATGGTATGATATTCTGACAAATCATGTGAAATTATATATGTTCTTGTAGTCCCAGAGTCTGGAGACAGGTGTAGAAAGCATGGAAGCACGCAGGTTGACATCAGAAACAGTAATGCCTTTGCACAGCAGTTCAGAGAGTGACTTCCGTCCTCTATGGTCATCCGTCGGGTCAGTGTGTGTGCGGGGGCAGATGACTTGTGAATGTCAGCTGTGGTGGATTACTGCCTGACCTCACAGGAAATATCTAGTGCTGCAAGGAGTATACACGGTGCATGTGCTTATGCTGTCTGTCTTCGTGGTATATGGATGAGTGTCAATAGGTATACGCATGATGCAGAAGGGGCGATTTTGTATGGCGCAGGATACGAGTTGTGGTGTGTGGAGACCTGTTTGACGCTCTAATATTCAAGCTTCCGTCCTCAGTGGCAGAGCAGTGTAACTGAGCAAATGTCTCTATGTATTTGAAGATGTGTAGACCACTTTTCCAGGATTTAACTGTGAGTGGTATATGGGATCTGTACAATATAGTTTTGTTGCTGAAAGTCTCATCTGCAGAAAAAAATGGTGGACAATGCTACGGCACCGGCAGCAGCAGCATTTTGATGGGGAAATTCAGTAAGAGCCAATCAGAATGCTCCATTCATTCACAAGACATCATTTGTGCATTGATGTAGGAGCCTCTACATAGCAGTGAGAACGTTTACCATTTCGGAGAGTTTTTTGAAAGCACGACGTCACGATTTCCAGGAAGGATAGAACAGGATGTCTCATTAGCACCATCACGAAGAATGCATTTGGTGTTAGCCTTAGCTATTTTCAGAAAAAACTCCTGTTAAGGCAAGAATTTCCATGCAGACATCACGGAAACTCCTACAACAGCAACAAAAGCGACTGTTAACCATTTCTACGACACTTTATGATTTCTGTGAGGGTCTGACATGTGATGGACGGGCTCTGCCGTTAGGAGCATCAGGAACAATGCAAATGGTGTTATTCTGGACTATTTTCGTTAAGAGTTTCTGAAGGCAATGCAGAAGATTTCCAGAGGGAGACTTGGCTGTTACTTTCATAGCCTTTTAGCTGCACATGCAATGATGAGTCGCTTGCCAAATAGGTCTTTGCTAGACCACAGGTGCAAAGGCTATGCATCATCGCACCAGCAACAGTGATTAGGCGAACATGTGCATGATTGGAGGCATCTCGCAGGATGAACATACGTTCTCTCGCTGTGCTGGCATGCGCGCCTTGGGGTCTCTGTAGGGGCAGTTTGCTGATATGTCTCGGTTAATGATTGTTTGAAAGAGTTTTTACATGCAATGAATGCTTGTGCAGTGCATTATTTCGTCTGTTTCTGCGTTGTGAGCGTGTTTGCAGAACGTTATACATGATTATTTACCCAATTTTACATGTAGTGAGCGTGTCTGTTGCATTATTTTGTGAATATGCCTGTGGGCCCTGCAATGGATTATTTCGACGGTTTATAATTAATGGGCGTGTTTGCAGAGCATTGTACGTGAATTATTTCGGTAATTGAAGAGTAGTTTGCATGTCTGGTTCATTATTTTGTGAACATGTCTGTAGGCTGCGCAGTGCGTTATTTCAGTAGTTTACAACTAGTGAGTGTGTTTGCAGAGCATTATATATACATTATTTCGGTGATTTATGGGAAGGGAAGGGGGGAGGGGAGGGGTAGGGTAGGTTAGTTGAGGGAGACAAATTTCAATTTCCCACGATGATGTCATTGCGATGTTGCCACATCTCTCGCCGCCATCTTGGATACGCCAACTTGAATAAATTTGGCAACAGTGCAATGTGGGGTGACACACAGGTTGTCCCACTACTGTTGTATATGCAATGGGAAGAGCACTGGTCAGCCAGCATATCTAATGAAAATATCAAGCCTATCCTCGTATGTCTCAAGTGTATTCTAGGATATGCACAAGACGGAAAGGCCAGGAACTTCAGCTTCCTGAACAACGGTGTGGCGCATTCTGCAATAACGCCTGCATATGGAGTCTTACGAGTTGTAGTTAGTTACTGCAACAACTGCGCCCCGGCGACCATAACAGAAGGTACGAAACTGACGTTTCAGATTTCCAGGGTATGGCAAAGGACACTATTCGCGAAAGGCTCGCCTTTCGAGACGAATCGACGTTTCATCTCTTGGGTAAGGTAAACCTTCATAATGTAAGAATTTGGGAGTCACAAAATCCTGGCGTCGTCGTCGAACATGAACAGGAACTTCATACCTTCATTATAAATATCCCTAATATAATTTCACATATTTACTGGGCAGTGTAGGAATAACTTCAGTAAGGCTGCGCAATATTATTGTGAAATAATATTGACCGTCTAGGGGCCGCTCTTACACCATGCATTGTAATGAAGGACCGACGACATTTTTAAAGCTCTGCATTTTTCTTTCAATACACTTCGCAAACCGTCAATGGCGATCTCCGACGGTTAATATTGTCGCCCAGTACGCACTATTGTGTAAAGAATACTGAGCTCGTGAGAGGCAATTAAACAATTAGAATGACAGGCAACGGTCTAATAGCAAAGCTATAGAATCAGTACATTCCGATTTAATAAATGGAAAGCACTAGTTTGCTTTTGTTCTACAGTATTGATTTTATTGTGTTAACCGGTTTTCGTCTTACAGTGCCATTTTATGACGTTTACTGACCAAAGAAGTTACAGTGTCTGTAAACGACACTGGCAAAGAAGTTACACGTCTAGGTTGAAGTACAAATGCACTGTAAGTAGCATCTTTGACAGTGTGGTCGTAATGCAATGTAAAAAGTAAAAAGTTGAACATTAAATAAAAATAAAGAGAGCAAACAGGAAAAACATTTACACCGTAGAGAAAACTGTGCCTATGTAATAGTTTGTATTGAATAAATGAAGCAAGGACTTTACAAACAACTTGAAGAGGTATTAAACACGGCAAGTAATACAAATACCAATTAAGAGAAAGACTTAACAATTCTAACTATTGACTATATGGATTACATAGCAATTTCAATAAAATGAAAGAACTCAAGGAATACAGAAGAAAGGGGGAATATGAAGGAACCGACAGTGCGACAAGAAATTAAAAACAGAGCATTGTGTGAAGTTTAGGTCTGGACTGTGAGCTAGAGGTTTCTTAATTTCTAGGGCTTGCAGCAGATTGAGTTTGTGGCCTTTGTTTGCTACGTGTAGGACATAGGTCTCTGGCTGGTAGTTGTGGCCCTCACTCGGTAGTAGATGCTCAGCAAATGTGGAGTCAGAATTTTTCAACCTCCATCTGAGTTCATGTTCAGTCAGCCGAGTTGGTAAAACTTGTCACAATCAGAACACAAAATTTTTTGTTTCGTCTTCCAGTCGATATAGCAAGGTTCATAAGTACATCTGTTACATTTGATACCCTTCCCCCTTCACCTTTTTTTAAATGAACACCAAATCATTTCCCGTCATCTTAGTCATATGTCCTCAATAAATTTAAGCTGCACACTTACAAACACGACCAACTAATTAACATTACTTCCAAAGCAGAATACGTGATTTACAATGATGAAGGGATTGCACATTGCAGCACCTGTCTCGTCGAAGAGACCATAAGGAAGCTAACTCTCACAATTTCATTGGTGCTAGCCGTAGATTATAGATGACACAGACTTGTTTATAATTGAAGTTCTACGCAAAGATCGGCTGCACGGAAAAATATGTAAGAAGTAACACATCGGCACACAATTTAATTGTTTTAAAAATACGAAAATTTTGTGAACATTTACTTCGAGATAAAGTCGCTGAATTACAGCCTGAGGCTTAGGAGTGATATCATTACCTGGTAACTGAGAGTGGTCTTCTGTTTGATACTCTTTATTTGTGTACAAATGTTATGAATTTATTGATGAAGATCGCTATATGTAGGCTCACTAAAATACGTGGTGAAATTTATTAAATATTCATTACAATATCATTCCTCTTCTGTTGGTGGTCCGAATTTCGTAACAAAGAACTACGAAGTAGTGTTTAAAGTCTTAATAAAACGGACCACACTAGGCTTTACACTAAACATTTCCTGCCTGATAACTAAGCCTTTGGCATCGGAAGAAAACTAAATTCCGAAGCATGTCTCAGTTGTAATTTCCATCCGCATTTAGCTCCTAATGAAAATCGTAGGTACCCACCATCTCAGAAAAAATGTTCATGAAGTGTGATCTTCATCCGAGAGTGAAATGTTAGATTAGTACAGGGTATCTCAAAAACAAACACTTTGAATGAATATAAAAACTTTATTTATGGACATTGTGACAACTTTAAAGGCTTGAATTACAGAAGAAAAATGTATTTCAAGAATCATGTTCGAAAATGTTCAAATTGATGAGCGTCATTGTGCAGAGAAAGAACCGAACCAATGGATTCGCAAACGTAACGATACAGTTCTCTTGAATATCGCGACATTGTCGTTCAGTTTCCAGTTTCAAGGCGTCAATTGTTCTGTGTTTTGTGCGATAAACTTTGTTCTCGAGAAATCGCCATAAAAAGAAGTCTTTTGGCCTGAGGTCTGGGGAACGCACAGGGTATTCAGTACTATCCTTTCGTCCAGTCCACGTGTTTGGAAAAGCTGCATCGAGGTGAGTTCTTACACTGCGAAGGTAGTTGCGAGATGCTCCATTTTGCTGAAAGCAAATCTCGTCATCACCAAATTTCTCGTCAATGTGTAGACGGACGGACTCCTGCAGCAAGGTTAGGTACCGGTGACTAGTGACAGTTCCATAAAAAAAAATAAAAACAATAAAATCACCCCAGGATGCCCAGTGCTTATATTTCACACCAAACTCTTCGCCCTGGTAAGTTTAATTGTTATTCAACTGTAACAAGGGGATTTACAGGACAATAGGCGATTAATTGTGCCATTTAATTTAAAGGTGACCTCGTCGTTCCAGGCAATTTTGTATGGAAACTCTGTATCTGCTGCACATTTTGCCAGGCGTCATTCACAAAACTGAACTCTCCGATCCGGATCATTTTCATTGAGAGCATGGGATAGTGCTGATACGTAGCAGTTCCAGCGCAGACGCTTCAAGAGGCGATGAACGCTATTTTTTGAGATGTGTATCTGCTTCAAGATGCGATGAACGTTACTTTTTTTGAGATGTGTATCTCCCGAAACTTATCTTAGAAAATAAATTAAGGAAAGGCAAACACACGTTTCTAGCATTCGTAGGCTTAGAGGAAGCTTTTGACAATGTTGACTGGAATACTCTCTTTCAAATTCTAAAGGTGGCAGGGGTAAAATACAGGGAGCGAAAGGCTATTTACAATTTGTATAGAAACCAGATGGCAGTTATAAGAGTCGAGGGGCATGAAAGGAAAGCAGCGGTTGGGATGGGAGTGAGACAGGGTTATTCAATCTGTATATTGAACAACCAGTAAGTGAAACAAAAGAAAAATTCGGAATAGGTATTAAAATCCATGGAGAAGAAATAAAAACTTTGAGGTTCGCCGATGACATTGTAATTCTGTCAGGGACAGCAAAGGACCTGGAAGAGCGGTTGAACGGAATGGACAGTGTCTTGAAAGGAGGATGTAAGATGAACATCAACAAAAGCAAAACGAGGATAATGGAATGTAGTCGAATTAAGTCGGGTGATGCTGAGGGAATTACATCAGGAAATGAGACACTTAAAGTAGTAAAGTAGTTTTGCTATTTGGGGAGCAAAATAAGTGATGATGGTCGAAGTAGAGAGGATATAAAATGTAGACTGGCAATGGCAAGGAAAGCGTTTCTGAAGAAGAGAAATTTGTTAACATCGAGCATAGATTTAAGTGTCAGGAAGTCGTTTCTGAAAGTATTTGTTTGGAGTGTAGCCATGTATGGAAGTGAAACATGGACGATAAATAGTTTGGACAAGAAGAGAATAGAAGCTTTCGAAATGTGGCGCTACAGGAGAATGCTGAAGATTAGATGAGTAGATCACATAACTTATGAGGAGGTATTGAATAGAATTGGGGAGAAGAGGAGTATGCGGCACAACTTGACAAGAAGAAGGGACCGGTTGGTAGGACATGTTCTGAGGCATCAAGGGATCACAAATTTAGCATTGGAGGGCAGCGTGGATGGTAAAAATCGTAGAGGGAGACCAAGAGATGAATACAGTAAGCAGGATAGAGTAGCATGGAGAGTTGCATCAAACCAGTCTCAGGACTGAAGACCACAACAACAACAACAATCTCCCGAAACGTTTGTCGTAGAGATTTCTGTGGGGATCGTATGAGGACCTGCTCTTTTTTTCTAGGGCTGGTGGTTGTCCATGGTCGTCTAGATTGTTTCTTGTTGACGTTGAGAACTGTTCCATCTCTTGCAAATTTATCTCTGATGCAAGCAATTGTCCTGTGCGTTGGTGGCGGTTTATCGAACTCCCTTTTGAACCGCCTTTGCAGTTCTGTTTCGTTTTCGATTTTCCAATAACATATAAGAACAAACTTTTTCTTTTCAAAGCTAAGTTGTTCTCCTGCCGTTCTGTTCCACTAGTTATACCTTAAAAAACAAAAATGTCAGAACGTTAATGGCAGTCAAAGCGTCGAGACACATTATATTATCAGTACGGCTGTAAAGAAAACTGACGAAGATTTTGAAACAACTGAAACGTTTACATTATGTGGCTCACTATAACAGTTTTCGTAACAGCAAATGTTGTCTGACATATCCTCTTCTTTTTCTTCATATTGTTCCAGTATTTCTAATCCAAGACTGGTCTTCCGGCAAATAGTGCCACACGACCATTTCATTTCAGTATTCCTACGGTATTATTAAAAACAGTAAAACCTTAAAATCTTGATTGCGGAAAACAGAACTTTATACTTAAAGGCAGATGTCATTTCTTTTCTTTTTCTTTTCTTTAGTGGAGCATCATCATAAAACGACATGCACCCTAAAAAACTAAAACGTTGCTTTGTAGTCGTGCGTGAACGGTGTTCTGAATGATCTATAGTGCAGCAGAAAAGGATTTATTAGCAGGACAGATAATTCAGAAATTGTAAAAATTACCTACAGAGAGGACTGCGAACACAATATTTCAAATTTTGAGCGCACATTAAAACAGTAGTGAGCGCGTAAATATAGGGAATTTCCAGTAATTGCGGTAATTGTAGCACTGTATTATTAATATAGTAGGTCACCACTTGTTAAAATCAATACTTCATTACACGTACGAGTGAGGAAACTGCAACTATCAACTCTACTTCTCGTTTGCCGTACTGACAGGGATACAGACTTTATTCCATATGTCACGTTCCACGTTAGTTGCATGGCAGAAGAACGAATAGACGTTGTCAGTAACTGTCTATGTTCTAAGGTACCCGTATTTTCAAGCAGTTAAATGTATAATATGAAAACTGATAGTGCCATAAGTGTGATAATATTTTATTTAAACGAACACATGGGCAGTTGAAAAATTTAGAAAATATGAGGACCTTTCCGAAAATAATGAGTCCCATTTATTTTTGTGGAAATTAAATCAGATATACAGGGTGGGGAAAATAAAAGTGGCCCGGAGAACAGAGTTACAAGGTACAAATAAACACAGCAGACGAAAGGAAATACAGTACTAACCTGACTATAGCAGGAGTTGAAAGTGATAACCACTCATCTCTTTTAGGCCCTGGTGAGTGAGTTGCTGAACACGGATCAAAGCTGGACTGCTGGAATAGCTGCAGTCTCATCCGAAATATTTTATTAGATTCCTCGAAGTCTACAAGGATTGTTGCTAAACACCTTATACTTGAGGGCTTCCCACACAAAGTAATCGCACACTGACAGATCAGGTGACCTGGTTGGCCAGTTAGGGCCGCGTCTAGACCGACCTATGCTAACAACTCTATCAGGCCTGAAGATTGTGCAAATGTGCACCAAGATTCGGCCGACTGTATGGGCACTTGCTCCATCCTGTTGAAAGCAACTGTAGGTGTTTCCCTCCTCCGTTAATGCTGCCACAGGTAGTTTCAAAATGTCGGCAACGTGACGCGTCGAAGTCAGCCACTCGTCTGGACCACTTATTTGCTCCACCAGTTGTAAAGTACAGCAAGATTTGAGCTGGATACTGCCGTTTCTCCACGTAGCCTCCACAACTCTTTCTGAACTTTTTCCAACGATGAACATGAGACTGCATCCCGCACTCCTAGAAACGTGCAACAGCTGAGATTCGTCCTTTCTTAGGGCTTCTGTGTTCGGAAAATGTTGGCTACATAGTCTGCCTTTCATAATCGGAAAGAGATGGAAGTCTGAAGGTGCTGAATCACGACCACACCTCGGGTGTGGTAGAGAAGTCGAACCAAGTTTGGCGATATGTTCCATGGTCGCAAAACTGTCGTGTGGCCAGGTGTTATCGTGTTGCGAATGCAAGACGATCTTTTTCTCTGGTCTGACTGTAAATTCTGGCTTCCAGCGTGGTCTGTTAGCGTTCCTAACTGAGAGTCGCTTTAGGCTCCAAAACATGTGAAAGAAAGAAATCCTACGTACCGCAGAAGACTATGCTCTTGGCTTAACCTGAACTTCTTCTCTGTTGGAGAATTTGCTTGTCGCCATTCCGTGGACTACCTTTAGGATTCTGGCTAGTAGTGGTAACACCACGTGCGGATTTATCCGAGTGTCCCTGGTGGCAATCTTCTTGTGTTCAACCAGACGGGCGTTAACAAGTCTTTTTGTGGTACCAATATAACCAGTCCACTACAAGGAATTTTATATAAACCCGATGTAGCCAAAGGATCTCGTATATCTATTCTTTCATTTTCTTTGTGGGTCTGAAGCTAGTTTTCCCACCATACTTGCTCACGCTCTCCCCATGCCATCTGTAATTGTATTGATGAACGGAAGGAAAACTTTCTCATTGGTCGGGCGTCGTTCTTCATCGATCCTGATTCTCTCCCTAGTGGTCGATCTATCTCCTCGACAGAATAGTCATTCTTCTTGAATGTTGACCGTAGATGTTCAACCTCAGTTTTTAAATAAGTCGGTTCATGAACGTAGTGTGCCTTATCTACCATGATTTTAATCACCCCTCTTTTTTCTCTGGAGAGGAGCAGGTAATGGCTAGTACTCGTGGATTTTCTGCATACCATACGAATTAATGTCCCGTTCCTTCGTTTCATAACAGACACACCCAAGAAACTCAGTTGGCCATCATTCTCCGTCACCATAGTAAACTGTGTTTTCGGATTGATACTGTTGAGATGTACCAGGAAGGCATGCAACTCATCTGCACCGTGTGTCCATGATACGAAATACCCCGTCCCTGAACGGAGAAAATCTCCGACCCAGCTGGGAATCGAATCCGGGCCCTTAGGATTGACATTAGGTCGCACTGACCACTCAGCTACCGGGGGCGGACGGTTCAGTACATTTATACAACAGTTTTTCGCCGGAACTACGTCGTCTTTCTTCTAACGATTCCTATTTAAGCATCCCAAACATGTCTATTAGACATTACTGTGGACTACACCGATCTGTCCCGATCCTAGAAGCACGCCTCTGGATTCATCTGTTTGTTGTCATTTCCACTTGATAATGACACTAAACGCTGGAAGAAAACTCTAGTCGTAGAACTGGTCGCGCTAGTGTTTTGAATGCAGTTTCCATTAATAATCCACTGTAATTTGGCAGATCTTTGCAACAAATCTAAATCTTCCATTCGCCTTCCCTAATACTGAATTGCAGTAGATGGCAGTAGCGGCAAGTGCGGTTCAGGTGGTTGGTCGTAGGTGTAATACAATAAGCTTAGGCATCTGTAAACATAATGCCATAAAAATATTAGTCGAATTGTGATTCCATCATAAGGTTAATCTCGATAAGTACGTCAACTTACGTACCCATTTCTCGCCATTTGCGGGAAGTTTTAATCTTCTGCTTTATCATGAAGAAATCTGCGGCTGTAGCTCTTAAAGTGCTGGGTAAGACCAATGGTGAGGGAACTATTAGTGGAAGAACGTGCAGAGAATGTTTTCAGCCCCTTAAGAACGGTGATTTTGAGGTCGACTACCGTCGTGGCGCTGGAAGACAGAACGTTTTCGTAGCTACTGAAACAGACGAAAACAGTCACAGGACATCATTATCGAAAGCAACTGATGCGTTCGAGACCATCAATGAAATACAGACGGCCACAATACAGCGATAGACACGTAAAGTTGATTTTGCAGCAGCTCAGTGCTCGACTCCATGTCGCAAAACATGTCAATATATACATGGAAACGTTGAAATGAGAAGTCCTATTGCCGTTTTCTCCATACGTTGTTCTTTCTATAACCTTTTTCGATCAGTGGCATACAGTCTGGCTGACCAGCACTTCCGATCAAATGACCAAGTGCAAAATTGAATCTATTCATCGATCCCGACAAAAGACGCTCAGTTCTTCCGCCACGGGATTCGTATGCTATCCGAAAGATGGGAGAATGTAGTGGGCAGCGATGGGCAATACTATGAATCATAATTTTTTTGTAAGTTTTTCACAATAAATCCCCGAACTTCGAGAAAAAAAGACGGAAGCAAAGTTGTAGACCTAGTACTTAAACGATTTGATGTGCTGCAGATTTTCGCCACTAGTCTTGCAGTCAGAAGCTGTACTCTTCCTTCTCTTCATTATGTCAGTATCTGCAATTATACACATTTAAAGAGCGCTGCCTTTCATTATGCTAAACAGAGATGTTTTCTAAGTCCTTCTGAATGTCCTTACTCACTTTCCTGTGGATCGCAGCATCGTCAGTACACAGTTTAGTAGTGCTGTTGATTCTATGTGGTAGATCAGGTGTGGGCTGGGATATACATGAGAGTTTCTTAGTTTCAGACTGTTCGGCACTCTCAGATAGTACTCGCACAATTGTTTACACCGGGGCGAATTTTCACTGATAGTTACTGTCATAAATTTCCTTGCGAGTACTTTCTGTAATTGTCTGAGAGTCTCGTGAGAGCAGACGTCGGAAGCGTTTACTCACAGCAGAGCGGGAGTGTCTGTGACAGCTGAGAGGTAATTTTGCGCGAGATTTTTCTGTCGTTGTTCTGTGCGCAATGCAAGTGACTGCGATGGGAGGCCGTGGGGCTGCAGCTGCGCTTTTAATACTTTTAGGGGCGAAGAAAAAACATAAACGACCGTCTCCGTGCTGCATAAGAGAGCTCATTAGCCAGCGGAATTATCATGGAGCATGTAAGAATTTCATTGTGGAGCTTGTGTACAAAGTCCACAACAATATCAATACTTGACGAGAATGACAGCGATGGAGATAGAAGAAATTGGACGCAAAATTACCAACGTAGATATCGTTATGCGCAAATCTGTTAGTGTTAAAACATACTACTCGTAATACTAATATTTCTAGCATCATTCGCGTTTATTCTTTTTCATATTTGATAAAGTAACAATTACGATGAAATAACATCACACCACTGTCATCTTGACACCCAATGACGTTCAAAAGCCAAATAGCCAGATATCTGATAAATGACGGATTTCCGGGCATACATTCATTTGAATGTTTTTACTTGTATTGACTTAAGGAACCACTCGTAAATTCCTGAAGGTCTGTTCTTCAACACTCAATATAATGATATAATCAGTAAATTCCACTCCTATATAATAATAGATACAGCTGTGTTACTTGAAGTAAAATGGCAAATTTCCGAGTTCCAAAACGATTACTTTCAAACATAGCTTCACGTCTTTCGCCATGTTAATTATTTTATGTTATGAAACTACTTTGCATGATTCCTTGAATTCTTGATATTCTGGTAAATTTCTTCTGAAGAGGTGTAAAAAACTGTTGCCATTTCAGCCAGCAAACTTTGCTTCTTATCTCAGTTCCTGTGACCCAGTAACTGCACACTCCATAACTCCAGCCTTTCAAGTTAATCAGACGCACAACTTCGTCCTGAGTCCTCATCATTTCTTTTTGCTGTCACATCGCTGACATCCATTCACGGTGCGTATCCATTGCACAAATTGTCCCAACGTACCGACAGTCCCTGTACACGTTTAAATCTATATCCATATGGATGGTCTGCCAATCACACATAAGCCCCTGGCAGACCGTTCATAGAACCACCTTCACAATAATTCTCTATTATTCCAATGTCAAACAGCGCGCGGAAAAAATGAACACCTTTCCGTGCGAACTCTTCTCTCTCTTATTTTATTGTAATGATCGTTTCTCCCTATGTAGGTCGCCGTCAACAAAGCATTTTCCCATTCGGATTACAAACTTGTTTACTCAAATTTCGTGAGAAGATCCCACCGCAACGAAAAGCACCTTTGTTTTAATGATGTCCACCCCAATTCCTGTATCATGTTAGTGACTCTCTCTCCCCTATTTCTCGATAATACTAAACGTACTGCCCTTCTCTGAACTTCCTCGATGTATTCCGTTACTACTACCTGGCAAGGATCCCACACCGCGCACAGGACTCAAAAGAGGACGGTCAAGCGTAGTGTAGGCAGTCTCTTTAGTAGAGGTATTGCATCTTCTAAGTATTCCGTCAATAAAACGCAGTCTTTGGTTTGCCTTCCCCATAACATTTGCAATGTGTTATTTCCAATTGAAGTTGTTCGTAATTGTAAGTCCTAGATATTTAGTCGAGTTTACGGCCTTTAGATTTGAGTGATTTATCGTATAACCAAAATTTGACGAATTCCTTTTACCACTGATGTGGATGACCTTACACTTTTCATTAGTTACGGTCAATTGTCAATTTTTGCACATGTTTTCTAAATGGTTTTAAATTTTTTTGATCTTCTGATGACTTTATAGACGATAAACTTACAGCAACATCTGAAAACAACATAAGACGGTTGCTCAGATTGTCTCCTAAATCGTCTATATAGATAAGGAGCAGCGGAGGGCCTATTACAACACTACTTTGGGGAACGCCAGAACTCACTTCTGTTTTACTCGATGACTTCCTATCAATTACTACCAACTGTGACCTCTCTGACAGGAAATCACGAATCCAGTCACATAAATTAGACGATATTCCATAAGCACTCAGTCTGATTACAAGCTGCTTGTGAGGTACAGTGTCAAAACCCTTCTGAAAATCTAGAAATACGGAATCAATTTAAAATCCCTTCTCAATAGCACTCAACACTTCGTGTGAGTAAAGAGCTAGTTGTGTTTCACAAGAACGAAGTTTTCTAAATCCGTGTTGACTATGTGTGAATAGACCGTTCTCTTCGAGGTAATTCATAATGTCCGAACACAATATATGTTGCAAAATTCTGCTGCGTATCGACATTACTGAAATGGGCTTGTAATTCAGTGGATTACTCCTATTGCCTTCCTTGAATATTGGTGATGCAACTTCCCAGTCTTTGGGTACCGATCTTTCGTCGAGCCAGCGTATGAATATGACTGTTCAATATTGAAATATTTCATCAGCAAACTATGAAAGGAACCTAATTAGCGTACAGTCTGGACCGGAAGATTTGCCTTTATTAAGTGATTTAAGTTGCTTCATTACTCAGAGGATATCTACTTCTAACTTATTCATGTTGTCCGCTGTTCTTGATTCCAATCCAGGAATATTTACTTCGCCTTCTTGGTGAAAGAATTTCGGAAGGCTGTGGTAAACACTTCTACCTTGGCAGCATTGTCGTCGATAGTTTTTTCCTTTGCTACCGCGCGCAGAAGGCAGTGATCGTGTCTTGCCGCTAGCATACTTTACGTACGACCAGAATCTGTTTGGATTTTCTGCCAGGTTTCGAGACAAAGTTTCGCTGTGGAAGCTGTTATAAGCATTGCGCATTGAAGTCCGCACCGTCGTTAGTTACTTTATTTGGTATACATCTCTCAGTTGCTGTCAATACTATTTCTTCGAATTTCTACCACATCTGGTCTACACTTACGGGTAAATTGTTAATTTGGAAGGAGTGGAGACTGTCTCTCGAGAAGGTGTCCCGTGAATTTTCGCCTGCTTTTTCGAATAAGGGTATTTTTGATTTATTTTTGGAGGATTTAGGGCTTACAATATTCAATCTCTCTACAACAACCCAGTGTTCACTAATTCCTATGTCCGTTTTGATGCCCGCTATTAGCTCAGGATTATCTATTGCTAAGAGGTCAAGTATGTTTTCACAACCGTTTACTACTTGAGTGGGCTCGTGAACTAACTGCTCGAAATAATTTTCGGAGACTGCGTTTAGCACAATTTCGGTTGATGTGTTATGAGTATCTCCGGAAATAAAACCGAGCGAGGTGGCTGAATGGTTAGCACACTGGACTCGGATTCGGGAGGACGACGGATCAGACCCGTGTCCGGTCATCCTGATTTAGATTTTCTGTGATTTCCTTAAATCGCTTCAGGCAAATGCAAGGATGGTTCCTTTGAAAGGGCACGACCGACTTGCTTCCGCCATAATTGCAAAAGTGTTACCAGAGCAGGATGTTGTGCACGAACTGACATCTCGATTATAGCCCACAATTGTTGGATGTGATTCATGCCGGATGATCTGGGTGGCTAAATTATCCCCTCGAATTTTTCGGAATGTTCTTCAAACCAATCGCGAAACAATTGTGGCCTGGTGATATGGCGCACTGTCATCCGTAAAAATTTCACCCTTGTTTGGGAACATGAAGTCCATGAACGACTGCAAATGGTCCCAGACAGTCGAACTTAACAATTTCCCGTCAATGATAGATTCAGTTGGACCAGAGGACTCAGTCTATTCCATGTAAACACAGGCCGCACCATTATGGAGCCGCCACCAGCTTGCACAGTGCCTCGTGGACAACTTGGGTCCATGGCTACGTTGGGTCTGCGCCACGCTCGAACCCCACCATCAGCTCTCACCAACTGAAATCGGGACAATCTGACCAGGCCACGGTTTTCCAGTTGTCTAGCAGCCATCAGGACCCCAGGAGAGGCGCTGCAAGAGATGTCGTGATGTTCGAAAAGCCACTCGAATCGGTCGTCTGCTGCCATGGCCCATTAACGACAAATTTTGCCCCACAGTACTAATGGATACGTTTGTAGTACGTCCGAAAATAATTTTGGCGTTAACGACAAATTTTGCCTCACAGTACTAATGGATACGTTTGTAGTACGTCCGAAAATAATTTTGGCGTTATTTCACGCAATTTCGCTTGTCTGTTAACACTGACAGCTCTACGCAAACACCGCGCGGGGTGGCGCAGTGGTTAGCACACTGGACTCGCATTCGGGAGGACGACGTTTCAAACCCATCTCCGGCCATCCTGATTTAGGTTTTCCGTGATTTCCCTAAAACGTTTCAGGCAAGTGCCGGGATGGTTCCTTTGAAAGGGCACTGCCGATTTTCTTCCCAATCCATCCCCCTAATCCGAGCTTGTGCTCCGTCTCTAATGACCTCGTTGTCGACGGGACGTTAAGCACTAATCTCCTCCTCTACGCAAACGGTTGTTAAGTGAAAGCCGTTGGCCACTGCGTTGTCTGTGGTGAGAGGCAATGCCCGAAATTTCTTGGCACATTATTGACACTGTGAATCTCGGAATATTGAATTTCCGAACGATTTCCGAAATGGAATGTCCCATGCATCTAGCTCCAACTACGATTCCGCGTGTCTGTTAATTCCCGTCATGCAGCCATAATCACTTTTGAAACCTTTTCATACGAACCACCTGGGTACAAATGACAGCTCCACCAATACACTGCCCTTTTATACATTGTGTACTGAATACTGTCGCAATCTGTGTAGGGGCACATCGTTATCCCATGACTTTTGTCACCTTAGTGTGTATGAGATCAAGAACTGGGAAATGTTCCCAGTAAACAATGGAGCAGACACTCCATTTGCAGTGGGTCGTAAGCAGGGTACTTACGTGAGGTCAAGAGCCACGGAAAACATCAATAGCAAGAGATATGGAACGTGTCCCAACAAACGAAAGGTGATTATTATATTGTGCTATAACCTGAAATTCTTGCAAGGCCATGGTCTATGAGGGCACATTTGGACCGGTCAACAACTTCCACCATCGTACGACTCTGCTCGAACCACGACTCTTTTCCTCTACATCTACATCGAATGGAGATTCATTGTTCTTCTGCAGGTGGGAGCTGATGTAAAACGCATCTTGTTTCAATATAACAAATTTGACTCTTGAAAGATCGGAGTTTTTGAAGACATTGACCAGCAACTTTTTTTGTTTATTCAAGACTTTCGTCTTATGATTATTAAAATCCTTACGAGTATAGGGAAAAATCTGTAGGTTTTAATTCATGTTTTTATTTTTACTAAGGTGGTTCATGGTGTGGGTTCCTGTTGTCATGCCCTAGTTCATGAACCACGGGCAACGTATGAGTGGCCAAGTAAGTGGTCCTGACAGTCGGGATACCAGTTACTTGGCAATAAGGCTGGGCATCTTGGACATATTCTGAGTCGTGGTCACCTTTGTGCTCAGACGGCAAAGACTACCAAATCCACCAGTTAGTCCCTCAACCGTTAGGGGTAAAACTCAATGGGACCCGGCGTAAGTAAGGCTAGCAACCTGCTTCCCTGGTACTTTAAATATGATGCTCCCAACAATCAGAGCAAAATACCTCTGACCTTTGGAGGTGACGGAGTCCCACCTCTAATTGACAAACCAGGGACTCCTAAGATACGACTCGGCAAACGAATGGTAACGAGATGGAGAGCTATTAATATCAATGGGGGCTACTCTGGGAAGAAGGTAGAGATGGCAGAGGCTGCAAGTAAGATGGGGTTGGACGTTTTAGCTGTTAGTGACATTCGGGTAAGGGGTGAGAAAGAGGAGAAAGTGGTAGAATACAAGGTCCACCTATCAGGAGTCAAAGTAGGAATAGCACAATGGGATGTAGGGCTTTACATCAGGAATGAAATGGAACCCAGCGTAGTTGCAATAAGGTACGTAAACGAACGACTGATGTGGATAGATTTGACAGTGTCTAGCAAGAAAATTAGGATTGTGTCAGTATATTCGCATTGTGAAAGGACAGATCAAGATAAGATGGATAGTTTTTATGACGCACTCAGTGATGTAGTTGTTAGAGTAAGGGACAAGGACTGTGTTCTGCTCATGTGTGATTTTAATGCCAGGATGGGAAATCGAACAGAAGGGCATGAAAAGGTTATGGGTATATTTGGAGAGGATTTGGAGGCCAACAGGAACGGGAAACAACTCTTGGATTTCTGTGCCAGTATGTGCTTAGTAATCACAAACTTCTTTTTTAAACATAAGAACATTCACCGGTACACTTGGGAAGGCAGGGGATCCTGATCTGTCATTGACTATATAATAACAGATCAGGAATTCAGGAAAGCTGTGAGGGACACACGTGTATTCAGAGGATTCTTTGATGACACTTATCACTATTTAATCTGCAGTAAAATTGGTATTGTGAGGCCGAAAGTGCAGGAGGTCAGGTCCATATGTAGGAGGATAAGAGTGGAGAAACTTCAGAATAAGGAAATCAGGCACAAGTACACAACAGTGATCTCAGAAGGGTACCAGTTAATTGAATGTAGTCAATTACAGTCATTGGAAAAGTAATGGACAAGGTACAGGGACACAGTACTAGAAGTGGCTAAAGAATGTCTTGGAACAGTAGTGTGTAAAGGTAGGATAAAGCAAACAGCTTGGTGGAATGACACAGTCAAGGCAGCCTGTAAAAGGAAAAAGAAGGCGTATCAAAAATGGCTACATACTAGAGCTCAGGTAGGCAGAGAAAGTTATTTTGAAGAAAGAAACAAAGCCAAACAGATAATTGCAGCATCCAAGAAGAAATCTTGGGAAGACTTTGGAAACAGGTTGGAGACTTTGGGTCAAGCTGGAGTGTAATTAGTAGTCTTCGAAAGGGAGGTAAGAAGGAAATGACAAGTATTTTGGACAGGTCAGGAAAACTGCTGGTGAATCCTGTTGATGCCTTGGGCAGATGGAGGGAATATTTTGAAGAGTTGTTCAATGTAGGTGAAAACACGATCAGTAATGTTTCAGATTTCGATGTACAATGGGATAGGAATGATGATGGAAATAGGATCACATTTGAGGAAGTGGAGAAAATGGTCAATAGACTGCAGTACAATAAAGCGGCTGGGGTGGTTGAAATTAAGTCGGAACTCATCAAATACAGTGGAATGTCAGGTCTTAAATGGCTGCACAGGGTAATTGAAATGGCGTTGGAGTCGGGACAGGTTCCATCAGACTGGACGAAAGCAGTAATCACACAAATCTTTAAACATGCAAACAGAAAACATTGTAACAACTACAGAGGTATCTCTTTAATCAGCGTTGTGGGTAAAATCTTCTCAGGAATTGTTGAAAGGAAAGTGCAAGTATTAGTTGAGGACAAATTGGATGAAAATTAGTGTGGGTTTAGGCCTCTTAGAGGTTGTCAGGACCAGATCTTTAGCTTACCGCTAATAATGGAGAAGTGTTACGAGTGGAATAGGGAATTGTATCTATGCTTTATAGATCTAGAAAAGGCATATGACCGGGTTCCTAGGAGAAAGTTATTGTCTGTTCTACGAGATTATGGAATAGGAGGCAAACCTTTGCAAACAATTAAAGGTCTTTACATAGATAGTAAGGTAGCAGTTAGAGTTGACGGTAAATTGAGTTCATGGTTCAGAGTAGTTTCAGGGGTAACACAAGGGTGCAACTTGTCTCCACTGTTATTCATATTATTTATGGATCATATGTTGAAAACAATAGACTGTCTGGATGAAATTAAGATATGTGAACACAAAATAAGCAGTCTCGCATACGCGGATGACTTAGTTGTGATGGCAGATTAGATTGAAAGTTTGCAAAGTAATATTTCAGAGCTTGATCAGAAATGTAAGGATTATGGTATGAAGATCAGCATCTCCAAAATGAAAGTAATGTCAGTGGGAAAGAGATATAAACGGATTGAGTACCAAATAGGAGGAACAAAGTTAGAACAGGTGGACGGTTTCAAGTACTTAGGATGCATATTCTCACAGGATGGCAACATAGTGAAAGAACTGGAAGCGAGGTGTAGCAAAGCTAATGCAGTGAGCGCTCAGCTACGATCTACTCTCTTCTGCAAGAAGGAAGTGAGTACTAAGACTAAGTTATCTGTGCACCGTTCAATCTTTCGACCAACTTTGTTGTATGGGAGCGAAAGCTGGGTGGATTCAGGTTACCTTATCAATAAGGTTGAGATGGGCTCAAATGGCTCTGAGCACTATGGGACTTAACATCTATGGTCATCAGTCCCCTAGAACTTAGAACTACTTAAACCTAACTAACCTAAGGATAGCACACAACACCCAGTCATCACGAGGCAGAGAAAATCCCTGACCCCGCCGGGAGTCGAACCCGGGAACCTGGGCGTGGGAAGCGAGAACGCTACCGCACACCCACGAGCTGGGGACAAGGTTGAGATTACGGATATGAAAGTAGCTAGGATGATTGCAGGTACTAGTAGATGGGAACAATGGCAGGAGGGTGTCCACAATGAGGAAATCAAAGAAAAACTGGGAATGAACTTTATAGATGTACCAGTCAGGGCGAACAGGCCTAGATGGTGGGGTCATGTTACACGCATGGGAGAAGCAAGGTTACCCAAGAGACTTATGGGTTCAGCACTAGAGGGTAGGAGGAGTCGGGGTAGACCAAAGAGAATGTACCTGGATTAGGTTACGAATGATTTTGAAGTAATAGGCTTAACATCAGAAGAGGCACCAATGTTAGCACTGAATAGGGGATCGTGGGGGAATTTTATAAGGGGGACTATGCTCCACACTGAACGCTGAAAGGCATAATCAGTTTTAAATGATGATGATGATGATATTTCTGGTTAAATTTTGGAAACTGTATGAAGTGGCAACTCAAAAATGTCTAATTTACTTGTAATACTATTTGTTAAAAGATTGTTGTGGAAAGAATTGTACAGCTTTAGCTTTTGTACAGAGTGCCCCAGGAGGAATGGTCAATATTCAGAGATATGAGGGGAACGATCATTTGAAGCAAAAACTCCATGAGGACATACGCCCGATTCCGAACGGTTTCCGAGACCACATTTAATATGCGTTTGTTTTTGGGCTGGAAGCGCCCACGCAACCTCTGTCACGTTTTATTCTTGCGCAACCTACCACAGTGCATTTAACCTCTTTGCTCGGAATGTCTTCTTGCTATTAAACTAGCCCGTTGAACGTGCTGTTGTCCATGTGTGCGCCTTCCACGACCACTAGCGGCGTACGCTGGCCTCACATAAAACCACCCCAGCAGGGAACCTCTACCTTGCTGCACTCGCTGGACAGCGTCTAAGGCTTTTAGCCTGACCAGGTTGCCTCCAAACACGTCTCCGACGATTCTCTGGTTGAAGGCAAATGCGGTAGTCATCGGTGAAGCGAACGTGATACCAATCCTGAGCGGTCCATTCTGCATGTTGTTGGGCCCATCTGTACCGCGTTGCATAGTGTCGTGGTTGCAAAGATTGACCTCGCCATTGACGTCGGCAGTGAAGCTGCGCATCATGCGGGCTATTGCGCACAGTTTGAGTCGTAACACGACGTCCTGTGGCTGTACGAAAAGCAATATTCAACATGTTGGCGTTGCTGTCAGGGTTCCTCCGAGCCATAATCCGTAGGTAGCGGTCATCCACTGCAATACTAGCCATTGGGCGGCCTGAGCGAGGCATGTCATCAACAGTTCCTGTGAGTAAAGTAGTACGAGGTGCATTCAAGTTCTAAGGCCTCCGATTTTTTTTCTAATGAACTACTCACCCGAAATCGATGAAACTGGCGTTACTTCTCGACGTAATCGCCCTGAAGACGTACACATTTTTCACAACGCTGACGCCATGATTCCATGGCAGCGGCGAATGCTTCTTTAGGAGTCTGTTTTGACCACTGGAAAATCGCTGAGGCAATAGCAGCACGGCTGGTGAATGTGCGGCCACGGAGAGTGTCTTTCATTGTTGGAAAAAGCCAAAAGTCACTAGGAGCCAGGTCAGGTGAGTAGGGAGCATGAGGAATCACTTCAAAGTTGTTATCACGAAGAAACTGTTGCGTAATATTAGCTCGATGTGCGGATGCGTTGTCTTGGTGAAACAGCACACGCTCAGCCCTTCCCGGACGTTTTTGTTGCAGTGCAAGAAGGAATTTGTTCTTCAAAACATTTTCGTAGGATGCACCTGTTACCGTAGTGCCCTTTGGAATGCAGTGGGTAAGGATTACGCCCTCGCTGTCCCAGAACATGGACACCATCATTTTTTCAGCACTGGTGGTTACCAGAAATTTTTTTGGTGCCGGTGAATCTGTGTCCTTCCATTGAGCTGACTGGTGCTTTGTTTCTGGATTGAAAAATGGCATCCACGTCTCATCCATTGTCACAAACGACGAAAAGAAAGTCCCATTCATGCTGTCGTTGCGCGTCAACATTGCTTGGCAACATGCCACACGGGCAGCCATGTGGTCATCCGTCAGCATTCGTGGCACCCACCTGGATGACACTTTTCGCATTTTCAGATCGTCATGCAGGATTGTGTGCACAGAACCCACAGAAATGCCAACTCTGGAGGCGATCTGTTCAACAGTCATGCGGCGATCCCCCAAAACAATTCTCTCCACTTTCTCAATCATGTCGTCAGACTGGCTTGTGCGAGCCCGAGGTTGTTTCGGTTTGTTGTCACACGATATTCTGCCTTCGTTAAACTGTCGCACCCACGAACGCACTTTCGACACATCCATAACTCCATCACCACATGTCTCCTTCAACTGTCGATGAATTTCAATTGGTTTCACACCACGCAAATTCAGAAAACGAATGATTGCACACTGTTCAAGTAAGGAAAACGTCGCCATTTTAAGTATTTAAAACAGTTCTCATTCTCGCCGCTGGCGGTAAAATTCCATCTGCCGTACGGTGCTGCCATGTCTGGGATCTATTGACAATGAACGCGGCCTCATTTTAAAACAATGCGCATGTTTCTATCTCTTTCCACTCTGGAGAAAAAAAAATCGGAGGCCTTAGAACTTGAATGCACCTCGTACAAAGTATTGAGACCGAATCAGAGAGAAGCATCGGTTTACTGTATGCGCTTGTTGGTTATAATGCCACACACCTATTATAATGAAGAATATGCAGATGTGTTGTATGTTTACGGCGTCTGCGCTGGTAGTACTCCTGCACCTGTCAGAGAATACTGACGGCCCTTCTCAACACATCGAATTTCTGATCATAGCCGGCCGTTGTGGCCGAGGGGATCTAGGCGCTTCAATCCGGAACCGCGCTGCTGCTACGGTCGCAGGTTCGAATCCTGCCTCGGGCATGGATGTGTGTGCTGTCCTTAGGTTGGTTTGCTTTAAGTGGTTCTAAGTCTAGGGGTCTGGTGACATCAGATGTTAAGTCCCTTAGTGCTCAGAGCCATTTGAACCATTTGAATCCTGACCATAGAGTCTTTACCACGGTTTTCATCACACTGTGTGAAATAGGAATTCTTCCAAGTTCCCATTTCCTTTGAGCGTGTAGTTCAAGAACCTGTGCAGGAATGGCAACACATCGTCGTAATAGTGAAGCTTAGTTCTACTGCCTTCACACGGCGACTTTCTGCACGCATCAATATCCCAAGCACACTTGTATGCAGAAAACTTACAGATTTGCACATGTGTAAATCTGACAATCAACTGAATAGCACAGAAAATAAATAACAAAGTGCATTAAATGTGTTCTGTCTCGATCGTTCCTGCAACATCACTGAATATTACTCATTCCTGCTGGGACACCCTGTATATACACACATCAAAAAAAGTTTTGCATCACTTCAGTTCCCAGGCTCGTGTTGTCTGTAGTTCAACCATGTCTAGACGGTCAATACCGCTACTCGATCGCGTCCGCATTGTCACTTTGTGTACCAGGAAGGGCTCTCAACAAGGGAAGTGTCCAGGCGTCTCGGAGTGAACCAAAGCGATGTTGTTCTGACATGGAGGAGATACAGAGAGATAGGAACTGTCGATAACATGCCTCGCTCAGCCCGTCCAAGGGCTACTACTGCAGTGGATGACCGCTACCTATGGATTATGGCGAGGAGGAGCCCTGACAGCAACGCCACCATGTTGAATGTTGCTTTTCGTACAGCCACAGGACGTCGTGTTACGACTCAAACTGTGCGCAATAGGCCGCATGATGTGCAACTTCACTGCCGACGTCCATGCGAGGTCAATCTTTGCAACCACGACACCATGCAGCGCAGTACAGATGGGCCCAACAACACGCAGAATGGACCGCTCAGGATTGGCATCACGTTCTCTTCACCGATGAGTCTCTGACAATCGTCAGAGACGTGTTTGGAGGCAACCCGATCAGGCTAAACGTCTTAGACACTGTCCAGCGAGTGCAGCAAGGTGGAGGTTCGTTGCTGTTTTGGGGTGGTATTATGTGAGGCCAGCATACGCTGCTGGTGGTCATGGAAGGCGCCGTAACGGCTGTACGATACGTGAATGTCATCCTCCGACCGATAGTGCAACCATATCGGCAGCATATTGACGAGGCATTCGTCTTGATGGACGACAATTCGCGCCCCCATCGTGCACATCTAGTGTATGACTTCCTTCAGGAAAGGAGATCGCTCGACTAGAGTGACCAGCATGTTCTCCAGACATGAATACTATCGAACATGCTTGGGTTAGACTGAAAAGGGCTGTTTATGGACGACATGACCCACCTACCAGTCTGAGGGATCTACGCCAAATCACCGTTGAGGATTGGGACAAACCGGACCAACAGCGACTTGACGAGCTTGTGGATAGTGTACCACTACGAATACAGGCATGCGTGAATGCAAGAGGACGTGCTACTGGGTATTAGAGGTACCGGTGTGTACAGCAATTTGGTCCACCACCTCTGAAGGTCTCGCTGTATGGTGGTACAAGATGTAATGTGTGATTTTCATGAGCAATAAAAAGGGCGGAAATGATGTTTATGTTGATCTCTATTCCAATTTTATGTATGGGTTCCGGAACTCTCGGAACCGAGGCGATGCAAAACTGCATTTTTCGTACAATTAAGTATGCAATGTAAACATGTGTTTTAGATGGCTCAATCCAATTTAAACACTGGAAGAAATAAATAAAAAACAGATGTCATTACACAAGGAGAACAAGATCGGATAGGAAAAGAATGGGATAGGTAATCGGTCGTATCCGTCACAAGAGAACTATCTACATCTACATCTACATTTGCATCCATCTCGTCCTTCTAGAATTCTTAAAAATCTACATCTACATTCATACTCCGCAAGCTACCTGACGGTGTGTGGCGGAGGGTACCTTGAGTACCTCGATCGGTTCTCCCTTCTATTCCAGTCTGGTATTGTTCGTGGAAAGAAGGATTGTCGGTATGCTTCTGTGTGGGCTCTAATCTTTCTGATTTTATCCTCATGGTCTCTTCGCGAGATATACGTAGGAGGGAGTAATATACTGCTTGACTCTTCGGTGAAGGTATGTTCTCGAAACATCAACAAAAGCCCCTACCGAGCTACTGAGCGTCTCTCCTGCAGAGTCTTCCACTGGAGTTTATCTATCATCTCCGTAACGCTCTCGCGATTACTAAATGATCCTGTAACGAAGCGCGCTGCTTTCCGTTGGATCTTCTCCATCTCTTCTATCAGCCCTATCTGGTACGGATCCCACACTGCTGAGCAAGCAGTGGGCGAACAAGCGTACTGTAACCTACTTCCTTTGTTTTCGGATTGCATTTCCTTAGGATTCTTCCAATGAATCTCAGTCTGACATCTGCTTTACCAACGATCAACTTTATATGATCATTCCATTTTGCCGGCCGGTGTGGCCGTGCGTTTCTAGGCGCTTCAGTCTGGAACCGCGTCACCGCTACGGCCGCAGGTTCGAATCCTGCCTTGGGCATGGCTGTGTGTGATGTCCTTAGGTTAGTTAGGTTTAAGTAGTTCTAAGTTCTGGGGGACTGATGACCACAGATGTTAAGTCCCATAGTGCTCAGAGCCATTTGAACCATTCATTCCATTTTAAATCACTCGTAATGCGTACGCCCAGATAATTTATGGAATTAACTGCTTCCAGTTGCTGACCTGCTATTTTGTAGCTAAATGATAAGGGATCTATCTTTCTATATAATCTCAGCACATTACACTTGTTTACATTGAGATTCAATTGCCATTCCCTGCACCATGCGTCAATTCGCTGCAGATCCTCCTGCATTTCAGTACAATTTTCCATTGTTACAACCTCTCGATATACCACAGCATCATCCGCAAAAAGCTTCAGTGAACTTCCGATGTCATCCACAAGGTCATTTATGTTTATTGTGAATAGCAACGGTCCTACGACACTCCCCTGCGGCACACCTGAAATCACTCTTACTGCGGAAGACTTCTCTCCATTGAGAATGACATGCGGCATTCTGCTTTAGGATTTCAGGAAAACAATGGAAATCCTATAATGTGCATGACTGGACAGATTTGTACCCTGCTCTTCCCAAATGCGATTTAACCACTGTGCCACTTCGCTCAATCATTATCTTTGATTCATATGACTGTCCGAAGCAAGAAGTAATATTTTTATATGTAGCTAGCACAACTCCAGTCAATGCGCAAATCTAGGCAGCCATTTTTCAGTGCTTATCTAGGCAAGCATCTTTCACATTTGCTCGCATCATAGCTTCCCAGTTTCCCTTTTTTTCGATTGCATTTTTCACTTTTGTCCCACTAGTATGTGTTGATTAGTGCTGGTGTGGCCTTCAGTGTGGTAGAGAGTGCTCTTTTGTGCACAAAGTTCTGAGGAATTCGCACAGTATGACACAAACAAGAAAAATCTGGCTCTACGTCGGGTAACCTTGAGCTTAAGATGACATTTGCTGAAGTCAAACACGTACCCTCTGTAACCAATTGCTTCAGTCAACAGCCGCCTCGTCAGCTTAGTAAAGATAACTGATGTGTCAATATCTCTGTTTGTGAAACCCGGTTGCTTGCTCAATAAGGCAGAGTAAAAAATACGTCGAGGCACCTCGATAGGTAGTGGCACTAGCGCAGAGCAGGCTGGTAGCAACAAATCGTAGCAAATCGTGGAGGCGTAGTTTCATCAACACTCAAAAAGACCTGGAACTAACGTAAATAATGTAATGCGCATCTATTCTTTCAGGAGTGCTGGTTCTGCAAGGTTCGCAGGAGAGCTTCTGTAAAGTTTTGGAAGGTAGGAGACGAGATAACTGGCAGAAGTAAAGCTGTGAGGACCGGGCGTGAGTCGTGCTTCGGTAGCTCAGATGGTAGAGCACTTGCCCATGAAAGGCAAAGGTCCTGAGTTAGAGTCTTGGTCGGGCACACAGTTTTAATCTGCCAGGAAGTTTCGCATCTATTCTTCCTCTGCTGCTGGGTCCATTTCTCTCAAGATAACAGCTTGGAATCATCGAACTAGTCCACTCGTCGCCTGTAGATCTTCTGGTTTTGCTGCCACTTCCTACCAATGATCTATGTTCCCGATGGCCCGGAAGGTCTCCTCGAATAAACTTATATTTCTGTTTTATCCCTAAGTCTTCTCCCTTCTATGTCGAGTGCTTCTTTGGTCATTGAAATTCCGCCGTCTCTATCCTCCGAGAAGGAACAAACAATATCTGAGTGTCTGTTGATGATATCCTTCCATCTCTTATTAAGTCGACCACGAGGACACCTGCCATTGTTTTGAAGGTTGTGTGCAGTTCAAGCAACAGTAGGACGTACCGAACCGGCGAAGCTGGTCTATCCTTACTTTCGTCGTAATGGAAAATTTGAATTTTGAAGGATACAGTACAAGGTTCAAATGGTTCAAATGGCACTGAGCACTATGGGATTTAACACCTGAGGTCATCAGTCCCCTAGAACTTAAGAACTTAGAACTTCTTAAACCTAACTAACCCAAGGACATCACACACATCCATGCCCGAGGCAGGATTCGAGCCTACGACCGTAGCAGTCGTGCGGTTCCGGACTGAAGCTCCTAGAACCGTTCGGCCACTGCGGCCGGCACAAGGCAAGGGACGAGCCCTTTGGAAAGCCCTTTAAACGATTCCTACTCAGGTGTGTCAGTCAAAACGAAACGAAGTGAAAAGTTGTTTATGCGAAATTATGGAAATTACCTTGTGGCTTCTCTTATTGTTTACGATTGCAAGTTTACTCACTTGAATTGACCAAGTTGATTTTTTCCACTTTAATAAGTTACTGTTGTCATATTGAACTGGACTTTGTTACGTATACGTGAAACCGATGACAGCAAAATATTGCGCTTCGCAAAGCATTTGGCATAAAATGACAGTTTGGAGACCGATCACATGACGTACATAATATTTCTTTTAATTATATGTATCGCAAAGTGTTTTTTTTTTTTTAAAGAAAACACCGCTCTCGGCTACACGGCAGTTATCTTCAGACAATCTCATTCTGCTGCACAGCAACAAGTCATAATCTTTTAAAAATAATACGAGTCTGACATAATTTTTGCATGGTTATGACTTGCTCCTGTGCAGCACAATGAAAGCTTCTGAAGATCACTGTTGTGTAACGGAAACCGATAATTCCGTTCAAAAAACTTTGCGATCAACAGAATAATACAAAAAAATTATGTTATACTTTCATGCAGAATGAAGTTCAGACTGCCCAAACTGGAAATCGAGTTCTTGCGTGTTCTATTCACTTTTGATCAAAGTATTCAGAGCTGCTGATCATGAATTTTTTAGTCATGGACTGTGCGGCTGGTCCCGGCGGAGGTTCGAGTCCTCCCTCGGGCATGGGTGTGTGTGTTTGTCCCTAGGATAATTTAGGTTAAGTAGTGTGTAAGCTTAGGGACTGATGACCTTAGCAGTTAAGTCCCATAAGATTTCACACAATTTTTTTTTTGAATTTTTTAACAGGCGATAAGAAAGCATTGTTCTTCGTAATATTATTGACAAGTTTTCTGACCAGGACAGTATCGTGATGAAATGTTGCAGTTAGTCTGTTTGCATTACTGCGTTACAATTGTTCTGCTCGCTCTTTTACTGGCAAATGGCATCTCGAAAGATGTGACCCTTAGTCGAGCCTATCGTGCGGTGTTACAATGCTCTTGAGTCGACACACAGGAGGCCGACAGTAGTACCTTTGAGATTTTTCTGCGTAAACACGGAGAGAAAGCACAGAGCGCGAATGCGAAGCACACTATTGGGCGAGAGTGGTCTGTTTTAGTGTCTTAGAAGGAAGAATGTAATATTGACAGCCTCTTGATCTTTGGTGGCATTTAACCATGTTTTTTGAGTAAGACGCATTGCTTGAGATAATTTTTACTGTCAGTGCTAACGGGCTTCTTTATGTCCAGGGCTTTCGCGAGTTCTATTTAGTATTATTTTTCGTAACGGTTGCCATTTTGTTTGCAATAGGGACTTGTGGATTGTATGATTGGTTATGCACGATCTAGCTATATAGCCGAGTGTATTCATTCAATATTTCACCGTCTTTACGTCTGTCAAGTATAACTAACCTCTTTCAAACGGAAACAAGTGCAGATTTTACTCAAAGATAATTTGTGAGATTCTTTTGTGTGGCTTGGATGGAGACTAGGTGAATTGAAAGGTTGGTTCTCTTTGTCTACCTCCCCACAGGCACGATATAACGCTTTAATAGAAACTTGTTGCTAATGCAATTTTTGTAAAGCTTTCTTTGACATCTCTCTGTGAGATGGAATTCATATACTATGAATTTTTATCAGCAGACGCCTTTGTAGTTCATGTTATTTTCACTGCCAGTTGATGAGAACACCTTCAGTGCCACCTCAATTAATTACGCCCACGACAGTCATATGTGAGCCATAGTGACACCGAGGTGGGTCCTCACGACGGAGGTGGTTTTCCGGATTCACTGTAATGTTTCCTCACTATCCATTTCCAGAGACCATCCTAGGCTTATGCCAAACCCTGAGTATTCCAAACATGATTCATTGTGCAATCCTTTCTCTGCTACAATCTCCCGCAGCTGTGAAGTTATGTTTATATTTTTGCAATTTGTAGCCTCGCTGATTGGTTTGTTGGTTTGGGGTATAAAAGTACCAAACTACAGGGTCATCACATTTTTCCTGACACAAGCAAGGCTTAAGGTACAAAAACACCAAACACCACACCTAAACAGAAGAATGGAACGAACAAAAAAACGGGGAAAACATACACCAAAGGGAAAAGTAGAAGAAGGTATTAAAACCACAGAGCATATCGTCTGGGCTGGCTGATGGCAATAATAAAAGAGGAAGAGCCAGCCACTCTCCAACACATTAAAATGTCCACCCCAAAAAGACAAGGCGAGATCAACACCTGTAGGGAAATACGACCACCAACAGAAACAAATGCAAAGAAAGTGCGACAGAGTTAAACTGTAGTGAGGGTGGCGAGCTCAGAGAGAAGGCTAAATGCCCACCCTTAGATGGTACGATAAAAAAAACCCTTCACGAATAAAACGTAAAACTAACTCTGCTGTTGAGGCACTGTCACCAAACAGCGAAGGTAGGGTGCTGGGAACGCTGAAAGTCCGCCGCAGAGCGGCTAATTGGGCAGTCCAGCAAGATGTGGACGACAGCCATATGTGAGACACAGTGACACCACGGTGGGTCCTCGCGACGGAGGTGGTAGCCATGTATGGCCAATGTGGAGTCGGGAGAGAGCCACAGAGTCCCTGCGAGAGGTTGGCATGGAGTTCTTCCACGCATTCGTAGTCTCCTTAATGGCATGCATTTTGTTGTATGTACTGAGAGTGTGCCGCTCCGTCTCCCAAAGCTGAAAAACCTTGTGGCGTAATAATGATGACAGGTCAGTTACAGGGATGCCGATCTCCAGAAGCGGTTTCCATATAGCCTGTCGGCAAGTTCATGTCCTGGGATTCCGACGTGGCCTGGGGTCGACACAAACGCCACGAAACGACTGGACTGTTCCAGGGCATACACTCCTGGAAATGGAAAAAAGAACACATTGACACCGGTGTGTCAGACCCACCATACTTGCTCCGGACACTGCGAGAGGGCTGTACAAGCAATGATCACACGCACGGCACAGCGGACACACCAGGAACCGCGGTGTTGGCCGTCGAATGGCGCTAGCTGCGCAGCATTTGTGCACCGCCGCCGTCAGTGTCAGCCAGTTTGCCGTGGCATACGGAGCTCCATCGCAGTCTTTAACACTGGTAGCATGCCGCGACAGCGTGGACGTGAACCGTATGTGCAGTTGACGGACTTTGAGCGAGGGCGTATAGTGGGCATGCGGGAGGCCGGGTGGACGTACCGCCGAATTGCTCAACACGTGGGGCGTGAGGTCTCCACAGTACATCGATGTTGTCGCCAGTGGTCGGCGGAAGGTGCACGTGCCCGTCGACCTGGGACCGGACCGCAGCGACGCACGGATGCACGCCAAGACCGTAGGATCCTACGCAGTGCCGTAGGGGACCGCACCGCCACTTCCCAGCAAATTAGGGACACTGTTGCTCCTGGTGTATCGGCGAGGACCATTCGCAACCGTCTCCATGAAGCTGGGCTACGGTCCCGCACACCGTTAGGCCGTCTTCCGCTCACGCCCCAACATCGTGCAGCCCGCCTCCAGTGGTGTCGCGACAGGCGTGAATGAAGGGACGAATGGAGACGTGTCGTCTTCAGCGATGAGAGTCGCTTCTGCCTTGGTGCCAATGATGGTCGTATGCGTGTTTGTCGCCGTGCAGGTGAGCGCCACAATCAGGACTGCATACGACCGAGGCACACAGGGCCAACACCCGGCATCATGGTGTGGGGAGCGATCTCCTACACTGGCCATACACCACTGGTGATCGTCGAGGGGACACTGAATAGTGCACGGTACATCCAAACCGTCATCGAACCCATCGTTTTACCATTCGTAGACCAGCAAGGGAACTTGCTGTTCCAACAGGACAATGCACGTCCGCATGTATCCCGTGCCACCCAACGTGCTCTAGAAGGTGTAAGTCAACTACCCTGGCCAGCAAGATCTCCGGATCTGTCCCCCATTGAGCATGTTTGGGACTGGATGAAGCGTCGTCTCACGCGGTCTGCACGTCCAGCACGAACGCTGGTCCAACTGAGGCGCCAGGTGGAAATGGCATGGCAAGCCGTTCCACAGGACTACATCCAGCATCTCTACGATCGTCTCCATCGGAGAATAGCAGCCTGCATTGCTGCGAAAGGTGGATATACACTGTACTAGTGCCGACATTGTGCATGCTCTGTTGCCTGTGTCTATGTGCCTGTGGTTCTGTCAGTGTGATCATGTGATGTATCTGACCCCAAGAATGTGTCAATAAAGTTTCCCCTTCCTGGGACAATGAATTCACGGTGTTCTTATTTCAATTTCCAGGAATGTAGATGGACTCCTGGATGGTCGCTACTAAAGGATGGCGGGGATAGCACTAGTCGATAGCTTGTAGGCTGCTCAAGGAGTCGGTACAGAGAAGAAACGACTCGCCAGGGCATAAGCGGAAACGCTCAAGAGCAAGAGAAATGGCCGCCAGCTCTGCAGTGAAAACACTGCAGCCATCTGGCAAGGAGTGCTGTTCAATATGTCCTCCATGGACATACGCGAAGCCGACGTGACCATCAGCCATCGAGCCGTCAGTGTAAACCACTTCATGGTCCTGGTACAGTCAAGAATTGAGAGGAAGTGACAACAGGGAGGTGCGGGGTTAACTGAGACCTTAGGACCACTTGAAAGGTCCAGGTGAAGCTTCGGCCTAGGTGTACACCAAGGAGATGTACGTGAATAGACCTCGAGTATTGGTGGTAAAGGCAAGGTCCTCAGACAGAAGAGATCGGACGCGAACCGCAATCTTAAGCCCTGACCTGGGCCTCTGATGCGAGAGATGAATTGCTGTGGATGGGAAAAGGACACGGTAATTCGGATGCTCAAGAGAACTATGAATGTGTGCAACGTAACTGGCGAGCAGTTGTGCACGCCTAACCTTCAATGGAGGGACTACGGCCTCCACCAGGACGCTGGTCACTGGACTCGTCCCAAAAGCTCCTGTTGCCAGTCGATCGCCACAGTGGTGCACTGGATCGAGTAAACGCAACGCAGAGGGCGCCGCCGAGCCATACACCGGATTCCATAGTAGTCAAGGCGTGATTGAACAAGGGCTCTGTAGACACCACTACAGTGAGTGGATCGTCATTAAGGTAAAGTTCTGGTTTCGGTACGACGCCGAAAGAAGTGCATGACACGACTTCGTGGCTGAAAACTGGAAGCCGTGGGCTAGAGCCGATGACTGCGCCATGTGGATGGCTCTCTGTAGGCGCCGTTCTGCAACATCAGTACTGGAGGAGCAGTACGAAATGCAGAAGCCGTCTGCATACAGAGAAAGTGAGACCGACAGACAGACAGCTTCTGCTAGACCGTTAATGGTCACTAAAAAATAGAGATACGCTCAATACAGAGCCCTGTGGGACCCCATTCTCCTGAATATGGGGGGAACTATGGGAGGCACCAACTTGGACACGGAAAGTATGGAGGGATAGGAAATTTTGGATAAAAATCGGGAGCAGGCCCGGAGACCCCACTCATATAATGTGGCAGGGATATGATGCCGCCAGGTCGTATTGTAAGCTTTTCGTACATCAAAAAAGACGGCGATCAGGTGTTGGCATCTGGAAAAGGCAGTTCGGATGTCAGACTCGAGGGAAGCTAGATTACCAATGGTAGAGCGACCCTGGCGGAAACCACCCTGGCAAGGAGCCAATAGGCCATTTGACTCCAGTACCCAACACAACCCTGACTTACCGTATGTTCAGACAACTTACAAAGAACGTTGGTGAGGCTGATGGGCCGATAGTTATCAACATCAGGCGGGATTTTACCGGGTTAAAGCACTGGCATGATGGTGCTTTCCTGCCATTGCGATGGAAAGACGCCATCGCAGCATATCTGGTTGAAGATGATGAGGAGATGTCGCTTGTAGTCGGACGAGAGATGTTTGAATCTGATTGTGGATCCGATCTGGCCCAGGAGCTGTGTCAGGGCAATGTGCAAGGACGCAGAGGAGCCCCCACTCTGCAAATGGAGCATTATAGGGTTCACTGTGAAGTTCAGTGAACGAGAGGGCTTTCCTTTCCATTGGCCGCTTGAGGGAGTGAACTGCTGGTGGATAATTCTCTAACGTGGAGGCTCGAGCATAGTGGTCAGCAACGTGCTCGGCAATTGAGTTTGCGTCTGTAGATAACACGCCATTGATGTTAATTCTAGTAACACCTGTCTGGGTGTGGTACCCACAAACATGTCTGATCTTCGTCCAGACTTGGGAAGGTGATGTATGATCTAGACGTACCTCTCCCAACACTCCTGCTGCCGTGTTTTTATAAGCTGGCGAACGTGGGCACGGAGCCGTTTAAAAGCTATTAGGTGCTCTAGGGAAGGGTGCCGCTTATGTCGCTGTAGAGCTCCCCGACGCTCATTAATGGCCTCAACGATTTCCGGCGACCACCAAGATACTGACTGTCGCTGGGGGGCACCCTAAAGAACAAGGGATCATGTTTTCCACCGCAGAAACGATCTGTCTAGTGACCTGCTCAACTACCACATCGATGCTACCATGTGGGGGAGATTCAACGGTGACAGCAGAGGTGGAAGATTACCAGCCTGCCTTGTTTAAGCCCATCTTGGTAGACGTCCGGGGGAATGGCGGTGGGGGGTGTGACAGGATGATGGGAAAGTGGTCACTACCACACAAGTCATCATGGACTCCATTGGACAGATGGGAGAAGTTCTGTGGTGCATAGGGATAAATCAATCGCCGAGTAAGTGCCATGAGCTGCACTGAAATGTATGGGGGTGCCAGTATTTAAGAGGCAGAGGTCGAGTTGAGACAGGAAAGTTTAGACATCTCTACCTCGGCCAGTAAGCACAGTGCCATCCCACAAGGGGTTATGGGCGTTAAAATCTCCCAAAAATAGCTTAGGAACTTGATGAAGCAGTGCAGCCAATGTGTTCAGGGGTACTGTACCATCTGGAGGAAGATATACATTGCAGACAGTTATTTCCTGCGTCGCCCTTATCCTGACAGCCATAGCTTCAAGAGTGGTTTGAAGGGGCACTGGTTCATGCATGCTGAGTTAAGGACATAGACACAAACTCCACCTGACACTCTATTGTAGTTGCTACAGCTCTTGTAATAGCCCCTATAGCCATGAAGGGCAGGGGTCCACATTGCCGGGAACCAGGTTTCCCGGAGGGCAATGCGAAAAGCAGGTGTAAAGTTTAACAGTTGCCATAGCTCAGAGAGGTGGTGGAAAAAACGCAGCAGTTCCACTGGAGGATGACGTTATTGTGAGTCTGGGAAGGCATGAAGCATGCAAGGGAGGCAGGTTACACCTCAGGGTCACCTGTTGCCACTGATTATTTGTGTCCATTCCTATTGTGGATGAGCCATCGGTGAGATCAAAGTCCTCAGGGGACACTGAGATCTCCACCTCATCCAAAGGTGAAGATTGGTAGGAAGTGGTGGTGTTGGGGCCACTGGAGGGTCAATTTTTCTTAGAAGACTTCTTTGTTTGCTTGTCCTCTCGCTTCTCCTTAGGGGCTTGCTGGGAGGACTTCTCTGAAGTACCTTCAGGGACGGAGAAAGACTATGAAGCTGTTCGTCCAGCGGATTTTGGCTCCTTTAGCCACTGACGAGTGTCCACCTTGGCATTAGTGGAGACCTTGGGAGAGAGGGTCCCAAGGGAAACCTTCCGCATGAGAGGAGCCGGAGGAGGTTGTTGCTTGTCTGGCTGGGGGAGGGGACTGATGTTCCCTGCGTTTGGGGGGGGGGGGGCTTGCTCCTGAAGTAGGTACTTTGGGAGCAATGGAAGGAGATTTTTCCCCCTACCACCAAGGGGGCAGGTGTATTCTGGAGGCCCGGAGGGCTCACTCTTCGTGGTACAGTGTGTGGTACAACTGGTACTTGTGATGGCGATGTTAATGTAGCTGCAGCATATGTGGTCGTCAACCAGATGAGGTGTAATCATTCAAATTTACTTTTAGCCTCTTGGTAAGTCAACCAGTCCAGGGTCTTGTAATCGATGATTTTCTACTCCTTTTGAGTACTGTGCGGTCTGGCGAGCAGGGAGAGTGCTGCTCTCCGCAGTTGATACAAGTGAGAGGAGGCGCACAGGTAGTATCTGGATGCAGTGGACGTCTGCAGTCTCGACATGTGGCGATGGAAGTGCAGCGGGAAGACATGTGCCCGAATTTCCAGCACTTAAAGCTCCTCATAGGGGGAGGGACGTATGGTTTAACGTCACAGCGGTAAACCATCACCTTGACCTTTTCAGGCAATGAATCACCCTCAAAGGCCAAGATGAAGGCACCAGTAACAATCCTGTTGTCTTTGGATTCCCTATAAACGCGCTTTATGAAATGAACTCCCCGCCGTTCTAGATTGGCGCGGATCTCGTCGTCAGACTGCAAGAGGAAGTCACGATGGAAAATAATCCTCTGGACCATGTTGAGCCTTTTATGGGGATTGACAGAAACAGGAATATCACCCAGCTCGTCACGAGTAAATAACGCCAGGGATTCGGCTGGGGATGCTGTCTGAATCAAGACCTCACCACTTCTCATCTTGGACAGCGCTATTTCCCCAAGCTTATCTTCAAGATGTTCAACAAAAAATTGAGGCTTCATAGGTAGAAATGAGTCCCCTTCCATTCTGCTGCAGACTAAATACCGAGGCGAATATGGCTTTATTCTTTCTGTAGCCCTACGTTCCTTCCGTGGTGTAGCGAGGGAGGGAAACGATTTAGGGTTATATACGTCAAGGTTCTACTTGATCTTGCCCTTCTTAGAGATTGCTGGCGCCGTACGGTCACCAGAAAGAGATGACTTAGTCCGCTTCATTGCGGATCATCCGCCCTGATGCAACCCACTCCAATCAGGGGCTCTCCCCACAGGTGCCACCCGGCTGCAGCATGGCATGATGGTCGTTGCCAGAAGTCCTGATGCCCCAGAAAGACAGGCATCTGCTCCTTGGTATACGTGGGGAGTTTACTGCTCATGGGTACACATTGTCTAAGGGTCAATACTGACCCTTAGACAATGTGTCAAATAGTGTATTTTAAATATGACAGTATGGGATCTTGGGCACTGTATAACATTGAAACACTTGATAATGGCACTTTAAAGCCGAAATCATGATCGTGTAAATGTAACACTGACTTTAAAGAAATATGACTGTGGCCACACATTGTGAAAAAATTATCAAAGCACATGAATTGTGTGAAACCTACACAGCCTATAAATCTGTAATCTATAGTAAGAAATCTGCTCCTATCAAAGCCGAACTTCGCCAGTAATAGACAGTTGTTCTCGAAAAAGTAGTCTGCACAGCTGAGATCTCATCCTGCAGTTTCCACCCCTTTAGAAAAGTCACCCTATAGAGACTGACTCATACGTTCAGACCCAAACAAATAACAGAAAGAAGTCTGAAGTTGAAAAATCTATGGACACGAGAAAGGTGGCAGAAGTTATGGGAAGAGGAAAACAAGCAAAAGACTAAAGGTACTTAATGATCCTCTGGAGAAAATGAAACAACGACAACAAAATGTTTTTTAGTATACACTGATAATAGAGGAAACTAGGTCGAAAAATTTCACTGGAAGGCTGAAGAACTTCCAACTTGCCCCCCTACAATTGGACACTAATGCCTAACTACCTCGACGGCGTTAAGTCTATAAACAACAGTATCACCTAACAGCTTCAGTTTTTGTAGTCCTGTCGACCTCGGTTGCACTTAATATCACGGTGCGTTCATAATATTTATTTTGGGGCCGTCTAATTACAACTGACTGAAACGCAATTTTTGTGCCATGCGGGTGTCACCTTTATTCTATGCAAGACATCTTCAGTGGTCTGGAATGTGTACATATTTTTGTACGTATTTTTGTTTATATTATTTAGTTTACATTTAGGACGCTGTATACATAGGTTATACACAGTTCCGGCACTTTTCCCTTTTCTGTGATGCAGCAAGAATTTAAAGGTATACTTTCAGATTCCCTGGATGTTGGCCTGTATGTTGCGTGTCGTTCCTTTGTTATCGCTCTTTCATTCTTCTTATAACTGCCATTTGAAAGTTTTGTTTTCACGCTTCACAACACTAGGAACTGAGCAGCTGTTTTGATGTTTCACTTTTGTTGGTGTTGCCAACTACTGAATGTTATTGCCTACTGCTGTTGTTGTCTTCAGTCCTGAGACTGGTTTGATGCAGCTCTCCATGCTACTGTATCCTGTGCAAGCTTCATCATCTCCCAGTACCTACTGCAACTTACATCCTTCTGAATCTGCTTAGTGTATTCATCTCTTGGTCTCCCTCTACGATTTTTACCCTCCACGCAGCCCTCCAATGCTAAATTTGTGATCCCTTGATGCCTCAGAACATGTCCTACCATCCGGTCCCTTCTTCTTGTCAAGTTGTGCCACAAACTCCTCTTCTCCCCAATTCTATTCAATACCTCGTCATTAGTTATGTGATCTACCCATCTAACTTTCAGCATTGTTCTGTACCACCACATTTCGAAAGCTTCTATTCTCTTCTTGTCCAAACTATTTATCGTCCATGTTTCACTTCCATACATGGCTACACTCCATACAAATACTTTCAGAAATGACTTCCTCACACTTAAATCTATACCCGATGTTAACAAATTTCTCTTCTTCAGAAACGCTTTACTTGCCATTGCCAGTCTACGTTTTATATCCTCTCTACTTCGACCATCATCAGTTATTTTGCTCCCCAAATAGCAAAACTCCTTTACTACTTTAAGTGTCTCATTTCCTAATCTAATTCCCTCAGCATCACCCGACTTAATTCGACTACATTCCATTATCTTCATTTTGCTTTTGTTGATGTTCATCTTATATCCTCCTTTCAAGACACTGTCCATTCCGTTCAACTGCTCTTCCAAGTCCTTTTCTGTCTCTGACAGAATTACAATGTCATCGGCGAACCTCAACGTTTTCATTTCTTCTCCATGTTCTTTAATACCTACTCCGAATTTTTCTTTTGTTTCCTTTACTGCTTGCTCAATATACAGATTGAATAACATCGGGGACAGGCTACAACCCTGTCTCACTCCCTTCCCAACCGCTGCTTCCCTTTCATGCCCCTCGACTCAAAACTGCCATCTCGTTTCTGTACGAATTGTAAATAGCTTTTCGCTCCCTGTATTTTACCCCTGCCACCTTTAGAATTTGAAAGAGAATATTCCATTCAACATCGTCAAAAGCTTTCTCTAAGTCTACAAATGCCAGAAATGTAGGTTTGCCTTTCCTTAATCTAGCTTCTAAGATAAGTCGTAGGGTCAACATTTCTGCGGAATCCAAACTGATCTTCCCCGAGGTTGACTTCTACCAGTTTATCCATTCGTCTGTAAAGAATTCGCGTTAGTATTTTACAGCTGTGGCTTATTAAACTGATAGTTCTGTAATTTTCACATCTGTCAACACCTGCTTTCTTTGGGATTGGAATTAATATATTCTTCTAGAAGTCTGAGGGTATTTAGCCTGTCTCATACATCTTGCTCACCAGATGGTAGAGTTTTGTCAGGACTGGCTCTCCCAAGGCAGTCAATAGTTCTAATGGAATGTTGTCTACTCCTGGGGCCTTGTTTCGACTCAGGTCTTTCAGTGCTCTGTCAAACTCTTCACGCAGTATCGTATCTCCCATTTCATCTTCATTTACATCCTCTTCCATTTCCATAATATTGTCCTCAAGTACATCGCCCTTGTATAGACCCTCTATATACTGCTTCCACCTTTCTGCTTTCCCTTCTTTGCTTAGAACTGGGTTTCCATCTGAGCTCTTGATATTAATACAAGTGGCTCTCTTTTCTTCAAAGGTCTCTTTAATTTTTCTGTAGGCAGTGTCTATCTTATCCCTAGTGTTATATGCCTCTACATCCTTACATTTATCCTCTAGCCTTCCCTGCTTAGCCATTTTGCACTTCCTGTCGATCTCATTTTTGAGACGATTGTATTCCTTTTTGCCTGCTTCATTTACTGCGTTTTTATATTTTCTCCTTTCATCAATTAAATTCAATATTTCTTCTGTTACCCAGGGATTTCTACTAGCCCTCGTCTTTTTACCTACTTGATACTCTGCTGCCTTCACTAATTCATCCCTCAGAGCTACCCATTCTTCTTCTACCGTATTTCTTTCCCCCATTCCTGTCAATTGTTCCCTTATGCTCTCCCTGAAACTCTGTACAACCTCTGGTTTAGTCAGTTTATCCAGGTCCCATCTCCTTAAATTCTCACCTTTTTGCTGTTTCTTCAGTTTTAATCTACAGTTCATAACCAATAGATTGTGGTCAGAGTCCACATCTGGCCCTGAAAATGTCTTACAATTTAAAACCTGGTTCCTAAATCTCTGTCTTACCATTATATAATCTATCTGATACCTTTTAGTATCTCCAGGATTCTTCCAGTTATACAACCTTCTTTTATGATTCTTGAACCAAGTGTTAGCTATGATTAAGTTATGCTCTGTGCAAAATTCTACAAGGCGGCTTCCTCTTTCATTTCTTCCCCCAATCCAAATTCACGTACTATGTTTCCTTCTCTCCCTTTTCCTACTCTTGAATTCCAGTCACCCATGACTATTAAATTTTCGTCTCCCTTCACTACCCGAATAAATTCTTTTATCTCATCATACATTTCATCAATTTCTTCATCATCTGCAGAGCTAGTTGGCATACAAACTTGTACTACTGCAGTAGGCATGGGCTTCGTGTCTATCTTGGCCACAATAATGCGTTCACTATGCTGTTGGTAGTAGCTTACCCGCACTCCTATTTTTTTTATTCATTATTAAACCTATCCCTGCATGACCCCTATTTGATTTTGTATTTATAGCCCTGTATTCACCTGACCAAAAGTCTTGTTCCTCCTGCCACCGAACTTCACTAATTCCCACTATATCTAACTTCAACCTATCCATTTCCTTTTTTAAATTTTCTAACCTACCTGCCCGATTAAGGGATGTGACATTCCACGCTCCGATCCTTAGAACGCCAGTTTTCTTTCTCCTGATAACGACGTCCTCTTGAGTAGTCCCCGCCCGGAGATCCGAATGGGGGACTATTTTAGCTCCGGAATATTTTACGCAAGAGGACGCCCTCATCATTTAACCAGACAGTAAAGCTGCATGCCCTCGGGAAAAATTACGGCTGTAGTTTCCCCTTGCTTTCAGCCGTTATTGCCTACTGTCATACTACATTTGACAGTATTGCCTACTGTAAAATGTTATTAGCAACTATAGAAACTGATTTCGTGATCAGATCACAAATGTCACAAAAACACGTTCAATATATTTAGAAACAGACCGCAATTATCACAAAAACCCATTCAACAGTTGACAACAACATTAAACAGTTGACAGTAACGTTCGATAGTTGGCAATAACATCAGTAAGTGGCAACACCAACCAACATAAAACATCTACACGAGTGTTTAGTTCTTAGTGTTGTGTGTGTGTGTGTGTGTGTGTGTGTGTGTGTGTGTGTGTGTGAACTGCTGTTGGTTTTGGCACGATTAGGTGTGATTTTTTTTCATCTTTAGTATGCACTTATTGGTATGAAGTTTGCCAATGGTGTAATTAAAAAAGAAAACGAAATGGTTCCTGTAATTGAGAATGACAGTTGTTCCTGTCTTGAGTATAACTTTCAGAAGTGACCTAGTAACGCAGCCGTGCCTCTGGAGTCTCGACGGAGGATCCGTTCCCACGGAAGACTATTCATAGCGGCTAATTTGTCTTCCCCACATCCGCCGTGTCAGGCCTAGTGATGCTACCCGTCGTCGGTGCAAACAACTGACGCTTACGATAATAGTGTTTTTCTGCGCTGTGCCGGCGCAGTAGGCGGATAAGCCGCAAGAGACAAGCGCGAACGGAACGTGTACTCGTTCAGTACCACATCGATTTGATTGGTTCTGTCCTCGAAGAAGATAACGTACGTTAAGTTTTTAAATCAGTTCCGAGACGGTGTCGAAAAAACTGCCTTGACTGTGGGGTGCTGTGTGCAACTTTGAGAACTTTTTTTTTCTGGTATCATTTTCTGTGTAAGTCGTTTCGGTATCAGATTAATGGTCCAACCATTCGGTACTCGAAACCAGTCTATTCTAGATGTTTATGCTGACATTAAATGCTGTTTTTTCCTACATGGAAAATCCCTTGTGCTCACGTGAGAAGCGCTATTTATTATTCCCGTAACTACTTTGGGAAGCACGTGCTCAGATGAGTGCAAGACCAGAGTATTCCAACAGCAATGCTGATGAAGACGCTTTCCGAGTAGTCAGTGCACTCTCGAACGCGGGATTCACAGTTGATCTGATGCCTCACGAACAGACTTCTGTAGCGAACAATGGAAAACCGAAATCTCTCCGTATCTTCGTTAATTCTCCTTGGTTTGCCTACACAGTGCTTCAGATCCACATTCCGTGAAATTCCTGTGCCATTTTCTTATAGATGGCGGAGAGGGTGGTGGTTTCCCTTTTCGCGTTCTTAAATTTCTCTGAACCTAAGTCTTTGACTTCGTTTCAGTAAAGCAAGCCTGTTCCTTTTCCTGTGCAGACTCCATTTTTCGAACTGTTTATGGTGCCCCTTCCACCACGCTGTAACAACGGAAAAAGTCATTTTCAGTTTTGTTGTTCTTCACTTGGAAAGGCAAAGGATTTGTTCAATACTGATACTCAAAATTTTGGACAAGGGACGCAAGGCGAAAGGTTAGGGCCCATGTACCATCATGTGTCATTTCCTGTTACTGCCTCATTGACTTAAATACCTCTGAAACAGGTATTCCTTTGGCAATAAGAATTTTGGTTAATTACAACACAGATTCAGTAAGATATCAGATCTCAATGACAGGGCAATAAAAACGGTAAGCCTTCATTAATAACAGTTACAGCTAACCGAAATTGTGAAACAGCTCTTAATTTAATGAAAAGGGAACAGGCAGGCCTTCAATACTCGAAAGATCAATCATCTGATAATAATACGCAATTTAATAAATAATATCGAAACTTCACTTTCGTTTTCAAAGGTTTCCACCTTAAAACACTCAAGGACAACTGAATTCAATTTTAACCAATTTATTCTCGTCAACGAGAACTACTCCACTATAAGTGTTCACACCACATCTAACAGCTAATGAACCTCTGGCCACCAATCACCACAGGACAATACAACACAACTAGTGCCCAATGCATCGCTTTAACGGTACACCACTACGCGCTATGGTTTTTATAAGCCAAATCATCAGCCCAAACTAGTTATTTTTCGCGCAACAGAGCTCAAATAGCTTAGCAAGTCTTAAGGTACATACATTCTGAAGTAAGCCAGCTTAACAGCGCTAAATTTGCATAGGCACCGCTTATACTAGGTGACTAATCAGTAAGCTATTCTAAAAGAGCTTGGGGAACTCACATCTTCACATCTAACTTAGAATTAGGGGGGCAGCCCCATTGAGAGCAAGAGAATTTCTTATACTGGTACTTTTAATTTAATTAAACACAACACTGGCAAACCACATCAAAAGGCTACAGCCTTGTCTTACACCCTTCTTAATACGAGCACTTCGTTCTTGATCGTCCACTTTTATTATCCCCTCTTGGTTGTTGTACATATTGTATATGACCCGTCTCTCCCTATAGCTTACCCCTACTTTTTTCAGAATCTCGAACAGCTTGCACCATTTAATATTGTCGAACGCTTTCCCAGGTCCACAAATCCTATGAAAGTGTCTTGATTTTTCTTTACCCTTGCTTCCATTATTAGCCGTAACGTCAGAATTGCCTCTCTCGTCCCTTTACTTTTCCTAAAGCCAAACTGATCGTCACCTAGCGCATTCTCAATTTTCTTTTCCATTCTTCTGTATATTATTCTTGTAAGCAGCTTCGATGCATGAGCTGTTAAGCTGATTGTGCGATAATTCTCGCACTTGTCAGCTCTTGCCGTCTTCGGAATTGTGTGGATGATGCTTTTTCGAAAGTCAGATGGTATCTCGCCAGACTCATATATTCTACACACCAACGTGAATAGTCGTTTTGTTGCCACTTCCCCCAATGACTTTAGAAATTCTGATGGGATGTTATCTTTCCCTTCTGCCTTATTTGACCGTAAGTCCTCCAAAGCTCTTATATTCCGATTCTAATACTGTATCCCCTATCTCTTCTAAATCGACTCCTGTTTCTTCTTCTATCACATCAGACAATTCTTCACCCTCATAGAGGCTTTCAATGTATTCTTTCCACCTATCTGCTTTCTCCTCTGCATTTAACAGTGGAATTTCCGTTGCACTCTTAATGTTACCACCGTTGCTTTTAATGTCACCAAAGGTTGTTTTGACTTTCCTGTATGCTGAGTCTGTCCTTCCGACAATATCTTTTTCGATGTCTTCACATTTTTCCTGCAGCCATTTCGTCTTAGCTTCCCTGCACTTCCTATTTATTTCATTCCTCAGCGACTTGTATTTCTGTATTCCTGATTTTCCCGGAACATGTTTGTACTTCCTCCTTTCATCAATCAACTGAAGTATTTCTTCTGTTACCCATGGTTCCTCCGCAGCTACCTTCTTTGTACCTATGTTTTCCTTCCCAACTTCTGTGATGACCCTTTTTAGAGATGTCCATTCCTCTTCAACTGTACTGCCTACTGCGCTATTCCTTATTGCTGTATCTATAGCGTTAGAGAACTTCAAACGTATCTCGTCATTCCTTAGTCCTTCCGTATCCCACTTCTTTGCGTATTGATTCTTCCTGACTAATGTCTTGAACTTCAGCCTACTCTTCATCACTACTATATTGTGATCTGAGTCTATTTCTGCTCCTGGGTACGCCTTACAATCTAGTATCTGATTTCGGAATCTCTGTCTGACCATGATGTAATCTAATTGAAATCTTCCCGTATCTCCCGGCCTTTTCCAAGTATACCTCCTCCTCTTGTGATTCTTGAACAGGGTATTTGCTATTACTAGCTGAAACTTGTTACAGAACTCAATTAGTCTTTCTCCTCTTTCATTCCTTGTCCCAAGCCCATATTCTCCTGTAACCTTTTCTTCTACTCCTTCCCCTACAACTGCATTCTAGTCGCCCATGACTAATAGATTTTCGTCCCCCTTTACATACTGCATTACCCTTTCAATATCCTCATACACTTTCTCTATCTGTTCATCTTCAGCTTGCGACGTCGGAATGTGTACCTGAACTATCGTTGTCGGTGTTGGTCTGCTTTCGATTCTGATTAGAACAACCCGGTCACTGAACTGTTCACAGTAACACACCCTCTGCCCTACCTTCCTACATAACGAATCCTAGAACTGTTATACCATTTTCTGCTGCTGTTGATATTACCCGATACTCATCTGACCAGAAATCCTTGTCTTCCTTCCACTTCACTTCACTGACCCCTACTATATCTAGATTGAGCCTTTGCATTTCCCTTTTCAGATTTTCTAGTTTCCCTACCACGTTCAAGCTTCTGACATTCCACGCCCCGACTCGTAGAACTTTATCCTTTCGTTGATGATTCAATCTTTTTCTCATGGTAACCTCCCCCTTGGCAGTCCCCTCCCGGAGATCCGAATGGGGGACTATTCCAGAATCTTTTTCCAATGGAGAGATCATCATGGCACTTCTTCAATTACAAGCCACATGTCCTGTGGATACACGTTACGTGTAATGCAGTGGTTTCCATTGCTTTCTGCATCCTCATGTCGTTGATCATTGCTGATTCTTCCGCCTTTAGGGGCAATTTCCCACCCCTAGGACAAGAGAGTGCCCTGAACCTCTATCCGCTCCTCCGCCCTCTTTGACAAGGCCGTTGGAAAAATGAGGCTGACTTCTTATGCCGGAAGTCTTCGGCCGCCAATGCTGATTATTTATCAAAATTTAGGCAGTGACAGGGATCGCACCCGGGACCGAAGACGTTTTGATTACGAATCAAAGACGCTACCCCCCTTTTTTTTTAAATCTCATTTTGTTCGGTTTTGTTCGTTGTGTCTGCTCGTGGCGGACGCCGTAAGACATCCATTTATGTTCGTTGTTGATCGATTAACTCAGTTTTTTTATTACAGAGGGCACGTAGCCGTCTGACCGAACACGCTGAGTTACCGTGCCGGCTGCCCCTAGACCACGGGTACTTTCCACTATAAGACGATTTCCTTAACCAAAAGTGAACACTCGCCAAAAGAGCAAGGCCAAAGAGCTTGCAGTAACAGCAACGATGCAACAAAATGGCAACTGCACGCCACTCACAATTTAGCCGACCGGAGCGTGTCTACGTAAAACTACACGCACTATGGCGACGACACTGCACTGAGACACTTCATAGCAGACCTGTGGTGCGACACCAAACCAATAATCTCAACATAAACGAACGGTCTCCACTCAGTAAGTGGGTATCTGTCTTTGCATGAACGACCCCGCGCACTATTTTAATATCCTCCGATGGAACCGACAATTCAACAGATCGTGCGGAATCCACAGTGCAAGTGCTGCGGAGCAACGACGTGGCCACGGTCACCAGCCAATGAACACCTGGCTGGCCAGACTACGCACGAAGACGGAACTCCAGTTCAGCCACGGATTCAAATCGGCTCACAAATATGGCCAGCAACCACTCGCGGGACTTTGTGCCCAAAACGCTTGCTCAAGTGCTCGCTTTACTGGCCAGGCGGGTCTCTGACAGTGTCCTCTTCGCTCCGTTACCACTAGCCAAATCCACGCGCCACAACACGCCCCGTCCGCCATCAACAACCTCGAGCAAAGATCTTAGTGGCCCCAAAACAGAGGGACATCACACGACAGATCTAGCTACTGCGCCAGGAATTCGGAAGGCGACGCCAGCGATCCCGCCACAGTTCAATTACCATACATAAAAAAGTCGTTTTGAGTCAGTGCATCAGAAAAACGTTACCTTTCCTCTCTAAGTTAATTACAAGACGAGTTATATGACACAGAAGCTGTAAAGTGCCTTTTGCGATTCCCCCCGCCCCTCCCTCCACATCAGGGATTCCCGTTTCAACTCACGGAGCATTTCCGTGATGCGTGTGGATAGAAACCTACTGCCTTTTGAATGGGGATCCCGAAAACTCGAGCCATGCTCAAAAATGGGCTACAAAAATATTCTGGGCTAGAAATTCCCAGAAATCTTCCAAAAAGCAGACGTCGGCGATTTATTTATGTGCTCGTTCCGTTTCACGTCCCTTTGCAGCATTACGTCTAGTTATTTAATCGATGTAACTGCGTCAACAACATTCTGTATCCTGCTGCAGTTACTCAACAATGACATTTCCCCGTATACTACAGCGTCAAAAATAAATAGTCAGAGCTTCCTAATTGCCCCAGCAATCAGATCGTTTGTGTATATAGAGAAAATAGGTAAATAAAATATATTCATCATTCGGAATAAAGTCTAACGCTCTTATGTTTATCTATCTAAAGAAGTATTTATTTCATTTATTATTTTGTAGGTCACAGAGGAAATACCCTAAGTGAAACACAGTGTACAGCAAATGCTGTAACAGGTATGCGGTAAAGAGCGTGAGGATGAAGTATCAACAAAGCCTGGTTAAAACAATAAATCCACTAATAAATAGGAGGGGCGTTTGAAAAGTCTGTGCAAAAATAAAAACTACTTACGTGTTTGGGGTAAACCCATCTTGCGGATAGCTTTCTCATGTCCAAATGTTTATGCAAAATATTATTCGAGATGCCCACAGCACTAGAAATCTCACGCACCTTAACTCTTCTGTCATCCATCACCATATCATGGATTTTATCAATGATTTCTGGAGTCTTAACCTCCACAGGGCGTCCAGAACGTTCAGCATCACTTGTGCCTATATGACCACTCCGAAAATTTTAAAACCACTTATAAACTGTTCTAATCGAATGTGCAGAGTCACCGTAATGTTTATCAAGAGTATCTATAGTCTCCTGAGGCATTTTGCCTTTCATAAAGTAATGTTTAATCACCACACGAAATTATTTTTCGTCCATTTTTTGACAATCACTCGACTTCCTTGATTCATACGAATGCCAAGCACAAAGAAATAGACCAATATGGCTGAAACTCTGTGTGCGTTCTTTCCAAAGATGCTAGTAACTAAACATGACCTCGATACGTGCCGATGGTGCCATCTCTCGGACTTTGCACGGATTTTTCAAACGCCCCTCGTACATGGTAAAGTTCATGTGTGTTAACCAGCACTCATCTCACTCGTCCAGAGAGAGAGTATTCGTGTGCAATCCCAGGCTGAGAACGCTGCACTGTAACTGTACACACTAGCAACTTTATTTGAATACTATTACCAGACTGCGCGACGCCATCTTTGTTACTGTGAGCCGAATTCTTATCAGCCTTTTGCAGCGACTCGTACATGTTTCCATTTCATGGCATATTTCGTATCATGCCGCTGCAGCGATACGCCGACAGACTCGGAGATTGGCAGCGATATTATTAGTGTGTCACGCAGTTCCAATATCGGCTGACGCTTCACCAGGCCACGAGAAAGACAGGCTGTCACGCGTACGTCACAGCACTTAACACTGCAGGTCTTACTAGTGATAGCACCCATCTTCGGTGGGGAGCGAGTAACTATTTTAGACGAGTTTAATAATTCTTAACTGTTCGATTAAATGCGTGTGAGCTACCGACAGCACACGAGAAATTTAAGACATTTAATGGATACCTTTTCAATTGCATACCGATTTCCTGTGTGCCCTGCACGGAACCGAGCTATCGCGAAATGTGGCGGACAAGCCGACTAGAGCGACGTCACAAGTACGTTGCAGGGCCCGTATACATCGTTGGCCCCGTGGATGGTCGATGGCGGTCTGCAGGAAATGTGTACCTGGCTCGGCGGGCGAATTATCATTAAGTATCTATGAAGCCTTCGTTACACCGATTCGTGAATACAATTTTGTTAAGTTGTTTTTCCGGATCTGTTCTTTAATTTGTGACTCTGATTGTGTATTGTCTCAGACTGGTCTGGTTGTGTTCATTTCTAGTAAGTAGGACTCACTTTACACGCAGTCGGAACGTAGGTTACTTACGGCATTTCCCGTAATCGACTACTCTTAGATTTGGGTTTACACATTCTACCTGAGACACTGTAGTTATCTGCACTCTGAATAATTTCATCTCAGGAGAGTTAGCACCAAAATACATATTGGATAATCAGGAAAAATCTTAACTCACAAATACAAAATACAATCAACCCAGAAAAATGCTAAAATAAGATCGAAAAATAACATCGTAAATAGAAAAATGACAAAACAGGTAAGATCATTTTTTTAAAAAATTGTGGAGACAACCATTAACACTTCTCGAAATACAACTTTAAGCAACAACTATTTTAATACAGTTTTCATACTGTCCTATTCCTATACAAATACAGATTACTCAAACAGTGCTACCTGGCAAAAAAGGTGAGGCACCCAGAAGGGGAGGAGAGGCTCAAATGGCTCTGAGCACTATGGGACTCAACTGCTGAGGTCATTAGTCCCCTAGAACTTAGAACTAGTTAAACCTAACTAACCTAAGGACATCACAAACATCCATGCCCGAGGCAGGATTCGAACCTGCGACCGTAGCGGTCTTGCGGTTCCAGACTGCAGCGCCTTTAACCGCACGGCCACTTCGGCCGGCTGGGGAGGAGAGGACCACATAAATCTTCACAGGTTGTGATGGTACTTGGTGTTATTTCAACAATTACAAAAGTGAGTCAGATTTAGAAAGAACTTGGCAGTATAAGCCATCTTATCACTATTTAACAATGAAATTTGCCAAACAGTCGTGCAATTATGAAGTTTTTTTATTTTATTTGTTATTTTATTTTATTTTCGCTGCTAATTTCGGCAGTTCGTTATGCCATCTTCAGGCCTCATATGCACCTCTCATAAATAATCGATATTGGCATTCTGGGGCCATATGTTTCTGGATGTCGTGACTTAATACCTCAAGTGCTTCCTTCGAAGATGTTATACCGGAGCCAAGGTAGTAACGGCCGGCAACCCATATTACACCACAGAGGACGATGTTGTCTATGCCCAAGGCGTACCAAAAGCACCATGGTAAACACTGGCTGTATACACACATGATAATGGAAACAGACATTCCGAGCACTACTTCCTGCAGGGGGACCTCGAGTCACGGCCTGCAGGAAGTATCACTACGCCAAAACCTGATTGGCTGGGCTTGAACCAGCCCCGAAGTTCAGTTCACGCTGGATACCGACCTCGTGTACTCCGACCGTTGAAGATTACGTCTTCGTCTCTGAATTGCACTGTTACTAGTGTGTATGTGTGTGTGTGTGTGTGTGTGTGTGTGTGTGTGTGTGCGTGCTTGAGTGCGCGTGCGTAACTTTTTAGAGGTGCATATGGGGCCTGAAGAAGGGATAATGAATTGCCGAAACTGGTAGCGAAATAAGATCACAATTGCACGGCTGTTTAGCGAATTTCTTCGTTAAGTATTTGACCAGCCGCTGTCCTCTGTCCACAATGGATCTACAGGAACATCACTATGACGTTGTAACCCCTCTGGCCTGGATGCACGCTCGGATTCGGTTGGGTAGGGTGTCATAAAGCCGTTGTACCCTCTCGTGAGGCAGGTTGGCCCACAAATGTTGTAACTGCTCCTCGATATCTTCGATACTGGCACTGGGATGGTCCCACACCTGTTATACCGGGGACAGATGTTGGGAATTTGGTGCCCACTGGAATACCTCAACATTACGCAGACGAAACTTCCTGGCAGATTACAACTGTGTGCCGGACCGAGACTCGAACTCGGGACCTTTGCCTTTCGCGGGCAAGTGCTCTACCGACTGAGCTACCCAAGCACGACTCACGCCCCATACTCACAGCTTTAATTCCGCCAGTACCTCGTCTCCTACCCTCCAAACTTTACAGACGCTCTCCTGCGAACCTTGCAGAACTAGCACTCCTGAAAGAAAGGATATTGCGGAGACATGGCTTAGCCACAGCCTGGGGGTTGTTTCTAGAATGAAATTTTCACTCTACAGCGGAGTGTGCGCTGATATGAAACTTCCTGCCATTTCAGGACGATGACTATGTGTTGAAAGGTGGCACCATAAAATTGTCGCATGAAATGTAACACAAGAGGACGCAGGACGTCTTTGAGGCAACTTCTGCCGTCGGAGTTCCCTCAATCATTACCAGGCGTGACCTGATATCACACCCGATGGGTCGACACACCAGGACAACAGGAGTAATACAGCTGTGCCTCTCCAAAAATTTAGACTAATGGGACCTGTCTCCAGGTCACCCCGATATACACCGACGATGGTGTTCCGTGGTAATGCAGAACCGTGATTTATCGGCGAACAAAATACGACGCCATTTATCAGCTGTCATGGCACCACTCCGAACGCAGCCGTCTGTGATATAGAGGGTGGTCAATTGATCGTGAAAGGGGCAGATATTGCACGAAATAAGCGTCAAACGAAAAAACTACACAGAACGAAACTTGTCTAGCTTGGGACGGGAAACCAGTTGGCGCTATGGTTGGCCCGCTAGATGGCGCTGCCATAGGTCAGACGGATGTCAACTGCGTTTTTTTAAATAGGAACCCCCATTTGTTATTACATATTCGTGTAACGGGTAGGTTTTTTAAATTAAAATACAGAACGTAGGTACGTTTGAACATTTTATTTCGGTTGTTCCAATGTGATACATGTACCTTTGTGAACGTATCATTTCTGAGACCGCATGCTGTTACAGCGTGATTACCTGTAAATACCACATTAATGCAATAAATGGCCGGCCGGAGAGGCCGAGCGGTTCTAGGCGCTCCAGTCTGGAACCGCGAAACCGCTACGGTCGCAGGTTGGAATCCTGCCTCGGGCATGGATGTGTGTGATGTCCTTAGGTTAGTTAGGTTTAAGTAGTTCTAAGTTCTAGGGGACTGATGACCACAGCAGTTAAGTCCCATAGTGCTCAGAGCCATTTCAGTTTTTTCAATAAATGCTCAAAATGAAGTTCGTCAACCTCAATGCATTTGGCAACACGTGTAACGACATTCCTCTCAACAGCGAGTAGATCGTCTTCCGTAATGTTCGCACATGCATTGACAATGCACTGACGAATGTTGTCAGGCGCTGTCGGTGGATCTCGATAGCAAATATCCTTCAACTTTCCCCACAGAAAGAAATCCGGGGACGTCAGATCCGGTGAACGTGCGGGCCATGGTATGGTGCTTCGACGACCAATCCACCTGTCATGAAATATGCTATTCAGTACCGCTTCAACCGCACGCGAGCTATGTGCCGGACATCCACCATATTGGAATTACATCGCCATGCTATCATACAGCGAAACATCTTGTAGTAACATCGGTAGAACATTACGTAGGAAGTCAGCAAACATTGCACCATGTAGATTGCCATCGATAAAATGGGGTCCAATTATCCTTCAAATGGTTCAAATGGCTCTGAGCACTATGCGACTCAACTGCTGAGGTCATTAGTCCCCTAGAACTTAGAACTAGTTAAACCTAACTAACCTAAGGACATCACAAACATCCATGCCCGAGGTAGGATTCGAACCTGCGACCGTAGCGGTGTTGCGGTTCCAGACTGCAGCGCCTTTAACCGCACGGCCACTGCGGCCGGCCAATTATCCTTCCTCCCATAATGCCACACGATACATTAACCCGCTAAGGTCGCTGATATTCCACTTGTCGCAACCATCGTGAATTTTCCGTTGCCCAATAGTGCATATTATGGTGAACTGTACACGACGTTCAAAGTCGTCGCCGTGCAATTTCTGGTGCATAGAAATATGGTACGGGTGCAATCGATGTTGATGCAGCATTCTCAACACCGACGTTTTTGAGATTCCCGATTCTCGCACAATTTGTCTGCTACTGATGTGCGGATTAGCCGCGACAGCAGCTAAAGCACCTACATGTGCATCATCATTTGGTTGACGTTTCACGTGTGGCTGAACACGTGCTGATTCCTTAAATAACGTAACTATCCGGCAAACGATCCGGACACTTGGATGATGTTGTCCAGGATACCGAGCAGCATACATAGCACACGCCCGTTGGGCGTTTTGATCACAATAGCCATACATCGACATTTTCCGCAATTGGTAAACGGTCCATTTTAACACGGGTAATGTATCACGAAGCAAATACCGTCCGCACTGGCGGAATGTTACGTGATACCACGTACTTATACGCTTGTGACTATTACAGCGCCATCTATCACAAAGCGAAAAAAGTGGTCCAACTAAAACATTCATATTTCTTTACGTACTGCACGAATATGTAATAATAATGGGGGTACCTATTTTAAAGAAAACGCAGCTGATATCCGTTTGACCTATGGCAACGCCATCTAGCGGGCCAACCATAGCGCCATCTGGTTTCCCCCCTTCAAGCTAGACGAGTTTCGTTCTTTGTAGTTTTTTGGTTTGATGCTTGTTTCGTGAGGTACTTGGCCCGGTCACTATCAATGGACGACCCTGTAGTGTTAACAGCAGGCTACGCATGGGACGGTAATTTCCTAGTCTCGCTGCTGCAATGACGCGGGATGACGCAAAGTATTGCTGAGAGCCCAATACGTGTTCGCGATTGGCAGACGCAGTTTTGAAGGGGATATGATGTTTTTGGTGTACTGCACGACGATCCTACCTTGTGGTCACCAGGAACCTTGACAACCAGTACTCCTGTCTTCATGTTCCTAAGGAGTGCAAAATTGACTCCTGTCACATCCGAATGCCCCAGGAATCTGGGCCAGCCGGCCAAATGGAGACCTCTTTCAAACTTTGTCAGGTGCTTTTAACGCTGTCTCACACAAGTACGTGAAATCTCCGCGTTTTTCTAAGTGATCACTAAACTTCTGACGCTGTTCAAGACCCCTATGTATCCTACCAGCCCCGGTAACAACGCTAAACACGAAGAAAAATAATGCAGTTTGACTGTTGGTCTACCTGCCATAGAGAATCGCAACTCTAACATTTACATACCCGTCGATGGTGTATACTTTTATGAAGTTAAATTGACACCCGACCTTGTCTTACGGGGACTTCACATTTTTTTGTTAGGCGGTGTATACAACTGGCTTGGAGGGCAGATTGGCCGTTTGTTTCGCTACTGAACGCTTCGTTCCGCCGTTACATCTGCAATCACGTCTACATCTATGCTCCGCAAGTGACCGTACGGTGTGTGACTGACGGTACTTTCTGTACCATTGCCAATTCCCTCTTTTCATGTTCCATTCGCGAGTAGTTTGGGGGAACACCGGTTCATGATAAGCCTCCGTGTGCTGAACTGAAATCTTTGTAATTTTATCTTCGTGGTCTTTCCGCATAATGTTCGTAGGAGGAACCAATATACTGGTTGACTCATCTTGCTACATCCGCTCTCAGAACTTTTAACAGCAAAGTACACAGCGATGCAGAATGGCCTTTTGCAGGGTCTGTCGCTGGAGTTGGTAGAGCATATCCGTGACGCTTTCGCATATACTAAATGAACCTGCTCTTCTCTGGATCTTCTGGATTTCTTTTATTAATGCTACCTGGTACGGTCGAACGAGACTTTTCTAAGCTGCCTCCTTCGTGGATGAACCGCACTTCCTGAGGATTCTTCCGATGAAACTCAGAATGTCATATGTTTTACCTGCGATTACACAACTGGCCTTTCAAATTGCTACACCAAGAAGAAATGCAGATGATAAAGGGGTATTCATTGGACAAATATGCTATACTAGAACTGACATGTGATTATATTTTCACGCAATTTGGGTGCATAGATCCTGAGAAATCAGTGCCCAGAACAACCTCCACTGGCCGTAATAACGGCCTTGATACGCCTGGGCACTGAGTCAAACAGAGCTTGGATGGCGTGTACAGGTAGAGCTGCCCATGCAGCTTCGAAACGATACCTCAGTTCATCAAGAGTAGTGACTGGAGTATTGTGACTGGAGTATTGTGACGAGCCAATTGCTCGGCCACCATTGACCAGACGCTTTCAGTTGGTGAGAGATCTAGAGAATGTGCTGGCCAGGGCAGCAGTCGAACATTTTCTGTATCCAGAAAGACCCGTACAGGACCTGCAACATGCGGTCGTGCATTATCCTGCTGAAATGTTGGGTTTCGCAGGGATCGAATGGAGGGTAGAGCCACGGGTCGTAACACATCTGAAATGTAACGTCCACTATTCAAAGTGCCGTCATTGCGAATAAGAGGTGACCGAGACGTGTCACCAATGGCACCCCATACCATCACGCCGGGTGATACGCCAGTATGGCGATGACGAACACACGCTTCCAATGTGCGTTCACTGCGATGTCGCCAAACACGGATGCGACCATCACGATGCTGTAAAAAGAACCTGGATTCATCGGAAAAAATTCGTGCACCCAGGTTCGTCGTTGAGTACACCATCGCAGGCCCTCCTGTTTGTGATGCAGCGTCAAGGGTAACTGCAGCCATGTTCTCCGAGCTGATTATGCTGCTGCAAACGTCGTCGAACTGTTCGTGCAGACGGTTGTTGTCTTGCAAACGTCCCCATCTGTTGACTCAGGGATCGAGCCGTGGCTGCACGATCCGTTACAGCCATGCGTATAAGATGCCTGTCATCGCGACTGCTAGTGATACGAGGCAGTTGGGATCGAGCACGGCGTTCCGTATTACCATCCTGAACCCACCGATTCCATATTCTGCTAACAGTCATTGGATCTCGACCAACGCGATCAGCAATGTCACGATACAATAAACCGCAATCGCGATAGGCTACAATCTGACCTTTATCAAAGTTGGAAACGTGATGGTACGCATCTCTCCTCCTTACTCGAGGCATCACAACAACGTTCCACCAGGCAACGCCGGTCCGCTGCTGTTTGTGTACGAGAAGTCGGTTGTTGTAGGTGTCGCCACCGGCGGCAACCTTTTGTGAATGCTCTGGAAAGCTAATCATTTGCATATCACAGCCTCCTCTTCCTGTCGGTTAAATTTCGCGTCTGTAGCACGTCATCTTCGTGGTGTAGCAATTTTAATGGCCAGTAGTGTAGATTTAAGTGACCGTTCCACTTTAAACCGCTCCGTAGGCTCACTCCTACACCTCACAGGGATGTGACTGCTTGCAGTGATTGTTCTGCAATCGTTTAATCGTAAAATAACTGGTTTGTGACTCTATTTATGCGCAATGACTACGTTACACTCGTTTTTTTTGTTGAGATTCAACTGCCAACTCCTGTACCAAGTGTCCATTCTTTTCTAATCTTCCCGCATTTAGCTACAATTTTCTAGTGTTGCGACTTCTCTGTATACAACAGAATCATCCACGAAATGGCTTATGGAACTTTCGATGTTATTAACTAGCTCAATTATAATAGGTATTGTAAAACGTAATGATCCTACAACACTGCTTTGGGGTACATCAGAAAGTTACGTTTGGATCTGAAGATTCCGCTTCATTAAGGGGAGACGGAAGGCAAACGGGCTCAAAAAAATCTATTTTTAAATTTCTGCATATTTGAAATGCCCGCCATTTACTGCCTAAAACTGTTTTTGTTTCATATAAATATTGAAGTGTTGGCAGAAGAGCCAACACCGTGTTGCTAGAGGAGGCCGAAATGCACGCTTTTAAGCTCACGCAGATTGGCGTGAGGTCTGGAACAAGGTAAAGTAATAAGACTAGAAAAACAGGAGGTAACTGGTAGAATACTTAACTTTAATCCATAAGTGGTGTACATCGGTCTGACGGTACAGGCATCATATCTATTGATAATGGCGCCTTGCTAGGTCGTAGCAAATGACGTAGCTGAAGGCTATGCTAACTATCGTCTCGGCAAATGAGAGTGTATTCGTCAGTGAACCTTTCCTAGCAAAGTCTGCTGTACAACTGGGGCGAGTGCTAGAACGTCTCTCTAGACCTGCCGTGTGGCGGCGCTCGGTCTGCAATCACTGACAGTGGCGACACGCGGGTCCGACGTATACTAACGGACCGCGGCCGATTTAAAGGCTACCACCTAGCAAGTGTGGTGTCTGGCGGTGACACCACAAATATGACAACTTTTTCGTGACTTATGATGGTTTTCTTGACGCTCTGTGCGATTTGGCATTTAAATTCCTTCTTTTTTTGCGCCACGCAGAGATAATGCACAGGTTTCTTTTATTCCTTGTGCGCTACTTCCTGCTTCTCTTGTTTTATTATTATTATGGCATGGCCATAAGAAGAAATGTTGTGAATTTAGAAAACATGAAAAAGCTGTACGGGCTATCTTTTTTCCATAAGTTTTGCACAGATCAAAACGCTCACCCCGTCTTTGCCCGAATGATCCTGACACTTGGTGCAAGTACGGGAGAAGTGCAACATATGAGCACAAACATTCTTTACCTGGAGCAGTATTGAACGAAATTAAACCTATTTTTTGACGACTGTGTAAAGATACTGTGATGAAAAAATGTCTTCATGGGTTCAAAATGGTTCAAATGGCTCGGAGCACTTTGGGACTCAACTTCTGAGGTCATTAGTCCCCTAGAACTTAGAACTAGTTAAACCTAACTAACCTAAGGACATCACACATCCATGCCCGAGGCAGGATTCGAACCTGCGACCGTAGCGGTCTCGCGGTTCCAGACTGCAGCGCCTAGAACCGCACGGCCACTTCGGCCGGGCTGTATCCATGGGAAAACGCAAAATTTGAATTAATGTATGAATTCTTTCATTTGGACCCGGTTACCAAAAACAGTAGTCGTTCAGATTACAACCCTCAAATTTGGTGTTTAAGATGCTATTTTGTGCTTCAATGATGTTGTAAGAAGAAAACTGGATGCTTTAGAAGTACTGGACATAAAATCTTGTTGAAATACCGCAAAATCCTTGGTGCAAATAGAGAAAGAGAGAATCTGCAGAGCAGAAACTGCTAACTTAAAATGTACAACAAAGGTAGACAGAAAAGAAGAGGGACCAAGAGAACAAAAGATCAGTATGATACTCAGTGCGGCGCAGGAAAATATTAGAGGTAATTCTCATCAATAACTGTACTAAAACTGCAATACTGAACTTAAAATTGATTTTTCTAAAAACTACATTTTTTGACTTTCAGGCACCATTATTTTCTAAATTGGTTGGATTAGAAATTTGAAATGTAGTCAGAGTGTACTGAGGATGGTTATAAGTTATTACAAGTAAATTGAGAACCACCAACCCAACAGAGACTGTTTTGTAAAAATTTATGTGTTAAAAAAGTGAAATTGTATTAGTAAAAGAAATTTTTTTCTCCAAATCCACGAGAGGTATTTTGTTCACTTTACTTGTAAATGCAGGCATATATGTTATATATATTCAGTAAAAATTTCACTATTTTACCACTTATAGTTCTTTTGAAAAATGTACCTATTCAGAGGGTGAAATAGCATTGCCAGAATAGGGATAAAAATTTCATTTCCGTCTCCCCTTAAGAATGAGATACTATATTCTGTTTGCTAGGAACTCTTCAGTCCACTCTGACAGGTGGTCTGATATTCCGTACGGTCGTGTTTCGCTCATTTGGCAGCTGTGCGGAAATATATGTAGCGCCTTCCGGAAGTCAAGGGACATGGCATCAGTCTGGGTCCAGGTATCAACTGCTTGAGTTTCACACAATAGTTGCTTTAGGAATCCATGTTGATTCGTACAGAGATTTTCGGTTTCCAGAAATGTCATGACAAGCGAGCATAAAACGTTCCAAAATTCTACAACAGACTAATGTTAGAGATATAAGCCTATAGTTTCTTGCATCTGTTCGACGACCCTTTCTCTAAACATTCCTTCTAATCATTCTTTCGTTCCTTCAGTGACCTACAGTACACTACTGCTAGAAGACAGCAAGTTCTTTCGTGTGCTCTCTCCGTGCAGAGACTCGTGGTCTTCCAGGCACTGGGCGTCTCGTTACCTCACAGTTATTTCAAAATCGTCTCATCCATCTCCTTGTTGCAGAATCCATAACGACATCTTGCCTTAGATCCACTAACACCATTTTCAAAGAGAACAATTATTCGCTGGCGAACATTCACATCAGCCATTTTGAAGCAGACCTATGACGTATGCCAATCAGCTGATAAATTTCTCTCAACTGAAAACTGTAGAGACACTTGTTGGTGGTCAAAGTAATTACAAATAAATACAATCATTTTCAGCATATTTACTATGACCACTTTTCTGTTTGTTTAAAGATTAGACTATTATAAAATGGAATCTTCTGAAAAAATGTGGAACCTAGAAAAGCCTACAACTGCACAATTAAGATTTAAAATATTACCTGTACAGGTCTAAATAAAACAAAGACACTTGACTCCAGTTAGATTCGAATGCTCATCCTTCACATTCGTAAACCGTCTGTCCATCCACTCAGCCACTGAAACAGATCTGAAACGCTCCTCGTTGTAATAATTCTACCGACTTGGAGTTTTTATATTTCTATCCTTTCTACGTGCTCGAATAATGATTCTCAAAAGAAATGATACAGTGAATTAAATTGCAATGAATCTCGACATATAATGTATCCTAACTACTATATGCCTTCTATTTGACGATGTAAACACTAAGCTGAAGCTACACAGACCGCACAGTTGTGAACACTGCCATTTATGAAATTGGACATGCGCAGTACTCTGTTCTTGGACTCTAAAATTATTCGGCTGGGAAATATTTTTGCCTCTCATTGTACAATCGAATTGCTATTCCGTCATTTTCAGTGGCCTTTTCTCTTTTGTGCGATTCAGTTGCTTTTCCGTGCCATGGCCACTTATTTAGATCTCTGTTATTTTGCGAGTGGGTAACAGATGTGCAGGGTGTGACGAGGAAATGCAAATTCAAATGTGCTTGTGGTACTTTATATTCAGATGTTACGTTGCGCGATGCAATAGTGTAGAATGTAACTTAGTCAAACTCAGAGAACAGATTTTGAAACAGTCCGATCCATCATTTCAGCAAGTACTGCAAACAGCAGATCAGTACGATTCAGATGCCCTGTCGGCCGATGAATTTGAGCAGCCAGCAATTTGTTGGGTTGCGTCCCTTGTTTGCGACCGGCCCATTCGGCGGTGGCCGCTTGCACTCGCCACGCCACGTAAACAACCCTCTACGTCACATAAGCAGCTTGCTAAACAGGCAGCTACACGGGTGAACAGAATTAAGCCATGCCCTCGCTGTTATTCATGGCACAAAACCCAAGGCTGCCCCTCCCAATAGGCACAGTGTTACGCTTATGGCAAGGAAGGACATGTACAATCCACATGTTTGTAACGGAACAAATATAAGAATTCGGCCCACTCACAAAAATCTAGTCATAAGGCACATGTCATTAACGCAGTACATTCAAAGTCTGAAACAGCAATTAGCAAAACTAGCAAGCGAGCAGTTTTTTTCAGTGCTATGCCAGTCCCACAAACTTTTTGTTCATTTGCTTCTTTGTGGCAAACGTGTGAAGTTTCAGTTGGACATGGGTGCCTCTGTTACGTTGCTGAAGCGTCACACGTATGAAATGTTAGGCTCCTCACGCCTGTCTGAAACTTGCACGCACCTGACGGCTTATAATGGACAAGACATTCCCGTCCTCAGAAAATATACTTCACCTGCCATGTATCACTTGCATATGTCAGCAGTGGTGATTATGAGATCATATTTGGTCTTGATTCATTTGATTTGTCTGGCTTTAACATTCACAACAATGTGTTGTCAGTGTCTGTATTCCATGCAAAAGACAGCTTCCTGAAAGAATTCTTGGAATTTTTTTCTGAAGGTTTAGGCAAGGCTAACAATTTTGTTGCACATATTACTCTGAAAGACAATGCTCAGCCGAAATTTTGCCGTGCCAGAACTGTTCCCATTGCATTATGGCACAAAGTCGTTGCTAAACTTAAAGAATTGCAGGATAGAAGAGCTATTGCGCCCATACAAGCTAGTCAAAGAGCAAGTCCACTGGTTTTGCTCCCCAAAACTTCAGGTCGCATTCGCCTCTGTTTTAAGTCTACGGTCAACTCACAAACTGTGATTGATACTTATCTATTGCCACGCCCAGAGGGTCTCATGGACATATTAGGCACTGGTCGCTACTTTTCCAAAATTGATTTGCGCGAGGCGTATCTTCAAATATCGCTCGATGAAGAATCTCAAAAATGGTGTGTGCGCTTGTTTAATTATTTGCGTTTGCCTTTTAGCAGTGCTTCCACACCAGCCATTTTACAATGGTACTTGGAACAGCTGACTGCTGAAGTGCCAAACTGTTCAAACCACGCACATCAAAAAAAGGTTTGCATCACCTCGGGTCCGAGAGTTCCGGAGCCTGTACAGAAAACTGGAATCGAGAACAACATAAACATCATTTCCACCCTTTTAATTGCTCATGAAAACCACACATTGCATGTTGTACCACCAAACAGTGAGACCTTCATAGATGGTGGTCCAGATTGCTGTACACACTGGTACCTCTAATACCCGGTAGCACGTCCTCTTGCACTGATGCATGCCTGTATTCGTTGTGGCGTATCCACAAGCTCATCAAGGCACTGTTGGTCCAGATTGTCCCGCTCCTCAACGGCGGTTCTGCGTAGATCCCTCAAAGTGGTTGGTGGGTTACGTCGTCCACAAACATCCCTTTTCAATCTATCCCAGGCATGTTCGATAGGGTTCATATCTGGAGAATATGCTGGCCACTCTAGTCGAACTGGATTGTTTTGCCTTGAAAGTGTATACACCGAACGACATTGATTATTTGCATCTCTATCCCAGGCATGTTCGATAGGGTTCATGTCTGGAGAATATGCTGGCCACTCTAGTCGAACTGGATTGTTTTGCCTTGAAATTGTATATACCGAAGGACATTGATTATTTGCATGTCACCATTTGCTTGCGACACACCTTTGTGAATAGGCAAAGTTTAGTACTGTCAGTTTAACATTCTGTTATAAACTCTATGAATACGATTTACTTGAATTATTGTCTAGCGATTCGAGAAAACAGCTTCCTATGCACCCTATATTAGATGAGTGAACAGATCATAATAGAATGGACAGTGTAATGAGCACAGAATATGGATTGAAAGAAAATCGCAGTAGGACGAAAGTAATGAGAAGCAGCAGAAATGAGAACAGCGAGAAACTTAGCATCTGAATCGATGGTCACGAAGTAGATGAAGTTAAGGAATTCTGCCACCTAGGCAACAAAATAACCAATGATGAACACCCAACAAGGAGGCAATCAAAGGCAGACTAGCACTGGCAAGAAGGGCATTGCTGGCCAAGAGAAGTCTAATGGTATCAAACATAGGCCTTAATTAGAGGAAGAAATTCATGATAATGTACCTTCGGAGAACAATATTGTATGGTAGCGAAACACGGACTGTGAGAAAACCGGAACAGAAGAGAATCGAAGCGTCTGAGATGTGGTGCTACAGTCGAATGTTGAAAATTATGTGGACTGATAGGGTAAGGAATGAGGAGGTTCTGCACAGAATCAGAGGGTAAAGAAATGTGGGGAAAACACTGTCAATGAGAAGAGACACGATGATAGGACATCTGTTAAGACATCAGGGAATGACTTCCATGGTAGTAGAGGAAGCTGCAGAGGGAAAAACATTAGAGGAAGATGAAGATTGGAATACATCCAGCAAATAATTGAGGACGTAGGATGCAAGTGCTACTCTGAGATGAGGACGTTGGCACGGGAGAGACTTGTGGCGGACCGCATCAAACCAGTCATAAGATTGATGATTAAAAAAAGAAGAAAAGATGGGAGGGCAGAGAGTGTGTTACTGTGAATAGTTCAGTGATAGGGTTGTTCTTATCAAAATGGATATCAATTTAACAACAACAACAATAGTTCAGCTATACATATTGACGTCGCAAGCTGAAAATGAAGAGATAGAGAAAGTGTATGAGGATACTGAAAGGGTAATATAGTACGCAGAGGTAGATGATAATGTAATAATCATGGAGGACTGGAATGCAGTTGTAGGGAAAGGAATAGACGGAAAGTTCACAGGAGAATACGGGCTTGGGAAAAGGAATGTGAGAGAAGAAAGACTAATTGAGTTCTGTAATAAATTTCTGCTAGCAAAAGCGAATACTCTGTTCGAGAATCACAAGAGAAGGAGGTATACTTGGAAAAGGCTGGCTGATATGGGAAGATTTCAGTTAGATTACATCATGGTCAGACAGAGATTCCGATATCAGATTCTAGATTGTAAGGTGTACCCATGAGCAGATACAGACTCACATCACAATGTCGCAGTGATGAAAAGTACGCTGATGTGTAAGAGATTAATCAGGAAGAATCAATACACAATGAAATGGGATACGGAAGTACTAAGGAATGACGAGATACGCTTGAAGTTTTGTAAGGCTGTAGTTACAGCAACAAGAAATAGCTCAGTAGGCAGTATAGTTAAAGAGGAATGGACATCTCTAAAACGAGCAATCACAGAAGTTGAAAAAAAAACATAGATAAAAATAAGGTAACTGCGAAGAAACCATGGGAAACAGAAGAAATACTTCAGTTAATCGATAAAAGAAGGAAGTACAAACACTTTCAGGGAAAATCTGGAATACAGAAATACAAGTCACTGAGGAACGAAATAATTAGGAAGTACACGGAAGGTAAGATGAAATGGCTGCATGAAGAATGTGAAGAAATCGAAAGAGAAATGATTGTCGGAAGGAACTGATTCAGTATTTAGGAAAGTCAAAACAACTCTCTGTGAGATTAAAAGCAAGGTTGGTAACATTGTGAGTGCAACGGGAATTCCACTGTTAAATTCAGAGGAGAGAACGGCTAGGTGGAAATAGCACATTGAAGGCCACTATGAGGGGGAAGATTTGTCTGATGTGATAGAAGAGGAAGCAGGAGTCGAAGAGATAGGAGATCCAATATAAGAATCCAAATTTAAGAAAGCTTTGGAGGACTTAAGATCAACTTAGGCAAAAGGGATAGATAACAGTCTATCATAATTTCTAAAATCATATGGTTGGTGTGTAGAGCGTATGAGTCTGGCGACATACCATCTGACTTTCGGCAAATATCATCCACACACTTCCGAAGACTGCAAGAGCTGAGGAGTGCTAAAATTATGGCACAGTCAGCTTAACAGCTCATGTATCAAAGTTACTTACAAGAATAATACACAGAAAAATGGAAAAGAAAATTGAGGATGTGTTACATGACGATCAGTTTGGCTTTAGGAGGGGTGAAGGCACCAGAGAGGCAATTTCGACATTGCAGTTGATAATGGAAGTAGGATTAAAGAAAAATCAAGACGCGTTCATAGGATTTGTCTACCTGGAAAAACCGTTCGACAGTGTAAAATGAATGAGGTAATATGTTCGAAATTCTGAGAAAAACAGAGGTAAGCTGTAGAGAGAAACAGGTAATATACGATACGTACAGGGGCCAAGAGTGGACAGCCAAGAACGAGGTGCTCGGGTTAAAAAGCAGAAGTGGAATTAAAATTCAAGGTGATAGTGTGTCAGTGATAAGATAAGGTAAGAGCGGTTCTAGGCGCTTCAGTCTGGAACCGCGCGACCGCTACGGTCGCAGGTTGGAATCCTGCCTCGGGCGTGGATGTGTGTGGTGTCCTTAGGTTACTTAGGTTTAAGTAGTTCTAAGTTCTAGGGGGCTGATGACCTCAGATGTTAAGTCCCATAGTGGTCAGAGCCATTTTTTTGATAAGGTAAAGAATGAGGAGGTTCTGTGCAGAATCAGAGAGGAAAGAAATGTGTGGAAAACACTGGCAATGAGAAGAGACGATTATAGAGATGTGTGAATGACTTCCATGGTACTAGAGGGAGCTGCAGAGGGCAAAAACTGTAGAGGAAGACAGAGATTTTAATACATGCAGCTTATAACTGAGGACGTAGGTTGCAAGTGCTACTCTGTGATGAAGAGGTTCGCACAGGAGAGGAATTCGTGGCAGGCCGCATCAAACTAGCCAGGAAATTGATGACTTTAAAAAAATATAGGCCGCAGCTTGTCGATCCCAGTATCAAAGAACTCTGCCGCCTGATCGTTAAACCATTTAGTAACAATTTTTTTTAATATATCATCATTTTCCAAGTGCTTTCGAGCAAGAAATCTTAATTCCAGATGAAACTAGTCCAGTTGGGTCTTTGTGTTTGCCGTAACGTGAGGCCGAGCGTTGTCATGAAGCCGAATGACGCCACTAGAGAGCAGTCCCCGCAGGCTATTTTGAACAGCGCCCCTAAGCTTGAATAATGTTTCACAATACCTATCAGCGTTTATTGTCGTTCCTCTTGGCAAAACGTCAAACAGAACAATGTCTTTCCGGTCACCAAAAACCGTGAGCGTAATTTTCCGTGTTGGAGGTTCTTGTTTGAATTTTAGTAGTTTCGTCGGGGAGTTTGAATGATGCGTCTCACTGGAGTGACGTTTTTGTCGGTGGAGTGTAGTGCGCAATCCACGTTTCATCACCGGTCACAATGTCAAGAACTCTGACCATCTTTGTGATAGCGCTCCAAAACGGACACAGATTGCGCCATTCGCTCTGTTTTGTACTTTTCTGTCAACTTTTGTGGCTCCCATCTCGCACACCTTTTTGTAGCGAAGTTTGACAGTAACAATATCATAAATTGCTGATATTGAAATTCGTGGAAATTTCTGGTGCGGCTCGTCAATAGTGAAGAGACACTAGTTTCAATTGTCCCAACAATAGTGGCACACTTTTGTTGAGCGCCTCATTGCATTTTTGATGTGGTGCAGTGAATAGCAAGCAAGTACGCTGCTCATATTCTTCAATTAACGTGAGATCGCGCCTCTTCGGTTACAATTTTTTTTATTTTCGTATGAATTGCCTCGTATGAATTGCAAGACAGCCAAGCCACTATGAGGAAGCCGAAAGGCACGCGTTTAAGCTCACGCAGGCTGGCGTGAGGTCTGTAACAGGACACGGAAATTAATATAGCCAATAACGTACGTAGCTGCTGGAATACTTAACTTTAATCCACAATTGGTGAACATCGCTCGTGACGGTATATGTTTTACAGCATCAATAGTAACTGGTAATGGCGCCTTGCTAGGTCGTAGCAAATGACGTAGCTGAAGGCTATGCTAACTATCGTCTCGGCAAATGAGAGCGTAATTTGTCAGTGAACCATCGCTAGCAAAGTCGGCTGTACAACTGGGCGAGTGCTAGGAAGTCTCTCTAGACTTGCCGTATGGCGGCGCTCGGTCTGCAATCACTGATAGTGGCGACACGCGGGTCCGACGTATACTAACGGACCGCGGCCGATTTAAAGGCTACCACCTAGTAAGTGTGGTGTCTGGCGGTGACACCACAGTCAACTTTTTGTGTCACGTGTTCATTCATAACAGTAGGCTGTCCAGATCTTCTTCATCCTGTTGTCCTTCCTTCATTTACCCACATTTCCATCATTCATTTCATCTGCAGTATAAACTTCAACAAGCCGCCGGAGAATTTCAGCAGGACGAAATTGTTTTGCGTTTGAGATAACCTAGCGCACTTAACAATCGGTGGGATTACTGATTGACATGGCGACAAACGAAGCAGTATAAACATAGAACCAACACCGGGAGACACGTGAAATGCATTGGCGGCGCAGTGAGCGTGTGGCCAAGAGCGGCCGACTGGGAACGGACGTCACGTGACAGGATGCGCGGACACGATGCGCTATCGGTTCTGACTTTGAAAATGACCCTCGTACATCCGCTGTCCACGGTGCAGTGCACTGCGCCTTTCCGAACGCACTGCAGTTCCCATTCTCTGATTCTGGCGAAAGTTTTCCAGAGTTTCCCCTCAATTGTGAGACAAATTCCAGAACTGGTAAGTTAGCACACTGGACTCGCATTCGGGAGGACGACGGCTCAATCCCGAGTCCGGCCATCCTGATTTAGGTTTTCCGTGATTTCCCTAAATCGCTCCAGGCAAATGCCGGGATGGTTCCTTTGAAAGGGCACGGCCGACTTCCTTCCCCGTCTTTCCCTAATCCGATGAGACCGATGACCTCGCTGTTTGGTCTCTTCCCCCAAACAACCCAATCAGAACTGGTAACGCCCAGCCATTTGTTCCCATTTGGGCCTCTCTCTACTCCACCATTAGCTCGCCCGGTTTTAGGCTGAAAAGACCCTCACTCACACGGACTCCTCCACCCACAGAATGAAAAAAAAGGGGAAGCTCGTCTCTACCTCCTTGTGGCCCTCTCCTTTCGATTCGACAGTTAGATCCAAATTGGTGTGTTCACGGACGTTAGCTGTATTATTTACTTTCATGAGGTAAGTTTGCAGATACAAACGAATGTTTATATTGAAACGAATGAAATCTAATGACCAGGAACGTTTCGCTCCGCCAGCAAGCTGCGCGTCATTCCTGCTAGAAGGGCAGCAGATTCTTTCTCATACTCTGTCTAAATGTTCAAATGTGTGTGAATTGCTAAGGGACCAAACTGCTAAGGTCATCGTTCCCTAAGCCTACACACTACCTAAACTAACTTAAACCAACTAATGCTAAGAACAACACACACATCCATGCCAGAGGAAGGACTCGAACCTCCTGCGGGAGATCCCGTGCAATCTGTGACATGGTGCCTCAAACCGCGCGGCCACTCCGCGCGGCTACTCTGTCTAGAATGGTAAAGGTCGCGCACTCGGCAGCTGGACCACACTTTACGCAGTACGTGAAAGTGACCCATCAGATAACTTGGTGCAGGGATTGGAAGTTGACCCTCAACATAAATGTAATTTATTGCACATGAATAAGCAGAAGGTCCCATTATTAGATGATTACACGACTGCAGAACAGTAGATGGAAACAGTGACATCCATAATGAAGTGATTTAAAATGGAGCGATTACACAGAAGAAATCGCGCCAGTGTACCGTAGGAAGTGTAATCGACCCACAGCGATGTACCTTACGAGGCCCTCGTTCGACGAATACTTGAATATTGCTCGACAGTCTAGGATCTGTAGCAGATAGAACTGACACAGCAAAGAGACAATATCCAAACAAGAACAAAACGAATCATTACAGGTTATTTTAGTAAGCGAGAAAGCGCCACGGAGATAATTATCGACCTCCAGTGGTAGTCGCTGCAAGAGAGAGACATGTGCATCACGGTATGGTTTTAGACTAAAACGTATGTTGCTAAAAGAGTCTACACTTATATCCACCCACATACTCTGCAAGCCACAGTATGGTGCACGACGGAGGGAGCTAACCCCTTTCATGTCCCAATCGGGAAAGAAACGGGGAAAAGCGGCAGTCTATTTATCTCCAGTTTTTTCTTTTTGAGTCATCAATTTTTTGACTGGTGTGATGCTGCCAGCCACGAATTGCTCTCCTGTGCCAACTTCCTTATCTCAGAGTACCACCTGCAACTTACGTCCTCAATTATCTGCTGGATGTATTCCAGTCCCTGTTTTCCTCTACAGTTTTTACCCTCTACAGCTTCCTCTAGTACGACGGAAGGTATTCCCTGATGTCTTAACAGATGTCCTCCCATCTTATCCCTTGTTCTTGTCAGTGCTTGCCATATATTCCTTTCCCCGCCAATTGTGCGGAGAAGCTCCTTATTCCTTACGTTATCAATCCACAAAAGTTTCAACATTCTTCTGTAGCACTACATCTCAAATGCTTCGATTCTCTTCTGTTCCGGTTTTCTCACAGTTCATGTTTCACAACCGTACAATGCTGTGCTCCAGACGAATTTTCTCAGATATATATTCCTCAGATTGAGGCCTATGTTTGATACTGTCTTGGCCAGGAATACCCTCTTGGCCAGTGCTAGTCTGATTTTTTATGTTCTCCTTGTTCTGTCAGTCGTAGGTCATTTTGCTGTCTAGGTAGCAGAATTCCTTAACTTCACCCACTTCGTGATCCCCAATTCTGATTTCAAGTTTCTCATTGATCTCGTTTCAGCTACTTCTCATTACTTTCGTCTTTCTTCGATTTACTCCCAACCCATATTCTGTACTCATTAGATTGTGCATTCCATTCAACACATCCTGTAATTCAGTGGCTCACTACCTGGGGGTAAGTACCCCCTGAGGGGTAAAATGAAATTTTCTAAGGGGTAAAAGGTAAACTATTTTATTCTGTTTCAGTCACGCAACCAAATTAATTTCAAAAGATCGTTATTATTATCACAATTTTGTAAGACTATAATACTGATTACGTAAGTTATCAATACTTAAATTTTCTCTGTTAGTAGCATTAATGCGGTGGAGGTCAAAGGTTCCCCACACAGTCCACACACTATACACATATGTTGCGCTTTGTCCCGTACGTCGCTGATGATAATAGTGAGACATATAAGAAACAAATGCCAAGATCTCAAGAAAATGTCTTCTCTAAGTCGTAGATAATACCTGTAGTAGTCCAGAATCTGCTTCATTACTCGCTTCGAAACAGATAAATGAATTAATTGACACGACCGACACAGCAGTGACTATATAAGGGCCACTACGGTGCTGTACACAGTATACTTGGAAGGAGAGACAGCATTGGTCGTATTTTTTTGTTTTATTAACCGCAAAATCGATTTTCGGTCACTTAGTGACCATCTTCAGTGCTGTAATATACAATTTAAATTGGTAGGCACTGGTGTCAACAAGCTTAGAGCGATCACATAAACTTTGGAGTTTGTGTGATCGCTCTAAGCTTGTTGACGCCAGTGCCTACCAATTTAAATTGTATATTACAGCACTGAAGATGGTCACTAAGTGACCGAAAATCGATTTTGCGGTTAATAAAACAAAAAAATACGACCAATGCTGTCTCTCCTTCCAAGTATACCCATTATCTGATCGTGGTGCACAGGACACTCCATGGAGTCGCCAGTCAATAAAATTTTGCTGTACACAGTGATATTATTATTGTTGTTATTACTATTACTATTAGTTACTGTAGTGAGACATAAAGCATTAACATCCTGAAGTCTTCCAATTTATTCCAGTTCTGAAGTAAGAAGTGCACAAATCAAGTGACTTACGAACAGTAAGTACAGTGTACACTTTTTAACTTGGTTGTTTTTAAATGGGATTGCAATGTAGGGGAAGTATGTTTTATAATTAGGGCGCCTCTGAATTGCTTTGATGTCTTCCTTTAATCTGATCCGGTGGGGATACCAAACACTCAACAATGCGTCTTGCTGGCGTTCTGTACGCCGTCTCCTTTATAGACGACTTACATTTTTCCGAAAATCTCCCAAAGAACTGAAGACCACTATTCGCCTTCTCTACTACCCTCCGTGCTCTGCCCAGTTGCTATAGCCTTACCACCTTTTCATAGACGTTTATTACTTGTGTCTACGCAAGGTAGTTTTTCGTATTCATATGCATTGATTTAAATTTTGTACATTTAGAGGAAGCTGCTATTCATTGCACGAAGTTGAAATTCTGTCTAAGTCATCCTGTACACTACAGCGTCATCAGAAAACAATCGCGGATAGCTGCTCACCCAATCCGTACTTTTATGTGTGTAGAGAACAATATCAATTCTCTCACACTACCATGGGCACCTCGCCATTGAGGACAACGTATTGGGTTCTGTTGCTTAAAAAGTCTTCGAGATACTCACATATCTGTCTAACCCGTATACTCCTATCTTCGTTAACAGGATGCAGTGGGGCACTGTGTCAAACGCTTCCGGTAAGTCTAGGGATAGGGAATCAGCCTGTTGCCCTTCATCCACAGTTCGCAGGATATCATGTGAGAAAAGGTTGAGCTGAGTTTCGCACGAGCCATGCTTTTTAATTCCGCCCTCGTTTGTGGACAGAAGCTTTTCTATCTCAAGGAAGTTTCTTGTATTTGAAACTGCAATATGTTGAAGAATTCTGCAACATGTCCATGTTCGGGACATGGGCCTGTAATTTTGAGGATCCATTTTTTCCTTTTCTGCATCCCATAATGCAAATCCAAAAAACTACAGCTAAGGCCATCACAGAACAGATGGAATCTTTGATTGATATTCTTCCAGCTCCAAAGAAAAGAGCCTCAATCAACTCTGTATTCGATGCTGCTCTGCTTGCACCCCACGAGCGAGGCCAGCAGTCTTCAACACTTCTGCCAGTGCCCCAGACGAGCTGAGGATGCCCCCAGTACCCAAGCGACAGGTGTCACTACTGCTGACACGTGCCACATCTTGCACATGCCCCCTTGACAGCCACAGGCATGGCCCCCTCCACACCTCAGAGGAAACACCCACCAGCACACATACGGAGTCCACATTAGACTTTTTCCCAGCCCTAGACGCTATATTTCTAAGGGCTTCCACAACGCGCCCAACATTGGAGTTTCCGATAACTGAAAACCCCTATCATCATGTGGCTGTTCTGATCCTGCTAAAGTAGCGGCCGTATGTCTACTCCCACGCTGAATGGGTGAGACCTGACGGCCAATTTTCGCAATAACCAACAGCCTCCACTGACGCGAACGCGTTGCTACTTGCCACTCACTCTGCAGTGAGCACAGATTAGCCGTGTAAGGAGGGTCTGTAAGAGGCTTCGGCAGCAGAATTTGCACCTAAAGTGTCCCATGCAATGCGACAGATTTTCCGATGCCATTACACCCTGAGGCTGCAGCCTGCAGACTACTGACCACGGCTAAAGTGTCTTCAGCTGTTAGGAACTGCAGCCAGTTTCTCCTTTGGCTGCGCACGACATACACACACATTATGTCCATTGTAGTACTACTGATTTAAGAGTTAAAGTATAAAATCACAAAGTAAAAAGCTAAATATGTAACTTGCTGTTCTCCTGGTGTGTCGCCAACGAAGGCACCTAACCGAGCTGTCTGCAACCAATACACTCCTCCCTACTACGTATATCTCGCGAAAGAACGATGAAAGTAAAATGGAAGAGATTGGAGCTCAGAGGGAGGTTTATCAGTAATCGTTCTTACCGCGAACAATTACTGACTAGAACAGGAATATGAGGAAGAGACAGTGGTACACGAAGTACCCTCCGCTGCACACTGAAAGACGGATTGCTGGTACAAATCTACATGTAGACGAACAAGCACCCTGGAAGTACTGCCCTATTATATACAGAATGGCATACTGAAATCCACAGTTATGATTTTATTATCAACGCCAGACGACTGGTCCCACTGACTGATAAATCATTAACAAAAGTGTATACACTGACCAGCCAGAACATTATGTTCTCAGACCTATTAACGGTATTATCCCGTCCAGGCGTAGCAGCGTCCCCTGGCGATGAATGACTGGTACTCAGGCACACACGCATGTACTATTAGTGAGCGTGCTGTCCGTGTGTAGAGTGAGGAAGGCGTGCAATCTATCTGGGTTTCATCGACGACACGAGCATTTCGAAAACTGCTCGACTTGCCGGGTGTTCGAGGGCTGTCTTCACACGTGGAAAAACCAAGGTGAAACCACATCCAGACGTCGTGTGGTTGGGCGACCATCCCTCATTACAGATGTCGGTCGTCGTAAGCTGGGCAGACTGGCAAAACAGGACAAGCGGCGAACTGTGGCGGAAGTAACATCAGACTTTTACGCTGGTCAGAATGCAAGTGTGTCTGAACACACAGTGCGTTGAGCACTACCAACTATGGGCCTCCGCAGCTGACGATCCATGCATGTGCCAATGTTAACACAACGGCATCGGCAACTACGACTGAAATGGGCGCGTGACCATTGGCACTGGGCGTTGACGCAGTGACAGAGCGCTGCATGGTCTGATGAATCCCGATACATTCTTTGGGAGGGCGCGAATCCGCCGTCTTCCAGAGGAATAGCTCCTTGACACCTGCATTGTGTGACGAAGACAAGCTGGCGGCGGCTCCATTCTGCCACATGAATGTGAGCATCCATTGATCCAGTGGACCTCGTGCAAGGCACCATGACAGCCAAGGAGTCTCGTACACTGGTTGCAGACCACATACACCTCTTCATGACGACCATGTTTCCCAACGTTAGTAGCATTTTTCAACAACATGATGCGTCATCTCGGAAGACCAGGAGTGTGATGAGTGAACCGAGGAGCACAATGGCGAGTTTCAGTTGATATGCTGGCCCCCCAACTGGCCAGGTCTGAACCAGGTCGAACACATCTGGGATGTGACTGGACGTGCCGCCAGAGCTCATGGCCCCCTCCATAGAATTTACGGGAATTAGGTGACTTGTGTGTGCAGATGTGGTGCCAACTTCCTCCAGCTACCTACCAAGGACTCATTACTTCAACATGTAACACGTCAGCCTCAGTGGCAAATAGAAACCAAACTTTACCCAGGTTTCAGCCGAAATAATTTGGCCTTCTTCAGAAGCGAGTGACACTAAACTACTGCATGCCAAAGTTTGGCCATGACATGCAGTAGTTTAGTGTCACTCGCTTCTGAAGAAGGCCAAATTATTTTGGCTGAAACCTGGGTAAAGTTTGGTTTCTATTTGCAACTGAGGCTGACGCGTTATATCTTCAATTATCACAGTTGCTGACAGGGCTGCACAATGCTAAAAATTCTTAATCTCATTACTTCCATGGCACGATGCATCGCAGCTACTGTCCATGCCAGAGGTGGACATACTGGCTATTAGGTAGGTGGTGATAATGTTCTGGCTGATCAGTATATATCGCCTATTTTTCCGACTCGGGCCACTCACTATGTTTAGTTTCGATCACACACGATGATCTTCAGGTGTATATAGGCCTAGTTGTGTAAGCAACCCTTCGTGTCTGTATAGCTGTTACACATCAAAATACTCTATTCTGACTATATTATGTTCTGTAGTACCTGCAGAGAAAAGCAAGTAAGCTGAGTAACAAAAAGAGTGAAGCTCCCAAAAGTAGAGAAGGAAATTAAATGAAACTTCACGAATCGAGAGCGTAAGCAACGTTAGTTCACTGATTATAAAATCAAACCAAATTTCAAAGAACTTGACCGAATGATCTCAGTTACTGGCATGACAATGCACCTCCTCTGGCTTTGATTCATGCGCTGATTCATTTAGTAATAGTGGCATAAAGTCATTGCATTTACTTCTGACGTAAGCTGGCCCGCAACTTTTGTAACTTCTTCTTGATATCCTGGACACTGGAAATGGGACAGAGTAGATGTCCGAGCTAGCCCCACACATATTCTGTCAGGGAGAGATCTGCAGATTTTGTTGGCCATCAACGTGACGCAGAGACAGTTCACAGACGCGTGACATGCGTGGATAAGTATTGTCCTATTGAAAAATGGCACCACGATACCATCGGGTGTAGCACATGAGGACTCAGGACGTCCGTAACATACTACTTACCGTCAAAGCTCCCTCACTCACTACTATCTGTGACCTGAAGCCATACCCCAACGTCAACAGTAACACCACGTTCATTAGCAGTCCATGTTTTCCGAGCATGGCGCCACTCCAAATCCAGCTATTTGGGTTGTAGTATTAATGGCAGCCTACGTGTGGGACGGTAATTTCCTACTCTGGCTGCTACTAGTCTCCAACCGGTGGTGCTGGATGACACAGAACGCTGCTGGGATTCTCTTACATGTTCTTGGACGGCAGCGCATATGTGAAAGGTGTATGATGCGCTTGTACACTACCGGCCATTAAAACTGATACACCAAGAACAAATGCAGATGATAAACGGGTATTCATTGGACAAATATATTATACTAGAACTGACGTGTGATTACATTTTCACGCAAATTTGGTGCACAGATCCTGAGAAGTCAGTACCCAGAACAACCACCTGTGGCCGTAATAACGGCCTTGATACGCCTGGGCATTGAGTCAAACAGAGTATGGATGGCGCGTACAGGTACAGTTGCCCATGCAGCTTCAACACGATACCACAGTTCATCAAGAGTCGTGACTCGCGTATTGTGACGAGCCAGTTGCTCGGCCACCATTGACCAGACGTTTTCAGTCAGTGAGAGATTTGGAGAATGTGCTGGCCAGGGCAGCAGTCTAACATTTTTGGTATCCAGAAAGGCCCGTACAGAACCTGCAACATGCGGTCGTGCATTATCTTGCTGAAATGGAGGGTTTAGCAGGGATCGAATGAAGGGTAGAGCCACGGGTCGTAACACATCTGAAATGTAACATGCACTGTTCAAAGAGCCGTCAATGCGAGAAGAGGTGACCGAGACGTGTAGCCAATGGCAACCCATACCATCACGCCGGGTGATACGCCAGTATGGCGATGGCAAATACACGTTTCAAATAATGTGCGTCGCCAAACACGGATGCGACCATCATGATGCTGTAAACAGAACCTGGATTTCAAATGGTTCAAATGGCTCTGAGCACCATGGGACTTAACGGCTGAGGTCATCAGTCCCCTAGAACTTAGAACTACGTAAACCTAAGTAACCTAAGGACATCACACACATCCACGCCCGAGCCAGGATTCGAACCTGCGACCGTAGCGGTCGCGCGGTTCCAGACTGTAGCGCCTATAACCGCTCGGCCACTCAGGCCGGCTGAACCTGGATTCATCCGAAAAAAAATGACGTTTTGCCATTCGTCCACCCAGGTTCGTCGTTGAGTACACCATCGCAGGCGCTCCTGTCGGTGATGCAGCGTCAAGGGTAACCACAGCCATGGCCTCCGAGCTGATAGTCCATGCTGCTGCAAACGTCGTCGAACTATTCGTGCAGATGGTTGTTGTCTTGCAAACGTCCCCATCTGTTGACTCAGGGATCGAAACGTGGCTGCACGATCCGTTACAGCCATGCGGATAAGATGCCTGTCATCTCGACTGCTAGTGATACAAGGCCGTTGGGATCGAGCACGGCGTTCCGTATTACCCTCCTGAACCCACCGATTCCATATTCTACTAACAGTCATTGGATCTCGACCAACGCGAGCAGCAATGTCGCGATATGATAAACCGCAGTCGCGATAAGCTACAATTCGACCTTTATCAAAGTCGGAAACGTTATGGTACGCATTTCTCCTCCTTACACGAGGCATCACAACAACGTGTCACCAGGCACCGCCGGTCAACTGCTGTTTGTGTATGAGAAATGGGTTGGAAACTTTCCTCATGTCAGCACGTTGTAGGTGTCGCCACCGGCGCCAACCTTGTGTGAATCCTCTGAGAAGCTAATCATTTGCGTATCACAGCATCTTCTTCCTGTTGGTTAAATTTCGCGTCTGTGGCACGTCATCTGCGTGATGTAGCAATTTTAATGGCCAGTAGTGTATTTTGATGGCAAGTATGGCTGCCCTAAAGTTCGTATTCAGTTCAACATGAGGCCCCCGTTACTTTCGAATGTGTTTAAATCTGGATATTGTATGATTCGACCAACCGGTCAAATGGAGGCCCTCAATGAGTTCCTGTTCATACCCTTTCAGACTGATACAATGTCTCATACGAGTATGTGGCACATCTCCATCCTTCACAGCGATCACTCAAGATCTGACGCTATTCATCCCCTCCATATATGCAACCATGACTTGTAATGGCAGTAAACATGAACAACGCTAGTGAACTCTGGCGGCTGTTATAACTGTCAGAACCACAACTCTGTAATTCAAATACTAGGCGATTGTATGTACGTGTTCGAAGTTACCCGTGACGTTGGACCATATCTTCCAGATACTTATTTTGTCGGGCAGTACACATAGATAATTTTAGATATCAATACAATTGCTGATTTCTTTAGCGACGATCATGCCGCATACGTCTTTCACAGTGACACCAGCAGAGGACGCGCACGATAATCTTTCTCTTACCTTTTATTACCTATTATCTTCGGCCAGGCGGCTTGCTTGGTGCAGCCGCAATAAATTTCACACATAACCTACCTTCTAAATCAATCTATCTCGAAAGATTAGACAAAAATATGGAAACACCAAAAACGCAACACACTACCATGTCTAATACGGTGCAGGAAACCCATTTGCATCCATACCAGCTTACAGTCGTCTTGAAATGGATAAATGCAGGCTCTGTATGTTTTCAGGGGAATCCTATACCATTCTTGCTGCATCATAGCGACAAAATATTGAGATCTGGTGACTCTGGTGATGGGGAGAGGCGACGATTCAGCCTCGTGCTCACAAAACCATTTGCGAGCAGTGTGAACAGGGCTTTGTCGTTTTTGAACACAGCTTCATCATTGGGGAACAAACTTTGTACCATGGGATGGACCTGATCAACCAAAATGGTCACGTAATACTCGACAGTAAGGCAGTCTTGCATAATAACCATGGTGCCCATAGATTATCACGATAAAGTTGGCAAAGCCATCAGCTTATTACCGCCCTATTTCATATCTGGACGTTTATTCGGCCAGAAGTTGGAAAAGTATATGGAAAGACTCATCCGACCAAATGACTTTCTTCCATTGCTCCATAATCCAGATTATGTGGCTTCGGCCTCAAGGTGTCCTGTTATGGGCATTTGCACTACTTATGTGCCGTTTTGGAATTCCAGCTCACTCTGAAGTTTACTGCTTATGGAGCTCCATTCGTGTTTTCATTATGCTGATAGAGTTCGCGAGTGCTACATTGTGTTCCGCAGTAACTTTTGCAGCTGTCTTCTTCCCGGTTTTCACCTTCAATCACCGTCCGTCGTGATCACTCAAACATATTTTTGTCCGCGTTGTAACTTAGCGGACGATATTTTTCCGCTTTCCCTGTCTGCGATATAAATCTTCGATACGGTGGCTCTTTAAACACCAAACACTTCACCTACCTTAGTTACGGAAGTATCCACTAAACGAGCAGCAACAATCTGCCCACATTCGACTGTACTGAGCTCCGATATAACGCACTCACAACAACACGCAACAATTTGCTGACTACGACTGACGCACGCAACATACTGAAAACATTGCATAGGTGCCGTTCGTGTAAAATGCAACAGTAGCGAGCATTTCTGTCGGTGTTTCGATGTTTTCGTACAACCTCCGTATTTGTGAATACTGTAGCAAAATTTCTACAGATCTTCTTGAGTTTGACCTTCACGTACAGCCAGAAAAACGCGGCGGGGACTTTATAACAAGGAGACAGCTGTTCGAGTAAGCAGAGTGTGGGACTTTTTAGCCAATTAGCGGCTAGCTGGTATCTGTGATGAACGAATCTCAAAGGAGAATATTTGGGAGGAGGCTTCTAGTTAAGACATTTACCTTATCAAGAGGCACACCTATCTCCTCCCCCAGTCATGGTCAAAAGATGATGTTAGGAACTCCTTTCGTTTTATTCCAGGACAATATCTCCCAGATAAAAAAATTAAAGACTATTGTGCGGGTCCGTATATTTGCTATTTTGCATACAGTACAAATACGATGACATGCCTAACGTGTGCAGAGTACTTATACCGCAGCGCTAGAACAAACGTTGCTCGGTCACCGCCGGCCGGAGTGGCCGAGCGTTTCCAGAACCACGCGGCTGCTACGGTCGCAGGTTCGAATCCTGCGTCGGGCATGGATGTGTGTGATGTCCTTAGGTTAGTAAGGTTTAAGTAGTTCTAAGTCTAGGGGATTGATGAACATGAGTATTCAATGAACTGTGGATGAAGCCAGACCAACAGGCATTCATGCATTGATCAAAAACCATAGTGCATTGAGAATGGCTAATCTCTAGATGAAATCTATATCTGCCAATAAAATTTAAAAAGGACGACTGATTGCTTAAATATATTATTTACAAGTCAATATAACAGTCGCCGAGTGCAACAGCCTTCTGAATGGAAGGTAACCTGATGAAGTATTATGTTGTCAAAAGTATCTATCGCTGCTCCACGGCTCGGTTACTGGATAAAATAATGCGCTGTATAGTTTATATGTATTGCCGCTAGATGCCATTTGTTTTATGTTTACTTGGTTACCGTCACATATTGCGCATACATACGAAAAGAAATCGACTATGTATAGCTACACTATTGATGACAAACAGCTGGAGACAGCGTCTGCCGTAAAATATCTAGGCGTAACTATCCAGAACGACTTTAAGTGGAACGACCTCATAAAGCCGGTAGTGGGGAAAGCAGATACCAGAATCAGAAGCCGGCCGGGATGGCCGAGCGGTTCTAGGCGCTACAGTCTGGAACTGCGCGACCGCTACGGTCGCAGGTTCGAATCCTGCCTCGGGCATGGATGTTCGTGATGTCCTTATGTTAGTTAGGTTTAAGTAGTTCTAAGTTCTAGGGGACTGATGACCTCAGAAGTTAAGCCCCATAGTGCTCAGAGCCATTTGAACCATTTGTCCCTGAATCAGATTCATCGGAAGGATCTTAAGGAAATGCAACTCATCCACGGAAGAACTGGCTTGCAAGGCGCTTGTTCGCCCGATTCTTGAGTATTGTTCATCTATCTGGGATCCCTATCTGGTAGGACTGGCAGAGGACATGGAGAAGATCCAACGAAGAGGGGCGCGTATCGTCACGGTATCGTTTAGCTGGCGAGAGAGCGCTACGGAGAGCTAAACAAACTCCACTGGCAACCGTTACAAGAGAGGCGTGGTGCATCGCGGAGAGATTTACTATCGAAATTTCGGGACAGCACTTTTCAGGAGGAGCCGGACAACGTATTACTTCCCCCCACATACATCTCGCGTATTGACCACGAGGAGAAAATTCGAGAAATTAGAGCCAATACAGAGGCTTACCGACAATCGGTCTTCCCACTATTCGCGAGTGCAACGGGGTTGGAGGGATCAGATACAGATATCGAAAGTATCCTCCGCCACACACCATTAGGTGGCTTGCGGAGTATGAGGTAGATGTTGCAAAACGGATACTTCGTAGCAGAAATCATTTTGTGTTCTTGAGTTTGCGAAGTGGAACTTCGTGATTACACTGCAAAGATATTTCAGATTGACGTATCATTCTGATCTTCCGAATAGGTGGAACATTCGCAGATGATATCGACAGTTTGTAGATACAGGAAGGAGTCCTGGCTGACCTCATATTTCCGACGAAAATGCTGCTACGAATTGAAACTGCTTTCTAACATGGTCCTACAAAATCAACTCGTCGCGCCAGTCGGAAGGTACAACTGCTTACAACACCTTGGCGAGTTTTGCGACGTTGGTTGGTTATGTAGCCGTTAAAGTTACAGCTGTTACAGACTCTGCATCATGACGACAAATGAAAACATGCGGCACTTTCTGATGAGCTTCAGATTGCTATTGACAATGATAAAACTTTCGCATAAGGCATCGTACTCAGTGATGAAGCGAGTTTGCACCTTAGTGAGAAAGTAAACAAACACAATATTAAAATCTGTGGCCTACGGAACTCACATGCACACATTAAACACGTATGAGATTCACCCAAAGCCAACGTGTTTTGTGCGATATCCCAGTCAACTGTTTACGGCACGTTCTTCTTTGATGCAAACATGGGTAAAGATCTTGTTGTGTTAGAAAACTGTTTCCAGGCAGAACAAGGACAGCTTCATTTTTCAGCAAGACGGGGCATACCTCACTGGAGAGGGTGATATCTGAATGAATCTCCCCGGAGCCGTTGGATTGACAGTAAAACAGCAGGCGACTTAGCACTTCTCAGTTGGCCACCATGGTCGCCATATCTGACGCCCTGTGACTTATTTCAGTGAGGTTTCATTAAGAACAACGGTTGTGCTCCAACACGACCACACAACCTAGACGTGTTGAAGAATCGGATCCTTACTGTCATGGCATTAGTGACGTTGACCGGAGGAATTCGAGTATCAATGTGATATTGTTCGTATCGCTGATACTGAATACTGAATATCTGAAATCTATACTTGAGAGATTCGTAAATATGCGTCTCCCCAAGTTTCATAGTTGTATGTCTTATAGTTCAATAGATGTACGCATTGGAAATATATGCATTCTTTTTAAAACACACTGTATTACACTGATGTTTGTTAAGTGTGTGTATGTTGTGTGAGGTTGAGAGCCAATGATCATTGTATGTAGGTTCAATATGACACCTTCTAGTACTGAATAGAGAAAAAAGGCAAGAAAATCCTATATCAACTGTTTTTTTGTGATGATAATTACTAGTTAAGTGGAAAAACGTAACCTCGTTGTTCCATAACTTGTGCACACCGATTTCTGTACTTGGCGACAACTCGTATGAGGTTGGTATGCATGCAAAATGCAAGCAATGGTAGTGAGGTGGTACTGCTGTTGGCAGCACTGCTGTAGTGGCAGGGCGAAGTTTGACGTGCTAGCCTGATACACCGTCCGTATTTGGCGACCCCGGTGCCGCCAAAGGGGGTGACGCAAATTAATCATCATCGCTACGCGTGGCCACTACGCTTCCGTGTTTATTCCCGCAGATAAGATAGAGGTATCTATCTGCCTGGCGGTGGATACGCCTCCTATTTGTCGCAGATACGTGGGTGACACAGAAGTAGGCGGCAAACAATAGCTGCGCGATATTGCCAAACTGCTGATACATTTCACGCTCTCTTGAGCGACTATATTGTCATCCTTGCAGATGAGGGCGTCCCTTCCTACCAGCCGACCGCTGGATATTCTTCGCTCTAATAGGGCCTTTAACGTGTCGGTCACATTCTTTCTAATCTTCTCCAGAGTCCCAAAATGACTACCCGTTAAGACATTTTTTCAATTTCGAGTACTAACATCAGCCGGCCGCGGTGGTCTCGCGGTTCTAGGCGCGCAGTCGGGAACCGCGCGACTGCTACAGTCGCAGGTTCGAATCCTGCCTCGGGCATGGATGTGTGTGATGTCCTTAGGTTAGTTAGGTTTAAGTAGTTCTAAGTTCTAGGGGACTGATGACCACAGCTGTTAAGTCCCATAGTGCTCAGAGCCATTTGAACCATTTTGACTAACATCAGGTGAACAGGGGGACTGAGGAACAATAGGAATGTCTTTTGAGGTAAAAAATGCCGTAATGTAAGTGGCTGTATGGCATGGGACATTGTTATGATGCAGCGTCTACTTGTCTGCAATGTCGAGTCTAACAGAGTTCATCCTTTTCTGGAACCTTTCAAGGACATCTTTTTAGAACAGTTGTATGACTAGAATGAAATTTTCACTCTACAGCGGACGCTCCGCTGTAGAGTGAAAATTTCATTCTAGAAACATCCCCCAGGCTGTGGCTAAGCCATGTGTCCGCAATATCCTTTCTTCCAGGAGTGCTAGTTCTGCAAGGTTCGCAGGAGAGTTTCTGTGAGGTTTGGAAGGTAGGAGACGAGGTACTGGCGGAATTAAAGCTGTGAGGACGGGGCGTGAGTCGTGCTTGGGTAGCTCAGTTCGTAGAGCACTTGCTCGCGAAAGGCAAAGGTCCCGAGTTCGAGTCTCGGTCCGGCACACAGTTTTAATCTGCCAGGATGTTTCATATCAGTTGTTTGACTGTTTGTCCTGGAGGAATGTATTCTTTATGCACGATACCCCTACAGTCAAAGAAGCAAGTGAGCAATGTTTTGATCTTTGACTTGCTCATTAGTGCTTTTTTCGGTCAAAGAGATGTCTCATTGTGCCACTCCTCAGTATCGTACTCAAAAATCCAGGATCACACATCTGACCGATTCGTGATGGATGGCAATGCTCTCCAGATGATCAACACACACACGTTTCTTCGATTATCCTTCTGCTCAATTATGAAGTCTTTGGGCACAATTTCGCATATGCAAAACGTCGGACAAAATTTGATGTACGATGAAAGTCTCCTATCACCCTTATTGTTAAACTTCGGTACGATCGCACAAGACAGCGCACACGTTCGTCGTTTTCGTTGGTTTCTGAAGTTGAAGGTCCCTCTTAACAAGGCTCGTCTTCAACGTGTCCTCAGCCTCCCAAAAATGATTTGCGCCAATGAAAGATTTGCGCTCTTGGTGCCGGCCGGTGTGACCGAGCGCTTCCAGGCGCTTCAGTCTGGAACCGCGCGACCGCTACGGTCGCAGGTTCGAATCCAGCCTTGGGCATGGATGTGTCCTTAGGTTAGTTAGTTTTAAGTAGTTCTAAGTTCTAGGGGACTAATGACCTTAGATGTTAAGTCCCATAGTGCTCAGAGCCATTTGAACCATTTTTGTGCTCTTGGTAAGGAATGTTCCCCGTAGGCTTGTTTCAACTTTTCAAAGGTCACACTCGCGGATTCCCCAAGTATAACACAAACTTGATTGCATAACGTTGCTCTATATTCCGCTGTTCCATTTTTGTAACATACAACAAGAACATAATTTCACCAATGGCGCTCTCGAAAAACACGAGTTGGCTGAACGAAGTCGAGCGCCTGGAAGAGATGATTCCACCGGTCTACACAAGTAGAACAACACAGCGTTGCCACATCGCTCGCAGTGTTGTCAGTCTCATTACTTCTGCCACACACCTCGTATGTAGATGTAGACCGCTGGGCAAGGTGATCCTGAGTGCTTTTTTTAAGACTACCTTGGAATATTGCCAACAAGATATGCTTGTAAGGGACGAACCATCACAGGAATATAGTAGCGAAATTTTCTGGAGAGGGCACCAGAGGCTGTCAAGAGGAATAGTCGTGGAAACAGTCCGAGGAGGTGGTTTTGCTCCACGACAACGCCCCAGCTCATTCTGCTCGGGATTCAGTCGAACATACTGCTTCTTTGGGCTGTCAAATTTTGACTCAACCTCTCCCATTCCTTCCCCGACCTGACACAGCATCCAGTGTCTTCTTCTTCTCTTCTCAGATGAAGAAAACATGTAATATTAGACATAACATCTGCTTCCAAACTGGGAAAAGTACGTCGCATTGAAGAGTAAATACGTAGAGGAGAACCAACACCCATCAATAACTTTCATGGTCGCTCCTTGATTGTATCGAGTTGACAATTAAAACTCAAACGAATACTCAACTGACTCAGCGAGTTGGAACATGGACGCAGGAATCGTATTCGGACTGGAGGATTGAAATCTCACTGCAGCCATCGTGATTTCGATTTTCTAAGGCGACCGAAGTCCTTTCCTAACGTACGCTTGCCTCGTGTTTCGTATCGAGATGAATTGTTAAACATAGTGCATTAACTCAAAACAACAGAATCTACTGTGCTCTTGCTGCACATTGAACGCCAGTTTTGGGGATCATAAACATAGATGGCCTGAAGGGAACTGGAAAAGTGCACCTCTCGATGCGAGGGAAATGAAGACATGTACGTCTCGATGCGAGCGTAGCGTCATAATCACTCATAAAATCCGCCTCGAGACAATGTCAGAGAAGCTTCTTTGACAAGGCCAGTTACGACTCTTTGCCTAGCCTGTTCAGCTCGAGGTGATGTTCCGACGTCAGTAGGACGTTACGGGTAGTGAAATTAGCTGAACCAAGATGATAGATTATTTCTTTTACTTCGTAGCAGAGACAATCCCCATTTAGTGGATAAAGGACACACTATGTGCTTTCCTGCAGCGTTATTTTTTCTGCACCGGTATACGTCCTTATAGGCCATCGTCGGCATATTAATTCAGTGCTGAAACTGGACCAGTAGTTCCCATTATCGTAGCTGATGACGTCAGTTCATCCGGCGGGGCAGTTACCGGCTCTCCCACTTCCGGGAAAAGACGGTGATAATACACTACTGGCCACTAAAATTGCAACACCACAAAGATGACGTGCTACAGATGCGAAATTTAAGCGACAGGAAGAAGATGCTGTGATATGCAAATGATCAGCTTTTCAGAGCATTCACACAAGGTTGGTGCCGGTGGCGACACCTACAACGTGCTGACATGGGGAAAGTTTCCAACCGATTTCTCATACACAAACAGCAGTTGACCGGCGTTGCCTGGTGAAACGTTGTTGTGATGCCTCGCGTAAGGAGGAGAAATGCGTACCATCACGCATCCGGCTTTGATAAAGGTCGGATTGTAGCCCATCGCGATTGCGGTTTATCGTATCGCGACATTGCTGCTCGTGTTGGTCGAGATCCAATGACTGTTGGCAGAACATGGACTCGGTGGGAAGGTAATACGGAACGCCGTGCTGGATCCCAACGGCCTCGTATCACTACCAGTCGAGATGACAGGCATCTTATCCGCATGGCTGTAACGGATCGTGCAGCCACGTCTCGATCCCTGAGTCAACAGATGGGGACGTTTGCAAGACAACAACCATCCAACGAACAGTTCGACGACGTTTGCAGCAGACTGGACTATCAGCTTGGAGACCATGGCTGGGGTTACCCTTGACGCTGCATCACTGACAGGAGCGCGATGCGATGGTGTACTCAATGACGAACCTGGGTGCACGAATGGCAAAACGTCATTTTTTCGGATGAATCCAGGTTCTGTTTGCAGCATCATGATGGTCGCATCCCTGTTTGGCGACATCGCGGTGAATGCACACTGGAAGCGTGTATTCGTCATCGCCATACTGGCGTATCACCCGGCGTGATGGTACGGGGTGCCATTGGTTACACGTCTCGGTCACCTCTTGTTCGGATTGACGGCACTTTGAACAATGGACGTTACATTTCAGATGTGTTACGACCTGTGGCTCTACCCTTCATTCAATCCCTGCGAAACCCTACATTTCAGCAGGATAATGCACGACCGCATGTTGCAGGTCCTGTACGGGCCTTTCTGGACACAGAAAATGTTCGACTGCTGCCCTAGCCAGCACAATCTCCACATCTCTCACCAACTGAAAACGTCTGGTCAATGGTGGCCGAGCAACTGGCTCGTCAAAATACTCCAGTCACTACTCTTGATGAACTGTGGTATCGTGTTGAAGCTGCATGGGCAGCTGTACCTGTACACGCCATCCAAGCTCTGTTTGACTCAATTTCCAGGCGTATCAAGGCCGTTATTGCGGCCAGAGGTGGTTGTTCTGGGTACTGATTTCTCAGGATCTATGCACCCAAAATGCGTGAAAATCTAACCACATGTCAGTTCTAGTATAATATATTTTTCCAATGAATACCCGTTTATCATCTGCATTTCGTCTTGGTGTATCAATTTTAATGGACAGTAGTGTAGTTCACATGTATTTCGCTAAAATGACAGAAAATGAATGCTGGACTGCGGAAATTGCCCCCTTGTCACATGTAAAAATTGCGATGGATGGAAATTAGGCAAGAAAAGTGGGGAATAGCCAAAGTTAAATTTCGAATGATCCATTTCTTTACATTTGGTTTACACATGTTTGGTAGGCTGTTTCCGTAAACGTCTTTTTGAAATTATTAAGAAGAAGACAACGTAAACCTCCTCACTAGCAGCTGATCGCTTTAAATTTTACTTACGACAGATCCTGCACGCAGGGTGTACATTAATGAAACCGACTAACTACAGAGACAGATTCGTGACTGAAGATGGAGGGAGAAAAGTCCTTTGAACATGTGTCCGGAAATGCGTTCAAATGGTTCAAATGGCTCTGAGCACTATGGGACTTAACTACTTTGGTCATCAATCCCCCAGAACTTAGAACTACTTAAAACTAACTAACCTAAGGACATCACACACATCCATGCCCGAGGCAGGATTCGAACCTGCGACCGTAGCAGTCGCGCGGTGCCGGAAATGCGTGTTGTGGCACTTCTACGTGCTCGTGGGTGCCCTACACGATGTTAGGCAGGTGAACCAGTTTCTTCTGTGTATAAGCGCAGTTCTAATTATGTAGAAAATTGTAAAAAATATTATCCACTGACTGCTAATATCAGAAGCATTTTTGCACGTGATTAGACAATAAAGCATACGTATCAGGTTGGTTCAAATGGCTCTGAGCACTATGGCACTTAACATCTAAGGTCATCAGTGCCCTAGACTTAGAACTACTTAAACCAAACTAGCCTAAGGACATCACACACATGCATGCCGAAGGCAGATTTCGAATCTGCAACCGTAGCGGTTGCGCGGTTCCTGACTGAAGCGCCTAGAACCGATCGTTCACAGCGGCCGGCTTACGTTTCTGGAAGCCCGTAGACAGCAAATACTTGAAACGTCTCTGGTAAAGTTTGTAAAAAGTGAATATTTTGAAGTCAAACCCAGTGCTCTTGAGCAAAACAGACGACGGTGACTAACAGAACAACAGATATGCCAAATCATTTCCAAAATATTTCTTCTTACTAATCCAGCAAAAGCTTTCTTCTACAATCAGTGTGACAAATTATATCGTTAGTATCGCGTGAGCAGTGAACTAGAGTTAAAAACCGGAACTGCTTCCTGATGATTCACCAAAGCCTCCGACACGCGTTCTTAAAATTTAGAAAGTGGTTACATTGAGCTTTTACCTATATTTCAAATAATTCAGCCAACATATGTAAAAATACTACGAAAACCATTATGGATAGTGTAAGTAACCAGTTTGTGCTGTGGGAAAGAATGACAGACAATTGCGTTAATTTGAAATGACGTTACCGTTTTGTTTCTTTTCTCTTGTCACGAACTAACGCTTTTGAACCTCCCGCCTCATCCCACCCGCATACTCTGCCAATTTGAGTACGTTCTCCGAAGTTTACTCCAAATTTTGCAAGTTACCCAGGTACCCGTGCACTACTCTTGCAAGGATACGTTTCCTGTACCTTTTGTAATATGAAACAGTTGAAGGAAAACATGCTCCTCGCGGCATTATTTCTCATAAATTTTGCTTTAAAAATCACCATCATAACCTCGTTAGACACTGAGTTAATAGTCGTATTTTAGCTGCAGCTACAGGATCGGTGGTCTGAGTGTGAAATGAGTTCTATTGTCACAGAACAGTTTTTAAAAAAATACAGTACGATCGTCCAGTTTGCTGGCCACTGCCACGTAGGAAAACTAATATCGACGCAACCCTTTTATTATTAGTATTATTATATACACGTGCTTAGAAAAAACGGAACACCTTGAACGACAAGAGCGAGGACATTCTTATTCACAGGACATGTACATTAGTATGTTCTGCGGAAATGATTAGCATTTGAACCATGTCAGCCCACAGGTTGAACGTGAAGATCGATATCGCGGCGGAACACCACCTACCTGTAAAGTGTGCCTTTGGCTCTCGTTATCGCCATAAACCGAAGGTGATGGATCAGTGTGACTTGACCAGACGTACAGTACAGGATGCCTGGCAGATGGGTGCGCGAATCATACCGTCAAATCAGTGAGTTTGAAAGAGGGCGCATTATTGGCGTGAGAGAAGGTGAAGTATCCGTCCAGGAAATTGCTGCTCGTGCGGGACGAAATATTTCGGCAGTGCAATGGGTGTGTGCAGAATGGTTCACGGAAGGCTCTAGCACCACCCAGACCACACCCCGAGAAGATTGACATCTCATCCTAATGGAATTACAGAACAGATCTGCGTCATCCTCGGCTCTGGCGGAACAGTGGAACAGGGTAACACGACACTTCTGATAGTGCCATCACGCATGGAGCAAATTATCAGGACCCCGTGCTGAACCAACGTGACTGAAATGCTAATAATTTTTGCAGATCATAGTAATGTGCATATCCTGTTAATATGAACGTCCTATATCTAGTTGTTCAAAGTGTTCTGGTATTTTTTTTAACATGAGCGTAATCCCCTGACCAGTTTCTACACTACGCTAGTGTCATCTTTGATTTTTCTCGCCGTGGCTTTTCCTGTCTGGTTTTTGAATATCAGACAACAGATAAATAATAATAATAATTATTAATGGTAGCGTGTGATCACTTTGTACAAACTCTGCGCGGTTGACAATGGCTTTTTGCGTAAGGTTTGTTCATTGCAAATTTAACCGAGTGTGATTCTCTGTAGGACTTCGTACATTGAATTATTCCAAAGCTTTGGTTCGTACTGGACCTTTGATATAATCCGTGACGCGGAACCTTGAGACTTTCCAACACGCCGTTTAAATGGAGCAGTAGCTTGCAACATAAATGAAACACAAGATTGAATAATGTCACTGTATTCACAAAATATTATACTAAATTGAATAACATAGACATTTATATTAATTTTGTTGAAGTGTGCAACTATGGGTACGCCTAGTGAGATTGCGTCATATATATAGGGTGGTCCATTGATAGTGACCGGGTCAAATATCTCACGAAATAATCATCAAACGAAAAAACTACAAAGAACGAAACTCGTCTAGCTTCAAGGGGGAAACCAGATGGCGCTATGGTTGGCCCGCTAGATGGCACTGCCATAGGTCAAACTGATTTCAACTGCGCTTTTTTAAATAGGAACCCCCATTTTTTATTACATATTCGTGTAGTACGTAAAGAAATATGAATGTTTTAGTTGGACTACTTTTTTCGCTTTGTGATAGATGGCGCTGTAATAGTCACAAACGCACAAGTACATGGTATCACGTAACATTCCACGAGTGCGGGCGGTATTTGCTTCGTGATACATTACCCGCGTTAAAATGGACCCTTTTACCAATTGCGGAAGAGGTCGAAATCGTGTTGATATATGGCTATTGTGATCAAAATACCCAACGGGCGTGTGCGATGTATGCTGCTCGGTATCCTGGACGACATAATCCAAGTGTCCGGACCGCTCGCCGGATAGTTACGTTATTTAAGGAAACAGGAAATGTTCAGCCACATGTGAAACGTCAACCACGACCTGCAACAAATGATGATGCCCAAGTAGGTGTTTTAGCTGCTGTCGCGGCTAATCCGCACATCAGTAGCAAACAAATTGCGCCAGAATCGGGAGTCTCAAAGACGTCGGTGTTGAGAATGCTACATCAACATCGATTGCACCCGTACCATAATTATATGCATCAGGAATTGCATGGCGACGACTTTGAACTTCGTGTACAGTTCTGCCACTGGGCACAAGAGAAATTACGGGACGATGACAGATTTTTTGCACGCGTTCTATTTAGCGACGAAGCGTCATTCACCAACAGCGGTAACGTAAACCGGCAAATATGCACTACTGGACAACGGAAAATCCACGATGGCTGCGACAAGTGGAACATCAGCGACTTTGGCGGGTTAATGTATGGTGCGGCATAATGGGAGGAAGGATAATTGGCCCCCAATTTATCGATGGCAATCTAAATGGTGCAATGTATGCTGATTTCCTACGTAATGTTCTACCGATGTTACTACAAGATGTTTCACTGCATGACAGAATGGCGATGTACTTCCAGTATGATGGATGTCCGGCACATAGCTCGTGTGCAGTTGAAGCGGTATTGAATAGCATATTTCATGACAGGTGGATTGGTCGTCGAAGCACCATACCATGGCCCGCACGTTCACCGGATCTGACGTCCGCGGATTTCTTTCTGTGGGGAATGTTGAAGGATATTTGCTATCGTGATCCACCGACATCGCCTGACAACACGCGGCAGCGCATTGTCAATGCATGTGCGAACATTACGGAAGGCGAACTACTCGCTGTTGAGAGGAATGTTGTTACACGTATTGCCAAATGCATTAAGGTTGACGGACATCATTTTGAGCATTTATTGCATTAATGTGGTATTTACAGGTAATCATGCTGTAACAGCATGCGTTGTCAGAAATTATAAGTTCAGAAAGGTACATGTATCACATTGGAACAACCGAAATAAATGTTCAAACGTACCTACGTTCTGTAATTTAATTAAAAAACCTACCTGTTACCAACTGTTCGTCTAAAATTGTGAGCCACATGTTTGTGACTATTACAGCACCATCTATCACAAAACTAAAAAAGTAATCCAACTAAAACATTCATATTTCTTTACGTGCTACACGAATATGTAATAAAAAATGGGGGTTCCTATTTAAAAAAACACAGTTGATATCCGTTTGACTTATGGCAGCGCCATCTAGCGGGCCAACCATAGTGCCGTCTGGGTTTCCCCTTTCTAGCTAGACAAGTGTCGTTCTTTGTAGTTTGACGCTTATTTCTCGAGATATTTGGCCCGGTCACGATCAATTGACCACCCTGTATATAACTGCGGTGTGCCAAATAATTATCTGCATCGATGGCAGATATGCGTCCGATCAGGACGGCTTGCAGAACAAAATAGGTGCCGCCTTCTCTGCAAGACAACTGAACTGTGTAATTATCCTACTGTTTCAGCGGTTGCACGCCACAATCGATAGAACCGCTTATACTAATTAATATCTTATGTAATTCTTTATTTGTATTCTGAGCTTATATCTACGTTTTTGCTATATTTTCACGCCCATCCTACAACTGTTCCTTTAAACATCTCCATGACCCTATGAAAACTGAATTGTGACGTCCAATCCTCGGTGCATTAGGACAGGAGCCATGTTAATTCACTGGCCTCATGGATTTTTGTTTACACAATGTGTGCACTGCAGCCATTCTACAGGGTTATTACAAATGATTGAAGCGATTTCACAGCTCTACAATAACTTTATTATTTGAGATATTTTCACAATGCTTTGCACACACATACAAAAACTCAAAAAGTTTTTTTAGGCATTCACAAATGTTCGATATGTGCCCCTTTAGTGATTCGGCAGACATCAAGCCGATAGTCAAGTTCCTCCCACACTCGACGCAGCATGTCCCCATCAATGAGTTCGAAAGCATCGTTGATGCGAGCTCGCAGTTCTGGCACGTTTCTTGGTATAGGAGGTTTAAACACTGAATCTTTCACATAACCCCACAGAAAGAAATCGCATGGGGTTAAGTCAGGAGAGCGTGGAGGCCATGACATGAATTGCTGATCATGATCTCCACCACGACCGATCCATCGGTTTTCCAATCTCCTGTTTAACAAATGCCGAACATCATGATAGAAGTGCGGTGGAACACCATCCTGTTGAAAGATGAAGTCGGCGCTGTCGGTCTCCAGTTGTGGCATGAGCCAATTTTCCATCATGTCCAGATACACGTGTCCTGTAACGTTTTTTTCGCAGAAGAAAAAGGGGCCGTAAACTTTAAACCGTGAGATTGCACAAAACACGTTAACTTTTCGTGAATTGCGAATTATCTGCACGAATGCGTGAGGATTCTCTACCGCCCAGATTCGCACATTGTGTCTGTTCACTTCACCATTAAGAAAAAATGTTGCTTCATCACTGAAAACAAGTTTCGCACTGAACGCATCCTCTCCCATGAGCTGTTGCAACCGCGCCGAAAATTCAAAGCGTTTGACTTTGTCATCGGGTGTCAGGGCTTGTAGCAATTGTAAACGGTAAGGCTTCTGCTTTAGCCTTTACCGTAAGATTTTCCAAACCGTCGGCTGTGGTACGTTTAGCTCCCCGCTTGCTTTATTCGTCGTCTTCTACGGGCTACGCGTGAAACTTGCGCGCACGCGTTAAACCGTTTCTTCGCTCACTGCAGGCCGACCCGTTGATTTCCCCTTACAGAGGCATCCAGAAGCTTAAAACTGCGCATACCATCGCCGAATGGAGTTAGCAGTTGGTGGATCTTTGTTGAACTTCGTCCTGAAGTGTCGTTGCACTGTTATGACTGACTGATGTGAGTGCATTTCAAGCACGACATACGCTTTCTCGGCTCCTGTCGCCATTTTGTCTCACTGCGCTCTCGAGCGCTCTGGCGGCAGAAACCTGAGTTGCGGCTTGAGCCGAACAAAACTTTATGAGTTTTTCTACGTATGTGTAGCGTGTCGTGACCATATGTCAATGAATGGAGCTACAGTGAATTTATGAAATCGCTTCAATCATTTGTAATAGCCCTGTACATAGTTTTTGCCTCTCCTGTCAGCTTCAACACGCAAAATTTAACTGAAATCCATCATACCATAAACTATATTGCTGACATCGCGAGCATTCTGCAGGTGTTGTTCCTGACAATAGAGGGATAAAAGTGACTGCAGAGAACTATTCTGGGCTGTGATGCAAGAAAAGGACAATCAACATGTCTTACGGGAACGTCAGACATTGCACGAACACTTGAGTCTACCTTTAGAGCACGTGGCAGCTCTTCGTAAGCATGCAGCTGCCCTTGCAGATCAAAATCATTAAGCTAAAAAGCTGCAGTTTGATATCAAAAAGCTTTGAGTGGATCACTATAGCTCAACTCCGCACCATACTACATTTACAAGCGTTTAGTAGGCATTGTACCCAATCAAAACTCAAAATAAAATTTATTTGTAACTAAACGAAACCTTTACAAATAAGCAAAGTCGTTACGGTATCCCTCTGGAGCTCAGAACGTAAATGGAAATAAAAATACGTTCTCTCTTCTCCAGCAACAGCTAAGTTTGGGTTGGCGGCTGCATAGCGTTGCTTAGTGGCACAGGAATCGTGTTTTGTGGTGACGTCGTGCGTGCGGCATGATGTAGAAGACCCCGGATGATGAACAGCTCATGCCTTATGGCAAGAGCAAGCTGCGGGACCAGGTAGCAGGCAGCCTGCAGACCTCATGGCGGGACAACCCAGCGAGGGTGGTACGGCAGAATGGCTGGCTCGGCTGCCGGTGATGTGGGCACGCAACAGCAGCGAGGCTCGGCTGGCTACTTCGTCCAGCCCCGGGTAGCTGTTGATGAACTGCCGCGAGAATTACGGCCATCATTATGAGCCGAAAGGTGTGGGATCACACTTCAGACACCAGTTTTTACAGGTACAAAGTGGTGAACTTAGGAGTGGCCATCCAAAGAGAATACACATTGTGTCGCATTTCCGTTTGGACTGGGGCTGTAAAGAACAAACGTCATAAATTATGTTCACAAAATCGCTGTATTTATTCGAAATAGCCTCTTAATCGATACACGGCTAAAATAGTTTTAAAAGTGTTTTGAAACAGACAGTTTCATCAACTTATATGCACACTCATAGTATGAAGGCTTTCACGACCGGATGACATATCTTCTGGTAAACCTTGCGGGATGTAAGGTCGTGGTCCATGAAACTCTTCAGCTCCTAACGTTTCGTCCAGTGCTTCGCTGGACATCTTCAGAGGGGTGTTTCTCCTCCGGTGAGTCTTGCCGACTCGGCAAGACTCACCGGAGGAGAAACACCCCTCTGAAGATGTCCAGCGAAGCACTGGACGAAACGTTAGGAGCTGAAGAGTTTCATGGACCACGACCTTACATCCCGCAAGGTTTACCAGAAGTTATATGCACACTGTTGTCGACAGTGGACGTCGTGTTCTAAAAAGCATAGTATGACTCCCACGACTCATGTTGTGCTTTGGGCACTATTTGTTTGGCAGAATTCCTTTTTATTTTGTATGTTTCCCAGTTTTCTGATATTTTTGTCTGTAGAAATATGCCGGGCGCTGCGCTGTGGCCGAGCGGTTCTAGGCGCTTCAGTCCGGAACCGCGCTGCTGCTACGGTCTCAGGTTCAAATCCTGCCTCGCGCATGGATGTGTGTGATGTCCTTAGGTTTGTTAGGTTTCAGTTGTTCTAAGTCTAGGGGACTGATGACCTCAGAAGTTAAGTCCCATAGTGCTCAGAGCCATTTGAACCATTTTGAAGCTGTGTCAATGCTCTTCGTCAGCTCCTTCACCTGAAAACTGAAAGCCGATATTTCCTTAATTAGCTTCACTGTATCAGTGTCTCTGCTACATTTGGCACAAAACCCAGCCTCACATTTTTCACGGTAGGACAGATAGAGATCTTTTATTTACGGCGTTTCCTGACAAGAAATTTGTCAGGTGTAACGGCGTGATACATGTGCGATCTGTATACCATTTCACTTATTCTATCAAATACGGCAAAACATTGTAGCTACTTTGCTTCCAAATCCGCTCGCCAGTCTTTGAGATATTATAACACAGTAGCGAAATAGCGTCAGAACTCCATTGTTGAACAAGAGCGGGCAGTGTAGGCGGCAGTTGTGTGAACCAAATGCACTGTTGGAACGTAAACTATTGTAGCGATAGACGTCTGATCTTTATTAGTTACTTGGAAAATATGGCACTGTAGAAATGACGCTGTGACCGTGCGTTTACAATATCGAGCTGGGGGAAAAACTTCTCCTCGTCGGCAGAAGAAACGAACACGAGAGGTAGAAGAATTTATGGAATTTTTAACAAAATACTTGGCATCCGGTGGGTGGTGATAAGAGAATCCAGGTGGCTTTCACGATACCCTAATCCTAAAACGAACTTTGGTTAGTTCAAAAATAAAAAAAAATATTCGTACAGTCAATTGGTAATAATAACGTACCATAATACTTCAGAATAGACGTCAGTCAAAATTTTGTTTAAAATTCCCCGAAAATTACTAATTGTTATTCAAGAAAATACAACCAGTAACCAATACCCATCAAAACTACCCAAAAACCTCCCATGTTCTTATATAGGTCTAATTCCTTCAGTTACCAGTTGGGAGAGTGAGGGAAGTGAAAAATAAGTTTGTTACTTACAATACGCTGAAATTATTAATTCCATGTTGTCAATAACGCGAAGGAAATTATTTTCGTTATAAGTAGGTGTCTGAAAAATTAGAATAATCTGAGAAACTTCCACTGTTATCTCACCTCACACTGTATTTCTGTTTAATACCAAATATCACAGAAAGGAAAAGCTGCCACATTGTAATTACCAGCAAACATTTCACTTGCGTATTTTTGTTGATACTTAACGTCCATACTTTTGTTGACAATATTCAATACTCAAAAGTTATATTTTGTCCAAATTTAGTTCCTTCATCAAACTCAGCTACACGTAAAACCGGCTCGTAATAGAAAACGCACAAGATCATCCGTTTCTTCTCATGGCTTCCGTTCAAGTTTCAAGCAAAAGTTCCCCACTTCCTCTTCTCCTCTATCGATAATCCAATCACTCTGTGGACAACTCAATTATCACAAGCCAATCGCTTATAGTTCGTTCTCCGGTGCTGCCCTCCTCCCACAAAAGCGGGAGTCATCTGTACTATGTACGAATGTCTTATTCCGTTTCAGCCGCTCTTGGTCAGTCCTTAGAGAGCGTTTCTTTCCTGTTTTTGCGCCCCTCTGCTACTGTACCGTTAGCTGGGTCCTATATCGTCATCCCCAGCGTAGCAATCCTGGCTGTCAATGCAGTGCGTTGCATGGGGCTGAAACTCTTTTGCGGGCTCCGGTAACACGATACTGTTTCGCTGCCAGACCACTTGGAGTGCTGCAAGTTTATCAATATTTCATCATCTCGCTTTCTTATTGGGTGATTTAAAGTCTTCGACATTTTTTAAATTTATTTTTATATTAAGCAGAAGGTGGTTTCATTGCACTGTAATTTCTAATTACAACTTCTTGTGTTAAATTATTGCCGGCCGGAGTGGCCGAGCGGTTAAAGGCGCTACAGTCTGGAACCGCACGACCGCTACGGTCGCAGGTTCGAATCCTGCCTCGGGCATGGATGTGTGTGATGTCCTTAGGTTAGTTAGGTTTAAGTAGTTCTAAGTTCTAGGGGACTTATGACCACAGCAGTTGAGTCCCATAGTGCTCAGAGCCATTTTGTTAAATTATTGATTGCAGAGATCAGTCGTCCTTTTTAAATTTTACTGTGCATATCTAGATTTCGGCTAGAACCTAGCAATTCTCAATGCACTATTATTTTCGCTCAATGCATGTAATGCCTGTTGGTCAGGCTTCATCCACAGTTCATTGAATACTACTGTTAACAACATTACAACACAAGAAGTTGCAATTACATGCATTGAGAATGTCTAGCTTCTAGCGGAAATCTAGATCTGCACAATAAAATTTAAAAAGGATGGCTGATCGCTGCTATCTATAATTTTCAAGTCAATATAACAGTCCCTGAGTGCAACAGCTTTCTGAATGGAAAATAACCTGATGAACTTCTTGTGTGTATTGCACTGGTTCAAATGGCTCTGAGCACTATGGGACTTAGCAGCTGAGGTCATCAGTCCCCTAGAACTTAGAACTACTTAAATCTAACTAACCTAAGGACATCACACACATCCATGCCCGAGGCAGGATTCGAACCTGCGACCGTAGCGGTCGCGCGGTTCCAGACTGAAGCGCCTAGAACCGCTCGGCCACATCGGCCGGCTATTGTACTGTGAATTGCATTGTAAATATGTTACTTGTTTTCTGCTTGATTTCTGTTGGCATCCACAATATTGGGCAGAGTAAATGAGTCAATACTTGTTTTTGTTTCATGTGAAACAAAAGCTGGTTTCATTGCACTGTGCTTTATGGGCTTATGATAAATCTGTTACTGATTAGGAATCGCGTGTGAACTGCTCGATATAAATGCAATGTAAGTGTATTGTTTTTATTCTATGTTATTTTTCTTCGCATTTATTTTCCGTACCTTCTCGAATTTAGTGGAGAACTTCAGGTTAGCAGCTTTTGACGTAATTGGTATTCGACTTTTCTTTATCTTGTCAAGAAATGAGTGTGTAATTCTGCTTTGAATGGTGCTGCTTCTTGCCACTGAGTGCCTTGCATTTCACAGTGATTTGCAGAATATGGATGAAGAAAGTGCAACATTAGTAACTCAAATATAGTGACCATCCAGAATATTATGACCACCTTCCTAATAGCTAGCATGTCGACCTTTGGCATGTATGACAATGGCGACGCGCCGAGGCTTCGGTTGCTCGCTGGAGGGAGTTTGCACACACAAGTCACTGAATTGCCATAAGTTCTGGGGAGGGGGATGACTGAGCTCTGACACCACGTTCCATCTCATCCCAGATGTGTTGGTTCAGATCTGGCGAGTTGGGGGCCAGCACATTAAAACTGCAGCTCGCCATTGTGTTCCTCGAACCATTCCAGCACATTCCTGGCCTTGTGACATTGCGCGTTATCTTGCTGAAAAAATCCACTGCCCTCAGGAAACATGATCGTTATGAGGGCGTATATATAGTCTGTAACCTGTCTATGATACTCCTTAGCCGCTCGCCGCGGTGCCTTGCACAAGCTCCACTGGACTCATGGAAGCCCAACGTGAAAGTTCCCCGCAGCATAATAGGGCCGCCGTCAGGTTGTCTCCGTCCCGCAGTGCAGGTGTCAAGGCACTGTTCCCCTGGAAGACAGCTGGCCGGAGTGGCCAAGCGGTTCTAGGTGCTACAATCCGGAACCGCGCGAACGCTACGGTCGTAGGTTCGAATCCTGCCTCGGGCATGGATGTGTGTGATGTCGTTAGGTTAGTTAGGTTTAAGTAGTTCTAAGTTCTAGGGGACTGATGACCTCAGAAGTTAAGTCCCATAGTGCTCAGAGCCATTTGAACCATTTTGAACCCTGGAAGACTACAGTTTCTTGCCACCCGTCGGCATGATGAAGAAGGTTTCGGGATTTGTCAGACTATGCAACGGTGTGCCACTGCGCCAACGTCCAGTGTCTATGGTCACTTGCCCATTTCAGTCGTAGCGGCTGATGTGGTGTTAACATTGGCTCATGCATGGATCGTCGGGTGCGGAGGCCCGTCCTTAAGTTTTCGGTGCACTGTGTGTTCAGACACACTTGGACTCTGACCAGCATTAAAGTCTGATGTTAGTGCCGCCACAGTTCGCCGCCTGTCTTGTTTAAGTAGTCTGCCATGTGCAATGAGGGGTGGCCGTCCAATCCTATGACGTCTGGTCGTGGTTTCACCTTGATTTCACCACGTGTTGAATACACTCATCAGAGCAACCCTCGAATACCCGACAAGTCGTGCAGTTTCAGAAATGCTCGTGCCAAACCTCCGGGCCATCACAATCTGCGCTCGGTCAAACTCAGACAAATGGCGCATCTTCCCCATTCTAGACACGGGCAGCACGCTCACTGATGCTACATGCACAGTGCGTGTGTCTGACTAGCAGTCATTCCTCGCCAGACGATGCTGCTATCGTCTGGACGTGTTTATATCGATAGTGGTCAGAGGTCATAATCTCCTGGCTGATGAGTGTACGTACACACTTCAGTAATAGGTGCAACAAACAATACGTTTTAGCGGAAGTCAATGTAGTAGAATCATCCACTCACTCCAATGAAAATTTCAGGGGCATCCATTAACCGCGAATAAGCACGGAAAACGGACGCGGACAAAAATAATGTAGAATACGAGTAACTTACTTACAAAACACTGAAATCGAGCAGTTCACACACGTTTTAGCAGCCAGTAAAAGATAACGGTAGCGCTCTCGCTTCCCGCGCAGGGGGTCCCGGGTTCGATTCCCGGCCGGATCAGGGATTTTCCCTGCCTCGAGATGGCTGGGTGTTGTTGTGTCGTCTTCATTCATCATTCATCTCCATTACGTTCGGAGGAAGGCAATGGCAAACCACCTCCGCTTGAACCTTGCTTAATCGGCGGTGCGGGTCTCCCGCATTGTTCCCTACGCTCCTCGGAGTATGGGACATCATCATCAGCAAGAGATAGACACTTCGTCGCGTAGTATTCTGTGGACTCGTGTCTATCTCTTTTATATGATTCAAAAACAACCTTAGATCATTGGTCCAGTAAACTAAAGGAAAAAAATCGTATAGTTGCAAGTTTTTGTACAGTAGTAGGGGGGGGGGGGAGGGGAGGACTGTCATGAACAACATATTAAAAATCCTGACCTGTAGGGTGTGAGCGCTGGGGAGGGGGGGGGGGGTGCGGCATTTAAATATGTCTTTTTTCTGTTTTTCCTGAGTAACTCGAGAACCACAGCTTCTGTCGAAAATTTTTCCTAGTAGAAAATTAAACTACATTAAATTTTCTACAAAAAGGTCCCATTCGTTTTTCTCTGTAACTACCAGTTCTCACATTGTAGTGGATGGAAAAATTATGTTATTAAATATAGTGCCAATTGAACTCAGACCTAACAATAAATCCACATTAGTTATTATGAAAAATAATCTTACACTGAATGCGCACTTTTGAAAAATCATCGTTGTCATCATCTTGTAGATAGAGTGCACCATGTGCACGGTGCACCATGTGTACGCGTACCATGGCATGTGCTGAATACCATGGAACATGAAATACCGGCTTTTCAGCATCCACATCGTCCCCCACTTCCAGTAGAACATCGGCAGAAGATGTTGTTTAGTATAACTTCAGGTGCTTCTGAGTCTTTGGTTATCATCGGGCAGAGAAATTCATGCTCCCCTCGATTCCATTCCCACTCGGTCGGCGGTGGAGGGTTATTGAGTCAGTATTGTATCTGTAAGTAACAAGAAATGGTGGTGTAAGAAGTATTATATACTACTACTACTACTACTACTACTACTACTACGTGATCAGGCCCAGTGGACCGCACGCATCTACAAGTTTCCTCCCCCACTGTATTCTGTCCATTGCTGTTATCCGCCATTCGTCCACATCTATTGACATTTGTTTTAAATCTTCATTATTCATTATATTCAGTATTATATAAAACATAAAATTAATATACACTCCTGGAAATGGAAAAAAGAACACATTGACACCGGTGTGTCAGACCCACCATACTTGCTCCGGACACTGCGAGAGGGCTGTACAAGCAATGATCACACGCACGGCACAGCGGACACACCAGGAACCGCGGTGTTGGCCGTCGAATGGCGCTAGCTGCGCAGCATTTGTGCACCGCCGCCGTCAGTGTCAGCCAGTTTTCCGTGGCATACGGAGCTCCATCGCAGTCTTTAACACTGGTAGCATGCCGCGACAGCCTGGACGTGAACCGTATGTGCAGTTGACGGACTTTGAGCGAGGGCGTATAGTGGGCATGCGGGAGGCCGGGTGGACGTACCGCCGAATTGCTCAACACGTGGAGCGTGAGGTCTCCACAGTACATCGATGTTGTCGCCAGTGGTCGGCGGAAGGTGCACGTGCCCGTCGACCTGGGACCGGACCGCAGCGACGCACGGATGCACGCCAAGTCCGTAGGATCCTACGCAGTGCCGTAGGGGACCGCACCGCCACTTCCCAGCAAATTAGGGACACTGTTGCTCCTGGGGTATCGGCGAGGACCATTCGCAACCGTCTCCATGAAGCTGGGCTACGGTCCCACACACTGTTAGGCCGTCTTCCGCTCATGCCCCAACATCGTGCAGCCCGCCTCCAGTGGTGTCGCGACAGGCGTGAATGGAGGGACGAATGGAGACGTGTCGTCTTCAGCGATGAGAGTCGCTTCTGCCTTGGTGCCAATGATGGTCGTATGCGTGTTTGGCGCCGTGCAGGTGAGCGCCACAATCAGGACTGCATACGACCGAGGCACACAGGGCCAACACCCGGCATCATGGTGTGGGGAGCGATCTCCTACACTGGCCGTACACCACTGGTGATCGTCGAGGGGACACTGAATAGTGCACGGTACATCCAAACCGTCATCGAACCCATCGTTCTACCATTCCTAGACCGGCAAGGGAACTTGCTGTTCCAACAGGACAATGCACGTCCGCATGTATCCCGTGCCACCCAACGTGCTCTAGAAGGTGTAAGTCAACTACCCTGGCCAGCAAGATCTCCGGATCTGTCCCCCATTGAGCATGTTTGGGACTGGATGAAGCGTCGTCTCACGCGGTCTGCACGTCCAGCACGAACGCTGGTCCAACTGAGGCGCCAGGTGGAAGTGGCATGGCAAGCCGTTCCACAGGACTACATCCAGCATCTCTACGATCGTCTCCATGGGAGAATAGCAGCCTGCATTGCTGCGAAAGGTGGATATACACTGTACTAGTGCCGACATTGTGCATGCTCTGTTGCCTGTGTCTATGTGCCTGTGGTTCTGTCAGTGTGATCATGTGATGTATCTGACCCCAGGAATGTGTCAATAAAGTTTCCCCTCCCTGGGACAATGAATTCACGGTGTTCTTATTTCAATTTCCAGGAGTGTATCTGTAAGTAAACTCTAAAAGAGCGCTGGTGTGCAGCTCCTGCGGTTGGCAGCAGTGAGGCGAAGTCTGGATTTGACCATTTTGATGCTTTTAAGAATATAGCGTACCGGAGTTTATTCAAATTTTGCTGATATTCAGGCGCTTGGTAAATTTCCAGAAATACTTTCTCACCAGCCTGTGCGACCTTTTCTGCTGGTGTCGAGGGGTTAGTGAAGATGTCGAATACTGAATGTGTCTAGGAAGTTTACTCAACAGGCTAAGGACGAACGTAGGGAAAAATGCGTTCTTATACTTAAACATATATATCTCCAAAAATATTACAGCTGAAATAGCAAAATTGAATCTATTATGTATAACATAATGCTTGATATTCTGTGCAATTCTTGCTCGAAAATGCGCGTCGACATACTTTTTATAAGGGTTTGAACTTTTAATTACCATTGTTTCTGTAATGTATCTTTTTTCGTAAACTAATCAAGCAACACAACTGGATTTTCACAGTTTACATCTGCATAAGAGGCTAATAAAAAAACATGTGGGATTTCTGTTTAAGGACATAGTTGATTTAAAATTAATTTTTCAGTTTTGTTTTACCTGGGACTGCTCTATTTTTCTCAAATTTTAAAGTAAAACTTTTCTCAGAGGAAAGATAACGGAAAAGTGCAGCACAGGATTATTATGTAAGTAATTCTTGAGAACTATGCCAAATTTCAGGATGTTAGCTTTTATAGTTCCTGAGAAAAGGTACATTATAGCTCAGAAAAGTCAGTTCAAGGCAATCGAAATTTTTATTTCAATTTTTGACAATATTGCTATACCCTTAGTGACTAATACTGTCCATATCCATAATCTTTATTCTCTTCCTAGTTTTCCTGGAGTAATCTCTTCCTCTTTCGCCTTGCTAACTTTTGCAGTTTTTTCTTCTTCTGCCTGAGCTTTGTCCAGTCGCCCTTCATAGAAGATTCTGAGTATCATCAGCGTGAATGCAACTCGGTGGAAGCCTAGTCTCTTCAGGCACTTACTATCTACATTTCCACTATTGAACACCAGACAGGCATCACATTCAGCTATCTTCACAACAACTGAGGACACTGTCATCATACAGTCTAAGGTCCTTTGACCCACATTCACGACATGCACATGAACCATTAATTATATAGGCAAGTATTTCTAAGACAGTTAACCTAAATCCGCCGGAAAACTTGTCTTTGGCACTGTACACAGCATCATCAGTTCCTAATTTTCTTCATAGATGAACTCAGCGACTTACTAGAAAATTGTCCTTCACACTTAGGAGCAGCATCTGTAACACTGTTATTTAAATTTCCTGTGCCTTTTGCATGTGAATTCGACATTTTCTCACTGTTTTGAATATGCTCCACTGCTACAACGCATTTAGAGCAAAGCAGGCTGATGTACGAAAAACTGAAATAGATTTGTACCACCCACTATTAAAAAAAGCCACGTTGTACACAACGGATCAAGCGAAGATAATCTTTCTGACAGTCTTCTTGACTCATCTGCAGTTCGTTTCGATTGTATGAACGGTAAATAAACGCACAAAAAATTTCTAACGTGGAGAAGCTGTGGATCACAGCATAGAAAGAGGGGATTTGGCAGGTGCAGACGCCCAAACTAACTGATTTAAAACTTATTTCTAGACAGTATTCGATTATGAAACTTTGTGATGTTATTGTTAAAGAATCAACCTAATAAATTACGCAATAGAAAAATTCGATTTTTTCACAATTTTGCTGTACATCTGCACTTAACCTTCCTCCTTCGCTTTTCTTGTAAATGGCGGAGGTCACTAAACGCGTGGAGAAGGAAGATGGTATCAGCAAAACGAAGTCTTTTACAAACAATTTGCATTTAATCTCGCACCTAACAGGCTTCATGAAGTATGTATTAGCGCCTGGTCGTGAAAAAGCAATAAAACAATAATCACCTATTATCGTGACTGAGCAACTTACTCTAATGCACAGCTCACTAAAGTACCATCAGTGTTGCCTGTAGTAACAACTGTTTCTGTTCGCCTCACACATTTTGTCACTGAGGAGTTCTGTAAGCGTGGTTCTGTTCTTATGGTCTGCGTGAAAAGACTTTTGTTGACGAGTGACAGTCATGCTTTCACCCTTAAGCGGGGTGTTCAGAACACCCCAGTCATCCTTATCGATGGATTATTACATAATGGGTAGGAGTATAACGTCATGTTCTTTGGTACCTTTCTAGGACGTAATATGGAAACTTTGAGTAATAGTAGAATCTACAATGGAAGCGCAAGTTCCAAGAAAACACGCAACCATGTGCCTTGGGGTGTTGTCGGCACTCCACGCGGCTCTTTTATGTTGCAGTGCTGAGAGAAAGCGCACATCAGCTGCTTGTATTTTGCCGCGCTGTGCAGTTAAAACAGCTATGGATCGTTAGGAAAAAGAACAAGAAAGAGTGCGGAAGCTTCTGAAAGAAGTCTTAGACCAAACTTTTGAAGGAGGAGAAGAGGAAGAGGAGGAAACAGACAGTTGAGAAGTTCTCTCTCATCGCAGTGACACAGAAACGACGGATGAAGACAACCTGGAACTGGAACCGCAAGTAAGTGCAGCGGATAATGAAAGCAAGCATGATTTTTTTATTGGAAAGGATAAGGTTACAAAATGGATGAAAAATTTTCCTAGTCGCAACGTAAGAGCTTGAAGTGCTAGAACTGTTGCGGACTGTTTTTCGATATTTATAAATGACATAATAATTAGAACGTTTACATCGTGCACAGATATTTACATACAACACAATGCATCAAATTTCACAAGAGACCGTGATGCCAAACCAACAAATGAGGCTCTGGCTCTGAGCACTAATGGGACTTAACATCTGAGGTCATCAGTCCCCAAGAACTTAGAACTACTTAAACCTAACTGACCTAAGGACAACACACACGTCCATGCCCAAGACAGGATTCGAACCTGCGACCGTAGCAGTCACGCGCTTTCGGACTGAAGCTCCTAGAACCGCTCGGCCACCGCGGCCGGCAACAAATGAGGAAGAAATAAAAGCTCTTCTGAGTCTGTTGACATTGGCTGGGCATTACAGGGCAGCACACAAAAATCTGGAAGAGTTATGGGACACACATTGTTTCGGAATTGCAATATTTCATGCAACAATGAGTTTACGGCACTTTCGTTTCTCGTTGCGTTGTTTGAGATTCGATGATATTCGAGACAGACCACAGCATAGAGAACGTGATCGCCTAGCTGCATTCAGAGCAGTGAATGAATTATTCATGTCAGTAATTATACTGTCTCTGAATATACGACTGTGGATGAACAACTGGTTGCATTTAAAGGCAAATGCAATTTCCGACAGTATATACCAAGCAAGCTTGCGAAATATGGTTTGAAAATTTTCACTTTATGTGACGCAAGAACATAGTATACTTTGGGAATGGAAATGTTGGGAAACAGCCAGAGGGTCCCTTTGCACTGTCAAACTCGCCTAAGGAGATAGTAAATAGACTTGTACGGCCTATCGAAGGTACAGGACGCAGTGTGACACTAGACAACTGGTTTTGTTCCATACCACTGGCTGAAGAGCTCCTGAAAAAGAAACTTACGGTAGTAGGGACTCTTAGAAAGAATAAGAGGAGAGGGAGCTCCCTCCAGACTTTGTTTGCGCGAGAGGTCGTGAACTTAGAAGCAGCCTTTTTGGATTCAGAAAGGATATCACCATAGTTTTATATGTGCCAAAGAAGGGCAAAAACGTTATTCTCCTTTCATCTTTGCATCATGACGGTGCCATTGACACTAATACTGCAGAGGCAAAGAAACCAGAAATTATAACAGTGTACAATAATACCAAAGCAGGTGTGGACACTGTAGATGAAATGTGCGCTACTTATTCAACCTCAAGGAAAAAAAGACGCTGGCCACTTGCCCTATTTTTCGGAATGATTGACATTGCTTGCGTTAACGCCTTCAGCATATACGCAAATAATAACAGTGAGGGGATTTCCCGAAGAATGTTTTTACGTGATGTCAGAAGCTCATTAGTAAATCGCATAGTGTGCAAGAGAGCAGCCACTCACTGCCTGCCTAAACAAGTTAGACAGAAAGCTGCCAAAATGGCGGGAATTGAAGACAGCAACAATGCACTACCGCCTCAAAAAAGAATACTTAAGCCCAGGCGCTGCACTGTTTGTCCTCGGAGTAAAGACATAAAAGTTAAATCGCACTGTGCTCGATGTTTGAAAGTTATGTGTGTAAAGCACTTGAGAAATGTGTGTGAAAAGTGTTACGATAACGCACCCATAGGAGCCAGTGATAGTGACTGATTTCATAAAATGTTTATATGAGTTGACTGAACAAATGTTTAATAATATGTGTAATGTCTTATACCTGTTATACAGTATGAAGAATAACAGAACTCAATAATTAAACAAAATATTGTAAGAAAATGGGAATTATTGCATATGTTTCAAATAACCCAATGTAATACTAGAGTAATATTAAATAAAACGATAATGTTCCGGGAGAAAACATTCTAAATAGCCATTTGTGAAGTAAACATATTGATATCAGTGATATGCTGCACAACAATGTCGTTATAGTCACTTTTCCTTGGGGTGCTAGCAACACCCCCGCGCGACTATTAACGTTACGAAAAGCCGCGCAACCGCATTGATGTCAAGTGAAGTTTTTGTGAGAACCCTTCGTTTCTGCTCTGCTCGTTTTGTGCTGTTTACGCCACTATAACCATCAAAAACCACAGTACTGCTTTGACCATAATGTTTGAGTACATAGGCTATGTACCGATTGCAAAGTACGTGATGGAGGAAACGATGTTTTCAGAAGAAATCCACAGCTGTGGGACAGGACGATTAATAATCAATTTCCCTTTAGCGGTGCAAGGCGGTGTGCAGAGATTTAAGTAGATGCTTTTTACATGTGTAGTTTTAGTAGTAACTAGCTGACAATAACCCGCTTCGCTGGGGTTTTGTTTTTCTGTCAGTAATTTTAAAATGTAATAGTGGACAAAAAACTGCAGTGAAAGACTTTTTCGTTTTTTTCTTCTCTGTATCACAATATCACGATAAGGAATTTCACTGTCCACAATTACTAAGGCCACTTCGTTTGATTGAGATGCATTGAACCGTGTTTCATCCTCGCTTGTTGGTCTCTTATCAGTTCGAATTATTATTTTGTAATTATGTGCGACCATTTCTTCGACTTGATTTTTAAACATTCGCACCAATCCAATATTTTTATGTAGGAAACGTTGTAGATCCAGAGTCATATCTCTATGCAATCCAGTGATGTTCAAAGAACGCTGATGGGCTTCGTCCGCAGCTTGTGGTCGTGCGGTAGCGTTCTCGCTTCTCGCGCCCGGGTTCGATTCCGGCGGGGTCAGGGATTTTCTCTGCCTCGTGATGACTGGGTGTTGTGTGATGTCCTTAGGTTAGTTAGGTTTAAGTAGTTCTAAGTTCTAGGGGACTGATGACCATAGATGTTAAGTCCCATAGTACTCAGAGCCATTCGAACCATTTGATGGGCTTCATTACCTTCATTTCCTACAAAGCAAACTTGTAAAAACTTCGGCGTTTCATTTGGAAATGGTACCAATAACCCAGTTTTATGATACACTTGTCCTTGGATTCTACGCACCGGATTAAATCCTCCCTCCTCAGTTATTGCTACTGTTCCAATTGATGTCATTTGCAAGCATGCATTATAGCGTTTTATTTTTTTCAGAAAGTCCTGAGATATCAGTGTTTCGCCTTTCACGTATTTCAAGAATTCAAGTGGATGTAATTTTAGTGCTGGCCATGTAATTTTCCCATTTGAGCAGACGTACTTGGTGTTTCTCCTTTAAAGCCGGCCGGTGTGGCCGTGCGGTTCTAAGCGCGCCAGTTTGGAACCGCGTGACCGCTACGGTCGCAGGTTCGAATCCTGCCTCGGGCATGGATGTGTGTGATGTCCTTAGGTTAGTTAGGTTTAAGTAGTTCTAAGTTCTAGGGGACTGATGACCTCAGTAGTTAAGTCCCATAGTGCTCAGAGCCATTTTTCTCCTTTAAATTTTTTCCGCCTTACAATGTTTACATGGTTATATGGTTTATCCATTCTCTCGATTGCTATACTTGGATGTTCATTATATTTTATAGTTGGGTGGTAATGAAATGCCACATTTTTAAGACCTTGACGTCCTAGCCTCCTTGCCCATCCAACATTAGAAGATGTTTTCAATGATTGTGGCGCGACCTGATTTCCTAAGCGAAGATTATTATTTCTATATTCTGATCATCACTTTTATTGAATGAGATTTTCACTCTGCAGCGGAGTGTGCGCTGATATGAAACTTCCTGGCAGATCAAAACTGTGTGCCCGACCGAGACTCGAACTCGGGACCTTTGCGGCCGGCCGCGGTGGTCTAGCGGTTCTGGCGCTGCAGTCCGGAACCGCGGGACTGCTACGGTCGCAGGTTCGAATCCTGCCTCGGGCATGGGTGTGTGTGATGTCCTTAGGTTAGTTAGGTTTAAGTAGTTCTAAGTTCTAGGGGACTTACGACCTAAGATGTTGAGTCCCATAGTGCTCAGAGCCATTTGAACCATTCGGGACCTTTGCCTTTCGCGGGCAAGTGCTCTACCAACTGCTACCAAAGCACGACTCACGCCCGGTACTCACAGCTTTACTTCTGCCAGTACCTCGTCTCCTACCATCCAAACTTTACAGAAGCTCTCCTGCGAACCTTGCAGAACTAGCACTCCTGAAAGAAAGGATATTGCGGATACATGACTTAGCCACGCCTGGGGGATGTTTCCAGAATGAGATTTTCACTCTGCAGCGGAGTGTGCGCTGATATGAAACTTCCTGGCAGATTAAAACTGTGTGCCCGACCGAGACTCGAACTCGGGACCTTTGCCTATCGCGGGCAAGTGCTCTACCGACTGAGCTACCAAAGCACGACTCACGCCCGGTACTCACAGCTTTACTTCTGCTAGTCTCCTACCTTCCAAACACAGATTTAATCTGCCAGGAAGTTTCATCACTTTTATTGCTATCCGATCTTTTTCATTCTTTTCTATATGATGGCTTTCTTCCTCGCTCTCTCTCCCTAACATCACGCATTTTGTGTTGGTAGCGCCGAGTCTTAATTACGTTAGCATTACAATTTTTGCCACCCTCAACCATCCAGTTCCACCCACCGTGACCAAAACACGAAGTGCACAATGTGAGACTTAAGGCTATTCTCAGGCATAAACGCCATTGGTCTACAGCGAACAGTTTTGGCTACAAAGTGAAATATACGGTCACGCGTCCCATTTAATGTATATTGATACTCCAATTGATGTTAACGCGTTTTGTGGAAAATAAACACCTTCCAGACGTGTCTGCGCTCAACGCATTTTGTGGAAAATAAACACTCTCCAGATGTGTCTGCGCACTGCGTCAGCAGTTACTGTGTTTACAAGGCGTGCTGCGGAACTATTGGTATGCTTGTGAAGCAGTGTGTAGTTGTTCGCGTCGTAGTGGTGTAGAGAGAGTGGGGACCCACTTGTTCGCTCTTCGTTTGAAGACACACCAATGACGGAAGTAAGTGACCTCATTCCGGTGTGTTATCTTCCCTCCCATTTTATCCTCCACTCCCACTCACTCTCACGGCCAGCAGTCACAGTCTCCTAATGCAATTTATCCTTCAATATGGGTCACATGTTCCTCTTAGATATGGTACAGTCATTTACCATTTGGTCTTAATCAACTTCATTTAACGATAAACATCAATTTTATACCATTAAAAAACTATAATTAGTAATTTGCGGTTTTTCCATTCCCTGCAAAGCAGAAACTATTAGTTCTAGAGAAAAAAATGAATATGACCTTTTTTATAGGTAGTTTAATATAGTTTAATTTTGTGCTGAGAAACATTTTCATCAGAAGCCGCGGTTTCCGAATTAATCGGGAAAAACTAAAAAAACTGACCTTTAATCGCCCCCCCCCATGCCCCCTCCCCACACTCATAACTCACAGGTTGGAGTTTTTAATACCCTACGTTGCTCATGCACCCCCCCCCCCTCCCCACTACTGTAGAAAAATTTGCGACTACACGAATGTTTTCCCCTATTTGTCCTCATTTGGTCTTTGTTGACTGGTTAACATTTATCCCACTCAATAGCGTCTTACGGATGCGAGCAAAAGTTGAGCAAAATAGGAGCAGCTTATTTACGAAGTAATTCTAAGGTGCAGTACACACAAGGAGGTCGTAATAAGGAACAGAATGCGATGAAATCAATTTCTATATCATGGTATTTCAGATGATGTTTAGGTTTCGACAAGTGCAATTATTTCTGCATGATAATGGCGACACTGTCGAAATTGGAATATTGGGACTTAAAAATGAATATATTTACAGTGAAAAAATGACCAAGATGTCATTTACAAAATTTTAGATGACTGTGAACCACAGCTAGAAGTTAAGTTTTTGACTGAGATTTATCTAGTATATTACTCTGGAAGATCTCAACAACGTTTCGAAGTACACACTTTACCACCAGACTACGAGGCCCGCTAAACGGAAAATACTATCTTCTTTACTCGTATTTCGCAAAAAAGAATACAGATTTTCGCTACAAATTTTTCCGTTTTCGAAGTTCACTGCCAGGTCACCAGGAGCGCTGCTAGCGTTTTCCGTTGCCGTATAGTAACACCGGCCTCACACTTCTTGTAAATGGGTGTTCTGCGAAGCGTTGCACCACACGCCCCCCACACGCATGAGCGTGTGGCGGTGGAAAACACCGTGAGCGTCTGTTGTGCTCAACAATGGTGGCGCAGCTGGCAAACAGCGTTGCGTGACCCGGCGAGTGGCAGAGGCCAAGTGCGCGCTCGTGCTGCCGCCTTGCGACGCACGTCGGTATCATCCAGGTGCGAGGCTGACTGCCTGCGCTGTTGGCCTCAGTGTCAACGGTAATCGTTCTGCCGTGCCGAAGGTGCTTCTGTTCACTTTGGACAAGCACCAGGTACGATTTAAATTCGCATAGGGGCCATAGCTGTGATGAAATGCGGAGCCCTATTCACCAATATAGTCATATTAATTAAACGTATCATTTTGGTTTAGTGAAGGTTAAGTAAGTTCACACATGCCCTTTCATCTGATCAACTTTTGCGCTCTACCTTTCCAACGGTGCAAACCCACATGCGCATTTGTGCAAACGTAGTTACGGCGAAGCAGAGTACGTGCATCTTAGCGCATTGATTCGTGGGGTTGGTGGGAATGTCTTAAGCAGACACCAGGTAGCTGACACCCAAGTGTCTTTCATTGCGTACCGTGTTGTGATTGTGCTTAAGGTGAAATTTATAGGCGAACATAGACCAAGAGAAGTCATGCGGAACTCAGTTCCCAAAAATCATTTGAACAAAAATTTGATGTGCGATGCTCTGAGCGCCAAGTATGGATTTGGGATGGCACGAACGAAAGATAAATTATCTTCGGTCATATTACTCAAAGAATATATCCAGAAGTGAGAAAACAAAGAAGAAGGAAAAAAAGTTACGGATTTACGAAAAGTGCATGTGAAATCTGTGGACAAATACTCACTCTTTGACGACTTAACAGCTCAACAGTGAAGGAACGTGACATCTAACAAGTGAAAAAGATGGCACATATGCAGTTCCTCATCTAACTACTAGAAACTGAAACGGATCATGTTGAGGAAACACAAAATACAAAAAACGGAAAACATGACTTCCGTTGTAGTGGATTCTGGAGTCTATGACGTTCCCGATTTTGTCAAGTGTGAGAATGTTAATTTATATCCTGTTATGCGTGAATTTGTATAAAAAATTACTCATGAAATAAAATGCAGACGTCGTAATGCACCTTCGCGAAATCGCTAAAATAACCCTTAAATATTTCGCAGTTTCAGAGATAATCACTGAAATGCTTGTTTCGAAATGCGAAATGAATAACTCAGTCTGAGTCTCCGGTTGCGAGACAATGAAATGTTACCAGCTTTATCACTGCAGAAACTGCGTGACATATAACAAAGAGTATCTTGCCTACAGGCACAAATTCCCAATTTAACAAGCAAAAAATCAAAATTTTCTGTGATATTGTTTTGAAATTTGCATACAAAACGTCACAGTCACGTTGTACTTTTCGCATTAGTACATCCATTATTTCGATAATGTGTTACCCATTGTTGCCTTTCATAACAACAAACGCAGCACAAACTGAAGAACAAGGAAGTGGATACAAAGCGTCCTGCGTGAACAACCAAGCAACGTGAAGCGTTCTGTCCACCAATTTCTGGGCATGCGATTTTGTTCCCATGCGTCTGGGCATGCGTACTAGAAACGAGGCATCGTGTGAATGTACCTTAATAAAATATTCTTTTCTGACTTATTCATAGCCTGCCTTTTATTAATCGTAAGGCTTCCCCCAATAAAACTGCGATAAAATTTTTGGACCATAATCTTTTACAGCGGTATATGCAGTATGCGCCTAGAGTCCTCTAGCACTTTTTTCACTCAGGAGGAAGAATAATGCCCTACTATTACATGTTTTTCCGCCGCTCGACTTATCGGCAAGAGAGGGTGCCAGCGGTATCAGAGTCTGTCAAGCATGTCCCACATAAACACGATGACGTTTACGTTGGGACTCACTTCCGGCTATTCCATTACTTCAATGTTCAGGCTTCGCAAGACATCCCTGCTGACACCCGCTGCATATGCCCTGGCATTGGAAGGAATTCAGGGGCACCACCATATACAGGAGCCATGACATGGTCCAGATCCAATAGGATCTGTTCGATGTTCTACCTGATGGTGGGGCGACGATGGACAACGACAAGTTCCATATGGCTGTCAACACTGAAGATCTCCACAATATCAGAGAACCTTGAATATCTGTCGATTTCTTGGACAAAACTTGCCAGACGCTGCTCATCATGGGTCTCCTCACACGAACAAGGACTCACATGCGTCTTGTCTGTGAATACACATTTCGACAGGGACGAAGTTGCCAGTTGACATGGGAACCGACAGATATCGGCCTTCATGTGGGGGTGTAATGCATCGGCGGGCTTGTCCAACTCGCCTTGTGTACTGATTTGTCTCCCTGTAGTGTGTCCACAACCTATGGATGACATATGGAGAGGCATTAGGATCTGCAGCAACACGACCGAAAGTCCATCCTTTTTGGATGAAACAGAACGCCCTTGCTGCTTTCACTGCATGAAGATGTAGCATTGCATGTGCTTGTTTGAATACAATGTCCACAAATGACGAACACCATCTGCGTTCCCTAGAAAACACTGGGACACCGGTAATCACTTCCTTCTGATTGTGAGAGGGTCATACGACGCTGTAATGCAGAACACAGCCCATGCATGATGGATATTTTTAATTGTTGCCTACAGTGAAAGGGAAGATCTCAAGCCATGCAATAAGGCCACAAGTACCGCCTGTGTCAAAATAAATTTAACATACCGGACGTTGATCCACGTGTTCCCCTAATTCTTTTGAACAGTGTATAAACGTAGATTTTGCTTTCTTCAATATGTTTCCAAAGATACGTCGTAGAAGATCAGTATGGCCTCGCGCCTTCCTGTATTTTCCTGGAACCCAAAGTGAACTTCCGAGAATTCAGCTTCTACAAAACTTAACGATTGCCTGACAAAAATGTGAAGCACTCGGAAGACATGGTAGGATGTCAACGTAACTTCGTTTGCATATACAATTTCAGTGGTTCTGTAAATGATTAGAGTAACAAGTCTCTGAGTCTCTGTTACAGGTAGAGCTACCAGCAGTGTGCATTAGCATTGTTCGTGTTTTGTGTTGTTACCAGACCTGGTAGGATAGTATACACTGAAGAACCAAAGAAACAGGTACACCTGCCTAACACCGTGTAGGTTCCCCGCAAGCACGCAGAACTGCTTCAATACGGCGTGGCATGAACTCGACTAATGTCTGAAGCAGTGCTGGAGGGAAATGTCCGTGAATTCATAAGAATACGAAGGGGTGGAGATCTCTTCTGAACAGAACATTGCAAGGCATCCCAGATATGCTCAATAATGCCAGTGGAAGTGTTTAAACTCAGAAGAGTGTCCCTGGAACCACTCTGTAGCAATTCTGGACGTATGGGGTTTCACATTGGTATGCTGGAATTGCCCAAGTCCGTCGGAATGCACAATGGACTACCTACCTGCTATCCCGCGCCATTACTCGAAGACTAGCGGCAGCCGGACTAGGCTGCTGTTCACACTACAAAGAATGGACTGTGTTTGGAGGGGTGCGTGACCGGGACGCGTGAACTGCTGATGAATGGCGTCGCGTTGTCTTCTGCGATGATTTGTGATTCTGCACTACGCTGGGTGACAATTGTTGGCGAGCACGGCGGCGACATGGGGAGACGTTCCATTCTTCAAAAAATTTAGAGAGTCACAGCGATGTTACTGCTGGATCATGGTGTAAGACATCAGGACAGGGTGATAGTGAGTGAGGGAGGTCTGACAGAACATTATCACGGACATCTTGCGTCTTGTTGTGTTACCTGTCATGTGACAGTATCGTGGTGGTCTTTGTCAACAGGACGTTGTCGTCCACACATGACACATGTCTCTGTAATCTGTTCCCGGCAGAACACGTATGGGACCAGCTTGGACGCCAACTCCGTCCCCGTGCAGTTTCCTGGATGTCGGGCAGCAGCCACAACAGTTGGATATCAACGACCAGTTACCTCAGTTGGGGACCATTTTCCCTCAGGAGGAGATACGACAGCTTTCTGACGCCCTTCCTAAACGAATCAGCACATGCATCCAGGCCAGATGGGGTACTGTGCCATACTGTTAAATGTGCTAATACTGCCAAGTTCTTGTTAAACTGGACTCGATATTGTGACTACTAAAATAATATAACATATCCGCTCAATACGTGAAGTTTCATTTCGTTTCCTGCTGTCGTAGTAGGTGATTCATTTTCTTGTCAGGCAGTGTAATTCGTAACAGTAGTTTGGAATAGTGACTTGCGAAAGTTGTGGTTCTCTAGTATTCACACCTGTCAACACTTGCATCTCTTTGGAATTCGAATTATGAATATATTCTTGTAGTCTGAGGGTATTTTGGCTGTCTGATGAATCTTTCAGTAGGTGGAATAGTTTTATTAATCTGCTTTTCCTATCGTGTCAATAATTCTGAGGGAATTTTGTCTACTCAAGCATTACAGTTTTTCATTTAAAACTGCTAAAACAGTTAATTCCCCCTCCCCAAAAAAGTTGGCTAATATGGCGACAGGGCACCTGAGTGTGCCTCTGACAAAGACACCTGCAACGGTGTAGGGGCGCAGGAGGGTGCACCTGCGCCCCTCCCCCTGGAAACTGGAATGCAGAGCTTTAATTCAATACAAGTGAGCCGTGGTGAGGTTGGCGTTGGTGCTGTTTGTAGGTTTCCGCCCTCTGTTGGAGGCCAGACGGTATCGTTTAGTTAGAATGGTTGCGGTTGTTTGTCTTCTTCTCGTGTTGACTGGCGCCACTCGGTTTCGCAAGCGTGTCCTGTCCGCTAGTGGCAGCAGCGGTGGTTATCGGTATGTAGTAACTGTTGCTCTATCCTTGGGGCGACGTGGTTGTTTTTCCGGGTCGTGTGAATGGGCCGGTTCGGTTGGGGACTCAGGAGGAGCCAGGTCCGCGCAGTGCCAGAACGCACCGGGACCGCTGGCGGCACGCATGGACTACCGAATGGAAGGGCTGTGGCACGAGGGTGCACGAACTCGTCATAAACCGGATCCAGCAAGACTTAAGATGAGTCCATTTCAATCCAAGTACAGAAACCTCCACCATTGTGATATCTCGCGATTCTTCAGTGACTTGGGTTCGTGTTGTTGCTCGTAGTGTAGCCGAGGCGAATGGCAGCGAGTGGAGTGCTTGGGGAAGGTGGATCTGATTAGCTTTCCTCGACTTCTTATTATTATTTACTTCGTTCAACTTGTCACAATTTGTTAAGTTCAACCAGTGGTAATTTTTCTTGCCTGGTGGCCGCTAACGCCCCAGTTACTTGCCGTGGGAGGTTAGTATATGTAACAGCAGTTTACGTTCCCTGGTCTTGCCGCTGCTGTCCGATAAGGCGTGTAGTTTTGACAGCTTCCTTGATTCTAGGCCGGTTGCTGATTCTATTACTCTGGTGGTAGTGGTTCCTTTCTCGTTCTGGGCACTCTAAACACAGTATTCTGGGGACGTAGTGCAGACCGCTGGTTCCGGCTTTGGCGTATGGTTCCATCCTTATATTTGGTTTATCGGACGACAGGTAGCTTCAGTAAGATTATCACTAGTCATTCGTTAGGCTGCCAGTAGTCTGAGATACCATCTTGTGAAGTGAATGCAACTCTTGGCTGCCTATCTATTGGCTCGCGAAAGTGTTTGTTGCCGGACCTTCTCAGAGGTAGATTCCTGGAACACCGTCTGCGGCACCTTGGTTCTTGTAAGACATGTGTGTTCTAAAAGGAGGTCTGATGGGCAGTAGTTCAGTGTAACTCTCCTTCAGCCCACGCCTTCTGCGGGTATAATCTGCCTCAGTACGCTTTAAGGAACTTATGTACTGAACCTTGTGTTTTATTATTGTATTATTTATTAGAATACCTTGTAATGCCTACATTGAAGGTTATATATGACTAGTTAATAGTTGTGGTCGCCTTCTGGAATAAATCTAGCAGTGTAGTGTGCAGTGCATGTTAAGGGTTGTGTTACAAAGTTTTCCACCATGTTATTTCACCCGTTTGACGATCAGTTGCTTGTTTTTTTAATTAACCTTTGCTATTGTATTTGCTGTTTTCCAGCAGGTTTCTAAATTTTTTTATATTGTTGCCGTTCATGGCATGTAAGGCCTTCACCCCTCATTGTGGTCACTTGCCTTAAAATTCTAATTTGGTATTTGTATTTACGCAGTAAACCTTTAAAACCTGGCGTCTGATGCCTTCTGGTGTGTTTGTGGTGACTTTCCTTTAATATTTCAATACCTGTAATTTGTAAGTTGCAGCGAGTTTAAACAATTCTGAATTTATTGCTATTCCTGGCATGTAAGGGCTTCTGCCCAAATCACAGTGGCTTGCTTTTAAACACTGTCTGCTGTATCTGTATTTAATGGTGATTTGCTAAATTGTAACTCACTGAAAACTATTATTTACACAGCTGTTTATTCGTTCATTAATAACGTGTGGTATTTTTATTTATAGTTGAGTCTGGAGTTACTGATTTAAAATAAATTGTGTGTAACTGTAAATGGCAACCAATAGTTACTGATTACGGCCCCGTCCACAATCATAACGGAATCCTGCCTTCCCTTGACTACCAGGTTTCAACAAGATTCTGATACACTTTTAGAGGTGAATTACCTTGAGTGTGCTAGAAGAGCATCTACGAACACTGAGCTCAAACGCGTCTGTTATCTGTTTTCACATGTCGTGGCTTCCTCAAAATACTCCATACGGCAACTAAAATGTACATGTGTTCTCAGCTACACGCCTCCGCGCCGTACTGTTGACAACTCGGAACTTTATATATGCCTTGGAGACACAGAATTCAGTTCACAAGCAATTGGGCCGACGTTGATTGTGGAAGACCATCATCCGCGATTTACACATTTCAGATGAGGTTAGTATTTCCTGGGATAGCCGCCTTCTCAGGAACATTGAACTTTAGTTTTTCAGGAGGGCTGTATGATGACGTCTAGAGAAATATCTTTCCATTCCTTGTCCGACGTGAAATTCCTACGTTTACGTACCGAAACAAACTGTCTGGGTCGATGACAGCAAATAAAATACGATTAAAAGTTGCATACAGTTGCAATAGCTGCTTCTACTATTGTATGGACTCTACAGAACCGATAGGTTTGCTTCAAAAGCTCGTAAAAAAATTCGGAAAATTCCATCTGCGTTCAAATTTTCGCGCAATGTCCAACCTCTCCACTTTCGAAGCTGGAGGTAAACAAAACAGGAAAAACAGAAACCCTGAAGATGCAATTAAATCCCTCTGGTAACATAAGACTCACATGACCCCCTCTCCACCCCCCCTCCACACACACACACACACACACACACACACACACACACACACACACACACACACACACACACAAACCCCCACGAATGCTGATGGAATTTTACTGATATCTATGCAAATGTAAATGTGTCATCCTTTCAGCGCTCCCATTTCAAATACCTGCAGAGTGCTGCACGTTCTGAAATAATAACGTATTCTCAGTCAGAGCAAGTAAACTTTCTGTGTTTTGTGTCCAATTTAGTTTTCAAGTCTGAACAGAATGCTTCATTTCGTCTCCATCTCACGGCTCCTCCCCACTCTTCTCACTTCCCTTCCAACACCTTTTTCTCCCTATGTTCTTCCGAAACAGTCCGCCACTGTGACCCTCATCACCTACGGCTCTCCTCCTAATCTTTAAACTAATTAGATTTTGTCTGTTGAGAAACCCTCGAGAAGGTGGTCGCTTTTTAAAAATTTAATCTATATACTTCAACGACTAGCTAACTTTATAAAATACCTATACCTGTGAAGTGGACGTATTACCACTGAGAGCCGAGCCCTGTCCGTCTGGATTGAAAATGAGGCCGTAATGGATGGGGGGAGGGCGGAGTTGTGTGGTACCCCCCTCCCCCCGTCCTTTACTTCCTCCAGCAAGAGGAACCAAAAGGATATGACGCCGTACTGGGCGGACTTGTTTGCATCTGACTCGATCTCCTTTACAGACGGGAATCAAGCAGTTAATGTAATCGATTATTGAATGCTTATCATGGCGGTTTAGATGAACAAGATGAACCGCAGCCCAGACACAACAATAAGAGGATAAGAGGAACCCAAATTTGATTCATGAACTGAAACACAGGGACGGAAATCGGTGGATGTGAGGTACAAACAAATGCTTCAAATTTCAGAAAAACTGGACGAAACATCTTCGCTGATAAACGGGGCTCAGTTCGAAGTGCGTCTCGTCACTGAAGACACTTCTAGTCCGTCAATGAGCCCATGGACCGAAGGCGTGTCTGGAGGCGCCCCAGACAACGGTGCGTACAGTCCTGACTCTCTGCCGCCATAGGCCCGACAAGCAATGGTGATGGTCTGGGGTGGCATTACTTTCCATAGCAGGACCCCTTTTATTGTCGTGAGCGGTCCCCTTACCGCGCAGCAGTACGTGACAATATGCTACACCCATTTTGTTGCCTTTCGTGGGAAGCCATCTTGGGCTTACATTTCAGCAAGATAATGCCCGCCCGCACACGGCGAGTTTCTACAGCTTGTTTTCGTGCTTGCCAAACCCTGTCTTCGCCAGCGAGGTCGCCAGATCCCTCCCCAAATGAGCATTATGGGCAGGGTCCCCCAACCTGCTCGGGAACTAGCGCGCCATTTGTACAGAATTTGGCACAGTGTCTCTTAGGTGGACGTCCAACAACTCTACCAATCAGTACCATGTTGATGAACTGCTTGTATAAGGGCCAGATGTGAACTAACGCGCCAGTAACTTGCTTAATTTGTGAAGCTGTTTCTTTTGTATGAATTTTTCTAAAATTCTAATCGATTGTTTGTGTTCACATGTACATCACATCTTCTAATCTCTTTCCCATTGGATAATTCCTTCGTGATGCGTCGTTTTTTCGTTTTAAACTATATATTCTGTATTTAATATTTACAGGCAAAGAGGGAAACAAATATTAACCAGTGAAATCGGGATGAAAGTGTGCACTGGAATTTTACGGTTGGGACTAGTGTGTGAGAGAAAAGCGCTAGAAATAAGGAGTAACAGGAGAGCGTGACGACGTGTTAGCTAGCCTGCAGGCCACAGCATCTCACTACGTTAAGCTGGCGCCGGGCGGTGGTTGTGTTCCGATCACGTAAATCACGTAGGTCTCTTACGTTCCGCGAATAGTAAATGTCAAGGGATCTCACTTCTATGCATGACGCCTCACAGGCAGAATTCCGCCAACATGGCGCCCACCACTAGTTTCTCTGCGATGGACCCTGACAACACGGACTCCAGGCCACCGGCAAGAGTGAGGATGAGCGACCCTGCTGCGCCCTATGCAAAAACTCAGTACCAGCAACAATAGATGATGATGATGTTTGGTTTGTGGGACTCTCAACAACGCGGTTATCAGCGCCCGTACAAAATCCCAACCTTTGCTCAGTCCAATCTCGCCACTTTCATGAATGATGATGAAATGATGAGGACAACACAAACACCCAGTCATCTGGAGGCAAGTGAAAATCCCTGACCCCGCTGGCAATCGAACCCGGAAAGCGAGAACGCGACCGCGAGACCACGAGCTGCGGACAGTAACAATAGAGCACACTGTCAGGCCAGGCACCATTTGCAATTGGCACCCTCATTCCTACAGAAAGCTCTGCCCAACTTACAAGCCAGTTCTGAGGGAACTTCCCAGATTTGTTAGGTTGCCATTACGTGGCTGGTTCTAACCGTCAACTACCTTCCAGGAATGTGTCTCTGCACTCGTGTCTTCCTTATTCAAACGAAGAAGATTCTAACGGCCACCGCCATCTTGTTGACCTGCAACAGCTACAGTTTGAAATCGTTGCATTAAAATCAACCTGGCCCACAATTACACCTGCACAGTAAGAATGATGATATGTAGTTTGCGACTGTCTCCTCTCGGGGACGCATTGAAAATCGGGAGACAAAGTTTCTAAATTTATAAATTAATTACCTAACAAATAAATTTTGAACTATATGATCAAAAGTACCCGGACATTAATATCGGGTGGATCCGCCCTTCGCATTTATGACGACTTGAACTGTGCTGCAGACGCTTTCAGTGAGGTGTCGCTGTAGGAGCCGAACAAGAGAAGGTGGGCTAGTTTGTGTGTGTCGGCTACTTTGGGCTGTCAACACCGACACAAACAAGGAAGGAGAGAAGTTGCAATGGCCAGCGGTAGGAATCCAAAATGATCTGTGAAGTGTCCAGACAACATGTAATTACACCATTTACGCAACGACACAAACTCAGAACAATAGGCAGTAGGGTGGTAGGACTGGACCAAAGTAATCACCATCGACAGTCGCACCTAACATTTTTCTTGGTACGTTTAAACAAGAGAACTTGACAAATAAAACCCCCACATGTTTAAAACTACCACACATCTTTAAAATTTACCATTCAGGTGAAAATAAATTAGTTCAATTTTAAACACTCATAAAAACGAGGCACTTATGGCCTATACACATTTACTGAAACGAGTTAAATTTTATAACTAAAGTACTCTTTCATTACGACAGTGATTGTTATTACCAAAATAATTAAGTTAATTTAGCATATAACATATAAAATTTCATGTGAGCAAACAAGCACGTGAGATTCAAAAACTACGCTTAGAAAACGGACGCCCGCCCGTTCAGCTGTTTCCAATACAGGCTCGACATGGACCCCCAGACGGCAGCAGCAACGGTCACGAATGGGCACGAGAAAATACCAGAACTACTGGGCTGACATCTGCCTTAAATAACTAGAAACACAATAACTCATTACAACACATCAGTAAAATTAATATATGAAATTAATTACAATATCGATCTACTGTCACCACCATCAATAGAATCCATTTTAGGCCATTGAACACTCAATAACAACTGGCCTCTCAATAACTGGTAAGAACTTAGGAAACTACTGATTTCAAAATTATACATGTGTCTCTCAGACACGCTGTTAGTTCTAACAGAAACGTGACAGTAATGTTATTACAATTCAGAGATAAATATATTCAAGAATAACTGGCCATCTTAACTCCATGGTGTGATATAAAGACAATAACCAGGCGGTACTTAAACAAGGACCAGCAAACTGTCTCAGCATTCCAGGCCCTCCTAAATGTTAATGATCACGCCACATACACCTTAAAACATTAAGTATTAAACCAATTAAAATCAACACATTGTAGGCCAGACTCAGTAGGAGTAGCGACGGCCGTCCAAGAAAATACAGCCAACCGCACAGAGTCCAGTAGCGGATTCCGACCACAATCTACAGGACAAGCAAGGCCCTCACCCTCTTGCATGTTCGACGAAGCCAGCCGCCGCAGAACCCGATGCCAGGAGACATGCAGCAAGCGGAAAAACAACACCATCGGCTTCCCAGTAGCGTCTCTTTCCACGTCTTTGCCACGGCGCCGTCACCCGGGTAAACAGTCCCTTTTAGACGTGCCCTGCTTGCTGGCTGACATCGGACCTTAGCTGTCCGCCACAGTTCCCAAAACGCCGTCACTGCTTGGCGTCCCAAAACAAAGTCACTCCCTCTTCCTCAGCTTTTCCTCTCGCTCCCCGATCGGCCCGGTAGGTGCCACCGGCGCGCGTTCTGCGCACACCGCCGGAAAGATGACCCATACCGGCGGCGGGAATATCGCTGATCGAGCCACACAGCTCAATCTGTACATAACACTTTTCAAACTAACAGAAGACTTTATTTCTATAAAGAAAAGGAACGTAACTTCTTGTTATGAGGCAGCTGAATGTGCATCCTGTGCCTGCTACATACAAGCACTTTGGCAATCTGTTACTACTCGCAGAATCTTCGTGTTATTCAGCACTGATGCTATCGAAGTCTGCGACCGAACTGGGGCCGACCAGCGATAGGCGTCTGTTTAAGTCAGCGTTGACAGGGGGCGCTGAACTGTGTCTTCCTGGAGGTGTGGCGCTCTCCGCACTTTCCACTGGCGCTCGGGTCAGCGCTCCCTCGATGACGTTTGGCTGCGCTGCGCTGACTGATGTGCAGTCGATGCTTTACGACTGCACGGTTGAATACTAGGGTCTGGAGGGAAGTCAACGTTGTGATTCATCCCAAAACTGTTCCATTTGGTTCAGATCTAGACCTTGGCCATGCCAGTCCATTTCACGAATGTTTTGTCTACGAAACATTGCCTCTCAGATAGTGCATTATGAGAGGGCGCATTGTCATACTGATACAGTCACCTCTCCAGACTGTTCCTCTATTGTAACCAGTATGCAGTGCTGAAAAACGTGTTCATAGCCTTCTTAAGCACAATAAGAGGGATACTCCATGTCCATGAAAGACGCCCTCATAACGCCTGAAAAACGCGTTCATAGCCTTCTTAAGCACAATAAGAGGGCTACTCCATGTCCATGAAAGACGCCCTCATAACGCCACCTCCTCTGAACGTAACTGTTGGCGCTACACATGATGGCATCACCAAACTCAAGCTCTTCCATCGGATTGCCACAGGGTATAGACGCATTACTCACTCCAAATCACTCCCTTCCAGTCATCCTGTGTCCAGTGTCATATGTCGTTACAGCGTCTCATGTTCTGCGTAACACTGTGTAGCTTTTGAGGAGCTGCTTGACTGTTGTACCCGATTCTTTTTAACTACGTGCACACAGTCATTGAGCTAGAATCAGATTTTCACTCTGCAGCGGAGTGTGCACTGATATGAAACTTCCTGGCAGATTAAAACTGTGTGCCGGACTGAGACTCGAACTCGGGACCTTTGCCTTTCGTGGGCAAGTGCTCTTCGAACTGAGCTACCCAAGCACGACTCATACCCCGTCCTCACAGCTTCACTTCTGCCAGTACCTCGTCTCCTACCTTCCAAACTTTACAGAAGCTCTCCTGCGAACCTTGCAGAACTAGCACTCTCACAGAAAGGATACTGAGGAGACATGGCTTAGCCACAGCCTGGGGATGTTTCCAGAATGAGATTTTCACTCTGCAGCGAAGTGTGTGCTGATTTGAAACTTCCTGGCAGATTAAAACTGTGTGCCGGACCGAGACTCGAACTCGGGACCTTTGCCTTTCGCGGGCCAGTGCTCTACCAACTGGAAGGTAGGAGACGAGGTACTGGCAGAAGTAAAGTTGTGAGGACGGGGCGTGAGTCGTGCTTGGGTAGCTCAGTTGGTAGAGCACTTGCCCGCGAAAGGCAAAGGTCCGGGGTTCGAGTCTCGGTCCGGCACACAGTTTTAATCTGCCAGTAAGTTTCAGTCACTGAGCTACCTGACATCCACTGAATAGTCCACATTCCAAGTCACCGATCTCTCTTGATCGACCCATTCTGTTGTTAATACGTCTCTACTGACAACACCGTGAATTCCCTCTCCTTTTGTTTTGGCGGGTCCACCTCTGGTGCCATCTATTGGTCGATGCCACCTATCATAGGGGTGTACGCTTCATTTTGAACAGATAGTGTGTATCACAAGATGAAATAACAATGCTTTGTATAGATTTTACTTATATTCTAAGCGGGCGATCAACACCAATAGCTTTATTGCTGAAGGAATCATCATTTCCTTGACCTAGACTGTATCTCGTATCTTTCATCCACTGAATTATGTCACATGTGTGCATTGCGCCGTTCCAGTTACCGTTGTCAGTACGCAAGTTTCATGCGGCAGCGTGCTCTGAACTGAACTCTGCTCTCAGTTTAAACATGTATTCCGGGCCGGACGCTGAAGTTGGAACCGGAAGTGGAGCGCTGCCCGCGCGACGCAAACAGCCGGAAAACGCTTTTAACCTGTCAGACCGTGTCACTCTCCAGACTTCCGCCAGAGTCCTCTCGCGTCGCATACTGCTCGCCGAGCGGAACGGAAATTTATCTCCAGAAATTAAATGTCGTTGGCGTGCTTTTCTGAAAGACGAATAACAGGCTGCTAGTTCTACGGTCTGTGGAGTTGTTACACTGAAACTCTGTGGAGTTAGCTCGTCCAAAATTTTCTATATTAACAGCGGAAAACAGGGGTATGAGCCGCACGTTGGATGATGCAAAGCGCCCTTCATCCAGGGAACATTTTATTTGGCTGAGTACAGGATAAAAAGGTCCCAACAGAAAGCTCTGAGTGGGAGGACACTCCTCTAATTACTGCTCGACGTCACGTTACTAGCCTGTCTGCAAAATGCTCTAGAGTTTGGCGCTTCAGGTCGGTGAGTCATTAACAGGACGGATATAAGTTTGAGAAACGGAAGCAAACGACACTAGTTCTGAAATTTTAAATTCCTGCTTTAGCCAAGCACTGTTCATAAAAAGTACAAATTTATTCAGCACACTCTTACATGCTGCTCTTTGCCAGGCAGTCCGCTGGAATTCAGCTCTAGTATATTATATTTACTCGCATATCCATGTTTATATCATAATCTAACTTTGACTTTTATCGACGTCAGTGCTTTGATTGTAGCCTGCAAAATGTGTTGTACAATAACTATGCACACACACTATTCCAATCATCTCATCAGTTAATTTTGAAACTCTAACACCTGTCATTTTTGCAGATTAAATTATGGTCCACCTGTTCTGCAGATACCTATTCGTTTTTATGCCCACGCTTGACAGACATTTGCAGCGTCATCAGTAGAAAGGTCTTAGTCTTTAGAATGTTATGCTCTGTAGGACTTTATTTATATTGCTACATAGTTAGTCCTAGTTATTTGTGTAGTACTTGTACTCATAAGCATGTTCTTGTTCCATCTGTATGTTGAGGAATACACACAGAAATATGGTAAATGTTTTTATGAACTGTGTTTGCAAGTTACATCTTTGAACATAACAAAAACAATGTTTGTAAAGGCTGTGTTTTCAAAAATGGTGCAAATGGCTCTGAGCACTATGGGACTCAACTGCTGAGGTCATTAGTCCCCTAGAACTTAGAACTAGTTAAACATAACTAACCTAAGGACGTCACAAACATCCATGCCCGAGGCAGGATTCGAACCTGCGACCGTAGCGGTCTTGCGATTCCAGACTGCAGCGCCTTTAACCGTACGGCCACTTCGGCCGGCTAGGCTGTGTTTTGTGAGGTTAAAAGTTGTAACAGGGAGCTGTGGTTCATAAGAGGAAAGAACCATAGTAAGATACATGATACCACAAAAAATGTAATACAGAAACTAAAATTCTGAAGAATAGCATCTGAATAAAATTTCCACATGAACCATGGATCTTATGGAGGTCTCAATGATACACACAGCCCTATCGTAGATGCAATCACGTCGGAGGGGTATCTGTGAAGAAGCCAGACAAAACTCTACTTTCTGAAGAGACGCAGCAGTCTTTTCAATAGTTGCTGAGGCAACAGTCAGGACGGTTATCTTATCTGGCCTTGTAATGTTAGCCAACTTCGAACGGGTGAAAGTAATGCAGAACCAAAGCCTATTTCTCTCAAGGGCATGGAGCTCTACTGTATGATTTAATGATGACGATGATATCCTCTTGGATAAAATATTGCGGAGGTAAAATTGTTTACAGTACTGATTTTCGGGCGCGGAATATTCTGGAGGATGTTGGCATCAAGAAAAACAAAACTGGCATTCTACGGACCGTAGTGTGGGATGTTACACCCCTGAGTTGGGTTAGAGAAGTTAAACAGGGAAATGGATAGGCTGAAGTCAGATATCGTGGAACTTAGTGAAATGGACTGACAGACAGGTCAGCTGAATACAGGGTCATAAATAAAAAATTAAAATAGGGGCAACTCAAGAGAAGGTCCAATAATCAATAACAAAAGAGAAAGCTGACGTGGGAAATTGGATGTTGTTACAAGAATTTGACAGAGCACTGAATGACCTGAGAATGAAGGAGGCCCATGGAACATTTTTTTATTGTCTCGCATTAGACATATCTGACAGCTTCCGAAGACAGCATAGCCTGCATCACTCATTTTACCACTATTGACTGCCAAACTGGACTTCATCTTTAGTCCTTATTCTGACCTCTGTAGCGATTTACAAACTTTGCTCCTGCAACGTTTCCACCAATTTTTCGTTAATCTTCTTTAGTAGGCAATGCCGCTTCTATTTGGCGAGTAAAATGCACTACTAAAAAGGTAACAAAGAGAATTTATTGTTTTTTCAGTTCCTTTGATACTTTCTGAATGGCTCTTCAATTCATTATTCGTGGGACTTGTCGTATAACTTCTTCTTCTCCATATGCGCACTTCCAGGGGACCTAACAAAACAAATCGATATACAAGTACGATTTTTTTGGCTAGTGAAAAATTGCATACAGAGTTTTCTTTTTTATTAGAGCATTCGTTACGTACAAAGAACGGAAAGGAATCTATTGAATTAAAAAATCACACGTGAAAACATACAAAAGATGTATAGTAGCAAGCACGTTGCAACTATATCACGACTGTAGTGTTATCAGCAAGCACTACACAAATATTGTATTGCGTGGTGATATCTAATACGGATAACGAATGGATATTTGGACGTGTACCCAAGCAATACATCTAGCAGTGTTTCGTCACGCAAATCAAAACATGCGGCCAACATTCACATTCGCCCAGCGGTACAAAAAACGAAAAGGAATCCACTGAATCACAAAAATCGCAAGTGAAAACATACAAAAGAAATATAGCAGCAGACACATTGCAACTATATCGCGACTGTACTGTTACCGGCAACAACTACGCAAACATTGTACTGCGTGGTGACGTGTAGTATGAATAACGAATGGGTATTTGGCCGTCTGCCCAAGCGTTTCTGCCATCTGTGTTTTATCGCGGAGATCAAAACTTGCTACTAAAAGCCGCCAGCGCCTAGCGGAGGGATAATCATGACGTTCCGTACCACGATTTGTTTTCTACTAAATGTAACACACCTGCTGACGTTTAGTACCATAGCCTCAGACACTATATGACCACACCTGTTGAACACAGGCGACAGCAGTGCATCATACGACCCTGCAACACAATAATGAACGGCCGCAAGCCTCTAGCTAACAGTTCGTACGGCTGGTGACTCCACTCACTCTTATTTCTTATTATATATGTCTTGTTCTGTACGACTAAATTGAGGTGCAAATTTCCATAGTCATGGAACAAGTCACTACATGAAATTGCAACGGAAGAGTAATAATAGATGAAATGAAACGTATATGAATACTATGCAGACGGCAAGCCACAAGTTAATATAAACATAAACAAAAACTAACACAGGAATTATCTTAATTTTTCCAGGAGTTCCTCGACAGAAGAGGAGTGAGCCATCGGAAGCTCTTTAATTTACACTTGATGGCGCGTGCGTGGATTACTGCTAAGATTTTTTGAATTCTTGTAGCAGCTTACTGAAAACATACGGCAGAATACTGCACGCCTTTCTGCTCAGAGTCAAGGAGGTGCGTTCCAAATGGAGACTGGACTTCTGCCTAGTATTAACTGAGGGAAGGCTGCTAACTCTTGGGAACAAGCCGATATAGTTAACAAAAGACGACATCAAAGAAAATGTGTATTAGGAGGCCAGTGTCAGAATTTCCGGACTACTGAACAGGGATCGACAAGAGGTTCGCGAACTGACACTGCATATTAGTCGAACCGCCCGTTTCTGAGCCAAAAATACCCTTTCTGAATCAGAAATCTTAGAAAGTTATACCATACGTTATAAGCGAATAAAAATAAGCAAAGTAGACTAATTTTCGTGTTGTACTATCACTTATTTCAGAGACTGCTGTAACGGTAAATAAAACAGCATTTAGTTTTTGAACAAGTTCCTGAACATCAGCTTCCGACGACAGCTGCTATCTATCGGAACGCATAGCAGTCTGGACTGTTCATTGTCTCTAATCATATTCCCATTCTGTGTAATCAAAATCTCAGTTTTAGTTGAATTGTATGTCAGAAACTGTAAAACCTGACTCTTATCGGGATTTAGGATAAACTTATTTTCTACAAGCCACGTACTTACGTTTTCAGCTGCAATATTTGACACTGTATAAATATTGCAAACAACATCCTTCACTACAATGCTGGCGGCATCAGCAAACAGATATGTTTTAGAATCACCTTTAGCAGAAGGCATATCGTTTATATAAATAAGAAACAGTAGCGGCCCCAGCACCGATCCCTGGGGCACCTCTCCCCCCCCCCCCCCCCCCCCTCTCCCACTCCACTGTGCCCCATTAGGGCTTCACGTCATAGCCATTCTCGATCTAGATACTAGGGAGAATGAATCTCTGCTGTCTGTTCTTAAAGTAAGGGTGAACCAATTGTGAGCTACTCCGCTTACTCCATAACTGTCCAACTTCAGCTCAGCGCATTATTTTTTTATATCGCCTTAGTTAAATCAAAGATGACGCTTAGCCATCGCAACCTGTTTTTTTAACCTTCTGCAGCCTCTCTGAGGAAAGAGAATATAGCATGATTACGTTTTGTCCTCTCAAACTTTCAACTTTCCTGTTTCTGCCTAACAATCTACAGCGAAATTCCTTCGATAATACTATCCGGACTTCCCTTGGTGACTCCACTACATCCGAACGGAGTCTTCGTATCTTCGCAATTTCAACATCTTCCCTCTCACAACAAATGAAACACATCCCGCCGTATACCTCTTTCACACTATCTAACCCAGTCTCTACACTCATACACGTCAGTGCTCTTTCTTCTCATCCCACCCTCTCCTACTCTTTCCTTCTCATAACCATGACCTGATCTCTGTCCCAATTACACCTAATTCGAGCTCCATATTTCTATAATAACCAGCCTCTCACATTATACACCTACTCCCTAGTTCCAAGCTTTCTGCTCGATTGACGCTCCACACCTTACACCACCGCAACAACTCAACCTCTCCTCTCCCATAACATTCGTTCGCAGCATAGGTTATTTCCGTTTTAGGGCAGTGCTGTGCTTGCTGAAAGACAAATTTTGTTTTCTGATACAATGAATCTGTGACCATCATTTTATAATGTTGAAAAATTTGTAATTAATATTTTTTGGTAATGTTTTAGAAGTATTTGAACTAATATGAACTACTACAACTGAATAATGGCATTTATACGGTCGCCATCCGATCCTCACCTGTGATGGCAAACGACCGAAAGAACAACAAAGGGAAAAAGAATCAGCTGTGTATGACAAATGTAAGTTTAAATTATAGTAGGAAAAAGACACATTAAAAACTTTTTAAACAAGCCATTAATATGCAACAATGAATTTCTGATTAGACGTCAAGCGCCGTCAGAGGTAAATTGACTCTTAATCTCTTTCCTGCTAATGGGAACGCTAAAAGTGGCCATGTCATGGAGTAACTACCGGCTACTGCATCGTTTCGTGGCAAGTCGGGCCATGTGTTGGACCGAAATGGCACTGCAGCCGACACACTGAGTGGCAGTAATGTTTGCAACATTCGGCTTCCTTAAAGTCACTGCTGCCAAAAACGCGGCAATTGCATAGAGAGTGAGAGAGAGAGAGAGAGAGAGAGAGAGAGAGAGAGAGAGAGAGAGAATATCACTTTACAGACATCTGTATACATCTATATCATGCAAGTAACCACACTGCCCATCAGTACTCAAGAAAGATCGGAAGAGTGTTTCTAAAGCCGCTCCCTGAGGGGGTGAGTAACGGTTCCTACAATGAGACTGAGCTTGGCATCTGTTTCTTCGACAAATAGTTTTAAGTGATGATTTCACTCTACATCGCTCTGTACGGTCACTCCTGGGTGTTTTATGGTTGCTGCTGCATCTAGTAATTTATCACCTATTAACGCACAACGCTCTACAGGTTCTAATTTAAGCGATCAAAAAATAGGAAAAGATTGGAATTTTTTTGTTGAGATAATGAAAAGACACACATAGGATCTGTTTGGGGATTATTACTGATCATATTTTGAACTTTATTTTCGATTTTCAGTACAAAAAAAAAGAAAACAGAAACAAAATGGTGCAGTAATTATGGTTTGATCAGGGGCCTGCGAGTTTGAAGCACTTAGACTGAATGCAGTGTAGCCGCTCAGGAGGTACCTGAAATCAAAAATGGATAACATTCGTCGATACTACATTAAATTTATGGGAGCTGATACCTAAGCACAATGAAATAACTTCAAGTTTCAGGATACGGTGCTAACTCGAAATTTGAGTTCGAGTTTTTTTTCACTCATTATGGCTTTACAAAAAATAGTTAATATTAACAAATTTGAAATAGTGTAGGTAAAAGCTCCCAAGAAAAGTGTCTACTTTTAGGGTGTCAAAGGCAGAAGTTAATATGTTGAACTGTTTTTATTTTATACTGCAGAAAGTTTTGAAAAATCGTTTCTCGAGAAAAACTTGTTTAAATTTTAAGGAAAACTTTAATATGTATTATTATTTCAGTCTGCATAAAAACTAAATGTTATTATATATTTTTGGTGGAGCTGAACATAAATTTACTTTAGATTTTCAAAATTCGAAATGGCTAATTCAATATGGCGGACCAAATATTATGTTTCCACCACTTTTGACCAATACTTGACAAAAAAAGGGTTTCTTTACTTAACGTTTTGCCTGCAATTCCAGGGCCGTATATCAGCCATTCCTTTAACTGGAGAGCAATTTCCTCATTCTTCTTGGCCGATCTAGCTGAGCTGGATATGCTGTGTTGGGCAGCCTGCACGCGTTGTTCGTCAGCTTTTTCGGCAACATGTTTGCATACATACTGCAATGTAAATCATTTTGTGAACGTGCTTCACAGCACAAGTTTTCTACCTGAGTCGGCCATCTCCAGCTGAGAGCGTCACGCGGCGGCTGTGACACTGCTTCAAACAAGGGACAGTAGAATTGTTGCGCAATGATTGAGAAACATTTTCGTCCCAAGATTCTAGACACATATACACTTAAAAACGCAATAAAAATCGAATTTTTGACTATTTTGAACGAGAACCTGGTCCTAAGGGTCAATTGCCTGTCCCCGCAATCTGCCGGAGTCTTCTGGCATTGCAACTTTTTTACAGACCCCCACCCCCTTTTCCCTGCTCACGGTCACTGAGCTTCCGTCCTTATCTACTAGTTTAATAAGTCACGGCTGCAAAATACCAACGCGAATTCTTTACAGACGAATGTAAAAACTGGTAGAAACCGACCTCGGGGAAGATCAGTTTGGATTCCGTAGAAATATTGGAACACGTGAGGCAATACTGACCCTACGACTTATCTTAAAAGCTAGATTAAGAAAAGGCAAACCTACGTTTCTAGCATTTGTAGACTTAGAGAAAGCTTTTGACAATGTTGTCTGGAATATTCTCTTTCAAATTCTGAAGGTGGCAGAGGTAAACTACAGGGAGCGAAAGGCTATTTACAATTTGTACAGAAACCAGATGGCAGTTATAAGAGTCGAGGGACATGAAAGGGAAGCAGTGATTGGGAAGAGAGTGATACAGGGTTGTAGCCTCTCCCCGATGTTCAATCTGTATATTGAGCAAGCGATAAAGGAAACAAAAGAAAAATTCGGAGTAGGAATTAAAATCCATGGAGACGAAATAAAAACTTTGAGGTTTTCCGATGGCACTGTAATTCTGTCAGAGACAGTAAAGGACTTGGAAGAGCAGTTGAACGGAATGGACAGTGTCTTGAAAGGAGGCTATAAGATGAACATCAATAAAAGCAAAACGAGGATAACGGAATGTAGTCGAATTAAGTCGGGTGATGGTGAGAGAATTAGATTAGGAAATTAGACACTTAAAGTAGTAAAGGAGTTTTGCTATTTGGGGAGCAAAATAACTGATGATGGCCGGCCTGAGTGGCCGAGCGGTTCTAGGCGCTACAGTCTGGAACCGTGCGGCCGCTGCGGTCGCAATTTCGAATCCTGCCTCGGGCATGGATGTGTGTGATGTCCCTAGGTTGGTTAGGTTTAAGTAGTTCTAAGTCCTAGGGGACTGATGACCTCAGAAGTTAAGTCCCATAGTGCTCAGAGGCATTTGAACCATTTTTTAACTGGTGATGGTCAAAGTGGAGGAGATATAAAATGTAGACTGGCAATGGCAAGGAAAGCGTTTCTGAAGAAGAGAAATTTGTTAACATCGAGTATAGATTTAAGCGTCAGGAAGTTGTTTCTGAGGGTATTTGTGTGTAGTGTAGCCATGTATGGAAGTGAAACGTGGACGATAAATAGTTTAGACAAGAAGAGAATAGAAGCTTTTGAAATGTGGTGCTACAGAAGAATGCTGAAGATTAGATGGGTAGATCACATAACTAATGATGAGGTATTGAATAGGATTGGGGAGAAGAGGAGTATGTGGTACAACTTGGCTACAAGAAGGGATCGGTTGTTAGGACATGTTCTGAGTCTTCAAGGGATCACCAATTTAGTATTGGTGGGCAGCGTGGAGGGTAAAAATCGTGGAGGGAGGCCAAGAGATGAATACACTAAGCAGATTCAGAAGGATGTAGGCTGCAGTACGTACTGGGAGATGAAGCAGCTTGCACAAGATAGAGTAGCAAGGAGAGCTGCATCAAACCAGTCTGAGGACTGAAGACCACAACACAACAACAACAACAACAACAATGCAAATACAATGGTGTGCGAAGGTAACTTTCGCATGATGTGTCGCTGCCAAGTAAAATAGCTCGATGAAAGTTCAACCATACATAGGAAGAAGCCCTACAGTATAGTACAAAAGGCAAAGGATGGTTCAAATGGCTCTAAGCACTATGGGACTTAACATCTAAGATCATCAGTACGCTATACGTAGAACCACTTATACCTAACTAACCTAAGAACATCACACACATCCACGCCCGAGGCAGGATTCGAACCTGCGACCGTAGCAGCAGCGTGGTTCCGGACTGAAGCGCCAAAACCGTCCGACACATCGGCCGGCTACAAAAGGCAACTAAAAGAAAGACTCAATGAGACGAACGGTAATGATACTTTTATTCAAAGCCAATAATGAAACTGAATTCAGAGCCAGTTATAATTGTCCCCTGGACATTAGAAAAGGCTTGACATGTGTTGGTGTTGGGACAGCAAGCACTCAAAAGTTTACTTTCAGTTGCTTTATTCAGTATCATAACATCTTTGATACTCATATGTTTGTAAGCTCTTTATATGTATCAAAGCATGTGGTGTCTAGTAGAAATCTTTTCAGTGGCACATCTAAAGTGCGTGAGAAAAATTTACGTGTGCAACAATAAGAATGCAGTGGGAATGTATCCACATCTGTTGGACGAATGTTATAAAAACAAACACTCCAAACCGAGATTTCACGTAAGTCGCATCCAACGAAAATCTGTAACGCAACCATGTGTGTGTGGTGTGCTTATAATTATGTATTGTTTATATATTAGGACAATTAATCTGTAAAAAACGCACCACATGTTATAAGCAAAGCGTGTAAACCGTCTGAAGATGAATCATAACGATTCGAAACCGGTAACGATACCCTTTGAATAAAGGAACTGAAAGTAAATTTGTGGCTGGTTGCTGTCTCAACACCAACATTTGTCTTGAAATAACAGCCACGTTGACCTACCATGTCATCATACGACAAAATTGCAAAAAGGCGTGACATGGTTCTTAACATGATGTGAGATCACCACGGACGGCAGTGAATGCTCTGCAATGTCTTCCCATGCTGGTCACAATGATGGTAAGGAGTTCTTGTGGTAGGCGGTTCCACCGCCGCAGATGAGTACCGCTGGATGCTCGTTGCTGCATTTGGGCGTAGTGCAAAATGTCTCCCAAATGCCTCTAACACGTGCTCGATGAGATTTGAGTCTGTGAGTCAGGCAGACCAGTCGATTCGCCGGATATTCTTTCGTTCCAAGATCTCCTCCATCTGCTCGGTTCGTTGTGATAGCGCATTGTCATCCCTAAATACAGTCAGGGCCGAATGCACCCGTGAAAAGACGCACATGGGGAAGCAGTGAAGTGTCAGAATAACATTGACATTGTAAGTGCACCGTCTTCAAATATTTGGAGGTGCCAATGCATCATAGTGCCTCCTCTCACCATAAAACTTGGGCCCACGAAACGACCATGTTCGACGTGATCCTTAACATACTCTCTTATGGCAAGAGGCGGTGATATGTAGTGTCTTATACACTACTGGCCATTAAAATTGCTGCACCAATAAGAAATGCAGATGATAAACGGGTATTCATTGGAGAAATATATTATACTAGACCTGACATGTGATTACATTTTCACGCAATTTGGGTGCATAGATCCTGAGAAATCAGTAGCCAGAACAATCACCTCTCTCCGTAATAACGGCCTTGATACGCCTGGCCATTGAGTCAAACAGAGCTTGGATGGCGTGTACAGGTACAGCTGCCCATGCAGCTTCAACACGATACCACAGTTCATCAAGAGTAGTGACTGGCGTATTATGATGGGCCAGTTGCTCGGCCACCATTGACCAGACGTTTTCAATTGGTGACAGATCTGGAGAATATGCTGGCTAGGGCAGCAGTCGAACATTTTCTGTATCCAGAAAGGCCCGTACAGGACCTGCAACATGCGGTCGTGCATCATCCTGCTGAAATGTAGGGATGGAATGAAGGGTAGAGCTACGTGTCGTAACACATCAGAAATGTAACGTCCACTGTTCAAAGTGCCGTCAATGTGAACAAGAGGTGACCGAGACGTGTAACCAATGGCACCCTATTCCATCACGGCTGGTGATACGGCAGTATGGCGATGACGAATACACGCTTCCAATGTGCGTTCACTCCGATGTCGCCAAACACGGATGCGACCATCATGATGCTGTAAACAGAACCTGGATCCATCCGTAAAATGGCGTTTTACAATTCGTGCACCCAGGTTCGTCGTTGAGTACACAATCGGAGGCGCTCATGTCTGTGATGCAGCGTCGAGGGTAACCGCAGCCACGGTCTCCGAGCTGATAGTCCATTGTGCTGCAAACGCTGTCGAACTGTTCGTGCAGATGGTTGTTGTCTTGCAAACGTCCCCATCTGTTGACTCAGGGATCGAGACGTGGCTGCACGATCCGTTACAGCCACGCGGATAAGATGCCTGTCATCTCGACTGCTAGTGATACGAGGCCATTGGGATCCAGCACGTCGTTCTGTATTACCCTCCTGAACCCACCGATTACATATTCTGGTAACAGTCATTGGATCTCGACCAACGCGAGCAGCAATGTCGCGATACGATAAGCCGCAATCTCGATAGGCTACAGTCCTACCTTTATCAAAGTCGCAAACGTGATGGTACGCATTTCTCCTCCTTACACGAGGCATCACAACAACGTTTCACCAGGCAACGCCGGTCGACTGCTGTTTGTGTATGAGAAATCGGTTGGAAACTTTCCTCATGTCAGCACGTTGTAGGTGTCGCCACCGTTCCCAACCTTGTGTGAATGCTCTGAGAAATTAATCATTTGCATATCACAGCATCTTCTTCCTGTCGGTTAAATTTCGCGTCTGTAGCACATCACCTTCGTGTTGTAACAATTTTAATGGCCAGTAGCGTAACTTGGAGAGGGATAATGTTGGATGGGCCTTCCGACCTCCTAATCTGTGACAACGGTACACTCACAGGTCAACATTGTTGTGACAATTTACTCCTTCCCATATGTGCGTCTTTTCAGAGTGCTTTCGCACCGACCTCACTTTTATGTATGGCAGTGCACGACCACATCGAACAGTGAAGGCGGAGCAGCTCTTGGAGTGACAGGATATGCGGCGAATGGCTTGCCAGTTCCTCAACTTAAATCACGTGTGTGATGCATCGAAGAGACATATTGCAACACTTCCGCATGTACCATGTACATCGTGTAGGCGTCAATCGCACTAGTGGAGAAATGGAACGCCCCGCCACACGAACTCCTTCCCAAGATTGTGGCCAGCATGAGTGTACGTTGCCGAGCATGCACTGCCGTCCTTTGGTGGTCACACGCCCTGCCAAGAACCATGTCCCGCCTTTCGTTATGTTCAGTATGTAATCTCCTCCTCTTTCCTACTGCCATCTATTGTCCACTTTAAGCAATGCCCAGTCCAAGTAATTAATATGTAAAGTCTGTTATGAACATTTGAGGGGAGCGAAGATTCCAATAAACTTTCTAGTTTACTTGGCTTGTCATGTTGTGATGGCTTAATTGTTCTTGTATAGGGGTTTGATTCTTGAGCAGAAAATCTCACATCAGGTCCTCACGGTTGATTTGAACTAAGTAAATTTTAAGATTGTTGTCGTAGCATTTTTTTACGTAAATATATTTTCTCATATTTTAATACATCATACAATATTTTGATTGTTCACATTAACAAAGCCGAAATTACATTGTTCGCATAAAATTACAAAAATGCGTCCGATCACATCACAAGCAACCTTACGACTCCCACACTCTGCAGAAATAACCATATTCCAAAGGCTTTTGCAATTTTTCCTAACGAATGAATTTCTACTGAAACTTTCCCGTCTCCTCTATATCTCTTTTGTGACGCAACCTTCCCTTCTACAATAACCTATGAAAGCTTCCCTTAGGATTTCTATCTCTTGCTTAATAATAACTGATGAATTGGCAGAAGAGCCAACACCGTGTTGCTAGAGGAGGCCGAAATGCACGCGTTTAAGCTCACGCAGACTGGCGTGAGGTCTACAACAGTTAAAGGAGTTATAGTAGCCAAAAATAGTACATAGCTTCTGGAATACTTAACTTTAATCCATAATTGGAGAACATCGCTCTTGATGATACATTAATTACAATCTCAATATAAACTGGTAATGGCGCCTTGCTAGGTCGTAGCAAATGACGTAGCTGAAGGCTATGCTAACTATCGTCTCGGCAGATGAGAGCGTATTTGTCATTGATCCATCTGTGGCAAAGTCTGCTGTACAACTGGGGCGAGTGCTAGGACGTCTCTCTAGACCTGCCGTGTTGCGGCTCTCGGTCTGCAATCACTGACAGTGACGACACGCGGGTCCGACGTATACTAACGGACCGCGGCCGATTTAAAGGCTACCACCTAGCAAGTGTGGTGTCTGGCGGTGACGCCACAATAACAAATGAAATTTTCCCTTTGAAATTAATTCTCTTTCTCAATCCTCGCATACAAATTTAAATGCTGCTTATTAAAAGTGATTTTCTGATTAGTCCGACGAAACATAGAATGTGTCGTCGTCGTGGCCCTCAGTCGTTACCTGCAATACCCCAAAACTGTTCCTTACCTTTTTACTGTTACTGGATCGCCATCTGACTGCTACATCGAACTGCGACATGAATATACTTACTCTGTTATACTATACTCTATTAGCTGCTGGTGGGCTGTCATAATAAGTGGCTTTATTTATTACCAAAGCTGGTGTTATTCTTTAATAGCAAAGCTGACGTTATTCTTTAATTAATTTGACTGAAGTTACGTAATTCATAGTTAAACTTTTTCTTGACAACAATAAAATTTTGCATAGTTTTACGTTGATGGTGTTTGGGATGGATTATAATCGGTAATGCAATATTGCTCGCAAAAATTAATTATATTCTGAATGAAATGATTTTACAAACGTTCAAATGGGACTTACTTTTTACCATAATCTTACAACTAGCATTGCGCAAACATACCTTCAGTAGTCTTGGGTTTCTCAAAAAAATAATTCAGTAATATTAGTTCCTCTTATGATAACAGTTAGCTGATATCTCTGTACATCCATTCATAATCTCTTGTAAATCATAGCTGGTGGCTGGCAGGCACACCGCTCCTCTCAAGCTCTCGCTCCAGACCTGCTACCGACTCGCTTCACATCTCCCGCCAACAATGCTTTCTGGTGCAGACAATCCCTGCTACCATTACAAAATGTATCAATGCGAGATCTTTCCCGCGCTTTTCTTAAAATGTGTCCATACGCCGTCTCTCCCGCCCTTTTTAAAATTATATCAATGTGCGGTCTCTCCTGCCAAAAATACTTTGGTGCAGACATTCCCTGCTACCACAATTATTTCCAACATGACAAATATTAATTACTCCTATTAATAAAATATAAACATCTTTCATAAATTGTGGTTTGACAACAGACTATAGAAATATACACGTCTTACACTACTAGTTTCCGTTACATTATTAATTTCGATTATTATTTCACATATGAATCCAGAAATAATCATAGTAAACAGTACAGGAGTGCATAATTAATAATAGAAATTTTAAGTGTGCCAATAATTCGTAATTTCAAATGTTTATAAAAAAATAATTTTAACTGTACATTCAGAACTAATACTTACCGATTATAACATCGAAACTAAAATATTTTGTAAAGTAATTCCTTTTCATGAGTTTTAGCTTGAAATATACTGCGTATAAAATTATATGAAAGTTTTCAGAAAAGCAGCTGAAATAATACTGACCTGTGCTAAATTCGAAAAATAATGCTGGTGTCAACAACTACTGTTGAGGAAAAGTAATGCTTGAGGAGGATGTGCCGTTTGCAAGTGGACCATCATAAATGGTGATGAATTCAGTGCAGTTACTGCCTCTGAATAAAAGTGTCATTTCTTTTCGTGTCAGTTGCCTTTTGTACTATGCTTTAGCAGTTCTTTCTGTGTGCGGTCCAGGTTTCATCGAGCTGTGTTACTGTGCAACGACACATCATGTGAAAGCTACTTTCGCCTTTAAGTTTTGCACACCAGTGGACACAGAAAATACTAACGGCTCTATAACACTCCGTTGATGTACTCCGCAACTAGGTTCACATCTGTAGATTCAATCCCATTAAGAACAACGTGTTGACTTCTGTCGGGTAGTCTTGAATCCACTCACGAATCTGGTTCGATATTCGGTAGACTCGTATTTTGTTCATCAACAGACACTGCAGGAATTTGTCGGGAATAAAGGAATAGTACAGCGTCAATCTGGGCGTCTTGTCTAGGGCGCTCTGTGTCTCATGGACGATGAGAGGGGGCATGTTGCGTACGAGCTGGCAACTCTGCTCCCCAACACTGCCATCTATTAATAACAAAGTAATTTTAATCGGAGTATGCCACTACAAGTAACAACCGCAAACGGTCAACTGATACAAATGCAATACAGTTTATACGGATATGAAGTAGAACGCAGACAGAGGCTCAGTTGTATGTAAAACAGGTAGCAGACGTCGGTTCTTTGTTATGATACTAAGGAATTGCAATCAGTCTGCATTTGATATACTTATGCAACGTGTGACTCTTCCTCGAATACTATTCAAGTGTGTAGGTCTAAGACGGCGCATTTAACGTACAGGAAAAAGGGCTGCACGAATGGAAACTATCGCTCGACACATGGGAGAACGTCACGGAGATGCTCAAAGAACTGAACGACCAGACGGTTGAAGATAGATTCAGACTATGCCGAGAAAGTCTGCTAACAAAGTTTCAAGGACCAGCTTTAACTGTAGATTTTAGAAATATACCGCAGCATTCTACGTATCCGTCCCCCCCCCCCCCCCCCCCCCCCGTCCCTTTCCCCATAGATAATCAAGACAAGATTAGACTATTTACAGCACGCGCACTGGCATTTAGCAATCGTTTTTCCTGCGCACCGTACGTGAATGGAACAGGAAAAAGACCTAATGAATGGTCGGATGTGAAGTACACTCTAGCGTTAACTTGAAAGTGGTTATTTAGACGCAGATGTAGATGATAGCCTTCTCCGATGCAGCATATACAACTTTCCGACATCAGTGACTCCATACATACACTTGCGAGGTTTCACTGACATCAAAAGAAAACTACCTGACAAAGTGAATCACCCAGATGGGAAAGGGGAAACGAAACAGAATATCACTGTTTGAGTGGGTGTATGATGTTATTCCAGTTAGTACAAAGGCGGATCAAATTTACAAAGCACTTGTAAATATGAACCCACTTATCAGTATGACGTTCCACCCCCTCTGGGCTGAATGCGTTCCCTGTTTCGGTCAGGAAGGGTTTCATAACGCCGTTGTCCTCTAACTGCTGTAAATGATCTTTGGTGTCCTCTATACTGGCATTTGGACTGAGATGACGTCCATCGTAGACAGATCTTGAGATCTTGCTTGCCACGGCAGTAGCTCAACATCAGGCATGCAGTTCACAGAGAAGCGTGCCAGATTGGGACGAGCATTGTCATGTTGAAAAGTGGCACCACGATAAGTTCGCATGAGAGGTAACGCATGAGGACGTAGCAAGTCCGTGACGTCACATCAAAACAAATCTTCTCCATTATAGTGGCCTTCAGTGTATTCTTTCCACCTATCCGGCCTCTACTCTGCATTTAACAGTGGAATTCCCGTTGTACTCTTTATGCTACTACCCTTACTTTTAATGTCAACGAATGTTGTGTTGACTTTTCTATACGCTGAGTCAGTCATTCCGAGAATCATTTCTATTTCTTCACATTTTTCATGCAGCCATTTCGTCTTAGTTTCCCTGCACTTTCTAATTATTTCATTCCTAAGCGACTTATGTTTCTGTACTCCTGAATTTTACTGAACCCTATTTGTACTTCCGTCTTTCATCTATCAATTGACGTATTTCTTCTGTTACCCCTGGTTTCTTCGCAGTTACCTTCTTTGCACTTATGTTTTTTCCTTGCAACTTCTGCGATTGCTCTTTTCAGAGATATCCATTCCTCTTCAACTGTACTGGCTACTGAGCTATTCCTTATTGCTGTATCTATAGTCTTAGAGAACTTCAAGCGCTTCTCGTCATGCCGTAGTACTTCCGTATCCCACTGCTCTGCATAATTCTTCCTGACTAAACTTCAGCCTACTCTTCATCACTATTACATTGTGATATGAGGCTATATCTGCTCCTGGGGCGCCTTACAATCTAGTATCTGATTTCGGAATCTCTGTCTGATCAAGATGTAATGAAACTGAATTCTTCCCCATCAGCCGGCCTTTTCCAAGTATACCTCCTCCCCTTGTGCTTCTTGAACAGAGTATTCGCTATTACTATTTGAAATTTATTGCAGAACTCAATTAGTTTTTCTCCTGTCTCATTCCCTGTCCCAAGCCCATATCCCATATTCTCATGTAGCCGTTCCTTCTACACCTTCCCCTACAACTGCATTCCCGTCCCCCATGATTATTAGATTTTCATCTCCCCTTATGTACTTTATTACCCTTCCAATACCCTCATATACTTTCTCTATCTCTTCATCTTCAGGTTGTGACGTCCTCATGTATACCTGAATTATCGTCGTCTATGTTTGCTGTCAATTCTGATAAGGACAACCCTATCACTAAACTGTTCACAGTAACACACTCTCTGCCCTACCTTCCTATTCATAACGAATCCTACTCCCGTTATCCCATTTGCTGCTGCTGTTAGTATAACTCTATACTCATCTAACCAGAAATCCTTGTCTTCTTTCCATTTCACTTACCTGACACCTACTATATGTAGATTGAGCCTTAGCATTTCCCTTTTCAGGTTTTCTAGCTTTATTACCACATTCAAGCTTCCAACATTCCATGCCGCGACTCGTAGAACGTTATCCTTTCATTGGTTATTGAATCTTTTTCTCATGGTCACGTCCCTCTCAGCAGCCCCTTTCGGGGATCCGAATGGGAGACCATTCTGGAATCTTTTGCCAATGGAGAGATCATTATGACCTTTTTTTCAATTACAGGCCACATGTCCTGTGGGTAAACGTTATCTGTCTTTAATGCAGTGGTCTCCATTGCCTTCTGCATCCTCATGCGTTGATCATTGGTCATTCTTCCGCCTTTTAGAGACATTTTCCCACCCCAAGGACAAAATGCCCTGAACCTCTGTCAGCTCCTCCGCCCTCTTTGACAAGACATTTGGTAAAATGAGGGTGACTTCTTATACCCAAGTCTTCGGCCGCCAAGGCTGGTTATTAATCAAAATTTGAGCGGTGGCGGGTTTCTAACTTGGGACCGATGATGATTTGATTACTAATCAAAGACGCTACCCTGAGACTACGGCCTTTATAGCCATTCATAACTGTGAAGTACTGCCACAGCAGTATTTTATGCAAGAACTTATCTCTCCATTATGTCCCATAAGCGTCCGATGGGTTTCATGTCGGGCGATGGGTAGCCCAACCATTCACACGAGTTGTCCAGAATGTTCTTTAAACCAATCGCTACGAACTGTGGCCTGGTGACATGGCGGTCGGTCGCGAAAAATTTTGGCCCAGTGACATGGCGCATTTTCATCCATAAAAATTCCATCTTTGTTTGGCAGCGTGAGGTCCATGCATGGTTGCAAATGGCCTGCAAGTAGTCGAACACGACGAGTTCTAGTCAATTACCGGTTTAATTCGACGAGAGGACCCAATCAATTACATGTAAACACAGCCCACACCATTGTGTGTAACCACCACCAGCCTGCACAGTGAATTGTTGGCAACTACGGTCCATGTCTTTGTGGAGTCTGTGCCACAGTCGGACCCTACCTTTAGCTCGGGACTCATCCGGCTAGGCCACTGTTTTCTAGTCGTCTAAGGTCTAACTGATTTGCCCGGCGCTGCAGGCGATGTCGTGCTGTTAGCAAAGGCACTCTCATCGGTCGTCTGCTGCCTCAGCCCATTAACGCCAAATTTCGCCGACTGTGTTAACGGATACGTTCGTCATAACTCCCACCCTGTTTTCTGCGGTTATTGCACGCAGTGGTGATTGTTTATTAGCACTGACGACTCTACACAAACGCCACTGTTCTCGGTTCTTAAATGAAGGCCTTCGGTGACTGCGTTGTCCGTGGTGAGAGGAAATGCCTGAAATGTGGTCTTCTCGCCACACTCTTGGCACTGTGAATCTCGAAATACTGAATTCCCTTACGATTTCCGAAATGGAATGTCCCGTGGATCTAGCTCTAACCAACATTCCGCGTTGAGAGTGTGTTAATTCCCGTCGCGCGGCTATATTCACGTCAGAAACCTTTTCGTAAGAATCACCTGAGTACAAATGATAGCTCCGCCTATGCACTGCCCTTTTGTACTAGGTGTACGCGAGACTACCGCTGTATGTGCATAGCGCTATCCCATGACCTTTGTCACCTCAGAGTATAGGATTGTGCAGCACACTTAAGCGATATGTTTCCGGTGATATGACGTTGTAAACACCAGAAGGTTAGAAGAACTATGTTCTGCTTACAATGGTGGGCAAATTACCAAGAATATATTCGTCCAGTGTCTTATAATCAGTGCATTTGGCCGGCCGGTGTGGCCGTGCGGTTCTAAGCGCTTCAGTTTGGAACCGCGTGACCGCTACGGTCGCAGGTTCGAATCCTGCCTCGGGCATGGATGTGTGTGATGTCCTTAGGTTAGTTAGGTTTAAGTAGTTCTAAGTTCTAGGGGACTGATGACCTCAGTAGTTAAGTCCCTTAGTGCTCAGAGCCATTTTGAGTGCATTTGGCGATTTCCAACAAACTTTATGCATAATTTCAAACCTGTCCTAAGCTTTTTTCGCTTACATGCTTAAAGTCGTATATTTAACAGATCGACTTATTTGTGAAATAAATAGAAGTTTGAAGCTACGAGGGCAGTTCAATAAGTAATGCAACACATTTTTTTTCTCGGTCAATTTTGGTTGAAAAAACCGGAAATTTCTTGTGGAATATTTTCAAACATTCCCGCTTCGTCTCGTATAGTTTCATTGACTTCCGACAGCTGGCAGCGCTGTACGGAGCTGTTAAAATGGCGTCTGTAACGGATGTGCGTTGCAAACAACGGGCAGTGATCGAGTTTCTTTTGGCGGAAAACCAGGGCATCTCAGATATTCATAGGCGCTTGCAGAATGTCTACGGCGATCTGGCAGTGGACAAAAGCACGGTGAGTCGTTGGGCAAAGCGTGTGTCATCATCGCCGCAAGGTCAAGCAAGACTGTCTGATCTCCCGCGTGCGGGCCGGCCGTGCACAGCTGTGACTCCTGCAATGGCGGAGCGTGCGAACACACTCGTTCGAGATGATCGACGGATCACCATCAAACAACTCAGTGTTCAACTTGACATCTCTGTTGGTAGTGCTGTCACAATTGTTCACCAGTTGGGATATTCAAAGGTTTGTTCCCGCTGGGTCCCTCGTTGTCTAACCGAACACCATAAAGAGCAAAGGAGAACCATCTGTGCGGAATTGCTTGCTCGTCATGTGGCTGAGGGTGACAATTTCTTGTCAAAGATTGTTACAGGCGATGAAACATGGGTTCATCACTTCGAACCTGAAACAATGGAGTGGCGCCGCACCCACTCATCTACCAAGAAAAAGTTTAAAGCCATACCCTCAGCCGGTAAAGTCATGGTTACAGTCTTCTGGGACGCTGAAGAGGTTATTCTGTTCGATGTCCTTCCCCATGGTCAAACGATCAACTCTGAAGTGTATTGTGCTACTCTTCAGAAATTGAAGAAACGACTTCAGCGTGTTCGTAGGCACAAAAATCTGAAAGAACTTCTCCTTCTGCATGACAACGCAAGACCTCACACAAGTCTTCGCACCCGAGAGGAGCTCACAAAACTTCAGTGGACTGTTCTTCCTCATGCACCCTACAGCCCCGATCTCGCATCGTCGGATTTCCATATGTTTGGCCCAATGAAGGACGCAATCCGTGGGAGGCACTACGCGGATGATGAAGTTATTGATGCAGTACGACGTTGGCTCCGACATCGACCAGTGGAATGGTACCGTGCAGGCATACAGGCCCTCATTTCAAGGTGGCGTAAGACCGTAGCATTGAATGGAGATTACGTTGAAAAATAGTGTTGTGTAGCTAAAAGATTGGGGAATAACCTGGTGTATTTCAATGCTGAATAAAACAACCGCTGTTTCAGAAAAAAAATGTGTTGCATTACTTATTGAACTGCCCTCGTATTTTATACATGGGAGTTCAATTCTTTAAGGAATTCAGACTTTATTGGTTAGTACTACATCTTTCATGTCGGAAGAAAGTTAAATAATCTAAAATTCACAGTAAAATTGTTAAGTTAAGGTGTAGAACAGAATAAGCCTTGAATAAAATTGTTAGTTTAATCTTTAATGAAAATTTCTGGTAAATGTAGTAAACAGTGTTTGGCTCTATATGGGCACTATCTTCATGGGTACAATCCTCAAACTTGACACTGAATCCAGTCTTCTTCGTTGACTGTACAACATTGTTTCCTGTACATCGCTGAATGTTCTCGGAGAAAACTTAATTTCTGAAACAGGCCTCATGCCAGTTTTTTCTTAGAATTAAATGTTTCTCACTCATTTCGTTGAGTATCATTTCTCACTTCTCCATTATCATTTCTCACTTCTCCATTATAATCCATTAAAGAGAAGACAGTAAAAATTTAAGTTTTTCTGCTGTCTGTTTTGTCTATTACAACCTGAAATTGTTTTTGTAGGATGTAATGCAAACTTACCGTTATGGTAGGTTAACATTTCACATTGTTATTGCTTGGACTCGACAGTCTTACAGCCTAAAATATGAAGATTAATATCAGATTTTAGCTACAGCGGCAATAAATATGTAATATTAGTGACTTGCAATCAGTACATTATAATGCAAAGATAAGTTCATGTGTCGAAAAACTGACTAGAAACTGGTAATTTGCTGCCACACCGAAACACACGTTGTTAAACACGTTTTTATTAGATCTATTTCTTGTTTCTCTGTCACTTTGCTATAAATTTTACGATTGATTTTAAATGAACTCGATACTTGAAATTCTGAAGATAACCCAGATCTGGATGACAATGCAATATTAAATCTGGTTTTTGTCTGTCTGTTTGGCAGTGGTGGGGTAGCGGTGAAAACGATTGGTGACATCTGACAGGTCAGCTGCCCTGCTGGACTGGCGAGTTGTGCGAGTAGTACTGGAATGCTTTCCAGGTGATAAGTGAGAAGAGGGAAGGCATGGTTGAACAGGGAGCCGGGGAAAAATAATGGAGAGCGAGAGAGAGAGAGAGAGAGAAAGAGAGGAAGGGGGTGGGAAGAGGAAATGTACGTAATATATGCGCCATATACGTTCATGGATGAAGCTCGGGGTAACTCAAAAACTGTGACCTCCAGCCAAATCGCAATAATCTCACTACATTAAATTTCCTGCAAATAGGCCCTGTTCATTTTTTCTGTAGGACTAACAGTTTGCGCGTAACGAGTGAGAGACTAAGCGAGTTGGCACAGTGGTTAGCACACTATACTCGCATTCAGGGGGGACAAGGTTCAAATCCCGCGTTTGGCGATCCAGATTTAGGTTTTCTGGGATTTCCCAAAATCATTCGAGGCAAATGCTGGGATGGGTTCCTTAAAGAGCACATCCTTGACACTATCCGAGCTTGTGCTCCGTCTTTAATGAGCTCGATGTCGACAGGACGTTAAATCCAATTTGCCTTCCTTTCCTCTTCTTCGAGTGAGAGAATAAGAAAATATTTTGAGCAGTATTTGAAGGCGTTGCAGGATGCAAAAACCTCAGTGGCAGGGGCAGCTTAATCAGCATGTATATAAATAATTATTTGAATAAAAATTAAACCTTATCAAAACGGTTGAAATACATTGGGGAATTTCACTTACACAAGATTAAAAATCAGAAAAATGGTTATTTAAATTATAGTACATTTTTAATATAATACGTTTTTACACCCGCCGAAAAAGTATAAAATAATTTTGCCTAGCGACATACAGATTCCTAACCCCGTACAGATAGTCCTGAAAAATCTGTGCTTGTGAAATTTTAATAGCTATGACAATATTTCTATCATTTGTAACGAAAATCATGGGATCGCATAGAATAGATAACAATTAGGAGATCAACTATTCATGCATCAATCATGTACTGCATGGGCGCCTCGTGTTTTTCGTTATAAATCTTAGAAGTGTTGTCATACCTATTAAAAACTCGCAAGCATAAATTTTCAGAATTGTCTGCATGGGGTTAGGAATCCATATGGGGCTAGGAAAGGATAATGTGCTACGAGTCGGGGAGTGGAATTTCAGAAGTTTGAATGTGGTTGGGAAGCTAGAAAATCTGAAAAGGGAAATGCTAAGACTCAATCTAGATACTTCTATAGTGGGGACCAGTGAAGTGAAATGGAAAGAAGAGAAAGATTTCTAGTCAGGCGAGTGCAGGGTAATATCGACAGCGGCAGAAAATGGTGTAACGGGACCAGGATTCGTTATGAATGGTAAAGTGGGACAGAGTGTGAGTTACTGTGAGCAGTTCAATGACAGGGTGGTTTCCATCAGAATTGATAGCAAACCAACACCGACGACGACATTTCAGGTATACATGCCGACGTCGCACAAGTCGAAGATGAAAAGGTAGGGAATGTATATGAGGACACTGAAAAGGAAGTTCAGTAAGTAAAGGCAAATGAAAATCTGATAGTCATAGGGGAAAGGAATGCACTTGCAGGAGAAGGAGTATAAGAATGGGTTACAGGACAATATGGGCTTCGTATAAGGTCAGAGAAAGGAGAAACAATAATTGAGATCTGCCATAAATATCAGCTAGTAATATCGAATACTCTGTTAAAGAATCACTAGAAGAGAAAGTATACTTGGAAAATGCCGGCAGATACGGGAAGATTTCTGTTAGATTACATCAGGATCAGGCAGAGATCCCGAAGTCAGATACTGGATGAGAGGGCGTACCCAGGAGCAGATACAGACTCCGATCTCAATTTGGTAGTGACGAATAGTAGGCTGACGTTTAAGAGTCAGGAAGAGTCAAAGCGTACAGAAGTGGAATACAAAATCCTCAAGGAATTAAGAAGTACGCTTGAAGTTGTCTGAAGTTATAGGTAGTGAGATAAGAAATAGCTCAGAAAGCAGATCAATTGAAGAGGAATGGGTATCTCTAAAAAGAGCAATCACAGAAGTTAGAAAGAAAACTGTCGGTACAAAGAAGGTAACTGCGAAGTAATCATGGGTAACAGAAGAAATACTGCAGTTTATCGATGAAAGAAGAAAGTACAAAAATATACAAGGAAATTCAGGAATGCAGAAATACAAGTGATGGCGACAGGAAGGTCATCCGGCCACCCTCTGCAACTAACACTGCCAGACCCGGCAGCCGCTGGAGCAGGACTCGGATACAACAACAACAACAACAGAAATATTCAAATGGCTCTGAGCACTATGGGACTTAATATCTGAGGTCATCAGTCCACTAGACTTACACCTAACTAACCTAAGGACAGCACACGTCCATGCCCGAAGTAGGATTCGAACCAGAGACCGTAGCAGCTACGCGGTTCCACACGAAAGGGCCTAGAACCACTCGGCCGGCAACAGAAATGCAAGTGGCTTAGGAAGTTAAGGCGAAATGGCTGTACGGAAAATGTGAAGAAAACGAGAACGTAATGGTTCTCGGAAGGAATGACTCAGCATACAGGAAAGTGACAACAACCTTCTCTGAAACTAAAGGCAAGGGCGGTAACATTAAGAGTGCAATAGGAATTCCACTGTAAAATGCAGAGGTGAGAGCGGATCGGTCGAAAGAGTACATTGAAGACCTCTATGAAGTGGACCTTTCTGATGACATCATAGAAGAAGAAACAGGAGTCGATATATAGGATAACCTTTTCACCATGTACAAACTCTAGGGGTTGATCGATGAGAGGATACGGAACAAAAACGGTCTAATGAGCTTATGGTGTCAGTTTATTCAGTCATAGTTTATTACAGAGACTTCGGTCTAATACGCTCTGTACCGTGAAACCAAAGTTACAGTATGTGCTGAAAATGGTTTCCACACGCTTAAACGCATGCATGCACGCGCCGAAGCGTGTTCTGTCTCACACATTCACATTGGCCAGGCTGCATCCGAATAGTGTCAAAGGCAGCACCAATACGCTACTCCAGTGTCTCCACATCTGGAATGGAAGTACATGATACTTTTGAGATGGCCCCATAACCAGAAATCGCAGTGGTTGAGTTCCGGTGAACGAGGAGGCCATGCAACTGGACCCCCTCGTCCGACCCATCGACCAGGGGGTCGAGATGCGTCCGGACGTCAACGGCGAAGTGGCTGGAGCACCATCATATAGCAGGCACATAAACCTTCAAATCATCAATGACACTTCTTCCAGCACGGGAGCCACGGTCCACCCGCAAGAAACGCCGATAGTTCCGGCCTGTTAGGCGACTTGGAAGCAAGACTGGTTCCCAAAGTGGCAGTTGACTCCGAATAAAGAAAAGTGTGACGTTATTCACCTGAGTACTGAAAGAAATCAGCTAAATTTCGATTACCCGATGAGTCACACAAATCTTGAGGCTGTAAATTCAACTAAAAGATTAGGAATTACAGTTGCAAATATCCTAGATTGGAACGATAAGTAATGTTGTGGGTAGAACAAACCAAAGACTGCGATTCATTGGCAGAACACTTTGAAGGTGCAACAGGTCCACTAAAGAGACTGCTTATCCGCCCTATTCTGGAGTATTGCTGTGCGGTGTGGGATCCACATCAGGTGGGACTGACGGATGACATCGAAAAAGTTCAAAAACCGGTGGCTCGTTTTGTAGTATCGCGAAATAGCGGAGATCGTGCAACAGACATGATAGGTGAATTGGAGTGGCAGTCATTAAACCAAAGGCGTTTTTCGTTGCGACGGGATCTTCACATGAAATTTCAATCACCAGTTCTCTTCTCCGATTACGAAAATATTCTGTTGGCACCCACCTACATAGGGAGAAATGATCATCACAATAAAATAAGAGAAATCAGGGCTCGCACAGAAAAATTTATGTGGTCGTTTTTCCTGCGCGCCGTTTGACAGTGTAACGGTAGAGAGACAGCTTGAGGGTGATTCATTGAACCCTCTGCCAGCCACTTGGCATACATCCAGCAGATAAATAAGGACGTAAGTTGCAAGTGCTACTCTGATATAAAGGGGTTGGCATAGTAGAGGAATTCACGGCGGGCCACATCAAACCAGCCAGAAGATTGATGGCTCAGAAAATGTGCTAGCGAAATTATTTTATACCTTTTAGTTCGATTTAACAAATTTGTTTTTATTTAAGTAATTAGAATTCCGCACCTCAACTCAATCGGTAAAAGGGGAACCCTTATCGGAACACTTTGTTGTCCGTCCGTCCCTGTCTGTCTGACTGTTAAAACCCCTTTTTCTGTGGATCGGGTAGATGTATCCAGTTGATCCATTGAAATTTATGCCTGTACGGTTTCTCGGCGGTGTAAAAAAACCGAAACTTCTAAGTCAATGCAAACAAAAGATATCGCCATTTGTCGTACGTGTTTTGATGCTCGCAAAATCACTCATCAAAACCTATAGGATACTTTCCGTTGAGCTAGAATCATGAAGTTTGCCAGGAACAAGGCTCACAGTACGAGTAAAGGAAAAAAGATGTTAATCTGTTATCAAATAACGCGAAAAAAAATTTCTTTGTTATCCGGCTTGGAACTTAAAATAAAAATATTCTTGAAAGTCTCGAAATCCGCCTGACCGATATATTGCCAGTATCAATGTCGATAACGAAAAACTCGTCGAGATTCTTGTTTACCGGGATGGATGTACAGTCTGTGTACATAATTAAGTTTGTACGGAAACATCAGAGCGCGAGTCCTCCGCGCAGCTGGCAAGTTGCATTTTTTTATTTTTTCCTTTTTTTACATTCAGAATCGTGTGAGCAGTCTTCTTCCTCCATCGCTGATACTGAAGTGGTGTGACAGGTGCTGGCATCAGCACTAGGGTTGGGGAACAGCTCTTGTCCGACACAGTGTGGTGCTCGATACAACTCGAGCTTCCCCTGCACCAAATGCCTCTTTCTATTGCCGCCCACAAAAACCTTACTTTCATTAACAATATGAAAAGAGATACAGCCGACGTACTTTCGTAAGGAACTGGGAATGCTAACTACTGCTTCCCAATATATTTATTCCTTAATGAAATTTGTCATTAATAATATATCTTTTATTCAAACCAACAGCTCAGTTCATGGAATCGATACTAGAGATAAGAATAACTTTCATAAATATTTAAGTCACTTCCTTTGGTCGAGGAAGGTGTCCACTATTCAGCAATACACATTTTGAATCTCATGCCAGCAGCTATAGTAAGTTTAACTAATAAGAAACTTCAGTTTGAGAAGAGTCTGAAGGATTTATTGGTGGCCAACTCTTTCTGCTCCATTGACGAATTTCTTAGTATAACCGACTGATGCGTGTGTGTCATTAATATTATCACTTAAGGTGAATACTGCGTACAATCTGACTTCTGAACAAATGTTGTGCAATGCGCTCTGTTGCAGCGTAAAAGTCAAGCGCCTGCACGACGGTCAAAAATGGCAGAGCAGACAGGGCTGTGAAGAAGACGTCAGCCAATAGTACGCTGACCGACCCCTCTCTAGGTCTGTACTTCCACCGTCGTAGGGTGGCACGGAAGTTCCACCGCCACACCTTCAAAGCTCTATGCTCGTCTTTTATTCAGTTGTTGCTTTGAGTCTCCTCTCACTTGTCCACCGAGACAGTTGGGACGGAACTGAACCGGTGACGCTGTGTGTTAGTAAATTGCCAAAAAAAAAAAAAAAAAAAAAAAATAAATAAATAAATAAAAAAAAATAAAAAAAACCCTCTCAAGGGCAATACCAAGACAGCAACGGCCTCTAGGCGAAGACAACGTAATGCGCTGCGCCGCCTGGCCGCGGCGCAATTGAAGACTAGCCGTTCTACGAGCTCTACAGCGGCGACTTAGGAACTGTATTGTTTCACTTGTATACTGAAGAGATTTTTCTTATTTTGTCTTTCGCCCATTGCTTGCGACACACAATTGTAAATTCTCAAAGTCAAGTATTGCCATTTATCTTACTGTAATAAATATACATTAATATGATTTGCTTGCATTGCTGCCTAGCGATCCGAGAAAGTAGGTTTCCTAGGCAGGACACAACACGGTCATTGTAAGTAAGTGCTGTAAAATGTTTTTATGTTTTATTTGATGACAGCTGGCTACAGTAGCCTAAGAATTATCATGTACACGTAAGTGTACTGAAGATTTGATATTTGGTAACACGGCCGCTACGGTCGCAGGTTCGAATCCTGCCTGGGGCATGGATGTGTGTGATGTCCTTAGGTTAGATAGGTTTAAGTAGTTCTAAGTTCTAGGGGACTGATGACCTTAGAAGTTAAGTCCCATAGTACTCAGAGCCATTTGGTAACAAGTTTTATATCCTTTTAAATGTACATACGTTCAAGATTTTTCTTTTTCACCATCGACGAGAGCAGTTTCGTTTCGGACAATAGTATATCTGTTCTTATTTTGTAAATGTTTATTGTGCATTCTTGTTTTCTGACCTGTTCCACTTCCGAGAGGATCTTCCCACTAAGGATCAATTGAAACAAAAACTACATCTAATCTAATCTAATCTGTAGGAATCAGCATGGGTTTCGAAAAAGACGATCGTGTGAAACCCATTTCGCGGTATTCCTCCACGAGACTCATAGGGCCGTAGACACGGGTTCCCAGGTAGATGCCGTATTTCTTGACTTCCGCAAGGCGTTTGATACAGTTCCACACAGTCGCTTAATGAAGAAGCAAGAGCATGTGGACTATCAGACCAAGTGTGCGATTGGATTGAAGAGTTCCTACATAACAGAACGCAACATCTCATTCTCAATGGAGAGAAATCTTCCGAAGTAAGAGTGATTTCAGGTGTGCCGCAGTGGAGTGTCGTAGGACCGTTGCTATTCACAATATATATATAAATGACCTTGTGGATAATATCGAAAGTTCACTCAGGCTTTTTGCGGATGATGCTTTAGTATATCGAGAGGTTGTAACAATGGAAAATTGTACTGAAATGCAGCAGGATCTGCAACGAATTGACGCATGGTGCAGACAATGGTAATTGATGCTCAATGTAGACAAGTGTAATGTGCTGCGAATACATAGAAAGAAACATCCTTTATCATTTAGCTACAATATAGCAGGTCAGCAACTGGAAGCAATTAATTCCATAAATTATCTGAGAGTAGGCATTAGGATTGATTTAAAATGGAATGACCATATAAAATTAATCGTCGATGGAGCAGATGCCAGACTGAGATTCATTGGAAGAATCCTAAGGACAATCCGAAAACAAAGGAAGTGGGTTATAGTACACTTGTTCGCCAACTGCTTGAATACTGCTCACTCATGTGGGATCTTTACCAGATAGGGTTGATAGAAGAGATAGAGAAGATCCAACGGAGAGCAGCGCGCTTCGTTACAGGATCATTTAGTAGTCGCGAAAGCGTTACGGAGATGACAGATAAACTCCAGTGGAAGACACTGCAAGAGAGACGCTCAGTAGCTCGGTACGGGCTTTTGTTGAAGTTTCGAGAACATACCTTCACCGAGGAGTCAAGCAATATATTGCTCCCTCCTACACATATCTCGCGAAGAGACCATGAGGATAAAATCAGAGAGATTATAGCCCACACAGAGGAACACCGACAATCTTTCTTTCCATGAACAATACGAGATTGGAATAAAAAGGGAGAACCGATGGAGGTACTCAAAGTACCCTCCGCCACACACCGTCAGGTGGCTTGCGGAGTATGGATGTAGATGTAGATGTAGAATGTAAAGTAACCTAACGTAGAGTGTGCGGCAATATGAGATTTACTACGACCTCGGAATCGCGCGGCTGTCTGTAACCTGTCCGCACGCTGAGCTAATCTTTAGGTGGGCTGGCCTGTTGAGCGCTGTTTGATAAACGCTGACAGGGCAGTTTACGCTGGGCCCGAAACACGGCGGTATTGAGTTTCCCCAGGGCGCCCACCCGCTCCGCAGGCCGCTCAGATTAACCGCCAATCCGCTGCCCTGCGGCTAAACAGCTGCGCGCCGCCTTCTGGCGTCGCAAGTTGCCTGGCCGCAGCGAGTTTTTCAGAAGTGGAGGTTGCGCCGTATCACGCAAAAAGTATCAGTGGTTGCCAGGAAGTGCGTAATCGCGATATCGTGTTCTGTCCTGATTCCAAAGATAGCAACGTCTGATTTTACAGATCCAATTTTTGATTTGACATTACATTTTCACAGTTTCCGTCTGCGCCACTGGAGGCTTTTAGGCCTGTTAGTTAAGATTAAATTACGTTAGATTGTAATGTCATGTGAGCCTTACTGACCTTTTTAACTAATTTGTGGCTGTTTTTATTCTGAGAAGCTCAGTAATGTATGTAAATGTGATTCAAAAAGTATTTGGAAGTGATGTGAAGCGCAGGTGGACAGCAAGAAACTCTTTAGCGCGCAATCCCCGCAACGATAGTAGTTGTTAATCTTTGAGTATGGACTCTAAAAAAAAAGACAATTGATTTATTAAAAAAAGAGGACTGTTAATCTGTATCTTGTGGAAAGAGGACATGTTGTTAGGCCGCCGCTCAGAATGTATTGTTACATGTAATGAAAATTGCCATTATAGTGATAAAACTGAGTAAAGTATGTGTGAGAGTTGCCAAACATTTATGTATACAAATTTTCTGGAAGTGAAGCATAGAAATATCTTGTTTTTGGAAAAGGAGGTGAACTTCATTGTCGTCGCCAACTCACAATCGACAGAATTGTAAGTGTACAAATTTCACTAAAATACGGGAAAGGAAATGCATTCTCTATAGTTTTCATACACTTACGTATCAACCTCTCATAATTTCTTAATTACAGTAATTGGATTATGTTCTTGTACAATAGTATGGTGCTGAACTCCACTGGCCAATTTTGATGTAGCAGGACGTGTAGTTTGAAGGAAGTTTGTGTGCAAAGCAATCTCCTTTTCTCAGGAAAAGCAGACTACTGTTTGATCTTATTCACTTACAACAGTGTTCCCTTATGTATGATAAGCTACGAAAACTTGGGCTCATAGTTCTCCGCAATACAGCCAAGTAACCAAGAGAGTCGTACTTTAAATCTTGAAGAACAATAACTTCCTCCAAATTGTAATCCGTCACCAACTGGTGCAGAAGCTGATCATTTAAGGAGGTAGCAACCAAAATTCAGGTGCCAGTTACGACTTAAAGTCTCAATCAAAATCAATCTCTCTCTCCAAACACATATATAAATATTCATATTATTAAGATAAAAGTCATTTTATATTGGGTACTTTTCATTCTAATTGACCCATAGTAAGGAAATCCTCCGCGAAGTGGAACATGCCAGAAAACAAGAATACGCAATAAATATTTACAAAATAAGAACAGACTTCCTAATGTACCTTCCGAAAATCCCGAATGAAATTGTCCTTGTGGATGTGGAAGCAGTAATAAAAAATCTTAACCATATTTACATTTAAAACGATATAAAGTCACCAAATATTAAATGTTCGATACACTTAGGTGCATATGACAATTCTTAGGCTACTATAGCCACACATCATCAACAATAAAATAAAAAAAATTACAGCACTTCTTTACAGTGATCGCAGTACTGCACAAATTTTGTACAGAAGTCAGATATACGCAGTATTCACATTATGTGATATTATTAATCAACCGCTTCTACTAAGAAATTCATCAGTGGTATAGAAAGAGTTGGCTACCAATATATCCTTTGGACTCTTCTCAACCTGAACTTTGTTATTAGTTAAACTCTTTATGGCTGTCGGCACGTTACTGAAAATGTCTATTGTTGAATAGTGGATACCTTTCTGAGCTAAAGTAAGTGACTTTAAATCATTGAGAAAGGTATTCTTGTTTATAGTACTAACTCCGTGAACTGAGTTGTTCGTTTGAAAAAAAATTTTTATTGTTAATGACAAATTTCATTAAGGAACAAACATTTTGGGAAGAAGTATTTAGTATCCCCATTTCCTTAAACAGCCATCTACAGGATGCTGCTGGGTCCACACCACGAATAATATCGTATTGCACAGTTTTCGCTTCGGAAAAATTTAGCTTGGCTTGATAAGTTATTCTAGTAAATAAACCCGTAGGACATTATGGAATGAAAGTAAGTGTAGTACGCTAGCTTTCTTATTTTTATATCATCTACGTCTGACAACATTCACATATCAAATAGAGATTTGTTTAGGCGCTTCAGCAGTTCTGCGGTATGCTTCTCCCAGTTAAATTTATTAACAAGCTATAATCCCGAGAGATTAACACTGTCGACTTCTTCTATCTGCTTATCGTCATATTTAAGGCATATACTGGGAGGAAACCTTTTACAAGTTCTGAACTGCATGTTTTATGTGTTTTCAAAGTTTAATGAGAGAGAATTAGCTAGGAACGATTTATTAGGATATCCATGAAAATCTCATTAGCCGACCTTTCTAAGGCTATACTTCGGTTACTGTTTATTGCAATGTTTGTATTATTTCAAAAAGCTTTGAGAAAAACAATTGGATAGACTGTTCTCTTTTCATGGATTGCCTGTATTTTAATAAACCTTCATCTTGTAACATTTCTGCTAATGCATTTCCTGTCCCCTGATTTAAAATGTGCCCGTTTCCTATATACGATGGAGATGGTATGTTGTTTGTATTACTGCTATATGACGGCGGTGTATGTTTACGCACTTGTTGTTGTTGAACGGGCTCACAAGTATTCGTATGTTTTGTGTGTTCATTAGGTATGTAATCACTTGATTATTTGTATACGTGTCCGTCGGTTTGTGGTGGAAAATATACTCTTCAGAATTGCTTTAACTGTATCACTGACAATCGTAGGTAAAGTTTGTTGTAAATAACTTTCAAAATGCGTATCCTTTTCTCCAGCCAAGTGTGAAAATCTTTGTTAACTTGACGAAAGTGACTGTCGGTTTCTAATTGCAAACTGTCTTTCAGAGTATTTGCTAAGATATCTACCTTGGTATTTATCTCAGTGAGATGTGTATTTACAGAAGCGTGCACCTCAGAAACATTTACTACTTGTGTGCTTAGTGTATCATGGTTAGAACAAAACTTCTCAACATCAGATACAAGTAACTTTTGCTAATCCTTATATTTATTATTCTGATTAAACAAGTTTTCAGTTTTAGCAGTTGATTGAACCTGTTGCTCACTGAGTGTTTTAATCCGTCTGTGTAAACCTATAACCTGATCAGTGAATGGAGTATTTATTTCGTCAACTTTGGTGTTTAGTGCAGTGTTACTGTCTTGCAGTGTGACTAATTCTGCTTTTATCTCATCATTTCCGGTTTTGAAGGTAATGAGATCAGTTTGTATGTCATCCAATTTAATTTGGATTACCTCCAGTTAGCTTAAGATGAATTGCAATGAGTCAGCGACGTTCGACGACAGCGCAGGCTGTACCATAGCCGTCGCGCCTAACGGTCATAAATCGGTCCCCATCAAAGGCTCTGACGTACCTTCATTTATCCTACTAAACATATTCCCTTATAAGATTTTCATTACTGTCTGCGTTTTGTGTAGTTACTGTGATATTCTGCAACACACACTGGTTATTTCCGTTATCTACAACTCTGTCCATGTTAGAATCTGCATTTTCAATGTTACGCTCAATTTTTGCTAATTGTCTACGTACCTTAACCATCCCTGTACAAAAATTGTTAATAAAATTTTATTTTGATAGCAAATATCTGATTTTTAGACATCCCCTGTTACAAAAATTCATAAATTGAAATGGAAATATTTTTTTAAAATTGTTTTGTCCCAATATTATTTTCTTAATCGCGGCTCGCTATTTTATGAATGATGTAGCCAAGCGAAACCCTCTTGTTAGAACTATGTTATACGTTTTATTGTTGTACTCTATTGTAGTGTGAGTGATTGTTATATGAATTTTGAAATAAAAAGTGCTGCATCAACTACAAACTGAACATTTCACATAAAAAATCTACGACATATATGCGCTCTTGCTAATGTGCTGCCCCTAAGCATTGCTCCACGTAACTTTTCTGGTTCTTCTATTGTCAATGCTGCTTTTAATTTTCTCGTCAGATAAATTTTAATTTTCTATTCTAGTGGTTCTCTGAACATCAACAGTTTTTTTAGCATGAACAACAAAGAAAATAAACATTAGTGCACAGTTACAACAGTCCTGTCTCGCATGTCACCAATGAAGGTTAGCTTATTGATAAATTATTGATACTTTATAATATTATTGATAAATTATACTTATTACAGGTTTGAGTTACGCTCTCACAAGTTAGAATTTCTACGGTCGCCGGATGAAAAATCAGACTTCGATATTTAGAAGATACATGTTGCTGGTCTGAGAGGACACATACAACAATACGAGATCGCTGATAAAATGTTAATTAAGCGCCATAATGCTGCATCAGTGATCTTGGGTGATTGCTGCGAAATATTAAGATACAAATACACACTCGTCACGTCGCAACTAAATGAAACACCAATGCTTTTGGTGAATTACTTTATCAACTAAATAAGTGCACAGCGTCTGCTAGGTTACGGTAATACCTTCCTCTCCAAACTTCAACAGAAGAATAATAAATACTGAAGGGTTTGTCTTTTGTTTTAGAAACAAAATTATCTGAGATACTACTTCTTACGCCTGTGTCATGTATATAAATTTATCCTTTGCCTCTACTCGGCATATTTATTCCATATTGATTTTTTTAGGTATTCTATTATACTCTACCATGGCCCTAGCTACATCCACTCTCCCCTCTAGTCAATAACGAAAGAACATCATGTTTAAGAGTTCAGTTGACGTTACCAGAAGTGAAGAGGACCCGGTCGTGCTTGTTGAAAATTGTTGCCTGAAATGTGAATCGATACCAGACACACACACACACACACACACACACACACTCCACGATTTTGTCGTAATGGAGGATGCTCCACATCGAATGAAAATTCTGACTCCCTGAACGTGGATTGCAGCCTGTTCAAAAATTTATTTGTTCGTCTGCATTGCCTTCACCAGCTGCCTCGGCTACTCACTGTGTACTCTCCACTTGATTTTGTAATCCCTAAAGTAAAATAACATGATGGTCATCTGCACCGACTGGCAACATGGTAGGATGCGGAAATGTATACAGGACTTTACCTGTTGTGGTGCTGTATGCATTAATGGTCTAGTGGTGATCGTGGAACAGTGTAAACGAGATGCCAAACTGCGGAACGCAATCATCTCTTTACTTTGAAGAATTCTTTTCGTCTGATATAACAGCGTAGTCAATAGTACTGTGACCGTTGCTGATGCAGCATATGACGCGACGAATATTGAAGTACGTAACCTATCAGTGCAACCTACATTTTCCTGAAAAAAAAAAGAAGATTGATGCGTACGTTCGAGGACAATTTTGTTTAGAGTCTTATCACGCAGGTTTCCGTAATGCTATTTATCAATCGTGATTTTTATCTGAGATTCTGGAATTAGTCTTCCGAAGACCTTTTGAATGCTGCGCATTTAAACGCAAAGTGGACTGCTATCTTAGAAAATTCAGCGTGAAATGGAAAAAACGTAAAACAATTATGACATTTTGTTTCCTTTGTAGTTAATAGAGAGTTGCAGGCAGCGGAGGCAGTTGGAAACATTTGAGCCGTCAATAGTGTAAGTGCAGTGAAGAAATCACGTCATAAAATAGTTTTCTCGCATCATGTAGGATCGTTTCGACATGAATGATTCGCCACGTTCAAGACGATCAACAAGCATTAATGAAGAACGTTTTTACGGTTTACCACTATGGTCCATATCAGTATACCATACAACATTATCGGCAAATATGCCGGACTACGGCCACTTAAACTACGTGAGCCATTTGCGTTCAGTGGGAAATGTTGGGGAGAAAAGAAAGACAGGAGAATTGAGGTTAAACATCTTGTCAACCTCGAAGTCGTTAGAGACGAAGCAGAAGCAACAACAGGGAACGATGGGGAAGAAAATCGACTGTGCTATTTCATAATAAATATCCCAGTATTTGCCTCAAACGATATAAGGAAGTTATCGTACAGGGTTTGAACCACCACGTGTTAACTTCGAAAACAAAAAAAAAACAAAAAAAAGAAACCAAAAAAGCCACAGGAAGTTGTCATTCCACTTAGGCTGTACCAAAATCTTTGTATATCACGAATGTGTTTTCGACATTTAGTCATCCTCAGGTGGTTTAGAGGAAATCAGTCCCCAAAAAGTTACACAAAGTTTACAAAAAATGGTTCAAATGACTCTAAGCACTATGGGACTTAACATCTGAGGTCATCAGTCCCCTGGACTTAAAACTACTTAAACCTTACTAACCCAAGCCTAAGGACATCAAACACATCCATGCTCGAGGCAGGATTTCAACCTGCGACCGTAGCAGCAGCGCGGTTCCAAACTGAAGCGCCTAGAACCGCTCGGCCACAGCTGCCGGCGCGAAATTTACAAATTAGACCATAAATAAAAATTACTTATGGGCGTACCCCCTTAACAACGTCAAGGTGTCATGTATGGGAACATGGTAATGAACATTATAAAATGAACATTTTTCTTCTTATTGTTATTTCATCCCCCCACCCCATATGGGCAGAGGGTGGGCTGTCAGCAGTACAGTACTCCGCTCTTCAGCCAAGAGCATTCTTAAACATATAACAAAGATGAGAGAAAGAAGAATATGAGGTCTATTTTCGTTTTGAATTAAAAATATTAATGACAGACAGCTAAAAGTACGAAAAATATATACAATTTGAAAAACGCTGTTGCTATGTGCTGATTTTTTTCTATGAACAAGCCCTGAGCACTGTGTATTCATTTAAAAATATGAAGCACCTGCACTGGGTGACAAATATTGTGGGCGGAGAGAATGTGTCCCATAGGAGTTAGGGTTGTGGGTAACGAGGCAGGGGCCTGTGGGTGGGGATGCTATGGTGTGATGCAGACTGTGGGAATACAGATGGTGGCAAAGACAGAAGGCGAGAAGGAAAATGGTGTGCAGGGAGGGTGGTGATATAAGAGGAAACGGATAGGTGTGAATGGAGAAGGAAGCGGAGAGACAAGCTGGTGTGGGATGGGTGGGGAAGGGTTTAAGTTGGTAGAAGGGATGAATTTAGGGGTGGAAATCGTGGAGAACGAGTTGGTTGAAGTTGTATTGAGATGGGATATGGAGTATGTGTAGGTATAGGAATGGAGGGATTGTTTGTTAAGGCACAGCAGCATGCCAGAGTTGGTGATCAAAGGCGGGACAGTAGGATTACTGGAATGTAGTCTGCAGATAGTATAGGGGATGAGAACTTCGATAGGAAGAATGAGAATTTGATAAGATGGTAGAGCATCCACGTGGGGGAAGGCATATTGGATGTGGAAAGTGAGGTGGTGTGCACGCTTTTCAAGGGTTTGGAGGGACTTATAGAACTTCAGTGACTGAAGATCCATGCAACATTTGCATAGCAGGCAATAGGTCGGATCAGAGTTTTCTAGATGCAGGGATTAATACAGGGATGTAATCACCAAGTGTTAGTGGTTTGTCTATTGTGGGCTTTCTGTGGGATGGTTAATAGGTGAGTTTTACGCATTAACCGCTGTGAAAACTGTGTAGTTTAAGTTTGATATTGTACAAAATGTGGAGCTGGATGTGTGGGCGTTAGAAGAGATGTGGTGAAACAAAAATTCAATGTATTTTGGATATATTATCAATGGTGCGTTACCTAGGGCTTTTCCTGGAGTGTAAGTGAAGGTTAACTGACAGTCTTGGTGCGGTGTGAATAAAATGAAGTAGAAAACGTGAGAGCAAGCGGTTAGCGTTTGTTTGGCTGGTGACCAGTCTTGCCGATTAGGATGAGACGCAGATGACACGAGGCAGTGTGCTCTGTACGAAAACTAGGAATCGAGAGAGCATGCTGCGTATGACGAGAGAGAAAGAGAGAGAGAGAGAGAGAGAGAGAGAGAGAGAGACAACTGCAGCCTGTTCTCCAAGACCTTCCAGCAACGGCACGTGCGACTTGCTTTGCTCTTTCTCTGATGTCTAACACTGTGATGTGGGTAAATTTGAGCACTCATTAGAGAGCTGAAGGCATACCCTGTCAGCAGCTTTTACTGGAATGCACTGCTCCTATCCTGGGAGGTTGGCTGGACTGGCAGATACGCACTACGAGAACTTGTGCTGGCTGTGTTTTAAAGACGCCCCTGGTACCTCACAAACAAATTTTTTTAACCAGTTCTCTAAAATATTCTAGATTGGATAGCCATTCTATACACTGACATAGTGGCGTCGGATAGTTTCTGCAGATGCTAGAACCATCTACCCATCTGTGCCATCGTGTTACACCTCGGTAATTCTTGTATTAATATTGCGACAGCCTGGAGGCATTGTTCGTATGAAACTTTCAAGGGCTAAACTACTAAAACTGTGCCGATTGTGAGGTGTTGCATGGGAAATCAGCGCTAGACTCAGCTTGGCGAACTTACTGTTATTTCGGATATATCAGTCTTCGGCGTACTGTAAGTTGAGTTGAAAAGCTGTTCACTACACGTTAGGCACTCTTCGCATTTACGCACACAGCTTCAGGAGTAGTTATGTTGTAATCGTTACAAATAGCTGATTCTTGTTATTCTTTCAGTATTTATAGACTGAATGACAGTCTTCCTTAAAGATGATTTAGTCTTCAAATTACTGTTGGCTTTTTGTGTTCCTTGTTTCACGATGACAACTGCTTATTATTTCATATTAGCTGAAGTTACAATCGACCTTGAAGTGCACAGATTCGACGGTTTTATTTTCACCTGCCTTTTGAGTCCGCTTTTTCGGTCACTGTGTTGCGGTTTCCTTGGACAACAAATTTCTTCATTTGGAGCTGTATGCTATTCGTAACGTACCAAGTGTCTCTATGGATGTTCACATTTTGCAGTCAATGCTGTACTGTTTTCTTTGCCAGTGACAATGGCAAGAAAAAACAATTTTTAAATCCATAACTACCAAAAGATGTATTGTCTATTGATAATGTTTACAGTACAACCACTGGAGATGCTCCAAAATTGTGAATGGTGGTTGCTTAAAGTGCCTTTTAGTTTTCAGTAAGCTTTCGACAGCAAACAAAAAAAAATAGATGTGACTCCTGTTGATTTATTGGATTTAGTTTGCAATCGGTGCTTCCATGTATTATTGGTAAGTGTACTGTAGCCCCTAAACCTAGTTACAGAACTGGAATTAAAGTTCATTGCTCAATACTTTAGGTATTGTGCTCTAGAGTCAACAACACAGCATCCGGCGCCGCATGGTCTGCGGTGCCATTTCTGTTCATAGCAGGACGCCTTTGGTAGTGTTGCTTTCCGATTCAGAGGTTGTCGGCCTGGCTGCCTGTCTCACCTAAACGTGCGTTAGTGTTACCTTCCCAGGCCGACCCTTGGAACCTTTTGAGTGGCGCTCCTTGTGTTTTACATAGTGATTTCCTGGTAGTATTAAGTACCCTGTGTGGGCTTCAGCCGAGTTTTAACTCTCTTGAACTGAAAATTCAAAATATTTTGTCTTGCCCATAAGTCATAAGACTGTTATTCTTTAGCATGTGGCCTTCAGCCGAGTTTAAATCTCCCTTAAACTAAAATTTTAAAATCTTGGTCTTGCCTTAAGTCATAACATTGTTATTCATTAGCATGAGGCCTTCAGCCGAGTTCTCTTGAAATGTTTTGAGCTAAAGCCCTCAGCCTATTAAATTGAAAGCCTTTCTTCGTAGGCTTTAAGCCGTTAAATTGTTTGGTTGATATGTGGCTTTCATCCGGGTTTCCGCCTATTTAGAATTAACATTGAAAATTTTTGTAGTGGCCTTAAGCCGTAACACTCTTCTTGCTTAATGTGCTATTTTTATTGAAGTAAAAAGAAAAAATTCTTGAAAGAGGTGAAAGTTCCAGAATAACTCCTATACCTCAATTCCTTGCTTAGGCCTTGGTAGTCTTCCATATGGCGGTATGTAGACATTATTCTACTTCCTCTTTTGTCTTCCTTCATGGCAAGCCATTCTGGGCTTACATTTCAGCACGATAATGCCCGTCTACACACGGCGTGAGTTTCTAGGGCTTGTGTTTATGTTGCAAAACCCTACCTTGGCCAGCAAGGTCGCCAGATCTCTCCCCAATTGATAACGTTCGGAGCATTATGGCCAGGGCCCTTCAACCAGATCGGATTTTAACGATTTAATGCGCCAATGGACAGAATTACGCACAGAGACCTCTGAGCAGAACACCCAAAACCCCTAAGAATTAATAACAAGCCGAATAACTGCTTTCATAATGACCAGAGTTGGACCAATGTATTATTGGTCCTACCCAACTTGTGTAGCTCCTTCTCTTGAATAAATCATCCAATTTTTCTGAAATTGTAATCATTTGCGTGTCTGTACATGTGAATCACATGTATCGATTTCCATACCATTTGGGTAACTCCTATGTGATGCGTCGTCTCTTTCTTTTAGTCTTAGATGGTATAGCAAATGAAGTGATCCAGCTACCTGGCGAAGTGTGGCAGTATCGTCGTGTTTATGCTCTAGAAGCAGGGGGGGGGGGGGGGGGGGGAGAATCAGGTTCCGTGAATACACCGGTGATCTTGTGGGTAGAGCATTACCACGCTCTATTAGGCATGTGCAAAACCATTCTTTTCAGGTATCAGATCTGAGGCACTCACTTGCTAGAAGGAACTAGCTCTTTTTCGTCATTCATCACTTACCATTAACTTACTAAAATAAACTGGAGGAAGACACTTGGCCTTTTTAATTCAAGGTCACTGTACCTATATATTTTACTTATCTCGTCTTATTAAAGAACTGGAAAGAGTTTTACTAATTTCCAATTACATCTTTTGTGAATTTCCGAGAAGTACTTTATTTCTTCAGTTATTGGAGCGAAACTCTGCATATTTTTATCGAGTTGGGAAATTAGAAAAATAAATTTCATTCTTGTTGCTCTTGCATAATTTTATTGAAAACTAAATATAACATAAAGTATAACATAACTGACATTAACTATCCGTAGTTGCAGTTTAAAATCAAAATGACGATATATATTTCTGTAAAATAGGAGGAACTAAACAATATTTTGATTGATATACAACTTTTGATCAGTTTCCCCCAGAAGTGAGTCTGTTATCTTTCACTATGCATATTTGTCCTTCTCTTTTAACGGTTAACTACTTTTAGGCAAATATGCCTCAGATAAATATTTCTTTACAATGAATTTTCACTTTGCGGCGGAGTATCTGTTGACATGAAAGTTCCTGGTACATTGGAAATGAGAGCCTTACTGGGACTTGAACACGAGACCTTTGCCTCTTGTTGGCAAGTGCTGTACCAGCTGAACTATCTTAACGCGATTCACGACCCTTTCTCACCGTTTTACTTCCGGCAGCACCTTACATCGCGCAACTCAGCTAGTAGAAGAGCACTTGCCTGCGAAAGGCGGAGTTCCCAGATTAGACTCCTAGTCCAGCACACAGTTTTAATCGCTTGGACGTTTAATATTTCTCTATTGCGGCAAACACAATCCTTGGAGCTGACTCTTTATCATCAAACTCCACCCATATTAAAGAATTAGGTGGTAATTGGTTGTTGATTCTTCTTTTTCATTTTCTCGTCTTTCACGAAGTTTGCTTACCCTATCCACGGCCAAATTTTTTTCTTAACTTTCATGTGAAACTCTGCTCACCTCCATAAGACATTTTAACCTGACATATCAGTTCTATCTACAGAATACGTTTTTGAAAAATATAATAATTTTTCTAGAAAGTCCCAAATGGGGATAGTGGCAGATGTCATGAAAGTAAAATGAATCATACGAAACATATTTTATTTGTGATAATATTGTGGCAGTTCCGTTTGTTTTAAATTATTTGGAAATAAACATTAAATTTAGTTTGAATACATATTTGCATTTGTATAAGTAAAAATTTATTCATGCTACTCTTCCATACATTCCATATGTAAGTCAACGTTACATTTCCTTCACTGTTTTCTTTCATTTCTCTTGCATATTCTACACCTTCTCTGATTTCCTTCGCAAGTTATTTCTAAATAATGTTGCAAAGGATTCCTTCTCATTGTTTGTGGAACACCTTTCTGTGCCTTTTTCTGCAGCTATGGTCTTCCACGACTTTTAGGATTACGAATAGTCTTGTTTGCAGGTAGCCTCTGGTTAGTTGCCTCCTAAACTCTAAGAAAGGTATTTGGCCTTAGCATGACAGTATAATACATAAGTACTCCATACTTCTGTATCAATTACGTTTGCGAATATTGGAAAATACCATTTATTTCCACGTATTTTTATTCTATATTTATTTAGGTACCTGTGAAGTATATCTACTCCAGACATTTATACAGAGAGACTCGGAAATTTTCAGTATATGTCTCCACTCTAGACCGTCTGCTTACTTTGATCTCCAGACATACTCCTTGATTGTTTGACAAGATTCATACACATAATTACCTTTCCATTAGCAGCATAGAATCGTTTTTGACGTCAAATCTGTAATCCATAGTTCCAAGAGGCTCTTTTTTTGAATTCATTATCTCTTTTCTGAAGACAATTATTTATCAAGTTGCCATTGCTGCTACATTTCAGTCTTTGAAGGTTTTCAGTAGGTAGAAACTAGTGAGAAAACTATCAGAATAGAAACTGTGGCTAGAGAGATTGGTGACTACAGATATGGTATTCGTTATAGGTGATGCAACCGAGCCTTGTACCTCATTGTCATCGTTCCTTTTTCCCCGGGTACAATTCTATATGAAAGCAGCATCCTGTTTTTTGTACCGCTCACTGCCCACAGTTTGAATCCAATATGGGTTTACCCATAATAAATTGTCTGAGATAATGATGACCATTACATCTGACCATCTGCTTGTCAATGCTCATATTTTTGGAAAAAGGCACCAAATTTCATATAGTTTGATTCATTTTATCGATGACTGGGCATATCTTGAAATCTGCGGCTTCCAAATTAATATTTATCAGTTTAGCATTCTCACTGAAACGCAGAATTTTCTTTATTTCTAAATATCTGTTTCTGGAGAAACATTTATGACACTATTATGTCGATCTCTTCATCTTTGCACTAGCACATTGGCTCCTGAGGCAAATAATGGAAGCCAATAAGGTATAAAAAGCATACCAATTTTGGAAGACGTCTATCGAAAATGTAAATCCATGTATTTTATTCTGTGCAGCGTATTTCACACTTCATTTAACAATGAAATTCATTATTTCTTCACAAATAGTGTTTCGAGCACTTCGATCGTTGGTTTTCCCTTCATAGAAGTTACGTGTTCCACAGCTCTCCTCACTTTCTCATTATGCCCAAAATTCTTTTCGTAATTAAGCTGAACCTTTCCTCAATCGGGAACTATTTTTTTCTTTTTCAAGTCAAGTTATTTGATCGTTTAGACTCTGGAACTGCACCTGAATGAACTTCCAGGCACTAGGAGCACCATTACGATAAGTGGCTTCCAGTATATCTTCACAGAATTCTTTAGCTTGGGAAACATCAGGAGGGAGGTCAGCAATATTTATATTGTTATGATGACGACGAACTAGTCGTCGCCAATGTTGAATGGTGGCCAATGCTAAACAGAAACATATAAATCACAGCAGGTTTGTCAGTAACGTCGATAAGGTGCTGGCCGCATGGTCTGGAGCTGCAACGAATAAAATAATTAGAAGTTGTTGGTAAAAAATAATATGTATTGTACTTAACTGGTTGTACAGGATTCTTCTTGTCTGCATACATATAATTATAAACAGGTTGCTATTGCGGCTTTACTTAGGCCATACGTTACTAAACGCCTTGTTAGAGGTTGCTTCCGATCAGCTGAAGGCTATGCTGCTTTACTGCTTGACGTTCCGAGCAAGAGTGGACGAGAGCTCGCTAGAGACTTGATACAAGCCGCGGAGCTGCGCTAGCGGCGCCAGTCGCGACTCGCGGGTCCAACGATGCTAATGCGGACCTCGGTCGATTACTGCAACCCCTAACAAGTGTGGTATCGAACGTTGATACCACATATATCTTGTCTTCATCATTATCGCCATCTTTGATGAGAAAATTGGGATCATTTATCATATCTTCTAGTTCAGCTAATGTGCAGAAGTTCCTGGTTTCCATATCTAAAAAAAAAAAAAAAAAAAAAAAAAAAAAGGTAACAGCAATATGAAAATACTTGATATCAGCCACGATCCCCAAATGTGTTCCGCTTGAAAACATGTAATAAAACAATATTTACTGATAATAAATGACAGAGGCTGAACACCTATGAGCTACTATAGCCTACTGATTTGCTATATGATCGCATCGTTTCTAGAAATACTAAAAACAAAGCGAAAATTAATGCAGTTGAAAATGTGTGATATTCATAAGCTGAACTGACCGTATAGTTAATTCATCTGTAAACAAGAAATTGAATCCAATATTTTGATTCTGCTGCATCACTCACGTCAATTGAGTAGCTGGAAATTATTCTGAGCCATTCAGCATTATCACAAAGACACTGCTATCAACTGATGGGACAAAAACTATGAGGTCCCCAAATGGATCTCATGCCAGGTAATGAGTTGAGACAAATAGACTAGTTTAGGAACATAACTGCTTTTTTGACACCATGAATAATTTTCAGTATGGAATTTTTTTGCTTGATTATGTAATTTTAAACTTGATATTATATTTGGCGACAACAGCCATTACATTATTTCAAAAGTTTCCTGTAGTGTGCCTTTCATCAGATTGTAAGTACTGTAGGTAGAGCATCGTTAGCTGAGTCTTCTCATCTATAAAAAACAATATTATTTGTACTTATCTACCCTTTGTTGCCTTTGCAGTTGTCAGACTATTTTCAGTTTTATCAAATAACTGGGTATTCGAGACACTGATACCGTTTTTCGAAAATGTAAATTAAAATTTCAGCAAAGTGCGTTTTCAAATGTTTTACTACATTGCACGTCTAATGCCAAAACTTTATTTAATGTGATACATCAGTGAGTTGCTTCATGAGGAACGACTTCACGAACTTCTGCAGTAGAATCATTAGGTGGATTGCGATCTTGATCCATTTCATGACTCACATTGTTACAGGTGCACTGTTAGATGGAGTTCAGAGGCCATTTCAGGTTTGATGAAGAGCCAGGAAAACAGGATGTTACCAGTTGTCAGTATCAGCATACTCATCTTTTGTATGGTCGAATAAATTGGTATCATATATCGCTTGAAAATCTTCTAGAAAAGTATGATGTAGTTGAATTGCGTCCTACAGCTTAGAAAAAATACATTGTTTCGAAAAATTAAAGTATTTGTGATGTACTTTTTAAATATTAGAAACATAAAATGAAGACAAGCGTACATACTACATACTCTGTAATATATAAATGTACTAGTATGTATGTAAAGTTTAATAATGCAATATACATGAAGTTTTCATTATGATGTAATAATAATCATATCGAAATGCAATATGAATCAGTGAACAAACCTAGGGCTAAAAGTGCAGGGCAGCTCCAGAGTCGTCTTGAATTTCACTCCAAGTGGAAACAGGAGCTTAGGGGAGTGATGAGTGGAGACCTAGCTCACCAGCTCAAGAATCAGCTCCTCAGAACTCGCTCACTCACAGGCGAGTTGCAGGGCAATCCATCTTTGCAGAGCATTGTCGCTTGTGGTGAAGTGCTCAATGAGCTGTGGCAGCTCCTTGCAAGTATTATTATCAAAGAAATAGTGTAAATGAAATGCAAGACAGTGTTTTTTGTGTTACTGTAGCGTTCTACAGAACTACAGTTCTTTGCCTTCTACTCTTTTCATCGCTAACGAAAGCAGTTCACAACAATCATGTTTCCAAATCCAAAGAGGTACCGTTCCTTTTTTTCTGAGTCACAATCTAGCTCTCTGCATCATTTCAGGAGCAGATCGCCCATCTCCACACACTAGACATCTGTACGTGCCAGTGAATGAAGTGATCAGGTGTTGTCCCTATCTGTGTCAGCTGTGTCAGAAAGTTCATCGTCTGCAGTTCCACTTATTTACGATAATGCCAATGTTTCAGTGAATGCCGACTGATTGTATTGTTTTTAAGATCTGACATCTTCAGGTTGTTATACACACCAATTGGTATTATTTATTTTAAATTTATACATAGAACAAGCAAGTATATATAAGACCAACCTTCCGAATGTTACTGAGCTCTGAGATCTAGCAAAGAGTTTAAATCTTTGAGATTATTGCACAGTTTATGTGAATAAACTGAGAATGAACTGATACAGTTTATTGACAACAGCCATTGTTTCCTTTTGCTGAAAAAAAATATATATGAGAAACTTAAGAAAAGAAAAGCACACAAACATCATTTGATGCAAATGCATTTCATAACATACCTCAAACTTAAACACTGAAAATGACATCAATTACACCTGTAGTATATACTGCTGATAGAGGTAATTTTAAAACATTCAAGTAATTGAAAGTAAATTTTATATTATCTTGTGACTTCAAATTGAATGTGATCAAAACAGCAAAAGAATTCAGATTATCGACATATACAGTGGTAATGAAAAATATTTAACTAAGATTTATGAAAATGATAAATGAAGGTTGTTGACATTTGTGCAAGAATTACAAGACAGAGAAGCAAGATGGATGTTGGATAGTATAATTCATTGAAAATGAAATTATAAAAGCAAATAATCAATAAGAAATCATATATAAGAACAACGTTCCAAATTTGTGAATAATGCAATTGGCCACAAAGGCATTTAAAATGCTTTATTTCAATGCTGTAACTGGTTTTGGACTACAGTGCCTATCTTCAGATGGTTAGTTTTTCTTCAGACAGTATCACTGCATTTGGATCCAGTGGATGCTGATACATGCTAAAATCCTGATTGAACAAGTAACTATAAAGAATCCATAGAGGAATTAGAGATAAAGTTGAATAGAATAATCAGTTGCACTTGAAGATTTAGTTTGTTTTCAGTGTACAACAAATAATGAAGAAATTTATACATGCAGAATGTGTAACACTTTACTTCAGAAGGTAATAAAAATACCCATAAGGACCACTGTTAAAAAATTAATCAGCTAACATTATTGTACACAGTGAAGATAAATATGTACAATTCTCTATAATGACTATTCCATTTGTAATCGATGCTGATTTTGAAAGCTTGCTTTTGAAGTTGAATTCATGTAAACCAAATCCAAATGAATCATATAGAATGAAATATCATAAACATAGATCATAAGACTTTTGTTACTATGTGAAATAAATTCCTTTTCGGTACAATGCACATGAAGTGTTTACCGGGTTAGTGAAAAAAAGAGGTTAAAACAACTGGATATATTTTCACAGACTGGGCCAATGAAACAATTAACAAATGAACAACAGTCAGTTCATACCAAATCTACCCACTGCGTGAAGCACCATTTACATCAAAGAATAAAAAGGTACATCATCATGGTCATCACCCTATGAAATACATAGATCCATTGTAATTTAAACAACTGTCATTTATGTCTATGTTATTGCATAATTTCAGTGGCTATGATTCACACTTGTTGCCAAAGAGGTGGGTTGTGAGTGCAGAGCCGGCTGGAGTGGCCAAGCGGTTCTAGGCGCTACAGTCCGGAACCGCGCAACCGCTATGGTCACGGGTTCGAATCCTGCCTCGGGCATGGATGTGTGTGATTTCCTTAGGTTGGTTAGGTTTAAGTAGTTCTAAGTTCTAGGGGACTTATGACCTCAGCAGTTTAGTCCCATAGTGCTCAGAGCCGTTTTTGTGAGTGCAGAGATATTAATTTAATTTCAAACAATGAATATAAGTATAGAGCCCTTCATAACAAGACAAGTAATTTAAAGATGAAATTTATTGACACCTTTAGATTCATGGCATCATTATAGGACAAGTTAGCAAAAGAACGAACTATTAATATTAAACAGTTATTTACTGATAAAGTGGATCTGTTGATTAGGAAAGGTGTGTATCATTGTGAGTGTGTAGGTGAGTGGAACAGATTCAACGAAATGCAGTTACCATCTAAGAAAGAACTTGTACCTTCTTGAATGAATGTAGTGTGAATGATGTTCACTACAGGCTTGCAATTTTAGTTTGGAATAAGTGTAATATAACAGATATGGGTGACTATCATCATCTATTAAAAAACTGAAAATTTTAGAGATGCATGTATAAAATCATATGCTTTAGACCCTACATTATACTATAGTCCTTTATTGATATCACAGGGTACAATGTTGGAAATTAGTAAACAACCATTTGAGTTATTGTATGATTATTACATTTTAGTGATTGAAGAGAGAATAATAGATGGCATATTGTAAGATGTGTATTAAAGTAAACAACAAATATTGAAAGATTAGGTTCACAACAAAGAATCAAATTATATGCTATGTCTTGATGCAGATAATTTATGTTTATGGGCAAAGTTCAAGGCTCTACCATGCAATGATTTTGAGTAGAAACAAAATTAAATTTTACTGTGACTAAAATACCTGTTGGTTGAGACATTGAATATGTTCTTGGAATATCCAAAAGAGCTACATGATGAACATGAGGATCTATTACTAGCATCTAAGAATAAGCGCAAACTACTGACTACACTATATGATAACCACTTATAGCAATCTAAAACCATACCTGTCTCAAGTAATGAAACTAACAAAGATACTGAAAGGTCTCTGTTGGATTCCTTTCATGTTAATTTCTTAAATATGTTGTCATTTACGGCATAAATTCCTCTTCTAAATTTACTGTGGTGTTTCTGACTATCTGGGAGGAGAATGAGCAGTGGAACGTGTTACTCTTACACATAAACAAGAACGATCTGTCACTCTATTACACTTTAAAACACAGTTTATATGTAATTCATGTCACGCAGTCTCATACGGAACCTACATCCGCTTTCTTTTATAGACTGTATATGATAAGATCCCCTTCCCTTCTGTGTGAGAGGATGAATGAGCAAATGTATTTCTAGTTGCATGCTGGATGGTAGCAGACAAGCCTGTCTGCTAGAGAACAGTAGGACCAACGTTGGAACAGGCAGCTACACTTTCTAAAAGCAGAGAGGTTTCTATTCCTAGTATGGTCCTGTCCGTCCCTTGTCATGTTGGTGTAGGAAGCTGCCTCTCTGGTCACTTCAGTTTGTATCTGTTAAGCATGCTCGGTAGGATCCTAGGTCAGTCTGTCCACGGCGAGCATCTGAAGTGGTAAGATCTCTGGCTAAGCGCGTGTCTGCTAAGTCCGTAGGACAATGGCTTTCTTAAGGTCAGCCTAACTGAAAATTTAATCACCTTAATTTCAGGTTTAGCTCTAAAATATCTAATGTTATCTTAAATTGCAACACAGTGTAATTCGAGTGTGAAGTTCAGAATGTCTTCCGGTAGTTGCTTTGTCACTACTTTGTGAGTAAAGTGGAACCACGTGTTCATCAGTAACTCTAACTAAGATCATCAATCTTAAATGCGAATGTGCATGAGATTATAACGTCTCGTCTTGACAATATGTTTCAATATAGCAACTTATCTTTATGTTCAACCCATGTGGGGTGTACTTTGTGAGACCAGTACCACGTGCTTATACAGTTGTTTGACCCATCAGGTTAATAGTAAGATGATAGTAACCAGTTCGAGGTTTTTCTTTTGTAAATTGCTTTTCGATGTAATTTATTTTAATTATCAAAATTATTGTGGAGTTACACTCTTTGTGTAAACCAAGTTGACCACGTGATGCATTTGGTGTAATCATCAAAGTAGCCCTCAGCTAATCTTTTCAGGAAGATTTCACAGAGAGTTAGTATGAATTTAGTATACCAGTGTGTGCTAATTTCATAACGGACAGGATTGCGCTACGAACGTAACTTCTTTGGGTGAAAATTGAATCGGTTGCTTGTGGTGAATTTCCTCTTGCATATGTTTCAACGTTCTTTGTGTGTTATTTTATGAATGCAGTGTTATATGCAGTCTCCCAATCTTGGCTCCATATTTGATGTGTTCCGTAAGATTACAAACTCACATTTTCACAGTCCTAAATAAGGCACCAGTTTAGTTATGAATCAAGTTTAATATGCTTGAAATTTAAATGATCAATGTTAAAATAAATTTCCAAATATAAACTGATTTATTTCTTTTTATTTAAATTCTCTTTATATATATATATATATATATATATATATATATATATATATATATATATATATATATCACCGGTTGTCATATGACTATTAAAAGATTATAATTAATCTTAGTCTGGTTGGGAATTTGGTAAGCTTGACTGGATACCTGGTGAAATAGTTGCTCAGTAATGCAAGGTTAACTTCCCCAGACAGCTCACAGCTCTTAACCCACTTTTATGGTCTTGAATATCAGCACCGCTTTCAGAACTAATTAATGCAACAACATTACAATACGTCATGGTCAAAGACAGAAGCAAAATGAATGACTGAAAAAGTACATTAATTGAAATACAGAAATGTGAAAGAAAGCTATAAATTAATTTGAAAAGGATTTTATAAGCTAACGAATAACAGAGTATTTGGTATGAGCATGGGAAATATATGGAATTGGGTGAACATAAAATTAGTTACTGATGATGAAAAGGGCATTAAACTAATAGCTAACTCAAGTTACAAATGCACAGCAATATTTCATTCTATCAGTGATAAAATGAATAAGACTGGTTTTTAATTCTATAAACTAAACTACAGTGCCATTAGTATATTGGACAGCATTCATTACAATGTAATGAAACCTGAGTGTGGCAAAAGTTTGATCCATGTTTTCAAGATACTGATAGTTGTAAAAACAATATAACAATATAATTACTACATTGACATGCAAGTCATGGGATAGCGGTATGCACATATACAGATGGCAGTAGTATCATGTACACAAGGTATAAAAGAGCAGTGCACTGGTGGACAGAAGTAATTCATGTGAAAAGGTGTCTGGCTTAATTATGGTCGCACGACGGGAATTAAGAGGGTCTCAATGGAGAATGGTAGGTGGAGCTAGATGCATGGGACATTCCATTTCGTAAATCGTTGGAGAATTCAAAATTCCTAGTTGTGCAGCTTCAAGAGTGTGCCGATAATACCAAATTTCAAGCATTACCTCTCACTACGGACAATACAGTGGCCGACGGCCTACTTAACGACCTAGAACAGCGACGCTTGTGTAGAGTTGCCAGTGCTAACAGACAAACAAAACTGCGTCAAATAACCGCAGAAATCAATGTGGGACGTATCCGTTAGGACTGTGGGCGAAATCTGGTGTTAACGGCCTATGGTAGCAGACGACCAACACGAGCGCCTTTGCTGACAGCACGAATCGCCTGCAGCGCCTCTCCTGGGTTCGTGATCATATCGGTTGGACCCTTATCGACTGGAAAACCGTGGCCTGGTCAGATGAGCCGTGATTTCTGAAGATAAGAGCTGATGGCAGGATTCGAGTGTGCTGCAGATCCCACGAAGCCATGGACCCAGGTTCCCAACAAGGCATAGTGCAAGCTGTTTGTGGCTCCGTAGCGCTCGCTTTGCTGCTCACCTTAAGGAGCATATAATGACCACTTAGCTGGTGTGCTAATGCCGCTACTGGGCGGCTGGTGTTCTCATGCACCATTCAACAGTCTCATAACATTTTGAACCTCGATTCCTCGAAAATACTTGCGAAGTGTATCACTCTAGGGCAGTGCTTGTTGAATTTACTTTCATACTAGAACCGTGTGAAAAATGAGTAAAATCCGTTACTCGTAGTAAACTGCGTCTCAGAGGATGGTCAGACACGATAAACCATGAGCTTGTGCGCTTAGCTGCAGCACGACAGCGCCAAACAGCACCAAACAGTGCCCAAATATACGTAGCTGCTGCTTTTGTTTTCACTTGGCAAAGATTGACAACCATTCTTACAGTGGCGGCATGTGCAAAAGTTTAGCACTATGGTGCAATGCGGTGGCCTGTAGCCTTTTGACTTACTGGGGTAGTAATCACAACTATATTGAATATAATATAATAATAAATAAATAAGAACCATTTCAAGAGCAGTGTGGCCGACAGATATTCATAACAATCATGTCATCTGAGATTACACTGAATATATTAATTTTCTGTATATAAATTGAACAGTTTAAATATATTTAAATGTATAATTAATCGGTTAACATTGCGAGGAATAAAATAAAACAGAAAAAAGTATTCTGGCCACTGGCATATCGCGCCTTTATGTGAACTGCTGCTAATCTATCCTTCATACTCTGCCCATAAAGCTTTAGAGAACTTTTACTTTCTCCTACAGCCCTCTCAGGGGAAATAGTCTAGAAACTTGAAAGCTGTATGAAGTTGCTTATACTCACAGAGTTTTATTTTGTTTATAGTTTCTGTCTACGGAATCGATGGCCTGCGAATCAACAAACATGTTTTGAATTTAGTAATTCGTGGCAAATGATTGACTTCAGATTAAATATTTGTTCAGAACGTGATCTGCCCTTCCTAAAGCCACCTTGACATTCACCGCTGTTGTTTCTACTCTGTTTTTCATAATCTTGGAAAAGGTATTACGTACAACTGAGTGCAAAGAAATTCCTCTGCAGTTGTTAATATCTGGTTTATTGCCTTTCTTATGTGTTTGTCAAGGTCACCTTCCACTCTCATGGGAGTTTTTCTGTTTTCCGCGTTTCCTCAAAGGTTAATTTTAGCTCATTTTTTATTCTCGGTAGATACCATATCAATAGTTCTGATGCAATAGTGTCATCTCCACTAATTTTATAAGGTTTCTTTCATAGTCGGTAGTACATCTTCATCTACATGTTCATGAGGGTACTTGAGTATTCGAACTTATGGATTGACTCTGGGCAATTAAGAACCTTAGCAAAATATTTTGTAAGTAATTCGTAATTTTCAGTGTTACGTAAGCAAAATCGGTGAGCTTTGTCCCACTCCTCTCTGTTGTTAGATTTACTTTTGAGGTACATCTATATAACTTTCTCCTACAAAGATCTACTGGAAAAGGACCTCTTTAGAAGACATCTATAGAAAACACATTCTTATTAAATTTTCTTGTATACTCGCTTTTTTACCACTACCTACTTCATAGGGTAGTAATCATAGCTAAATTGTATATATTAGCTATACGTGTGTAAGCTGAACAGTCTTAATATATTTAAATTTTAAAATCAATAGTTTAACATTCAAAGAAAAAATGATGGTAAAAGTAAAGTCTAACCGGAGTCGACGAACTGCCGGTCAGTGCACCGTTACGACAGCGCTTGCATAATACGGAACACGTAATTTCATAGAAAAATACTGACCTGCTGCTGTGAGCGACGTAGCACGTCACATGAGAGCATGCATGCTCAGTAGGTTTCCAGTTATTGCGGAGAGAGCGCAACAACTTTTTTTCGTTCGTTTTATTTGCATACCAGCACGCATTTCAATAGAAATGTGTAATTTTAGTACGATTTCCGGCTCGCATTCGAGGAGAAACTACATAATTTTAGTTTGATATTTACAGTGTGCTGTAGCACATTATTACATGATAAACTGCCGCCACTGCATTCTTACTTAGCCAGATCGTTAACGATGATTTACAGTGAACGGAACTGTGAGCATTTAGAAAAAGTATGTACATCGGCTAGGATGAAATGAATAAAACTACAATGACGTGTCCAGAAAAACTATCAGAAATGTCGTGACTCATGAAAATTTGTGCCAGTTTGGACTCCAGTCCGGCTCTTCCAATTGTCTCCCTTTAGGCCAGTTAAATTTTATTTTATATACTGTGTCCTAAATTTATACATTTTGTATGGAATTGAGTTCAGCCACTGTACTACAGATTTATGGAATAATTTTTATTGCGTCAGCCACTTTTAAGTAATATTTATTAGCACGATACGTTTCTGCTGCATGGTGCTATCGTTGTTGGAGTATTCTTCACTCCGAAGGTTGATTTAATGCAGCTCTTCATGCTTCTGTCATGTGCAAGCCTCTTCATCTCCGAGTAACTGCTGCAGCCTACATCCTCCTTATCTGCTTGGTGTGTTTATTTCTACGATTTTTGCTCTCCACACATCCCTCCAAAACCAAACTGGTGATTCCTTGATGTATCAGAATGTGTCCTATCGATAGTTACCCTCCCCCCCCCCCCCTACAGTTATGTTGTCCCACAATTTTTTTTCTCTACAGCTGTATTAAGTATCTCCTACATGATCTGTCCACCTAACCTTCATCCTGCCACCATCTGGTACATTATAGTAACGTGTACATTAATTTGAAGTATGATGAGGATTATTTGCTGGGTATGGATATAGCTGTAACGCACCTGATGATGGCAGCATATGGCTGAAACGCGTGCTAATAATAAATGGTAGAAAAAGTGACTAAAGCAGTACAAATCATCTCATAAATATACAGCATGTACGCATGAAACGGGAAAACCAACAGGTCCTCGACCGACTCCGTTCCCCTAGTACTGCTATTCTCACACACGTTCGAGAAGTAGTGTCCACAGCTCACGGTTTAGTGGTTAGTAGTTAGCGTCACTGTATCTAGATCGCGAGGTACTGGATTCGATTTGCAGGCGGAAAAATTGACGAAGTGCCATCAAATAGAACAACCACAAACGGGGTCTCCCTACCAATAATGCCGTACGATCATTTCATTTCCGTTAGCAGTTCTCGGAAACCATAGATGGAGACAGCGGTGGCAATTGTAAGCTCCCCTTCTATTTAGAAACGCCATAGTTCATTTACTTTGAGGGAATCGGAACTTTCGAAGGCAGACAGATCACGGTGGCAAATGATGGAACCGTGCAACGTACCTGTAAGTAACTTGTAATTAGCATAGTTTTTATATCTAGTGATGAGAAAGGACCTCTGCAATAGGAGACGACCCCACTGATTTAGTTTATTAATTTTCAAATGGTACAACACGCCCAAAAATATCCTCATTCATACTAAAAATTCAGAGAAGCCACAGTTTGTTGATGTTAGTTCAGTAAGAATCAGCTTATGAATGTAACCATTATTCCGCTTGACTATGTCCATGTTGACAATGGGTAGCCACAGGTATTTCTACGTTACATTGAGTTCTGCAAATTTTATTCTGTTCAGTGTGAAAGATTCTCTAGTTCACATCTTTCAACTAATCTTTATATAACAAATAATACATGTATTCCTCGGTCTGTCTCAGCTTCCAAAACTAGAAGGTATGGCTCACTAGCTAGCGCGAGCCAAGCCACAGAAGACGAGTGTCAAAGACCCTTTGTTCTTATACAAATTTCAAAGTTTAGTGTGTTCTGCAACCACAATTGTTAAGGTGACTGCTCATGAAAGAAAAAGTTCGGTTTCGTTTCCCGGTCTGGGACACACATTAATTAGTTGGCTGGTTCAAATGGCTCTGAGCACTATGGGACTGAACTGCTGTGGTCATCAGTCCCCTAGAACTTAGAACTACTTAAACCTAACTAACATAAGGACATCACACACATCCATGCCCGGGGCAGGATTCGAACATGCGACGTAGCGGTCGCGCGGTTCCGGACTGTATCGCCTAGAACCGCTCGGCCACTCCGGCCGGCCCATTAATTAGTAAACGACACTGATTATACCATAATGTATCAGTAAACTGCACAACTACTCCAGTGTCTAGGTCGGCAGGACAGGGCCCTGCGGAACACTGACGATAAGTCTTAAGTAGAACTTAAGTAGTGGTAGAACTCTGGCACTCTGGGTTTCCTTCGCGAATCTGGAAACGTTCTCTTAATGTGTGACGCATTACCACTGTAATTTGCTACTGATGAAAGTGAGTTTCGTAGTTCTCGGAAGTGGCTTCGCCAGAAACAACATAAAAAACCCATTAGGAAGGTGGTCGGCGCTGTTAATACACGGTAACGACGTCCTTATTCTGGAGGGAAGAAGTCAGATAAACAGAGAAAAGAGACCACCCCCTCCCCATGCTATTATGTCGTTACAATTCTTACCACCTCCGTTCATCATAGAGATGTAGCGGTGCCCGACTGCTTTGTCATGGTTGTGTTACGCGTTCGATTGTGTTTTAGTCAGTTTCCATTGAGTCGGGATGTACGCTTCGCTGCCGTAAAGAGATACAGCACCGAATGCAATATCTTCAGTGAACTCTGTAGTCCCTCTGGCAGATTATAAACTCACACTTTCAGAAATACGTGTTCCAGTGTGAAAACAAAATTAACGATCCTGTAATACCTGAATTGTTAAGTACCAAACCATTACTAAGTAAAATGTTTCGAAATTATTGTTCGGATGATGTTACTATATTCGTTGAAGTCAAAACATATGCAAGAGTATACTGATCGAGTATTACTAACCTCGCCTGTTTCCACCGATGTATTGTTTTGGTAGAAACTGTAGTGAGAATGTAAGCGAAATCCTTTGGCCGGCTAGAATATCTAAGGTGGTACTACTAGATTCTGCAACTAATGAAGAGCTGACTTAATTGGATGGGGAAGAGATTAACATGCATTCTTCAACACAACACTGGTAGCTCAGCCAGCTTTATGAATCGTTCACTCTGCATTCGACTGTTCATTGTTTTGAAACTAGCTGACAGGTTCCACGATATGACTTGATGGTCTATACTTCGTCTTCTTCACTTCATGGATTTTGCATTCTTGCCCGTGCTGGGTTCACAGTTGTCTCCAGCGTCTTTTGGGTCATCAACGATCTCTTTTTCCCGTCGACATGTAATCCAACGATGCCTTGGGAAGTCTGGTATTTTCCATTCTTTGAAAGTCGTCGGTCCATTTCGGTCTGTTGTTTAATATTTTATTATGCGCTGATTCTATATTTAATTCTTTCCTAGTATCTCCATTTCTTATCCTATCCATCATCGTACATCTTTTGACAGTCCTTAAATATCTCACTTCTGCCGATTGTATTTCAGTCTTCACAATAAAGGATGGCAGCCAAAAACAGTTGCAGGGTAGAATTTTTTTATTAAAATTCTTGACCAAGGTTTCGGTACATATAAATATACCTTCATCAGAAGTACATTTCTAAAATTACATCATGCACTGGAGAATAATGAAACTGTTTTTGGCTGCCATCCTTTATTGTGAAGAATTTTAACAGTTGCTGCTGCAGCCATGTTTAAAATCTTGAAATGATGTATTTCAGTCTGTTGGTTTTGAGTCGGCACCTCCCCTTCCCTGCCATAAAACAATGTGGGTAAGGCCATTACTTTATGCAATTTCTTTCCTAACTTCAGTTTCAGAAGTTTCTTGGTTCTTCCAAATAAAGTTTTAAATTTTCTAACCTTCTCCTTAATGTCTGTGTCATAATAAAAACTTATGTCACAGCCGAGGTATTTAAAGCTCGATACTTGTTTTAAAATACTGTTTTCTAGCAACGTTTTTGTGAGTGGATACTTTCCTTGAAACTGAAATTTTAAAAATATAAGATTATTGAAAAGATATATGAATTTCTGTAAGTGTGGCTCATTTACTTAAAACGTGTTTTGATCGTCTGCAAGAAAAAAGTATTTGCATAGACACTGTTTGATAATTTAGTTCCTGGATTTGCTAGCAGTTTCCATTTCTTTAAAATGTCATCAGTATTTACGGGGTGAACCAGAGCTCTACCGTCAAACATTCAAACTATCAAATCAGAGTTGTAAAAAACAAGAAAATTTCCAATAAACGTGGGCTCAAAAATGAATACTTTAATTGCTGTGAGCGCTTGTTCAGTAGAATATATAGTCCCGCTGTAACGAAGATGTACTATTGTTCTTAGTTCTTAAGTATGGATTTCAGTTCCGATGTTTGCTGTACATTTTTTCTTGCTTGGTCCACATTACCATATTTGAAAGTTTGCTGGTGGAGTTCAGGTTCATCCTGTAATTAAAAAGAGGGATGATAAGCCACGCTCTTGTTAAGGTCTTGTATTTGCTAAAATTCGTTCGCTCCTTTTAATACTGGTGTAGTGTACATCTACAAATAATAAAATTGTCACAGCATACTGTCGGATAAATTAGTTCGTATCATAAGCGCTGTATTTCCATTGTATTCATTGGTAGCACTATTTCTCATATCTACCCTATAAGCGCCATAAAACCACAAGGTTCCTTTTCATACCAGACTTGCATGCATTTAACGTAGCTTCTTGCGCTGATTATACAGTGGTACATGACAGCGAATGTTCACGACAAATTCCAACGGGCTCTATTTCTGCTTCAGAAATGGTTTACAGAAATGGCGAGTGAAATAAATGTGGACAACTCGAGCAACCTTTTATGCAAGAAAAAGACTCTTTACAAACCCCACTGCTGTTATGTAATGAAAGTATTCCTTTGACCGAACACGGCAAACGTCTCAATTCACTTGGACAAACGCCTTACCTTCAAGAAACACCTATCATATGTGGCGAACAAAGCAAATAATGCGTTTGTTGCCTTAAATCACTTAATAGCCAGAAAGTCGTCTCTAAATAGGAGAACGGTCACCTACTTTGTTGTTGTTATTGTGGTCTTCGGTACGAAGACTGGTTTGATGCAGCTTTCCAAGCTACTGTATAGTGTGCAAGCCTCTTCATCTCCTAATAACTATTGCAACTTATACCTTTCTGAATCTCTTTATTGTATTTATCTCTTGGTCTCCCACTACTATTATTCCCCCCACACTTCCCTCCCATACTACATAGGTGATCCCTTGATGTCTCAGAATGTGTCCTATCACCCTATCCCTTATCCTAGTCAGGTTCTGCCGCAAATTTTTCTCACCAGTTCTATTCAGTACCTCCTCATTACATACGTAATCTATCCATCTACCTTCAGCAAAATTCCGTAACAACACATTTCATAAGCTTCTATTCTCTTCTTGTCTAAACTGTTTGTCGTCCATATTCCACTTCCATACGTTGCTACATTCGATACAAATACTTTCAGAAAGGACTTCATAACACTTAAATCTATATTCGATGTTAACGGATTTCTCTTCTGCAGAAACGCTTTTCTTACTGTTGCCAGTATACATTTTATATTCTCTCTACTTCGGTGATCATCCGTTAATTTAGTGCCCAAATAGCAAAATTCATCTAATACTTTAAGTGTCTCGTTTCCTAATCTAATTTTCTGAGCATCACATGATTTAATTTGATTACATTCAGTTCTCCTTGTTTTTCTTTCCTTGATGTTCATCTCGTATCGATCTTTCAAGCCACTGTCCATTCGGTTCAACTGCTCTTCCAAGTCCTTTGCTGTCTCTAACAGAATTATAATATCATCGGCAAACCTCAAAGTTTTTATTTCTTCTCCCCGAACTTTAATTCCTAGCTCAAAGTTTTCTTTGGTTTCCTTTACTGCTTGGTCTGCATACAGACCGAATGACATCGGGGATAGGCTACAAACCTGTCTCACTCCCCTCTCAAACACTGCTTCCTTTTCACGCCCACTGGCTCTTATGACTGCCGTCTGGTTTCTGTACAAATGGTAAACAACCTTTTGCTCCCTGCGTTTTACCCCTGCTACCTTGAGAATTTCAAAGAGAGTATTCCAGTCAACTTTGTCAAAATGTTTACAAATGCTAAAAACTTAGGTTTGGATTTCCTTAACCTATGTTCTAAGATAAGTCGTTGTGTCAGTATTGCCTCGCGTGTACCCACATTTCTCCGGAATCCAAACTGATCTTCCCCGAGGTCGACTTCCACCAGTTTTTCCATTCTTCTGTAAATAATCAAAAATGTATTTTATAATCACGACTTATTAAACTGGTAGTTCGCTAATATTGACACCTTCAAAGTTGGTACTGTTACCACTTCAGTAACACACAATGAGGGTGACACACAACACCAGAAATATTGTAATCACTTATTTATGTATGTTACGGATCAGACGTCATTGCCAATAATATTTTTTATAACAGTGATGCATGTAGTCCAGTATTTATGTGTAAGGATCCTTATACAACTGAATTACGGACTAGTCACTGCAACACAAAAAGACGAATCTGTGGTTGTATGTATCATGTACCTGTACCTTGTAAAGTTGTGATGTTTTTTATTGCCTCATTGGTAAATGTTTTGCCTCACAATTGTAATGTTGTGCTATTCATAAAAAATGTTTGTGTAGTTGGATGTATGGGCCGTCGGGTTGGAACCCTACGAAATAAAATAAATAAACGCAGTTTTTGGAGTTCTAATCAGGGGAGGTATGGCGGAGAACTGTAAAGTTGAGTCCTGTCTGGGTACCTCAGTCTGTGGGTAACATTGCCCACATAAGTGACGTAAGGCAAGGTTACATGTAAGAGTCCTGGTCCGGGTTACAGCTTTCATGTCACAAAGGAATTACAGGCATTGGCTGAGAGTGGGTATTGACTTAAATCAATGTGGAAAGTTGAAAGTTTGCTCCGGGCTGGAATTTTAATCCGGGTCTTCTACCCACTATCTTTCATGTGTCAGGAAGTTTCCCTGCCACATCTGTCTCTACTGTTTAATGTGACTAGTAATTGATTTTGCAAATCTGAACGGCTCATAAATTTAAGTGAAAAGGAGAAAAGTAGAATAATTCTTGCTTCTTACGTGATGGACATTTGTTGTTGACCTAACGGGTGAAACAAGTCCTCGGTGCTAAGCTACTGAAATTTTTATTACAGTCTTCGCCTAATTCAGAGTCATAAAGAGGCATTATCCTTTCACTTTAACCAATGACATTACTACATATCAACACTGTCTATCCCTAAAAAGTGTAGTTAATTATTTGTAAAGTGTAAACTTTCACGGGGGAAAATGTCACATTTAATGAAATAAACCGGGATATTACGCCGTGGTTGCATTTATTTCATATTAAAACCCAATGTTTCGTCCCCGTCTGCGGAGGAAATTTTCAAGGGGGATCGTAGCTTCTTTGAGTGTCCGATTCACACCCTGGCTCGATACTGTCTTAGTCCATAGCTCTTCCTTAGTCAGTAGCGAGCCAGGGTGTGAAACGGGCACTCAAAGAAGGTACGATGCCCCTTGAAAATGTCCTCCGCAGGTGGGGACGTAACGTTGGGATTTAATGTGAAATCCATCTGAACACAGTATAATAGCCCGTAATGTAGAATTAACTGTGTGTTAATTATTTGTTTCAAAGTTAAGAAACAACTTCAAAAGCTTCTCCGTGTAGTGTAATGTAGTGTAACAGATTTTCAGTTACATAATCAAAGCTAATAACTAATACGATCGTAGATGTGACGATTTGCTAGTATACTGAATGAGTGGCTTTAATTGCATGGGTTCCACCCACCAGCTTCCGAACATTTGATAAGAGTTTATTATTTTTGTTTGTTTGGATGAGCTACCCTGTTAGATGCTACCCATTGCACAAAGCAATTACTAAGTAAAAAAGGGAAAACTGCAACGCACTCAATCTAAAATTTATTTATTTATTTATTGGTTATTTAGCCTGACCAGATTAGCACCGTAAGGCCCCCTATTACATCTGATCAGAAACAAAATAAACTAAAGACATTACAAAATCAACCCAGTAATAATAATAACAACAATAATGATAATAATAACAATAATAACACTAACTGACACTAGTAATAGTAAGAGGCATTCACAATGATGTAGATTACCTTAGCACATTTGAAGCCATGTTTAGTATTATCAGCAGCGGAATGGATAAAGGAAGAAAAGAAGACTGAAATGACAGTGACAGTTAGTGATAGGAAAGAACGTCTGCCGACGGGGAATAGGGAAAAGTTGTGGGGGAGGGGCTGACGAGAGTGACCTGCAGGCAAGTATTGGAGAAATGGCTATTGTGCTGGAAGGTAGGCCATCAGGTCTCTCCTGAAGTTTGGAAGGTATTTAATTTTTCTGATATTTTGAGGAATATTGTTCCAGAGTGGGGTTCCTGACACAAAAATGGTTTTAGAAAGCTGGCAATCTATGTGACAGTACAGAGAGAAGTTTACTTTGTTGAAACCGAGCGGGGTGGCGCAGTGGTTAGCACACTTGATTCCCATTCGGGAGGACGACGGTTCAAACTCGCGTACGGCCATCCAGATTGAGGTTTCCGTGATTTCCCTAAATCGCTTCAGGCAAACGCAGGGATGGCTCTTTTGAAAGGGCACGCCCGAATTCCTTTCCCATCTTTCCCTAATCTGATGGGATCGATGATTTTGCTGTTTGATCCCCTCCTACCAAATCTACCATCACCCAACACTACCACTTTGTTGAGAACAAGTATTTCTGCTGTGCTATTCAAATAAGAGAGTAAGACTTGAAGACAAATAAGACGGAGTGGAAAGACTGAGAAGGCGATAGGGTAAACATAGAGTATGATAGCCTCTACGCTTATCGACACGTAGCCATAAAAATTGTTCGTAGGTTGATGTGATACGGCCGAAATAGCGTACCTCGTAGATGTATCGTACACAAACATTCATGGCCAGTTTTTAGCCTGCGTGAGCTTTCGTACGAAAGTCCTTAGAGAATGCCATCACCATAGTCAAGTATGGGAAGTGTTAGTGTCAAGCGCGAAAGGAAATACTTTTTTATATTACTGTAGTGAGTGATGTGATTCCATTTCTGTATCTTTCTTCTATCAGTATAAAATCAGTTTGGTTTCTATGTTTATCACCTAGTGGTTTCGAAATGTAGAGACTCCTCCAGTGGTATTTGAATCATGTATTTGTGGCTAATAGCTGTCTTTTCCTGCAGATGTCAATAAACTGTTCTCCTCTGTCATCCCTCCTTCCAAGACCATGATTGCCAAATACGGTTCCCTGCTTACCTTCTCACACAATGGCATTTCAATCGTCTTACTATTTTGCAGCATCGTTGACTGCCATCCATGATTTTATCTGTGCTGAAATTGTTTACTATATCAGTTGTTCATCATGTTCAGAAGTTGGAATATATACGTGGACAGTCTGTGTATTTTTTTGTACTCCTTTCATCCTTACACCTATAATCCTGCCACTTACATAGTCTGTTTCTTTCACACGCTTAGTCAATGTTCCTTTGTCGTAATCACCCCAACTCCATTCCTTCCTGTAGTTTGTCCTCCTGAGTGGTATATTACACATTCGTCTGACTGTAATTCTCCACGTCCATCCCATCTTACTTCAGCAACTCGTGCTAGGTTCGTTTTATTCTTTTCCACCTCTAGTTTTTCTGCTTGTAACAATGTTCTGACTTTCCAGGTATCAATCCTTGTTTTGCTATTGCGCCTCCATTCGAGTTGTCCCTTGTCGAGCCCCCCTTTTCCACCCCCTCCCCCGCCCCTCCCCCTGCCCCTCCCGTGATTCAAGTTGGTCGTCTAGAAGCCGCTTAATATCGCACAACACTGGCAGCGATTTATACCTTTCGATTCACTCAAATAAGAACGCTCTTTCGTCTTGTTTTGAACTCATTTTTAACCCAACAACAAGAACGAACATCGAAAACAAAGATATCCGGCAACTGTAGCACTTGAGAGGCAAGGATATTGTCACTACTGGCCAGAGACGGCTTAAGTAAGTGCACTATACTTCAAAAGTGATGTGTCCAATATTACTGCGCAACATCTCAATCTCCCACTACACGTTCAATATTCTTGCGCATGGGGAAATTTTGCTCAATAATTTTGACCGCCTAGTGCCCGATGTAGGCACGACAACGGCCCCTACGTGCTCTGTACCGTCTGGTTCTCTTCACCGCCGCTCACGCATCATTCGTCTAGGCACTGCCACCCTTGGGAGTGCATACGGGTGGCTACCCGGACTTTCTTCACATGCAACTGATTTTCCAAAAACAATTGATAGAACGATTCCCCCACCCCTCCTCCTGCGCTTGTAGTCCTTATTAGAGGTGGGGGATCCGCTCCTGAACTAATTCATAGAGTTGAATCTTTCAAAGGAGTGAACAATCAGTGATTCAGAAAAAAAGAACGGTAGCTCCAAACGTTTCCCACAGGAGAGAGAGAGAGTAGGAGTCGGAGCAGACCAGTGGGGCCTCTGCTGGTCAGAGCACACTGCACGCTACACAACACAGCCAGCGCCGGCCTCTGCCCTGCTTCTGCCTTGGCTGCCTACATTGTGCAGTGCCCCATTGGATTATGTGTTTCACATATGCCGTGCCCTCTCTGTGCCTCCTCTGCCGCGTACAGTGTCTGGCGCACCTTAACTTAGTATAGCACTCCGTCGGCGATGGTTTCAGTCGCACGTCCTGCCCTCTGTGCAGTTGATGCGAGCAACAGGACAGAGAGCCTCCTAGCGGAGAACATAAGAACTACTTGCAACAACCAGCTCGCAAGAGAACGGACGATTTGTCTCCGAGCGGGTGAGTGGTGGTTGACTCTAGCCAGAGCGTTGAGCAAAGCAACTCGGGTGTCACTCTGTTCTCTGCGGTCTTAGCTCAAGCAGTAATACAGCTCGCGGCTCGACCTGCTTGACTCAGCGCCTCTGCATCGGAGTTCGTCTCTACTGGATATTGTTCTTCGTAGTAATACCGTTATGTATATTACATAATTATGTTATGTATACATCATTTGTTTTTATTTTATTTTTATTTGTTTAAACTGATCAGATTAGGTTCCTGACGGCTCCTCTTACTATAGGATTTTTTATTATGGTCACTCGAATTTACACTTTAATTATGAGCGAACCGATAATCATATAGCAAAAGTGATACACCAATATTTTCCTTGTTTTATTCTGCGGAAGGCTATATGCAGCACTTTGGTCTTACAGTCAAATTTATATATTTTTTTCTCATTGTAGTACGGATTTTGCGATTTTAGGCGTCTTCTTAAGGAAATGTTAACTTTAAAAATATATGGCTTGCGATGTATTTGTACGAGGTTAATGAAATTTTAATACATTATAGCCAAATATATTGTTAATGTAAATCTCAAGTTACAACATTTTCCGATCACCCAAAAAACCACGATAGTGCAAAATAAATCAATAATCAAAAACTTTGTCATATCGTGGAAATTTCAATAAACGATACAAAATTCTTACTCATTATCTGTGTTACTTCAAAATAGGATGAAATAAGATGAAAATACAGGTATAGTACTGGAATAAACCAAGTTTAAAGGGCAATGTGCCTTCCATTTATTTTCTGTTGTGAATGAGTGGTGAGTCATGAAAAAGAGCTAGTTCATTTCAGGGAGTGAACAGTTCTGATCCGATCTCTGAAAAGAACAGTTTTGCCCATCTCTAGTCCTTATCCCGTCACTCAACTAGCAATTTCAGTACATCATTCTAGTTCCAAGTTTTGAATTAATATCTCAGGGAGCGAACAAAACAGCGTAAGTAACTGGACCGTTACGAAATGATTTCATTGGCTTTTATTAAAATGGCGTTATGAAGTACGTATGTTGTTGCAGTGTTCAGCACAGCAGTTTCCTGTGTATTACAATATTTCGTATGTGCTTCTACTTATTCTTATCTGAACGAAGCGCTATTGTGCTTAGTACAGTAGAGTCTCGATTATCCGACCTAAACCGGCCGCGGCAAGGTCGGATAAACGGGAAGGTCGGATAACACGGAAAATATGACAAAAAAACACAAAAATTAAACTAAAGTAGGCCAAATGAGTTTAGTACAAAACAAATCAAATTAGACTGAATAGATATTTACTGTGTGAAGAAGTTAGTAATTGTCTTTTGTTTGCCTGCTGTTTGCAGTTTTTTTGCTGCTAAATCACGTAGTCTCTTAAGGAGTAAAACCTCGGTAGACAATATTTCCTCCGGTTGCTCTACATATTTTAAAGCAGTTACTAAGACCTTATGTCCTTCGTTGTGAGAAATCTTGGGCGTACTTTCCTCCACTACATCCGCTTCTTCGTCTTCTTTTTCGTTTACCATGTTGACTATTTTTTCATATGTCACTTCAAATTCTTCATCTTGGACAATCCATTCATTTATGTCATCTTCTGTGGCGTCAGCCCATCCCGGAACTTATCCTAACAATGAAAGCAGGGTAGTAGTTTCTGGTTCGGTCTGCTGCTGTAGATTTTCATCATCTGGAGAATTTTCTTGATTTTCCTGTAGTAAAATTTTCCAGGATTTTGCAATTGTATTTGCTCCAACACTCTCCCAAGATTGGGCCACGTCATAAGCTACGTCTTTCAAATTAATACGGCGCAACTGCTCTAGCATTTCTTCTCCCTTGTCTATAACATTAATTAAAGAGGAAAGCAAGTTTCTGAGGTAGTTTCCCTTCAGTGTCTCTAAGGTCCCTTGGTCCATAGGCTGACATAAGGATGTGACATTTGGAGGCAAAACATGGCCTTTATATCTTGATCTTGAAGTTCACCTTCATTAGGATGACAAGTGCCATTGTCTAGAAGCAACAGTGCTTTACGGGGAAAGTTGTTGGCTTTCAAAAACTTTTCAGTTTGTCGCACGAACTGGTTATAAAACCATTCTTTAAAAATATCTGAGCTCACCCGAGCATTTTTTTGGTTGTAATATTTCACGGTAAGCATATTTAGATACATTTTAAAATGCTCTCGGTTTTTTTTTGGCTTACCTATCATAGACAGTTTCATTTTCAAATTTTCTGTGGCGTTACTGCATGCAAAAATTGTCACTCTTTCTTTGCTACGTTTGTAGCCTGGCGCTGCCTTTTCGGCCTTTAACGCTAATGTTTTTTCTGGTAACTTTTGTAGTTGAGACCAGTCAAGTCGCAGTTAAAAATTTGATCGTCTGTTAAGTTTTCCTTGTCCAATACCTTGTGAAGTTTATTCCTAAGCAACTGAACAGCTTCAAAATTTGCTGAACGCTTTTCAACACAGGCATTAAGTTGCCCATTTCCGTACCTTTTCTTCCATCTATCGAGCCAGCCTACACTAGCTGTGAAATCAGATTCACCTTCATTTAGTTCTTTACGAAACTTTAAGGCTTTTTCCTGCAAAATAGGTCCCGACATGGGTACACCTTTATCTCTACGTTGAGTAAACCATAGGAACAAAGCTTCACTTACTTTTTCATAATCACATTTTTTCATGGTTTTCCGATCTTCCAAAACATCCGAGGCTGCTCGCTGAGAACACCACTTCTCAATTTCATTGCGGTTCCTTTTCCAGTTTCCAACTGTTGTTTTCCCGACGTTATAATCTTGCGCCACTTTTAATAAAGTTTCACTATTGTCTATACTTTTTAAAGCTTTTTCTTCCGTTGAAACGACCATCTTTTTCCGTTTTGAACCCATCACCACAAATTTTTACAATAAACAGTGCAACACGTCCACTCCACTACAGATCTAAGTCAGCACTGAGGAGTGAGGAGTAGCAGACAGCGACAATGAACTGAGTATCAACAAACTACACGTTACGTCACTGACCTGCCGTCGGCTGACGCACTGCCGGCGCGGTGAAAGGGTCGGATAACACAGAAGGTCGGATAACCGAAGAGCGGATAATCGAGACTCTACTGTACGTGGCATACTTATTCTGAAGGGATTTTTTTTTTTTTTTCAAGTTAAGGATGTGGCCATCTGCGTACAATATGGCAGTCTGTTATTTGCCTCGGCCAAATTACATTCCTATAGCCAACGTTGGGATAAAGAGTTTTACTGTGGCAAAGTTACATTACTGTAGTAACTTGAATAACCGTACAGAATGATGCAGACGCTGACGGCTTCGGAAGGCCGAATTTTCTTGTGTGTGCAGTCAATTAGAGCGAACTGTTATTTACGTACGAGCCAAATTGAGTGTTCATATTCTGCAACACCAGCATAGTCGATCGCTGCGTTAGGCGTAGTGTATGGGCGAGTAAAAACTCACAGTTACCATCCGCATTTGGCGTGTGAAGTGGTTTAAGAATCTAATCTACTCTTTTCTCTTTGCAGGCCTCAGATACCAAAGTGGTAACTGGAAACAAAGAAGACTACGTTGCCGGTAAGTACGGGTAATGTGCCACAGTTTAAAGTCTATTGCGGACTTTCATGTGTAATTAATATGCAGTATCTACTCTCTAGACGCTTCTGCAGACGCTTTATTAAAGCATTTTGTGCCGGCTGTTTTCTGTAAACCTTTGTTATGTCAATTTGGCGCAACACTCCCCAATTATCCTGGTTATCTGGATCTAATATACCAGAATGCACAGATTTTTTTCTGTAGTGAGTCATATTAAACATCATTCGCAAGACAGTCTTCATTCTTACACCAAAAAGAACAAAAATCGCTAGGAGGTAAAATGTTACATAAAGCGACGGTTGTGTTTCAGTACTGTTGTGCTCTACTAACACCTTACTATGGTAGGTGGTATGCCCTTCTCCTCCTCTAAACTCTGAACTTAGACAGGCAGTTATGGGGGATCAATAGTTTAGCGTGGACTCTGAAAATGTGACTTCGTATTTTCAAATGTGAAAATCGTTGCCAGACGGTAGAGCGGTGGAGATGCTGTCGGAATCCGTAAGGGAGTTGCAGTGTAAAGTGTGCTCAGAAAAAATTGTAAAAAAGGCAATACGTTGCGCTGTTTTCGAGGTAATTAGCACTGAACTTAGCCAGACAGGTGACTGCACGCGTAAATTCAAATAGCCTGCCAGATACAATTAGTGTCAATTGTTCTCATAGCATAGGTCAGGCTCATCCAAGAATTGCGCCCGGCGGGCACGGCCGCGCCCCCTCGAGGCCAGTCAGTGTAGTTCAGCGCCCCGTCCGCGACCGTGTGTCGCTGGTGTCGGCATAGGAGCGAGAGAGAGAGAGAGAGAGAGAGAGAGAGAGAGAGAGAGACAGCTGCGGAGCGAGTGAGACCGCACAGCACTGCCCTGCGCTGGACCGTCCCGCTGTCAGATGCAACGCAAACAAAAGATCAGAGGAAGCGCACCTCTGTAAAAGTGGCCGATGAGCGGTAAAACAAGCAAACTATTTACTGTTTAGGTAACAACTAGTGTTCGTGTGGCAGAATTACTAGGTAAAGCTTTAGACGACAATATCCAAAACAAGAATCGAAGAACATCTTAGTTGTTTTCTGACCCACAGGTTCATTCTATTAGTACTGCACATGCAAACTCGTCATATGTACAATAGGCGTCTTCTGAAAAATGTATCAGTTTCTTAAATGAACTAGAGTCATAAATATTCTATTTTAGAAATAACTTTATGTGAGGCAAATAGAGTCTCATTCTTACTGTTAGCAGTTACAAGTAAACATTTTTTGTTATACTTCGGGCTACATCTCTTTGTATCCATTTTCAGAGTTTCGAAATCGGATCCTTACTTTGCTGTTTTGTACGTAATAATTTCAACCGACCAAGTTTGAAAACTTATTAAAAAATAGAATGAAGGTTATAAAGCTCTTTAGTTCTTACAGTCAACATTGTTAAAGAAGACAATTAACATTTTACACTTTTTTTCTTTTTCGAGGAAACGGTTTCGTCAATGTTTGGTACAATATTCCCTGAGACTGATAACCTCAAAGAATTAGTCAAATTTTTATCGCCAAGTAATGAACGGTTCTTAGTTTTAGCAAACTTTAAAAGAGAAAAAGAGCTCTTAGATATACGTGGAACCAAACATTGAGAGAACTTAGGCCGCGTGCTTGTGCAAAAGAGGATATTTCTCATGCGAAAGATAGCTGTAAAAGCCATCCAAACTTTTACACATGGGAAAGCGTTCCTTCAGGTGGATATCGCAGTGCAGGTCAGTCAGCTCTAGTTGAAGCACTTGGGAATGTCCTCCGCCCGAAGGGAATACGGGCGAACAAATATATCTAAGACCGATTCAAGCTCACTTATCTCCAAAAATCTGTTTTTAAACCGTTCTTGTAATTCGCAAATAATTGCAACATAATCTGAAAAATCCACATCTTCTTTAACGCTGTCTAGTGCAGGAAAGTGTCTAAAATTATTCTTGCACAATTGTTTTTCCCACAAAATAAGCTTTTTTGATATGCTTGAATCGTCTGCACTAAATCAACGACGTAGTGATTTTCGCGTTGGAGTGAAGTGTTCAAAGTATTTAAATGACCAGTAAGATCACTCAAAAAAGCCAAATTCGCACACCCACTTAGGATCACAAAGTAATTCTTCTGGACGCCCTTTCATTTCCAAAAAGGTTTTTATATCGCCCCTCAAGGAGAAAAACCGATGAAGCACCTTTCTTCTGCTCAGCCATCTTACTTCGGTATGGTAGGGGATGTCCGGGTATTCCACTTCGATATCAGCCAGAAATTCTTTAAATTGGCGATGTGTGAGTCCATGCGAGCGAAGATAATTAACCGTTCGAAGAACTGTGTCCATAACATTTTTTATGTTGACAATCTTCGCACAAAGTGCTTCCTGGTGTATCAGACAATGGACTGACGCGAATAAGGAACAGCCATTTTTGACCTGACGTAACTCAGAAATCCAGTGCGTATCCCTCGTAGCGCAGGGGCTCCATCCCTTGCTACACTGGTCAGGCGTTCCCATTTTAAACCCATTGACTCTAACACGTTTTCCACAACTGGAAAAATATCCAAACCCGTGGTTGTGTCTTTTAATGTTAGAAGATCGAGAAATTCTTTGGTGACACGCAGATTATAGTCGATACCTCGAATGAATATGACGAGCTGAGATATGTCCGCAACGTCTGCGGACTCTTCAAGAGCGATAGAAAGTGATATGAAGTTTGCCGCTCACTCCATTAATTGCTGCTCCATATCTGAGACCATATCTTCGACTCTGTGAGCAATAGTTTGAGGCGAAAGAGCTATTTTTCAAATTTTTCCGTGAGGTCTGGTGGACAAATACAAGCCGCCGAGTTGACCAGGCAATCCTTGATGAGATTCCCAGCAGCAAAGGGTTTCCCTGCTTTCCCAATTCTCAGTGATCATTTGAAACTTGCACGCAAACTTTGCCCACCTGTTTCCTGCTCGTACCAAGCCTAAAGAACATACAATTAACTTCGTACAATCTTGTTTTTAAAACACTTTTATCGCTTTAACAATAAACTATTTCATTCAGTGAAACTCAAATTAAAAACTAACAAAAAAGATTGGCTTTAGATGCGTTTTCCCCCAGTTCAGCTGAATAGGACAGCGATGTGTGGTCGCAAAAAAAATCTGTATCTATCGCAATATATCGCAATATTTGCGTACAGCGGCATGGCGAGGCTGGGCTAGGCGCAAATTGAGACGCGTATAGCGCGTGTGCCGCGACACAGCGCAGCGCGCGTTTTTGTAACATCACAGATTCAAATAGGACCGCTCAAATTGCGACGCGACGCGACTGAGACGCGACACGTGCCTGCGCCAGGTCGCACGGCGTTGTGGTTGAGGCACAGTTTCTCGCGCCGCGCGTCGCGCTTGCCTCGCTAGCATCGTGGGAAATTTGAGGCGGGGAGTGGAAAAGTAGCCCGACCATATGCTCACATCGGAACGGCGCGTATCAGCGGTGGTAGTATTGCCAATACGATAAATTTTGCCTTACTGTGTACTGAATTTTATTGCCTTTGGGTAGTGTTTTGTTTTTCGCCATTTAAACGCTCCGGCTTGCTTCGTTAGCACGTTATACTTTTCTGTTATTTATATCTGCATAGTTTTGTTTTGTTTTTCTTCTGTCAAGAAAAATGTATACTTCCGTAACTGATGAGCCATTGGCCGCTGGAATTGCACCATATGCCTCCGTGATGTTTTCAGATCGCAAGAAGGGACAGAGGGTAGTGAATAAGGAAGCAAGGAATATTATAAAATCATGTGATTAAGAATCAAGGCAGGAAAGCAAGGTTATATTCTCGCTGCCTAGTAAGCTAGCGTATCTGTGCGATCTGTTACAAAAATTTAGAAAGGGATAATCTCCACAGGTGTGATCCCTTTGTTCTTGTGGTAAAAAGCGTCCAAGATCTGAAGTATAGAAGTTTCACTGTGATTACTCTTATATGTATGTAATAATGTAATACGACACACTGTACTACATGCATGTGAACAACATATTTCCACTGCAAGCTAGAAACAGTCGAAAAGCAGTCACAAATAACAATGTTTTAATTCGTTCGCCGTGATGAGAAAAAGTATTTCAATTGTTGCATGGACATTATCAGCATTAATAAACTAATTATACAACAACAGGCTACACAAATGAAGAAAATGGTCGGTATTATTACGAATGTAGGAATATCCTAAAAGAGTGTTATGATTAGATATATTTAATTTGTTGAAATATGCTACTGACAAAGGCAGATCTACTTTCATGACAATGTTTTTCGAACTCCATCTCACAAGCCACACATGGCTAGCTTGTGCATTCCTGTCGCGCGCATTATCCTTCGCTGCTGACAATACACTGACCATTGTGTTGTGCGACAGATCAATTGTTTATTTTTCTCAATAACAACTATTTTATTCGCGATCACGCATTGTCAATTTGGCAAACCCTAGGTGAGTAAACAGTATCTGGCATGTGCCTATCATTCCGCCTGAAGGAACGCTCGTCATTATTTTAATACTGCTCAGATCAAGAGAAGGAATAAAATCCTTTGGTAAGTTTCCATTCCCGTCGCTCAGTGTTAAAAATACGATGGGCTACGGGGATTCCACCAAAATTCCAACAGAATTGCCAATCTGTTTTTGTGTGAGTTGCTAACCTTTTCTCATTCGAAGAAGCATCACCATTTATGAGTAAAGGCCACATTTCTCTTGGTGACTGGTTTAATTGTACTTCCTTTGTCACAATGTAATTTGCCAAACTCATTTCACAGCAGCTATTGAGACAGAATTCCGAAACGCAGGGGCTCATTAAACAAGTAATTGGCAATTACAGAGCTCAATAGCTTACGAAAAACCTCCTAGTATCGGTTTGCAGTAACATAAAAGAAGAAATTTCATGTTTATTTTCACGCTAGGAAGCTCTTGTTTCGCTAGCTGTCGATAACTCTTAAAAAATTACAGTCACTGGATTGAAATAAATAAAAAAAAGAAGTATAAGTAGTGATATATCGCCATAGATAAGGAAGTTCCGTGTCTTTAATAATTGGCAAAACACTCTCCTCCTTGTGTGCTATCATTCGCCAAACTTTCGTTTCGATGTCTCGAGCGGTTTAGGAGATACGAGAGATGTTGCGAGTATTTCATTCTCGCGGGCGTGAGATCGGAATTGAGCGCGCTACATGGGATCCATTTTCTCGAGATCGGAGGCAGATAGAGATCTCCTCCCAAGTCTAAACAAAAATTCAGCATGTTAGCTAAATTTCATACGCAGCAACATATGGTGTAATACGCACCAAACGCAAAATCATAGAGACCCCTAATTTTCGTTGCAAACTTTTTGAGTTTTGCGTAGTGTCTTACTAAAATGTGTACGTCACAATATCAATGGTCATTAGCGAGGTGATGGGCACGAAGCTGACATATAACGCTACAAGTAAGGCAAAAATCATATATTTTCAGAGAATAGTTTCTGTAAAATCGTTTGAGAAAGATAACAGGTTGCGCGCGCTTCGGTTCAGTCAGCGCAGAGCGTCGCCAGTCGGCGCGTGCGAAGTATGGTGTACGCGTCGCAATATGCGCTGGACCCGCGTGATCCGTGCGACACGTGCGTGTCGCGCTGTAGTTTCGTGTCACGTCACACGTGCTATACGCTTCTCAATTTGCGCCTAGCCTTAGAGCTAGGATTTCACCCGGAACAAGTCCCGCCCATTCACCCCCCTCCATGCCTATCCGTAGTGTAAGGCCCTCCCCTAAACAGCCGCCAGTTCCGCGAACTGGAAGCTACAACAAAGTTGCTATCGTCTCAGTCCAACACATGTTAGACTGCGATGAAATTCAGTAATGATAAGAAATTTAAGTTTTTCTGGATAGTAATATAATATGAATGTGTATTAATAAAGAAATAAAAATATTTATAAAGAATTGAAAGCATCGCCAGCAAGAGAAAACAAAAAAAATAACGTGATGTTATTTAAGGGCAATAATGAAAAATTTTCATTAACTAGCACACTTACTATAATACGTTCATTTGAGGGATACAGCAGAGCAAACATACAATGCGAGAACAACGGTCTTGAATCTGTTACGTCGGTAGTAAAACCACGAAAGCAGTCGAATAACTCTACTGTCTAAAATCAACGTTATACAGAAATAAGTCAAAGTCGTTTTGTTTATGTAGGCCCTCATAGTAGCTCACGAACATTAAAGAATATAAGAATACCGTAAAGTAGATATGCTTAATGAAAGCAGTAAGATATTTGCTTAAGTGACATATTTCGTTAGTATTTGTATGGGTTATGGGTGAATTTTAACTTGTAAATTCTTTCAATGCCATCCCTGCGCATTATAAACGAGGTTATAAAGAATTGTGGCTGTCTCTGTGTGATTAGTGTCCTATATGCTGATGAAAACGTTTCAGGAAAATAATCTGTCGTTATTCTCTGCCCTGTCTGTCTTTAACCAACAGATTTATTAATTTCGTAAATGTCATTCAAACCATTTTTACAAATAATAATAATGATGATGTGTTTGTTTGTCACGGAGTAGTTATGGACGAAATAAATGCTGCAGTGTTTCACATATGTTAAACGTCCTTCATGCGGCGCTAGCTCTTCTTCCACCTCTAAAACTTTTCAGCAAAACTATTCAGTGAATAACACGCAAAACCAGCTTGGATCGATCTGGCTAGAACAAAGTAATTTTGATGCCCTTTGGAAGTATAGTGAACATTGGTGCTTGTTTCACATATATTGTCTGAGTTCTGAAACTGAAGTGTCAAGTATACTGTGGTTCCACTTTCTCCAAGCAAATTATTCTTTTAGGGTAGGTTTTTCCAGTTTTAGTTTTGATCCAGAAAAACTTAAATTTCTTATCATTACTGAATTTCATCGCAGTCTAACATGTGTTGGACTGAGACTATAGCAACTTTGTTGTAGCTTCCAGTTCGCGGAACTGGCGGCTGTTTACGGGACTTCTTCCGGGTGAAATCCTAGCGCTAACGATTCCTGGGCGCTGGCCACGGGCGATCGCGGGCCCTAGCGCCCCAGGGGCACAGTTTGGACGAGCCTGGCGTAGATGTTAGCGCACTAGGCTGTTCGATCCTTACTAAAGTCCCATGTCCAACATTCCTATCACTCTCTTGTTCGGTTTTAAGAAACCAAACTAAGAACACCTTTGACGGCTCCATCCTTGGCGGGCCGCTTGAATTTCGCGTAACTGCCTGACTGGTTAACTTCGATGTTAATTACCTCGGAAACGGCGCAACGTATTGAATTTTTTCCTAACAATTTCTTCTCAGTATAAACAACATTTGCAAAACTTGTACAAGCTTTTCAAACTCTTTCTGACCATCGTTTCTATATACAAGATTTTTCCACCTAACTCTGCCACCTCATATACAATCCTGGAAATTGAAATAAGAACACCGTGAATTCATTGTCCCAGGAAGGGGAAACTTTATTGACACATTCCTGGGGTCAGATACATCACATGATCACACTGACAGAACCACAGGCACATAGACACAGGCAACAGAGCATGCACAATGTCGGCACTAGTACAGTGTATATCCACCTTTCGCAGCAATGCAGGCTGCTATTCTCCCATGGAGACGATCGTAGAGATGCTGGATGTAGTCCTGTGGAACGGCTTGCCATGCCATTTCCACCTGGCGCCTCAGTTGGACCAGCGTTCGTGCTGGACGTGCAGACCGCGTGAGACGCCGCTTCATCCAGTCCCAAACATGCTCAATGGGGGACAGATCCGGAGATCTTGCTGGCCAGGGTAGTTGACGTACACCTTCTAGAGCACGTTGGGTGGCACGGGATACATGCGGACGTGCATTGCCCTGTTGGAACAGCAAGTTCCCTTGCCGGTCTAGGAATGGTAGAACGATGGGTTCGATGACGGTTTGGATGTACCGTGCACTATTCAGTGTCCCCTCGACGATCACCAGTGGTGTACGGCCAGTGTAGGAGATCGCTCCCCACACCATGATGCCGGGTGTTGGCCCTGTGTGCCTCGGTCGTATGCAGTCCTGATTGTGGCGCTCACCTGCACGGCGCCAAACACGCATACGACCATCATTGGCACCAAGGCAGAAGCCACTCTCATCGCTGAAGACGACACGTCTCCATTCGTCCCTCCATTCACGCCCGTCGCGACACCACTGGAGGCGGGCTGCACGATGTTGGGGCGTGAGCGGAAGACGGCCTAACGGTGTGCGGGACCGTAGCCCAGCTTCATGGAGACGGTTGCGAATGGTCCTCGCCGATACCCCAGGAGCAACAGTGTCCCTAATTTGCTGGGAAGTGGCGGTGCGGTCCCCTACGGCACTGCGTAGGATCCTACGGTCTTGGCGTGCATCCGTGCGTCGCTGCGGTCCGGTCCCAGGTCGACGGGCACGTGCACCTTCCGCCGACCACTGGCGACAACATCGATGTACTGTGGAGACCTCACGCCCCACGTGTTGAGCAATTCGGCGGTACGTCCACCCGGCCTCCCGCATGCCCACTATACGCCCTCGCTCAAAGTCCGTCAACTGCACATACGGTTCACGTCCACGCTGTCGCGGCATGCTACCAGTGTTAAAGACTGCGATGGAGCTCCGTATGCCACGGCAAACTGGCTGACACTGACGGCGGCGGTGCACAAATGCTGCGCAGCTAGCGCCATTCGACGGCCAACACCGCGGTTCCTGGTGTGTCCGCTGTGCCGTGCGTGTGATCATTGCTTGTACAGCCCTCTCGCAGTGTCCGGAGCAAGTATGGTGGGTCTGACACACCGGTGTCAATGTGTTCTTTTTTCCATTTCCAGGAGTGTATTTCTGATACGGAACAAAATGTGAAAAATGCAACTGGCCATGGATGCACCTACGTCAGGGGCTCACACAAACTTAATAACTTCTGAAATAGATAGACCTTAAAGTATGATAATAGAGTCCAGTTTCTGCCATAACAGGCAGAACAAGGGTTGCCAACAGCAGGCTTCAGGATAGTGCAGGCAACCCGCATTATGTCACTGCAGTATTCCGGCAGAAAGTATGGCACCGTTTCGATTATTTAAACTCTAAGTATTCCTGGAGGTATAAGATTTAGAGCAGTGACACCAAATCTGCCATCACTGATTGTACCTCCAGTTTCATTGCGGTAGCAAGAACATACATGTGCCATTTTTTAGTGTAGCTCTGTGTTGAAAGTGATGTTTGTTTACATTTATGGTTTGTGGATTCCTGCACATTGTGTAAGCCTCTGACATAGGTGCATGCCTGGGCAATTGCATTTTTGACGTTTTGTTTCATTACAGAAATATGTGACGTGGTGAAGGTAGGTGGGACACCCTATGTATATCTGGGGAATTCCACTGACACGTATGGGACAGTTGTACAGTATTTTATTGTTCATAAACCACTGCTATGTGTTACTGACTGTCAATAATATCAAAAACGGTACTGCCTATCTAAAGTAGGGAATATTCTTTTTTTCTCGCTATAAATTACTATCTTGTGCTTTTTCATATTTTTGATGAAATTCTCTATACATATGTCATGTGCAGGACATCGTACGAAAAACAAAGTGCACATATCGAGAGTCAATCATAAAATTCGGTTAACTGAAAAATCTTACTGTAATAAGACAATTTTTTCTTGAGAAAATGTAGTGTCTCACATCTTACAAACAAAACACTGCTAAAATTTGTGAGTCCTGGAAATTAGAACAAAAAATATATTTCTATCATGTGTGGGATAGAGGTGTCACATGCAGGAATCTGTACACATATCTGGTAAGACACAAATATGTGAAGGGATCGGATAACTGCCGGCCACGGTGGCCGAACGGTTCTAGGAGCTTCAGTCCGGAAACGCGCGACTGCTACGGTCGCAGGTTCGAATCCTGCCTCGGGCATGGATGTGTGTGATGTCCTTAGGTTAGTTAGGTTTAAGTAGTTCTAAGTTCTAGGGGACTGATGACCGCAGATGATAAGTCCCATAGTGCTCAAAGCCATTTGAACCATTTGATCGGATAACTTAATCCCAAGACTACACATGTACTGCTTATGCAGTAGGTGTGGTCTAGTGACGAAGGAAGTCGCAGAGTACATTTTTTAAGACAGTGTCATCCGCCTCACAGATTTAATAAAAACAGCGACATAAACAAAATGCAGTATCTAAAATTAACACTTTTTAAGGTTGTTAGGTTCAGCTTCATATGAAGTGAGAGCAGATAATACAAATAATGGCAATATATCCCAAAAAGCGGAAGATTCCATGTTTGTTTACAATGTCTGATATTGCAGTCTTCTTCAAATTTCATCATCATGGTAATAAATGCAGTCATGGGGAACTGGCCACTTGAAGTTACCTCAGCCAACTTTGTGGATAACTGATATCTTGATCCCCACTGAGTCAATTTTACAAAACTCTCCAGGATATTTTTGTCCATTGTATGTCACAATTACCTAATGTCCTGCGACCAACTGTTGTGTTAACTGTGCTAACAGGAGTAAATTACACTGCAGTCTAAGACACTCTTTTTACATATTATTTCTTGTTCATTTATATTAATCACACGAGACTGCGATATTCGTGAATTTCAGGAACATTTTTCCAAGATTTCTCTTGTTCAACGTTTTGTTTAATTGTCTCCTAACCCACACAGAGTACGGTAGTATTTTTGCCAACGTCAGACGCCACTTTTTAGAAGTCCTTGGCAGACTGGACAGTTGTTGCTACCTCTCCTTGGGCCCCGCTCTTCTGGCGTACAAGACTATTTGCGTTTCCACCCACTCCATCCACAACACCTTTTTCATGTGAAGTGGCAAGATATTTCCAAGAAAATTTCTTCGAATGCTTTGCAAACAAGAAATCAAGAAGTTTAATCATGAATCAATTTTTAATTCCTGAGTGTGGGTCGTCATTCCGAATTACCACCTCTTCAGAATCAGATCCAAGTTCATTTTGACAAATTGTATCACACAGTACATTCATGAAGAGAAATGTTGTGTCTTTGTCCTTCTGTGCAGGTAAGTTTACATTTTCCCTTGTAGAATGTAGCTGTAGTAAATATAGAACACTTCTTTTATACCAGAATGCACTGTGAATCTCATTTTAATACTTGCAGGAGTATGACATAGCAAAATATACCTGAAGCAGTATTTTCCCAGTTTATATTCTTTTATCCCTTTCAAAGTCTGCATGCGTTTAGTGTTCACGTAATGTAGCATTTTATGGAATTGTTCTAAGAGCAATTTATACAATTCTCCCAAACATCCTCCCTAACAGAGGAGCTGAAACCTCCCAGCGTCATCTTATCTCCAAGGTATTACTTTTTCAGGCTCACTTGGAAACACGAGTGTACTCCCAGAACTACACGTGGAACATTTATTTTGCCAACAATTAGAATTTAAAGTAAAATCACATAAATTGCGTTTCCTAAAGTCATCACAGTAGTGGTATTACAGACTCTTCAACTTCAGAATGAAATTCTCATGGTAAGCATGAGTAGACTTCAAGATTAGGACATTCTGTGGTCTCAAGGAGCAAAGCTTTGAAAAGCCTATACGTAAGACTGTACTACCTTCTTCTTTGAAAATCTCGAAGACCTCTCGTAAAAACGTTGTCAGATAATTTTTTTTCCATTTAACCAAGGATGTATACTCTCTTTCACCCTGGACATGTGCATAGAATATTAGGCCGAAAGAAGAACTCGGCAACTTGGGAATAATCTTTATTGTGATTAGAGGACGTTCTCTTGTGCGTTTCATTAGCAAGGGCCAGGCCAATTTTCTTTGCAACTCCTCGAACTACAGCTACCTTCTCCTGAGGGTATGTTTGAAGTGCTCGCATAGATTTTGATAAAGCGTTGTCGAACGTCTGAGGACGTCGGTATGGTGATATAGAGTTGGAGTTGGGATGGTGAGAAGAATAGCATTCTTCTTTTTTGCCCTCTGAAGGCGCTTTCGATCACACCCCTTCTTTCGAAGCTCCTGAAGTTTCTGTTCTGTCCTACGTTCTTTTTTATGTTTTTTAATTTCATTCATCCTTTTATTTTCTTCTTCCTGAAACCGTGGATTTTCTTCTTTGCTGCGACTTCTCATTTTCCTCATCCTGGCTGCATTTGTGGGCGTCTTTTTTGGTTGATCTGCGAGTTCTGTCAAAACGTAAGCTAAATATAGGTAGAAAGGAGTAAATTCACACACTTACAGCATTGTCTAAGTAAAGTTAGCACCCTTTACGTACATTCATATGCATATGATGCCATACGTGGGACAAAAGTAAAATTATGATTCATACGACTGCAGTGAACACATAATTGAGCTGTTGCTGTCAAATGTCAGTACCTCCTCTCCAATCGTAGGAAAGAGAGTGATCCTCATTTTAAACTTCTTTTTCTGGATGCAATTTCACTCATAACCTTATTTTTGTGACGTGCAGGACAACTGATTTTGCGTCATTGAACTCAAAATTATATGGTCATAAACTACAGATATGTTAATAAAATATGCATGCTGAGTAATGCTTACTGTTTTCAGAAACTAGAACCGCTTTCAGTTTATCACACCCTTGGTATGCAGCTGTACGACTTGCAGATATACTTATTCAGTATGCACAAATCAGCTGATGGGAAGCCACCTTTAACATAATGCTGCCAACTGCTAAAATGAAAATTTCCTTACGTGTTATGTAGGGCATTGCTGTTGATATATTTCGTTACCCTTTAATACACTTTCTAACATTCAAAACATTTTTTTAAGATACACATATGGTTACTGCTTTTCATGGAATCACCCTTATATATTTAGCTTTGAAAGTTTGGGTTTGTAGTCTCGCACTTATCCTCGGCCCACATGTTAATACCTCATTCAAATTTTCACATTAAGAAATATTTCCAGAGGTGAAAGAAGCGATAAATAGCAGTCCCCTGGATTTGTAGACCAGCACTTAACACCATCTGAGTCACCGAGCCAATTTCCTAGCGATCTACTCTCTGAAAGAGGCATTAAGACATGAACTGATTAAATAGAAATGAGCTACTAACATATGCAACATGTGACTCTAGTTTACTTATACTTTTCACTGCAGATGAAACGCCACTTCCCTTGCCCAGTTAACAAATGCAGATGTAGCGCTTAGCTTATAAACACGATTATAAAAATTAATTTTAACACCTTAACGAACATAGTTATACTGTTATATGGTACAGGCAATCTGTTATGCAGGGTGTTCAACAAAGAGTGTTGAGTACTTTGAGAGGTAGCATACTTTTAGAAACAAGGAAAATAAATCCAATAAATATTGGTTCGGAAAGGTATATTTTCTGAGATGGTTCAAATGGCTCTGAGCACTATGGGACTTAACATCTATGGTCATCAGTCCCCTAGAACTTAGAACTACTTAAACCTAACTAACCTAAGGACAGCACACAACACCCAGTCATCACGAGGCAGAGAAAATCCCTGACCCCGCCGGGAATCGAACCCGGGAAACCGGGCGTGGGAAGCGAGAAAACACCTGTTTATAGGAAGCGCTGCGCGACACATGGTTGCGGATATTAGCACAGTCGTCGTATTGGCGCTCCGTCAAATGTGTCGGCAGGGTATCATGTTGTCTTGCTCACGGTACTCTATCTACCATCAGGTGGCCTGCAGTCAGTTGTGTGCGTAGAGTCGTCGTGTAGACCACTTTAGTTTCCTGTCATGTTTGTGGGCCTTTTTGTACAGTATCGTCAAATGTTTAAATGTGTGTGAAATCTTATGGAACTTAACTGCTAAGGTCATCAGTCCCTAAGTTTACACACTACTTAACCTAACGAAAAAAAAACACTCCCATGCCCGAGGGAGGACTCGAACCTCCACCGGGACCAGCCGCACAGTCCATGACTGCAGCGCCTTTGACAGCTCGGCTAATCCCACGCGGCACAGTATTGCCAACCCTGGGTTCGTGTCATGGTGTTTTACCCTCTTCCAGACGCAGATTCACTTAGTTGTTTCACACTGGACTCGCATTCGGGAGGACGACGGTTCAATCCCGCGTCCGTCCATCCTGATTTAGGTTTTCCGTGATTTCCCTAAATCGCTCCAGGCAAATGCCGGAATGGTGCCATTGAAAGGGCATCCTTCACTAATCCGATGAGACCGATGACCTCGTAGTTTGGTCTCTTCCCCCAAAACAACCCAACCCAGTTAGGTATTTACTGTTATTGCTCAGTTTGTACGCACAAATAGTGTAGTACATTTACCTTTTCTCTCATGCATCACCTGTTAGCAATGGAAGCTTACTACCCGACAAGTGAAGTGGCAGATAGGATAGATAGTCTGCTATGGTTTAGCAAACGGATGTAGCCTGCGAGCCATGGCCCTCTACCCCGAAAAATATCCACAGCGTAGAGTACCCTCTGACAAGCTGTTGGGCAGACTTTTCTATCGTCTGAGGGATACAGGTACCCCTGCACCTCGGAAGGCTGACAGCGGAAGGCCCCGCACAGTTCTCATGTCTGACACGGAGGAGCGCGCGCGACGTTTGGTGGAAGGAACCCCTGGGACCAGTGTGCGACGATTAGCGGCAGCGAAAGGCGTGTCTCACTTTGTTATCTCGGGGGTACTTCATGAAAAATTGCTGTACCCATATTTCCCACAGCGCATTCAGGCCCTAAGTCCACAGGATTATCCTGGCAGACGGCGGTTCAGACAATGGCTGTTGCCGAAGTATGGCGTAGATCCACTGTTCACATCCAAGATTTTATTTACCGATTAGGCAGGGTTCCATAACTAGCATGTATGGGCAGATGTAAATGCCAAGCAATTCGGGATAAAGGGCATCAACATCGTTTCTCAATCGACGTATGTGCGGGAGTACTTGACAGTGGATTAATAGGCCATACTTGCTGCCACGAAAGTTAATTGGGGCGCATTATCTGGACTTTCTCGTTAATATATTGCCTACCTTGCTAGAGGCTGTGCCTCTGCAGCAACGGATACAAATTTGGGTCATGCACGATGGCGCACCAGTACACTTTCGTCACAATGTGAGCGAACATTTAACGCAGACATTTCAGGACCGATAGATTGGTCGGTGGGGCGACATCTTGGCCTGCTCGTTTCCCAGACCTCATTTTCCTAGACTTTTAATTATGGGGACACTTGAAGAAATCGGTGTAAGACACTCCAATCAACGATGTGCGGACGCTACATGGTTGCGTCTTCAATGTGTGCCAGCAAGTACAACAACAACTCGATATACTTCAAAGGGTGCGTCATTCATATGCTGGAGGGCAGAGGTGTGTATTGTCATGAATTAACGCCAGGTTGAACACTTCCTGTAAACATATGTTTATCGCAGAAAGTATGCATTTCCGTACCAATGTTTTTTAAGATTTATCACAGAAAGAATGCATTTCCGGACTCATGTTTATTGGACTTATTTTTCTTGTTTCGACGAGTACTACCACCTCTCAAAGTATTCGAGACTTCTTTTTGAGCACTGCGTATAGCTACAACAATCTGGGAGCTCAAAAATTTACGGTCGTTAGATGTAAAGCGTGTGAGATATTCTTGTACGCGGTACGGGACACTGACAATTATTTTAACTTTAAACAATATCAGCACTGCAAAACTTTCAGAAATCTCTGGCATCTCAGTGGACGGAAAGAGGTGGCTACTAAACATTGGTTCTATTTCGCCTTCTGATTACTCATTAGTTTCAATTATTTGTATTAGTGTATTTTCGTTATACCTTCACACAGTCTCTCACAAATATTTCCAAAAACAATAGTTTAACATATATTCCATCATGTTCCTAAACATTATCGCATATGGTACATTAAACAAAATTCTTACCTTGTTTGCAATTCATGACGTGTTTCAATGGAGATTTTTAATTTTTCTTATTTTTTTCCTCCAGCATCTTTTTTTGTCTGCTTGAGTGGGTTTGTTAAATAAATAGCTCCTTCCTCTATAATTCTGTAAGATGCAAAATTTGATGCTTAATTTAATTTTCTGTACCTCCCTATTCGTAAATAAAATCTCATTATCTATTTTGTTGTCTTGTTGCTTGGTGAGCGTATTTATTTCTACATCTACGTGACTTATTCACTGTATAGCAGAGGGTCCTTTGAACCACCTTCAGCGCATGGGAAAAATAAACACGCAACTTTTTCTGTACGACCTCTGATTTATGCTTTTTTATTAGGATTTTCATTTCTCCCTACTTAGCATGACGCGAGTAAAATATTGTCGCATTCAAGGGAGATATATAGTAATTGAAATTTCGTGAAAAGACAGCGCCGCAGCGAAAAATGCCTTTGTTTTAGTGATTGCCACCCCAACTCTATCATATTCATGACACTCTCTCCCCAATTCTGCGATAATATAAAACGAGTCCTTCTTTGGACTTTCTCGATGTCTTTCGTTAGTCCTATCTGATAAGGATTTCATACTACACAGCAGTACTCTAGAAGAGGACAGACAAACGCAGTATAGACAGTCTCTTTTGCAGACCTGTTGTATCTTCCAAGTGTTTTGACAATAAAACGCAATCTTTGGTTTGTCTGCCGCAGAACATTATCTATGTGTTCTTTCCAATTTAAGTTGTTCGTAATTGAAATTCTTAGGTATTTAGTTGAATTGTTAGTCTTTAAATTAGTGTGATTTATAGTGTAATGGAAATTTACTGGATTTTTTTGTACTCTTGTTGATGACTTCACACTTTTCCTTATTCAGAGGTAACTGCCACTTTTCGAACCATACTGATATCCTGTCTCAGTCATTCTGAAGTTGCTTTTGATGTTTTGATTACTTCACTTAACGGCAAATGACAGGATCATCTGCAGACAATCAAAGAAGTCTGCTCAGATTGTCTCTTAAATCGTTTGTACAGATTACGAACAGCAGGTGGCCAATAGCACTTCCTTGGGGAACGCCAGATATCAGATAAACAGAACCCGACAATTTCCCATCTATTACTGGAAACTGTAATCCTTATGATAGGAAATCACGAATCTAGTCACACAACTGAAGCGATACTCCATACACATACAATTTGATTTGAAGTCTCTTGTGAGGAACGGTGTCAAAAGCCTTCTGGAAATCTAGAAATATGGAATCAGTTTGATGTCCCCTGTTGGTATCACTCATTACTTCGTGCGTATAAAGAGCTAGCCGTATTTCACAAGACCGAGATTTTCTTAATCCGTGCTGACAATGTGTCAATAAACCGTTACCGTCTAGGTAATTTATACTGTTCGAAAACACTAGACGTTGCAAGATCAAACTACAAATTAACTGCGGTAATATGCGTTTGCAGTTCATCGGACTACTCCTATTTCCTTTCTTGAGTAATGATGTGACATGTGCAACTTTACATCTTTTGGTACGGATTTTTCGTCGAGCGAATGGTTGTATATGACTGCTGAACGTGGGGCTATTGTATCAGCATACTCTACAAGGAACCTACCGGGTATACTATTTTGACTGAAAGACTTACTTTGCTACACCGAAGAAATCTGCTTTAAAAGTTCTATTTGCAGCTGCTCTTAATTTGAATTCTGGGATATTTGCTTATTCTTCTTTGTTGAAGAAATTTCGAAGAATTGTGATCAGTAAATCTATTTTAGTGGCACTGTAATCGGTAATATTACCACAGGTATCGCACAGTGTAAGTATTTATTGTGTCTTGCCACTGGTGTACTTTACAAACGATCAGAATCTCTTTTCATTTTCTGTCAGATTTCGAGGCAGAGCTTCGTTGTGAAAGCTATTAAAACATCTCGTATTGATGTCTCGTCTATGTTTAGAGCTTATTAAAACATCACCAATCTTGGGGATTTTGTGTTGTTTTAAATTTGGCATTCTTTTTTCATTGCTACTGCAACCGTGTTGTGGCCACTTTTTTGAACCACGAGGGATCAGTACCATTTTGTATTAATTTATTCGGCATAAATTTTTAAATTGTCGGAGGCACTATTTCTCTGGGTTCAAGCCATATCTCGTCTACAATTACATAGTTAGTGGAAAAGGAGGGGAGACTGTCTCTTAGGAAGGTGTGAAGCGAATTTTTGTCTGCTCTTTTAAATAGAAATCTATATCGTTTACTTTTGGTGGAGTTTGAAGCTTCGGTGGGCAATCTCACTTCAAAGATCTTATGGTCACTAAACCCTGTATCCCTCATGATGCTCCCTACACACAACTCAAAATAATTTTCGGAGAAAGCATTTATTACAATTTCTTACGATATTTTATACCTATCACCGGCTCTGAAGATGTATTCCTGCCAGGGTGGACTGAAGTCGTCACCAATTATAACTGCAAGGATGGAGCACCTATCCGAAATGGTGCACAAGATTTGTTTAAACTGTTCAGAAAAGGGATGATATGAGTCGGGATGGTCGGTAAAAGAAAACAATTATTAATTTATTCCGGTTGTCAAGTATAACTTGCACCCATACGAACACAGAGGAACTATTTGCTTCAGTTTCGCTAGAAGATAAATTACTTCTAACGGCAACAAACTCACCGCCACCAACCGTATTTAATATAACACTGTTTACGTCTGAATATTTGCAGCCCATGATTGCATAAAATTTTTAAGTGGTTTAGGACAGCCACCTCAGATACAATATTTAAAATACTTTGATAAGATATTCTCTATTTTTTCTTCTGATAGGGATTATTTTGGATAAAAATGTTGTTTTTGACAAATTCTAGTGATGTATGGCCTTCATCAGCTTGAGCATCACACCCAATTTTTCTCACTGGGGAATTATTCACTAGTTATTGTCTTATTCTTTGTATAGGTCTTCTACACGCTTATTCTAATCTAGGCACGTCAGTTCATAGACTTGACTGATTTCTGGATAATATATTTTCTTTGTATGGTCTTTGTTTTCTGTTTGAGTTTCATTAGATATCAATAATATTGGCTTTAAGTTTCTAATTAACAATAAAGCCCATATCTTAATTCCTTCCCTGGATTGTTTCTCTACAATAAAATATATTCCCGACGTTAATTCTTCTTGGGCCTTGTTTTAGCGCTGCAGTTAATCGTATCGAATAATTGTTAGCGTGTAATAAGCTTTGAAGGATGCAGACAAGTATCATAGTTTACAACTCACCGTTCTACAAACAACGTGAGACTCCAAAAGATTTAATATACAGTGGAGAATGTTGAGAAAAGGTTTAAAAATGGATGGTATGCAGATGGAAACAACTCACTGTCGTAACGGAACTAACAAGCACTCAATGAGTAGTGTATGAATAATAAACGTCTAAAAAAATCTAGAAACAAAGCGTTCTACAAATTAAAGAGAATGTGTTATGTATGAGGGTTAAATTGGATCTCAACCGAATATTTTAGATCCTTTACAATGACGTAGAAAGATTTTATAAATTCATGGAAGTATGTTAATAATTTATTAGCTGTTGTTCAGTATTAAGGCCGCCTTACAGTAAGAGCCGGTACATGCAGATAAAATTTGTTTCTGACGTAAAACTTTCGGCTGGCTTACTTTACATGAGTGCCACATTTCACGTCAGTAGGTCTGTGGACAGTAAAAAGAAAAAGCCAGGTGGTGCTGCAGTTACAAGCGACGATTTATTCGCCTTCTTCGAAGTAGATTAAAAATTTTGTAAACGGGCGAGTGCTTGCTCAAATAACAATCAATGCCTGAAACATATAGATAACTACTCAAAAACAATATGAACTGGAAGCCAGAATGAGATTTTCACTCTGCAGCGGAGTGTGCGCTGATATGAAACATCTTGGCAGATTAAAACTGTGTGCCGGACCGAGACTCGAATTCCCGAGTTCGAGTCTCGGTCCGGCACACAGTTTTAATCTGCTAGGAAGTTTCGTGAACTGGATGAGTAACTCTTGTTTGCATTACAACATTTCACTTTTAAAAGTATGGTAGAATGGCTCGGCCACGTTTTCCGCCATTGTGAACACTTCATGTCTAAATTGCAGGATGTTATGTGCTACCTTGTTGTAACCATCATTCCCAAGACTGGTTTGATGTAGCTCTCCTCCCTCGGCTAGCCCATACATACATATCTGTCTAAATGCTGCAGCCCACATCCGTTTGAACCTGCTCTCTGTACTGAAGCCTTCTTTAATATTTTCCCTCACACTTCTCTCCATTGCGAAATTAACTAGTCCTTTATGCCTCAGATGATGATGTATCGATCTGTCACTTCTTTTAGTCAAATTGTGTAAATTCGATGCAGCACATTTTCATTTCTAAATGCACAGTTGAACCTTCCAGGAAGGACGATAGACCATCGATCAAATTTTCACCACGAGGTAAATCTTGGAAAAGTGCTGGGAATTCAACCATCGGTTTCTGGTGACGTTCGTGGACTTCTTATGATAGTATTCACAGATTAAGTATGTACAACATCCTGAGAGAGCTTGGTATACCAATGAAGTTAATAAATATGGTCAAGGTGTGCACAGCGGAGACAAAGGCCAAAGTCAAACACCAAGGGGAGCTGTCCAAGGAATTCCATATCGGAACGGGCGTGAGACAAGGTGATGTTACTTCACCGTTGTTATTTAATCTGGTCCTAGAGAAAGTAATCCTACAAATGATAAGAGAAAACAAAGGGGTGACGCTAAATGGTAGGACAGATTTATTTGGTTACGCAAACGACATCGCAGTTCTAGAAGAATCAGAGGAAGAGATGGCAGAAACTGTAGAGGACCTAGCGCAAAATGCAAGTAAGATCGGGTTGCAGATTAATGCGGAAAAGACTGAGGTAATGGAGGTATCAAGAGAAGCCCCTGACATCCCATTACAGGTAGGGATATGGAAATTTGCTAAAGTTTAAAATTTTAAATGCCTTGGTACGGGGCTCAACAGACAAAATAATTTAAAACAGGAAATAAACCAAACGTGCTGTGAATGGGTCTAAAACTTATTTCAGTCTAAAGCAAATAATGTCGTCCAAGAATCTGTCAATTAAGACCAAACTTAAAGCATACAATGCCGTGATAGTGCCAGTATTGTTGTATGGGGAAGAAACTCTAAGCACAACAAAGAAGGATGAAGAAAAATTGTTGGTCTTCGAAAGAAAAATTATGAAAAGGGTCTTTGGCATGTTCGGGAAGGGAGCTTATGGAGACGTAGAAAAAAACCAAGAATTATATGAGCTAATGAGGCAACCGAACATGGTTCAAAAACTGAAAGCGAGGAGATTAAGCTTGCCAGGCCACGTTGCTAGGAGACCAGACACCTCTCGGGCAAAAGCCGTACTTTTGGGAAGACCTGATGGTACCCGTCCAATCGGAAGACCCAGAAAGCGATGGGAGAATGAGCTACAGAAGGACCTTTTCCAGCTAGTAGTCCGTGACAACTGGATCCAAAGTGCACACGATCGCCATCTATGGAGGATCATTGTGAGGTCAGCGCATGATCTACAGGGTCCTCGATCGCCGATCTGATTTTGACATTTTCATTAATTCCTTGACCCACCAGATGACGTGTAGTACCATCCTGAAAACTGACAGTGACTGTACTGCTACCTAACCATGTTTTGATAGTGCCAAAAGGCAAAACGAACAATGAAATCAGTACCTACCGTGAAATATGTGTGCGACATTAATTGTTCTGAATCCGTTACATCTTTTTATTTTATGATATATTGTTCGGCAGGCTTGATTCCGTTCTATTCCATCACACAGGGAATATATCACATCAAGCAGCAATATTGCGGAAGGAAAGACTGTAACAGTTGCTTGTTCATCCTGCAATTTCAATTTTACTCGCTGTATTGCGCATTTATTAGGTCGCGACAATCATTTTTGCATTAATTTGCATGTCTCTACTATACCCAGCTTCGATTGATCGAAACAAGTTCTTTGAGCAATCTATTTGCGTGTCAACTGGCACACTTTCGCGTTTTTAGATGCCCAGTTTGTCAGTTAGCCAGTGGGAGCTTTTGCGTTTTGGAAACGACGAGGTCTTCCTTGTTGTAACAGGTTTCTGCCGTCCTGGTTCTGTTTCTTGTACTGTTCATTGTTCTGTGTTCGTCGGAGAGAATTCTGCTTTAGGAGGAATACTGGCGTGTTTTTGTGTTGAACTGGTCTAGTATGGAGATGCCACAATAATCAGGAAATTGGGTGAGATTTTCTCAGTTACTTGCCATAGCGAAGGTTAGTTGAATTGGTTAGATTGTCACGGAACTGCATGCTACGCGAATTTGTAAAACGGCCGGTTTCGTCTGTGCTAGCAATCACCTACACACACACACACACACACACACACACACACACACACACACACACATATATATATATATATATATATATATATATATATACTTAAATAGTGGCAACTATTTATTTACTGCTCGTACAAAATAGATACGAGTTTCAAAGTTTTACTGACCTTCAAATTACAATTTAACAATGTAGGGAAGAGGAGGCAGATGAAGATGAAATGGGAGGTAGGATACTTAAGAGAGAAATTGACAGAGTTCTGAACGACATAAGTAGAAACTACAATCCCTGAGTAGACAACGTTCCCTCAGAATTATTGGTGCCCCCGGGCGAGCAAGCCTTGACAAAACTATTTCGACTGGTGTGTAAGGTACGTGAGACAGATGAAATACCCCAGACTTCAAGAAGAATACAGTAGTTACAATTCCAAAGAAGACAGGTGCTGAAAGATGATAATGCTACCGAATCATCAGTTTTATAAGCAAGTTTGTAAAATACTGACACGAATTGTTATTTACAGTAAATTATAAAAGCTGGTAGAAGCCAGTCTCAGGGTAGATCGGTTTTGGGTTCCACAGAAATGCAGGAAGAGGTGACGCTGTACTGACCCGACAACTGATCTTAAAAGATATGTTGATGAAAGGGGAAACTACATTAATAGCATTAGTAGATTTCGAGAAAGCTTTTGACAACTGTGAGTGGACGACACACACTGAATTTTTGTTAGTAGTAGGGATAAAATGCAGGGAGCGAAGCGGTATTTACAACTTTTGCTGCATAAACTAGATTGCAATTAAAGGGATCAAAGGACACAAAAGGGAAACAACGGTTCAGAAGGGAGTGGAACACGGTACTAACCCATTTCAAATGTTAGACAATCTGTATAATGAACAAGTTATAAAGGAAACCAAGGAGAAATTTGGAAAGGGAGTTCAAGTTCAGGGAGAAAAAAATATAAATTTTGAAGTTTGTTGTCAGAGACGGCAAAGGACTTGACAGAGCAGTTGAACAGAATGGATATTCTCTTGAAAAGAGGTTACAAGACAATGAAAATCAACAAAAGTAAAACAAGATTAAATGAATGTAATTGAGTTAAACCATAACTGAGCCAGCTACTTTAGAAAACGATTTGCTATTCTACTTGACGTAGTTAGGAGACGGTGTATGACCTGTGGTGACACAGACACCGTTGAATCAAACAAGTGGTTTTGTGGTCCATGACAGTGGAGTTCATGCAGTGGACGACTAGCCGGAAGCAAAGTCCAGAGCGTACGGCAAGTCGTCGTAGGCAAGCACGAACAGTCCAGTGAGTGAACCGAAGCGAAAAATGTAAAAACAGGCAAGATCAATCACTCAGTTGTCCAAAGCACATAGTGATGGCTTTGGGGAATAGCGAGGAGTGCTGGACAGATGTGGGGCCAGGGTGTGTGAGGAGACTGTCGCATAGTAGAGGGACCCCTGTGACATTCCCATACCGGCGGTGTCGATGTCCACGGGAGCAAGCTCTGACCATGGCACAAAGTCCGTTTACTTCTGACATTTCTTCGATATTGATGCGCGGGGTGGGAGCGGTATCAGAATCACAGTCGTATACTGAACCTCTCCCTGAAGTGGATCGGCCTGAGGAATGGGAAACAGGTGGCCTGCAATCTCCACCAAAGCCTCCCACAGAATTTCCTCGTTGCGATCAGCTCGGTTGGATGTCAGTACTGTCTGTGGAATTGTTGGCTGATCGACGGTTTGCTTATTCCTGCCCGCGGGGGACTTAATGCTGGCTGTGGTTAAGATGCAGAAAACAGGTCGGTTTCCATGAACACCTCAGTCAAAGAATGAGTTCCACCGATTGCTCGGTGAGGAGGTCTCTGGCGTTGTGGAAGCTGGAGTGGCGTATGGGGTGTAAGTGGTTCCACCTCTATTGGCTATCATCGCTGGTTACTCGTTTTTATCAACGGCGACTAAAATGGTTGTTTTGTTGGCGACTAAAATGATGGTAGTGGTAATGGTCGTAAGCAGGCTGTTGGGCATATTTATCAATTACGCACAGTCGGCTTCTGAAAGGGAGGGTGGCTGGATCTCGTTACAGCCGGCTCTAATTGTGATGCTTATTTTTCTTTTGAATCAAAAGTCTTCTGAGTACTTTAATGCGGCCCGCCACAAGTTCCTCTCTTGTGTCAACCTATTCAACTAAGAGTAGCGCCTTTGCAAGCTACAACCTTAGTTATTTGCCGGATGTATTCCAATCTCTGTCATCCTACACAGTTCCTACTCAATGCAGCTCCCTCCAGTGCCATGGACATTTATTGCCTGATGTCTTAACGGCTGGTCTACCGTCCTGTCCCTTATTCTTGTCAGTGTTTCCATATATTCCTTTCGTCGCCGATTCTGCAGTAAATCTCCTCACTCCTTACCTTATCAGTCTATTTGACGCTTAACAATAAGCTATTGGCTACTTGCAGCCTCAAATACTTGTTGCCCATTATTACCGATAACCACGCCTTGGATCTAGACACAGTTCTGGTGTGTGAGCCCATAGCTTAGAGTCCAGGTGGTAATAACATTGTGGACATGGGCGGTGGGCCCGCTGAGTTGGACGCAGTGGGTCGAAAAGGGTGCGGGGTTTGTGCCCGTGTAAAATTCCGGCCAAAGCACGTCCTTCTATGGGTGCTCGTCACGCTGAATGGAAAGAGACGATGGTCACGTGCTCATCACCATAGCGTTAAAAAAAAAAAAAAAAAAAAAAAAAAAAACGTGACGCAGATACAGCGAATTGAGGGCCATTGCTCCTATCAAAACTAAGGTTCGGTAGTTTTGCTATAATACATAAATGAGGGAGTGAATAGTAGGATTACCATTGGTAGCACGGGTAGGGAGAGATACATGCATGACTGTGTGAGAGAGAAATTAGGAGCCGACGAGTTCTCTTTGTTTTTTGTTTGTTTATTTTTCAAATAATTAGAAACACACACGTTCCGTATTAGACCATTGTCTGTTTTATATCGTTACAAAATATAACGAAAGTAATTACTTTTAATGTAAGTAGAGGTTACATGCACAAAAGTAAAAAGAACTATGTAACTACTGTTGTTATTCTGAGCTCAGTAGAAAGTTCTTAAGGGGGGTAGGGCGTCAAACGGGCCGACTTCGAGGAGGAGAGGCACCACAGGACATTTTAATTTGAACTGTCTATACTTTTACAAATAAATTCATAAAACTTTGTCAGTATGACCAGGAAGGATTCAGGATTCACACTCATAGCAGTGGAAGTTACAAAACAAGAAATAATAATATTTTTTAAATGTGAAATTGAATAATTTTTTTCACTTACTGTTGGCTGCATTTGTTGCTATAGGTACACTTTTCTTCATAAGTAAGAAAGATTCTCCGATGAATTTTGCACAGCTTACAATCCATACTTACAGGTGTATGAAAGTCTAGAATTTATTTAATCTATGGAAAAAATGAATGGGCTGTTACGTTTTAAACTTCGTGTTTAGAGAAAACTACAATTTTATGGTTAATTATCTCAATTTTTACCACAGTTTTAACAGATTTGGGAAATTCTAGAGTCTCATACACATGTAAGTATGGTTTGTATACTGTGCAAAATTCATCGAAGAATCTCTCTTACTTATGAAGAAAAGTGTACCTACAGCATCAAATACCAAGTGAAAAAATGATGAAATTTCACATGTAAAAAAAAAAAAAAATTGTTTTGTTACGTTTTTGAACTTCCTTTGTATGAGTGTGAATCCTGAATCCTTCCTGGTCATGCTAACAAAGTTTTATGAATTTATTTGTATAGGTATAGACAGTGTAAATTAAAATGTCCTGTGGTGCCTCTCCTGCTCCAAGTCGGCCCGTTTCACGTCCTACCCCCCTTAATTAAGGTCAAAGGCAATGCTTTCCTGTTATCATTAATAAATGCGAAAATTGTTAATGACTAACTGAAATGTTTTATATCAGCTTGACGAAATATTGAAGCGATATTTGATGTGTTTCTGTTTAATTTGAAATGTTTTCTTTAATTTTATCTGTTTTGAAGCATTTGCTCTCTATAGCGCTGTAAGATAAATTTGGCTTTTTTTTTTTGCATTTTTAATACAACATCCCTCTATTTCACATCGCATGTTAACAACTTCCGCACAAGACCTGAATTAAACATTGACGGTTTCAATTTTTCTGAATCTGTTTATTTGTGACTAACAGACAGGAGGAAAGTTATGCAGAACAAAAATGTTCCGTGCGTTGCTTGGCCCTTTACGTATTCTCACTCACTTTCTAGGCGGTTCACCACTTCCGATTTCTAGGGGAATCTAGCAAGACACTAATACCATGCGCAAACAAAACGACCGAAATGAGGTGACGCCCAGGTACAGGTAACGCAGTTATGGTCGCTACTGACGAAGGTTGCTAGGAGAACTATCGTAGACTGCGCTTACTTATGAAACTCTACCTTTGCCTACAGTAGTTTTACAACTTTAATAGTCACATAGCTCATGTACCGCTTGAAGATTACACTGCGGCCAGAGTTCTCAGCCATGGCAACACTCAATTTTGTAACAATTTGTGACTTAATTGGCCGTCGGCCTCTCTCAGGAGCAATTCACAAATCGCCAGTTAAATGGAATTTTCGAATCATGCTCTTCAACCCCGGTGCGCCGCAGGACGCACAGTGATAGCGCAAGATAGCGTCCCAGGTTGGTTCCATAGTATTTACATCAGGCAAATTTGGTCGCCGAGACATCGACGAAACTTCACTATAATGCTCCTTAAACCACTGTAGTACAGATCTGGCTCCGAGACACGGAAAATTATACTGCTGAAGGATGACATCGCCGTAGGGGAAAACATCAAGCATGAAGGGAAGCAGGTGGTGTGCAGCTGTCAGCATCTCTTCTGTTATCACGGGTTCCATGCAAGTGCAGGAGAATGTCTGCCATGACACAATACTGCTCCCTCCAGCCTGTGTCCGTGGGACACTTTATATTAGATTAGATTTATTTTCATTGTAATTGATCCGTAGTGAGGAGGTCCTCCAGGATGTAGAACATGTCAGAAAAACAATAATACATGACAAATATTTACAACTGCAACAAATAAGCTGATGTACCTTCAACAGGTCCCAAGGGGAATGATCGTCATTTTTTTTAATGAACACTATATGAAAGTGACTAAGCAGGTTCAAATGTATGCATATTACATATATTTATAAGGTAATGAACATGTAATAGAACTACTACAATACTTATTTCCAATGAACACATTACTGCACTGAAATGTTGGGTTCCACTGAGAAATTCATCAATGGAGTAGAAGGAGTTGACCACCAATAAATCCTTTAGGCTTCTCTTAAACTGAATTTCATTGGTTGTTAAGCTTTTTATGACTGCTGGAAAGTCATTGAAAATGTGTGTTCCTGAATAATGCACGCCTTTTTTTACAAGAGTAAGTGACTTTAAATCCTTGTGAAGATTATTATATTTCTAGTATTGATTCCATGAATTGAGCTGTTGGTTTGAAAAAGTGATATATTTTTAGTGACAAATTTCATTAAGGAATAAATATATTGGGAAACTGTAGTTAGTATCCCTAGTTCCCTAAATCGGCTTCTGCAGGATGCTCTTGAGTTCACACCACATATAACTCTTACTGCACGTTTTCGTGCCTGGAAAACTTTAGCTTGGCTTGATGAATTACCCCAAAAATAATCCCATATGACATTATGGAACGAAAGTGGGCATAGTATGCCAGCTTTGTCATTTTTATATCCCCTATGTCTGACACTATTTGCATTGCAAATAGAGATTTGTTAAGATGCTTCAGCAGTTCTGTGGTGTGCTCCTCCCAGTTGAATTTATTATCAGCTGTAATCCCAAGAATTTAACACTGTCCACTTCTTCTATCTGCTTGTTATCGTATCTTAGGCATACATACTCGTGGGACACCCCTTACAAGTTCTGGAATGCATGTAGTGTGTTTTTCCAAAGTTTAGTGATAAAGAATTGGCTAGGAACCAGTGATTAATGTCCGAAAATATTTTATTAGCCGATCTTTCTAAGACTACACTTGATTTGCTATTTATTGCAATGTTTGTATCATCGCGCAAACAAAACGAACTTGGCATCTGATAATGTTACTGATGAAAGGTCACTGATGTACACAAGAGAAAGTAAAGGCCCTAAAATGGAACCTTGTGGGACCACACATGTAATTATTTCCCAGTTGGATGATGCCTGCTAGCTTAATACTTGTCTCTTTCCTAATAACACCTTTTTGTTTCGTGCCAGAGATATATAATTTAAACCATTTTGCACCATATCCTGTTACACCATAATATTCTAATTTACTTAAAAGGATATAGTGATTTACACAGTCAAATGCCTTTGACACATCACAAAATATACCAGTTGCCTGCAATTTTTTGTCTACTGATTTAAGCACATGTTCACTGTAAGTGTAGATAGCCTTACCACTATCAGAACTCTTCAGAAATCCGAACTGCGACTTTGACAGTAAGTTATTTGAGATAAGATGGTTATAAAGCCAATTGTTCATTACTTTTTCTAAAACTTTTGAGAATGCTGGAAAAAGTGAAATTGTACAGAAATTTGAGGCTATTTCTTTATCCTCCTTCTTAAACAGTGGCTTAACTTCAGCATATTTCAACCCTTCAGGAAATATTCCACTGATAAACTACTGGTTACACAGATAGCTTAATATGTTACTTAACCCAGAATCACATTCTTTAATTAACTTTGTTGATATTTCATCATACCCACTAGATGTTTTTGATTTTAAAGATTTTATGATGGAAATTATTTCTGCTGGGGTAGTGAGGGTCAAATTCATATTATGGAAGTTACTTGATTGTCTGGTCTGAGGTATTTCATAGAAGCATCTACAGAACCTGACAACTCCATCTTTTCAGTAACAGTTATAAAACGTTTGTTAAAAAGTTCTGCAACACTATACAGATCTTACACCAATGTATATTTACTCTTAATGCTATTTGTCCCTCTTCATATCTGGTTCTGCCGGTCTCCTCCTTCACTATATCCCATAATGCTCGTTTCGAGCCGCCGTTCACTTCGACGATGGCGCTTGTGAAGACAGTCAGCAATCTAGTCTACCAAAAATCTGATTCACCCAAAGAGCCGACACGTTTTCATTCATACACAGTCGAATCTCGATGGTTCCGCCCCCCACTGACGATGTCGTTGGGTAAACATGTAAACACGTAGAGGTGATCTGCTGCGGAGCTCCATGTTCAACACTTTACGATGAACAGTGTGCTCCGAAAACCTTGAGCGTGTACCAGCATTGTGCTCTTTCGGCAGATATGCCGGAGATCACCGTCTATTTTAATTTGCAGAGTAGACAACCCTCCGAACCCCACGTTCTGCGAAGAGTCGTGGACGTCCAACTATTTAGCGCCTAGTGCTAGTTTAACTGTCCTATATCTTTACGTAGATGCTCACAACAGTAGCACGTGAATATTCGACCAGCTTCCCCATTTTCGAGATGTTCACAGCTTTGCGTAATAATAATCTGCCCTCTCTCAGAGTCGCTCATCTCAATGAATTTCCCCATTCGCAGCATATATCTTCGCTGTTTTGTTGCCGCGTCACGTGTCCAGAACGCCATCAGTCTGCATCCAATGCCGCAGTGGGCAGTGATCATAATGTTTTGGGTAAACACTGTGTAGTGATGTGAATACACTAAGCAGATTCAGATGTATGCATATTACATAAGTTGTGCAAAGATCAAGAGAGCTGTACGCCAGTGGCACCCATGCCCGGGGGTAAAGGGTTGGAGAGTGGGGGCGTGTACCTCCCCCCCCCCCCACCCTACTGCTCTCAGGGAAAGTAAAAAATATAGTGCAGGCAGGTCTTTTTCTTCCAAGAAAATGATGAAATGTCGGTACTACGCAGATATTTAACGGAGCGGGAACCGGACCTGCAAGTGGTCATTCGTCTTCCAAAATATGAGAAACACTGCATGCCCACAGGTCTTTCCCACCCCTCCCCTACTAACTATCGTATGGTTGCTCTTGTTGTGGAGATCCTCTCCATACCGGTCTTCCGACTGAGGACCACACAGTTCTCTGTATGTTGTACCACATATTACAGAAGAGTACAGTTTTAGAAACGAATTTAATAGAGCTAAGTTCACTGCACGAAACATTAGACATGTTATTAAAAGAGCATTCTGCTCGCTCTGGAGCGCTGTAGACGGCGTAGAGTTGGTACCAGGTGGCCACTGGTCCCCACCGCTGATTTAAGATATGGCAGTGAAGAGGTGCGTAGGTGTCAGTCGTATATATGCATCGGTGCTGGCACCGGTTCAGCTCACTTCCTCTAGGGCGGTCACCGCGGACATCATGTTGTCGCTACGATGTCAAGCCTTAGGTATGTCTATACAAGATTTTATGTTTTCCTTTCTCCGATTCTTTTATTTAGATGATAGTCTATTCTGAAAACAGAAATTTGTCTAAACTTGAGTTATCGTACAATCATACAAGCTCTTCTTTGAGATTTATTTTACCTTGCTATGGTGAGCATATGTTTCACCACCTACACATATCATTTGCTTTATCTCTCAGATCCATTTATTCTCATTCCAGTTTGCCTGTATCACGATGATGTTCCGTTCATTCTGCTTGGTTTTAAACTGGACTGCCGACCTCTTGACGGTTAAACAATTTTATCACAATGGGACAAAGAATATTGGGTCATCTACCGCTAATTGTTTGAAATAAATTATAAATGTGAGTATATAATTTTTCATATATAGCTTCGTGTATTGTACAATTACATTTTTATCGAAGGAGCGTTTTTATTCGTGAAGAGCACAATTTTACATTAATGAATACTGAAAGCAAGTAGCCAATCTTGTTTGAAACCTCATCAAGATCTGACTGAATATGTATGCAGCTTCTTACAGACTGAACTTCATTATACACAAAGCGAAAAAAGTTTTCCATCAGTCCACTTCCCAGAACTCCTGAAGATGGAGTGGATATTGTACCACAGACACAGTGTCTTTGACTGCCCAGATATGTCACTAAATCCGCCCAAAGATGTAAACAACAATGCATGAGCAGCGCTTATTAGACGGAGGGGGTTTGACAACCGCACAGTTTCCGTCATTCCACCAGGAAGGAGGTACACGGATCGTGTTGTCTGTAGTTCAACTATGTCTAGACAGTCATTACCGCGGTTCGATCGCGTCCGCATTGTTACTTTGTGCCAGGAAGGGCTCTCAACAAGGGAAGTGTTCAGGCGTCTCGGAGTGAACCAAAGCGATGTTCTTCGGACATAGAGAGACAACGGCTACCACTGCAGTGGATGACCGCTACCTACGAATTATGCCTCGGAGGAACCCTACCATCACCGCCACCATGTTGAATAATGCTTTTCGTGCAGCCACAGGACGTCGTGTTACGACTCAAACTGTGCGTAGTAGGCTGCATGATGCGCAACTTCACTCCCGACGTCCATGGCGCTGTCCATCTTTGCAACCACGACACCATGGATCACGGTACAGATGGGCCCAACAACATGCCGAATGGACCGTTCAGGATTGGCATCAGGTTCTTTTCACCGATGAGTGTCGCATATGGTTTCAACCAGACAATCATCGGGGACGTGTTTGGAGGCAACCCGGTCGGGTTGAACGCCTTAGTCACAATGTCCAGCGAGTGGAACAAGGTGGGGGTTTCCTGCTGTATGGGGTGGCATTATGTGGGGCGACGTCCGCCGCTGGTGGTCATGGAAGGCGCCGTAACGGCTGTGCAATATGTGAATGCCATCCTCCGATCGATAGTGCAACCATATTTCCCAGCATATTGGCGAGGCATTCGTCTTCATGGACGACAATTGGTGGCCATCGTGCACATCTTGTGAATGACTTCCTTCAGGGTAACGACATCGCTCGACTAGGCCAGCAAGTTCTTCAGACATGAACCCTATCGAACATGCCTGGGGTAGATTGAAAAGGGTTGTTTATGGACGACGTTATTCATCTACGCCGAGTCGCCATTGTGGAGTGGGACAATCTGCACCAACACCGAATGAGGTGACGCAGTAGTTAGAACACTGGACTCGCATTCGGAAGGGCGACGGTTCAATCTCGCGTCCGGCCATCCTGATTTAGATTTTCCGTGATTTCCATAAATTGCTCCAGGCTAATGACGGTAGGGTTCCTTTGAAAGGGCATGGCTGACTTTTTCCCCATTCTTCCCTAATCCGATTAGACCGATGACCTCGCTGTTTAGTTTCTTCACCCAAATAGCCCAGCTCAGCCCTGGACCAAGAGTGCCTAATGAAATTATGGATAGTACGGCACGACGAATACAGGCATGGATCAATGGAAGATGACGTGGTATTGGGTATTAGATATACCGATGTGTACGGCACTATGGACCACCATCTCTGAAGGTCTTGCTGTATGGTGGTACAACATGCAATGTGTGGTTTTCATGAGAGATTAAAAGGGCGGAAATGATGTTTATGTTGATCTCTGTTCAAATATTCTGTACAGTTTCCGGAACTCTCGGAATCGAGGTGATGCAAAACTTTTTTTGATGTGTGTAGGTAACTGCATATCTCCAAGAAGCCCGAGGTTACTATTAATATTGTTTGCAGAGTCATTAGTATACAGCATGAACAGCAAGGGCCCCAACACACTTCCCTGGGGCACAACCGAAGTTACTTCTACATCTGACGATTACTGTCCATCCGATATAACATCCTGCGTCCTCCCTACCAAAATATCCTTAATCCAGTCACAAATTTCACTTGACACCTCGCATGATCGTACTCTGACAATAAATGTTGGGGTGGTACTGCGTCAAATGCTTCAGAAATCATGAAATACTGCATCTACCTGCTTACCTTGATCAAAAGCTTTCAGGATGTCATGTTGTTGAACCCAGTCCCTATTGTTTGTTAGCGTATAAAACTATCTAATATTCCTAACTAAATACGGTTTTTATAAGTGTAATTAACATGAAACGATCACAGTTTAAATGCAAAGAACCCTAGACAGTTGACACGTAAAACAATCTATCCTTCACAGACGCGATGAACTGAACAATAACAAGACGCCAATATATTCGCTCTTTCTTCTTGACTAGTGGACTGTAGTTCTGTGTCTCTCCACGAGGGGGCATAAATAGTTACATCAGAGAAACAGTACTAGGTTTGAACACACTGTCCGGTCTTACCCCCCCCCCCCCCCCCCTTTCTTTCTTTCTTTCTTTTACGTATGTAGATGCAGAATGCGGAGGCGTGACGGAATTGCAGACACTAACTGTTGTGTTTCGACGTGTCCATGACCATGTTGTTAATGGAGTTGCCTGGTTGCTTGCTGTCTCAAGGTGGACTGTCAGAGGTTTCTATAAGGAATGGTGTACGACTCTCAGCCGTGTAATACGTCGAAAGAGCGGTGGTCGAGTAGATCGTAACCATTGGGAACAGGAGACGAATTTCACACCTTCTTAATGACAATCGCTTTCAAACCGGAACAGAAACTGCTGCTGGCAGTGAATGTGGGTCGATGTTGACCAGTTTCCGAGCGATCATATTGGTCGGGTATCTCTGGAAAAAGCCATTGCTCACAGTGCACATAAAACTGCTCGCCTTCAGTGTGTAGCATGTTCCGACGAGTCGTGTTTTTTCTTCTTCTCAAACGATGCTTCACCAACGGCCCAATGAGCAGTTTAAGCCACAGTCCGTGGAGTGTGTAGCTAGAGATGGTTCTGTGATATTTTGGGGGTGTTCGGTGCATCTTGGCTGTGGTTCACTCATTCAGATTGCCGCGAACATAAACTAGGATGTTTATTCAAACATCCTCTATGAAGTGGCTCCCTTTGTTCGAAATCTTCATCATGAGTATGCTGTGATATCTCCCCCCACGTTCCAAGATAACAACAGCCGTGTTTACAGAGCTGCATGAATGCGTTCCTGGTTTGAGCGCACTCAGACACCCAAACGCCTTTCGACAGTCACGCTAAATTACCCACAGCAAATGTCTGGCGGTATTTGTGAAAGCGAGTTAAAGCGAATGAAACGTATCAAACAATATCGCCGTTATCTGGTAGCTCTGCGGGGTCTGAGGTTCAAAAAGTGGCTACAGATTTTTATCACATACCTGAAATAACTTGTTGATCTTCGTCCTGGCCTTTTGAACCTATTACCAGCTCTACAGGCGGTGTTAGGGTCATGTCTCCTTAGAGTGATTAATTTTTTGTGTGATGTGCTTATAAACGCCATAGATTGTTAATCTTAGACACAAAATTCCTATTCTGTTCACAAATAGATCAATAACATCATTACAGTTTAATTGATGAACCAAAGTAGATTCCATTGAAAGTTTCCTTAAAGATGCTAATCTACTTTCCGTCGTTTTGGATCACAGAGCATTGTTTATTCATTCCAATGTGCTAAACGAGGTTCCTGCCTCAGTCGCGTATTCAGGGTCCATTTACTTTTAAGTCACCACCTGAATAATCACCATCTGAAGCACGAGACTTGCAGGAAGAGCGTTAGTGGGGGTCTGGAAGGACACAGTCTCTATCGTTATCATTCTGTGTGAGCAGAACAACTTTGTATGGGTAGTTTAACGAAATTTAACATAGTGTAATTATAAAATTGCCAAATTGCACATTGTGCAATACAACCTACATATACAGTGTGTTTCCCTAAATGTGTTTGCCTCTCTAAGTTACGAAGTAATAGGCGACGGAAATATTTATTGCGGTAGGTCACCATAACAAACGTTACACTGTCTGCGGAGCTATGAACATAGTGTATAGTTTCTAGAATGAGATTTTCACCCTGCAGCGGAGTGTGCGCTGATATGAAACTTCCTGGCAGATTAAAACTGTGTGCCCGACCGAGACTCGAACTCGGGACCTATTGCCTTTCGCGGGCAAGTGCTCTACCAAGCAAACAGATACAGTTTGTTAAATGGAACAAGAGTTGTTACTATCGTGCACTGGAATCAGTACCACCAGCTATGTATACATCAATTCAAATTACATTCGTATCACTTTTAGTTTGGGAACTACAACTCTTCAAAGTTTCAGGGGCAGATACCACACACGCTGCGCATAACGCAATGCGTCTTCTAAGTGTGGTGCGGCCGAATTGTAACGACGCCGGTGTCACGGCAGTATACCCGACAGTTCGAGCCATACAAACAAACGGGACTCAATCGAATTGTAACGACGCCGGTGTCACGGCAGTATACCCGACAGTTCGAGCCATACAAACAAACGGGACTCAATCGAATTGTAACGACGCCGGTGTCACGGCAGTATACCCGACAGTTCGAGCCATACAAACAAACGGGACTCAATATACCACAGTTACTGACATTGGATGAAGATGTCATACACGAACAACGAGTACGTTGGCATGTTGCTGACGCTCGGCGAGTGCTGACACGATGCCACTGAAGCAGCCATGGCGCACGCCGTGAGATATCCTAGGCGAAGAGCTCCGGCAGCCATTACGTTCTTATGTGGCGAACAGTTGATGAAGAAAGAATAAATGGTAGTACAAAATGAAATGTAAAGAATCGATTTAATGCCGCGTTGTCTCAAAAAGGCCGTTGTTCACAGTACACATAAAACTGCTCGCCTTCAGTGTGTAGCGTGTTCCGATGAGTCGCGTGTTTACCTCTTTTCAAACGATGCTACACCAACGGCCCAATGAGAAGTTTAACCCGCAGTCTGTGGATTGTGTAGCTAGACATGGTTCTGTGATGTTTTGGGGGTCTTGGGTGCATCTTGTCTGTGATTCACTCACACACCTTCGGGAAACAGGCAGCTCGGTAACGCGCCGCAGGAACAGACGAAGAACTGCAAGAAGTGAGGAGATGGAGGTGTTTGTTTTAGCTGCAGTACACCACGATCCTCATGTCAGCTTACGAGCCGTTGCTGCAGTCGCTGGTGTCAGTCTCACATCTGTGTGGCGTATAGTACACGGCCACAGGTTTCACCCCTACCGCCTGCCACTGACCCAGGAGCTGCATGGAAACGATTTCGTGCGAGAGTTACATTCGTAATTTCACGCCGGAGTCTTCACAAGGTGTTATGTTCTCTGATGAGTCCACGTTCATAAAATATGGTGCAGTGAATCGCCATAACGTGCAATACTGGGCCGCAGATAATCCTCGGTGGGTCCGACCTGCGACCGTCAATGTAGGTGGTCTATTAATGTATGGTGTTGAATCCTTGGGGATGAAAACATCGGTCCACTCTACTTCCCAGGTACATTGACAGGTTGCGTTACATCGAGCGTTCATAGTCGACAGTATGGGTGGTCTCCTTGAATATGTATGTCTACACACGAGAGCCCATATGTGGATGCAGCACGATGGTCACCCAGCCCATTCTGGTCGTGCTGTTGTGGAAGAACTAAACAACAGGTTTGCAGGAAGGTGGTTGGGGCGCCATGGTCCTAATTCATGGCCCGCAATTTCGCCCGATTTAACACCATTACATTTCCTTTTTTGGGGATGTCTAAGGGATCGTGTTTATGTCACTGAGCCCACATCCCCAGATGATCCAAAACGCCGCATCGAGGACGCATGTTGCTCCGTGGCACCAGCGCTGTTGCATCTCGTCCGCAGATCCTTTAGAAGGCGCATTGCATTGTGCATTCAGGAACATGGACACACATTTGAACATCTCATTTAATTCAACTTTCCACTGCCAGAACATCTATCACTCACTACACAGCTGTGTATTGTGTACAACGGGTGGTATCTGCCCCTGAAACTTTGAAGGGTTGTAGCTCCCAAACTAAAAGTGACACGAATGATGTATACACAGCTGGTGTTATTGATTCCAGTGTATGATAGAAACAACTATTGTTCCATTTAAAAAATGTATCTTTTGCTGTAACTCTTTGTATAATAACTCAATAAACTACGTTCATAGCTCCGCAGACAGTGTAACGTTTCTTATGGTGGCCTACCGCCATAAATATTTCCGTCGCCTATTACTTCGTAACGTACATAGGCAAACACATTTAGTGAAACACTCTGTATGTGTGATATTGTGATCGCGCTTTGCAGTTTCAAGTACATCTAATAGGCTAATGAATAAGTGAAATGAATATTTGGACGTGAGCAAGCTTCAGATCTGATTTGATGCTGATTTTTTTGCACTATTGCATATTCGTTGGAACAAACGGTTATGTCGATTCACATGTAATCTCCCAAGCCAGTAAAGCAATTTTTTGAAACAGGCTGCATAACAGTATACGATATTTCTCACTTGAATGTAGTTACTTTTTCAGTGTCATCTCTGTACCAGATATTACCAGTAAATTTTCTACGCTGTAGCCAGAAAGATAGTTCGCCTCAGGAAATATACAGTCTTTCTGGAATAAAACAGGAGGTGAGCGACCATGACATTTCAGTGGAATAAGTCTTTCAGAACAACAACCGTTTTAATAAGAGTAATAAAATCCACGGTTGTCAGTTTACTGGAAAAAATAATGAGGCTCAGACTTAGCAACGAAGTTGGAAAATGTCAGAAAGTAATGGCATCGCCTTATATACACGGAAATGTTGTGGGCGGAAGGGGAGAAACAACTGAAAGAAATACACATTTTTTGCAAACAGGTTTTAGTAAGAGGAAAGAAGCTTTCATTAAGGAAGGAAGATGTCACAGGTTTTGTAAACAACTCGTTTTCACCTGTTCAGATCTCATTAGAGTAAAACAATGGAAAGCAGCTTAGTGACAGGGCAAAATCCAAGATGATGAGTGTAATATGTGGATACGCTAATGTAACACCTACTCTAAATTAATCATTTTATACAAATCTGTCTAGAGACCAGACATCAGATGAGTTTTGTTTTCCACGATTTTCTGTTACTTGCTGTTTTCTCTACTTTTGGTGAGATGTTCATTTTCTTAAATTGGCAGCATGCTGTAAATTCATATACTTCTAATTATTTTCCCTTCTATTGTGGACTGAATAACAGTTACTTTTTAAACCACCTCAGAATATTTTCGACTCACCTGTCTTTCTTCTTTGTGTCCTGTTTATGGGAGTTCTGATTTTCTTAACTCTTTCCAACACGTCGTTATTCCTTACTCTGTCAACAAATTTACTTTTCTTGATTACTGTTCACTAACAGAATGCAAAGCTTTCTGTGTATTTTCCCTCTTTATTTCTTAATGCTAAAGTTTCAGAAACAAATACACTGATGAGCCAAAAATTACGATCACCTGCTTAATAGCCTGTTTGTCCGTCTTTGGAACGAAATACATCACATTCTGCGTATCACGGATCCGACAGTTTCTTATTAGGTTTTTGGAGGTATGTGGATTACATATCTACGTACAAGCCATGTAATTCGAGTAAATAACGGGCCGCTGATTTGCACACGCGGTGATAGTGCCTTATAGCGACCCAAATGGGTTCCATAGGATTTACTGCACATCGGACGAATTTGGTCGCCGAAAGATCAGCGTGAGTTCACTACGGTACTCCTGAAACCACTGCAGCACGGTTCTGGCCCAGAGGTACGGACAATTACGCTGCTGAAAGATGACATTGCCATCGGGGAAGACATCAAGCAATGAGGGATGCAGGTGGATCGCAGCTGTCAGCCTGTCTTCGATAACTACTACAAGTCCCATGCAAGCGCAGCAGAATATCTACCAAAGCATAATACTGCTCCCACCAGCCTGTGTCCGTGGCGTGCTGCACATTTCGAGCTTCACCTCGATGACGACCATCGACCTAGTATACGATAAATGTGATTCATCCGAAGAGCTGACACGTTTTCATTGATCGACGGTCGAATACCGACGGTCCTGTGCCCACTGCTATCGTAACTGACAATGTCGTTGGGTCGACATGTGACCATGTAGGGGTGGTCTGCTGCGGAGCTCCATGTTCAACAATGTACGATGGACGGTGTGCTCCGAAACACTTGGGCCTGCACCAGCATTGTCCTCTTTCGACAGAGATGCCGCAGATCGCCATCTATCCTACTTTACAGACCAGGCAAGCCTCCGAACGCCACGTTCTGTGAAGAGTCGTGGACGTCAAACGGTTTAGCGGCCAGTAGCAGTTTCGCTGTCCTTCTACCTTTCTTCGTAGATGCTCACGACAGTAGCACGTGAACATTCGACCAGCTTCGCTGTTTTAGAGGTCAGGCACTGCGCAATAATAATCTGTCCTTGATCAAAGTCGCTAATCTCAATGGATTTCCCCATTTGCACGCCATATCTTCGCTAGGGTGATCCTCCATCTGTGTCTGCTCCGCTTATATACTTTTGTTACCGTGTCACGTGCCCGCAACGTCACCAGGTGGTATCCAACGTCCCGGTGGACAGTGGTCATAATGGTTTGCCTTATCAGTATAACCATTTAAAAAGTTTTTCTTCTATCAATTGGCATTAGTCTTACCAAATTAAACATGCTTCCTCAGAAAATAAAGGAGGTTATCTGCTAAGCATGCTTTCAAACTAAGTAAAGGAGTTTACTTGTTCAAGTTTCTTTCTCTGTAATCTTATAGGTTTTGGACTAAGCGCCTTTGCTACGTGTGGTATCAACGTTCGATACCACACTTTTTAGCGGTTGCAGATATCGACCGCCCGAGCGGTTCTAGGCGCTACAGTCTGGAACCGCGCGACCGCTACGGTCACAGGTTCGAATCCTGCCCCGGGCATGGATGTGTGTGATGTCTTTAGGTTAGTTAGGTTTAAGTAGTTCTAAGTTCTAGGGGACTGATAACCTCAGAAGTTAAGTCCCATAGTGCTCAGAGCCATTTGAACCAATTGATATCGACCGTGGTCCGTATTAGTATCGCTGGACCCGCGAGTCGCGACCAGCGCCGCTCCGCGGCGTGTGACAAGTATCTAGCGAGCTCTCGTCCACTCTTGCTCGGGACGTCGACCAGGAATGTAGCTGATAGGAAGCAACCTCTAACAAGGCGCTTAGTCAAGTATGGCATAAGTAATGCCTCTCTAGATATGTTGGTAATTATATGTATGCAGCATATGAAGAAGCTTGTAACACAAGTTAACTACAATATATACGACTACTAATTATTTCAGTCGTTGCAGATACACACTATGCAGCCAGCTCCTTACCGACTTCACTGCCAAACTTGCAATATATGTTTCTATTTAGCATTGGCCACCTGTTATCATAACAACTGAGGACGAGAATCATAACATTACGTCCATTATTTTAATCTTCAGTATGTCGATACGCATCTCGAATTTTTCGTTTCTGTTACCGCCTGCATCAATTTTTATAGATCTTATTCACTTCTCGGTTCATCATGTGCATATATAATGCCATCTAAACTTTCTTTCCTTCCTCTTTTACTCCGCCTATATTATCCAAGGCTTCGCCCACAAGCCTCTTACTGTAGATATTAATCAATCTTTGGGACATGTAGTAACCTAGTCTCATACTGCTCTCAATGGCTACTTTCTAACATACTATCAAAATTAGTCTATGTATTAATTATAGTTCCCATAACAGTCTCTTGTTCTTGCAGTCTATTCATATTTATTCAATATTCTAAATACAGAGGTGTAAAACGTAAGACGAAAGAAAGTTTTGTATAATGTTCAAATGGCTCTGAGCACTATGGGACTTAACATCTGAGTTCATCAGTCCCCTAGAACTTAGAACTACTGAAACCCAACTAACCTAATGATATCACACACATCCATGCCCGAGGCAGGATTCGAACCTGCGACCGTAGCAGTCGCACGGTTCCGGACTGAAGCGCCTAGAACCGCTTGGCCACCGCGGCCGGCTTTTATATAATGTGTCACTGTCAAGCAACATAGTTCGATGAAACTTGGGTCATACATAGAATGAACTACGGTGTAGTACATAGAGTAACAGAAAGAAATACGCAATGAAGCGAATAGAAATGACGCTTTTATTCGAAAAAAATGATACACTGAAGTCGCCGCGATTCATGACAGTCCCTGGTTATCACACATGGCGATGTTCGTGGGTACATAACGTGTTACGCCTCTCGCCATATTAGTGTACGTCCACTTTTGTCGAATACAAGTGATTTGGAGGCCCAGGTGTTGTGGTGTGGGGAGGCAGAACGTTGCATGGGCGTACTGACCTCCAAATGTTTGAATACTGTATACTCATCAGTCAACGTCAGTGTGACACTGTACTGCTTTTCCACCCTTAATGTGCGACCGCATGCTACAGCGTGCGTGGAGGTGCTCTTGGAACGAGAGGATATTCGACGAAAGGAATGGTCTGCCCCTTCCCCCGACTTAAAATCCATCGAGCACTCGTATGATGCTTTAGGGAAATGTGTTACAGTATGACCACATGCACCTCCGACAATCATGCTTTTGTCAACCGCGCTGCTGCAATAAATCCTTATGGACCTCGTGGTCGACGTGGGAGCAAGTAACAGAGCATGCATAGCCGTCTGTGACGATCACACGCACACTATTAAGAATCGTTTCCCGCCTTTTGTAATGTCTAGAGGCGATTATAAACCGCGGTGACTTCAGTGTAATTATTGTCTTTTTTGTTCGTCTCATTGCGTATTTATCTCAGATGTTCTCTGTGCTATAGATTAGCAGTTATTTCCACGTATGGCCCAAGTTTCATCGAGCTATGTCGTTTGGCAGTGACACATCAGGCGAAAGTTACTCTCGTCCTTACGTTTTACGCAGAAGTATAATATCTACCATTGTACTTCATCAAATATCTTTTCTCTGTCTATGAAACACACATACGTCTATTCTCTCTATCATGCTTATCAACACACGTTCTGGTTTCCTGTTTTCTCTTGAATACAAACTGATCATCCGACACGTTCTCTGTGTGATTTCCGTTCTTCCCAGTTGAAATGTTTCTTTTTATGTGTAAATAAATTTAAGCTCCAAAATTAAAATAATTTATGTAAACCTACACAATAAACGCTTTATTTCCATATTAATACCGCATATTGTCTTTCAATTGTCTTATAATGTAAAATTGTAATTAATTCTTCAATGGGAGAGAGCATACAGATGTTAATATTAGCGAAAGAGAGCAACTGTATTTTTTAATTGGCAAATAATGCATCAGAGGCAGCGCAAGTGGCGTCAACAATCAAACTTTAGGCGATCAGCCGCGCCGAAAAGGAGCGAAGCGAAGTCTCTCGAACATTTTTCCACGCAAGAGGCTTTCAGAACTCGAAGACACTGAGGAAAAATGACAGTGAAGTTGCCTTCAGTTGTCTACACGAGCGACGTCTGGCTTCTCCGCAAGTGGCGTCAGCAATCAAATTTTATGCGATCAGCCGCTCCGGAAAGGAACGCAGCGAAGTCTCTCGAACACTTTTCCACCCAAGAGGCTTCCAGAACAGGAAGAGACTGAGGAAAAATGACAGTAAAGTCACCTTGTCTACTTGTATACAAACACGGGCGGCGCCTCGCTTCTCTCTCTCTCTCTCTCTCTCTCTCCATTCTTGTCGATCGCTCTCTCTTAATGATCGCTCTCTCAAATGATTTTGTAACAGACAGTTGTACTTGGAATATATTTTCAAGCTAAGAGAACTGTGAGACTGCTGACATATCGTTTGCTGGCCGTTGCCGAACATCATTAATGTTTGGACTTGTAGCAGCCACTCGTGTGTCTCTGAGATCAGTTAAGCCGAACGCAGTTTCCGGGAGGCACTTCTGTGCATAACGCGTAATATTAATGATGGGCATACGGCCAACAAACCATGTGCGCGGTCAGTCCACTGCACGGTATCAAGCAGGTCAGACAATATTTTAAATTATTACTTTTCTCTCTCTTAGTGGTAAACTTACCTGTGCCGCGAGATAATTTAAACCTTTTTTTACTTGGCTGCTTCTTTTAATTAAAGGCACTCCAGCTAATTTCTTCTCATTAAAATTTATTTTTCAATTACCATTAAAGAGCGCCACACAAAGTAGGGAAAACTTTCTTTTTTAAAACAATAATTCACAGTAATATACAAAGGATGGGTTTAGTCATTTGAGATGCTTTTAGTTATTCTGAAATCCTCATGTTCTTTTGCATTTGGTATCGGGACCAGGTCAGTTTTAACCCTTTTACGGTTAAAATTTATTTTCCATATATATGAAAAATAAAAGGTCAAAAACAGTATTCCTTTGTGATAAATGATACACTTTTATTACCAGAAAATTTTAAGCTGGGCAATTTTGATAATCGGTGAAGTGGGACATACGTGTCCCGCGAACATAACTGGATCCATGTTTTCATGTGAACCTTGGATTTTCAGAGCTTTTTTTTCACGTTGGAAATATTTTATCAGCGTGGAAATTATGGACAACAGTATAACAAATCAATACCAAATCACATTTACTATGCAGACAATGAGAAACGTGATAATCCCACAACAGTTTTTAACAGAACGTTTGAAGATGGCTTTGGCATAGTAAACACCTATGTTTTCTACGTTCTGTGGACTTTTCTGGAGGATATACGTCCCACTACACACAAATCGTGCACAAACCTGCAGAATTACCGAGGTATGTAGCAGTGTTTGAAAACAATGCCTGTGTTATATAAAAAAACGCAGTTAGTTCAAAATGTTCAAATGTGTGTGAAATCTTATGGGACTTAACTGCTAAGGTCATCAGTCCCTAAGCTTGCACACTACTTAACATAAATTATCCTAAGGACAAACACACACACCCATGCCCGAGGGAGAACTCCAACCTCCGCCGGGACCTGTAGTTAGTTACTGCAGACACTCTTGAAACGGAGAAGATGTTGAATCGATCTGATTTTCGTAAAACAAACGTACTGTGCCACCTATAAACATATGCCGTCCCATTTGATCATTCAAAGCCGTCTGTGTATCCATCCCGTGGTTCGTAATATTTTTTCCCAAGTTTCTAAGGTATCTCACTACATGCCAGCACTAGACGGATATGAAATATAGACGTTGCAACGCTCAAAACTGCATATTACGTTAGTGGGGCGTATATCGTCCCATCTACAGTTCTACTTCCACATTAGTTATATTTTCCGGTTTCCAGTTTTTCCCTCACATAAATAACAAGTAATTTATGGTCTGAATCCACAGGCAACGCTGAACAGAATCATTCCAAACAGTTATTCACTAAATTACTTCAAGTTTCCCTTAGGCAAAATGTACAAGCTACTTTTTAATTTTCCAGCATGCAAAAAATATATACATAAGAGAGTATAAATCAGGTAACTTTTCCGCTTGACATACGCTCATATCTCATCAATAACCTAACCAAGTTGATTGTATATACACTATGTGATCAAAAGTGTCCGGAAATTCGTCCAAAACATACATTGTTCGTATTAGGTGCATTGTGCCACCACCTGCTGCCAGGCACTACATATCAGGGACCTCAGTAGTCAGTAGACATCATGAGATAGCAGAATGGGGCGCTCCGCTGAAGTCACGGACTTAGAACTTGGTCAGGTGATTGGGTATCACTTGTGTCATGCATCTGTACGCGAGATTTCCATACTCCTAATCATCCCTAGGTCCACTGTTTCGCATGTGACAGTGAAGTGGAAACGCGAAGGGACACGTACAGCACGAAAGCGTACACGCCGACCTCGTCTGTTGACTGACAGAGACCGCCGACAGTTGAAGGAGGTCTTAATGCGTAATAGCCAGTCATCTATCCAGACCATCACCCAGGAATCCCAAACTGCATCAGGATCCACTGCAATACCATGACAGTTAGGCGCGAGGTGAGAAAACTTGGATTAGATGGTCGAGCGGCTGCTCATAAGCCACACATCGCGCCGGTAAATGCCAAACGACGTCTCAAATGTTCAAATGTGTATGTAATCTTATGGGACTTAACTGCTAAGGTCATCAGTCCCTAAGCTTACACTACTTAACCTAAATTATCCTAAGGATAAACACACACATCCATGCCCGAGGGAGGACTCCAACCTCCGCCGGGACCAGCCGCACAGTCCATGACTGCTGCGCCCCAGACCGCTCGGCTAATCCCGCGCGGCAAACGACGTCTCACTTGGTGTAAGGAGCGTAAACATTGGACGATTGAACAGTGGAAAAACTTTGTGTGGAGAGACTAATCACGGTACACAATGTGGCGATCCGATGGCAGTGTGTGGGCATGGCGAATACCTGGTGAACGTCATCTGCCAGCGTGTGTAGTGCATACAATAAAATTCAGAGACGTTGGTGTTATGGTGTGGTCGTATTTTTTATGATGGGCGCTTGCACCCCTTGTTGTTCTGCGTGCCACTATCACAGCACAGGCCTACACTGATGTTTCAAGAACCTTGCATCTTTCAACACGATCGAGCATTTGTTCATAATGCACGGCCTGTGGCGGAGTGGTTACACGACAATAACATCCAAGTAATGGACTGACCTGCACGGAGTTCTGACCTCAATCCTATAGAACATATTTGGGATGTTTTAGAGCACCGACTTCGTACCAGGCTTCAAAAAAATGGTTCAAATGGCTCTGGGCACTATGAGACTTAACATCTGAGGCCATCAGTCCCGTAAAACTTAGAGCTACTCTTAAACCTAACTCACCTAAGGACATCACACACATCCATGACCGAAGCAGAATTCGAACCTGCGACCGTAGCAGTCGTGCGGTTCCGGACTGAAGCGCTTAGAACCGCTCGGCCACCGCCGCCGCCTACCAGATCTCACCGACCAACATCGAAACCTCTCCACAGTGCAGCACTCCGTGAAGTATGGGCTGCCATTTCCCAAGAAACCGTCCAGCACCTGATGGAACGTATGCCTGCGAGAGTGAGAAGCTGTCATCAGGGCTAAGGGTGGGCCAACACCATACTGAATTCCAGCATTGCCGATGGAGGGTGCCACGAACTTGTAAGTCATTTTCAGCCAGGTGCCCGGATACACATAGCGTATTTTTAGGCCCAGAGAAGAAAAACCCGCCCTCCCCCTGCTCCTAGAAATTACAAACAGAAGAAAAATACACGAAAAGGGGACTTCTAAAATAAAAGCTACAACGAAATTCAAAATTACTCTCAAGATATCATTTATTGAATAAAACGCTATTCATTTCAAAAAAATCGCTGACAAAATAAAAAAGCTGAGATTCGCTTTGAGTGTCGCGAAATAAATATACACATCAAAAAAAGTTTTGCATCACCTCGGTTCCGAGAGTTCCGGAAGCTGTACAGAAAATCAGAATAGAGATCAACACAAACATCATTTCCGCTCATGAAAACTACAAATTGCATGTTGTACCACCATTCAGCGACACCTTCAGAGGTGATGGTCCCGATTGCTGTACACACCGGTGCCTCTAATACCCAGTAACACGTCCTCTTGCATTGATGCATGCCTGTATTCATCGTGGCTTACTATCCACAAGTTCATCAAGACACTTTTGGTCCAGAGTGTCTCACTCCTCAACGGCGATTCAGCGTAGATCCTTCAGAGTGGTTAGTGGGTCACGTCGCCCGTAAACAGCCCTTTTCAATCTACCCCAGGCATGTTCGTTAGATTCATGTCTGGAGAACATGCTGACCACTCTAGTCGGATGATATCGTTGTGCACGACGGTGGCGCGAATTGTCGTCCATGAAGACGAATGCCTCGCCAATATGCTGCGGATATGGTTGCGCTATCGATTGGAGGATGGCATTCATGTATCGTGCAGCCGTTACGGCGCCTTTCATGACCACTAGCGGTGTGCGTCGGCCCCACATAATGCCACCTCAAAACGGCAGGGAATCTCCACCTTGCTGCAGCTTCTGGGCAGTATGTCCAAGGCGATCAGCCTGACCGGGTTGCCTCCAACACGTTTCCGACGATTGTATGGTTGAAGGAATATGCGACAGTCATTGGTGAAGTGAACGTGATGTTAATCATGAGCGGTCCATTCGGCATGTTGTTGGGCCCATCTGTACCGCGCTTAATGGTGTCGTGGTTGCAAAGATGGACCTCGCCATGGACGTCAGGAGTGATGTTACGCATTATGCAGCCTACTGCGCACAGTTTGAGTCGTAACACGACGCCCTGTGGCTGCACAAAAAGCATTATTCAACATGGAGGCGTTGCTGTCAGGGTTCCTCCGAGCCATAATCCTTAGGTAGCGCTCATCCACTGCAATAATAGCGCTTGGGAGGCCTGAACGAGGCATGTGATCGACAGTTCCTGTCTATCTCCTCCATATCCGAACGACACGCTTTGGTTCACTCCTGGACACTTGGCCTTGTTGAGAGCTCTTCCTGGCACCCAAAGTGTCAACGCGAACGCGATCGAACTGCGGTATTGACCGTATAGGCATGGTTGAACTGCAGACAATACGAGCTGTGTACCTACTTCCTGGCGGAGTGACTCGAACTGATCGGTTGTCGGACCCCTCCGTCTAATAGGCGCTGCTCATGCATGGTTGTTTACATCTTTGGGGGACTGTGTCTGTGATACAGTATCCAGAGTCAACGTCTATCTTCAGCAGTTCTGGGAACCGGGGCGATGGAAAACATTTTTGATATGTGTATATAGAACACAGCAGCTAAGCCTAGCTTATCTGTAAGTTCGCATTAAAACACGCAAAATAGCGATATGGCTGAGTTGCTCCTGTAACACTGTTGACCTCAAATAAGTTTTGAATTGACATAAAAAAGAAGAACTTCATTAGATTCCGTGATCAAGGAATCTTAATAAGCAAACGAACAGAGCACTAAACTTTGCAATTAGTTCTCTTGTCCATCCATATTTTTTAAAAACTGCATAACTTCCCCCAGGTACTTTGCCTGCTCATTTTGTCTCTCCAGAAGTTGCAAATATATATCGCTATTGTTTATCTCTCTCTTTCTCTCTCTCTCTCTCTCTCTCCATCAGATGCATTTTTTTGTAACTTTTGACAAATCTAGATCTTGAGGTTGCAGCGGTTTAAAAAATTTCGCACATTCATTCACAAATAGACTCTTGAGTGACGCAGTCAAATTGTCGAAAACTTCAAAATATGATTTGCTGAGAAATTCTTGAAGCTTTAATTTTTTATTTATGTCGTTTATTTTTCATGTCCAGTTGCACAATTTTTACATAACAACACTGCATAACAGAATTAAAGGAACACCTTTTCGAAACCCAGTGGTTGTGCCCCACTGCGAAGCATAAGTTCAAAATTTGGCTTAAAGGTGCCTGCATCCTTCCTGTGCAATGGTGCAGAAGCATGGCGCCCTGTAACGACACCCTTTGGCTCGGCGATGCTTCGAACAGCAAGGTGTCTACATATGCCAAAGCAAAAAGGCCACACCTTGGAAGTTTATGTTAACTGTAATGTTGGTTAATTATGTCACATTGGCTCCAAATTTCGCCACAGTTCTACCCAACGCCACCGTGGACGTGTCACACGGTGAGATGGTCGTCACAGACCCTTTGACCTACATCTCACCTGTTACTTTGACGTCTCTGCGATGGAGGACTCAGAGACCTGGCGTTGAAATCACGCGGTTTTCTCATGGATGGTCGATGAAAACATATCAGACACATCGCCGCTGAGAATCGACACGGAAAGGCTTCAGGGGGTGTGATAAAAGGCATCAATGAAAGCACCCATTTCCTTAGGGCCTCGATTCTCACGTATTACTTGCTCGGACACGGCAGCTCACAGTGCTACTAGCAACAGGAAGATGTTCTTGACAACCTTTGACACTGCTGTCACTCTCAGACGTTTTAACACTTCTCTAATGATATTGTAGGACTGCATCCTGATAGCAGACTTTTTTTGAGGGCGTTAGGAATCTACCTTAAGAAATTTCGACACCTGGCGGTTGCTCTATCGCCTAGTTAGTGCCGGAACATGACGTGGCATGGACTCGACTAATGTCTGAAGTAGTGCTGGAGGGAACTGAAGCCATGAATCCTGTAGGGCTGTCGATAAATTCGTAAGAGTACGAGGGGATGGAGATCTCTTCTGAACAGCATGTTGCAAGGCATCCCAGATATGCTCAACACTGTTCATCTCTGGAGAGTTTGAGATGGCCAGCGGAACTGTTCAAACTCAGAAGAGTGTTCCTAGAGACACTCTGTAACAATTCTGGACGTGTGAGGTGTCGCATAGTCCTGCTGAAATTGCCCAAGTCCCTCTGAATGCACAATGGACATGAATGGATGCAAGCCATCAGACAGAATGCTTAAGTGCGTGTCAAATGGTTCAAATGGCTCTGAGCTCTATGGGACTTAACTTCTGAGCTCTTCTGTCCCCTAGAGCTTAGAACTACTTAAACCAAACCTAAGGACATCACACACATCCATGCCTACGGCAGGATTCGAACCTGCGACCGTAGCGGTCCCGCGATTTCAGACTGTACCGCCTATAATCGCTCGGCCACTCCGGCCGGACAAGTACGTGTCACCTGTCAGAGTCGTATCTAGACGTACTTATATCATGGGTCCCATATCACTTCAACAGCACACGCCGCACACTATTGCAGCGCCTCCACCAGCTTGAAAAGTCCCCTGCTGACATGCAGGGTCCATGGATTCATGAGGTTGTCTCAGTACCCATACATATCCATCCGCTCGATACAATGTATAACGAGAGTCGTCCGACCAGCCAACATGTATCCAGTCATCAACAATCGATTGTCGGTGTTGACGGGCCCAGGCGAGACGGAAAACTTTGTGTCGTGCAGTCATCAAAGGTACACGAGAGGGCCTTCGGCTCCGAAAGCGCATATCGATGTTATTTCGCTGAATGATTCGCATGCTGACACTTGTTGATGGCCGAGCATTGAAATCAGGAGCAATTTACGGAAGGGTTGAACTTCTGTCACGTTGAACGATTCTCTTCAGTCGTGGTTCGTCCCGTTCTTGCAGAATCTTTTTCCGGCCGCAGTGATGTCGGAGATTTGATGTTTTAACGGATTTCTGATAGTGACGGTACACTCGAGCAATGGTCGTACGGGAAAATCCCCACTTCATCGCTACCTCGGAGATGCTGCGTCCCATTGCTCGTGCGCCGATTATAACACCACGTCCAAACTCACTTAAATCTTGCTAACTTGCCATTGTAGCTGCAGCATCCTATCTAACAACTGCGCCAGACTCTTGTAGTCTTACATAGCAGTTTTCGGCCGCAGCGCCGTATTTTGCCTGTGTACATATCTTCGTATTTGAATGTGCATACCTATACCAGTTTCTTTGGCGCTTATTTGAATACGTAACGTTCGCAACAATGTTTGTGGGTTGCACCGAGAGTCTTCCCGAACTGAGGGTTCTTAGAGGGACCTTTCGCCGTTTTATTCACGCACTAGTTAATGTTGCACTCTCGCGTGATCAGGCCACACGAGGGCGGGAAACAGAAGTGCTGAAAAAAGACAAATTCTCTTTCCTGCTCCAGATCACGTAAAAATTTCGTTGAATGGTTTTGAACGGTCCCTAGCGGTTCTAATTTGTACACGAGAGCAGAAATTGCGGTCGCGCTGACTTCCTATGTGGTGCGATCACGTTCAATTAGGATGCTTCCCCATATTGTCCTGAGAGAAGATTTGAAATATCTGAGGGTATCAGCAGTGTCAAAAGTTGCCAAGAACAGGTTCGTGTTGCTCATCGCACTGCGAATTGTCGTTTTCAAACGCGAAATGTGTGCGGATCAGTGCCCCAGCTTAAGGGCTGGTTTCATTGACTTCCTTTACACAACCGACATAGGTCGTTAGCTGTCGACCCATAGCAGTGGTGCGTCTGAAATGTTTCCCTCGGCCACCCATAAGAGAACCGAGTGGTTTAAACGCTGGGTGTCGCTGTTCTGATCTCTATCGCAGAGACGACAAAAGAGGGGCTGCAATGCAGATGAGAAGGATGTGACGATCTCTTCATCGTGCGATACATTCACGGTGGCGTCGGGTAGAATTGCGTCAGAATTTGGTGCCAATGGGACATCATTAACCCACTTTACAGGTCACATGAACTTTTTTCCTCACGTATTGACACCGTGCTGTTTGAAACACGGTCGAGCTCTTGGGTGACGTCGTAGGGTGCCTTGCTTTTACACCATTACAGACGTAGGTTGTGCGCATCTTTGAGACTAATTTCAAACTTATACGTCGCGATGGGGTTTCGAAAAAGTGTGTGTAGTGTAGTTTGGATTCCCCGGGATCATCTTCAGCTCCGTATAGATCCATGAGAAGCTCGTCGTGTCTTTATCAAAATTGCACACCTGAATTCTGGTGCACCGGAAAAATCGAGTAGCCCGGGCCAATGACAGACTGTCTGACGAAATATAATTTCACTCATTCTTTTTATATTGTAAAATTGCTGAGCGGTGTGCCAGATAAGAAGTGCTAAGCAGCCTGATAAGCGTTGTTGCTGCTCGTACATGAAAAGCGCTCAGAACAGGCATCCGATTTCCGCGAAATTAATAAAAAAATCAAAAAGTAAGTTAGCACATCTCTGCGCCACTTCTCCTCGTTTCTTTTTTTTTAGGTTAGATGGCCTAAATATATATTTTCATAAATGCCTTACACTGTGAGAAAGTCGGCAGAGCTGCTCTCAGAACGGGTGCCATATCTCACGACGATTGGCAGCGATCTCACAGCTTGTGTAAGCTGCGCTGCCATTTCCAACCGCAGCGTTCCCAAATGTGAGACAGCAGCTGTACTAATATGTTACGACAGAAATGCCGCCACACGTTCCTGATGTTGCTACCCCACTCTGAATTGGCTGCAGTACTTCTTGGAACAAAAAATGGTTCAAATGGCTCTAAGAACTATGGGACAACTTCTGAGGTCATCAGTCCCCTAGAACTTGAACTACTTAAACCCAACTGACCTAATGACATCATACACATCCATGCCCGAGGGAGGACTCGAACCTGCGACCGTAGCGGTCGCGCGGTCCAGACTGTAGCGCCTGGAACCGTCAAATCTGAACAGCATGTTACTGACGCAGGGGGAAACGTCATGGAACACAAGTATTTAACGAAAATTTAACCATAGATGGCTCTGTAAGCGTCTTAACGTGAGTGGGGTCGGCTACACACAACGGCTATGGTTGAGTTCCATTTTACACCATCCTTACTGTTCAATGCGCATGAGTGCACAAGTTTGGCAGACTACAGATGTGCCACTGTTAGTAAGCTAAGCCCATCCACCACGTCAAGGTCGCACCACATCGGATGGGAAAAATTGGTTTTTAATAATCTCTCCTGAGGCCAAAGATCACAAAAAAAGCAAAATGACATCAAATTTTCCTGGAGCCAGAACCGCATAAAAAGCAAAAGACATCGGTTTCTAATCATCGGGAAACCGGCGCAAGACATTTTGAATATGATCACTATTTTCTGCCCTAAGTTGAAATCGAGAAGCAGCACGTTCCACAACATATCCGAGTCTCTCGAGGGGCTACATCCACAATGCCTTGCTCATTGCGTGACTTCAGTTCAGTCACGTTTGTAACTGGTGCGACCAACAGAACATCTTTCACATAACCCCACACCCATAGGTCATAACGATTAAAGTCAAGTGATCTGGACGGCCAGGCTGTAGGGAAATCACTGCTGATAATTCTAGCCTTTAACATTTCCGAAATGCCTGTGCATCAGCCACTTTACTGGCTGCACAATGTGCAGAGGAGCCCCATCATGCATAAAAATGGTCCTGTCCATACATTCTTGATGTTTAAAGGTTAGAGTGACGTTAGTGCGCAAAAGACTCTCAGAGTATTTACCAGTAACGGTTCAGGTAGCAGGACGTGTAGCACTCACCTCCTCGAAAAAATACAGCCCTGTGATTAATGGTGCCGTCAATCCGCATCATCTCTGCAGAATGAAGTGGTACCGGTTGATGTGCGTGCGGGATTACGTAGCCCATTTTCCGCAGTTTTCCGTATTGACATATCCTTGGAAATTGGCTTCATTGTCCACAGGATATCACATGGCCATTCATTTTCCACTCCGCGCGAGCAAGAAATTTCAGAGCGAACGTTTGTCTTGCTGGCACGTCAGCAGAAGACAAATCCTGAACATAGGTGGTTTTGTATGGACAACAATGCTGAATGTTTCGTACGATGTTATGCGCCGTGCTCGCATGCATGTCCAACGTTGCTGCGCCACAGTTTGGCTCGACCACTCGACCACTGCTTTCTTACCTTTGCCTCATTGCACTTCAAAAGAACCTATCCTTCCGAGTTTTGGAATGATTTTCTGCAGATCCATAGCAGACATCGAACAAGTGCCTTTTTTTCATACCGTTCAATATCCGGAACTTCTGAATGGCTACTGGGTCACAGTCACCGTTCTCGTAAAAGAGCTTTACCAGCAGCGCGCAGTGCTCCATGGAGACACTAACGTTGCGCGTCCCGAGGTACAGTTGTGTGCCGTGCGTCCGTTGGTGTGCAAATTGTGACGCTTGCAGCGTTATCTATTGGCCAAATTTTCTTTATTTTTTTGTTCCATTATGTTTCCCCTGTGACAATAATTGTTGTTGTTGTGGTCTTCAGTCCAGAGACTGGTTTGATGCACCTCTCCATGCTACTCTATCCTGTCCAAGCTTCTTCATCTCCCAGTACCTACTACAACCTACATCCTTCTTGAACCTGCTTAGTGTATTCATCTCTTGGTCTCTCTCTACGATTTTTACCCTCCGCGCTGCACTCCAATACTAAATTGGTGATCCCTTGATGCCTCAGAATATGTCCTACCAAGCGATCACTACTTCTAGTCAAGTTGTGCCACAAATTTCTCCTCTCCCCAATTCTATTCAATACCTCCAGATTAGTTATATGATCTACCCATATAACCTTCAGCATTCTTGTGTAGCACCACATTTCTAAAGCTTATATTCTCTTCTTGTCCAAACTATTTATCGTCCACGTTTCCTGACACTTAAATCTATACTCGATGTTAACAAATTTCTCTTCTTCAGGAACGCTTTCCCCGCCATGACAATGTGACAATAATATGCTGTTAAAATTTGACGTCATTCTAAACAGTGCATTTGCGTTTTGGAACACGAACTTTAAATATGGATACCCGATATATATATATATTCCCTCAAATCCGAATTGGGTATTTTACCCTTTCTGAACTGCTACGCACAATACCCATACCAACCGCTGTCGCTGTATACTTTTCGCAATTAAGAACACACAACTGCTGAAAATGGCGAAATTTCGATGTTATTCGAGAGAGAAGCGTTTGATGCCTCCCACATGAGCATTCTGCGAAACACGAAAAACATCAAATTTCTCGAATACCTCTACCTAAACAGGAGAGAGATGGTCGTTGAATTCGAAGGCACCACAGACTGGTTTCAGAGATCTTGAAAATTTTCAGGCATGTATGAAACCGACGTAGCCTACAGTCTTCTACGTACCATCACTGATAAAAATCGCATAGTGTAGGGTTTAATGAGCTAGGAGGTAATTAAGGGATTACATCATGTTGTGTGGGGAGGGGGATGGGGAGAGGGGTGGGAGGAGGAGGAGAAGAAAGAGGAAGAGGAGGAGGAGGAGGAATATACACGAAATAAAATCAGTGTGCTGAGACGAAAGACTTCGTTAAGTCTCTTTTATGTTCAGTGGCCGGCACTGGATTCTGAAACCGATGACACTTGGAGGCTAATTTTATCAGACATTGATGTAGCTCATATGATTTCGTAGATGTTGGTTTCTCTGAACACGCTGCACGCTTGATTCATGAAAAATGGTTCAAATGGCTCTGAGGACTATGGGACTTAACATCAGAGGTCATCAGTCTCCTAGAACTTAGAACTACTTAAATCTAACTAACCTAAGGACATCACACACATCCATGTCCGAGGCAGGATTAGAACATGTCGCGCGGGGTCCGAACTGAAGCGCCTAGAACCGCTTGGCCACCGCGGCCGGCTGATTCATGAAAATAAAATTCATTGTTTAAGTGTACTGCAGAGTTTCTAGAGTTCTATTCAGAAGTGGGCATGCCAGAATATTATTTTCATTCAGAGTGCGTGGACGAACCGTGTTCTCCCGTTGCTGTATTCAAAATGGCCCTTCTTAATGTATCATCGCCATTTTCTGACGGACGAGCAGCGGTGCCACTGCAGTTTCATGAGTAACTGCTACATGTAAAATCAAATTTCTTGATTCCATCTCTGTAAGGTTGGAAATAATTTTGGAATAAACAACACTGGGTCTAAATGGTACGTAAATAATTCTGCATGTTCAGAGATTACTTTCACATTATTACAAAATGCCTGAGCATTAACTTTACGTTTCGTAAAATAATGCGAGCATTGAAAGTAGGCATTATATACTTCATATGTCTGACAGATTTGATAGCATTAAAGAAGCTAAATTATCACTACAAGTATTGGATTGTTGCTGTGAATACTAAGTTTTCCTGCATGTAGAACAAAGCTCATTGACAAATGCACGAACGACTGGTTTAAAAACTTCACCATCATAAGCTCTACGAGACTGAGTTATTTGAGCCATATTTTTGGAACTGTAATTCCTTTTTCCATGATTTTCGTTCTCGAATATTCTGCTTTTACAGGTTCGTACCATGATTTACCGACGTAAATGTACTTCGGCAGTTGCATTTAAGTCTTTCACGATCTGAATTGAGCTAATAAGATCGTTCAACAGGTAACTTATTTGAACAACACTCATGAACTAAGCTGGGTCGATGAACACGCAACCCAGCAGTCTAACATGAAAGACGCCGATAGATACAAATGGAGACGACGCTCTTTTCGACGCATATTTTTTCGATGTAACGTAGTTTTACGTACCTGTGCATTCCGGAGAATCTTCGTTCACGTACAGAATTCCTCTCTGTACTACATTTCATTCCTTCATTTTTCTTAGAATTCCAAAGCTGCATATTTCTCATTTGTTCCGTTTCGTGCAAACGAATTTTTTCATACTGGAAGCAGTTTGTGTAAGTCTTTTCATTACAAACAAAAACGTAACGAAGCTAACGTAACATTAAGAAGTATTAAATATAAAGATTTTGGAAAGCAAAAAAGATTTCCAAATAAAAAGATACGAATAAAAAAGCTTCAAACAATAATTTTGCTGTAAAAACAAAAATTTTAGTATTTTTCATTCTGTATTATTTTTTATAGCAAACATCGAGTCGGAAATTCAAAAAATAAATCAGTACAACATTATGTAAAAATTCCATTGTTGACAGAATTGAGTCAATTACTTGGTTGATTTCAGTAGCTGTTATTCACCATGTGTATCTTACAAGAGAACAACGTGCATAATTTTATTTACGACCATCTAGTTCATGTAGCATACATTATTATCTAATCTCACCTGTCATGGACTGAACATCCCTCATATAAGGTGTCCCTATGTGCCATGAAGATGTTGTAAACCGCAACCGCAACGTATAACGTGGCGCTATTGATGGAATTTCACAACTCTTTAATGACCAGACTCCACAATGGTAATCTGTACACTGCAGTGGTACGACTTATACATTTCTGTGCCTTAAAATAAAAGATGCTACCCTTTTTAATTATAAGATTTTGACTTTATTTCTGGTTCCAAAATGCGCGACGACATTGAAACGTGGCGCTCGCACACGCACACTCATTGTAAACGTTCGTTAACATAACGTAGAAACTAGTGGCCAACGCTGCCAGATTATACTCAACACATGTAAAGTAGACACTATCTCTGCATATATATTTTTCCATGTGACTATAAAAACAAACAAACACCGTCCGAACAGGCTTTGAGGGCCTAACGGTATCGACCGGCCGCCGTGTCATCCTCAGACCATAGGCGTCACCAGATGCGAATACGGCGGCGCTTGTGCTCAGCACACAGCTCTCCTGTCTGTTGTCAGTTTTGGTGACGGCTGCTTCTCAGGCAAGCAGCATCCGATTCGCTCCACAATGGCTGAGTGCAGCCTGCCTGCCAACACCACCCAACAATGGTGATCCATGCAAATGATAGCCAAGCTCGACAGCGTTTAATTTGGATGAAAAGCCCGTTGGCTTCCTGTGAGTATATAAAACTGTAAATTTATGTACAGACTGGACTTACATATAAGGGCATTAACTACTCTCACGACCGCACAAGATAAGGAAGTTTTTAACTCACAATCAAAAAGTAATGCAATAGTATTACACATATGCAATGGCTTTTGTAATTCATTAATATGAGCGGCTGTATCAGAAGATCGATATCGATGAAATAAAACTGTAGATCATTCAACTGCAATCCGGGCAAATTCATTCTTTCTCCCAATATAAAATAATACACCATTTAGTTAAACACCAGAATTAAATTAAGTTTTTAGAAAGTGATTCATCCAGCTACTTGACTAATACGTCCAAGCATATATGAAAACAGGGAGATAGTGTCATAATATGCTTATACACCTCAACGAAGTCATCAGTTACGAGATTCATATTAAGTACATCACAGCTTCTAAAAAAATGGCTCTGAGCACTATTGGACTCAACTGCTGAGGTCATTAGTCCCCTAGAACTTAGAACTAGTTAAACCTAACTAACCTAAGGACATCACACACATCAATGCCCGAGGCAGGATTCGAACCTGCGACCGTAGCGGTCTCGCGGTTCCAGACTGCAGCGCCAGAACCGCGCGGCCACTTCGGCCGGCTCACAGCTTCTACTGTGGTAGAGTAGTCTTCTGTGCTACTAACACAACCCTACCTGTTGATCATATTCTTAGTGGTTAATAGCGTAATCATACAACCGTCGTGCATGAGATATAACAGTGTTACATAGGGATATATTGACAGGTCGGGAATCTGGTCGCTTTTCAGCAATCGCACTGACAGCAGGGAAAGCGGCGGTACTACACAACACGGAAGATTATTGTTCATAGTTTGTGGAACGTCGATATTATACTGAGTTGAGAAACGTCATTTACCAGGACTGGATGTATTGAATACAAACTTCAGAAGCCACACTATCATATTTCGCAGCTTAATTCTCGTATTTTAATATTTGCGTTTACGATATTTACGTATCCACTAGGGTTCAGTGTGTTTTCTGTAAGCAAAGAACGTCAGTAATTACTACAGAAATCGCCACAGGTTCGAAGATACTGTATGAAGCTTTCTATTCGCCACAATTACAGATCATATAGGTTTGAACGAATGTCAAGCTTGCCCTTAATTTATTTCGTCTCTCATTTTAATAACCTTGTAGTTTTATTTTGTTTTAAATTTGAAGCAGAGTCTCAAAAGTTAAAGTTAATCCGTTTTTTGTAGTGGATAATTACATAAAAAGTAAAACAAAATATTTCTTCTCTTTAAAGCAAAACTATTATTTGCTTCGTGTTTATTGCCTTTGTTTGGAAGTCTCTTTTAATTTACACTGCTGGAAAAAAATTAGAATAACCTTTCACAGGTTCCAGTTCGCTGAACATGTATTGTTACAACAGTGCTTATGGAGTACATGAAATGATTACATTTGCAGACCAATAGCAAAAGCGTTACTGAGGTACATGAGATCGATCCATGCTGAAACACCCACATTTGTATGTGGTGTAGCCTCCACGGGCGTCAATGTAGGCGCTGACTCTGGCATTCGGTCGGTCGTACAGATGGCGAAACTGTCCTGGGATATGTTATGCCACGCCTGCCAGACTACTTCGTGTGGTTCTGTAAGAGTTTTTGGTTGATGAGTCGCACGAGTCACTTCTCGTCCCATCATATTCCACACGTGCTCGATGGGAGACAAGTCCGGATATCGTGCTCGCCAGGGAAGTTACTAAAGAGGGTGGTCCATTGATAGTGACCGGGCCAAATATCTCACGAAATAAGCATCAAACGAAAGAACTACAAAGAACGAAACTCGTCTAGCTTGAAGGGGGAAACCAGATGGCGCTATGGTTGGCCCGCTAGATGGTGCTGCCGCAGGTCAAACGGATATCAACTGCGTTTTCTAAAATAAGGACCCCCATTTTTTATTACATATTCGTGTAGTACGTAAAGAAATATCAATGTTTAAGTTGGACCACTTTTTTCGCTTTGTGATAGATGGCGCTGTAATAGTCACAAACATATGGCTCACATTCTAATAATTTCCGGGTATGCAGCCTGATCCCGTCGACATTCTGCCACGATATTTCGGCCCAGAGACGTCCGGCCATCATCAGGTGAGTAAACAACTACTGAAGAGCCCAGGTGCAGTCGCGGTATTTATGCCGAATCTCGCGCATGCGAAATGTACTGGCATCCTACAGCGCATGCGTCAGGTGTTGATATGCGCGGCATAGCCGAGTTGTACGTGCTGCCATCGGTGGTGACAATAAAAGATCATCTAGTCATTGAGTATCGAATGACGCTGACGATTCCGCTGTGATTGTATAATTTTAATAACAGGATTCCAATTTTTATCCAGCTGAAAGCCGTTGTCACGATTTATAAGATTATCGGCAAGACGTATTTTCACTGGTTCTTTGATTACGGAATCCCAAGAAGGAGAAATACGCCGGGAAAATTTCAGAAGTCATATATGGCTCACAATTTTAGACGAACAGTTGGTAACAGGTAGAATGGTAAGGAAGTAGTATGAAAATTGTTCGATGAACCCTCCGCCAGGCGCTTAAGTGTGAATTGCAGAGTAATGATGTAGATGTAGATGCAAAATGTCTTGAAGGCAAGTTCTAATGCCTTCTTCTCTAGCTTCGCGAACCTATGTATAGTTAATTCTCTACAGTCGTCCATATTGTGATGTGGTAAGATACGTATGGGTAGTTTACGGCTCTGAGCACTATGGGACTTACCATCTGTGGTCATCAGTCCCGTAGAACTTAGAACTAGTTAAACCTAACTAACCTAAGGACATCACACACATCCATGCCCGAGGCAGGATTCGAACCTGCGACCGTAGCAGTCCCGCGGTTCCGGACTGAGCGCCTAGAACCGCTAGACCACCGCGGCCGGCGGTAGTTTACGCCAAAATACATTGTTTAAATGTACTTTCCCGTGTCATTTTACTCATTAGAAGTATGCAGATGGTTATTTAGTAGCTACTTTTAATGAATTGAAGTGCCGTGAGCTTATCAGCCATAAAGTTTTATTTCTATGCTTGGCAAATATGGCAACTTTACATGGGCGGCGTTTGGATACCGCGAGATGCTGTGGAGGGCCTCCTTACCAGCACGTGGCACAGTCTGCGGTTGGCTGCCCTGCTTCGTTTGTGTGAGCGCCTCGTGTGGCGTCCAATTACGCGATCGATCGCGCAGACCGGGTCTTCCTGCGAGATGGAAGGGACTTTTTACGGGCTCCACTTTCCCTTTCAAGAGACGCCACACGCTGTTGTCCCTCCGCCGCGTCTTGTCACGGTTCGCGCGGCTTCCCCCGTAGGACGTTCAAGTCCTCTCCCCGGCATGGGTCAATTTAAGTTAATTTAAGATAGATTAAGTAGTGTGTAAACCTAGGGACCGATGACCTCAGCAGTTTGGTCCCATAGGAACTTACCACCACGCTGTTTTCTACAAAACATTTCCAAGAAAAGCACTTTAAAGGAGAAACATCTTGAGTTAGTTATGGAGTGTGGTTCCTACGACACGACATCTGGAAAAATTATAGACTGTTGAAGGTGTGAAGTTTGTTTTCAGTCTTGAAGTCTTATCCATTTTTGTGTTGGAGTTTGAATTATTTATCGTAGCTGTCGAGATGCCTACCCGCAGATGATCTTCAGAAGACCAGGGACTTCTCAAAAGTAGTACAAGATCAAAATTCTCTGTAAAAGTGTGGCAGTTACGGTTTTAAGTAATGCCCATCTTCTTTTTTATCTTTTCCGGGTATTTTCAAGAAGTACTTCATGGCATTTCAGATGTCATCTGCTATGTCAGTTTCTTTATTTCAGAGTAGCACTCATGCCGTATTTATTGTTATGTGGGACCTGGTAGTTTAGAGGTTGTGGGATGAAATGTCGGTTGGACCACACGATATTTGAGTTTGTGGCTGCCGGTCCTAATGCACATCATATTTTAAAAGGGGAACATCACTGTCGTAGAAAAGAAATTTCATTATAAGCAAATCCATTACTTATATAGAGTTCTGAAGGTTAACAAAGTCTCGCCCGTTAACGAAATGTCAGGTGGGGCATCTAGGCTAACCAAGATTTGATTGAACCAACATGCAGTATGCATAACGCAGATTTCTCCCGGTCCGTGCTCCATAAAGCTTTTCCCAGGGTATTCTTTATATGGAGACTGTATCGAAAATCAGGTGCATAGCACCAACATGCCTCCTCACGGTGTGTGATGGAGAGTACTTCTGGCACATCCAAGATTTAACTCCCATCCCACTTCCATTCGCGAATGTAGCGTGGAAAGAATGATTCTCAGTAGCCCTCCGTGTCAGCTCCAAATCCTCGGGTTTGCTCAGTATGGTCATTCCGCAAGACGTATGTGTGAGGAAGAAACACATCACCCAACGTCTTCTGGAATTTTCTCTGTCGGATCTTGCATTGGATCTTGTCTACCTCTTCTGTTAATGTGACCCCGTAAGGGCGTGAGACACAGCGGCACACAAGCAATCGTTTAGTCTGTGCGAGAGCATTATGCAGACATTAAACAAACTCTGGTGGTAGACGATACATGAGTGGTGTTGTCTAACGGAGAGGTTTACTGTTGAAAACTATTTGAGCGAGTACATTACGGCAGTAGTTTGGCGACGTATTTCTTCCTCCCACATGTGTCTCACAAAATGATCACAATGAGAAAATCAAAGGAATTAAATCCAAATGTTTACTGACAATCATTCTTTCCATTCAACATTCGTAAAAGGAACAGGGAGAGGCGTTAAATGATGAATGTACCAAAAGTACTCTCCACCAGACACTGTAAGATGACATGCTGGTGTAATGGATCTGATTTTCGGTACAGTCTTCCATATCGACAATGGCATCATGTGGAGAAAGCTTTATGATACATGGAAAGGGAGAAATCTGTGTTATGCAATCTGCATGATGGCTCAGTTGGACCTTGACTGTATCGTACAGGCTCAATCTGCAGTTCAGCAACTGGCGAGACTTTATTCCCTCCTCAGGACTCTATGTTAAGTAATAGATATATTTAGAATATAATTTTCCTACCTCCTGTCACAATTTTCTTTTAAAATATGGTATGAGTTTTGACTAGTGTACACACCCCACATTAATGTCCACTAGTTGGTGTCCAGATACTTTTGGTCAAATAGTGTATTTATAACGTAGCTCACACAGTGCTCCACAGATAACTATTAGCAGAGCCCGTTTGCACATGCACACTATCCAAGTGGGAGGAGGTGTATACTATCCTTAGCTGGAAACTTAGATAATTTTGTTACAGCCGAAAAAAATCTCCCCCTGCACCTCTGCTTTAAATTTAAAAAAATTGATAAAAAAGGAGGTGAGATTGATTCCATGCGATCACTAGTTGAAGTAACTTCTGCAGCAACTATGCTATGGACCATAATGTGTGAAAACGAAGTGTAGACATAGCAACCATCCTCCTTATGCACACACAGACTATAGCAGGGCAGCATGACTTGTGGAACAGTGCAGCGTGCTGTGGAGTATTTGGGCCAGACGCTACTACAGAATGGGTGCACAATGGCTTGAAGACACTTTCTACTTTTGGTGTGGCGTGGGGCACTTCATGTTGCACTGCCAGGAGCTTCCTGCTTCGTGTGGTCTGGGAGCCATTCCACACTGGATCTCCAAACAACCAGATGTGGCAGTGTCCAGTGTGCAGTTTCACTGGTTGTAGGATGACCCAGTTGAGTGGCATAGTGTGCTGGAAGTGTGGTTGCTTGTGGTGTATAATGCTGGTGTTCAACCCTATGTGGATGCATCTGTTAGCATATGGTCAGTGTAGTGGTAAGGGGTCCAGAGCAGTATTTATTTTGATAAATAAATTTTCCTGACCCATTCTGTCGTACAACATACACACAACAGCAACTGTCTAAGCATTAAAGGCTCATATTTACTATCATCTATCTGTGTATTTGTATGCCAATCTTGAAGAGTTTTTCTGGTAATGTTGTCTCATAAGAGCATAAGCTGCTTCCAGTGGCTACATAAGTGCTTCTAATTCATGTTTAACAATACTAAATGCTGTAACACACCAAAATACGTAATTGTTTTAACAAACAAACTGTTTTACATATCGTGCTATTTTGTGCTTAGCACAGCACTAGCAATATCTGCAACGATCTTCTAACATAATACTGGTACATACATATCTGGAGAACCTTAGTATCTCACTTATATTTTTTTTTAATTTCCTGCAGTTTTTGTACTGGGCTAGGTCCACTGTGAAGTCTCAGAGTTACTTTGGATAGCCACATTTGATAGTAAAGCTATAGTGTGTTGGCCACATTGGTTCATAAATATTTTAATTAAGTATCTGGGAAAAACCATCTGACAGCCATCTTGGCTGGTAAATTAAATCCTAAATAGCCACAGTATAACAGCTCATGTGGTCTATGGGGAGAGGAAAGAGTGGAAGGGGAGATGGGGTAGAGGACGGGATGGGGTGATCTTGAAAGTGCTGGGTGGGGTTTATTTACAAAAGTGTCATAAGTCATTGCATCAGGACCAGTTCTGTCCTATTACTTGTTGGCTGTTTCTCAGTTGATCATTTTCTTCGAAGGTATTTAATGATGATTGCGGGAAAACAGTATATGCTCCAGAATCGTATTTCAGATCTATTTCTGTGATGTGGGTCTATAATTCAGTAACTTACAGTACTTCTATTTCCTTTCTTGTGTATTGTTATGACCCGTCCAATTCTCCAATCTTTAGATATGAATCTTTCGCCAAGCGAGTAGTTGTATGGGAACAGCGTGCTCTGAAAGGAACCTAATTGATATTCAGCCTGGACCAGAAGAATTCACTTTATTAAGTTGCTTACGTTGCTCCGCTACTGCGAGGATGTCTACTTTAAACTTACTTGTGATGGCAGCTGTTCTTGATTCGGATACTGTAATATTCACTTCGTCTTCTTTGGTGAAGGTATTTCGGAATACCGTATTTAGTAACTTCGTTTTAGCAGCACTGTCACTGGTAAAATTATTATTGCTATCGCACAGTGAAGGTGTTGATTGTGTCTGGCTGCTAGTGTGTACTTTACGTACGGCCAGAGTCTGTTTGGACTTTCTGCCAGTTTTTGTAGCAGTGTTTCGTTGTCGAAGTCATGAAGAGCATCTCACGTTGAATCTCGTGCTAAATTCCAAACGTCTGTAAAACAACATTAATCTTGGTTATTTTGCGTTCTTTCAAATCTGGCATGCTTTTTTCGTCGCTCCAGCAAGAACATTCTGGCATTATGTGCCATGGAAGATCTGTTCAGATTCTCATTAATTTACTTGATCAACTGTCGTGAATACTATTCCTTTGAATTTAAGACATAGCTGGTGTGCTTACGTAGTTACTTTGGAAAGTATGGAGACTGTGCCTTAGGATGGTGTCAAACAAATTTTTATCAGATGTTTTACATACTAGTAGATATATCATGCACTCATTTTCTGTGGGTTTGGATGTTAGGGTTTCATTCTCTCTATAACTATTGTGTGGTGCTAATTGCTGTATTTGTCATGATACTCCCTATTAGCTCAGGATTATTCGTTGCTGAGAGATCAGATATGTTATGGTAATCAATTACAATTCGTGTGGAGTCCTGAACTAATTGGCCAAAATAATCTTTTGAGGAAGCATTTAGTACAACAGAACTTTGTGGTAAATTCCTATATGACCAAACTGCTGAGGTCATAGGTCTGCAGGCTTACACACTACGTAATCTAACTTAAACTATCTTACGGCAAGTACAACACACACATACCCATGCCCGAGCGAGGACTCGAACTTTACGACGGGGCGAGCCGCGCGAACCGTACAAGGCACCATAGACCGCGCGGCTACCCCACGCGGCGCATTTAGTACAATTTCGGACGATGTTTTACGCTTATCACCGACTTTAAACTTGTATTTTAGCCAAAAATGGGGGCTCCATTGGAGTCACCGCTAACAGCAACTGACTCAGATTTCTTTAAACCTCTGAGCATGTTTATCATCGTAATCAAGGAGTTGGTAAAAGGAACATTTTAATTGACACCTGTCATCTACCCATACTTTTTGACAGCAACTATGTACTTCAATTTCACAACAAGGTAAACTATTTCTAGCACGAACAACTGCATCGCTGCCAATCGAATTTAATCTATCTTTTCTGAACATTTTAGGTCCTTGGCAAAAGCTTTGGCTGAACTAAACTCCGGCTCTAGCCAGCTTTCAGGATACATAACCATTTGTGTTCCAGTGCGATCTATGAGCTCTTGGAGCTCTGTTTCTTCCCCAACACAGGTTCGACAATTTTGAACCATAATATAATACCAATGTTTCCTATACGTATTCACTACGTAACTATGCACATTCATTACCAAATCGTTGTACAAATAGTGTCTGGTTGTTCGTTTTAACAAGTTTTAGGAAAAGCCACAGTATAAAATGTATTTTTGAATATGAGAGGATAGAAAAGAAAAAAAAAAACAATTCGCAAAAAGAATCAGCTAACCGCGCTTTACTTTCCAGCACACTGCCCTCTGTGGTCGTGTTTGCTGACCCGGCCGGGCTGCAGAAACCAGTTGGCCTGACCGCACGCCACACTGCCCAAAGCGCTAACAGTCGGAAGCGCATCGGCCACTCATCACTGTAAAACCTCAGGCGTCTTCCGCATCAAAGAACTTAGTGAGACAGGCCACCAATGACCTAGTTGCCAAAAGCTCAGAGAAAGAGAAGTGCATCGAGCTTCATTCGTCCAAGATGGAAGGGCTCAACTGAATATCAACGGAGGGAAGATGAAATAGGCTGCTTTCGAATAATCTGTTTTTTTCATCTTTTAATCCAATATTTACGTGCTTTGTCTTGCAACATGTCACTAGTGACGCAAACATAATTTATCCTGTGACAGGAAAATTGCTATTTCACGATGAGGGCTTTACTATTTTTTGTGAACTTTGAACCTGTCGATAACAAGAAGAGGTATTGGATAATTTGGTACTGTACCCATAGAAATGACACGAAACTTGCAGAAAATTCAAATTTGTGTATAAATGATAATTTATCGTAATTGTCGCATGATAAAGCACATATAAAAAGGCTGAAAGACCCGTCGTTATTCAAACACACAACTGCCGAACAATCATTCGAAACTGTTACGGTATCAGATTCTGTACTTGATGGGCGTGACAGTTTAAGTGGACGACATGTAACTAATCATAGGAATGAAGTATGTTACAGTAAGATGCTCTGGAGAGATTCTTAGGAAGAGGCTGCTTACAAAACCGTCGCCCAACTGAAAATTGTATATTAGTCCTCAGTCTAGGAGGCTCGTTTGGTAATCGCGGAAGCTTCACGGGAATGTATATTAAACTCCAGATACAGGCCCTACAAGAGAGACACTGTGCATCACGGCGTGTTTCACTATTAAAGTTGTAAGAGCCTTTGTTCCTATAAAAGCCAAGTGAGATATTTCTTCCTTCTACGTATATCCCACGAAAAGAAAATAGAGCTAAAATTAGTGCGATCAGAGAAATTACGAAGGTTTCCTAGCAGTCGTCGTTCCAGCACAACATTCGTTACTGGAACAGGAAGGAGGAAGTGACAATACCACACAAAGTGCCCTCCGCTAGACACTGAAAGGCATTTATTTATGACTGACTGCCTGCGGTAAGTCTCTGCATCATATGATCGTGTCATTAACTTAGAATGTTGATAATGATCGAATATGACCAATACTCAAGTATTCTGTTCTACACCACGTACACTTCATAATTCTACTGCTGCTCGTGTGGAATGTGTAAGTTAAGGAAATCCAGAGATCAGTAATGTTGACAGCGTACACTGAATACACCTGTCCTGGGAATCCATAAAATTATATCTGGAATGTTGGCATAACTACAGGTTCGGCGTTGCTTGTTGACACAGTTTTCCAGAGCTTCTGTATATTGCATATACATAATCCTCTGTTAAGATTACCCCTCAAGTGAAGTCTAAGACACCTCCAGCTGAGAAGGGCATGGCCCAGTCCGACATATGGGAAACAACGCTGAAATTTTTTATGCATGAAGAATACAACGAAAGAAATAAACTGACAAAATTTCAGCTGCTAGGGCCCACTGTAAGTAATTTTAAAAAACGTTTCAGCTGTTCGGTTTTTTTGCACGAAGAAATCGTTATAACAGCGGTTTGCGTAGCCCTCCTTGCATAGAGCGCGATCAGCCTTGACAAGAGAGCGCAGCCCTGTGCATTGGAGATATCCAGAGTGACACACTTGAGATTGAATCACGTAATGCTGTGTCGTCCGAACAAGACACGGCCAGGGCAAAAGCACCACAGGCGCAAACATGCGAGCTGGTGCGGTGCAGCGCCACGGATAGCGCTGAAGATCAAGATATCGACTTCACCTCGGCCAACTGCCAGCCGAGTACAGTCCGCCAACGACCAGACGACAACGGGCAGAAAAAATGGTTCAAATGGCTCTGAGCACTATGGGACTTAACTTCTAAGGTCATCAGTCCCCTAGAACTTAGAACTATTTAAACCTAACTAACATAAGGACATTACACACATCCATGCCCGAGGCAGGATTCGAACTTGCGACCGTAGCGGTCGCGCGGCTCCAGACTGTAGCACAACGGGCAGAAGCCTGCTCGGAACATAGAAGAGCAGTCTCACACTTAGTTATAGATCATCATCCAGGGCTGACAGGCAGGGAACATCCCTCGTTTAGTGAACTCTTAGAATTGAACAGACAGTTATTGTAATTGCATTTGCTATGTATTGTGAAGTATACTTACGATTATTTGCACCTACCTATTGAGGGCTTTTTGTGTGTTATATAGTGTTGTAGTGTTAATAATTCGACAATTCACAAAGATAAGTAAGCATTTTTAATTCATTTGTATGACTTCGTTACTAATTTTTTGGTTAGTTAGTTCGTTGCGTGTTCCATTGACCAATCGCGTGGTACGGTGGCCGTTATGATGTGGAACGTGTCAAGTGCAGAAGCAATGCACATATGAAACAAGACTTTTTAATATATATGCAATACACAGTTAAAGATTAATATTTCTATTATTTACCTCATTCCCTTAAATGGCACAAAAAGCATATACTATATTTATAGATTTATTTATTCCTATTCAAAAAATGGTTCAAATGGCTCTGAGCACTGTGGGACTTAACTTCTGAGGTCACAGTCCCCTAGAACTTGGAACTACTTAAACCTAACTAACCTAAGGACATCACACACATCCATGTCCAAGGCAGGATTCGAACCTGCGACCGTAGCGGTCCCGTGGTTTCAGACTGAAGCGCCTAGAACCGCTCGGCCACCCCGCCGGCTATTCCTATTCAAGAATTCATCTATGGTATAGAAGGAGTTGTCGAGGAGATATGATTCCAGTTTATTTTTGAGGCTATTACTGCTGTCTGTCAGACATTTTATTTCATCTGGTAATTTGTCGAAAATTCCTATAGCAGCATTTTTTCTGTGCCAAAGATAGGTTGAGTAAAGGATAGTGTAAGTCTTTCTTTTTTCTGGTATTATAATCATGAATGTTACTGTTGTTTTTAAACTGGTGTGCGACTGATGTGCGACTATGAACCCCACACATTATTCTAACCACTTTCTTTTGAGCAGTGAATACTTTTTGTCTAAATGTTGAGTTACCCCAAGATATTATTCCCTATGACATCAGAGAGGGAAAGTATGCAAAGTATGTTAGCTTACTAATTTCTGTATCCTCAAAATTGGCAGTTATTCTGATTGCAAAAGTTGCTGAAACTAGTTGCTTTAGAAGATCCAAAATATGAGTTTTCCAACTAAGATTCTCATCTGCATGTACACCCAAAAAACTTAGTGTGCTCTACCCTGTCTACTGACTTCTGTTGATGCGTTATATTTACTGAAGGAACTGTACTTTTTGCAGCAGAGTGTTGCACAACCTTCATTCTCCTATCCTGTTACCTGACACTGGGGCGCAGCTGTGTAATAGTGGCAGGGAGAAATTGTCTTAGTGGTGTACTGCACCAGAAGCCGTTTAACGAACCCACAAACTCGGCTTATCCTAACAACATTGGCATCTCGGCCTCAACAGCAGTAGCAACGAGGCCTTTACAAAGTTAGTGACGAAGATTTACAAAATCTAAAGCATACAAAAAAGTAATTTATTATTAATACTTTGAAAAGGAGGCATTTCGTATCGACAGCTAAGCTGCTGCGTGTGTAATTCTTACAAAGGAGACTGTTTCATGTTACGTTACAGACGCTTTAATCAACTATGACTTTAATTTACTAACATGAAATATTTCTTGCACATACATACTTTTATGACAATTCCTGTAGCACAGTTATTATGATTTTTTTGAGCAATGAATATTTTAGTAACAATGAAACAATTTCTTGTTTATTCTGTATAGTCGCGACGTAAAGCGAAGTGTCATTTCAATGACGAAAACAACATTTTTCTTGCACCAGACACAACTAACGATAGGAAAATTAATGCTTCCGGGCACGTCACTGTAATTGCTAGTTTTATTTAGACATAATTCCGGTAGAGTAAGGAATCGTCCTGGCCCTTGCTCCGGTTATTGTCGTGCGTATCGGGGCATACTTCAATTAGGAAAGTTTACTGACGTAAACTGATAATGTTCAAATAACTGAAATTTAAGAATACTGTTCTCCTGATAAACGTCGAATGACACGGAGATATCGGAAATTATATTGTCCGACAATTTCCTTAAAAATACTTTCCACAGTCAGAAACATAATTTATCGAAAGTCACTTAGGTTGTTCGGGGTGGAATATGAATTATATCAACGGTGCATTACCTCTCATGAGCAGCTCTACATCGTTCACATCTCAAGAAAACTTCTCTAAAGAACTGTTGTTTATTTACTTAAGTTTAGATATTTATGATGCTTATTTATGGGAGGTAACGGGACTTTGTGGCCACCCTGTAAAGTAAATTTTACGTATAGTTTTTCTTTCACAGGCTTGCTTGTTTCACTTTTGCACATATTTATTATTCGTGTAAGTTTTTCTCATTTATACTCTTCACTGTCTGATTTTACGAAGCAAAAGCGGGTTTGCATTCTGATTAACATTAAGCGTTAATCGCAATTAACATCAATTCAGTTTTATCTTCATTGTTAACACTTACGCTGCCGCAAAAACAACTGGTAATTATTATGGGTAATAAATGAATTTCAGATTTCGGTTAACAGCAACTGTTGTGTATGAGGCGGAACTATGGGAAAAAGGGTGATCCGGCTGAGTCACGCAGTTTCTGATCACGAGGTGTGGCCTTTAATTGCACGCGTTGATCTCGTAGGCTGACGTGAGGATCAACGAACTATACTTGACGGGATGTATCTGGAACATCTTATGTGATTAGAAAGTTAGTAGACAGGAATACAATTAAATACTTAGCTTTAATTCAGCATCAGCGGTGAACGTCGATCTTGACTTTGTACAATAATATTTACAAGTGCAGTTATAGACTGAACTACGAATACTTCTTTACAGTTCTGATTGCTTCACACATACAGATCAATTATCAATGCATAAACTGTACGTGGCGCCTGGCTAGGTCGTAGCTACTAACTTAGCTGCAGGCTATGCTAACTAGCGTCTCTGCAAATGAGATCTCTGAAGCTATAACAAGGTAATCATTCCTATTAAAGTCGGCTGTAGAACTGGCCAGTGCGCTAGCTTGTCTCGTGAGACCAGCCGAGTGGCGGCGCTCGGTCTGCTAGCGTCGACAGTGGCGACTCGCGGGTCCGATGTGTACTGACGGACCGCGGCCGATTTGAAGCCTACAACCTAGCAAGTGTGGTGCCTTGCGGTGACACCACAGCAACTGCGGGCAATTGTTTCACAGAAACTCTCAACGAAAACTGAAATTCGTTTTACAAATTACGATAGCGCCGGTACTGTTTAGCGACGCGTCGTGAACCATGGGTATGTGCCTATTATGCTGCCCAAGCGCAGTCCACTACAAAATGGTTCAAATGGCTCTGAGCACTATGGGACTTAACATCTATGGTCATCAATCCCCTAGAACTTAGAACTACTTAAACCTAACTAACCTAAGAGCAGCACACAACACCCAGTCATCAGCAGTCCACTACAGCTGTAGCAGGGTTGTACACTTCTCCATCTCCCGGTGAGCTACGAATTTGCCAATTTTCAATATTAAAAAAAAAAAAAAAACTTGCAGCGCGTATTTGCAGCTAAAATTTTGACAGGGTCTATCTTTCGGTGTATTCTTCCTGTATAAAAAATCACAGGGCATTTTTCGACATGTCGGTTGGGACTATTGCTTTGTCAGTAGTAGACAACTCACGCAGATACATTGTGTGAGATCTTCGGTTTCAGTGATTCTCTCTTCGGATGGGACTACACTGGCGGTCAAGTGCACTTCGAGCTCTATACCAGTGAGTTGCACCCTCCTGCACACTTGACCCAGAGTTACTCCGCGGAGTTGCGGATAGATGGATACAGCTGAGCAGCGACAGCGATTCTCACCGGAGCTGCCCTGAACAGTAGCTTCTACATCGGGGAAGTGCTATAGACCAACGTGTTGTTAGGGAAACACGCAACTGGGTAGTATTTAATCACATTGTCACACAAGATAAGTATTTTTCTCCGAACGACGGCTACCGTTTCTTCTGCCACTTCTCAAATGACCGAACATTTCGTAACTGGAATAGCCCGGAATGCTTTTCCCGCTTTTAGCAGTGATGCTGTTTCAGACCGCTGCTCAGGCCTTTCCAGGGGACATTGTCTCATAGTAGCGCCGACTATGCGGACTGTTAGGATTAAGTACTCACATGGAGCTGAAAGCTGCGTGAGTGGTGCATAGTCGCTGCTAGGGCGTGTCAAGTCGAATAGGTCCCAGGAGATAAGCCAGTCAAAGTGTGTCCCTGCACTTTTAAGTCTCATTCTGTGGGCCTTAGCGCTTCACGGCCCCCTGTGATAATGACACAAGCATATTTCAGTTCTGTGAGGGATAACGGAGGACAGTGCCCCAACTCTCCCCACAGACAGCATAGAGAGCAGAAGTCTGCAACCTTCCAGACAAGCCACTTTACTTTCTGGAGTAGAATACTGACTGTCTAACTGACTGAGGTTGACTCTTCATAACATGATGACTCTCGTCGGCACACGTGCAGCATGTGAAGGAGTTACGTGGATGTTCACTCTCGATATCTTGTAGCAATCGGAGATAGGGTGAAATGTAATCCTCATTTTATGACAAATCTAATGCAAAAGTGCTGACGAAGTTCAGAAATGACACTTCGATAGAGAAAATCAGATTCAGTACCAAGTATGACAGAGGAAACATCGTAGTGGTTGTTCTGGAAGAGGTCGCACCACGACGATGATGATGTTATTAGAGAAGCGCGAAGGCAAGAATCGAATGTACGCCTTATACATATTTTTGAAGAAGAACACACACGAAAAAGTACCAAATCAAATTAAAAATGATACTGATATCTGCTAATAAACTACAAAGACATCGTGTGAGATGTGTCACTCTTAAAAACTTTAAACCACATCTCTAATGACCAAAGATAAGTAACATTTGGAGTCTGCCCCCCCCCCCCCCCCAGCTGGGTGGTGAGCACGTTTGACTGCTATGCAACGTGTCCCTGTTCGACTCTCGGCCGTATCGCAGATTTTTCTCCGCTCGGGCACTAGGTGTTGTGTTGTTCTCAATATCATCAACACGCAAGTCTCCCAATGTGGCGTCAACTGAAAAGACTCGTAACTAGGCGGCCTAAATTTCCCAGGTGGGGGCTCCTGGCCATCAATGCAATACGATTATTCCTTTTCAGTAACACAGAGAATAAAATTGGACATTAAGCTAGAATCAACGAAATTAATTAACCAAAGATACACTTTCAATGGTTAAAAATATTTGTGTCTAAAGGAGGAGGAATACCTATTGAAATTAATGAACGGTTATAAGGTTCTAGAGATTTGCAAAACTGTAGACTTAAATGTGACGAATGATGCACCCAGGGATGTTGCAGGGGCTAAAGCATAAATGAAAAATCTCTGTATTAATAATATATTTTCTACACAAAAAGGTGCCAGCTCTTTTCAAGAATATGGTACACGCAACGCAAAAGTTGGTTACTCTAGCTTACCTTTTTTAAAATTTTTCCGAAACATTACGAAATCCTTTGACATCTAATGCTGGGCGACTTGAAGTTTCCTGTCAGAAAATAGGACAACGTCAACAAGTTAACGTAAGTTTGGTGGGTCTTCATTCTCTACTAGCGACACTTCAGGCTTCCCTCAGGCAGTGAAAACCTGTGCGTCAGTGTCAACTAGGTCGCTTCTCATTAACTCCGCTTGCGCACCGCTGCTGGCTTATTGACTGCACCCGTCCTTCAGATTGCCTCAAGTACGCGACAAGTTCGAGTGACTCAAATATTTACTTGACCCCGGTCTTCATCCTGCCCTTGCTTGCGGAGTACACAAATCTACCCGCAGGAACTTCATCATCTCTGGTCTCTCATCGTGAGTACGAGACACTGTTTACATGTAATCGTGAGAAGTACTTAAGTGCCGTTTTCCCCTGTCACTGATAAGCATCTGTAAAGAACTCAAACAAGTCTGCCATTTCGTCACGAAGAATGAATCTGCAGCTATCCCCCCTCCCCAACCCCCTTCGCCCCGAGCGCAGATGAAAAATCATATGGGAAAGATAGGAAGCACAATTTCTGCGTTGCAGAGGTTTTTAAAGTTGTTTTCAGAGAAATGATAAGAAATGAATAGACCTTCAGTTACTCCAGGCAGAACGATGCAAAACCTTACTCCGCCAATGCGTCTGTTAAAAGATATTTTTCGTGTAGATCGCGGGAACAATTTGCAGTATTTGCAACTGCTATAAATACTGTTAATGTCGCACACTAATTATTTTCTACACTGAAGAGCTAAAAAAAATTTAAAAAACTGGTACACCTGCCTAATATCGTGTAGGGCCCCCATGAGCACGCAGAAGTGCCGCAACACCACGTGGCATGGACTCGATTATTGTCTGAAGTAGTGCTGGAGCGGAATGACACCATGAATCCTGCAGGGCTGTCCATAAATCCGTAAGAGTACGAGAGGGTGGAGGTCTCTTCCGAACAGAACGTTGCAAGGCATCCCAGATATGCTCAATAATGTTCATGTCTGGGGAGTCTGGTGGCCAGCAGAAGTGTTTAAACTCAGAAGCGTGTTCCTGGAGCCACTCTGTAGCAATTTTAGACGTGTGGGGTGTCGAATTGTCCTGCTGGAATCACCGAAGTGCGTCGGAATGCACAATGGACATGAATGGATGCTTACGTACGTGTCACCTTTCATAGTCGTATCTAGACGTATCAGCGGTCCCATACACGCGAACTGCACACGCCCCACACCGTTAAAGAGCCTCCAGCAGCTTGAACAGTCTCCGGCTGACATGCGGGGTCCGCTCGATGCAATTTGAAACGAGACTCGTCCGTCCAGGCAACATGTTTCCTGTCATCAACGGTCCAATGCCGGTGTTGACGGGCCCAGGCGAGGCGTAAAGCTTTGTGTCATGCAGTCATAAAGGGTACACGAGTGGACCTTTGGCTCCGAAAGCCATACCGATGATGTTTCGTTGAATGGTTCGCACGCTGACACTTGTTGATGGCCCAGCATTGAAATCTGCAGCAATTTGCAGAAGGGTTGCACCTCTGTCATGTTCAACGATTCTCTTCAGTAGTGGGTGCACCAGTTATTGCAGGATCTTTTTCCGGTCGCAGCGATGTCGAAGATTTAATGTTTTACCGGATTCCTGAAGTTCACGGTACACTCGTGAAATGATCGTACGATAAAATCTCCAATTTATCGCTACCTCGGAGATGCTGTGTCCCATCGCTCGTGCGCCAACTATAACACCACGTTCAAATTCTCTTAAATCTTGATATCCTGCCATTGTAGCAGCAATCACCGATCTAACAACTGCGCCAGACACTTGTTGTCTTACACAGGCGTTGCCGACTGCAGCGCCGTATTCTGCCTGTTTATATACAATGAGCCGTGCTGCGGCTCGCTTTGGTGCTGTGTATAGGTTTCTGCCAGACCGTATTGTTTAGTTGGCATGGTTGCGTTGTTTATCTTCTCGTGTTCACTGGCGCCACTCGGTTTCGTAAGCGTTGCCTGTCCGCTGGTGACAGCAGTGGCGCTTATCGATATGTAGTACTGCTGCCTATTTATGGGGCGACCTCGTGCTTCTTCCGTGTGGTGTGAATGTTGGTTGGTTGGCTGGCGATTCTTCTAAATTGGTGGTAGTCTTTCCATCTTGTTCCGGGCGCTGTAAGCACAATATTCTGCGGACGGAGTCCACACTGGCGGTTCCGGCTTTGGCGTAATTTTACATCTTTGCATTGGTTTGTTGGACGTCATGTAGACTCACCAACATTACCATTAATCAAAAATGGTTCAAATGGCTCTGAGCACTATGGGACTCAACTGCTGAGGTCATTAGTCCCCTAGAACTTAGAACTAGTTAAACCTAACTAACCTAAGGACATCACACACATCCATGCCCGAGGCAGGATTCGAACCTGCGACCGTAGCGGTCTCGCGGTTCCAGACTGCAGCGCTTTACCATTAATCACTCGTTACACTGCCACTAGTCCGAGTTACCATCTTGTGATCTGAACGCAACTCTAGGTTGCCTTTCTCTTCGCTCGCGAAAGTGTTTTTGGTGTGACCTACTCAGAGGTCGATGCCTGGAGCACTGTCTGTCACTGGCTCTTGTGTTTTATTATTGTGTTGCTATTTTATTATTGTATTATTAAGTTACCATCATTTGTATCACCTGTTTGGTGGTGTGTTGTTTGTTTTTTAAAAATTAACTTTTGTTATGCCATTTCTTAAATTTTTAATAATTGCCATTTTGGGCGTTAAAGGCCTTCAACCGTGACTGTGGTTACTCGTCTAAAAGTTCTGGTTGCGACTACATTGGCTTGTTTTCAAAAATTATTTGCTGCCTGTATATTATGTATGTTTGTTTAATTTTTTTACTGCCATTCAGGCGTTAAAGGCCTTCAGTCGTGATTGTGGTTACTTGCTTTAAAATTCTGATTGCGACCACATCGGATTATTTGCTGTCTGCATTTTATGTATGTTTGTTAAAAAATTAATAATCGCCAATTTGGGCGTTAAAGGACTTCAGCCGTGATTTGGGTTACTTACGTTAAAACTCTGATTGCTACATTGGCTTGTTTTCAAAAATTATTTGCTGTATGTTTGTTAAAAATTTTAATAATTGGCATTTTGGGCGTTAAAGCCTTTCAGCCTTGATTGTGGTTATTTGCCTTAAAATTCTGATTGCGACATCATTGGCTTGTCTTCAAAAATTATTTATTAAAGTAAATGAGTGAAATTGCTGAGCAAACCAATAGTAGTTGATTCGGGCCCCGTCCACAATCGTAACCCAATCCTGCCTTCCTTAATTACCCAGGTTTCATACATATTTCTGTATTTGAATATGCATGCCTGTACCAGTTTCTTTGGAACTTAAGTGTAGTTAAATAACGTTTGGTTGCTAATGTCTGCGTTATGTGTATCTTTTTGTGATAGACTTTGGGATCTGGAAGTTTTCTTTTAGGGTTAGGAGATGTTTTTTGATACTGATTCTGACAATCTTGTCTTTTTCTGAGGTGGTAGGTTTTCTTGCGGAGTCGTTCTGCAAATGTGAAATGGCTGTTGCCATATTCTCATGCGCTTTAATGTTCTTTATACCTTATTTCAAATGCTGCTCTGTCCTAAGTGTAGAGCATCACAACTGCTACACGGAATTTGGTAAATGTCAGATTTTTTATGTGCGTCAGTGTCATACTCCCTCTTTAAACATTCTGTTTTAAATTATTGCTTTGGTAAGCTACGTTAATTCCGTGTTTCATAAGGATTTTACCAATTCTGCGTGTCAGTTAATTTCCGCATGTGAGATGTACCAGCTTGTGTGTTTAGTTTCAGTGTTATCTCGTTGTGTTGTAGTGGTGTTGGTGTGTGCGTTTGTGGTGGGTATTGTGAAGCCCTGCATTTGTGTGGTTTTGGTTTCTTATTTTTATGGGTTTCTGGGTTTTCTTATTCAGTTTTGTAATTAGAGAATCTTTGTATCTATTATATGTGTGTCGAAGAACGTAAGAGGCTCTGAGCACTATGCGACTCAACTGCTGAGGTCATCAGTCGCCTAGAACTTAGAACTAATTAAACCTAACTAACCTAAGGATAGCACACAACACCCAGCCATCACGAGGCAGAGAAAATCCCTGACCCCGCCGGGAATCGAACCCGGGAACCCGGGCGTGGGAAGCGAGAACGCTACCGCACGACCACGAGATGTGGGCGAAGAACGTAAGAAAAAAGTAAAGAAAAAACCCGTGAGTAATCACAAAATTTAATAATGTTTATACTAGAAGTTAACCTTCTAGTATAAACATTATTAAATGAGAATTTTTCATGATCCTGGTAAACAGAATTGTAAGAAAATCCATTTGTTACAGGGGCCACTGAAGATCTTTTACGTAAAATAAAGCGCAACACGTGTGGTCTTAATAAGATTTTTATTATAATCGCAGAAGACGGTACAGCTGCGACTGCGGAAAACCGCCCAAAAAACAAATAACTTAGCATAAATGCCATGTGGCTAGGCCTCCCGTCGAGTGGGCCGTTCGCCTGGTGCTAGACTTTCGAGGTGACGCCACTTCGGCGACTTGCGTGTCGATGGGGGCGAAATGACGATGGTACGGACAACACAACACCCAGTCTCTGAGCATAGAAAATATCCGACCCAGCCGGGAATCAAACCCGGGTCGGTAGGTATGACATTCCGTCGTGCTGACCACTCAGCTGCCTGGACATTTAATCGATGTGAATGTGTCAGCGAGAGACAACTGACTTTGTTCGAACATTATAAGATCGTTTTTAGGACTCTTCTGCATTAACTTACATTTTTCTACATTTAGAGCAAGCTGCCATTCATCACACCAAATATGTACTCTGTCTAAGACATCCTGTATCCTTATACAGTCACTCAACGACGTTACATTCCTGTATACTACAGCGTCATCAGCAAATAGCCGCATATTACTGCTGAACCTGTCCATCGTATCATTTATGTTTATAGAGGACGACAACAGCGATCCTATCACACTCCTCTGGTGGCATTCCTGATGACACCCTAGTCGCTGATAAACACTCAACGTCGAGGAAAACGTACAGGGTTATATTACTCAAGAAGACATCAAGCGACTAACATACCTGTGCCATTGTGCCTGACCTCTGTGCTGAGATACTGTTTCAGCTATATCGCTTCGAAGTATGTGAAAGAGCAATACGTGAAGGGGGAAACAGATCTCACACATACCACTGACAAATATAGATATAGCAGATATAGCATAGATGATGACACAGCGGATTAAATCAACGAAATAGTTGGTTTGAAGTTCCAGGTGAAAAAGCTGGTGAACAGCATTGATACGACTTCCCATTTAGATATTTTTAATTTTCTTTTTTTGTAGAAAGTGGTGGATGAAGCATGCTTATCCAAACATCGAAAAGTTATCGAGGGCTTTTATAACAACGCCATTGATCACAGCATCTAGTGGACGGAATATCAGCAACTAAAAGACGGTAAACAACGGCATAAGATTGTGCCGTGGTTGAAAGCAAGATTGAAATTAAGCTGTCAACGTCGACAGAAGACGATATAGCTGCTAAATTTAGCTTCAGTGGTATAGCCAGTGAGCTTGCTTTACTCAGAGAAAGAAAAGACAAAGTAAACTATAGTAAAAACGTAATTCCTGGGAAGGGATACTTTCTCAACTTTTAATTAATAGTCGTTTTTATTTTATTTCCAATTAATGATTTATGCAGTATTAATCATGTACAGGGTGAAAAGTATTTAAACCGACAAACTCTGGGAGGTTGTAGGGGACATAAAAAAATATTTTTCCCTAATGTCATTTTCTCCTATGAGGAGTATTTAAACCGGTAGAGGAAGATTTCTCTGGCGGCAAATTATTAAATCAACCAACACTTCCATTTTTTTATGACCAAGACACAACACATTAACACAACCCAATTTCAATTACAGTAGATTTTCAAAAATGCCTCCATTGACGCGTAAATAAAGGCTACACCGTCGGATCATGTTCTGTCTGACACGGGCAAAAACCCCAGGAGTATCCTGAATTGTTCCTGCTGCTGCTACTATCCGGGCAACCAGATCCTCTTCTGATGCAACAGGAGTTACGTAAACAATGCTGCGCATCTCTCCCCACACAAAAAAGTCCAGAGGGGACATATCTGGGGATCGAGGAGGCCATGGTACAGGACCACCTTTGCCAATCCACGTTTCTGGGGAACCGTCGGTCCAGGAATCGACGCACACGACAACTGAAATGTGACGGCGCCCCGTCATGTTGGAACCACTTGCGTTGTCTTGTAGGGAGCGTGACGTCTTCCAGAAATTCTGGCAATGCTCTGGCGAGAAAATTGTAATTGTGCCTGCCGTTTAATGGCCTAGGTAGCAGATACGGCCCAAGTAAACAGTCCCCAACAACACCGACCCACACATTAACGGAGAACCGCACTTGATGAGCGCTAGTAACTGTGGCATGTGGGTTATCCTCACTCCAAACTTGCGAATTGTGCATTTTGAAGACTCCATCACGCCCGAACGTTGCTTCATTGGTAAACAACATAGAGGATGGAAATGTAGGATGCATTTCACACTGTTCCAGGTACCACTGTGAAAACTGTGCTCTGGGTGAATAATCAACTGGTTCCAGATTGTGGACACGCTGTAAGTGAAATGGAAGTAACAATTGCTCTCAAAGGACTGTCCTTACATTGGTCTGATTCATCCCCATGTTACGATCAATTGCAAGAGTGCTGATTGAAGGATCCCTCTCCACATGCTGCAAGACAGCTTCCTCAAATTGCAGCTTTCTTACCGTGCGACGGCGTCCCTGTCCAGGTAATCTGCTAAATGACCCGGTCTCACGCAGACGTTGGTACACAGCCGCAAAGGTCGTATGATGCGGGATGCGGTGATTAGGATATTGTTGTTGATAAACCCGCTGTGCAGCTCGTCCGTTGTGGTGCGCTACGTAGTAAGCACCAACCATATCAGTGTACTAACTCCAGGTGTATCGCTCCATTAGTAAACAGAGACAAAGCACTACTAGACTGGTGGACAGCAGTTGCCTACAACTGAAGAGCGTAATACACCCTCTAACAACTGATGATCGTAATACGGCCTCTAACAACTGAAGACCGTAATACGTTCTCCACCGGTGTAAATAATCCTCATAGGAAAAAATTACACTATGGAAAAATATTTGTTTTGATGTCCCCTACAATCTCCCAGAGTATGTCGGTTTAAATACTTTTCACCTTGTATAAGGAGCAAATAAAATCTGTTCTTTATTGTACATCGTACTAAAACCAATGTACAGCAAGCAGTAAAATGTAATTTGGTTTTACTTTGAATTTTTAAAAGAAATCTCATACAATTGGATGATACATTTAGCATATTTGCGAAGAATACTTTTCATCAATATTATTATTTTTCAATACTGATATATTTTACTAAACTTACATACAATGTTATAAAATTTGCTAAATCTGCAAAAATGAAATTGAGGGAAGGTAGTTTAGCTGGGTAGGTGGGGGTAAGGGTGGCGGTGTGTGTGTGTGAGTGTGTGTGTGTGTGTGTGTGTGTGTGTGTGTGTGTGTGTTGGAGGTGGATACTTTGGCAGTACTGGCTGGGGCGATGTATCACCTTTGTATGGCTCTGCCCTGGCGCTGTGCGTGCAATCAGCCGTGGCATTTCTCGTGCTTACGTCAGTGCGTGTACACTGGAACTTTGCTGAATCGGCCGCCTCAGACGATTCTCCCGAGAGCCTACTGGTGGCTCTTCCAACTGAAGGCTGGAATTTCCTCCTAGTGTCTGGGCCTACCTCGTTATAGCGGCGCCAGGGACGGAGCGCTTAATACCACTTAATTGAAGAACCAGTCCAGGAACTCCGTTTATGCAAGGGGTGCGCTGCAGTGAAGGATGCTCTCCACTGCTAGGAGCACCTCGCCTGCTGATTGCAGCGAGAGTGGAAAACTGATGTTAAGTGAATACAGGCCTTATCTCGTCCTTAGTGAAGATGGTCTAGGAGCCTGCTGTGGCGACTGTAATTACTACATTTTGCTGCTGTAATTAATAGAGTAGTGGGTGAGTTGCGCAAAGCTCGCTGCAGGGTGGTGGGACGCGTTTTGGTGTTTGTGAGTAGACGCTCAACTCCCATCTGGGCCGTCCTGAGTTCGTATTATGGCAAGGGAGAAAGGAGAGCGTTGCAGCAGTCTGCAGAGAAACAAACGGTCAACTTAGTTTCTTATTACTGTCTCAGACTCTGGATGCAGGTTGAGGTGGTCTTGTAATGGTTCCTTTCGGTGCGGCAGGCGAGAAAGATTAGCAAACAGCCACTGTCATACAGACACAGCTGGGGAGGTGCCGTGCTTCAGCTCAACGTTGCTGGCATGTGAGCTGCTGAGTCGGCTGTGACAGTCACAGACGTCAATTCGAAGCAGGTGGCCAGCGCCAGGCCAGCCAAGGCAGCTTACGTTTATAGATGGGGGATCCGCCCCTGAACTGATTTATAGAGTTGAATCTTTCAAAGGAGTGAACAATCAGCGATTCAGAAGAAAAGAACGGTAGCTCCAAACGTTTCCCATGGCAGAGAGAGAGAGAGAGAGAGAGAGACGGAGCATATCAGCGGCGCCTCTGCTGGTCAGAGCACACTACACGCCACACAACACAGCCAGCGCCGGCCTCTGCCCTGCTTCTACCTTTGCTGCCTGCATTGTGCAGTGCCCCATTGGATTTTGTGTTTCACATATGCCGTGCCGTCTCTGTGCTTCCTCTGCAGCGTGCAGTGTCTGGCCACCTTAACTTAGCATCGCACTCCGTCGGCGATCGTTTCAGTCGCACTTCCTGCCCTCTGGGCATTTGATGCGAGCAACAGGACAGAGAGCCTCCTAGCGGAGAACATAAGAACTACTTGCAACAACCTGCTCGCAAGAGAACGGACGATTTGTCTCGGATCGGGTGACTGGTGGCCGTTCACCGCTCCCCCACCCTCGGAACTCGCCCGCTCAACGCCCATCCCACCGTTCTCGACTCTAGCCAGAGCGTTGAGCAAAGCAACTCAGGTGTCACTCTGGTCTCTGCGGTCTTAGCTCACGCAGTAATACAGCTCGCCGCTCGACCTGCTTGACTCAGTGCCTCTGCATCAGAGTTCGTCTCTACTGGGTATTGTTCTTCGTAGTAATACCGCTATGTATATTACATTATTGTGTTATGTATACATCATTTGTTTTTATTTCATTTTTATTTGCTTAAACTGATCAGATTAGGTTCCTGACAACTCCTCTTAATATAGGATTTTTATTATGGGCACTCGAATTTACGCTTTAATTACGAGCGAACCGATAAACGTATCGCAAAATGTGATACACCAATATTTTCCTTGTTTTATTCTGCGTAAGGCTATATGCAGCACTTTAGTCTTACAGTCAAATTTTTTTTTCTTATTCTGGTACGGATTTTGCGATTTTAGGCGTCTTCGGAAGGAAACGTTCACTTAAAAAATATATGGCTTGCGATGTATTTGTACAAGGTTAATGAAATTTTAATACATTATAGCCAAATATATTGTTAATGTAAATCTCATGTTACAGCATTTTCCGATCACCCAAAAAACCACGATAGTGCAAAATAAATCAATAATCAAAAACTTTGTCATATCGTGGAAATTTCAATAAACAATACAAAATTCTTACTCATTATCTGTGTTGCTTCAAAATAGGATCAAATAAGATCAAAACACAGGTATAGTACTGGAATAAACCAATTTTAAAGGGCAATATGCCTTCCATTTATTTTCTATTGTGAATGAGTGGTGAGTCATGAAAAAGAGCTAGTTCATTTCAGGAAGTGAACAGTTCTGATCCGATCTCTGAAAAGAACAGTTTTGCCCATCTCTACTTACGTTGTAGCTGGCTGGTTGCCTAGTAACGCGACGACTGGCAGTGCCGCCCAGGGGAGGGACGCCAACTGTTGGCTGCAGTGCTGCGTCAGGCGGCGGGGATTCCCCTGCGGCGCAGAGTTGGGCGGTCGTCCTTCCATGCCTGGGACCCAAGACGAATTGGCGGGTGGACCTTTTTGGAGACGGCGGCAGAGTGTTGGCCGCTAGGGAACCTGAGCGACTACGCAACGAATGGTGGCTCGTGGCCCGACGACTGTGTCAGTTTTTTGAATAAAAGCCACTGCAGCTGTGGTAAATTATTAAAGGCACAGCCGTTTTCGTAATTTAAATTACATCATCAGGTGCAAATCTGAATAAGAAGAAGAGGATGAGTTCGTCTGTGGGGCGTTCAACATCGTGGTCATCAGCGTCCGTACAAGTTCCGAACCTTTGCATTTCCAGTCTCGCCATGTCTCGAATGATGATGAGATGATGATGACATAAAGCAGACAACAGAAACACCCAGTCCCTGGGCGGAGAAAATCCCCGAACTGGCTGGGAATCGAACCCGGGACCTCGTGAGCCATAGGGAGCAACTGTAGCCTCTACAACACGAACTGCGGACAGTAAAAGGAGGAAAGAGGCCGTAACAATATTACGCGAACATGGTATCTCAGTGAGATGTTATCAAGAGTGAATACTTACATTATAGTGCTCAAGCCACTTTTGTAGTGTGACCGGAACCCTTTCTTTAAAATTTGGGAAATTTCGCAAAAAGCGATAATCATGGATTAAAACGCTGCAATGAAACTGGAGCCTATGAACAAATGGGACGAGAGAAAAGGTTATAAGAAGTGCCGGAAAGAGAGGGAAGTGGGAGAAGGTTAAAAAGACAAAGTCTACCAAAGAAGACGACAAAGGGGAACCCATACTCAGGGCGCGGTTCCGAACGTAATCGCCGAATTTTTAATAATTAAATCCAAGAGCTGGAAGATACTCTCCGCCTCCTGTATGGGCGTGCCAGTGCAATGCTTGAAATTGTCCCTAATAACCTAATAACACTGTTAACCGGACCCACGGGGATACTGGAATATATGTTTTTGACATCTAATGAGACTATGGATGTAACCGGTCTGGGGGGATGTAGACCAGAAAGTATTCTGATTAATTCCTCTTGTCTATTAGCGAAACCTGGTAATTAAGGAAGGTAGGATTGGGTGACGATTGTGGACGGGGCCCGAATCAATTACTATCGGTTTGCTTTGCAATTTCACTCACTTATTTTAATAAATAATTTTTGAAAACAAGCCAATGAAGTCGCAATCAGACTTTTAAGGCACGTAACCACAATCACGGCTGAAGGCCTTTAACGAGAAAAATGGCAATTATGTAAAATTTACATACATAAAAAAGCAGACAGCCAATAATTTTGAAGACAAGCCAATGTGGTCGCAATCAGAATTTTAAGGGAAGTAACCACGATCACGGCTGAATGCTTTTAAAGCCCAAAATGGCAATTATTAAAAAATTTAGCAAACACACATAAAATACAGACAACAAATAATTTTTGAAAACAACCCAATGTGGTCGCAACCAGAATTTTGAAGCATAAGCCAAAGACAAGTATGTAAAAATACGACAAAGCCGGAACCGGCGGTCAGGGCTCCGCCAGAAGAATACTGTGCTTAGAGCGCCCGAAACACGAAGGAACGACTACCACTAAGGTAGAATAACGCCACCCAACCTACAATCAGGAAGGTGTCAAACTGACACGCCTCACCAGACAGCGGCGGCAAGGCGAGGAAATGTACACTGCCGTTACATACACTAACCCCCAGGCAAGTAACTAGGGCGTTAGCGGCCACAAGACAGAAAAATACCGCTGGTTGAACTTAACCATGTAAGAAGCTGATAACGGTAAATAGTAATTAAAAGCTCAGGAAGGCTAATCAGATCCACCTTCCCCAGGCACTCCACTCGCTGCTTTTCGCCTCGGCGACACTACGAGCAGTAACACGAACCCACGTCACTGGAGAATCGAGAGATTTGACAATGGTGCAGGTTTCTCTACGCTAATTGTAATGCACTCAACTTAAATATGCAGGATCCTGTTTCGACAAGGTCGTGCACCCTCGTAACCACTGCTCTTCGATACGGCAGTCCATACACGGCGCTAGCGGTCCCTGCGTGTTGTCGCTCTGCGTGGACCTAGCTGCTCCCTGCGTCCACACCGAACTCCCCACTCACACCACACGGAAGAAACACGAGATCGGCCCAAAGATAGGACAGCAGAACTAAATATCGATAAGCGCCCGTCGGGCGTTTAGGCCGAGCGGTTCTAGGCGCTTCAGTCTGGAACTGTGAAACCGCTACGGTCGCCGGTTCGAATCCTGCCTCGGGCATGGATGCGTGTGATGTCCTTAGGTTAGTTAGGTTTAAGTAGTTCTAAGTTCTAGGCGACTGATGACCTCAGAAGTTGAGTCCCATAGTGCTCAGAGCCATTTGAACCATTTGATACGCGCCACTGCTGCCTCTAGCGGACAGGAAACGCTTACGAAACCGAGTGACGGCAGTGAACACGAGAAGGCAAACAACGCAACCATGCCAACTAAACGATACGGCCTGGCAGAAACCTACACACGGCACGAAGGCGAGCAGCAGCACGGCTCAGTTAGGAATAGTAAGATGAACCGGAAGTTTGAAATTTTTACCTTAATGCTCGGCTAAAAACGTTTAATTAAGATAACGAGGTCCACTTTTTGCATTAAGAACAGGGCGGATCGGAAACCCAGGCCTGTGTGTCTGCAAAATGCTACGTAATCTGAGGGCACTGGCTTTCATATGTACTAAAATACATCTTTTATACTGGTCAGGGATGTTATTTACGCATCCGCGCATGAGCCGCTCCTCTCGTGGCCTATGTTTTTACATCCCATCAGTTCATGTATGGCAGGCGCAGCGTTCCGTCACGACGCGGCTTTACGGCTTCAGCATCTAATGGTCAGTTACCCCCCCCCGCCCCTCCCTTCCTCAGCCACCACCCCTGCGTTACTGGTACTTTTTTTAAATAATCTTTTCTCTCATCCGACGTGTTCATAGGTTCCAGTTTCATTGCCAAATTTTAATCCATGACTATCGCTGTTTGCGAAATTTCCCAAATTTTACAGAAAGTGTTTGGATCGGGCGATAAAAGTGGCTTGACCACTTTAATGTAACTAGTCACCCATGTGGACACTTTACCATTGAGATATTGTCTTTTCGTTCTTACGGCCTCTTTCCTCTTTTTATTCAGATTGCACCTGATGATATCATTACGGAGCCGGACAAGCGTTGAATAAATAATTCACAGTAGATGCACCGGTTTTTATTCAACATGCAGAAGATTGACCGTGAATGCCCGTACAGTAAACTGTTAGGCGTCGTAGTTACCGGTGTATATGCCAATGCTGTGTCAGACACTCAGTGAGAGTTAGGCCTACAGTATGGTCAGCTATGCCGACAGTCTGTCCTGGGGCTTTTTAAGAATTGCTGTCTGGCGCTGACTGTGTGAAAGAAGCCACATTTATGTGGGATGCGGAAGTGTCTCGAACGGTTGCAAGTGTCCGAGGCTCGGTGGTTGTCATGTACTAGTGCACTGAGGTGCAGGAACTTCCTGAAGATTGGTCAGTGTCCCATGCTGTTGGCTCGCTGCAGTCTGGCAGCATGGATTCGCCATGCTCCTGCAGCGTTGGCACGTCAACGACTGCAGCTGTCTGAGACAGTTGCGAATGTCCTAGACTGACGTGGTGAAAATATACGATAACAGAAGGAAAATATTGCAGTAAAGATACGTTCACGAACGAGGTAACTGTGAATGTGTGATTACGGAAATTCAATGACTTAAGTGTGAAATATTGTTCTAGTAAATAAAAGTGCATTTGAAAGTTAAACTTTTCTATGATCTCCCGATCTTTGGGCTCAACTTTCGCCCCCGGTCTACCTTAGGAAGAAACACAATACTACTTTACACGCGAGTTACGAATTCTTTCAAACCCTTCAGTGCCTTCTCATAGAACTTGACGAGGCAGTATAATGCACTGCTCCAACCGAATCAACGAAAGTACTGTGTGTTTCACTTTTGAGATCCTAGGTACAATCAAGAGGATTGAGATCAACTAATGTTTGAGATCAAGCTACAACCCCTGCTCTACCTATGCATCTGAGATACCGACTTTCAGCGGCAGCATTGCGCACCTGTCACATTTCCCAACTTTACACAAGAGGAACAACGCCAGGCAATCCTGGAAGCTTCCACTGCAGAAAAAGAAGTAGCCGAATCCCTCTAGTTTTCTTGGAAGAATGTAAAAAAAAAGCGCCGCTGATATCACTCATAAACAGCACCTGAATTCGTTGCTAAAATATGTATTACGAAAATTTTAAATACCACCGCATTTCTATCCTGCACATCTCTAAATTAATTGTTAACCGTAAATACAAGATTAACTGGAGCTTCTCGTTGAACATACCGACAAAAAAAAATCACATTAGAACTGATGTCCATGTCACACTTAACTCGTTCGATACGGTACGCTACACTTATAATATTACTGCTTTTATTGTTGTTTTGTTTTATTCTGACGACAAGTGAGAAATGTTTGAACGTTTAGTCACCAGTACAAAAGTATCATTTTTGTACTGTTTATACGAGAGGGTGTATATTTGCTATCGACTGCGAAAAGCATTCGATAGCATCAGCTGTAGAATAGTGATAAGACTTTAGAAAGCTGCAAAGATACACACATCAAAAAAAGTTTTGCATCACCGAGGTTCCGAGAGTTCCGGAACCTATACAGAAAATTGGAGTAGAGATCAACATAAACATCATTTCCGCCCTTTTTGTTGCTCAAGAAAACCACACATTGCATGTTGTACCACTACACAGCGAGGCCTTCAGAGGTGGTGGTCCAGACTGCCGTACACACTGGTACCTCTAATATCCGTAGGACGTCCTCTTGCATTGATGCATGCCTGTATTCGTCGTGGCATACTATCCACAAGTTCATCAAGGCACTGCTGGTCCAGATTATCACACAACTCAACGGTGATTCGACGTAGAGCCCTCAGAGTCGTTGGTGGGTCACGTCGTCCATAAACAGCCCTTTTCAGTCCATCCCAGGCATGTTCGTAGGTTTCATGTCTGGAAAACATACTGGCCACTCTAGTCTGGTGATGTCGTTATCCTGAAGGAAGACATTCACAAGATGTGCACGATGGGGACGCGAATTGTCTTCCATGAAGACGAATACCTCGCCAATATGCTGCCGATGTGGTTGCACTATCGGTCGGAGGATAGCATTCATGTATCGTACAGCCGTTACGGTGCCTTCCATGACCACCAGCGGCGTACGTCGGCCCCACATAATGCCATCCCAAAACATCAGGGAACCATCACCTTGCTGCACTCGTTGGACAGTGTGTCCAAGGCGTTCAGCCTGACCGAGTTGCATCCAAACAAGTCTCCAAGACATATGTAACACTCATCAGTAAAGAGAATAAGATGCCAATCCTGAGCGGTCCATTCGGCATGTTGTTAGTCCCATCTGTACCACGCTGCAAGGTGTTGTGGTAGCAAAGACTGACCTCGCCATGGACGTCGGGAGTGAAGTTGCGCATCATGTAGCCTACTGTGCGCAGTTTGAGTCGCAACACAACGTCCTGTGGCTGTACGAAAAGTATTATTCAACATGGCGGCGTTGCTGCCAGGTTTCCTCCGAGCCATAATCCGTAGGTAGCGGTCATCCACAGCAGTAGAAGCCCTTGTGCGGCCTGAGCGAGGCATGTCATTGACAGTACCTGTCTCTCTGTATCTCCTCCATGTCCGAACAACATCGCTTTGGTTCACTCCGAGACGCCTGGACACTTCCTTTGTTGAGAGTACTTCGTGTCACAAAGTAACAATGCGGACGCAATCGAACCGCGGTAGTGACCGTCTAGGCATGGTTGAACTAGAGACAACACGAGCCATGTACCTCCTTCCTGGTGGAATGACTAGAACTGTCGGACCCCTTCCGTCTAATAGGCGCTGGTCATGCATGGTTGTTTACGTCTTTGACTGGTTTACTGACATCTCTGAATAGTCAAAGGGACTGTGTCTGTGATACAGTATCCACAGTCAACGTCTATCTTCAGGACTTTGGGACTGGGATGATGCAAAAGTTTCTTGATGTGTGTACAAGGTTAATAAAGGAATGTACACAAAGCAAGAAGTGACAAAGTAGAGAATGAGACGGAACAGATGATCAATGGAAAGTGTGTAAGAAAAGAATGCTCACTGTCACCGAAGCTGTTTAACGTATACGAGTATGGAGAAGAACTGAAAGGTAAGGCCATAGAGGATGCAAGAGGCATTATAATCGGAGGAGAAAGGATAAAGGCTACAAAATACGCGAACCATCAAGCAGTGATGGTGGGATCAGAAGAGGTAAAGAACATGTTGAAGAGTATTCCTAGACTGAAAAAATCAGAACAAGTAAAATCCTGCCTGTACCTGCAAAGTTTGATAACATGGAATGGTAGCTGTACAGCTGAAATAAAGAGGAGGATATCAACGGGAAAGATATCATTTGAAAAGATGAAGCAATTACCAACAACTAGAAGAATTTCAGTTGAGCCGATGAAAAGATTTGCTGAATGTTGTGCTTGGAGTGTTGTATTATGCAGCAATCAATCACAGACAATTAAAAAGAAAGAAGAAACACATAGAGGCAATGGAGAAAAATGCTTAAGGTGGAGTAACAGACTTAGGAATGAATAAGTAATGATGAAAGTAGGGGAAGAAAGATGATTATTGGAAGTGATCACAAAGAGGGAAAAATCTTGGCTTGGACATTTGCTGCAAAGAAATTGTCTGCAACAAGGATCTATAATCTCTTAATTACGCAATAAAATCGTAAACCGTATTTCTTCAAATAGGATGTACTTTTGCTTTGCTGTATTAGTACATGATCGTTACGTTGCCGAGCTGTGTGTCAGAGATAAAGTATATTTTAAAATTTTTATCTTCGGTGAATATCGATTTATATCGTACGTAAGATTTAGGATAGTCTTGTGTTCTAAATTATCTGTCATCGATATGAATTTTGTTAAAGTTCTCAATATATTTCTTATTGCCCAGCTCTATTTGTTCATTTAGGATGTCTGTTTATTTGTCGAATGTATATAGATTTCTATTCCCTCCACAATGCCTGTGTAGCTTCCTTTTTCGTCTCTATAAAGAACAGAAAAGTTAGTGCTTATATCTACTGTAGAACAGTAATTTTCTCGAAGGTACATACTGTATGTGGAGAGGTAGTTTTCACTTTTGTTCATATGTTCTGCGTATCTTATTGTAAATTTCTTCCTGTTCTGTCCGATACAGAACATGTCACAGTCACTGCACCTAATTTTGTTTATTCCTGATTTGTCATGTTGCTAAGCTTTGGCTATTTGTGTATTATCTTAATTCCTATTTCATTCTATGTACAGAAGCTAATTTTAATATTAGTATTATGAAATGTGTTATTTACTTTTTTGCAATATAATTCCATATTTGGTATAGTAACGATTTTTTCTTCCTTTACTTCTGTTTTCGCTAGTGTTGTTTCGTCATTTTCGTTTACAGATTTGTCCCTAATTTTCTTTCTGTTTCTTTTATCGAAAATATTAGGGTTGTACCCGCTAATATTAGAGTTGCACCCGTTAATATTAGGGTTGTACCCGTTATTTGTGGCTGCAGTTTTAGTTTATCAAATTCTGTCTTCGTGTTTTCTTTAGTAAGGAGGAGGAGATTAGTGTTTAACGTCCCGTCGACAACGAGGTCATTAGAGACGGAGCGAGTCCAGTGTGCTAACCACTGCGCCACCTCGCTCGGTTTTTCTTTAGTAAGCGGAACTCATAATAACACGACCTGTCACAGCTTGAAAATACACTGATTTACGTGTTATCGGGTGATATAATGAGCTGCTTACTTTACAGGCACTTGTGGTTGGCTTACGGAAATGTCAAATTCATGAACATCGTTGTCGTGATCTATTTTTATATCTAAGAAGTTTATGTTGTTTTTTGTTTCATATTCGACGGTAAATTTGATGCTGTTGTGCTTTTTATTCATTTTTAACTGATTAATTTCACTAAGTTCATATTTGCGTTAAAGAGAACGAGGGTATCACCAACTTATCGTCGATAAAAATTGACTTTATCGGCCTATCGGATTTCTTCTCTACAAAATTTATTTTGAAAGTTACCTAAGACATACAATAAGAATGATGGGTTGGCCATGGGTAACTGTCTTGCGCGAACCATTTCCTAATCCTTGTTTTAGATTTTTAAAAAAACCACTGATGATGGTGATATTTGTCGCCGAAGCTAGCTTGGGAAAATAAACAAATAAACGAATGACAAGGTGTTTTGCATCAAGGCGGACCCAATTTCTGATATTGTTGTATACAACAGTGCCAGTGGCAGATATCATTGGATTACTGTTTCCACAACTTTATATCTGCCACCAGGAACATCAAGGCAAATTAGGACAAAAAATTAACAAAAAAGGACTGTTTACTTGCAAAAATCTAGAAATCTGGAAAAAATGAATAATTTTCAATGTTACATCCAAGTCGCCATTTGACCATTTGCAGAAACTCATTGCTTTTGTTGGACCCTTAGCCTGGACAGAACGACGCCTCTGTCTTTAGGAGGATGCCGAAAAGGCTGTTAACGTAATTCTGGTTTCCCTGAACTAATAGCGTGATTCACCTCTCTATTTTAAAAAATAAATCAACAGTCTAAAGCATTTTTTAAGAAAATTTTTGAGAAAAAGAATTCTCGTCAGCTCCTTGTCGCTGTAGGTTTATCAGCGGAACTGTTTTGTTAAACTTCACTCACCCTTCATAGTAAGTCTACATCAACAGATTTCTGTCAAGTACGCATGGTACGCAGCACCGTATACAGAAGAATGGCTATGACCATTTCTTTCTCCTTTCCAGTTATGCCTAGTTTCTGTGAAATAATTTTTAATTTTTCTTTTATCGGGTGTGCCTGGTGTAAAGAAAATTTATGGAATAACAAGGAGATGTTCCACTGTTGGCAAAATATACATTATTCAAAAAATATTACAAGAATTGTGCTGCAGGAATTGTTACAAAATGTTTAATGTCAACAAATTAAAATCCCGATTGATGGATGTCTTTTCTAATTAACGTCACACACTTTCTAGATTTTCTATCCTCCGCTAATCACTTGTGTAACAACTACATCTGCAACAGTTTAGCTGTCTATATGAAGTTATTCACAAAATTAATGATTAGAGACGGTTTTGGTATGGTGAAGTGCTTAAAATTCGATTGTGTGCATTCTGGCCTTAGATGGCTCTACATAGCCTTATCAATACTGTATCTGAAACTTCCTGGCAGATTAAAACTGTGTGCCGGACTAAGACTCGAACTCGGGACCTTTGCCTTTCGCGGGCAAGTGCTCTGCCGTCTGAGCTACCCAAGCACAACTCACACCCTGTCCTCACAGCTTCAATCTGTCAGGAAGTTTCATATTAGCGCACACTCAGCTGCGCAGTGAAAATCTCATTCTGGAAATATCCCCAAGGCTGTGGCTAAACCATGTCTCCGCAATAAAGAAGGAAGGAGGGAAGGAAGATCGGTTTGCAAAATTTCGTCGACAGAAAGGTCGTTAGACAAGGAACATGGTCTCGAATAGAGGAAAGATGGGGAAGGACATCATCTGTGGCTTTTTCAAAGGATTGATCCCGGTCTCTGCTTTAAACTATTTATAGAAAACACGATAACGTGGAGGGTCTATTGGGGCTTGAACGGCCGTTTTCCCAAATGTGAGTCGTGTATCTTACGCATTGTATCGACTCGCCCTCTGGCAAGTAGAGTGGCGACATTGCAGACGTAAAATATTCGAGCACGAAGCGTATAAGAGACGACGTTTTACTTTTTACAATATTTATCTGTGACACAAGCTATGTATTTCAAGCAGCTTGTGCTCAAAATCTAAAAACTCTGATTTACTTTAGCCAATTACAGAAAAAGCGAACGTTGAACCTATGCATAACTCCGCTAATAAATATTTAAAAAGTGTTTTAAAAATCTCAACAGCTGAGATAAACGATGGCGTTGGATAAATATCGGCTTCAAAAGCAAACGCAAATATGCATTCACATACATATAAAATCAACGTTTGAAAAGTGAGAAACAAACTCGGTAAAGCATACAAGCGAATCGCGATTCCTGGAAGTTCAGATATCCGGTGTCACCTCACAAACGGTCGCCTCCGTGATCCTCGCTATTTCCGGAATGAATAAACGTTCAAGTATTACTAAATTTTTTAAGCTGCTTTCTATCACGTTGGGTATAGCATAGCCGTCGTAATTTTCAGGTGCAGAATTCGCCTGTTTGCCTCCAGTTTGGCCTGTTTTTCAGGGTAATGGAACACGAGCTGACGTACGAGATACCACAACAGCAATGCTAATGATGCGTTGTAGTTCAGACTGCTTTTATAGCTGTACATGCACTAGAGTTACAGCGTCTGGTCTTGTCGCGGCAGAGTTAATCGTTGACATAAAGAAAAATAGAGTTTTCGTTATTATTAAGTAAAATGTGTTTTTTTTTTAATTCATTGCTATAAGAAATTTATAGTTTCGTTGCAACACTCAGTTATTCACTACGTTCACAGAATTGTTGTTTAGGCTGTAAATGAATACATCTTCATGCGAGCCAAGCCCTCGATGTATAACAGAACTTCAATCGTACACCTAAAGGGCTGTTGGTTCGAAATTAATAATATTCACGTTGTAAATACCGTTTCCCAATTTTCTTGGTCGGTCATTGTACTGTCCTCTCACGTTGAGTTTTAATCCCGCTCTTGAGCCTTTGTTCATTTTTGTCATTGCTTCTGCGGTTTATAAATTGAACAATAGGAGCGAAAGGCTACATTCGAGCACTTCGTTCCTGCTCTTCAAGTCTTATTTTTCCCTCTTGGTTCTGATACCTGTTTTATATTATCAGTCTTTCCCCATTGCTTACCTCTTTTTTTCTCAGAATTTCTAACATCTTGCATCATTTGACATCGTCGAACGCTTTTTCCAGTCAACAAATCCTGTGAACGTGTCTTGATTTTTTCTTCAGCCTTACTTCCATTATCAACCGCAATGTAAGTGCAGCCTTTTTGGTTCCCGTACCGTCCCTAAAGCCAAGCTCATCGTCATCTAACACATCCTCGGTATTCTTTTCCTTTCATCTGTATGATAGTATTGTCAGCAACTTGGATGCATTAGTTGTTAAGCTGATTTTGTGATAATTCTCTCATTTGTCTGCTCTCACTCTCTTCAGAATTGTAGGGATGATATTTTTCCGAATATCAGGCATTCTCCCTAATGACGTGAACAATCGTCTTCCTGCCACTTCTGCCAGTGATATTAGAAATTCCGATGAAATGTTATCTATCCCTTCTGCCTCATCTGACCATAAGTCGACCAAAGGTCTTTTAAATTCTGATTCTAATAACGGATCTACTATATCTTCCCTGTCGATTTCTGATTGTTCTTCTATCACATAAGGGCTTGTGGAAGCGTGCTGGGCACATAACCCAAAGGTCCGTGGATCGGAACCACGCTCTGCTACGAGTGGTAGCAGTGCTACCAGTGGTGGTAGTCAAGGGAAGACAGGATTCGGTTGCGATTTTGGACGGGGCCGTGGTCACTTACTATTGGTTGCTTTTTACAGGTACACACATTTATTTTTAAACCGGTAATTCCAGACTCAACAATAAATTTAGAAAAATGCCACACTTTATCAATGAAAGAATAAACAACTGTATAAATAAGTTACAATTTAACAGTCACCGTAAAATACAGGTACAGATAATGTTAAAAAAAAAGCCATTGTGATCACGGCTGAAGGCCTTACACGCCAAGAACAGCAATAAATTAAGAATGTTTACAACTTACAGGTATTGAAATATTAAAAGGAAAGTGGCTACAAACACAGCAGAAGGTATCAGACTCTAGGAATGGCAGTAAATAAAGTTTTATGGCTGACTGCTAAAATACAGATACCAAACTTTTTTCAAAGCAAATGACCACAAACAGGGCAATTATATAAAAAAATTTAAAACAGCAAATACAAACAAAGGTTAATTAAAAGAAACAAGCAACTGACCACCAAACGGGGGAAATAAGATGATGGTAAACCTTGTAACACAACCCTTAACTGTTAGATTTATTCCAGAAGGCGACCAGAACTACTAACTAGACATACATAACCTTTAATGTAGGCTCGCCGGAACCGGCGGGCTGCACTACGCCCCCAGAATACTGTGCTTAGAGCGACCAGAACGAGAAAGGAATCACTACCACCAAAGTACAAGAATCACAAACGGCCTACAATCAAGAAAGCTGTCAAAATCACACGCCATACCGGACACCAGCGGCAAGGTGAGTAAATGTACACTGCCGTTTCATACACTAACCCCCAGGGCAGGTAACTGGGGCGTTAGCGGCCATCAGGCAGGAAAATACCACTGGTTGATCTTAACAAATTGTAACAGGCTGAACGCAGTAAACAGTAATAAACAGTTGAAGAAAGCTAATCAGATCCGCTTTCCCCAAGCACTCCACTCGCTGCTCTTCGCCTCGGCGACACTACGAGCAGCAACACGAACCCAAGTCACTGGAGAATCGCGAGATGTCACAAAGGTGGAGGTATCTCTACTTGAATTGAAATGCATTCATATTAAAGCCTGCAGAATCCAGTTTACGACGAGATCGGGGAACCGCGTGGCCACAGCCCTTTCATCGGGCAGTCCATGCGCACCACCAGTGGTCCCGACGTGTTCTCGCACAGCGCGGACCTGGCTCCTTCTGAGTCCCCAACCGATCTCCACATTCACACGACATGGAAAGGCAACGACGTCGCCCCAAAGATAGGGCAACAGTTACTACATATCGATAACCGCCGCTGCTGCCACTAGCGGACAGGCAACACTTACGAAACGAGTTGCGCTAGTCAAGACGAGAAGAAGACAAACAAAAGCAACCATGCCAACTAAATGATACCGTCTGGCCTCCAACAGAGGACAGCATCAACGCGAGCCGCAGCATGGCTCAACCTCCCCCTCTCAAGGAGAAACCCCCGGGGAGTGTGTTAGGAGACCCAAACAGCCGCGTAACCAAACTTAATTTGTTTAAGGTGGACCCGGTATTGCTAACTGGAACAGTTCTCCTTAACCAGAAGATTAACTTGGCCTAAAATCCGCATAACCTTGCACGGACCCAGAAACGGGGAGTCCTCAGCATTTAATAAAGGAATTCCCGTTACACTCTCAAAGTTCTCGTCCTTGTTTTTAGTTTCACCATAAGTTGTTTTGACTTATCTGTATGCTGAGTCAGTCCTTCCGACAATCATTTCTGTATAGAGTTCTTTACACATTACAAGCGGCCAGTTCACCTTAACTTCCCTGCTCTTCCTCTTTATATAGTTTCTAAGTGACATATATTTCTGTATTCCATAATTTGCCTGGACATTTTTTTGCTTCCTTCTTTCGTCGATCAACTGAAAAATTTCTTCTGTTACCCATGGTTTCTTCTCAGTTACGTTCCATGTACCTACGTTTTTCTTTTTCATTTCTGTGATTGTCCGTTCTAGATATCTACATACCTGTTCACTGGACAGCCTACAGAGCTATTCATTATCGCCACGCGGGATTAGCCGAGCGGTCCAAGGCGCTGCAGTCATGGACTGTGCGGCTGGTCCCGGAGGAGGTTCGAGTCCTCCCTCGGGCATGGGTGTGTGTGTCCTTAGGATAATTTAGGTTCAAATGGCTCTGAGCACTACGCGACTTAACTTCTGAGGTCATCAGTCGCCTAGAACTTAGAACTAATTAAACCTAACTAACCTAAGGACATCACACACATCCATGCCCGAGGCAGGATTCGGACCTGCGACCGTAGCGGTCACGCGGTTCCAGACTGAAGCGCCTTTAACCGCACGGCCACACAGGCCGGCGATAATTTAGGTTAAGTAGTGTGTAAGCTTAGGGACTGCTGACCTTAGCAGTTAAGTCCCATAAGTCACACACATTTGAATACTTTATTTACTATCACAATATCTATAGCCTCAAAGAACTCCAATCGTGTCTCTACATTTCCGTATTCCACTTCTTTGCGCATTGGTTCTTCTTGACTAATCTCCTAAATTTCAGCCTACTGCTCAATATTACTAAATTGTGGTCTGAATCTCTCTCTGCTCTTCGCTACGCCTTTTACTCCAATATCTGATTTCCGAAAGTCTTCCTGGCGCCAGTGTAATATAACTGTAATCTTCCCACATCTCGTAGCATTTTCAAGTATACCTTCTCCTCTTCTGATTCTTCAACAGAGTATTCGCTGTTATTAGAGAGATTTATTGCAGGACTCAGTTAGTCTTTCCCCACTATCATTAGCATTACCAGCCGATATTCACTCTTAACCCTTTCTTCTAATCGTTTCCCAGCAACATCATTCAAATCCCCGCTAACTATTAGATCTTCATCTACCTTTACATATTGAATTACACGTTCAGTACACTCATATCATTTCCCTTTCTCTTCATTTTTTCCTTGCGACTTCGGCACGTGTACCTGAACTACTGTTTTTGATACTGGTTTGCTGTCATTTCTGATGAGAATAACCATATTACTGAACTACTCACAGTGACACACGCTCTGTTCTACCTTCCAATTTATAACGAATCCTACTCCATTTATACCATTTTCTGCTGATGTTATGATTATATATCCTTTCTATTTCGTTTCATTGACCGCTACGATGACTAGATTGAGCCTTAGCATTTACCTTCGTTGTTTATTTAACGCTTCCCAAATGGCCATCTCTCCCTTGGCAGTCCCCTCTCGGAGATCTGAATGGGGGTCTAGTCCGGAATATTTTGCCAATGGAGATATCATTATGATGCTTCTTTTCAATTACGGGCCACATGTTCTGTGGACACACAATATGTGTCTATACATCGAAGAAGCAAAGACGCGAATAAAAGAGAGGTTCAAGAGTGCGATTAAAATTCAAGGTGGAAGGATATCAATGATAAGATTTGCTGGTGACATTGTTGTCCTTAGTGAAAGTGAAGAATAGTTGGAGGATCTGTCAATTGGAATGAACATTCCAATGTGTACAGAATATGTGCTGAGAGCAAACCGAAGAAACGCGAAAGTAATGAGAAGTAGTAGAAATGAGGACAGTGAGAAACTAAACACAGAATTGGGGACCAAGAAGTAGACGGACTTAAGGAATTCTGCTTCTAGGCTGGAAAATAATCAGGAATGGACGAAGTGAAGTGCACGTAGAAAGCACACTAGCCCTGGCAGAAAGTGTGGAGCAATCAGTCGTCCTTTTTTAGACTAAGCAAATCCAGATATCGGCTAGTGGCTAGCCATTCTCAATGCACTATTTTCTATTCTCGATGCATGTAAGTCCCTGTTGTTCGGGCGTCAGTCACATTAGGCCTTAATTTGAGGAAGGAATTTCTGAGAATGTATGTCTGGAGCACAGCACTGTATGGCAGTGAAACTTGGACTGTGGTAAAACCGGAAGAAAAGACAATCAAAGTATTTGAGATGTGGTGCTACAGACGAATGTTGAAAATTAGATGGACTGGTAAGGCAAGGAATGAGGTTCTCCGCAATATCGGCGAGGAAATGAAAGTATGGAAAAAAACTGAAAAGAAGAAGGGGCAGGGTGATAGAACATCTGTTAAAACATCAGGGAGTAACTTCTACGGCACTAGAGGGAGCTGTAGAGGGTAAAAACTGCAGAGAAAGACAGAGATTTTAATACTTACTGTAAATAATTGAGGATGTAGGTTGCAAGTGCTACCATGAGATGAGAAGGTTAATGCGGACAGCGTTAACGCCGAATACAGTTTTAACCTGAATTTGTACAGGCCCTAGCACAATTTTTGTGGACTGACGACCTAATTTATATTACGATATGATACCAGTGTGTTATTAATGATTTTATCACCCGACATTAACGATTTTATGTTTCGGCTTACATGATGCTATGAATACTTCTGTGAACCTGATGGTCAGACGACTGAAACTCGTTGTATAAATCAACCATTTTATCAGTAGATCAAGGTGATAATATGACATTTTACACGGTAATAGCGATCCGCTTATAATTAGTAGCTTTGACAGACATAATAACACAGATCAGCAACTCACATTTGAAATGTAACGTCCACTGTTCAAAGTGCCGTCAATGCGAACAAGAGGTGACCGAGACGTGTAACCAATGGCACCCCATACCATCACTCTGAGTGATACACCAGTATGGCGATGACGAATACACGCTTCCAATGTGCATTCTCCGCGATATCACCAAACACGGATGCGACCATCATGTTGGAACCTGGATTCATCCGAAAAAATGACGTTTTGCCATTCGTGCACCCAGGTTCGTCGTTGAGTACACCATCGCAGGCGCTCCTGTCTGTGTTGCAGCGTCAAGGGTAACCGCAGCCATGGTCTCCGAGCTGATAGTCCATGCTTCTGGAAACGCCGTCGAACTGTTTGTGCAGATGGTTGTTGTCTTGCAACCGTTCCCATCTGTTGATTCAGGGATCGAGACGTGGCTGCACGATCCGTTACAGTCATGCGGATAAGATGCCGGTCATCTCGACTGCTAGTGATACGAGGCCGTTGGGATCCAGCACGGCGTTCCGTATTACCCTCCTGAACCCACCGATTCCATATTCTGCTAGCAGTCATTGGATCTCGACCAACGCAAGCAGCAATGTCGCGATACGGTTAGCCGCAATCGCGATAGGCTACAATCCGACCTTTATCAAAGTCGGAAACGTGATGGTACGCATTTCTCGTCCTTACACGAGGCATCACAACAACGTTTCACCAGGCAACACCGGTCAACTGCTGTTTCTGTATGAGAAATCGGTTTGGAAACTTTCCTCATGTCAGCACGTTGTAGGTGTCGCCACCGGCGCCAACCTTGTGTGAATGCTCTGAAAAGCTAATCATTTGCAGATCACAGTATCTTCTACTCTGTAGCACATCATATTCGTGGTGTAGCAATTTTAATTGCCAGTAGTGTGTGATAAGTTTAACAAGCATTTTATTCGGATGGGTTAACGAAAACCCGATTGTGTAGCGTGTGCCTCGAGCCTATGCAACTTACTGAGCGACGAACTTTAAGAGTGAACATAATTAAATGCATATTTAAAATCGGAAAATGCTGCAAAAAAAATATTGCTCGAAGCTTTGCAGTGCGAGCCAGAATCTCACCATACATCTGTAACTCGTGGCTTAGAATGACTGACAGAAACCGACTTCAGAGCAAGCTGATATGTTAGTCGTCGATAACAGAGCCGCACCACCTGGAACCACCTACAAGATACCCAGACGGGACTGGAAAGTTCTGTTTGGTTCAAACGGCCAGCACACAAACGCGCACCTGCGCCCGCTTCGAATTGTTTACCACTTTAACGTACCAAATTGTCTCACTTCAAGGCATTCGTCCTCAGTTAGACAAAGATTGCGATACCTTAAGTAATGCACTATGGTAAAGATATCTCTGGAGTATGCTTGCGATCCAGACTGTGTGGAAGAAAGAATAGTTATGGAAGTCGTCATTGTGACAAGCAACTTTCAAGTTATGAGTGTAAAACATTATATCTTTTAGACGTTGTTTCAACATGTCATCATAGTAAATGTTAAAAAGTATTAGGGATAAACTGCATTCTTGTCTTCAGCGTAAATTTGTTGTTACTTTAACACTCTCTTTTCTGGGAATGGCAATTTTGGAGTCTTGTTACATTTGTCGGATTAGTAAGTGATATTGTATGCCTCTCGTGCCTTGTATTTTACTCAAAATTCTCCTGTCTACATTGTCAAAGTCTTTCATGTAGTCAATAAACAGTAGAAGTATTTCTCTATTAAATTATAAATGCTCTTCAGAAATTAACTGATGTCAAATGAGTTGTTTGGAGAAGATATACCCCTTATGAACACAGTGTACGCCCCAAAGATGATGTTTTCTTAAATTACTACGAGTTTTGATGTCTTTGAAAACATATCCAGTATTGGGGACGAAATGCCCCTTCATTTTTCAAAGTGTTTCGTGTCTCATTTATTAAATATCGTTGTAACTATGGCTAATTTCGTGCTGCTTGGAAATTCTTTCGTTGTCCGGCATTTGTTGATGGAGAGTAAGAACATAGATTTCGTAGGAGGAAACTCATAATAGATCATTTAGTTGTTCACGTTGTCACTTCGTAGTGTCTTCCTGTTTTTCATTTTTCTTATTATATCCTTTAATTCTGTCATTTCTATTTTGTCTACACATACTTCCTCCTACAGTCAGTTGTTATAAACTGTTCTTTTAAGTTTTCACTTGCAATTGTCCAAAGCTTCTTATAGTAATCTAATTATTTTAACTTCGATGTCGTATTATCTTTTGTATCTACATTGAAGCACTTTATTATTTGATATAAACATTCTTGTTTTGTATGAATATCACTTTCTACTTCCGAAATTAATCTGTTCCAGATCTCCTTTTTAAAGAAACTACAGTGTTCCTTTATTACTGTTGTTGGTCTCTTGTACTCATCTTTGCTTCCTGTTGTTTGTTTTGTAGCCGTTTGAGGTATGCAGCTTCTGTCTCTTTAGTAAGTCCCCCTGTGTCAATATTCTACTATTTTGATTTGTTTCCTTTCTTCCTTTGACTTCTAAATCTAATAGGTTATGACATGACGTTTTCTATTATAGTTTTGCTGTTCTCTCATTTTGTTACAGATCTTTACCCTTCTTTATTTTGTCATTATATTAATTCAGTCACTTCTCATATAATTCTATAGCAGAGATTTCTTTGAAAAGGAATGTTTTGCAGTGCATGTTGTGATTTAATATTCACTCATCTGGCTTTATTGTTTACTGTTGCTATTAGTACATACTTATCCACGTTTAGCTATGCTCCTCCTATACCCTTACATCTGTAAATAAGTCTGGTTCCTTATTATCCCGAAAGCAGTATATTTATTATTGCCATCATTTCTCTGCTCAGGTTTTTTGTGTATTTCTTTATGCTCAAAATATGTATTCACAATACAGAAGTCACTACAGCATGTGAAATCTCTCAGAAGTTTACCGTTGTTATTTATAACATTCTCTCCATTATTCCTCATATTACCGTCGACTGGGATACTTCTCACTCTTGCGTTCATGTCACCATCAGTGATGATGTATTTGTTATGGCCTTCACTTTTTCTTGCAATATTTCATAAAAATTGTATATAAGTTTTTTTCCTTCCCGCCTCTGGATAGTACGTAGATATTCTCTTCTACTTCAAATGTTATGGAAACAATCCTTTCATTCAACCATATGTTCCTGCGTGTTTTAATTTTCCATATTTTAATTATTAAGATTGTTATTCATGCTGAGGCCCTGACTTATTCCGAACCCATCGATGCCTTATTCGCATGGCAGTTGTGACGTTCCAACCAACAAGAGCAGAAATTTTGTCGAATGATAAACCACTTTTCTGAAAGACAACAATCTGGTGGCTTACGAATTCAGAGAAGTGATGTTAGACGTTTGTCCTTCTTACGTCAAGCACAGCACTGTATTTTCACACTCAACATTTGAAGCGCGAGTCATTCCAGGAACGTTTCTGTCATCGGTATCGTAGGGGTTGCCGCAAATGCTGTGTGGCTGTGACGGAAGCGGAACAGCGTCGGCTACTGTGTAGTGTCAGCCACAGTCTGCCTGCAGGCGAGGAAGACAACACACTGCCAGCTGCAGTCGTGTGTGTGTGTGTGTGTGTGTGTGTATGTGTGTGTGTGTGTGTGTGTGTGTGTGTGTGTCCTCTTTCGATCCCGCATATGGAGTACGATGCTCACAGGTATGCTGCAGAATTACAGGCAAACAGTATAAGCTCTCTGCCTGCCATTTTCTCGCCGCCAGGTACGAACTACCGTGCATTGATTCATGCTATGCAAAAGAGACGGGAACATATCAGCATGGCTCGCAGCTGTGGTTTCAAGAGGACAATTAGCCACCCCTACAGTGATCTCTGTAGTGCACTAATGGTCTGATTGTTGTGGTTCAGTGAGTGTCTATTCTGCTAGAGGCTATTTGCCTATTTTCCTCTTTAATGAAGTGTGCTGGTGCAGCAGTGTGACGTGTTCCTAGAGAGAGTGGGTTAACAGTTTTTAAGAGACGTTTTGTGGCAGTCATTGTGTTGTTCAGTTTTGAGTGACGTCGCTTGCGAGGCATTGTGCTTCGTTGGTGTATGTTTGACATTGTTCTAAGTTGCCTTGTACTCTGTTACAGCATTGCCCGTATTACTCGTGCCATTTTCGTCGCGTTTGTGTCGAGTATTACGTCGCATTACTGTTTCTTTCTACAGTGAAATCGCTATGTTTTTATGTATGTTTCGGTATATACGTGGAAGATTTTTTAAAGGCGTGGACAACTAAGTTTTAAATGTTTTTTTGTGATTGGCACAATCAACGATTTGTTTAACTTATAGCCAAATGTAATCAAATGTAAATGCCTACTAAACGTGGTCACTATTGAAGTTTATAAAATCGCTCTTGCCGTGAAGTGTAATGGCGATGTGCTACGTTTGTTAGTAAATGATAGCTTGGTAATACGTTCAGTAAAACCCCCAGCATGTTCCACTCCCCACCACCCATACTGCTACCCTATCGAGATATACAGTGTGGTCCATTGATCGTGACCAGGCCAAATATCTCACGAAATAACCTTCAAACGAAAAAACTACAAAGAACGAAACTTGTGTAGCTTGAAGGGCGAAACCAAATAGCGCTACGGTTGGCCCCCTAGATGGCGCTGCCATAGGGCAAACGGATATCAACTGCGTTTTTTTAAATAGGAACACCCATTTTTATTACACATTCGTGTAGTACGTAAAGAAATATGAATGTTTCAGTAGGACCACTTTTTCGTTTTGTGATAGATGGTGTTGTAATATTCACAAACATATGACTCACAATTTTAGACGATCGGTTGATAACAGGTAGGTTTTTTAAATTAAAATATAGGATGTAGATACGTTTGAACATTTTATTTCGGTTGTTCCAATGTGATACATGTACCTTTGTGAACGTATCATTTCTTAGAACGCATGCTGTTACAGCGTGATTACCTGAAAATACCACATTAATGCAATAAATGCTCAAAATGATGTCCGTCAACCTCAATGCATTTGGCAATACGCGTAACGACATTTCTCTCAACAGCGAGTAGTTCGCCTTCCGTAATGTTCGCACATGCATTGACAATGCGCTGACTCAAGTTGTCAGGCGTTGTCAATGGATCACGATAGCAAATATGCTTCAACTTTCCCCACAGAAAGAAACCAGGGGACGTCAGATTCAGTGAACGTGCGGGTCATGGTATGGTGCTTCGACGACCAATCCACTTGTCATGAAATATGCTATTCAATACCGCTTCAACTGCACCGCTATGTCCCAGACATCCATCATGTTGGAAGTACATCACCATTCTGTCATGCAGTGAAATATCTTGTAGTAACATCGGTAGAACATTACGTAGGAAATCAGCATACATTGCACTATTTAGATTGCCATCGATAAAATGGGAGCTAATTATCCTTCCTCCCATAATGCCGCACCATACATTAACCAGCCAAGGTCTCTGATGTTCCACTTGTCGAAGCCATCGTGGATTTTCCGTTGCCCAATAGTGCACATTACGCCGGTTTACGTTACCGCTGTTGGTGAATGACGCTTCGTCGCCAAATAGAACGTGTGAAAAAAATCTGTCATCGTCCCGTAATTTCTCTTGTACCCAGTGGCAGAACAGTACACGACGTTCAAAGTCGTCGCCATGCAATTCCTGGTGCATAGAAATATGGTACGGGTGCAATCGATGTTGATGTAGCATTCTCAACACCGACGTTTTTGAGATTCCCGATTCTCGCGCAATTTGTCTGCTACTGATGTGCGGATTAGCCGCGACAGCAGCTAAAACACCTACTTGGGCATCATCATTTGTTGGAGGTCGTGGTTGGCGTTCCACATGTTGCTGAACACTTCCTGTTTCCTTAAATAACGTAACTATCCGGCGAACTGTCCGGACACTTGGATGATGTCGTCCGGGATACCGGGCAGCATACATAGCAGATGCCGGTTGGGCATTTTGATCACAATAGCCATACGTCAACACGATATCGACCTTTTCCGCAGTTAGTAAACGGTCCATTTTAACACGGGTAATGTATCACAAAGCAAATGCCGTCCGCACTGGCGGAATGTTACGTGATACCAAGTGCTTATACGTTTGTGACTATTACAGCGCCACCTATCACAAAGCGAAGAAAGTGGTCCAACTAAAACATTCATATTTCTTTACATACTACACGAATGTGTAATAAAAATAGGGGTTTCCATTTAAAAAAACGCAGTTTATATCCTTTTGACCTATGGCAGCGCCATCTAGCGGGCCAATCATCGCGCCATCTGGTTTCCCCCGTCAAGTTAGACGAGTTTCGCTCTTTGAAGTTTTATCGTTTGATGCTTATTTCGTGAGATATTTCGCCCGGTCACTATGAATGGACCACCCTGTATAATCTTTCCTTATACACTCCTGGAAATTGAAATAAGAACACCGTGAATTCATTGCCCCAGGAGGGGGAAACTTTATTGACACATTCCTGGGGTCAGATACATCACATGATCACACTGACAGAACCACAGGCACATAGACACAGGCAACAGAGCATGCACAATGTAGGCACTAGTACAGTGTATATCCACCTTTCGCAGCAATGCAGGCTGCTATTCTCCCATGGAGACGATCGTAGAGATGCTGGATGTAGTCCTGTGGAACGGCTTGCCATGCCATTTCCACCTGGCGCCTCAGTTGGACCAGCGTTCGTGCTGGACGTGCAGACCGCGTGAGACGACGCTTCATCCAGTCCCAAACATGCTCAATGGGGGACAGATCCGAAGATCTTGCTGGCCTGGGTAGTTGACTTACACCTTCTAGAGCACGTTGGGTGGCACGGGATACATGCGGACGTGCATTGTCCTGTTGGAGCAGCACGTTCCCTTGCCGGTCTAGGAATGGTAGAACGATGGGTTCGATGACGGTTTGGATGTACCGTGCACTATTCAGTGTCCCCTCGACGATCACCAGTGGTGTACGGCCAGTGTAGGAGATCGCTCCCCACACCATGATGCCGGGTGTTGGCCCTGTGTGCCTCGGTCGTATGCAGTCCTGATTGTGGCGCTCACCTGCACGGCGCCAAACACGCATACGACCATCATTGGCACCAAGGCAGAAGCGACTCTCATCGCTGAAGACGACACGTCTCCATTCGTCCCTCCATTCACGCCTGTCGCGACACCACTGGAGGCAGGCTGCACGATGTTGGGGCGTGAGCGGAAGACGGCCTAACGGTGTGCGGGACCGCAGCCCAGCTTCATGGAGACGGTTGCGAATGGTCCTCGCCGATACCCCAGGAGCAACAGTGTCCCTAATTTGCTGGGAAGTGGCGGTGCGGTCCCCTACGGCACTGCGTAGGATCCTACGGTCTTGGCGTGCATCCGTGTGTCGGTGCAGTCCGGTCCCAGGTCGACGGGCACGTGCACCTTCCGCCGACCACTGGCGACAACATCGATGTACTGTGGAGACCTCACGCCCCACGTGTTGAGCAATTCGGCGGTACGTCCACCCGGCCTCCCGCATGCCCACTATACGCCCTCGCTCAAAGTCCGTCAACTGCACATACGGTTCACGTCCACGCTGTCGCGGCATGCTACCAGTGTTAAAGACTGCGATGGAGCTCCGTATGCCACGGCAAACTGGCTGACACTGACGGCGGCGGTGCACAAATGCTGCGCAGCTAGCGCCATTCGACGGCCAACACCGCGGTTCCTGGTGTGTCCGCTGTGCCGTGCGTGTGATCATTGCTTGTACAGCCCTCTCGCAGTGTCCGGAGCAGGTATGGTGGGTCTGACACACCGGTGTCAATGTGTTCTTTTTTCCATTTCCAGGAGTGTATAATGAACGCGGATGACTTATCGACTCTGTGCTGACCATTTGCGTATTCATCCATGCAGTACACACCACGCCAAATTGTTATGAGAAATTATCAATCTTCGAGGGTTTATGTATGAGACGCCCCTGTACTTTCAATTTTTCCAATTACACTGATGAATGAAAAGTGTTCGATCACAAGAATGTGCTGTACGCTTTTCTTTAGTTCACCAGTTTTATACAACAAAAATAAAAAAAAAGAGAGATGGCTTTGAGTACTCTTGAGGTTATTAGAAACCCATTTACTCACCAGCACTGTCTGTTGGTTGACATGTTCTGGTTACAATGAAATACTCATCAACAAATGTATAATTGTCATAATTATGTGATCTTAAGCTTTCCTGGTGAATCGACTATTGATACTGCTCTCCTGTGCCCAACTGGGTGCAGTTGGTTATGATATTTCGATAGCGTACCTCACCGTCATCTTCAGATGATACCTATAGGATGAAAATATTCGCTACCACGCAACACAAACAGCTGATTCGCCGAGAAAGCTTAAGGTTACACATCAGATTCCTCAACGGCGAGGAGTTGCATCAGTGACTTAAGGAGCTGGATAAGTTCCGCAGCAGGGAGAACTGTCTCTTCAGCTTTCTCGCCTTCTGACGAGATGCCACGACCATGGAACAATACCAACATACGCGAGTACTGCTCATCATATAAATACAAGAGCTTGCGCCCAGCATTCGCCGATATGGTCTCTCCGCCCGACAGTGCGGGTGGATGGGTAGTGGCGGAAGGAGAGGGAAGAGATGAAGATTATAAGGATGGAGCGATTCAGCAAAGAAATTCTACAGGTATCACCTGAAGATAATGGTTAGGTTGCAGGGTTGGAATATCGTGTGTCATAAACCACTGCACGCGGCTTGGCATCCGAAAGCTTTGCAAACAGTGAACACTGTAGATGTCAATAAAAAAGTCCATTAACTTCAGTGGAGAATTATTTTTGGACTGTCCGTACCTCATTACTGCCAGACCTTAACTCCAGGCGGATGTAACGAAAAACATTCTCATCAAAAAAGTCACCTGCTGCGCAGTAGATGAGCGGAAAGGTAGCGTGCTGCGCAGTAGGTGTGTCCTTGTCCGCGCTTGGCCCGGCGGTGAAACTGCGCAGCGCCTGGCGAGTTGGCCTACGTGAGTAAGCGCCCCATCCCCATGGACCTCACTGTCAGCAGGAGTTAATAAAAGCCAGGGCGTGGCCGCATGACGACGTGAGGGAGCTCTGACGTCATGGCGTGACGACGCTGGGTGCAGTCTCAGGGGGGGTGGGGGTTCGAATCGAGTGAGTCAAATCCGTGGGCTGTCGACACGTCATATGTGTTTAAGGGGGGTAGGACGTCAAACGGGCCGACTTGGAGCAGGAGAGGCACCACAGGACATTTTAATTTCCACTGTCTATACTTTTACAAATAAATTCATAAAACTTTAACAGCATGACGAGGAAGGAATCAGGATTCATACACATAGCAGTGGAAGCTCAAAACGTAACAAAACACTTTTTTTTTTTTACATGTGAAATTTCATCATTTTCCACTTACTACTGGCTGCATTTGTTGCTATACGTACACTTTTCTCCCTAAGTAAGAGAGATTCTTCGATGACTTTTACCCAGAATACAAACCATAGTTACAGGTGTATGAAACTCTAGAAGTTATTTAATTTATAAAAAAAATGAATGAACTGTTACATTTTAAACTTTATGTTTATAAAAATTCAAGTTTCATAGTTAATTATCTCAATTTTTTCCACAGTTTTTTAATAGATTTGGAAAATTCTACAGTTTCATACACCTGTAACTTCTGTTTGTATGCTGTGAAAAATTCATCGAAGAATCTCTCTTACGTAGGAAGAAAATTGTACCTATAACAAGAAATGCAGCCAATAATAAGTGAAAAAAAGATGAAATTTCACATGTAAAAAGAGGTATTTTGCTACATTTTTGAACTGTCACTGCGATGAGTATGAGTCCTCAATCCTTACTGGTCATGGTGACAAAGTTTTATGAATTTACTTGTAAAAGTATAGACAGTGGAAATTAAAATGTCCTGTGGTGACTCTCCTGCTCCAAGTCGGCCCGTTTGACGTCCTACCCCCCTTAAGAATACATTTGGAACGATTTACGTAAAGGAATGGGTTATGCTTTTAGAAACGACGGATTGGCCAATTTTTGTTTGAAAATTATGTTTGCTGACGAAGCATGTGAATCCTTCTAAATAGGCAGAGAGTACACACTGCACCCGTAATCACCCTAAATGCTGTGTGTGCACATAAATTAGCAAAACAGAAACAGAACTACTCACGTTACTAGGGAACCGTTTATCGTGACGTAATACTGCACAACAGTTTTTACAATTTGAAAGGTGCTTTGCCGATTTCACATAAATGTTGCCTACTACATTACCAGTAGGAAGGTGTCCAAAACTGGACACCCATTTTGATTTTGATTTGTTAAAGAAATGGAAAATAATAAAAATTATGTTTTAAAAGCAAGTAATATTTATTTTATAAAGTTATGCGCCATTTGTATTTTATTCATGGGAAACCAAACTAAATGTTATTATGAACAAAATTATTTTCAAAAACCTTACACTTAGTGAGTTTGAAAAATTGTTGCCTAAATCGAACCCCTTCTAAAAATAATCAGAACTGAAAAAAAGGTGTTAAATCTGATTAAATATAATCTAGTTTCAAAGTACTGTAGGCATGATATGATATCTTACAGAAGGTTACAGAATTTCTCTGTGTTTTCTTTGCCAAACTCCTTGATATAGGATGTTCCTGTAGGCTTTCGATCTGAAAGTTTGGTTTTGTGGCCTTTAAGAAAAAGACTAACCAACTTTTTTCTGGCAATTTCGTCTTTGAAAGGGTGTTCAATGTTACTTTTCTGTGGCAATTGTACGTCTGTTATTCACAAGTCATTAGGACTAAGCTCAAGGAAAGAAGCATCCATATCAGGTATTCTTCATGTAGGTTATCTTCTTTTTCTTTTTGCTGCTTTCTCAAGCATACTGTGCTTTATGTTGGACAGCCCCATACGTGTTGTTTTTGGAACATTAAACTGTTTGCCACGCGGGATTAGCCGAGCGGTCTAAGGTGCTGCAGTCATGGACTATGCGGCTGGTCCCGGCGGAGGTTCGAGTCCTTCCTCGGGCATGGGTGTGTGTGTTTGTCCTTAGGATAATTTAGGTTAAGTAGTGTGTAAGCTTAGGAACTGATGACCGTGGCAGTTAAATCCCATAAGATTTCACACATATTTGAACATATTGAACATTAAACTGTTTGTTGGCTTTTTTCCAACCCATCTTCTTTTTCTGAACTGCATCAATAGCTTCAGTCATTTTAGACTGGCTCCACTTTCTTTGATCAACCTTCCAACTTTTTCCACTGTCGAAACATCTAATGGTGAACTGATAAGTAACAAGAGAAGCGGGTGACTTGTGCACCCCGCTGCAGGAACTACTTTTTACACTTGACTTCACTTTTAGGGAGGAAGACCAGATTAGGGCACTTTCTTCCATTAGTCTCAACCTTAGCAAAAACGATTTCTAGGTATGTTACAACCTCAGATTATTAATAACTATTACTAATGAAACCAGCGTTTCGGTCACGGCTACAACTGCGTTTATATGGATATAGATACAGAGTAGGCGCAGAATACTCAGAAGAATGGAACAATGAGGCGGCAACTGAAACTGTCGCAGAAGCCTGGGTTTCACCGTAACAGATTTTCATACTGCAGCGCCAATGAAACTGTTATAGACATGCCTATCCAATTACAGAGATATGTAAACACGCAGAATACGGCGCTGCGGTCGGTGACGCCTACATAAGACAACTGGTGTCTGGCGCAATTGTTAGATCGGTTAAGGCTGCTACAATGGCAGGTTATCAAGATTTAAGTGAATTTGGACGTGGTGTTTTAGTCGCGCACGAGCGGTGGAGCACATCATCTCCGAGGTAGCAATGAAGTGGAGATTTTCCCATACGACCATTTCACGAGTTTACCGTGAATGTCGGGAATCCAGTAAAACATCAAATCTACGACATCGCTGCGACCGGATAAAGATCCTGCAAGAACGGGACCAACGAAAACTGAACAGAATCGTTCATCGTAACAGAAGTCCAACCCTCCTGTAAATTGCTGCAGATTTCAGTGCTGAGCGATCAACAAGTGTCAGTATGCGAACCATTCAACGAAATATCATCGATATTGGCTTTCGTAGCCCAAGGCCCTCAGGTGTACCCTTAATGACTCCACGACACAAAGCTTTTCGTCTCGCCTGGGCCTGTCGACACCGACATTGGACTGCTGATGACTGGAAACCTGTTGCTTGATCGCACGAGCCCCGTTTCAGATTGTATCGAGTGGATGTACGTGTATGGAGACAACCTCGTGAATCCATGGACCCTGCATTTCAGCAGGAGACTTTTCAAGCTGGTGGATTCTCTGTAATAGTGTGGGACGTTTGTAGTTGGAGTGATATGGGACCCCTGATACGTCTACATACGACTCAGAGAAGTGACACGTGCGTAAGCATCGTGTCTGATCACCTGCATCCATTCATGTCCATTGTGCATTCCAACAGAGTTGGGCAACTCCTGAAACACAATGCGACACCCCACATGTCCCAAATTGCTACAGGGTCGCTCCAGGAACATTCCTCTGAGTTCAAACTCTTCCGCTGGCCACCAAACTCTCCAGACATGAACATTATTGAGCATATCTGGGATGCCTTGCGACGTGCTGTTCAGAAGCGATCTCGACCCCTAGTACTCTTACGGATTTATGAACTGCCCTGCAGGATTTATTGTGTCAGTTCCTTCCGGCACTGCTTCAGACATTAGTCGAGTCCATGGCACGTCTTTTTGCGGCACTTTTGCGTGCTCGCAGGGCCCCTACACGATATTAGGCTGGTGTATCAATCTCTCTGGCTCTTCTGCGTCTAATATGATGCGATACAGCACCCAGAAAACTTTCATGTCAGTTGACTCGGGCTGCGTAAACCTACGCAATGATACAGGGTGATTCAAGAAGAAAGTCCAGATTACAGTTATTTATTATAGACAAAAATAGAAACACATTGCACATGTCTTAGCACATGTCACCGTATAGGGGAAGGTTCATTGTTTTATATTCGAGCAACCGTTGCACCATACATTCAACACAAGCACCATGCGTTGCTCAATAAACATCGAAACGTTAGTCCATTTCTTACCACACGCGAATTGACAGGTCCCTGTTTATTGAATCTAGAGCTTCAACGGTTCCATTTTTGAGCTCTTGAAGAGTAGGTGCCATAGGTGGGACAACGAATGTCTGTTATAAATCCCCAAAGAAAAAAATCAATATGTGTGAGATTTGGTGACCTGGGAGGCAAAGCCGCGAGCAAGATCTTGTTGTTTACCTGTTCCAATCCAACGTTGTGGGATGGTGTTGTTAAGATAACGCCATAGCTCGAGGTGAAAGTGAGGGGATATCGGAATCTTCGCGAAGTTTAGGAGACAACAAATTTCGCAGCATGTCATAGTTTCTACCGCAAAAAAAAGAAAGGCCCATAAACATTATGAACAGAAACGACACAAAACGCATTCAGTGTACGTGAGTCTCTTTGTGTTCGACGGCGACACCAGGATTTTGTGACTCCCAGGTTCTTATATTTTGGAGGTTTACTTTACGCGGTAGATATAACACTGATTCGTCCGAGAAGATGAGTCGTTCGGAAAAAGTGTCCTCTGCCATATCCTGGAGAACTTAAGCACAAAATTCGTGCCTTCTTTTGTGGTCGCCGGGACACAATTGCTGCAGTAACAGTAACGTGTAAGGCTTCATATGCAGGCGTCGTTTCAGAACAAGCCACACCGTTTTTTGAGGAAATTGAAGTTCCTGGTCTGCCCGTCTTGTGGACTTCCAAAGCCTCCTTGGGAACGCATCTCGGATAAGATCATCAGACGCGCGAGGCTGACCAGTTCTCTTCCCTTTGCTTCTGCAACCAGCTTGCAACAATTTTGTACACCAGTCATAAATCTGCTTGTGTAGAAGCGGCTTCTTGCTGAATCGACGGCTGAATGCTCCTTGCACTTGCACCATAGGTTGCCTTCGCGCAAATTCCAACATACAAAATGATTTCTCTTGTGGTGTAGTTGCCATGTTGCTACAAACAACCAACACGCAGCCGTTACAACTCTTTGAATCTTCCTCTCTCCAGTGACAAGCGCAATATGTTTCAATTGTTTTTAGCTTGTCTGTAATAAACAATTGAAGTCTGTTCTTTCGTTTTGAATCACGTGGTAATCTTCCCCTGTCTACTGAGTGCCATATCTAAGGTTTACTGTACCCAGCAAGATAACACATTTCTTCTATCACTCCGTAATACACTATCCATCGATGGCACTGATTCAATTACTCTCGACCAACCGACGTAGTCTACATTATTTGACTTAACTGTCGACACTTCCTGCTACAGCTGTATCTTGTTACCTGCTGCGCTATATCAATCATGTGGTTCTGTGACCTGTTGCGACTTTCAAACAATGTACTAAATGACTTTAGTTGGATAAGCGCGTGTACTGCTATACTTAGTACAGATCAATTTTTCATTAATCACAATTTTATTCAGCACTACGTCTAGTGCTGAAGGCAATTCAGTATTGACGAAAAATCAAGAGATCGGCATCCTTCCATTACCAAACTGGCATACAGTGTTCTTTGCCAGACTGGCTCCACTCATACTTTCACTACTTGTGGTGGTCGCAACTCCATTGCTTTACGTCCTTTGTCTGGTGTCTCTGGAGGCCACAGCTCCACTGCACTAACTATGAAGTACACTCCAAGCATCCTCGCAAACCCTCATGGGTGATTGGTTTCACAATATGATCCCCACTTTTTACTACTAAATTGTATTTATTATGAATTGTTATATCACTGTGCCGTCTTTCTAGATTACTTTGAGTTTCCACGAGTTTTGGGTTTATAAGTTGTGATTTTTTTACTTGATATAAGTCTCTGTCATTATTTGTTCGGGGGCTGATGCTAGTGCATACGTTACGATCAGCGCTTACTTCTCTTAACATAGCATGAGTTACAACTGCTAAGGTAGCTGCATAGGGACATTACACAGCATTCTCATGTGGGACATTTGTTTCCCCTGCAATATCTCCATACAGCTACATGCTATTCGCGACTTTTAAATGACTTGCTCATGATGAAACTGGCTTCACTCGGTACAATAAATTGTAAAAAAAAAAAAAAAAAAAATCTGATAGCAACGTGTGGTTTCTGATGGGAACGTCACTCTGTGTCTTCTATCTTTTCATTTTGCGAGACCTAGTGGAATATAGGTCACGTAAAAAGAATTAGAGAAACTTAGCCCAGAAAGTATGTTTTCTTCTTCGATATTTACAATGTTTCACAAACAACCAACAGCCATAATTATTTTCAGCCATAATGGATATGTTTGTGCACCGTGACTGTGTAGGATAATTACTTATTTCAAGTTTCTGCTACCAGTCACTTTTTATTTTATGCTTAATCTAACATAATGCAACGCGTTTCGAACATGTTCTGTTTATCTTCAGGCGTTTATAGATGCATATAGAGAAATGATACTTAAAAATAAACAGTCTTAAACTAGATTAATCTAGAACTCTTTGTCCATTGTACAGTAAAAAACAATGGACAAAGAGTTCTAGATTAATATAGTTTAAGACTGTTTATTTTTAAGTAACATTTCTCTATATGTATGTATGTATGTATAAACGCCTGAAGATAAACAGAACATGTTCGAAACGCGTTGTATTATGTTAGATTAAGCATAAAATAAAAAGTGACTGGTAGCAGAAACTTGAAATAAATAACTAACCAACAGCCAGGTTAAAAAGATCCCCTTCTGTTGAATGTTCTGAGAGCCATTTGTAAATACCGCGTGTTTTCAGACGTTTTGCTCAGAACGGCAGCTAGTGAGTGTTGCGGCCTACTTCACTGCTGCTCCGTGTTGCAGAGCCGCCGGCGCTGGTGGAGAACCTGGGCGTGATGGCCGTGGAGCACGACTTGCAGTCGCGGACCCTGCAGCTCTACGTCAACTGGACGGCGCCCACAGGTAAATGGCGGCGTGCTGCCCACACTGCTGTGTGCGTCCGGCAGTAGAGAGTGTTTTGCGAACACAGCAATCAGTGCAAACGATAGGCAGGTCCTTCTTCCTGATACTCTATTACAGTGAAGGCACACATTCACTACTCGCCCAAAACAGTGTGTCCGCCTACTTAATATAGAGTTATACGCATAAGGAAAGTAAGCATACTGCGGTTCTGAGGGGCATCGGTTGGATTAGTCCTTCGCAGCTTTTCGGAGGCATGTGGCACCAGATTTTCATGTACAGGGTGACATACAGGAGACGGACGGTTTTGAACTGCGTAGTACTGAGGGCGCGGTGGTGGGAAGTGGTCGTGGTGGGGATAGTTCTGATCCATCCAAGACGCCATTTCATTTACTTAGTCACTACGGAGCAGTGGGACTTGCTACGTGGTGGAGTGTCTGTCTATGACTGTTTCGTGAAAAGTGGTGAGTCAATTATTGCTACGCACCGATTGTTTCGTGCGCGGTTTAATGTCGGTCGACATGGAGCTGTTCCGAGCCGTAAGACAATCCTCAGATGGGTGGAAAACTTCAGATCAACTGAAAACATACTGGATAAGAAGCATCCTGGCCCGAGACGCAGAGTAACGACACCAGAAAATGTTGAAAGGGTAAGACAAGCGGCAGTCAGAAGCCCAGGACGTTCAGCTAGACGTCATGCTAGTGAGTTACGAATCAATCGTGAATCGCTTCGACGAATTTTGCATAAAGAATTAAAATTCCATCCCTTCATAATGCTCGTTGTCCAACAACTGAAGGAAACTGATTTTGCTGTACGAGAAGACTTCGCTTACAGAATGCAAGTAATTTTGGGATCCAAGGAAAATGAAATTTTATTGATGAGCTCATTTTCATTTAAACGGGACCGTGAATTAAAAACCGTCCGTCTCCCGTGTGTCACCCTGTACAGGTCACACAACTGCCTTAAATTACGGGCTGCTGGTTTGCAGGTGTAGACCTAACGCCAGATTGAATCCCAGATGTTCAGATCTGGCGAAATTGATGGTCAAGACATTAGCATGAGTTCTCTGTAATGCTTCTTAAATGGAGACGTTCTTGAAACTGATTGCAGATGTCAGTTTTCAGTTTACTTATTTTTATTAGTAAAGCTAATGGAGAAAACGTTCCCAAAGTTTCAATGGTGAAATCGCATCCAAGTGCCTGAAAAAGAAATAAATATGTGACGCGACCATCCTACTACGGCCAATTTTTGAACCAGCACACACTAGCTCAGTGAAAGATTCCGTGGATTACGTTCAAGCAAACGTGCACAGTAAACACCTGGAAGAGGTAGTGCTCATTTCACAACCATTCCCGCAAACGTGACGCTATTTCGATGTCACACGCAATATCGACCGCCGCATCATCGGCTATCGATAAGGAAGAGCATGAATATTATAACTCTTCGATTCAGTCGCAGCAATTTTTAGTTGTCCTCTTAGGTTACTGCCTAACCACACACTCGGAAGTCACTACATGTTCGGGAATAGAGAGACAAATATTTGTGAGAAGGGAGAATGTGAATTTTATTGTTACTCGTATCAGTCGCAGCAGTTTCAGCTGTCCTCTTAGGTTTCCGCCTAACCAAATACTCTGAAATCGCTACATATTGATTTCATCTTTCTTTCTCAAATCAGACTGAATGTACCGTAAAAAACGTCTAATATTGGAGAACATACTTATATTACAATCACAAGAAAGTAACAGGACGTGGTAACAAAGCTAACAGGAAGAAAAAAAATGCATATAACGGGATGCGAACCAACTAGTTCTGACTCCAGACACCACGACGTTATTCATTACGCTAGCACCTAACCATACAATGTTTAACTCTTGGTGCTCATACTCTATCTGGAAGGCTTATATCGTTGGCGCTTTATTAAATGACATTTAGTGATGATGGTGATGTGTTTGTGATACATTTCAGTGCTCCGTTACATTGAAACGGCACACTGCAAATTATAAAAGAAGTGTGTTTAGTTCTTAATTTGTAAATTATTGAGTATAATAACTCACTCCTAATGGAGCACTCATATATGATGGCCTTAACCGTCGATAAATCATTACGTGACATTTGTTACAGCATTAATTATAATAAATCATCCCAAGAAACGTGTTTTCGTAAATCTCCGGTACGCGCGCATAAAATATTGTGAGAGGCGCGTATCGAATGCTAACGAAAGTCCCTAGCCGATCATGCCGCTGTCGATGTTGTATGTGACGTCAAAATGACGTCACGTTTGTGGGAATTGTTGTGAAACGAGCAGTATTACCCATCTAGAAGATGTGATATATACTCTTCGGTTTTATACATCATCTGCTGGACAGGACTGTGATTCATACTCCCTGGTTTTATAGGCCATGCCTTGGACATTGGATGGACATAACAGACACACAAAGATGATAGACACTCTTCTAGTGTATTATGGCAAGTCCATGCAATAGAACCCATCCAGTGCAAGTGAAATGAAAAGTGCACTATGGGCAACATATTTACACATGATGTAAACAGATGAACATCCCATTCATTGTATGAGCCACATTAGCTGGTGTAAATATGTACAGGCTCAGAGGGATGACAACCTCTAAATTCACAAGAAGGGGCTTCCAAATTTTCCAGTTACAGGTTTCTGGCGGATTCTGAACTTCTAGAGAAGTGTGTCCATGGCAAAACTCGGAACGTAGATGAGTCTCTAAATTCACTGATATGGAAACGATATCCAAAAACCACATTTTAATTCGCAGCAGTATTGGAATTGCAACTTATGATATAATTCTTGTATTTAAAGATGAGAACTTAGGGAGGATGAAGGTACTAAACAGAAACGGCCTTAAGATAGGAAATTTCACTCAAGATCTCGAGAAAAATAGATTTACAGCGCCCCTCTGCGGCTGAAAAGTGTAGTTGGAGATGTGGTAAAGGAAAGAAGGCAGTAAATAAGAAACCACAAGAGAAGCCTTGAAGGGAACGAGGACCCTGAATAAAAATCTAGAGCCTTATTAAGTGGTGGCACAGTAAAAAACATTAGGTTGGATTTAAATTGCAGTTCCTGAAAACAATGATTATGAAAGTTTATGTACCGTTTTCTCAGAGTCTCTGAAGGCTACAAGTATGAAACTTTGTACACTCCTTTCAATAAACACGATAAATGTTGTCTCAAGAGTAAATTTTGAAATTCTGAGTATAGGCTGAGATAGGGGCCAAAGTGCTTGGAAATTTGCATGAATTTTATGTTATACTTACAGAGCTATAATTAAAAAATTATTAAAATTCTCTTATTCGATATGTTCAAAAAGATCTAATGAGAGAAGCTTAGTATATGCAAAAAGGTTAAAGATTAAATAGTGAAAATTACGTACAAATCTCTTGAACAGTTTCTGATAAAAATGTACATTTGTTATTTTTTGAAAATAAAATTTTTAAACTCCATGTATAACCGAAGAAACGTAACAGTACTCCTGTTCAATTCATTTAAAGCATGGTAGAAAATTTCATTGCTGTATCTTCAAATTGTAGATTTGGTGCATCTTTTGAATAATGTGGGTTTTCCATGATTGTCCGCCCTTAAACCACTGTAGCACGATTATGATCTTGCGACACAACTATCCTGCTATCGCTGTCGGGCAAGAAAGACATCAAGGATGCAGCGATACAGGTGGTCCACAATAATGATGATGTAACACACAGCTGTCATTGTGCTTTCAGTTACTACTACAGGTCCGTGGAAGCCTGGGTGTATGTCTCCTACAGCAAAATGCTGACCTCATCGATCTGCATCCATTTCATGGTGTATGTTTTGAGCTGCTGTTCGCCTAAATGATAGTGGACCTGGACATGACCACAGACCTGGTGTAGCAAGAAATGTGATCCATCCGACCAAGGAGCAAGTCTACACTTAGCCGTCGTCAGTCCAGTCTCAATGATCTTGTGCCCACTGCAGTCTTAGTTAAAGATGTCATCGGGTCAAAACGGGAACATGTGTGCGTTGTCGGCTGCAGAGTGCATTGTTTAACAATGTGCACTGAACAATATGCTCTGAAATATCCGCTTCCCACGCCCAGGTTCCCGGGTTTGATTCCCGGCGGGGTCAGGGATATTCTCTGCCTCGTGATGACGGGGTGTTGTGTGATGTCCTTAGGTTAGTTAGGTTTAAGTAGTTCTAAGTTCTAGGGGACTGATGACCATAGATGTTAAGTCCCATAGTGCTGAGAGCCATCTGAAATATCTGTTGCTTGCATCTATAATCCAATGTGGCACTGATTGCCAACTATCCTGCTGTACAGAGCGAAAATCTCCAACCACCACGTTGTTCTATGACGAGGCGTGGACGTCCGACATCTTGCTACATACCTAGTTCGATAGATGTTCACAATAGTTGTGCACGAACAGAAAAATAGCTTAATCAGCCCATAACAGTGTGCCTTTTGTCAGAGCAATAAATTGGAACACCTACAACAGTCCTTACGTTGTCATTTGTTATATGGCTACCAGTTTCGGTAATTCAGTGCAGTGCACCATCTTCAGGCCTTCGTTGACCGTGAGGGGGTTAACGCTATCCATATACACGATTCATCAGTAGCCAGCATCTGTACCTTATAACACTCCTGTCCTTCTGCTACTACTGTACCATAACCTCGAAGCTGGTGGCAGGTTGTGAAATAAAACTGTCTTATTAAAGCAACTATGGTATAAAGCAACAGAGCAGTGTTACCGTCTGAGAGGAATTTTGTTATATTGACCGTGTTGTACCTAACGGAGGTGGCTTATCGGAAATGAAAGTCAGAATTACGTAAATATTTGAACAGTAACAAACAAAATTTTGCCTATCTGCACTGTTTAACGTATAAAGAAACCGGTCGCCAGCCTAACTAGGCAAGAGAATGATTAACATTCTCGTCCAAGAAAATAGTTATTAGTGATTTTAACGGATAAACACGACCTATACTTTGTCACACGCGAGTGCAATGAACTCTGACACATACATATGTTTACGGTAAGATTGAAACTAACAGTTAGAGCAGCACAAACTATTTGCAAACATATAACAGATACCGAAACACTCTATTACATTCAGGACTTGTTCAAACTGAATGGTCTTTATATCATTACTATTAACATTCACTGCAGGATCATAAATTGTACATAGGTTAAGTCTCTCTCAGTTAAATACTTTACTATTTAAAATGAAAGTTAATTGGAATCCACTAACAGGTTGCTTCTCACTATCATTTGAATAAAGATATTATGGTTTTCCTAATTAGTTGTCTTTCCGTTACTTGTTGCCGAGCATTAACACAATAGACAAGCTGTGGATCCTGTTATACTATTAATATGCACTTCTAATACACAACAGAGACAAACACTTAGCAAACATGAGTATATACTGTTTCACAACTGCAGTTTTCCACTTTTACTACCGTGAGACACAAAATTAACATCAATGTAAGATACTGACTCACCTTCTGCGATTTACAACAGGCAGTAATGTGATCATTTACTAAACAAAACTTTATAAGCCTCAGTCTTAAGAACTTTTAATTTGAAGTTGGCAACAACACATTAATAAGCAGTTTTACTAGGAAAATTATTTTTATCAAGCATCATTAACTTTAACTCACTCTCTTGCCACATTAACTTTAACTTTCTTTTTACTATGTTCAAGAGGCATTAATTAGCAAAACACTGGTCTTTAATGTTCTTTCAGTAGGGGCACTCGGTAATTACTTTAGTTCAAACGGAGAGGAACCTGAGAGGTGTTATGATAAGGAAAAAATCAAGGTCGGTGCATAAATTCAGTTACAAATTACCTCATATCTGTGCACACTAAAACATCCAGTAAGCTGATCCTTCACTGTACAGTGTACATCATTACAGTATTACGTTACAGTGATTGCGCAACGTGGTGGCAACTGCATGTTGGTAGGTGGATTCGCAGGCAGAATTGCTGGACTCTGGCCCCTCTTGGTGGTGATGATGAATACCAAATCCAGAATCGTTCCAGCTATTTATCCATCCATCCGAGGCATTGGACAGTAGCAGAAAAAGCGTCTCTCGGAACCAGGACAATATGCAACTATTACATGGCAGTGCATAGTTTGGTAGCTCGTCCACAACTCGTAGCTCGTCCCTGACTGGTAGCTCATTCCCGACTGACTCTTGGTTCCACCTTTTCTACTTAGGCCAACCACAATTTGCGCACGCTACACAGTTCCATTCCCGAGGGGAACCACAACAACGTTTACATGCAGAATTACTAAGAATCCTAAGTGAAGGTCAGCAGTTTACATAACAGCAAACAAATACAATAAATAAAACAGAACATTTGCACATATTGACATTTCTACCAAAAATTATTCACACAAAATTACAATTATATACAGTAAGTTTTGTTCCCTCCAAATGGGACTAAGAATTTAAATGACTGATATACTACATTGCATAGAATCAAACCAAGACATCATAGTTTTAACAAAGAAAGGAGTATACAGTTTTATGTTATCTATTCAATCAAACACATTTACAGAAGTTCAACGATGTAATATTAAATAAAACAAAAGCAAAATAAATCAGTAGGGTATTAGAGCTATGGTGTTACAACCTGGTTTTCGCAGACTACCTGTAACAGCGATGTTGTCTCTCCAGATATTGAACTATGGTTAGAGAGGCAACATCGCTGTTACAGGTAGTCTGCGAAAACCAGTTATACACTACTGGCCATTAAAATTGCTACACCAAGAAAAAATGCAGATGATAAACGGGTATTCATTGGACAATTATATTATACTAGAACTGACATGTGATTACATTTTCACGCAATTTGGGTGCATAGATCCTGAGAAATCAGTACCCAGGACAATCACCTCTGGCCGCAATAACGCCCTTCATACGCCTGGGCATTGAGTCAAACAGAGCTTGGATGGGATGTAGAGGTACAGCTGCCCATGCAGCTTCAACACGATACCACGGTTCATCCAAAGTAATGACTGGTGTATTGTGACGAGCCAGTTGCTCGGCCACCATTGACCAGACGTTGTCAATTGGTGAGAGATCTGGAAAATGTGCTGACCAGGGCAGCAGTCGAACATTTTCTGTATCCAGAAAGGCCCGTACAAGACTTGCAACATGCGGTCGTGCATTATCCTGCTGAAATGTAGGGTTTCACAGGTATCTAATGCAGGGTAGTGCCACGGGTCGTAACACATCTGAAATGTAACGACCACTGTTCAAAGTGCCGTCAGTGCGAACGAGAGGTGACGGAGACGTATAAAAAATGGCACCCCATACCATCACGCCGGGTGAAACGCCAGTATGGCGATGATGAATACACGCTTCCAATGTGCGTTCACCGCGATGTCGCCAAACACGAATGCGACCGTCATGATACTGTAAACAGAATCTGGATTCATCGGGAAAAATGACGTTTTGCCATTCGTGCCCCCAGGTTCGTCGTTGAGCACACCATCGCAGGCGCTCCTGTCTGTGATGCAGCGTCTAGGGTAACCGCAGCCATAGTCTCCGAGCTCGTAGTCCATGCTGCTGCAAACGTCGTCGAACTGTTCGTGCAGATGGTTGTTATCTTGCAAACGTCCCCATCTGTTGACTCAGGGATCGAGACGTGGCTGAACGATCCGTTACAGCCATGCGGATAAGATGCCTGCATCTCGACTGCTAGTGATACGAAACCGTTGGGCTCCAGCACGGCGTTCCGTAATACCCTTATGAACCCACCGATTCCATATTCTGCTAACAGTCATTGGATCTCGGCCAACGCGAGCAGCAAAGTCGCGATACGATAAACCGCAATCGCGATAGGCTACAATCCGACCTTTATCAAAGTCGGAAACGTGATGGCACGCATTTCTCGTCCTTACACGAGGCGTCACAACAACGTTTCACCAGGCAACGCCGGTGAACTGCTGTTTGTGTATGAGAAATCAGTTGGAAACTTTCCTCTTGGCAGCACGTTTTAGGTGTCACCACCGGCGCCAACATTGTGTGATTGCTCTGAAAAGCTATTCATTTGCGTATCACAGCATCTTCTTCCTGTCGGTTAAATTTCGCGTCTGTAGCACGTAATCTTCGTGGAGTAGCAATTTTAATGGCCAGTAGTGTAGTTGTTGGCCACTGATGGACCGTATATACGGAAGGTGTTACATCAGCGACAGCTAAGGGTTGAAAATGGTGCACTGAAGCGCCGAAACTGGTAGCCACATAACAAATGACATCGTAAGGACGGATGTAGGAATTCCATTTTATTACATAGGTTGGACATAGAAACACAAAGTTTTTATATCAGTTTTTTCCATTTGCATCCCGCGTTATAGCTACAGTGATTCACCATTCCCCTCTGCTCTGCTTCTAAACTTTCTTTAAGCCTTTCTCAAACAGAGTAAGATTTGCTGTAAGTTTACTTACTGGCCCGTGCGAAGGCTCCCAAGCAGGCTCTGTTGTATACTAGGTGGCTTCCCTGCAGGGAGCTTTTCATGTTTCCCGTGATTGCCCCAGCGATGTTTCCCTTGTAGAGTTCTCTGAAGCCTACCACTGCTGGTGAATCAGGAGTCTTGTTTAGCATCTGATATCACAGGCTGCAAGGCGAGGTCTCACAGAGAACACTGGTCTGCCCGTGGGACGCCCACCTGCTGCTCTGCAAACCTTTCTCGAACAATTTTAAGGAAACTTTTTAGTAAAAAATTTCGTAATCTCGTTTTTCAGGTTCATGAAAACCTGATTTACACCTCGTTAATGATCATGGTTATTGTGTTATTTCGAAATCAGGAAACCCGCTGCATGAAATTTCAGTTCTCTGCACTGAGAAATAGGGATCTCCATCAGTTTTCGTTTCGTTCATATTATTGTTGCGTATAAAATATATCCAACATACCGAGTTATTCTTTAAACTTCGAAGGAGATCTGAATCTATTATCAATCTAGAGAAAATGGATTGTGTGTAACGCACTTATTTATGCTATTGCATGCTAATGATGAAAACAGAATGAAATTTTATAACGTCCCTGATGTCTCATAAACGATATGAGATATTGAATCTAGATTTTGGCAAATGGTCTACCAAAACATGGAAGTAACTACACAATTTTTCAGTGGAGTATTGTGATTTCTTGAGGGACATCTACAGCTTATGACACGAGAATTGCCGTGGGTTTTGCAATAATGTATTGTAAATGAAGAAATTACAGATTTGTTTCTGTACCGAAAATGTACTTTTTCATAAACTAGTGACGTGTCTTGCCCTCAGTTGCTTGGTTGATAATACACTGTTTCATGATTCCGCAACAATTTCAACTGCGTTAGAATGATAGAGAAATTAATCTTTGTAAATTCTGCTGCGTTTTGACAAAAGCAACAAATTTTAACATGGCAACAAAAGAAGTTAGGCAGTACTCAAAACTCGTAATTAATGAAGCTTCTCTGAAAAAAAAAGGTGTAAGAAGTGAACGGAAAACAAATCGCTTCTTCTGTTGAAATTTTGGCTGATTCCTGTACTGTAGTACAGTGTATTTTTAATAATGAATGATTAGGACTGAAACTTCGTAAAGGATTTTATTTCTGTATCCCAACGACATGAGAAATGTGAATGCTGTTCCAACGCTTCCCCATCAATCAAGACGTCCTTGGGGGCCTTTAGCTCGCTCAGGTCACGACGCAGGCTGTGTAGGCAACCCGCAAGGCAACCGCATTGGGTTGCGTTCACGCACTGCTGTGTCGCATCTAACGCTTGTCATCATATGATTTATTAACGCTTCGCACTTCTTAGTGAACGCAGCTATAACGATGCCTTCACGAAATACAATGGGCGTTCAAAAAGTTTTGCACAGTCGTCTCTAATGTTTTTATTTTTTGCAGAGGGAGAACGAAATTTTTTGTGAACATACATGGAACATTTAGCTATACATTGAGCCTACTCAATGTAGCCTCCATCAGCTGTGGCGAATCTGGCCCAACGTTCTTTCCATGATGTAAATGCACTTTCGTAAAATTCTGGGGACTGACTTTTACACCATCGCTTGACACAGAAAATAGCGTATTTCTCACTATCAAATGTTTTACCGCGCAGGTGGGCATTCAGACGACCAAAGTGGTAAAAATCAGACGGAGCCAAGTCGAGAATGTAGGGAGGATGAGGAACAATTTTCCAATCCAGTTTCCTGATTTTTCTCCTGCGTCATAAAGGCTGTATGGGGTTTGGCATTCTCATGGTGTAGTCTCATAAGCTCACCCTGAAGCCGTGGTCTGTGGGTCTTGATGGCACGTCGCAGCTTGTCCAGTGACAAACAGTAACGGTCCCGGTTAATTGTGGAGCCAGGTTCCAAAAAGTCAATGAAAATGAAACTACACTGATCTCAGAAGAAGGAGGCCATTACCTTTCGGCCTGCTGTTCGTGAAAGTCTTGGTTTCGTCTTCCGAGCGGAACCCGGATGACACCAATCCATGGACTGGGTTTTGCTCTTAGGTTCGGACAAAAACAACCCTGTTTCATCCTGGGTAAAGACGCCGTCAAAATACTGTTTCCACTCTTCAGTAAAGGTCTACATGGAACCCTCGCACACATTCTTCCTCATCGGTTTCATTTCTCTTGTCAATAACCTAGGCACCCAACGTGTACAGATTTTTCTGTACCCTAATACCTAATACCGCACTACCCAATGACAAACGAGTCGTCGTTTCGTGTCGTCACACATCTGTCATTTTGGATGATTTGATTAATGGTCTCCTTATTCACATCACTCACTGCCATCGGTGGTCTAGCGCATCGTGGATTGTCCAGTAGAGAGAAATCATCTTATGTAAACCTCTGCAACTACCGCTGGATACTGCTGCGGCCCACTGTGTCCTCCCCACAAACAGGGAGCAACTTCCTGTGAATCGATGTGACAGAGTCATCGCCGGTCTTGGAGAGGAACTCCATCACCGACCGTTGTCGCAACCTGGCATCTACTTCATTGTCCATTATGGCTCACCTGTAAATAAAAGAAAATTCTTTTATATATCAACTTATAGGTAAATGTTCCAAGTATGTTCATAAAAAATTTCATTCTCCTTCTGCAAAAAATATAAAAATTAGAGACTACTGTGCAAAACTTTTTGAAAGCCCTTTGTAATTCGTTACCATTCTCTCTTTGGTGGGAAGACCAATCCTTATTTTTTGAAAAAGCTGGGTTGTCTCAGTGACTAGTGTGCAATGAGATGCTTAACACAATGAAGGAGTGTAAGATACAGCGTCACTACGTTTCCCTTCTCGCCGCGCAGTTTGATGAGCTGGACGGCAATGCAAGGTAGCAATTCGTTGCCACACTCAGGGGCGAAGTACAGGGTGGTTATAATTAAATATCCGCTAGTTGAGCCAGTGTAGGCGGAAAAATATTTACCGTATGTATAACCAACTTTGAAGGAATGATGTTCAGACCGTGCGGTGCAGGACTTTCATTGTTAGTGTCATGACTTTCCGTTAGGCGCCAGTAGTAGTACGGGCCGGTCGGGGTGGCCGAGCGGTTCTCGGAGCTACAGTCTGGAACCGCGAGACCGCTACGGTCGCAGGTTCGAGTCCAGCCTCGGGCATGGATGTGTGTGATGTCCTTAGGTTAGTTATGTTTAAGTAGTTCTAGGGGACTGATGACCTTAGAAGTTAAGTCCCATAGTGCTCAGAGCCATTTTGAAGTAGTGGTACGGCTACGTAGGGTGGAAACATAAGCATCAGTGTCTGTTACAGTATGCGACTGGACAAGGTGAGCCGGAGTTAACCCGTAAAGCTGTTTTTTCAAAACAACAGCAATAGTGCTGCCGCTCTTTGCGAGTATCGATCACTTAAAGGAACACGATGAGGTTCTCTTTCCGCACCGGCGTTAAAGAACATGGTTTGGAAGTTCGAATTAAATGACAATTTGGGAATTACTGCTGGTAGAGGCCGACGGCCAATAGCACCACAAATTGTTGAAGAAGTTACTGTTGGCATGACTAAGAATGGTGGATGCAAAGTGCGACCCTTGAGCAATGCCCGAGATGTGTCAACGCATCTGAACGTTCCATGGTCCACCTGAGATGGTCCAGGAAGCAGCAGAGCAATCTCTGGTGCGACTCCAGGCTGCTGAGGATGCAGATGGTCGTCACATTCAACAACGTTAGTAAGATCTCATGTTAAAAAAAAGGTTTTTCTCTAAAAGGTTTGTTCGTTATTTCTCTTCCGCATGTCCTTAAAAATGTTCCGAAAAACTTCATTGTCCTACGATCACTCATTAGCCATGGGAACCATGTCAGTAGCAGAAGTTTACTACTTAAACCTAACTAACCTAAGGACATCACACATATCCATGACCGAGGCAGGATTCGAACATGCGACTGTAGCGGTCGCGCGGTTCCAGACTAAAGCGCCTAGAACCGCTCGGTCACTGCGGCCGGTTTCGATTTTTATGCCCACAGTAGTATGCTTAAAGCCACAGGAGGTGAAGAAATTTAAAGGACTGTCAATAAAATTCTTCTGGGCTGTTGGCCGCATTTTCAGTATATAAAATTATCCGACGTTTCGGCCACTAATTCAAATGACCTTACTCACGGCTTTGTGTTGAGACGACTGCTGAATGAGAGAGCCTTCAGATCTTATATAGAACCGGAGGAAACTGTTTCGCTACGGTCGCAGGTTCGAATCCTGCCTCGGATATGGATGTGTATGTTGTCCTTAGGTTAGTTGGGTTTGAGTAGTTCTAAGTTCTAGGGGACTGATGACCTCAGAAGTTAAGACCCATAGTGCTCAGAGCCATTTGAACCATTTGAAACTGTTTACGTAATTTGACAGCTTACTTCAGGATAGGAGGAGAAGTATTAGGCGTTCTTCATTTGTCTTTATATTGTTTCTTGTCATTGGTGGATAAAGACGTGCTTGACTGGTGTTTACATTATTTCTTGGTATTGATGGAAACAGGGGAACTAGAAACAAAAGGTAGCTGTGACGTATCGTGGTTTACTTGTTGCCAGATGCGGTCTGCGGCGTGCCTGCGCTCTCTGTATGTACAGTACGACCACCGCGGTCTCCCGCACGCTTCTGTGAGTTGCTTTGCGCGCGCCGTCCTCCTGTAGCGTTGTTACTGCTGGCAGCCATGCCGCCGGAAGGAGTTTGCCTCTCCTAACGAACAGTGTTTCGTCGGGTCTGAGATATCTACATGGGTTAGGAAAAAAACTGAAGGAGGAAGGCCAAACTTTCGCTGCTTAGGCATTAGCATTTGATGACACCACCGATGTAGCAGACTACTTGCAACTTGCAACTTTTGGCGGGGTGTTGACTCGAACTGCTGGTTTTCGAGGAGCTATTAGATGTGATGGATTAAACAGCCACAGGTCTCGATATATTTGACGTTGTATGTGAATCCACTGAGATCGTTTGTTTGCCATGGAACAGGTTCTTTTCTCTGCTGTCAGATGGAGCAGCACAGGTGGTTGGGAGTCAGCAAGGTATTGTGTGTCGCATGAAAGAAAAAATCAAGACCGAATATGACAAAGATGTGTTTTATCGATCAGTATTTACGCAAAAAGTGTGAGGTTGGTGAAGTCATGAAGATCGTGGCAGAATTTGTGAATTTTGTAAGGTGCCATGTTGTCAGTCACGACCCGTTTAACGAATTTTTGCAAGATCTGGAAGCACCTTAGGGGTACGATTGGTTAGGAGAGACAAAATTTTCGACGTATTATTTGCAGTTCCGAAGGAAATTGCCCTGTTTATTGAAATGACAAGAGAGATGCAGCCAGTACTCAGTGATGACAAACGGGTTGTCCACTTGACCTTTCTCACTGATATTAGTGGACCCTAAAATCACTTAAATTTGTCTCTTCAAGGATCTGTTTCTTCCTAGCATGTACGATAAAATCAATGCACTCATGGGCAAACTCCGACTATCTGAAAGGTAGCTTTCTACAGGAAAAATAAGGTTTTTCGAAAGATTTTCGTCACTACAATCACGTCTAGGCTCATGTTACGCAGCTTATCCACAAAATATCATGCAACTGAGTAAGTCTTTGAAGACAGGGTCTAAGAACCTATGTAGCCCAAATATGAATTAAAATTATTTAGCGCGCTGTTTGCCTCTGCACCAGATACTGTACTTTCGCAAATGCAATTAAAACTAATTGATTTGTAAAACTGCCTTCTGCTCAGGAACGGATACTGAAACACAAATAATGCGTTAAGTGGGTATTATGATCTTCATCAAGAAGAGATTCCGAAGTTACACAGGAATATCTGTATTTGGCGTAACACATTGCTGTGAAGATTCGTTTTCCGTAATAACGAGGATAAAAATTGCAGGAAGGTCCGTTTCACGACCCAGTACTGAAGAGCGTTCTTCATCTTACGGCAGCAAGGAGTCTGATGCCGACGAAACATTTCATCTCTTGTAGCCAAAAACATATTGTTCTAAAAACGTAATAAAAGATTTTGAGGTGAAGGATTTCGATGGAAGTGGTGCTTGCCTGGGGGTAGTGTGAGCTTGTGTAGATTTCTGACACAATGCTTTATTTGATTAACAACAATTTACAAAGCCAGAGCACACACATAAATAAGACAAACACTTGCACTCGATCTTCAAATCAGTTAAATTCAAGTGAAACAATAATACAAAAACAAATACTACCCCACAGTAATAAAATAATGAAAATTCGAAAGAGGACGCTAAGAATGTACATTAGTACTTCACTCAAGAGACATGTATACATCTAAATCACAGGAAATATAGCTTCGGCCCACAGAAACAGACTTTAAAAGGGAGACAGAAATAATACTTCACAACAACGCTAGCTTACCGGAAAATATCACTTAACTACACACTGGTGAAACAACACATATAAACATCACACTCTACAGTGACACATAGGCTACCATGCAGTCGAGCTGGTGATAGTATTACAAAGTTTTTCTCTTTGATCGAGTAGGTCACACCGCGTCCTAGCCATGCCTTTACCGTTCAAGCACCACAATATAAGCACTGCTCTACCAATACAAGCGCAATACAGTCCCACTGTATTTTGAAGGTTGAAATCCTTGTCACACATTAATGTCAACGCAAAAGCAGTTGGGTGCAGACTCAGATGCAGAAGCCACTCTTATGTTTTGCTTTAGAGTCTTCGCATGAGAAACTGTCTTTCACATTTCCTCCCGAGCTCCCAGCTGCCGTGTCTTCTGCAGGTATGGAGGAAACATCGTCTGCTGACCCAGCCAAACGATGTTCACGTGACAGCCGGCTGCACCCTGTGTTGACCGCTGCATTCGAGCTGCTCTGCTGCCTCCACTGGTCTCTCCGAATTCATGCCACTGTCTGTTTCTCCAGCGCCCATCTCTTTTCATCAGCATCAATCGAGTTCCGCTATGCAACACCCTCAGGTTACGGCTGCGGTCAACCTCCGACCACCCATGCCAATGCCTAGCGCAGCTGACTAGCCATGCCATGCCCGGCATTGAACCCAAGGCATATCTGACGACGTCCTCAGCGGGTCGCAGCACTGGCTCCTGTTTGGAAATTGGAAATTTATGGTAAGTTCCTATGGGATCAAACTGCTGAGGTCTTCGATCTCTAGGCTTACACGCTAATGAATCTAACTAACTTAGGCTAAGGACAACACATACACCCATGCCCGATGGAGGACTCGAACCTCCGACGGGGAGAGCTGAGCGAACGGGGCAAGGCGTCTAAGACCGCACGGCTACCCCGCGCGGCTGGCTCCTGTTTATGGAGTTCAAATAGCACCAAATTTTTTTCACAGCGGGCCGGATAACTGACCAAATGATGGCTCATTCTGTAGAATACCTAGGTACAATAATTAAGAATTGAACATTGTAAATTTAAGTCATATACCAACCAGGAGGTCTCCACACGTGTAAAGATCTCCTGACATTCTAAACAGAATATTTAAATTTAAATTCTATCACGACGTATCATTGAGACCCAGGGAAAAGTATCGGGATTAGTTTAAGGAAATCACGTAGAAGAGTGGCCCAACCTGCTGCGTCATTTATCGTTCCCAAACAAATATTTTTATTTAAAAAAATTGTATCATAAGCAAACTAACAGTTACCAAGATTCGTACCAGGTTCACATAAATAGTTAAGGTTCTTAAATTAATATCATAAAGCATAAGGACATTTGTGTTATACATAAAACTATAAATGATACTCGAAGGACATGTCAGCTGTACAATACAATGGCGGCACGATCACAAACAGTTAACTCGTTAAATAAAGCTGCGGCCGCACTCTGTCCGCGCGACCAGCATCACAGCTGTGGGCTGATCCCACAACAGCACTTGAATATAAGTTCAACAAACGTAAAATAAACGACATTAAAACGCATACATTTTCACAGCGACAGTAACCTCCAGGCCTATTCTAAGTCAAGAAATTGGACACAAGTACGTATAATGTTGGTACTCAGAGTCCATTAGCCAGCTCATCACTAGGAGGTACACAGTCACATTAAATCTAGCTTTTACGGACATTACCAGGGAGCGTAAGGCAAAAGGCGACACCTTTGTGTCATAAGACAATGTTATTCTGCTCCCATATAGATAAGATACGGCCAAGCAAACAGTAATGCTGCACTGATTGGCCACAAGGCAGTTACAGACAAATCAAGTTAATTAGGCCTACTTAAATGAAGTATCGGGCCCCTAAAACACTATTAAAATGATAATGACAATTAAACCCTTACTTTAAAAAAAAATCAAGAAACCCAGTACTCGGTTTGCCCAAAGGCTTTCATCACACGCATCTCTAGGCAATTTCAAGATGTGTGGTTTTCCAGATTTCCAGACATAAATCTTTGTGACTTCTGGTTGTGGGGATATCTGAAAGATTGTGTATATTAGGCATGTATCTGGGCTCTTCCTGATCTGACCGATAGCATACGACGACATTGGATATGCCGAGAGCAACTGTCGACTGGGCAAATGTCACGGATGCAGCATGTTGATGAGTCAGGAGACCATATCCCAATAAACTTCCAGAAAGTCCGTTATCGTGCGTTTGATCGTTCCTCCACGCCTAAGACAGCGTTTGAAGAATATTTTAACCTACTTTCAATAACCAAAAAGTTTACCGCAAGTGGAAATTTCGCTAACACCGTCATAAAACGCATTTTGGTAAAGTACCCTTATATCATCTGAATAATTTGTTGCCGCAAATGAAACTATAATGAAAACATAGTGCGGTTCTTCGATGACACACCGATGCCGCTTCAACATTTATATGTCAAATAGTTTGCCGGTTTGAGTAAGCTGAACGAAATGTGAGGGAATACATGTGTTCTGCCTGGGACGTGGCAACTCTTCGCTTTGCTTCCACTAGCTCCTTCCCAACTGTCAACCAGAAAGTTATTTTGAACGCACAGTACGTTAGGTTGGAATATGGCAGTTTGCCTGTGAATTGGTGAAGGTGTAGAAAACTTTGTTTTGGTGACAGACTGATGTTTAGCTCATCCTGAGGTCTAGATCAGGTTGGAAGATGACAGTTTGCCTGTTAGATGTTGATCCCATTTGAAACACGTTTCAAGTGTCCTCGGAATTTTTCGTGGTGACATGTTCAAGTAAAATCTTCTTGGACAGGATTTTATTGATATTTCAAGTGCTTTTCCTAAGATACTGAATTTTCATATAGGTTTCAGTGTCTTTTTTTTACCTGAGTATTATTTATTGTGCTTGAAATTTCATACCACGTTAGTCACGTATATATAACCAGTAAAATTTCCTGCCCCCCCCCCCCCTCCCCGCCTACGGAATGATGTATCAGGTATAGGAATTAGTGATAGGCCTATATGCTGGATTACATTTTATTTATATTTTTGTTTATCCTTATCTGATTGTGGCCATCAGGTCTCTTACGTACGACCGCGGTTTGACACGCGCAGTACCATTTTTACATCGTAGTTACGTAAGAAATAACCATTTTAATACAACAAATAGTATTAAAATGATTTGAGTGTCTGAAGTGGCAAAGTGAGTAAATAATACGAGCTATGAAGAAATAAAGTTAATACTGACATACTTGAACTACTGTAGCTGCTGTGCCTAATAATGACACTAATATTGATAATAATAATAATAATAGTAACAATGTAATAATAAAGACAATAACAACAATTATGATAGTGGCAGATACAAAAGAATTTACAGGTGTTCAAAATAGTTGTTTTCTCATATAGAGAGTTCTGAGGAAAGTAAATTAAGGAAATTTAAAGAGATTGCATCAGCTAAGAATACTGCGTAATGAAGAAGATCTGGTTGAAAAGAAGGAGTGTGCAAAGGGTTAATGGTAATCCTTACTCTTGCGTTAACTGTCTTATGAAGCTGGAAATGTTATTCGGTTCTCAAATGTAATGCGGAAGCTTATGAGTCGGGTTCCTGCAACTGAAAAGGTCTTCAAGAAAGTGGCTGAACGATGGTGTAGGACAGAGAAGGATTTGCTCTGATGGGAACAGGTTTGAATCACAGTGTTCGTTGATAAGACAGCAGAGAAGACTAGAAGGTATGGAAATCTCTGCAGTCGTCAGAACGCAGCCAGCGTAGCCGTGCATATGGTTGCAAAATATAATCAACAAGTCGAACATCACAGATATAACGAATATAGGTATTTGTAAACAGTTCCAGTCACCGTCAGCCTTACTGAAAAAGGCCTTGTAGGATAACGTCCCTATAATCAATAAATCGAAGTATAAATGTACACGTTTCTTTTTCAGGTTAAGAGGAAATACCTTTTTATATTTTTGGATGGTATGCAGAGGTGCTGATGTTTCATATGACCCCCTTCCCGCATGTAACCCAGATCCAAGATGGCGGATTTGAAGATGATCGCTGCTCTCGCCACAAGTTCGCCCCCATCTACAGACAACCCATCCCAGACGCTATTATGATTCTTGACACCGTTCGACTTTTATAGGGTTGTATCCAGGCTTTCGTCTCACCCAGTGGAATGAACATTTAATACTGTACAACTTGGAGATACAGAGGTGACTTATAACAATTTGGTCTTTGCTTTCTTTCTACGACGACACTTGCGTTTGATTTGGCTACTACTGACAACCGAATAGTTTGGCGGCAGTTCAAATAGTGATCAGTTCCGAAGATATAGTTTTCATTGAGTATTCTTATTAAGTTGCTGCAATGAGCCAATGAATCCGTATGGAAGATTTGTACAATTTAAAGGACCAGAAGGAAATATTAGATTGGTTCATGACCAGTGGATTCATCGGGAAAAGAGAGGGTATGATGTGTGCCTATCATAAATAAAGCTAGTACGAATTACACATTAGGCATCAATGCGTAGTTGATTGGAAGAAATATTATAGAGCAGTGTATATCACTGCATACTTAGAGAAAAACGGAAAAATTTATGGGAAAGATGTAATTGTGAAATTGCTGAATCATAAGGGTTATGGGCATTTCACACCCTTGGAAGACACACTGGTAAACGGTCTTTTTTCATTTTTTTCTTGCTGTCGATGAAAAATCGAAGGAGGTATTTTTAAATAAAGTAAAATAAAATATTCTACCTGAGACAGCCATAAAGTCTGATTGTTTCAGTTCGTATAAGTGCATATCATATGGAGGATTCACGTATCTCCATATAAACCATAGCATTCTTTTCAGGGATCCAAGTGTAGGATCACATACAAACAGCACCGAAGGAATATGATAGATAGGCTATTAAAAGATCCTCACAAGGAACAAGGCAGTATAAAGACTTATTTGACTCCGATTTATTGTAATCTCTCTCTCTCTCTCTCTCTCTCTCTCTCTCTATATATATATATATATATATATATATATATATATATATATATATATAGAGAGAGAGAGAGAGAGAGAGAGAGAGAGAAGGTAAACTAAAGACAAAGAAAAAGCATTTTATGAATTACGGAACTTGTCCGAATTGTGGAAACTCGCACGCGTTTTAATCTGCATGCGTATCACTAATGAAATTCATAGTCTTTGCTAGTGTATAGTTTGGTGCATACACATTAAAAAAATAACAGTTAACAATTTTTCATTCACTTCTTTTAATAGCAGGCCTCATTCCCTGTATTATATTTCTGTTTGTTTCAGTAACCAATTCCTTTGTACTTGTGATCAGTGATGAGCTTCTTGAATCTTTAGTGCCTACACCAACTGAAACTGTCATGCAGTGAACTTATCCCTCTGAGTCCGTTGTTGTTGCCGATTCTATTACTATTACTTTGCTTCTACGTGCCTCAATACGAAGAGCGTGGAAAGTATCCTTTTTAACATAGACCAATAACCATCCCGCCTTACTATTTTCTCTATACCATATATAGATTCCTGTAGGTTTATTCCAGTCCACAGAGTATTTATTTCCAAAATTAATCACCTGAGATAAGCTCATTACTGTATCTATACGTGTTCGTAAAATCATGGCTTATTGTTACGTTGTTATCTGCAAACCACATAGGCCTATCTTCCCGATTTGATCATTATTAATTACCCCGGTTCTTCCACCACCTCCATTCCTCCCATAAATATATTCCTAATGGGCAGCAGCTACATTGCATAATGCCTTTTCTGACAACTTCGTGATAAACCCAATGCTCCACTTTCTTCGTGACAAGACAACTGCTAATCCGTAAGGTAAGTCTTGAAATGTCTGTTGATGCACATTTTTTTTCTTTTCCAGCGCCTCTGACATCTTTATGACGAACGTGAACTACAAAAATTGCTGATTGGGTGAGCCATATTTAACAGCCGAAAGACTATGTCGTTGCCCAAATTCGCTCCATATTTAAGAAACTTTACAAGTTAAGAGTCCGTTCTGCTCAGCTAGCCTATAAAATAAGAGAGTTTTACGACTTTTCCTGGAAAAACTAATGAAGCAATCAACGTAATCAAAATCAAAATATTTACTGTAATTTGAAGCTGACGAAGTGGACTACGGGCACAGTAACGAAGATATCTTTTTGAACTTTAGCTGAATTACTCAGCGGGCATGTCCGCAAGGAGTAATAAACTATTTTTTTATTTCAATTTATTCATTAGCTATTGCGAAAGAACATGACGAAAAACATATGACCAAACTACATCTTCGTTTCAGATTTGGTGGGAATGTGGTGTTACTCTGTGGGCAATATCTTATAGATTAATAAAATTGTTTGCTTTTTGTTTTCAGATAAGATTTCGAGATAGCAGGACTTCCGTCGTGGGAGCACTTTAGTTTGATAGAGCAACTTTAACTTCACGGGTGGGGGCCTTAATAGTGACTGAAGGTCTTTAAAAAATTAGAATATGTTGTCCAAGAATCACTAACTAATGTGAAAAAGATTAACGTTGATTACTTTATCAGGTTTTCCAAAACCAAATCTTTAAAATCGCTTATTTTATAGGCTGACCGAGGAGAAGGGACCAATAATAAAAATACAAGCTAACTCGAGAAATGTTTAACATAGTAGAAAACTCTTTGCTGATTATTTCGGTGCATATTACATACTGCACTTATACAAGACGTCAACCATAAAACTGGAAGGCGGTACACACGGTAACTTTTGCTGTCAGATAGTCGAACGGAATGTGTGTGTGTGTGTGTGTGTGTGTGTGTGTGTGTGTGTGTGTGTGTGTGAAAGAGAGAGAGAGAGAGAGAGAGAGGGAGAGAGAGCGCGAGAGAGAGTGTTCGCTTGTACATAGTGAGCAGCAGTTTGGTGTCGCGTCGGAATAAAATATATATGAGCTACTGACGAATGCTAACATTTTAAATATAGTATGGACTTAATATTGCCATGGACACTGTGTAAAAAAAAGTTAGATTGATTCACATCGCACGAGCCTCGTGAAATTACTACGGTTTTTTATATGCTTATCATCTGCAACCATGTGCGAGATCCCATGCGTTAAAACCGTAAAAGTGATTATAAAAACAAATAAACAGTCCGCTGGTCCGCTGCTCACTGCATATATGCAATCTCTCTCACGCACACGCTCTCTGTTCGACACTAACTATCGATGTAGCGGTCACTCTTTACCTCTCGTGTTGCAGTTCCATTTTATACATTACATTTAGTTAAGTTACTGCCAAGGTCTACATATAAAATTAAGATACTGCACAGAAAATAAACATGGTACTGTTAACACCATAATAAAAGTAATACAATTATACACTGAAGCACAAAAGAAACGTATATGCGTGCGTATTCAAATACAGAGATATGTAAACACAGGCATAATATGGCACTGCGGTGGGCAGCGCCTGTATAAGACAAGTGTCTGGTGCAATTGTTAGATCGGTTACTGCTGCTACAGTGGCAGGTTATCAAGATTTAAGTGAGTTTGAACGTGGTGTCAAAATGGTTCAAATGGCTCTGAGCACTATGGGACTTAACATCTGAGGTCATCAATCCCCTAGCCTTACAACTACTGAAACCTAACTAACCTAAGGACATAACACACATCCATGACCGAGCCAGGATGCGAAACTGCTACCGTAGCAGCAGACTGAAGCGCTTAGAGCCGCTCGTCCACAACGGTCGGCGATGGCACACAGCATTTCCGACGTAGCGATGAGATAGAGATATTACCGTACGAGCATTTCAGGAGTGTGCCGTGAATATCGGGGATCCGGTGAAACATCAAATCTCCGATATCGTTGCGGCCGGAAAAAGACCCTGCAAGATTGGGATCAACGACGACTGAAAAGAATCGTTCAATGTGATAATGCATATTTCAATATAGGGCCTTCAACGAGTGCCAGTGTGCGAACCACAAAACGAAACATCATCGTCATGGGCTTCGGAGCCGAAGGTCCTCTCATGTATCCTTGATGACTGCACGACACAAAGATTTATGCCTCGCCTGGGCCCGTCAACACTGACATTGGACTGTTGATGTTTGGAAACATGTTGCATGATCGGACGAATTTCGTTTCAAATTGTATCGAGCGGATGGATGTGTTCGGGTATGGAAAAGCCTCATGGATCCATGGACCCTGCATGTCAGCAGGGGGCTGTTCAAACTGTTGGAGGCCCTGTAATGATGTGGGGCGTGTCCAGTTGGAGTGGTATGGGACCCCTGATACGTCTACATACGACTCTTACAGGTGACATGTGCGGAAGCATCGTATCTGATCACCTGCATCCATTCATGTCCAATGTGCATTCCAACGGACTTGGGAAATTATAGCAGGAAAATGCGGTACCGCACACGTCCAGTATTGCCGGCCGCGGTGGTCTAGCGGTTCTAGGCGCTCAGTCCGGAACCGGGCGACTGCTACGGTCGCAGGTTCGAATCCTGCCTCTGGCATGGATGTGTGTGATGTCCTTAGGTTAGTTAGGTTTAAGTAGTTCTAAGTTCTAGGGGACTGATGACCACAGATGTTAGGTCCCATAGTGCTCAGAGCCATTTGAACCATTTTGAACCACGTCCAGTATTGCTACAGAGTGGCCCCAGGAACACTCGTCTGAGTTTAAACACTTCCGCTGGCCGCAAAAACTCATGAACATTATTGAGCATATCAGGGACGCCGTGCAACGTGTTGCTCAGAAGAGATCTCCATCCCTTCGTACTCCTACAGATATATGGGCAGCCCTGCAGAATTCATGGTGTCAATTCCCTCCAGCACTACTCTCCAGACATTAGTCGACTCCGTACCACGTCGTGTTGCGGCACTCCTGCATGCTCGCGGAGGCCGTACACGATATTAGGCAGGAGTGGCTCTTCAGTGTACTTCATAGTGTAGAACAAAACACGTGAACTAGGAAAGATATGTACAATGTTCCTGTATTGCAGGGATGCAGTTAACGATGTTTAGATGTCGCTGGTGAAATGGAAACCAGCATCGATAATTTGCCAACGTGGCAAGTACCTAGCAGACAACTTCCCTGTTGCCAGGCCATAGAAAATGTTGCTGCAGACAACAAAGAATGGCAATGAAGTGTGGTCACACCACAACCTGGAGGAAAACAGCTACCCACTCACACTAGTCTACCTAACAAGGTAACGTGCTCTTTATTAATGTAATCCATCCCACTTACTTGTCCTACGATCACAACTGTACTATATTTATCTGTTTTGCATGTATTACGTCAATTATCATTTCTCGTGTGACTCACCGTCTGGTGCCAGACATAACCCATTGTTTATCAGCGGTTACTCTGCGAAAGAAAAGAAAGAGCTAATTCAGGTTAAAACGGTGCAAATGGCTCTGAGCACTATGAGACTTAACTTCTGAGGCCATTAGTCGCCTAGAACTTAGAACTAGTTAAACATAACTAACCTAAGGACATCACACACATTCATGCCCAAATCAGGATTCGAAGCTGCGACCGCAGCGATCGCTCGGTTCCAGACTGTAGCGCCTAGAACCGCACGGCCACTCCTGCCGGCAGCTATTTCAGGTCGACTACCTAGTTTCTCACTGGTGTCGTAGCGGAGCAATTGTGTTTACTGGTATTTACTGACTCATGGCGGCTACATCCAGTACCCCGTGTTGAACAACACACGTTTTCCGCCTTTCGTAGTCGCTGTAGCTCATGCCTTTTGTGGACTCATAATCTGTAAGTTGTTTTTTCTCTTTGTTTATACAGTTGGGAGAGGTTCAGTTTTTATTGAAGTGGTTGTGGATGTGTCATTAAAAGTACGTTTTGTGTGCTACAGGTTATTACTACGAAAGAGATTTCGTACTAGACAAGATAATCAAGTGTAATTTCAGTTTGTAGCGATTGGCAAGTGAAGGTTTCCACTTTCTTTTATCAGCAGTGGAACCATTACATCTACGAGCCGACCAGTGACATCCTGTGTCGGCTACTGCATGTATTATCAAGTTATCAGGACAGGGACAGTGGCAGCGAATGGTGACAACAGCGATATTAACGTAGAACGCGAAATAAGTTTCCAGGAGTTTATAGTTGCTGTCAGCGGAGGGCGTAAGAGAGCATCAGTGTGATAGCCAACAACAGAAGCAAATAAAGCACTGTGCATCACCTGTTACAAGGTATACGTTCCAAAATTTAAATGGGTAAACGGAGAGCATGCATTTTACTAAAAATTTCGTCTTTTACGTTAACGAACAAGTGACATCTACGTGCTAATATTTTCCTACCACACTCAATAACATCTAGGGAACATGTGGAAGGTGTGCACTGTGTACTACAAGGACACAGTTATGGCACCAAATGGAGGAGGTTTTCCACTCTGCATAAGTAATAATAACTATTTTGCAGAACAACAAAAATTTAAACAGTCCCCTGTTAACCAGTGGTTTGCTGCGAATAATAAAGACGAGGAAACTGCTGTAATACACCTTCTTTCAGAAAATATTTGCATTTATATATGTTTGATATTTGACTGTACCCATGGTAAGAACGTAAGTTATCACTCTCCTGACTGGTTCGATGCGGCCCGCCACAAATTCCTCTCCTGTGCCGACCTCTTCATCTCAGAGTAGCACCTGTACTCTACGTCGTCAATTATTTCCTTGGTGCATTCCGATCTTCGTCTTCCTCTACAGTTTTTGTCCTCTACAGCTCCCTTCAGTACCGTGGACATTATTCCCTGATATCTTAACAGATATTCCACCATTCTGTCCCTTCTTCTTGTGTTTTCTACATATTCCTTTCCTCGCCGATTCTCCGGGTAACCTCCTCATTCCTTACATTACCAATCCACTTAATTTTCAACATTCGTCTGTAGCACCACATCTCAAATGCTTCGATTCTCTTCTGTTCTGGTTTTCCAATAGTCAGTGTTTCACTAACATACAGTGCTGTGCTCCAAAAGTATATTCTCAGGTATTTCTGCCTTAGATTAAGGCCTATGTTTGATACTAGTACACTTCTTTTGGCCGGGAATACACTGTTTCCCAGTGTTAGTCTGCTTTTGATGTCCTTCACGCTCCGTCCGTCATGGGTTATTTTGCTGGCTAGATAGCATAGCTCCTTAACTTCATCTACTACGTGATCATCAGTCCTAATGTTAAGTCTCTGTTCTCATTTTTGCTACTTCTCATTACTTTCGTCTTTCTTCGATTTACTCTCAATTCATATTCTGTACTCATTAGACTGTTCATTCCATTCATCAGATCCCGTAATTCTTCTTCATCTTCGCTTAGGATAGCAATGCCATCAGAGAATCTTATCATTGATATCCCTTCACCCCGATTTTTAATTCCATTCATGAACCTTTCTTTTATTTCCGTAATTGCATCTTGGATGTATAGACTGAAGACAAAGGGGGAAAGACTGCATCCCTGTCATACACTCTTTGTAATGCGAATGCTTCGTTTTTGGTCTTCGAGTCTTATTATACCTTCTTGGTTCTTGTACATGTTGTATACTACCTGTCCCTCCATACAGCTTACCCCTATGTTTCTCAGAATTTCGAACATTTTGCACCATTTTATATTGTCGAACGCTTTTTGTACGACGACAAATCCGATGTATGTGTCTTGATTTTTCTTCTCTTGCCTCCATTAGCAACCGCAACATCATAATCGCCTCTCTGGTGACTTTCAGTTCCATAAAGCCAAACTGGCCGTCACTGAAGAGAACCTGTTTTCCGTTCTTCTGTATTTTATCCTCGTCAGCATGTATGAGCTGTTAAGCTTATTGTGCGAAAATTCTCGCACTTGTCGGCTTTTGCAGTCTTCAGAATTGTGTGGATGATGTTTCTCCGAAAGTCAGACTCATACGTTTTACACGCCAACGTGAACAGGATTATTAGAGGAGATAAAAAGAAACGCTTCTGTTATGAGACACAGTTGTCGCATGTGCTCCGTTCTCTCTCTAACGGACTTTTAATGGTTCGATACTGGACGTCACCACAGGCAAACGCCCGCAGTTGTTTCGACTGCTTCGTATGCAATACGTTGTCACTGGGATCCGAACTGCAGCACAATTACATCTTACTGCTAAGAAGGCAAATTTTAATTACCGCTAGGAGTGTCCACGGCCGTGGATAAACAAGTACATTATTTCTTTATATGTTTTTTATTCTCTTCCACTATTCGTCACAGTTTCTTTCTGGTGACTTACTGAAAGTGCAATTACATATGAGGTACGAGGTGTCCAGGGCAGCGCAGCTTGCCAGATTGTTGGGCCCGATTCGAAAAAAATCGCTTTGTATACTACGTGAAGTTTAACACTTTGTGTTGATGTAATTATTTCTACAACATTTCGTTAATTGTACCTTGGTGGAGTGTATGATTTCACATATGTCTAAGGTATGTAAAAAACGTACTGCGTGAATGGAAAAACTTTGTCATGTTTTGTGTAAAATTCAACCTATATGTAAAATTGTGAAAATACATTGTAATTTTTACCTTTGGATAAAACCAAAACATCTTTTGTAGGGTACAGTTTCAAAATAGAGCTGATAATCTGAAGCTAGTCATCAGAAAAATGATTATTATCGCGCCTGTCACAAATACTGAAACAAAATAAAACTATTTAATACCAAAATTACTGGTCCTAGGCTCCATCTGTATGCTGGAGGTTCATAAGTACATTATTATTGTTTATGTTATGTTTACAAGAGAATTTCTACTGATGGTTACATGTTCTTGGTGGCTGATTAGGCTGTTACCGATTTTGCTGATATGCCTCTCATTTACGAGGAGGCACTGTGGTGTCACCGCCAGACACCACACTTGCTAGGTGGTAGCTTTAAATCGGCCGCGGTCCATTAGTACATGTCGGACCCGCGTGTCGCCACTGTCAGGGATCGCAGACCGAGCGCCACCACAAGGCAGGTCTCGAGAGACTGACTAGCACTCGCCCCAGTTGTACGGACGACGTAGCTAGCGACTACACTGACGAAGCCTCGCTCATTTGCAGAGCAGATAGTTAGAATAGCCTTAAGCTAAGTCAATGGCTACGACCTAGCAAGGCGCCATTAGTAACATTGCATGTATCTAAAGAGTCTCACTTGTATCGCCACAATCTCCAGATGTACCAACAGGATGGATTAAAGTTAAGTATTCCAGAAGCTACGTACTTTCCTTTATAGCATTCATTACGTATCCTGTTTCAGACCTCACGCCATCCTGCTTTAGCTTAGCGCGTGCCTTTCGGCTTCCTCTCATTGTGTCTAGGCTGTCTTGTCTAGACACAACAGGCACAATGCGTCAATCGAGCAGCAAGGTGCCCGTCTGCAGAACGATTTCCAGGTTGGAGATTAGCAAATTGTTCATGTAACACCGGGCTATTTTGTGTTTGTTAGCAATTTTTAGCACACAGGTGCTACTTGTGCATTAATGTAAACACCAGTATTTTCAGCACCGCCTGTGAAACAACATTCACCACACTTGCGGTTTGAAAACTGTCTCTCATAATCACCAGCGTCACCTATGGTATTTTTGTCATATGAAAACCTGTTTCTTTTAATTCCTGTAAACCCCCCAAAATTCTGCATAAGTAGATTTTTGTGTACCCTGTACGTCAAAAATGATGGACTGATTCAGGTGCGTACTGTGCCGGAGAGATAGCGGCAGCTGCTCGCATCTCGTGGTCGTGCGGTAGCGTTCTCGCTTCCCACGCCCGGGTTCCCGGGTTCGATTCCCGGCGGGGTTAGGGATTTTCTCTGCCTCGTGATGGCTGGGTGTTGTGTGATGTCCTTAGGTTAGTTAGGTTTAAGTAGTTCTAAGTTCTAGGGGACTGATGACCATAGATGTTAAGTCCCATAGTGCTCAGAGCCATTTGAACCATTTTTTTAGATAGCGGCAGCTGCGAAACAGTATTGTGAGTGTTTCGGGCCTCTGCGCCAAGTGGAGGGATGTGTCAGCTATCAAATACACTCACCATTAACTGCATTACAGACAGTTACTGTGATGGTGAGACAGCACCCTCGCGGCCGCGACGGACTGAACAGCTCGGGGCCTCGCGAGACTGGAATGACGCCAGACCTCGTACACACCACGAACGAGAGTGTGTTTGTGCGGCGCCCAAGTTTAACCGTCCCCAGACCCACTACCACAATTCACTGAGTGATACCTGCCAAAGCCGTGTTCAGAAGTGTTGGGGAATAAGGGCTACTCAGACGGACGCATTAGTTACGTTAGAGCTATGCCCGAAATGCAGCAAATGAAGATAATGAAATGGAGTACAGGCGACTAAAAAATAAGACTGACAGCAAGCGCGAAATGGCTAACTAAGTAAGAATGGCTAGAAGACAAATGCGTGGTTGTAGAAGAATGCATAGCGCCGGCCGGGGTGGCCGAGCTGTTCTAGGCGCTACAGTCTGGAACCCAGCGACCGCTATGGTCGCAGGTTCGAATCCTGCCTCTTGCATGGATGTGTGTGATGTCCTTAGGTTAATTAGGTTTAAGTAGTTCTAAGTTATAGGGGACTGATGACCTCAGAAGTTAAGTCCCATCGTGCACAGAGCCAAGAATGCATAGCTACTGGACAGATAAACGTCACCTATAGCCAATTTAGCCCTGTGGTGCAATTTTCCACTCCAGTGGACAGCTGTTATGTCGCTTGTTTGGCATTTTTAATGAGACCTGAGGCTGCAAATGCACGTAGTCTACTACAGTGGATACTGACTATAGCTACTGTACCCTGCGTGCATTTGCAGCCTCAGGACTGATTAAAAACGCCAAAGAAGTGACATAACAGCTGTCCTTTAAAGAAAAGAGTGGCTGTATGGACATCAAGAATACTGATCGGAAGCCAGTACTAACGAAAGAAGAGAGAGTGGAAGGCATATGTGGAAGGGCTATACAAAGTGTATGAACTTGAAGGCAATGTTATAAAAAGAGGAAAGGAAGCAAATCAAGATGAGGGGTATGACACTGCGAGAAGTATTTGATAGGGCACTAACAGAATGAAGTCATACAAGATCTCTGGGGTAAAGAGCATTCCCTCAGACTTATTGAGATCCATCAGTTTAATGAGTCATGCTTATGAAATGCTGACACAGGTTATTTACAGAAGACTGGATGAACTGGAAGAATGTGACCTCGGAGGAAACCAGTTTTGGTTCCGGAGAATTGTAGAGTCACGCGAGGAAATAACGATCCTGCGACTTATCTTAGATGATGGGTTAAAGAAAGACAAAACTATATTCGTTTTTGCAGAGTCAAAGGGAAGCAGTGGTTGGGAAGCGCGTGAAACAACGCTGTAATCTGTCCCCGATCTTATTCAATCTGTACACTGAACAAGCAGCAAACGAAAACAAGGACAAACATGCAGAGGGAATTAAAGTTCGTGGAGAAGAAATAAGAATTCCGAAGTTTATCGATGACACTGCAATTCTGTCCGTGACAGTAAACAACTTGGAAGAGTACTTGAACGGAGTTGATAATGTCTTGAAAAGGGATTATAAGATGAAAATCATCAAAACTAACACAATGGAATGTACCCAAATTAAATCAGAAGATGCTGAGAGAACGAAGTTCGGAGATGAGACTCTAAAACTAGTAGATAAGTTCTGCTGCTTTGAAATTTTTTTTAAAAAATCTGATGCTGGCTGAAGAAAAGAAGATGAAAATGCATATTGGCAATAGCATGAAAAAATCTAATGTAAATTTAAGTGGTAGGAAGTTTTTCCTGAAGGCAGCGATGTACGACAGCGAAATGTGGACAGTAAGCGGTTCGGACAAGAGGAGAACAGAAGCTGTAGAAATGTGGTGCTGCAGAAGGATGTTAGCGATTGCATGGGAATATCGAATTACTAATGAATCGAAATGGGGAAAATAGAAAGCTTGACTAAAAGACGGGCTAAGTTGACAGGCGACATCCTGAGGCATCAAGCAATCACTAGTTTGATAACGTGGAGAAACGTAGGTGGTAAGAATTGTAGAAGGATCCAAGGTTTGAATACAGTAAGCAGGTTCAAATACACTCCTGGAAATTGAAATAAGAACACCGTGAATTCATTGTCCCAGGAAGGGGAAACTTTATTGACACATTCCTGGGGTCAGATACATCACATGATCACACTGACAGAACCACAGGCACATAGACACAGGCAACAGAGCATGCACAATGTCGGCACTAGTACAGTGTATATCCACCTTTCGCAGCAATGCAGGCTGCTATTCTCCCATGGAGACGATCGTAGAGATGCTGGATGTAGTCCTGTGGAACGGCTTGCCATGCCACTTCCACCTGGCGCCTCAGTTGGACCAGCGTTCGTGCTGGACGTGCAGACCGCGTGAGACGACGCTTCATCCAGTCCCAAACATGCTCAATGGGGGACAGATCCGGAGATCTTGCTGGCCAGGGTAGTTGACTTACACCTTCTAGAGCACGTTGGGTGGCACGGGATACATGCGGACGTGCATTGTCCTGTTGGAACAGCAAGTTCCCTTGCCGGTCTAGGAATGGTAGAACGATGGGTTCGATGACGGTTTGGATGTACTGTGCACTATTCAGTGTCCCCTCGACGATCACCAGTGGTGTACGGCCAGTGTAGGAGATCGCTCCCCACACCATCATGCCGGGTGTTGGCCCTGTGTGCCTCGGTCGTCTGCAGTCCTGATTGTGGCGCTCACCTGCACGGCGCCAAACACGCATACGACCATCATTGGCACCAAGGCAGAAGCGACTCTCATCGCTGAAGACGACACGTCTCCATTCGTCCCTCCATTCACGCCTGTCGCGACACCACTGGAGGCGGGCTGCACAATGTTGGGGCGTGAGCAGAAGACAGCCTAACGGTGTGCGAGACCGTAGCCCAGCTTCATGGAGTCGGTTGCGAATGGTCCTCGCCGATACCCCAGGAGCAACAGTGTCCCTAATTTGCTGGGAAGTGGCGGTGCGGTCCCCTACGGCACTGCGTAGGATCCTACGGTCTTGCCGTGCATCCGTGCGTCGCTGCGGTCCGGTCCCAGGTCGACGGGCACGTGCACCTTCCGCCGACCACTGGCGACAACATCGATGTACTGTGGAGACCTCACGCCCCACGTGTTGAGCAATTCGGCGGTACGTCCACCCGGCCACCCGCATGACCACTATACGCCCTCGCTCAAAGTCCGTCAACTGCACATACGGTTCACGTCCACGCTGTCGCGGCATGCTACCAGTGTTAAAGACTGCGATGGAGCTCCGTATGCCACGGCAAACTGGCTGACACTGACGGCGGCGGTGCACAAATGCTGCGCAGCTAGCGCCATTCGACGGCCAACACCGCGGTTCCTGGTGTGTCCGCTGTGCCGTGCGTGTGATCATTGCTTGTACAGCCCTCTCGCAGTGTCCGGAGCAGGTATGGTGGGTCTGACACACCGGTGTCAATGTGTTCTTTTTTCCATTTCCAGGAGTGTAGATGTAGGTTAGAGAAGTTACGCAGAGATAAAGTGGCTAGCCTCTTTTCAAGACATTATCCATTCCATTCTGTTCATGTTCTAAGTTCTTTGCCAACTCCAACCGTACTGCAATGTAATCGGTAAACATCAAGGATTTTTTCCTTCACCTAAAACTGTAATTGCCTTTCGAAATTTCTCCTTGCTCAGTGTACACAATTAAAAATATTGGGGTTAGACTACAACCTTCTCTCACTATCTTCTCAACTACTGCTTCCCTTTCAAGTCTGCCAAATCTTATAACGACAGCCTTGATTCTGAACAAATGTTAGTCAGTTTATAATATGAAAACTATACTTCCTCCATTTTGCGAAAAAAGATGGGCTTGCTTTTTGGAATAATGAACAAGAAAAAGGAAGCGTATATGTTTTCAGAACGACGTAGAATGTTCCAATCGGCCGGCCGGAGTGGCCGAGCGGTTAAAGGCGCTACAGTCTGGAACCGCACGACCGCTACGGTCGCATGTTCGAATCCTGCCTCGGGCATGGATGTGTGTGATGTCCTTAGGTTAGTTAGGTTTAAGTAGTTCTAAGTTCTAGGGGACTTATGACCACAGCAGTTGAGTCCCATAGTGCTCAGAGCCATTTGAACCATTTTGTTCCAATCTCTAGTGCCTTAACCGCTGAAGTATTACTGTACTTGAATTCACTCGGAATGGGCCAAATCCGGCTGCTATTCAGATGACGCGTACAGAAGTTCAAACTGTCATTCTTACACCATGAAGCCTGACACCTGAATATTAGCATAACGTGGCTCGAAGATTAGATATAGAAACAGGGTTGTATTTTGACGGTGCCTGATCGCAGCTAAACATACACTACGCGATCAAAAGTATCCGGACACCTGGCTGAAAATGACTTACAAGTTCGTGACGTTCTCCATCGGTAATACTGGAATTCAATATGGTGTTGGCCCACTATTAGCCTTGTTGACAGCTTCCATGCTCGCAGACATAGGTTCAATCAGGTGCCGGAAAGTTTCTTAGCGAATGGTAGCCCATTCTTCAGGAAGCGCTGCACTGAGGAGAGGTATCGATGTCGGCCGGTGAGGGCTGGCACGAAGTCGGCGTTCCGAAACATCCCAAAGGTGTTCTGTAGGATTCAGATGAGGAATCTGTGCAAACTAGTCTATTACAGGGATGTTATTGTCGAGTAACCACTCCGCCCCAAGCCCTGAGATATGAACAGGTGCTCGATCGTGTTGAAAGGTGCAATCGCCATCCGCGAATTGCTCTTCAACAGCGGGAAGCAATAAGGTGCTTAAAACATCAGTGTAGGCTTGTGTTGTGATAGTGTCACACAAAAGGACAATGGGTGCCAGCCGCCTCCATGGAAAACACGACCCCTCCATAACACCACCGACTCCAAATTTTACTGTCGGCACTACACACGCTGGCAGATGCCGTTCACCGGACATTCACCATACCCACGCCCTGCCACCGGATCGCCACATGGTGTACCGCGATTCGTCAATCCACACAACGTTTTTCTACTGTTCAATCGTCCAATGTTTACGCTCCTCACACCAAGCGAGGCGTCGTTTGGCATTTACCGGTGTGATGTGTGGCTTATGAGGAGCCGCTCGACCATGAAATCCAAGTTTTCTCACCTCCTGCCTAACTGTCATAGTACTTGCAGTGGATCCTGATGCAGTTTGGAATTCCTGTGTGATGGTCTGGATAGTTGCGTGCCTATGGCATACACATTACGACCTTCTTCAACTGTCGGCGGTCTGTGTTAGTCAACAGACGAGGTCGGCCTGTACGCTTTTGTGCTGTACGTGTCCCTTCACGTTTCCACTTGACTATCACATCGGAAACAGTGGACGTAGGGATGTTTAGGAGTGTGGAAATGTCGCGTACAGACGTGTTACACAAGTGACACCCAATCGCCTGACCACGTTCGAAGTCCGTGAGTTCCACACTGCGCCCCATTCTGCTCTATCACGACGTCTAATGACTACTGAGGTCGCTGATATGGAGTACCGGGCAGTAGGTGGCATCACAACGCACCTAATAATGAAAACGTATGTTTTTGGCGGTGTCCGGATACTTTTTATCACATAGTGTAACTATAATTTAGTATGCAGAGCCCCGGTATCATTTGACAAAATCATAACGTGGAAGCTATTAGCGAATAGTGATTTTCTGTTAAGCTTTTAGCAGCTGTTAGTTTTTCCCCCTTTAGCCTGTGTTCCGCATTTGACGTAGGGTGCAACAAAATGGCTGCAGAACGCTAGAATAGAAGGCTCAATGTGTTACGTAGTATGCAAAATCAAAACTGCAGAGAGCACTACCGGCAAAGACAAGCGTAATGATGTGGTTGAAAAACTTTAAAGAGACAGGCAATGGCATATCTGAAAGTGAACGTGCCCCTGTGTCTCAACCACATGTTGACACAGTAGAAGCTGCATTTCAACCCAGCCCCAATGAGTCAATTCTTCGAGCATCGCGCGAATTTCAGGAATCAAGAGCAACTTCCAGTGAAGTGTAACCTGAATTGAAGGTGACTCGAGGATAAAGGAAGGGAAGGGGAAGAAACTATCGATGTCAGCTGCATCCGGGCACTACGCGGAATCAGCGACGACGAGTCACTATGCGTACCGGATCGGGATTCGAACCCGGGATTCCCTGCTAACTAACTGTGCTGTTGTGTTAACCACTGCGCCACTCAGACATAGGACCTCCCCAGCCCCCCCCCCCCCCACCCCTCCTCTGACGAGCCACGTTTCCACACCCAGTGCCACCTATCCGCAGTGCCCTCCGTGATGACTACTTCGAGATTCCCACACTAGGTCAAATGCGCTGAAGGTGATGGTTTCATTGTCTATCGAGACACATCAGTTATAGGAACGGTTGACGCCTGCTCTTTTAGACATGTCCGAAAGGACAGAAACCACGTATTCATATAACAAACGTTACATTAGCGGTTACGCCTTTTTGCCTACAAAGCGCAAATGGTCCAAGCAGTGCAGCCTTACGATCGTCCTCTGCGGTACACAGTCACTTGTTCCATGCTTGCCTTCACAGATACCGATAATGGCTACCAGAAAAAGTGCCCGTTTTCATATGAAGCAACGTACCAAAATTCTGGGCGTATGAATTGCCATAACATTAGCATTTGAGGCTCCGAAAACCCACACAACACACGTGAACACATTCGTGATAACCCGAAGTTTAATATTTGATGTGGCCTAATGCGCGATAGGGCGATAGGCACCTTTTTCTTTGCAGAGAAAATCTTAATGGGAAATGTTTACGTGGATATGCTCGAGCGGTTGCTGCTGCCACAATTCGAAGAAATGCAGACCTCCTCCTCCTTGCAGCATGACGGCCGGTTGGATTTCCAACGAGTGCGATGTGCTGAAAGACACATTTGCTGAGAGGCGGATGGGCCGTGATGGTCCTATCGCGTGGCTTCCTTGCTCTCCATATCTCGCGTCATTTGACGCCTTTGTCTGGTGTTACGTCAAGGACCGCGTGTACGCAACACCAGCTACCCGTCGTGCGGGAGCCAATGATGCAATCACAACTGTTGATGACGCAGTGCTGATCAGTACATTCGCAGCAGGATCTGAATGTCACCTCGATATTCTACGAGCGACGAGTTGGGCACACGCTGTAGTTAAGACGTAACAGAAAATAATGAGTACTGCAAAAAATGGAAATGATCATATGGCAGTGTTGGCCTGGAGGTCCCTATTCGGGGAAGTTCGGCCGACAAGTACAAGTCTTATTTCATTCGATGCCACATTGGGCGACTTGCGCGCTGGTGATCAGGATGAAATGATGATGAGGACAGCACAACACCCAGTCCCCGAGCGGAGAAAACCGCCAACACGGCCGGGAAGCGAACCCAGACCCGCCTGCGTGGGAGGCGAGCACGTTACCACCCAGCTAAGCAGGCGGACAATGAGTGCTGCAAACGTTGTACAAGAGACCTCCATGCTCTGTCTTTAATCGTTTCCTTTAGAGTTATGATCTTTCGACTTTGTTGTACAGTTTTACGATGTGCATAAGTGATAAGCTCAGTTTCCTGTGGCGCGCTCTCTTGGTTTTCTTAAATGTTTTACACTACTGGCCATTAAAATTGCTACTCCACGAAGATGTGATACAGGCGCGAAATTTAACCTACAGGAAGAAGATGCTGTGATATGCAAATGATTAGCTTTTCAGAGCATTCACACAAGGCTGGCGCCGGTGGCGACACCTACAACGTACTGACACGAGGAAAGTTTCCAACCGATTTCTCATACACAAACAGCAGTTGACTGGCGTTGCCTCGTGAAACGTTGTTGTGATGCCTCGTGTAATGAGGAGAAATGCGTACCATCACGTTTCCGACGTTGATAAAGGTTGGATTGTAGCCCATGGCGATTGCGATTGATAGTATCGCGACATTGCTGCTCGCGTTGGTCGAGATCCAATGACTGTTATCAGAATATGGAATCGGTGGGTTCAGGAAGGTAATACGGAACGCCGTGCTGCATCCCAACGGACTCGTATCACCAGCAGTCGAGATGACAGCCATCTTATCCGCATGAATTTAACGGATCGTGCAGACACGTCTCGATCCCTGAGTCAACAGATGGGGAAATTTGCAAGACAACAACCATCTGCACGAACAGTTCGACGACGTTTGCAGCAGCATGGACTATCAGCTCGGAGACCATGGCTGCGGTTACCCTTGACGCTGCATCACGGACAGGAGCGCCCGCATGGTGTACTGAACTACGAACCTGGGTGCACGAATGGCAAAACATTTTTTCGGATGCATCCAGGTTATGTTTACAGCATCACGATGGTCGCATCTGTGTTTGGCGACATTGCGGGGAACACACACTGGAAGCGTGTATTCGTCATCGCCATACTGGCTTATCACCCGGTGTGATGGTATGCGGAGCCACTGGTTACACGTCTCGGTCACCTCTTGTTCGCATTGACGGCACTTTGAACAGTGGACGTTACATTTCAGATGTGTTACGACCCGTCGCTCTACCCTTCATTCGATCGCTGCGAAACCCTACATTTCAGCAGGATAATGCACGACCGTATGTTGCAGCTCCAGTACGGGCCTTTCTGGATACAGAAAATGTTCGACCGCTGCCCTGGCCTTCATATTCTTCATATATCTCGCCAATTGAAAACGTCTGGTCAATGGTGGCCGAGCAACTGGCTCGTCACAATACGCTTGATGAACTGTGGTATCGTGTTGACGCTGCATGGGCAGCTGTACCTGTACACGCCATCCAAGCTCTGTTCGACTCAATGCCCAGGCGTATCAAGGCCGTTATTACGGTTAGAGGTGTTTGTTCCGGGTGCTGATTTCTCAGGATCTATGCACCCAGACTGCGTGAAAATGGAATCACATGTCAGTTCTAGTATAATATATTTGTTCAATGAATACCCGTTTATCATCTGCATTTCTTCTTGGTGTAGCAATTTTAATGGCCAGTAGTGTATAAGAGACCGAACGTCTCACTATGGTCTCGAGAAGGGCTTTTAGGCTACAATATCACGGAACGGCGTGAAGAAAAATTTTAGCAGGTTCTGTTTTGTTTCATCATGATAGGAGGACAGGGGTGTTTACTACGCAGTAAGTCACCCAACACGGACAGCACTGGGTGCTGCAGCCGGCACCTGTGCCTTTTGTGTCGGTACGCTCGAGTGTTAGCGCCTGCGCATAGTCGCTAAGCCCTCCACTGGTGTGTGCCAGTTCGGAGCGGCATCGCGTGCCTAGTCTTTCAGTTTACACGCTGCCCGCAGTCTGGTGGTAACCAGACACAGCGGCGTCTGTTCGCATCAGTAGCTTTCAACAGCTGTGCTGCAGGCTCTAAACTGTTTTAACCTCACCTGTGAAACTGCGTCTCTTAATAACTGTAACTACTAACTGCGCATAAAGTCCAGAATAGATGCGTTTTCTGTCAACAAAACCCCTGAACTTAGCTTCTTTTTGCACGGCGGCTGACTTTACTTACCTGTGCAATTGCCGAATCGTGGCCTATGAATGAACTTCCTCTTCCTGAATGATGAAAACAAGCTGCGAGCCAATCTATACCAACACTAAATAATGTGAAATTGGCCAATTATCATATAGAAAAGACAGTCACTTATACAACGCGACCCAAAAGTCCGTTAACATTTGAAAATACACTAACTTCCGGAATAATGCAGGTAGAGAGGTACATCTTGACACACATGCCTGAAATGAAATGACGTCTTATTGATACCGAAAACGAATGCAAAAGCCGGCCAACATATGGCGCTAGACAGCAACACTTCACTGACGCTGCGGGAGAGCCGCGTTTAAAATGAGCAATATTGAGAGAAGGAGTCAGATTCGCCAACAATGACGAGCATGTTTGCCAGGAAAGGCACTGTTAGTGAAACTTTATCAGCTGGTCGCTATCTCTCGCGCCATAGAGTATATCCGCTCCTGCTCAGATGAGTCCTTTGTTGTCTGTAGTGACTCCCTGAGCGGCTTATGAGCTATCGACCAGTGTTTCCCTCCATACTCTTACCCGTTGCGCCCGCTTTGTGTGGACCACGGGTCATATCGGCATCCCAGGAAATGAACGTGTTGATGCCCCGGCCAAACAGGCTGTCGGAGCAGCAGCCTTGGAGATTGGCCTCTCAGAGAGTACCTCAGGTCAGTTTTGCGGCAGAAGGTACTTCGCACCTGGGGTGGAGAATGGCGCATCCTTCCTTCACCCGACAAACTTCGAGCCATCAAGGAGGCTGCCAGTGCGTGGCGCTCCTCCTTGCGGGTCTCTCGCGAGGACTCTGTTGTCCTCTGCCGGCTGCGCATTGGCCACACCTGGATAACGCACAGATATTTATTGCGCCGCGAGGACCCACCTTTATGTCACTGCGGGTCAGCTTTGACAGTGGTCCACATCTTGTTGGACTGCCCGCTTTTAACTCCGTTCAGGCAGACGTTTGCGCTGCGTGGTACGCTTCCTGCACTTTTATCAGATGACGTTGCGATGGCAGATTTGGTTTTGAGTTTTATTTGTGCAGGGTGTTTCTGTAGCTTGAGCTAAGTGTTCGTCTTTTTTGTGTTGAGTCTGGCTTTTGGCCTACGATTTTAGACTGGGATTTGTAGTGCGTTTCTTGGTGGTTGGCTTTTCCTTTTTTGTTTCTATGGTAGGCCAACCACTGTCAAATCGGTGTGATTTTAATTCCTTTTTTCTGGTCTCTGTCTGTGTCTTTCTTGTCCTGTGTCGTCTCTTGTCATCACCATTGTTTCTTCTTATTCTTTGTGGGTGTTTTAAGTTCTTGGAAAAAGGGACCAATGGCCGTAGTAGTCTGGTCCATTCAATACCACAAACCAACCAACCAACCAAACTTTACCATCAGAGTAGAGAATTCGCTGCTGCAGCCTCACGATTCTACCGCCATAAGAAGGGTATTCTAATGGTTGAAGGTCCTGTGATAAATGTCGCTGTGAGGAAAATGATGAGGAAATTCGATGCTACCTATTGTTTAGACGATCGGCCTAGTAGGAGGTGACCAGACACAAATGTTACTGCTGCTCGGACAGTTCAGGAATAAATGGAGACTTAAGCGTGTTCATCCGCGCATGGTGAAGTTAGCGCTCGTGAAGCCGGACAGTTGTATGGAGAGCACTAAGGTGTAGCCTACAACGCTATGCGCACAAAACCCAGCGTCGCCATGAAATGTTACCCATCGATTTTATGACACGGAGTGTATCTGCGGTGGAGCATTTCAGAAAATGATCTAAGATGACGATTGATTGGTTAACGTGTTCTGGACCGACAAAGCCCATTTGCTACACCCAGAACTGCACACTTTGCGCTGCTGAAAATCCATAAAACTGTCGTGAAAACCCCACTGCATGACGAGAAAGTCACGATGTGGTGTGGATTAATCACATCAGTCGTTATCAGACCCTTTTTCTTCAAGGAAATGTGGAGTGCTGCTTTTCGAACTGTCAGAGTGACAGGTACAAGGTACGCCGATGTATTACAGGTTCGCATCATCCGTAGCCTGGCTGATAAACACCTGCTGGAAGGTACGACATTTATGGCCCTCCACCCTATGTTGCCACAGTTATAAAAGAGCTCTTGTGCACGTCGTTTCCTGAGGGTCGCGTGCTGAGCTATCATTTTCGTCGTGTTTGGCCTCCCAGGTCTCCAGACTGTGTGGTTACTTGTGGGGTTACCTGAAGTCGCAGGTCAGCCGCGGTCGTCCGACCTCATTAGGGACGCTAAAAGACAACATCTGACGGCAGTTTTCCACCATACTTACTGATATGCTGCGCAGTGCTGTTAACAACATTGTTCTTCGACTAGAGACATTTGACGAATGACATCCGACGTGTTGAGCATTTGTTATAAAGAATATCGTGTTTGCTAAAAATGAGTTGCTATACTAATTATTGCTTTTGTATCGTATGAAGCGCCATCTGTTGCGCATTTTGTGCACTTTCCTGGTTTCATTAAAACCTGCTGTCATTTGAAGCACAAGTGTCAATTTTTACCTCTCCCTCTGTATTATTCCATGAAGCGTAATGGATTTTCAAATGTTAACAGACTTTTGGGTGACCCTGTATTTATCTTTGTACCTGAGAGTGGCATAACAACCGAAAACTGGTTTGTAAAATAATAAATATTGTAGATAATTCCACCAGTAGCATGTGTTCCTTTTCATTTATAAAAGAAGATATCGTTGACAAATGTGTGGAAGGACAGAACTGATCAAAGCCAAGGCCAAAGCTATCAGCATAAAACTCTGAATTTATTCATTGTCGCAAACAATATGCAATTCTTCATTTGTGAGCGAATTTTTATGTCACAAGACAGGTTACAATGGGACATAGAATTAATTGCACTTTATACACCCTGGGTCACGGGATTCGAGATATAGGTCAGCAAGGCAGAAATTTTCACAAAATGAAGTATACTATCCTCTGTTGGCTAGCGTGCATCATTCTCTGTTCTACTAGCACTTAGATGTCGTCCAGTGACCGTAAAATGTCGAGAAACTGTTCTTTCGATCGTGCCCGAACCTGTGCACGCTGTACGTATGTGTGATCGCAGCGCACTACACCATTCTTCATCTGACATTTTCTCTTCCAAATTTCCCACAGAACGAGAAAATGAAATGAACGTTACCGTAGACTGTGGCGCATACTGTCCCTGGTATAACCATATTTCGGCAGTTGCCTGTGCGGCGCGATTCAAGTACGTCGCCAAAAACTTGGTGCAGAATTCTTTGTAGGTACTGCTCTCACAGATCGTTACATCGAACCATGCAGCTCCCTCCTCACACACTCTAGACAAATGCCTTGCAAAATAGTTTCTAACACCTGCATTTGTATTCGATGTTAACGAAGTTCCTTTTCTCGCAACTACCCTTGTTGCTATTGCCAGTCTGCATCATCAGTTGCCGGCCGGTGTGGCTGAGCGGTTCTAGGCGCTTCAGTCTGGAACCGCGCGACCACTACGGTCGCAGGTTCGAATCCTGCCTCGGGTATGGATGTGTGTGATGTCCTTAGGTTAGTTAGGTTTAAGTAGTTCTAAGTTCCAGGGGACTGATGACCTCAGACGTCCCATAGCGCTCAGAGCCATCATCAGTTATTTTAACGCTCGAAAAGCAAAACTCGTCTACCACTTTTAGTGTATCATTCGTTAATAGAATTCTGTCAGCATCTAATTTAATTCGACTACACGGCGGTTATAACTAAACTTTCGTTAGTTGAGGGGTCCCCGTGACAAAGAAGTAATTGTTCAACAACAGAAATTTGTAGAAACATTTGTAACGATTTGCCGAAGAGAAATAACGAATGAATCATATAAACACATTTTAATTTCCATATGAGAGGGTAACATTTATTAACTGTATACCGTGTTTACGTAAAGGGTTACAAACGTTGCTCAATGTGACGACCAGCTGCATTCATGACAGCCTGCAACCATAATAGTGATTGATGTACGGTGGCCCGAAACAGCGGTGGACCATGGAAGATTCAACTGTCGCGACAGAACTCTGCTCTGCTTGAAAGTCACATGATGCTTCCAGCATTCTCGACCATGACAACAATAACTTCTTCAACAATCTGTGGTGCAGCTGGCTCCCGACTTATCCCAGGACCAATTCGCAATCACCATTTAATCCGAATCATTTTCTTCAACCCCAGTGCGGAAAGAGGACCTCTCCATATTCCTTTAATGCGTCGACACTCTCGAATGGCACCATCACTATTGCTATTGCTTTGACAAGACAGCTTTATGAGTAAAGCCTTGCTCTCCTTGACCAAACCCTGTGTCTAACTGTAATGCACCCAGATACATGGGTTTCAACTACACTTCGCCGTATCATTACCAGCGTCTAATGGCAAGTCATGACACTAACACTATTAAAAATGCAAATCCTGCAGCACAAATTCTGAACATCATTCCCATGAAGTTGCATACCCGTACAATATGTGGTTTCCCACCTACACTGGCCCAAGTAGCGAAAGTATTACTATAACCGTACTGTACAAAACAGTTCCCCTGTTTTACTTTCTTTGATATTCATCTTATACCCTCCTTTCAAGACACGGTCCATTGCGAACAACCGCTCTTCCAACTCCTTTGCTACTCCTGTCAGAACTGCAATGGCATTGCCAAACCTCAATAATTTTATTTCTGCTCTCTGAACTTTAATCTTTCTGTAAATTTCCCTTTGGCTTCCTCTGTTACTTGGTCAGTTTTGTCTGCGCGATTTGCTTTCTTTGTATCTATTTTCCGTTTCGTCAAATGGTCTTTTGGCCTATTTAAGCACAGGATGATTTTCATATATCATCTCTCAGATCTACCCGTTCGCCTTATTTTGTGTCCCTTTCCTTGTTTTAGTCAATCTCACTTTAAACCTCTGAACAACATCTGGGTCATTCAATTTTTTCAGGTCCAGTCACCTGAATTTTCTACCCTTCAGTTTCAATCTGCAATTCACTGTCAATGAATTATGGACAGAGTCCACCTACGGCCATGAAAAAGTAATGCAGTTTAAAATGTGGTTTACTACGACTTTCCGTTATATATAATACTTTAAATCTTCTGCTGTATCCAGGTCTTTTTCACGTATGCATCCGCCTTCGTTGGGAACGATTCCACAGTTCCTGCCGGGTTGCTATAAGGACGTAATGCGGGTTGCCTGCACTGTCTTGAAGCCTGCTGTAGGCAATCCGCGCTCTGCACTTTACGGCAGATACTGTGGCGCCGTTACTTTCCTTTAAAGTCTCCCTATTTCAGGAGATATGAAATTTAAAGCAGTGAATACATGTCCGCCGTTACTAATTGTACCTCTAGTTTTTATTTCCATAAAAGAAACATACTTGCGCCAGTAAAAAATAGTAACTTTGTGCTGAAAGTAGTGGTTCATTATATTTGTGGATCGTACAGACCTGCCCATTGCGTGATCCCCTGACATATGTGCATCCTTGCCCAATTGCATGTTTCGCATTTTGTCTCGTTTCGGAAATATTAGAGGTGGCACAATTGGGTGGGACACCATGAGTAAGAAGGGATATACGGGTATATGGAAGAAAGAACTTGTCTAATGGAATGAGATTTTCACTCTGCAGCACAGTGTGCGCTGATATGAAACTTCCTGGCAGATTAAAACTGTGTGCCCGACCGAGACTCGAACTCTGGACCTTTGCCTTTCGCGGGCAAGTGCTCTACCATCTTTTTTTTTGTTTGGACCGCTGAAAATGTGTGCCCCGACCGGGACTCGAGCGCGGGATCTCCTGCTTACATGGCAGACGCTCTATCCATTTTTTTTTTATTTTTTTATTTTTATTTTTATTTTTTTTTTTTTTTTTTTTTCGCGGGCAACGACTCACGCCCGGTACTCACAGCTTTACTTCTGCCAGTATCTCGTCTCCTACCTTCCAAACTTTACAGGAGCTCTCCTGCGAACCTTGCAGAACTAGCACTCCTGAAAGAAAGGATACTGCGGAGACATGGCTTAGCCACAGCCTGGGGGATGTTTCCAGAATGAGATTTTCACTCTGCAGAGTGTCACACTCACTTGCTGCATGAAGGGAAAAACCGTCGAGTACAATGAATTCATTTCAGCATGCTGGGGGAATTACCATTGCCACTCTTCCGGAAGTTGGTGTTATTTTGAGAACAGATTGATGCTGTCAGTGGTAACAGGATATATACGTCTTCACATGTGACTGTAACATTATAACTTTTGATAGAGCGGTGTTCATTGTAATCACATCGGTATCGCCTATTGCCTGCTTAGTCACACTGTCCTTTGCTGTCATTTTGTCATCAGCGTTTAGAGGAAGTTTATTTTGTTGGTGTTGCTGATAAAATTTTTTTCTTGTGACTCTGCAACGGCTGTTGTGGAGAACACGGATTTTGTGGTTGAGTGAAGCAAAGCTCGACGAATTTGTTCTGCTGCGTGGTAATGTGTAACGAACGCCGCTAGGATGCCCAACGAAAACTGCTATGACGTTACATCCAAAATGTTCTTGCACATAGTCTGTATCCATCTTACTCATTGACTCGAATGTGATTGTTGCAGTTGTACCCTTACAACGTTATGTAGAGGGCATCTACCATGAATTACTGTACATTTGCGCCTGTCAAAGTACACTTGTTGAAAGCTGCGTACAACGTTGACGTAGTGTTCTCGTCCGTACCGTCGTCATGAAGAGACGCATTGGAAAAATAGGTAGCTGAAATTTGAACAATCCTCTCAGGTAATCATGAGACTGCTCTGCACTACAAACTCGTTGGAAGAGAATACGAAGATCAATTACAACTTTCTTGTCTCTCGTTTCCAGCGCACATGCAACTGAGGCTAGAATAACAACGGTTCGTTGCAAGCAACATAACTGGCCATTCCCTGGACCTAAATAATAGTTCATCTCTTAGAGATCAATTATTCCCCTGCTAAGTGAAAATATCTCCTTAGTTTCAAGAAATGGTGGATACTTATAGAACCACGCACTGAGCTTCTCAATATCAAGAATATACAGTGTTACACGGGAAGGTCAACCACGACTTTCTTACATCAGCTCCATTTTGTGTTTTAGGCTGATAATGATAATGTGCTGGTAGTACAGATCAGCATTGTAAACTCAGTTCAAATTACCTGCTGCATGAAAATAGGGAATAATTTCTTGCCACATGCGTTACACAGGCTCCAACCCATATTCCTTTAGCTTTAATGAAGTTCTTCATTAGAATACACAAGCGGAAGTAATGAAGAACAGAACCCCTGTGTAATGGAAAAAAGTCCCGTTTTCAACAACAGTCCGAGTAAAGATGGAGGGTGGAAGTTACAGATTCTGATCTCCTCAGTGCAGTGGCCTACCTGGCCACCCAACTCTCCAGCCCAGGCAAACTGAACAAGTCCACTAACAGGAGGAGGGGAGGGGGCTTCCTGTGGTTGATAAACGTCGATCACTAGCAGGACATACCATAGTTTTTGTTGTGATCATCATTCCAGAGACTGCTTTGATGCAGCTCTCCGTGCTACTCTATCCTGTGCAAGCTTCTTCATCTCCCAGTACCTACTGCAACCTACATCCTTCTGAATCTATTTAGTGTATTCATCTCTTGGTTTCCCTCTACGATTTTTACCCTCCACGCTGCCCTCCAATACTAAATTGGTGATCTCTTGATGCCTTAGAACATGTCCTACCAACCGATCCCTTCTTCTAGTCAAGTTATGCCACAAATTTCTCTTCTCCCAATTCCTCATTAGTTATGTGATCTACCCATCTAATCTTCAGCATTCTTCAGTAGCACCACATTTTAAAAGCTTCATTCACTTCTTATTTAAACTATTTATCGTCCACGCTCCACTTCCATATATGGGTACACTCCACACAAATACTTTCAGAAACGACTTCCTGACATTTAAATCTATACTCGATGTTAACAAATTTCTCTTCTTCAGAAACGCTCTCCTTACCATTGCCAGTCTACATTTTATATCCTCTCTACTTCGACAATCATCAGTTATTTTGCTCCCCAAATAGCAAACATCATTTACTACTGTAAGTGTCTCATTTCTTAATCGAATTTCCTCAGCATCACACGATTTAATTCGACTACATTCCATTATCCTCGTTTTGCTTTTGTTGATTTTCGTCTTATATCCTCCTTTCAAAACACTGTCCATTCCGTTCAACTGCTCTTCCAGGTCTTTCGCCGTCTCTGACAGAATTACAATGTCAGCGGCGAACCTCAAAGTTTCTTGTATCTTGCCACGGATTTTATTTCCTACTTCGAATTTTTCTTTTGTTTCCTTTACTGCTTGCCCAATATACAAATTGAATAACATCAGGCATAGGCTACAACCCTGTCTCACTCCCCCAACCACTGCTTCCCTTTCATGCCCCTCGACTCATAACTGCCGTCTGGTTTCTGTACACATTGTAAAGAGCCTTTTGCTCCCTCTATTTCACTCCTGCCACCTTCAGAATTTGAAAGAGAGTATTCCAGTCAACATTATCAAAAGCTATCTCTAAGTCTACAAATGCTAGAAACGTAGATTTGCCGTTCCTTAATCTATCTTCTAAGATACGTCGTGTGGTCAGTATTGCCTCACGTACTCCAACATTTCTACAGAATCCAAACTGATCTTCCCCGTGGTCGGCTTCTACCAGTTTTCCATTCGTCTGTAAAGAATTCGTGTTAGTATTTTGCAGCCGTGACTTATTAAACTGATAGTTCGGTAATTTTCACATCTGTCAACACCTGCTTTCTTTGGGATTGGAATTATTATATTCTTCTTGAAGTCTGAGAGTATTTTGCCTGTCTCATACATCTTGCTCACCAGATGGTAGAGTTTACACAGGGCAGGCTCTCACAAGGATATCAATAGCTCTAATGGAATGTTGTGTACTCCCGGGGCCTTGTTTCGACTTTGGTTTTCAGTGCTCTGTCAACTCTTCACGCAGCGTCATATCTCCCATTTCATCTTGTAATGGTACTTGAATTACGTAAACATTACGGCAACTCAGCTGAACCTCTCGATACCAGAAATATTCTACTGTATTTCTGTAAAGTAGTTAACATATTTATGAGATAACATTCAGATTTGATTTCATTTGTGATACATCGATATGTTTATATTGCAATGATATTATTCTTATGTGTATTCTTTCTTTTGTCACTATGATCATTGACGTACTTGTAACTCAGATTTGATTTCATTTGTGATACATCGATATGTTTATATTGCAATGATATTATTCTTATGTGTATTCTTTCTTTTGTCACTATGATCATTGACGTACTTGTAACTCTGATTTTTGGCGCGTAAGCGATTGTTAGTTAGTTGTTAAGTTGTTAGAGAGTCGGACCTTGAGGAGGTCAAGTCGTGGACGTCATGTTGGAAAGACGAATATTGTCGTCAGCTTATAAAATGTGAACTTTAACAGTGACTGTGAGGAACATGTTTTCAAGTATGTTTTGTATTGTGAAGTGATGTTTTGTGTGTTACGTGATATTGCAATAAAAGCAATTAAAAGGAAGTGTAACTTAAATTCGGAGTGCTGATTATTTTTTTTACATCACTATTGTGCTAACTTTGAAAGGTTTAATCTCCAAGAGTGGTTTGAGAAGCGCATCTACAAAACTTTTGAATATGGCAGAATAAAATCTAGGCCTCTTTGCATCCGAGCTTGGAATCATAATCACCTAGATTTTCAACGATTGAGCCATGATAATACGAGACCAGCGTGGGAAACACAAAAAGATGAGTGCCTAGTTTTTTTATTATTACATGAAATGACTATTAACTGTGCTCTAATGACACCTGCCACATAATATGACTGTTGTTGCCCGAAAATGCAGTATTTAGCAGCGTGAGCAACACCACAATCGTTATTAAATGCTGACCTTTCTTGTGGTAGGGTTGTTAGAATCTTCATCTACATTCTCTTCCATTTCCCTAATATTGTCCTCAAGTACATCGCCCTTATATAGACCCTTATATACTCCTTCCACCTTTCTGCTTTCCTTTCTTTGCTTATAACTGGGTTTCCATCTGAGCTCTTGATATTCATACAAGTGGTTCTCTTTTCTCCAAAGGTCACTTTCATTTTCCTGTAGGCAGTATCTATCTTACCGCAAGTGATATATGCCTCTATATCCTTACATTTGTCCTCTGGCCATCCATGCTTAGCCATTTTGCACTTCCTGTCGGTATCATTTTTGAGACGTTTGTATTCCTTTTTGCCTGCTCCATTTACTGTATTTTTATATTTTATACTTTCATCAATTAAATTTAATATATCTTGTGTTATCCAAGGATTTTTACTAGCCTTCGTCTTTTTAACTACTTGGTCCTCTGTTGCCTTCACTATTTCATCTCTCAAAGCTACCCACTCTTCTTTTACTGCATTTCTTTCCCCTATTCTTGTCAATCGTTCCCTAATGCTCTCCCTGAAACTCTCTACAACTTCTGGTTCTGTCGGTTTATCCAGGTGCCATCTCCTCAAATTCCCACCTTTTTGCAGTTTCTTCAGTTTTAATCTACAGTTCATAACCAATAGATTGTGGTCGGAGTCCACATCTGCCCCTGGAAATGGCTTACAGTTTAAAACCTGGTTCCTAAATCTCTGTCTTACCATTATATAATCTATCTGATAACTTCTAGTATTTCCAGGATTCTTCCATGTGTAGAGACTTCTTTTATGATTCTTGAACCAAGTGTTATCTATGATTAAGTTATGCTCTGCGCAAAATTCTACCAGACGGCTTCCTCTTTCATTCCTTACCCCATCCCATATTCACCTACTACGTTTCCTTCTCTTCCTTTTCCTACTAACGAATTCCAGCCACCCATGACTATTAAATTTTCGTCTCCCTTACTATCTGAATAATTTATTTTATCTCATCATATATTTCATCAATCTCTTCGTCGTCTGCGGAGCTATTTGGCTTATAAACTTGTACTACTGTGGTAGGCGTGGGCTTCGTATCTATCTTGGCCACAATAATGCCCTCACTTTGCTGTTTGTAGTAGCTTACCCGCATTCCTATTTTCCTATTCATTATTAAACCTAATCCTTCATTACCCCTATTTGATTTCGTATTTATTATCCTGTGTTCACCTGACCAGAAGTCTCGTTCCTCCTGCCACCGAACTTCACTAATTCCCGCTATATCTAACTTTAACCTATCCTTTTACCTTTTTAAATTTTCTAACCTACCTGCCCCAAACGTACCATCATGCTTTCAAACATTTGGCTGTAGTAAAGTTACAATGCTAAAACCTACAGTTTCTGAAGTTTTTTGAAAATTTGAGAAATGTGACTTCCATTTGGATCTCCGTATGTTAAAAGCATGCGATGTGAAAATACGATTAACCACTGCACATTGGAGTAATTCCATGCTCTACAGGAATGTTTTACGAGTGTTATTTGTTGCAAAATGTAAGAATAAAAACAGTTATAAACAAAAACTCTAAAAGATGCCAAAATTTCGCTGTTTTAAGGTCCCTGACAACTTTGCACAGTGATATCGGTTCCGGAAATGTGGGTTGTGCGCTGCAGGGCATCTATACATAACATACTAAAAGTTCATACTAAGATATCTTCCCACATTTTTGAGTACCTCACCTGGATAGCTGAGCATGAAGAAATGTTGCCTCTGGAAGGTAAGGTTCTTGTTCTGATCCCAGTCTGTCGCATTGCGTTAATCCGCCATGATATATCATTCGTATATATTTAGAACATCTGTGCAAGATGATTTTTATTTTCCTGATATTTGCCGCTTTGAGCGAATATTGTTTATATTATTTTGTAACGTGTTTAGGGATGTAATCAGAAATTAATTTATTACTCATTTGGGGTATCAAACCAGAAATTTGCAGGGTTACTAAAAGCACATTATTTGTTGAGATGGATTACCAATGTACTGAAAATAATATCATTATGAGCAGAGTGGTTTGTGCCAGCTTATGGTGATCTCGTTTTAATGAATTAGTCCGAGGCAATTGGAGGAGCAGTGGACCCAGTTCACAAACTTAGCGACCTGGAATAAAATTCGGATGGCATCCAGTTACAGCTTAAATCGAATTCCACGGTGCTTCCTTTGAGTCCTTTCTGTGTCTGAGATAGTGTCCCGTCTCTAATGACCCTGTTAGTGATACAAAATTAAACAGTAATCAAGCTTCCTTCTTACTTTACCTACTACAGTGAATCCCATTGCTGGCATTAATTCGTTAGCTGAAGCTTGCAGGTGAAACTCACCAGGTGGACAGTTAATATTGCGCATTGTTAAGCTTTAAATAAGAAAACTGGTTCTCTGAATTAATGATATTATAGAAATCCATACATTTCATCATCTCTTTTTCAGAAAGTTTCTTGGGAAAAAAGTCGGTGTTTTGTTCTGTCATCTTTAATGGTGTACCCTGAGAATAATGTCAGTGAGCAGTTACACGAATATAGTAAGTTGCATATGGAGCTACGTGTCCCTTTATTGTTACCAAAGACGTTATATTCCTACAGATAACTTGTGAAAGAATAGTAATGATGAAAAAATGGGTTACATGATACTTCATTATTGAACAGCCCTGAGAAGGTAGTGTACATTATCCTTTGCTGGCGTACTGTGTTTTATAACTCGTTTCAGTGACTACTAGGTTCCAGACAATTAAAGGAAAACAACAACCTACAAATGTATAAGACTGGGGACAGTTTGCTTGGAGAAAGAGTGGATAACAGGGGACACTTTCACTAAAACATGCAATTGTATTATTAATCGTTTTGTTTTCATGAGATGGGGAACATAAACAGTTGCCCAGCAAATATCAAAGATAGGTGAGAGGTAAAGTGTTCATTAATTATGCCACATGCCTCCCCTAACCAGCCGTGTTACAAATTATTTGGCAGCTGAATGCAGTGTTGACCCTGGTTAAAATCTCGATTTCTATGGTGTTGTACTCCTAACAAATAGAATTCAGGGCCCATCTTGATGGGATCGCCAATATGAAGTTTTTAGGCATTGGCTCATCTGACTCCACTTAATGCAAGAGGGTATGGAAGAGGATCAGATTCAAGCTACCAGACACAGTTAGAACAGGGGCTACCTACTGATATGCCAAGTACAGACTCCAAGGCATAGGGTCGATTACTACACACTGCAACCAATCAAAGGCAACAGAGGCATAATAGCATGGGAGCAGCAGAAAGACAGAACCACTGTGGTCTGTGTGAGCTAGCTGTTTCACATCCAAGCCATGGTTTGTTGTTGTGTTTTATGTGACAGAAGCAAAAGCAGTAGCAGAAGAAGGACACACCAAGTCCATATAAATAATCTAGTCAAAGGTGTTGTAATCTGCCAGCCGCCAGTCCTGAGGCGACAAGTATGACAATCTACATGGATCAAGATCTCTGAACCCTGCTGTTGTCAGTAGCGACCATAGTGCTTGCACAAAGTCCAATGTTGTGGACTTAGCGCCCTCCAACTGGCAGGTCACCTGGGAACCTGCATGAACCGCTGCTAGCCTCAGAATACCCTGGGGGTCAACATTTAAGCCTCGGGCTGGGCAGTTATTGGCGCCATCGTCTGCACAGATAAGTTCTTTGCTGCCCACCTCTGCTTGTGTAGGTGGACAGTGATGCTGCTGTGAGCAGTCTTGTCCATGCAGGAACAACAGCCGGCCTTGTCGTGTGCCACTGAGCAGCTTTTAGAGTGCTCAGTGGGTAAACTGTTTGCTGCCTGCCACTGAAGCCAGCAAACTTGTGAGGTCACTGGTCGCCATCTTGATCTCACCACCATCCACATGACTAATTTTTGCCCTTCTTCACAGTCTGCCAACGGTCTTCTTCGTCTTGTCCTTCTTCTTTTTGTGGTTGTGGCTTGGCCATCACGTTTAGCATGTTGTCGAGGCTTTCTGTATGTTTGGCATAAGTCACGATTTTCCAGTGTTCATTTTCAATGTATAACAAATAGTTGGAGTACATTGCTCTTCAGTGTTGTGTTACACAGAGTGATGTTTTGGTATATGGTATCTTAATATGCCCACACATCAATGTGTTGGTTGTTTTTTTCTCTGCAAGAGTCTCCCCACAAACATTAGGACCTTATATTCTCCACACATTTGTGCTGCACCACTGAGTGAACTCTGCCTGTCAGTACAGATTCTCCATTCTCGCACCCATGAGTCAATGAGTGACCAGCTGCCAAAGAGGAAAATATGCCACATGTACTTGGAGGTACTAATCAACCTAAAAGCATATGACTTGCAATGGCCATAATTATTAGTCTGTAAATGGCGTAAATAGTGATGTAATGTTGTTCAGCATACCGTCGTCAGTCACCAACAGCGATATCTGCACATATACCCGTTACGCCATGTATACATTGCAGTATGAGCCAGCATCCAGACTGCAGTGTTGCTCTTCGCCCTCTTTATAATAAATCTCATTCCATTCAAATTGTTTTCTCGTGACACACTTTGCAACAAGATTTTAAGTGTATTGAATTTCTGTTTTTAGAATATAAGACATGATTATGGTATTCTGTAATTTGTATTCTACCTTTATTATAATTTGGTTTTAGATTTTCTTATGGACTTTAGTAGTGTAATATTGCTCCCTTTCGACTGAAATTACTCGCTATTCTAGAATAAAACATTTTATTTCAATAAATTGACAGCACTAGCGGAAGAAATGGTTTCTATAAGCATTTTATGGTTATTGTACTCTCAAGGACGAATAAAACGGATGTAGGACCAAACATACTTTTATAAAATTTTAACAGCGTTTCTATTGTTTGTGTTTCAAACATCTATTTACTGTCCCAGAGATAAAAACAGAAGAGGAAATTGAAGCACCCAAAGACATGACTGGATGTCAATGTAATTTGATACACGTATACAACACACTATCAGCGGATATGTAAACAATTATAGTTGCAACTCCCGTGATTGGTAGAATACCAACTAGAGTGAATTAATGTTGTTCATATTTGGTGTTGTTACCAGACCTGTAAGGGCACGTAAGAAAGCGATGGGAACAGCGTCAGAAGTGTATGGCCACTGTAAAGGCTAGGGAGATGCCGCATACTCGTGAGAGAAACCATCATCAGGGTCCGATAAAGTATGAAAAGTGTCTCATTGTGGGTCTCCATTTGGCCGATTGATCGAATTGTGCAATATTCAGATTTGTGGGGTTTTCGCACAGGCAGTGGCCCAGTGTTGGAATGCGTAGAAACACTCATCTTCATGATTCCGATCGATTGCATCTAACAACAACAAGAGACGACCGACGTATTGTCCACAAGGCACATCGTAACCCTCCACAACTGCTTCTGCCATCTGACCCCCTTGTAACATTATGTGTAATCCCGCACCGTTGGTCTGAGACTAGCAGCAGTTGGTTCAAATGGTTCAAATGGCTCTGAGCACTATGGGACTCAACTGCTGAGGTCATTAGTCCCATAGAACTTAGAACTAGCTAAACCTAACTAACCTAAGGACATCACAAACATCCATGCCCGAGGCAGGATTCGAACCTGCGACCGTAGCAGCAGTTGGAGTAGGGAAATACCGTACTGTATTTAAGCTGCCTTTAACATCACAATATATACGGCTGTGTTTGGAGCGGTTGTGTGATCCGGAAGCAAGGACTACTGATGAACGGCGTCACATTATATTTGGGTACCTAGTGCGGTTCTTCACTGGAATAGATGTGCTTTGCGGCCAGTATGGCGGCGACACGGGATGACATCCTGATATTCCAATATTTTGGAGGAATACAGCGGTGCTACTCCTGGCGCCATGGTGTTGAGCGCTATTGGATACAGCTTCAGGTCACGGTTGGCTGTGATTGAGGGAACTCAATGTCATTTTTTCCTATGAGGATTATTTAAACCGCTGGAGGCCGTATTACGCTCTTCAGTTGTTAGAGGCCGTATTACTATCTTCAGTTGTAGGCAACTGCTGTCCACCAGTGTAGTAGTGCATTGTCTCTGTTTACTGATGGAGCAATACACCTGGAGTAAGTACATTGATATGGTTGGTGCGAACTACGTAGCGCACCACAATGGACGAGTTGCACAGTGGGTTTATCTACGACAATATCCTAATCCGTATCCCGCATAGGTCCCCAGATATGTCCCTTCTGGACATTTTTGTGTGGGGAGAGACGCGCAACCTCGTTTACGCAGCTCCTGTTGTATCAGAAGAGGATCTGATTGCCCGGATAGTAGCAGCAGCAGGAAAAATTCAGGATACTGCTGGGGTTTTTGCCCGTGTCAGACAGAACATTATCCGACAGTGTAACCTTTGTTTACGTGTCCATGGAGGCATTTTTGAAAATCTACTGTAATTGAAATTGGGTTGTGTTAATGTATCTTGGCCATAAAAAATAGAAAAAGTCTTCTGGTTTAATTAATTTGCATCCAGAGAAATCTTCCTCTACCGGTTTAAATACTCCTCATAGGAAAAAATGACATTACGGAAAAATATTTGTTTTGATGTCCCCTACAACCTCCCAGAGTTTGCCGGTTTAAATACTTTTCACTCTGTAGTTAAAAAATGTTAACTTGGTGTAATACGTAACATTCTACGTATAAATGATAACTGAAGAAAACTTCACAAGCTCAGATCGCTAAAAAGGTATTTTATTGGATCGACAGAGCAATGCTGTCATCAACGGTTCTTACACTTAAAATTTTTACAACATATTGTCTATCAGTGTTGCAAGCAGCTTCACATTGCATAAGCACTTTTCTATAGTTCTGTCGGAACCGTTGATTCAAAGATATGCTTTTTTAGCGATCTTAGAATGAAGTTTTTTGCAGTTGTCACACATTGGAGATCGTTCCCAGCCTGATAATGTCAATTGTATATAACTACATATAAATGTTTATCCTAGGCTTGATAGTAAATTAAAAGCCTGTCCGTACATGCATCGCAATATTTCTTCTGATAACTATTTTTAATTGATACGTAAAATGCAAAAGTATTTTTAATCCTACATTTTCCTATATCACCTGGGAGGTTTGAATACGAGGAGACGGATATTTTTTAGCTATTAATTCTGGGAACTTTCCATTCTGCGTTGTAGAGTCAGACCAGGGCGTGTAATTCATACCGAGTAATGCAGTTCATAGGTCCGTAGGTCGCGCAGCTTGACAATAAAGGACAGCGCCTGTTTCCGAGAACGGATTAGAGATGGGAGATAAGTATTTACTCCTGGAGACATTAATAACGTCAGGAATAAAGGCTGAAAGCGTCTGCACTGTATGTCTCTCTGAGAGGCAAACATTTTATATTAGAGAACGTTCTGATGAATTTGCAGTTCGCAGAAGAATCATTTCTGGTTATCAGTTACATCGATGCTGTTCCAGGTAACTACTGCTTCTGAAGAGATTATCGTGTCTGTTAGACGAGGACAGATATCGCCGAGACGTTCGCACAAAACACACTGACTGATCTGTTCTGCGCAGCAAGCGACCTGGCAGATTGAGAGAGACGGTATCGCAATCATGTGTAGAGCACCAGTGTACACACTGCCCTTTGGTCATCGAAATTCCAGGCAGTGGGAAATGTACTTCAGTTCCCGGTAACGCCAGGGATTTTTTCCTTTGTGGGAGGACACGAATAGGGTCCACTCTCCCTCTTGATGCCAACTGAATATCTATTCGAGTGAGAAGCAGCAACCCCCAAGTCTGGGAAACTGGCAACGGCCGGGAGAGCGGTTGGTTCACTCTGAATTCCAAAGAGGAAAACATGGTGGTCGCTCGGTCCAGAATGGTTCATCGGGGACATTACGCTGGTTTGCTTATAGCAGAATCTACACATACGCTATCCGTTCAAAAGCATCTGGATACCTGTTACTGGATATTAATGTGCCTTTGTGAAGCTTGAACTCTGCTGGGGACACTTTTAGTGAATTATTTGAATGTGTGTGACGGAATGACGGAATGGCAGCCCTCTTTTCCTCAAAAGCCGAAACCAGAGCAGTTGTGTTGGATGTTGGGGTCTGGAACGAAGTCGCCGTTCTAAGTAATCCCAGTCCCACTGGTTTAGGGTCAGGATCTGCACAGGCCATTCTATGTGAGGAATGCTATTTCGCCACAAACCATTGCTTCAGAGACATGTTGCATTCTAATGGTGATGCAATCATCGCCTCCAGCAGTTCTCCTACTGTGCATAGTACAATGCTGTAAAATGTATTCATAGTCTTCCGTATTTAGAGTTTTTTACAGTAAGGGGACCACGTCTTAACCAGGAGAAACATCTGCCAGGAAGATTCATATCAGCGGACACTCCGCTGCAGAGTGAAAATCTCATTCTGGAAACATCCCACAGTCTGTGGCTAAGCCATGTCTCCGCAATATCCGTTCTTTCAGGAGTGGTAGTCCTGCAAGGTTCGCAGGAGAGCTTCTGTAAAGTTTGGAAGGTAGGAGACGAGGTACTGGCGGAAGTAAAGCTATGAGGACGGGACATGAGTCGTGCTTGGGTAGCTCAGATAGTAGAGCACTTGCCAGCGAAAGGCAAAGGTCTCGAATTCGAGGCTCGGTCCGACACACAGTTTTAATCTGCCAGGAACTTTCAGGAGAAACATTCCTATACAGTAACACCACTTCGTCCGTTCTTAACTGTTGGTACTAGACGTGATGCCAAGTAACGTTCTATAGATATTCACCAAACCCAAATCCTTCCATCGGGTTGCCACAGGGTTAGCGTGATTCATCACTCCATATTACTCATTTCCAGTCAGTCACTGTCAGTGGCATCGCTCTTTACATCACTTAAAGTGTCGCTTAATACTGACCACAGAAATTTTTACTTGAATAATGATAACAAAACCAGCATTTGTATTCGAATCCAACGTCATTTATTCTTTTTCAACACATGCTACCACTTTCGGTATCAAATGGTGTCATCTTCACGTCCCAAGTGTAACCTGACATCCACAACCGTTCTCATGTGTGATGAACAGAACAACAAGCCTAGCACGGTCAGACGACCACGCTCGGTTTGTTATTGCCACGGAACATAAGGAATCCAGTTAATTTTGGCCCACTGTATTCTATTCTGTTCATTGCACATAGGAACGGTTGTGGGTGGCAGATTACGCTTGAGGCCTGAAGATAAATCCATTTGGTGTCGAAACTGATAGCATGTGTTGAAAAGGATAAACGACGTTGGATTCAAATACAGTCGCTGTTTTTGTTATCATTATTCAAGCACTTCGTGTCCGGCTGCAGTCTCACTTTCCTCGATGGATTACCACCGACAGAAAAGTGTGGCTTGTTAGAACCTGCTCGACCGTTGTACCCTATTCTTTTTCAACTTCCTACGAACAGTCACTGTGATAGCTAGACATCTGGTAACATTTTAGAATTCACGAGTGATTCTTTCCGTTGGTTTAATGCGATTTTTTACAGTCCTTTTCCCCAATGCTTGACGGTACCTATCCGTCAGTACCTGAGTTCTGCCTGGTCTTGATTCAGCTGTGATTGTTCCTTCCCGATTCCATTCACAATCAAATCGTCATTAGTCGACTTGGGCAGCTTTAGAAGGACTGAAATGTCGATGATGAATTTGGTACGCAGATGACAACCGATGACTAGTCCACGTTCGAAATCTATGAGCTCTTTCTACCGAACCGCTTTGCTGTTACTCTTTTTCTACTGGAAACACATGCAAGCTTTCTATTCCTTTTCTAAAAAACTTTCTCCTCGTGCCACGTGAGCTTTAGATACAGTATTTAACTGCTGAGCAATACTGACTATTGGATTGCCCTGTGTTGCACGTGTGAACTGTAAACTTAGTGAGATACTGAATTTGAAATGATGAAAACTAGTCTAATTTAATGACAAAAGTAACTAATTATGTACCCGGTGGAATTCAATACTGAAGTATGTTATGAAACTTGCGAGAATATGAAGTGTAATTTCGAATTTGAAATGATGAAAACTAGGCTAATTTAATGCCAAAAGTAACTAATTATGTACCCGGTGGAATTCAATACTGAAGTATATTATGAAACTTGCGAGAATATGAAGTGTAATTTGCCGGCGGAGTGGCCGAGCGGTTCTAGGCGCTACAGTCTGGAACCACGCTACCGCTACGGTCGCAGGTTCGAATCCTGCCTCGGGCATGGGTATGTGTGATGTCCTTATGTTAGTTAAGTTTAAGTAGTTCTAAGTTCTAGGGGACTGATGACCTCAGAAGTTAAGTCCCATAGTGCTCAGAGCCATCTGAACCTTTTTTGAAGTGTAATTTCTGACTTGAAATGTCCACAAGCGTAAGATACAGCTCTACTCAGAAGAAAAATAACTGTTTAAGATTACTTACACTGTTCACTGTAAATTAATCTGCTTGCTTAGCACAATACCTGATAATTATTCTGACAGCGAACTGTTTCTTCATTTGAATGCAAAGTGAGATTCGCCCTGAAATAAAAGTAACTTTCATCGTGCTGAGCGTGTTGTTTTGTGTCTGGTGTACTGACGTTCTCGAAAGCAAATAGAAATCAACAGATGCAGCAGCTAAAGAAAAAATAAACTACTGACTGCAAAATTTGTTTTTTGCTTGCCAGAAACAATCTATGGTTACATGTGGACTACGATGGAATGCACACACAACAAAATATTCAAAATCTTACTATGAGTGATGAAGGAGGTTTTTACTTTAAAGGAAGCCGTTCTTGAAAAGTTAAACTCTGATTATTGTCAAAAAAGTGTGTTCAGCATAAGAAAACCCTACCAATTGTGAAATTCTCTCAATACAAAAATTACAGACGTTCCACCCAATTATGTTATTTGTGACAAAATGAAAACAAAGAGAAAAAATTAATGCTAATCATGAATGTTATACTAATAACGTCTGAGGGACAAAGATTTCCTTAAATTAATAATTCTAAGAAGCAAACATTTCAGTCTTGCATTGATCACCTTGAAAAATTACTCCAAAAACATCTTCTACATCAGTAGAATCAATAACATATGCTTACACACAAGTTTCATCTCCGTAATATAGCATACCAGATAATTTATCTCAGATTCGCAGAATCAAATCTCCTACTCTAAAAACTCAACTACTCGCTACTACGCCTCAAATACGAATGCCTCAGCATTGCACAGTTGACGGGAGAGCAAGCTAACCAAGGATAAACTTGAACACAAAGTCAAGGATCTTATTCATAACACGTACAACGCGTTCATTCACCTTTGTTCCGGTACAGTAAAGGTGAATTATTTATAATTGAAGAAAACATATGAAAATCTTACGCACAATACTCTCCGCCTCTTTTTGTACTGACGGGTACGCCTTTTGTGGCATCTAGTTGTCAACGCCGCGTTACCTAATGGTGCCTGAGTACTTCTGATCAAACAGAGTACACATAAAAAATTTATCTACAGGTTAATGTTTACCTTTGACAACTAGATCGCAGCGCTCGTATCACTTCATCTGGATCCTCATCTACACCTGTACTCAGCAAACCACAGTGAAGGAAAAGGCAGAGGGTACGTCCCACTCTGTCACGTATTACGGCTCTTTACCGTATTGAGGCCGGCGGCAATGATTCATTAAACGGCTCTTTGAAGGTTGTTATTAGGCTAATCCTGTCTTGGCAGCAATACGGAAGAATCTTGTCGAATATTCCTAGATTCATCATTTAAAGCTGATTCATGAAACTAACTAAACATTGTTTCGCGGAATAGTTTCCGTCTATCTTCAAGTGTTTGCCAGTTCGGTGGCTTCAACGTCTGCGTGATTGTGTTCCAAGGGTGTGAGCACTCGTGTTGTCCTTTGGATACGTTCTACATCCACTGTTAATCCTATTACGTATATGTCACACAAACTTCATGCAAGTCTTTCAAAACTCCTTTGAAAGCATGGAGTGGACAGGTCTCTACACTCTGTCTTATTGTCGTTCCTGCACACGACAGTAACACGCAGCATTTTGGCTATAACTCCATTTCTTCATGATGTGGCCACATTTCTCTCGTACTGCTCTGGTGTGGTTGGGACTCGACCATAGGCGACGGGGGGAGATCCAACCCTACAACCTTCGTCATGGGGTTTTTAATAAGGTGGGCGCCCTGGAGTTGTTCATTCCAGCGCTCTTTCCACTTCTTGGTTATTGGAAGATCGATTCGAAGAGACTTGCATAATTTTAGGTGTACAGCCCTGAAATGCAACGTAAAGGAATGATTTCAAGATATTCCCACTCAGTCAACACAGAACAGTTATCTAGAAGGCTAAGAAAATTCACAGTACTGTATCCAACGAGAAAGCTGCAACTATAAAAATTTAAAAAAAATTAAAAAATAATAAAAACTATAGTCCATTTTGTTAGTACAGTGAGATCCAGTGGTGATGAACCAGAAATATAAGCTGGAGAGAGAGAAGTTTAAGTTTCAGTGCAAATAAGGGAATGCTGCTACGCTGTGGATTGACAAAAAACTTGTGACTCTAGGCACAACACCAGAAAAATCTAAAGGCACGCCAGTAGTGGCCATGAGCAGTACGTGTGGAGCTTAAACGGTGATGAGCTCTCCGTTTGTGTCTAACGAAAGTGATAAACATGGGAACAGGATTGCTGCATTTAGAATTTAACAATGATTCCGCGAATTCCATGAAAAACAATATTGTTTTTCATAGTCTCAATGTTCATGTGAAGGAAATGCTCTTTTAGGTATGAAACTGACAGGAAGTGCAAAGAAGCAAAATCAGAATGATTGAAACAGGTATGTAAATAAAATAAAAAAGAGATAATACTAGGAAAAATTGACAATACAGTTAAAACTGCATTCACAATAACATAGATTTCGTTCAGAACCACGAGACAAAGTTATATCAAAGGGAGACAATTTTAGACAGTACTTTGAGTTAAGAAATTAGAGGCCGGAAATTTACGTATAATTTTATGCTAATATAAATGGCTTACACCCTACAGTAACAAAGTCATAGTAACTGCTGAAAGAGACGAACGACGGCCAGATTACGTGCATTTCTGCGAAACAGTTGTACAAAATACTGTCACACATTGTGGAATATCCTCTTTGTCTCTAGTATAATTTGAAAGGTTGACGGGACCCAGTAAAAACCTCATTTGCTTTCTGCCTTCCATCGTGTGTAGGAATTATATTCTTATAGTTTTTAATGAAATGTCAAAGTAATTAACCTAGGCCTGAGATAACGGTAAGCCACAGATAAGGTAGAATGTACATCTATTTTTACTATCTTACTTTTCTCCCTTGCGGACAGGAAGAGTATTAATTAGCATTCTTGATTAGCAGTCTGCAGAAACCAAGCGTGTAATTAGAGTTCTCTTCCCGTGTTAAGCAAAACCGTGCACAAATTATCCAAGGCTGCCATTATAGGAATTTACTGAAGAAGCGATCCTAACAGACGTAACTGAGAATGAATATGTTAGTAGTGTAAAAGCCTTTACACATCGTTTACTCAAATATTTTGAGTTTATGAAGGAAAACAAACAACAAAGTATACTTAAATATTTTATTATTATTTCATAAACTGTACTAATCCTATTTGAAGTTGTGTTCCCAGATCCCGTGTCGATTTTATGGTCTTACAGAAATAAAAAAATAGCCAGTCATTTGCAAAATGGATGGCTTATAAAAACGTCTTTGTCATCATTTAGTTATTATGGAGATGAAATTTTATATTCGAGTTATGCGTTTCGGATATATTTTAACGTACCTCTGCCACAATATGTTATCCAGTTGTCTTTCGAAGAAGATGTTTTTATAAATGTTGAAACCAATCTAAAGGGGTTTTAATAAACCTCCCATTTTGTAACTTATTGGATGTTTACTATTTCTTCAAGAAGTATCATCCTACGCTTTCCTGGGGTGCACGGATCATAATTTAATAGCATTCAGGTAGATCTTATGACCTACAAACCAGTTCCTTTTCATTTCTAGCCTACCAGGGTTTCATGTTCCAACAAGTTCATGTAACCACAGAGAAAAGATCTACTGGAATAATATCCTCCGATAGCGCTGGCCATAGGACAGAACTTACCCTTACAACGTGACAAGGGTTTCTAAGTGCTCACGGACAGTAAGTAGGCTGCTGTGACGTCGAGAAACGTTTAGGAATCCATGCCGGCCGAAGTGGCCGAGCGGTTCTAGGCGCAGCAGTCTGGAACCGCGCGACCGCAACGGTCGCAGGTTCGAATCCTGCCTCGGGCATGGAGGTGTGTGATGTCCTTAGGTTAGTTAGGTTTCAAGTTGTTCTAGGGGACTGATAACCTCAGAAGTTATGTCCCATAGTGCTCAGAGCCATCTGAACCATTTTTAGGAATCCATCAGAATCTTTACTCGACCACAGTCACTTAAGTTCAAAAACAAGTTGTCCTTTTGTTGGTAATTGTGCACTATGTTACGAGATATTGAGTGCAATGGCTTTGCTTGTTTCTGACCTGTCAAGAAACCGGTGTTACAATTAACTGATATGTAATATTCATACCTTTCCCTGTATCTTACCTGATCATTCGATAATACTAATCACTGTACGAGGCTGATAAATAGAAAAGAGGATTTCCAAATCAGTTTCCTTTGGCATTGTTATTAGTATTATAGCTAATCTACGTACTGTTTGATGTGTGTGAAAAGCAAAATACTTGCTGCCGAAATGTACTGTGGACCTATTGGGGTAAGACTTCCTCGTTGCAATTTCCTGTTGTAAATCAAGAAATCGTCATTTGCCTTGCACGTCTTTTTTATTTTATTTTTCTGGAGCTTTGGGTCATCCTTGATGGTGCGGTATAATATTTTTAGGTCACAGTCATCGCTAGTTAGCGGTTGCGGCTTTCTGTTTGTACTTTCCTCTGTCCACCACAGGCTCAGGGCCAGTAAAGGTGCAGTAACACTCCACACCTGTTTGCTCTGACGCGGTTGACCGTCACCCAGGGCGTCCTCAAATTACGAACAGCGCTCTACACCTCTGCTGCTCTCGTATCCACTACGTCATTCACTAAAATAGACTGCAGACTGTTGACTGCTTAACAATGACTTAAAGAGGATCCACCTCTTTGCAAGTAGACAATTATTGTTTTGCTTTAATATACCCGAACATGTGTCTCTACAATTGCGGAAGTTTAAGTGGTTTTTCTGTTATTCTTCCTGATACATATACGATCAAACACGTATTTTATGTAGGATAGAATATACAGGGTGGTCCATTGATCGTGACCGGGCCAAATATCTCACGAAATAAGCGTCAAACGAAAAAACTACAAAGAACGAAACTTGTCTAGCTTAAAGGGGGAAACCAGATGGCGCTATGGTTGGCCCGCTAGATGGCGCTGCCACAGGTCAAACGGATATCAACTGCGTTTTTTTGAAATAGGAACCCCCATTTTTATTACTTATTCGTGTAGTACGTAAAGACATATGAATGTTTTAATGGAACCTGTGGGTTCCATTCTAAAGCATGCTTTGGAATATGTTGCGGACCTCTTCTCAGAGTGTGTCCAATCCACCCTTCACATCTGCACATGACGTGTGAGAATAAGTAATGAGCTCCATGCACCATTGTGTGTCACCTTGCAGCGTTGGTTGAGGACCAGCGGCAGCCAAACTAGGGGATGATAGTCCCACTCATAGGACGCTGTTAACACTACAAAACAAACGACTGCCTTTAGGAGTCCTGCCATGACTGGGAAGGGTGGATTGCTGACAAATGGTATTGTATTGTGAAACTTCCTGGCAGATTAAAACTGTGTGCCAGACCGAGACTCGAACTCGGGACCTTTTCCTTTCGCGGGCAAGTGCTCTACCACAGTTTTAATCTGCCAGGAAGTTTCATATCAGCGCACACTCCGCTGCAGAGTGAAAATCTCATTCTGGTATTGTATTGTGTTTAGCGATGAATCTCGGTTCTGCACTACCCCAGACGACCATTTTAGCATGTCTGGCGGTGACCTGTGTAGAAGTCCCGTTATTCCAGTGTTTTGGAGAGATGCAGTGGTTTCACACGTGGCCTCGTAATCTCGAGAGTCATCGGCAATGACTGCAGGTCACAGCTGACAGTGACTGGCGGAACCCTCACAGCACAACGGTGGGTCACGGACATCCTGCATCCTCACGTGTTACTATTCATGCGACATTATAGTTGCGCCATTTATCCGCAGTTCGCCACTCGTCCACACAGGGCAGGTGCCTGTCTGCCTTATGTTCAAATATTCCCGTGGCCAGTACTATCATACTGGTAATTGGGCTCATATTGCCGAGTCAGTTTTGTAATCGTCTAAAATCATGAAGTTCCATTCCATTTCGACTTCCTTTTCTGGGTGGTTCACTGTATTTCGTCAGGCAGTGTATTTTCTTTTCGCTATGTTGATTATATACACATCAAAAAAAGTTTTGCATCACCTCGGTTTCCAGAGTTCCAGGACCTGTACGGAAAATTGGAATAGAGATCGACATAAGCAATATTTCCGCTCCTTTTATTTCTCCTGAAAATCACACATTACATGTTGTACCATGATAGAGCGAGACCTTCAGAGGTGGTGGTCCGGTTTGCTGTACACCCTGGTACCTCTAATACCCAGCATCACGTCCTCTTGAATTGATGCATGCCTGTATTCGTCGTGGTATATTAACCCCAAGTTCATCAAGGCACTGTTGGTCCAGATTGTGCCATTCCTCGATGGCGATTCGGCGTAGATCCCTGAGAGGGGTTGGTGGATCACGTCGTCCATAAACAGCCCTTTTCAACCTATCACCGGCATGTTCGATAGGGTTCATGTCTGGAGAATATGCTGGCACTCTAGTCGAGTGTTTTCGTTACCCTTAAGAAAGTCGTTCACAAGGTGCGCACCATGGCGGGGGCGGGGGGAGGGGGGGGTAGGGCGAATTGTCGTCCATGAAGACCAATTCCTCTCCAATATGCTGCCGATAATGTTGCACTATCGGTCGGAGGACGGCATTCACGTATCGTACAGCCGTTACGGTGCCTTCCATGACCACCAGCGGCGTACGTCGGCCCCACATAATGCCCCACCTTGCTGCACTCGCTGGACACAGTGCCTAAAGCGTTCAGCCTGACTGGGCTGCTTCCAACGACGTCTCCGACGACTGTCTGGTTGAAGGCATTTGCAACACTCGTCGGTGAAGAGAACGTGATGCCAGTCCTGAGCGGTCCATTCGGCATGTTGTTGGGTCCATCTGTAGCCCGCTGCATGGACCTTGCCATGGACGTCGGGAGTGAAGTTGCGCATCATGCAGCCTATTTCGCACCGTTTGAGTCGTAACACGACGTCCTGTGGCTGCACAAAAATCATTTATTCAACGTGGTGGTGTTGCTGTCAGGGTTCCTCCGAGCCACAAACCTTAGGTAGCGGTCATCCACAGCAGTAGCAGACTTTGGGCGGCCTGAGCGAGGTATCTTCTCAATGTCCGAACAACATCGCTTTGGTTCACTCTGAGACGCCTGCACACTACCCTTGTCGAGAGCCTTTCCTGGAACAAAGTAACAATGCGGACGCGATCGATCCATGTATTGACCGTCTAGGCATCGTTGAACTACAGACAACACGAGCCGTGTACCTCCTTCCTGGTGGAATGACTGCAACTGATCGGCTGTCGGACCCCCTCCGTCTAATAGGCGCTACCCATGCATCGTGGTTTACATCTTTGGCTGGGTTTAGAGGCATCTCTGAACAGTGAAAGGGACTGTGTCTCTGATACAATATCCACAGTCAACCTCTATTTTCTGGGAACTGGGCTGATGCAAAACATTTTTGATGTGCGTATAAATAAAGTTTACGTGTAATAGCTTATCCATAAATCTCATGTAGTTAAATTTTCCTTGAGACATTTGGGTCTCAACTTTATCTATAATGATGACAGAAGCTGAAGAACTGAATTAGGATTTTTGTCATGGATGGAACTTGTAGCCAGGTCTCCTTGTTTACTAGGCAAGTGTGCTAGCCATTGTACCACGGTAGTAGTGTAGGTAACACATCTCCACAGACGACCCTGGCCCAGTGTCCTCCCTACCACAAACTTCACGTATTCAACTTATTTTCACCTTCTCAACTCGCCACCATTGCTGAGGCTCTCTGGTATCGCACCCAAGCGTTGGATGTAGTGGGGAAATCCTGCCTACACCTCAGGTTTGGATCAGATATAGTTAAATTCGAGGCACTTGAGTCTCAGCTTTATCCATGATAACCATAGAAGCTGAAGAAATGAATTAAAATTTGTGCCACAGCCAGGATTTGAACCTGCTTCTCCTTTCTTACCATGCAGGGGTTCTAGCCTTTATATCACCGTATGAGTATAGATAACACAGCTGCACAGGGACCCTAGACCAATGCCCATTCACATCTTCAGCTTACTTTCATCTTCTTAAATCATCACATTTCTTCAGCTTCTATCATTATTGCAATAATTTAGCTCATTATAAATAACTTGTGTTTTAATGACAAATAAAATCTCAATGTTTCGTACACCACGATCAATTGTGACGAAATCTAGCTGTGGTTTTGCTGATGGTAAGCCTTTAGGGGTGTAAGGTCATGGTCCACAAATCACTTCTGCTCCTAACATTTCATCCACGACTGTGCTGGACGAAACGTTAGGAGCAGAGGAGTTTCTTGGACTACATCCATACACCCCAAAAGGTTTACCAGCAGCAATATCATCCAGTCACGAAAGCCTTTATTCTATCATTAGCTGTGGTTCAATTTTTCACAAATTGTTGAACTCAACTTGTTCTCCACTAGTAGTAATGTCATTTCTTCCCAGTTATGTATGTAATGTGTAATGTGCATACCTGGGCCTTTTGTTAACACATGAGCACCGCCTTTATTAATTTTCAAGGTGATATTTGTAGTCTCTTCAGCAGTATTGTGCCGTACGTCACCACTCTATTTCCAAATCGAAAGTGTCCACGGAAACAGCCAAAGCCTGAGTTTCGGATTTTGTACATAGTCCCATCAAGTAGTGATTAAAATCAATGATGCGAGCTACGATTGATCCACTAACTGAGAATGCACAGGGTCGTGGCGGCGTGACCGTGTCAACAATACAGGCACCTTTGAAGGAGGTTGTATTTATTCAGTGTTTCTTCATCTCACACCTTAACAGCGAGAGCAAAATGTGGGGAAACATGTCACCTCTAAAGGAAGAGCGTCTCCTGGGCACTGCGTGGAGGAACGGCGGAAGCGTGAAAAATCTCGTAACGAGCGGATGTTAGTGTGTGTATCGAGAATGAGAAGAGACATCGTCTTTAGAAACACTGGCGACGCGATGGAAGTCAGCTAGAGCGGAAGGTAAATGTCTCGTGTCAGGTAATTGCAATGTCTACCAGGATATGTCTTACCATGTGCTCTGCAGGCCACATCCTGCATTATATACAGCTCTGAAATTACTCGAGTGAATAAATGTCACATCTGTGTAAACTTGCTTAAGAGCTACGGAAAATTTCTCGTACCGTTTCGGATCGACGGAGTGTTCATTGAGTTTTTGTACTGCTCATGAAATTTAACTTTTGTAGTGACAACGATAGTTGCTTTCTTGGAAATGCTTCAACATTGAAACACTCCTAAGATTTAAAATTAACACGTTGAGGAAGGTAGGATCAATTCTCCGAATAAGGAGGCCTTGAGGAGCACGAAGCCTACCCCACCATCTCCGAATCTGAAATTTCTGCTAGAATGTTTTGGATTTGTTTCTTCCAGTTTTACTTTTTTCAAAATGTATATTGTACCAGGTCTCAATTGCTTAATAAAAAAGAATGCTCCATGACATTTAGGTTAATGGGTTGAAGTTGTTTGATTTTTTAAAAAGCAGAATGTGATTTTGTGCCTTGTATGGGTAGCCTCAGTATCTATTGTTTCTTTCATTATTCCCGAAAGAAGTAACTTTCCATGAATGCAGTGTAACAAATTACGAGAAGAAACTCACAACTAAAAAATTTTGAAATAGCCTCATGACCAATGTGAGATAAATTAAATGAAAAATTACACAGTATGATTGATTAGAACAGTGCAAGACGGCTGTTGAAGCCAACATTCATTACTGAATTATTATTGTTAATTCATATTCAAGTATAAATGGTGCGGATGATTTTTCTGAGTCCATATATCTCGTGAAGTGAATGGGCAGAGTGCTAGTGGATATTTATTTCATGTATCGGCCAGAATCCGTTTCCACCTGCTCTCCATTTCCACAGCTATATGGAATCTGTGAGCTTGTGTGTATGAATTGACTGGTGACAGAAGCAAAGGTATTCTTATACACTAACATTATGACCACAGACCTAATATCTATGTAAACCCGTCCACGCGATAGTAGAATCACCTGGCGTGGAATGATTGCCAGTCAGACACACGCACGGTGCTCTTCGTGTCAGTGAGCTTGCTGTCCGTGTGTAGCATGGGGAAGGGGCGCCATCTATCTGAATTTGACCGAGGTCAGATTTTGATGGTCCGGACGCTCGGCATGAGCATTTCAGAAAACTGCGCAGCTCGTCGGGTGCTGTGGTGACTTCAACAGGTGGCGAATCCAAGGTGAAACTGTGGAACTTCCTGGCAGATTAAAAGTGTGTGCCGGACCGAGAATCGAACTCGGGACCCTTGGCTTGCGCGGGCAAGCTGTGAGGACGGGTCGTGAGTCGTGCATGGGTAGCTTAGTTGGATGCCGGCACGGTAGCTCAGCGTGTTCGGTCAAAGGCTTAGATGCCCTCTGTAATAAAAAAAAACTGAGTTCATCGATCAACAACGAACTTAAACGGATGTCTTACGACGTCCGCCCCGAGCAGATTCAACGAACAAAAGCGGACAAAATGATGCTGGCACGGTAGCTCAGCGTGTTCGGTCAGAGGGTTAGCAGCCCTAAGTAATAAAAAACTGAGTTAATCGATCAACAACGAACTTAAGCGGATGTCTTACGACGTCCGCGCCAAGCAGATGCGAACAAAATGAGATTAAAAAAAAAAAAAGGTTGGTAGAGTACTTACCCGCGAAAGGCAAAGGTCCCGAGTTCGAGTCTCGGTCTGGCACACAATTTTAATCTGCCAGGAAGTTTCATATCAGCGCACACTCAGTTGCAGAGTGAAAATAACATTCTGGAAGATGAAACTATGTTCAAAGGTCGTGCGGTTGGGCGGCCACCCCTCATTATAAATGTCTGACGTCGTAGGCTGGGCAGACTGGTAAAACAGGACAAGAGGTGAACTGTGGCGGAATTAGCATAGAACTATAATACAGGGCAGATTACAAGTCTGTCTGAACACACAGTGCGCCGAACACTACTAACGATAGGCCTCCACAGCCGACGACCGAAGCATGTGCGAATGTCAACACCACGACATGGAGAAATAGGACTGAAATGGGCAAGTGCCGCAGTAGCAGCGCGTTGCATGACCTGATGAATCCCGGTAGCTTCTTCATCATGCCGATGGGAGGGCGTGAATCCAACGCCTTCCAGGTTATCAGCCTCTTGACACCTGTACTGCGGGGCGGAGACAAGTTGGCGGCGGCCCCATTATGCTCTGGGGAACATTCAAGTGGGCATCCACGCGTCCAGTGGAGCTCGTGCGAGGCACCATAACGGACAAGGAGTATCGGACACTGTTTCAGACTACGTACACCGCTTCATGACGATCTTGTTTCCCAACGAGAGTGGCGTTTTTCAACAAGATAATTCGCCATGTCACAAGACTAGGAATGTGAAGGAGTGGTTCGAGGAACACAGTGGCGAGATCCAATTCATCTGCTGGCCCAACAACTCGTCAGATATGAACTGGATCGAACACATCTGGGATGTGATTGAACGTTGCTTGAGAGCTCATTTCCGCCCCCCCCCCCTCCCCCCGCCGGAATTTACAGGAATTAAGTGACTTGTGCATTCAGAGTTCTGGCTGGTCAGTGCATAGGCTACCCTAAAGCATCAATTCTGGTAGCTTCTTCCAGAGGAGTCTCATAGGTTTCCCTGTCGACGAATCAGAAGACTTCGCGCTCTTCGACACTGGTAGCTTTCTCTAGAACATTCGAGCGAGCTCTTTCTCGGCGAAACAGGGGGCTTTTCCTTTTTTAGCAACGGGTTTTTAAAGCCGTCCAGCCCCCTCGTTCGTAAAAAAAAAGCACGCTCTGGCGGCTAACGTCTCCACTGGCCACATGAAAAAGTTCAGTGGTGCTCTGGATGCTGAATTGGTATGACCTGTTGCTCTTTCGGAACATAGCTAAAGATAACCTCAATTTCGTTAGTGTATCGACTGTTATTTGAGTAGGACAAAATCATTTTATTCCTTTTTGAGAAATTTCAGGAATATTTTTATTTCATTTCTATGAATCGGTTTAGCCCATTTTCGAGAGGAGTATGTGGACAAGTATTTGGCTTTGTTCACTAAGAAGGCGACCACGTGCACGCAGCACTGATCTCTCATTTGAACAGCCTCATGCCGTGTTTGCTTGATTACGGAATATCACATTAAATTTTCCAGTAGCTGCATCCCGAGCTGCATCATTTTTAGCGCTTTTAATCAACCATTGGTTTGCTCGTATGAAACACGAGTGAAGAATAGTAATTAGTTTGCGAATGCCAATTATGGTTAATTGCCCTCAACTGTTCAAATTATACTGTTAAGCGATTCGGCTCCTACAGTTCAGAAGTTTGCTTTGTATTTCAAGTACGATTATGTGAGCAGCTTCGCTGCTACGCATTGATAAAAATATGATTTTAGACGGACATTGTGTAGGATTATTAAACCGTTGTTAAGTGAATCCCTTTCAGAATAATACACCTTGACTAATTTGATCGATATGTAAGTTAAAACCATTTATGGGATAGATCTCTGATTCCGAAATTGTGAGCTCCTCAGGTTATCCAAATAGTTCCCACCGTAGAGGAATATCATGTTTCATGCCTGAGTGGAGCCGTGAGTGAATGTGGTAGATTATTAGTACAGAATTTCTTCCATTTCCCGTGATTCTGCCCGTCTTTCTGCCAACGACGTCACAAGACTCATAAGCTGGTCTCGTCCCTTTGCAATTTGTAATTACTATCGGTAATGGACTTTTATTTTGATTACGTTTTCTAAGTTACCTTGTTTGTTCAAAGTGGGTTATTGTTTCCTGAGGAGTAATGAAATCCTTTTTATAAGAACAATTCCGCCGCAGGTAACTTCCTTTCCGCCTCCTGAAAGTTATCGCTCATAAAAAGGTAATGGAAAGACTAGTGAAATATAATGTAATAGTGAAAGACAATCCTATGCTCATACCAGTCCAGCACCCGCTGCTTCGCTCGCTTATACTGTGTGGTCCGCAGAGATTTTTTTTTTCTTTAACCGGCTTTCTATGTTGTTCACAAATTGCAACATCTTCTAAACTTTGAACGATAATTAAGACTAAAAAGCGATTCAGCTAGCTGGAGTCCGAGCTATTTGTTAATGGTACTTTTGCATTCTCGTGGTGATATTTCCACAAAATATTTCTTTAAGAGAAATACCAGTTTTTATAGATTTGGCTGTATAAATTGTTTAATATTTTCTAAAATATTGTGATCTCCTATTTCGCCCTCTTGGGAATCGAATTTCCAAGAATCGTGAAACGTGTATCTTTTTTTATTATTTATAGCATAGAGAGCAAAGAGAAATTTCCTAAATTTAGGTTTGACAATCCTTTCATGGAATACGTATCACGTTTTGGCATCAGCCACTACTCAAGGATGTACAGGTAAACGTTTGTAGAAACGTGTAGCTGATTGAAGGAAAATGATGGGAACAATTTTTTGCTGATATTGGACGTCACGCTGATGTCTGGTTACACATGAAGGCTTTCCTGTTCCTCCTACCCAACGGTGTGCTGGTTGATCACGTCGCTTACATTCAAGGTTGTCTCGTCGTTAAAAATGAGACTTGCAGCAAATTTTTCTTTGTTCATGGATTCCAGTATTTCCGTAGCTTGATTCGTACGTTTCACGTAGTCTTCCTCTTTCAATTCCTGCAAAAAGTAAATTTCGTGCCGTTTCATTTTCAGCTGCATTTTAACAATACGCCAAACTTCGCCACGCTTCGTTCGTTGGTTTCTATGGACTACATTCAGACGAAACACGAATTCTCTCGACGTTTTTCGCTGATACACGTTGCCGGTCGCGGCTTTCCCCTCTTCACAAATGTCCTGCTTTTCAAACTGCCGATGCTAGCTGCGAATGTTGTTGGCATTTGGAGGTGCTTTATTGAACCGTTGGTGACATCTTCTGTACGTTGTGACGAGAGAGCGTAAAATTCTAACACGCAGAATGCCTTCTGTACTGTATCCGCCATTTTCTTTTACAACACAGAATTTTTACTGATGGGCGACCTCACACGCGTCGGCTTCCGATTAATTGTGCTTGTGCAGCGATCCAAATTTCGAGCTTTTTTTACATTCTCTGGAAGTTAAATGGTTACGGCTTTTTGTAGCCACTATTTTCATTTTGAACTGTTATGTACACAGATAAGTAATAAATAAAGAGCAGTAGAAGTAAAGCGCCTCTGATAACGAACCTGTCTTTAGAGACGTATTCCATGGCAGCCACTTTGAATAAAAAACATCAATAAAGCGCCGATGATTTCCGTTGTGAAGCATCACTGTCATTCTACCACTGGGCTTGTCAAGAGAGGGCTGAGGGGCGGGTTGCCCTTGGTCAACAAACTTTCAAGAATCAGCTGTGGTGAACTGCGTGAACACTCAGAAGACAGTGGAAACAACAGCATTAAACACACATGCAACGTATCTACAGGACACAAAGTGTTCCAGAGCTATCTCACGATCAGTACTTCCTCCACAAAGAAATCCAGAGGCAAAAAGTTCCTTGTTCGGATCTATCATTTCTGCTGCATCCTTTATTTACGAGGTGTGGTGTACGAATAAAATACGCTGTGTACCGTGCATATGGTTTTTCCTGAATTGATGCTGACTTTTTTTTAGAGACCTCATTCCATGAATGTAATAATTCCCCTTATGATGCTCCTGACACTGCATTCGTTTGGGATTACATGTCTCGTTGGTTTCCCTCGAACGTGGGTTTCGGAAATTTAACATCGTGCAGGATCATTCGCCTCATTTTAAGCTGCTAGACCGATCATAGACTTCCATTAATTCTTGGCTCTTGATCCTTCCCCACCACTGAGCGACTGTGAAGCACCCATTCGGTTTACCTAAATATTATTAATACAAACGTGGCTCATTAGTGCGCATTTATTATGGATTAGAGACATAATATTTTAAATAAACATCTCCGAAACACTTGAAAATAATACATTATTAATTACACTGATAAATGCCATGACTATAATTTATATTACCTCTGTGTCTCTACTTGCATTGACACACGAACTATGCGCAAATTTTCCAATTTGTTCAAAATATGTGTCAAGAACAGCAGGTGCATGACTTTACTCGCTGTAAGGTATAATTCTTTTTCTGCTACATATATCTACAGTTACATCTATTTCCGTACCTTGCAAACCACTGTGAAGTGCACAGAAAAGAGTACGTCTAACTGTACAAACAGCGTAACATCGTCGAAGTGCTCAAGAGGAGAAAGTTGAATTGTGCAGGCCATATAGCAAGAATGACAGAGAATAGACTACCTAGAATGGCATTCAGCAGAACAATAGATGGAACGAGAGGACGAGGGAGACCCAGAATCAGATGGCGGAATAACATTCGGGAGGACACAACAACTAGGATGAACAGCAACAGCAACTGGACAAACAGCGCGTTTGACAGGCAGAAGTGGAAGAGGCTCATAGAGCAGGCGTATGGTCGATAAAGTAAAAAGTAAAAATAATAGTAATACACATGATAGAAAATTACGTATCGCATGAGCGGTTAATGTTCGCGTATAATCCAATATTAATTTTTTTTTTCAAATACCACTTTCGAGTTTTTGTAATATTTCTACTGGGGACGGTACAGCAAGTGCGAAGACAAGCAGCGGAGACACTCGCCATTTGCGAGAGGGCATTACCTTGCTGAAATGTAAGCCCAGGATCGCTTGCCATGAGGGACAACAAAACAGGGAGTGAAATATCGTCGACATACGGCTGCGCAGTAAGGCTACCGCGGATGTCAACGAAAGGTGTCCTGCTAGGAAATGAAACGACATCCCAGACCATCACTCCTGGTGGTCGGACCGTATGGGTGGCGACAGTCAGGTTGACATCCCACCGCTGTCTGGGGTATCTGCAGTCGAGTCTTCATTGGTCATTAGTGACTCATCACTAAAGGAAATTCTACTCCAGTCAATGCGATTTCGGGCCGAATGTGCTCGACCCCAGTGCAAACGCGCATGTTCGCGTACAGAGGTCAACGGTAGTCGCCGCAAGGGTGCTGCGAGCTCAACTGCTTTTGTGTGTGCCGCCTATTGATGGTGCTTGTGGTCCATGAAGCACCAGTTGCACGTCGGATGATCGGTGATGAATTTGTGGCTCTGAGTACCTCTTTGATGAGTGCTCGGTTATCTAGTTTAATCGTCTCTCTTGGTCGACCAGTTCCTTCCTGGCGACATCGTCGAATAGTGACTTCACCGATTACCCCAATAGACTTCCCGGGTTGTTTGAGCCCGGCTACACATCCTCTCTCAAACGCTGACCTCTACGTCATATTTCTTATACGTCTGTCAGCAAGGCGCAGTTACTGACAAACTGAGTACACGGAACGAAATTCGCAAAGACTTTATATCCTGGTATCGACATGTCCTCTGTTTACTCTCTGAGCCGTTCATGGCTCGCATTTATCCCATTTATTGTTGTCATATTCTATTGCGGTATTGCCGCCACGTTTTCTTATTCCATATACTGGCGTCACTAATTTCCTACCTTACCTGCCAGCGAGTTGCAGCAGCAGCGCGCATTGATAAGTGCACTGATTTTTACTGACTCGTTTGTTCAACTTCACCCTATCCTTCATCACTACTAAATTGTGATCTAGGTCTATATCTGCTTCCTGATACGCTTTCCAATCCAGTATCTGATTTAGAAATCTTTCCCTGACCAAGATGTAATCTGAAATCTTCCCTTTTCTCCCGGCCTTCTCGAAGTATACCTCCTCCTCTTGAACAGAATATTAGCTATTACCAGCAGAGACGTCTTGCAGAACTCAGTCTTTCTCCTGCCTCATTTCTACGACGAAGCCTATATTCTCCCGTAACCCTACTTGTACTCTTCTTATACTCTTTCCCTCATGACTAGTTGATTTTCATCTCACTTTACGTACTGAAGTACCAGTTCAATATCCTCATATACTTTCTCTGTCTCTTCATCTTCTGACTGCAATATCAGCGTATATACCTGATCTATCGTTTTCGGTTTGCTTTCGATTCTGATGACAACAATCCTGTCACTGAACTGTTCACAGTAACTCACTTTTTGCCCCACCTTCCTATTCATAACGAATCCTTCTCCCGTTACACCATTTGCTGCTGCTGCTGTTGGTATCACTCCATACTTATGTGAGAAGAAATTCCGGTCTCCATTTCACTTCACTGATCCCACTCTATAGCTAGATTGAGCCTCTGCATTTCCCTTTGCAGAATTTTTTAGCGTGCCTACCAAGTTCAAACTACGGACACTCCACTCCCCGACTCGTAGAACTTTATGTTTTCGTTGGTTTTCAGTCTTTTTCTCATGGTCACCTCCTCCTTGCAGTCCCCTCCCGGAGATCCGAAGGGGAGACTAGCCCAAAATCTTTTCACAATGAAGAGATCATCATGACACATTTCCTGTTCAGTCCATATGTCCTCTGAATACACATTATGTGCCTTTAATGCAGTGGATTCCATTGCATTCTGCATCTTCATGCCGTTTATTGTTGCTGATTACTCCGCCTTTCGGGGCAGTTTCCCCACCCAAGGCCAAGAATGTGCTCCGAACCGCTAAATAACATCTTCCTTCTCTCTGTGACATTGTAATTCAGCCAATCGCTCGGAGGCTGACAGCCGGAGCCAGGAGGTTTCTCTCGCTCCATGACGTGAGTTTCAAACTGACAAATGGAAAACTTTGTACGTAGGCACAGCGTGAAACCGCACGCTCCCTTGAAAAATACAGAGTGACTTAATGAGAAGTAAGTTTAAATACAGAGTGACTTAATGAGAAGTAAGTTTAAATTGAATGATACCCCGAGCCGTCATAACGAAGATTCACGTGTCCTGAGGAAAGCCACACCTACCTAGAGCTCTACTTGGCTACAAGTCTTTTGCGAGGAATTCCATGTTTATTTTGATAGAAGAACGCGTGGTCTACAACCCTCTTCGAGAGTGAGGTGTGAGGAACAAGAAGGCCATCCTCGTTACCTGGGGCCGGATGCCTGCCAGAGGACAACGGCTGCTTTAGCGGCAAATTTCTCTTAAAAGGACATTTACGTCATGCAACCAACTAGCAAGATTACAGGTTTCGGAAACAGCCAACAAATACAGGAGGTTGAAAATACCGCTAAAGTTGTAAGTTACTTTGATCTAGAACGAGACCGGTTTCGGGCTCTTACACGCCCATCTTCAGGTGTTGTAACTTGGTATTGTGACCCCGAGTGCCGCGGTGGACAAATACAAAACGCGGTGTGCTACCAGCGAGTGGAGCAGCTACTTTGGAAAAGCAGGAAAACAAACTGTCATTGGCGATGCTAATCCAGATCTGAAATTACACAGCAGTGTACCTGAACTACTACTTGACCAAGAAAAACATGTTAGTGGACAGTTACAAAGAAAAATGGCCACGTTAATTCTCCAATCCACTTTACGGTGTGGAGGAGGCGACCTCTCCCTTTTCCTACACCAGTCGCGTATTGTTCTGGGAAGAACTATTCCCTTTTAAGCCTCCGTGTGAGATACAATCTCTCTAAATTTATCCTGTTGGTCTGTATGCGAGATAGATGGAGGCCGTAGTATATTGGTCAATTCTTCAAGAAACATATGCTATCCATGCTGTCCGACCCGATAGCTGAGTGGTCAGCGCCAAGGGACCCAGGTTCGATTCCTGGCTGGCTCGGAGATTTTCTCCGCTCAGGGACTGTGTGTTGTGTTGTCCTCATTATCATTTCATCATCATCAGTGGAAGGCAACGGGAAACCACCACTGGAATCACTTCCGTCGACGCTCATGCAGTGGACCTCTCTGACGAGGCTTCCCCCATGACAAGATCTGCCGTAACGCAGAACAGAATGTTCTTTTTATACCATGATGCAAAACGCTTCTGTTGCAGGATCAACCTCTGGAATTGACTGAGTATCTCCGTAACGCTTTCGCACCTAGTAATTTACCCTGTAACGAGATGTGCTGCTCTTCTTTGGAACTTCTCTGTTCTTTCTATCTGTCCTACCTGGTACGGATCCCTTACTGATGAGTAGCATTCAAGTACTGGTCGAATGAGTGTTCCGTTAGCTACTTCATTTTTGATGGACTTCATTTCCTGAGGATTCTTCCAGTGAATCTCAGTCTGGCATCTGCCATACTCGCGATTAATTTTACGTGGTCGTTCCATTTCGAACCTGTTCCTATGCATACTGCTAGATGTTTCGTTGTAGTAACTACTTCTATTACTTCCGGAACTCAGGATTTTCCGTAGCCCAGAGATGAATATTGTGAAGATTGACGAAGTCACCTCTCTTAGTAGTAGCCTCATCTCTGGATTCGACGGATAACAGAAATCCAAGGATCGTGGTGGTCTTCACGGCTAACCAGCGACAAAACCGTTGCCGCGGAGGGAAATCGGTAGCTAGTAACGGCCCCACGCGTCATAAGTAATATAAATAGTGACTGTAGACGTAGAGAGTGTTATAAACGGTCTACTGGCTTATTCCGTGCTGGCAGGTCGCCTACTAGTGTCGATATGGGAGTCAATGTCAAAGATCTTTTATCTTCACCTTGAAGTACGTGTACATTCATTGGAGCGGATTTCCAGCCATATGCCCAAATTACATTTTTTGTTCCTTTCAGGGTTAGTTCACTGCAGTTTGCCCCATTCAACAAAATGAGCTGTGGAGGTCAACGTCCCTCGCTAGGGCACCCCTTCGTCAGTGAGTTTCTACACTAACAGACCAAAATTTGCCCTTCTCGCTATGAAACTGAAAGCATACAGGTCGTCAAGCAGCGTCGAATGCGTTCAAGGCTGCCGAACCGACACTTGTTGGTACCCGTCAGTGCAGGGTTCACTAAGTGCTACAAATTGACCTCTGTAACTTGCGCGCTATGTAGCGTCGTTGGATGACGTTTCCGGACATGAGTTCCTGTCCTTAACTGGTCCTTCCAACCTTCTTCTACGATACATTAAAGATTTTCGGCACTATTACTGGCACCCCCTATACCACTGTATAAAGTTTTACATTTTATTTCATTTTGGTCATCAGTCTTCAGACTGCCTCGAGATGGCGTTCACGACTTCCTGTCCCGTGCCAAACTCAGTGTATTACTTGTTGGATATAATTCAGTCTTACCTTGCAGATTTTCTTCTCTAAATCTGCCTCCTCTGTCATGGAACTTGTTCGCTCATTTGTTAACAGATATCCTATAATCGTTCTAGACGCTACAGCCTACATATTCGTTTCTCCTCAGAATTTAAGAAAACGTTAGGTTTTTATTTTATCAGTAAATTAATTATCAACATCCTTCTGGACCTCCATGTATCAAACGCTTCGATTCTCTTCTTTTCGGGTTTTCACAAACTCCATGAGTTGCTTCCATACAATGCTGTGCGCCTATTTTTCTTCACATAAAGGCCTATGCTTGATACGAGCAGACTTTTTTTAGCAACGAATTTTCTCTTTGCCTGCACTTGTCTCTTTCTAGTTTCCTCCTTTGCTCGTCTGCTGTGCGTTATTTTCCTTGCAAGATAGCAGAATTTGTTCGTCAACTACGTGGTCCGCAACATTATCACGTTTCTGCTACTTGTATCTAGATTTGTGGTGTTATACACTACTGGCAATTAAAATTCCTACACCAAGAAGAAGTGCTGATATTAAACGGGTATTAATTGGACAAATATATTATACTAGAACTGACATATGATTACATTTTCACGCAATCTGGGTGCATAGATCCTGAGAAATCAGTACCCAGAACAACCACCTCTGGCCGTAATTACGGCCTTGACACGCCTGTTCATTGAGTCAAACAGAGCTTGGATGGCGTGTTCAGGTACAGCTCCCCATGCAGCTTCAACACGATGCCATAGTTCAAGAGTAGTGACGCGTATTGTGACGAGCCAGTTGCTCGGCCACCATTGACCAGACGTTTTCAATTGATGAGAGATCAGGAGAATGTGCTGGCCAGGGCAGCAGTCGAATATTTTCTGTATCCAGAAAGGCCCGTACAGGACCTGCAAAATGCGGTCGTGCATTATCCTGCTGAAATGTAGGGTTTCGCAGGAATCGAATGAAGGGTAGAGCCACGGGTCGTAACACATCTGAAATGTAACGTCCACTGTTCAAAGTGCCGTCAGTGCGAACAAGAGGTGACCGAGACGTGTAACCAATGGCACCCCATACCATCACGCCGGGTAATACGCCAGTATGGCGATGACGAATACATGCTTCCAATGTGCGTTCACCGCGATGTCACCAAACACGGAAACGACCATCGTGATGCTGTAAACAGAACCTGGATTCATCAGAAAAAATGACGTTTTGACATTCGTGCACCGAGATCCGTCGTTGAGTACACCATCGCAGGTGCTCCTGTCTGTGATGCGGCGTCAAGGGTAACCGCAGCCATGGTCTCGGAGCTGATAGTCCATGCCGCTGCAAATGTCGTCGAACTGTTCGTGCAGATGGTTGTTGTCTTGCAGATGTCCCCATATGTTGACTCAGGGATTGAGACGTGGCTGCACGATCCGTTACAGCCATACGGATAAGATGCCTGTCATCTCGACTGTTAGTGATACGAGGCCGTTGGGATCCAGCACGGCGTTCCGTATTACCCTCCTGAATCCACCGATTCCATATTCTGCAAACAGTCATTGGATCTCGACCAACGCGAGCAGCAGTGTCGCGATACGATAAACCACAATCGCGATAGGCTGCAATCCAACTTTTATCAATGGTACGCATTTCTCCTCCTTACACAAGGCATCACAACAATGTTTCACCAAGCAACGCCGGTCAACTGCTGTTTGTGTATAAGAAATCGGTTGGAAACTTTCCTCATGTCAGCACGTTGTAGGTGTCGCCACCGGCGCCAAGCATCTTCTTCCTGTCGGTTAAATTTCGCACCTGTAGCACGTCATCTTCGTGGTGTAGCAATTTTAATGGCCAGTAGTTTACCTACTCGGTAATGACGTATGATCTACTACGCTTATTAATATTCTAATGCATCTGTAAATTCTACGTCTAAGTAATTTGTAAAAGATTCATTTCCATTTCTAATAGATATGAGGATTATATTTTTGAGTAACAAGCCCAGTCATCTTTTGTACCCACTTTTCGGTTGTGTCGGGTGATAAATGGAACAGTAAATATTGTCCATCCCGGAGAAATTCTCTTCCACGTAATATCGGTTTCTGAAACGCGTAATCTTCAAAATAGTGTGTTGACCTTTCGACTTTCAACTGAACGTCTTAACCAAAGTATGTTGTAAATTTGTTTGAATTTTATTTAGTCATTGCCTCAAGAAACAATGTCGGTGTGACAATAAATTTTTTTTCAGATGTATATGTGCATTCTCGCTCCACTAAGCTGGAAACTATGATTCTGTAATGTCCACCTCAAAAGCACGTTTTCAGTACTTTCGCTACTGACAGATTCGTCTCCATGTGAACAAGCATTCATCAGATTATCACAGTACTCAAAAATGGTTCAAATGGGTCTGAGCACTGTGGGACTTAACTTCTGGGGTCATCAGTCCCCTAGAACTTAGAACTAACTTAAACCTAACTAACCTAAGGACATCACACACATCCATGCCCTAGGCAGGATTCTAACCTGTGACGTAGCGGTCGCGCGGTTCTAGACTGCAGCGCCTAGAACTGCTCGGCTACCCCGGCCGGCTAACATAGTACTCTGACATAAGTTAAATGCCTGTGTGAGAGGCATTGGATCAGTAGTTTGAATCACCTACCAATAAACTGACAGGAAATCAACAGATATCTGGGCATTGTAACGTATGTTTTTTACCTTCGAGGTTATACACAGTGTATAATTTCAGTTAGACATCTGTTATTAACTAATAACGTAAATCGTGACTACTAGATTTACAATGCAGGTACAAGTCTATATATAAACAGATGATGACTAGTCTCTATTTAAACGGTTTGTGAGAATAAGTACAACTGCAACTGCAGTTACCAATTGGTTTCAGTTTAGTCAGGTTTTGAATGGCAGACAATGACGTCGTCACCTTGTCACAATATTAGGAAGGGCAACATAATATCGGAACTTCAGACAGAATTCGACTACATTTTGTTTTTCAGTGCGAAAATTAGGGTGTGTTTTAGTATGTACGTAACACGTCACACTGTAATCGAAAGTAAGCAAATACAATTAAAAGTGAATGCAAGTGGCCGTGATGGCAAATTTTAATTTCTGTGCTCTTCAGTGCCGATACCTTTTAAAATCCTGCGTTTATTACGAGAACACCATTCTGTTACGTGAAACCGATCTGAAATTTACCTTCTGATGAGAACGACAGTCGCTGCATTTCAAGTTTCCTCGTAATGTTGGTAACATCTTTATTAAAGTGAACTTTTCAATATCCTGACATTCATACATACAGCACCGAGCCATAAATAATGGCAGACGACATTCTGAATTCGCTATGGAGATCATTATTATGCAATGGATGTCGTTCAATCTCAAAATCAGCCCTTAAACTGACATGGTCATTGATTATACAAACCTCTGGAACTGGCAAATGGATGACGCAGTAACGATTTCCATCTCTTCCATATAACATGAGCAGGAACTCGAGACGGCGTCATTCACGGAGAAATTGTAGTCGTGCCAGTTGGCACTCTTTTCAGGTGGTGCAAGGTGACCTTTGCAGACTATAGAGAACGTTGTGGGCTTACAGATCTGTAGGTGGCTCCAGAAAAAAAATTACTAGGCCAGTTAACTTTGCTACAAATATTCTACATTTGTACTGCTACAAGTACATCACCTACAAGCATGTATTAATGTGATCAGAATTTTGATATTGATCCATCTTCAGTAACTTTAGTTGTATATATTGAAACGTTTAGCAGCCAGTTGCATAGAACAAACTTAATTTCTTAACCGATTTCAGGCACTTACTGCCTTTCTTCAGAAGGCTGTACGAAAAAATAGAACACAAGTAGGTAGAAGTTAGATAAGAATATTAATATTAAGGACGAAAAGTTTAAAATTTAAAAAAAATGTTACTTACTTATAAACATTGCATTATTGTCAACAATAAGATGCTTGCAGCATATTGCTGTGGTCCTAAGAAAATACAGTAGCGGTAGGTAATACAATAATTAATGCATAAATACAATAAGAGCTCATAAGTGTTTACGCGTGGTTCATTGTGCCTGTACAAAAATGGTATAAGGAAGCCAAATAACAAGTGTAGAAATCAAGCCAGCTAATGACAAGCATATCTTGAATTTGGTCTCAGGGTGGGGGTAAAAGAACGATGGAGTAATGAAAGAAAACCGTACACAGCTATAGTTGTCATAAATCATAAACAAAAATGTAATTACATATAATCATCGTAATAAGTAATACATAGAAACCTGACGATAAATGAAATAAGTTAATACCAACGACAAGTGGCGCTATGGATGGGAAATTTGGAATCTAATCTCCAAACAGCTGTAGTGAGTGTTCAGTGGCATGCTAGTAGGGAACCGGTAAAAAAAAAAAAAAAGTGTGAAGCGCATCATGGGACTAGGAACTGCGACTGGACTAAGTGGAGATGCGATTCTCAGTGATTAGCTAGCATTGACTATAGAGGAAAAGAAGCGTGGACACAATTACATTATAGTGAAACCACTAGTACTGGAATATATGCAGGTCGCAAGCACGTTTCGTGAAAGGATAATATTCTCCCTGTTATACAGATAATAAACACAATATGTTACGTTCTGTACTCAAATAAAAACTAAATTTTAGCATTACCTACATGTACGGATACATACACTACGTCATCAAAAGTATCTGGACACCCCAGAACACATACGTTTTTCATATTAGGTGCATTGTGCTGCCACCTACTGACAGGTACTCCATGTCAGCGATCTCAGACTTCGACCGTGGTCAGGTGATTGGGTGTCACTTGTGTCATATGTCTGTACGCGAGATTTTCAAACTCCTAAATATCCCTGGGTCCACTGTTTCCGGTGCGATAGTGAAGTGGAAACGTGAAGGGACACGTGCAGCACAAAAGCGTACAGGCCGCTCTCGTCTGTTGAGTGACAGAGACCGCCGACAACAGAAGACGCCCGTAATGTGTTATAGCCCTTTCAGACCCCCACCCAAACTTGAAATGAAAATTTTGAAATAAATGCATTTTTGTAACTAAAAAAAATATAGAATCGTGGACCAATTGCTTAGAAAATTTTATTTTTTAATTTTGATACGAATTTTGAACCCACACGATTGTGTGGGTCGGGATTATCTTACATGTTTACGTCATTTCTTTCAGTGATATTCACGAAAGCAATTACTGTCTTTTGACAAACACAAATAAATATTACACTTCAGACATCTTGTTCTCGTCCTCTTCTTGCAATTATTTTGCCTGCAGCAACGAGGTGAAGGCAAATCATCAACAGTTGGCCAGTGATGATATCCGTCTAGCCGCTTCTCATCACATGGTGTGTTTGCTAGTTTGTACATTTTATTTGGTGGCTCTTCATCGGATTCACTTTCATGTTCCTGTCCTGAAGAAGAAGAAGAAATTAGCGCTTCCCCAATCACTTGTCGGAATCCAAGAAGATCTGAAGTGTTTTTCTTTTGTACTTTATTGGCTTCGCATTCAACTTTGTATTGTAACCAGGAATTGATGCATGCCACATCATGTAAATGAATCAAAACTTTTAAAGTCCACTTTTTTGTCTTCAAGAAAGTCCTGTAGGTCTCCATCGTTTGATCGCAGAGGTCCACTCCTCCCATACAAAGGTTGTACTTCACTACGACTGCAGGACATGGCACTAAAATGTACTTCTTTTCTGGTTTACTCCATCTCTCAACATTGCTTACAGGTACACATCCTGCACAAGTAGAGGCAAGCGTCACAGCTTTTGAATCTTTCCACTGGACAATGACTGTTTTATCATCGTCCCTGCAAAATTCTTCCATATCTCCTCTCTTCAGTCTTTTTTCTTCTGTCAGATGAATTGGTTTCACTCTGTTTTTCATTATGGTTCCTGTTCCTTCCAGCCCTAGGTCAAGTAACTGTTGCAATAATGGCAAAGCTGTAAAATATTTGTCAAAATATAGTCTTGCACCTTGAGGTAATGTTTGAGCAAGGCGAAGTATTACAGATGGCCCAAGACCAAGGCCAACATCTGGCAGAGGAGTTGATTTACCTTGATAAAATTCAAAGTCAAGTACTAAACCTTTCGTTGTTGCCAAAACAAAGTTTTTAATTCCCAAAGGGCGCGGTTTGTTTGGAACATACTGAGACAATGTGCAGCGTCCAGTAAATGGTACCATTTGCTCATCAATGGAATAATCATTTTCAGAGGGGCGTGGAAGTCTCAAACAAGCACTGCATACAACATCAATTGCAGGTTGTACTTTCCACAATCTATTAGTTTGTGATTCACGTGGAATGTTGTTAGTGTCCACAACATGCAGTACTGTTCTGAGAGTGAAGAACCTGTCTCTAGGCATACAATCTGCAATAGTTGGTATACGCAATGACTTCGGCCAGTACATACGTGTGCGAGGATGTCAAATGCATCCCGTAAGTACATGCATGCCATACAGCTTTTTTATCTCTTGAGGATTTGTATGAAGCAACTTCCCTTTCTTCGAAAAGTAGTACCTGTTAGTGCAGTCAGATGCTAACTGAAAAAAATCTTCCGGGTAGTACTCGCTGAAATAGCTCATTGGAGTTTTAATTTCCTGTCCTACCTCACTCTCTGAGTGCGCAAAAATTTTGGAGGTGAATGGTCTTTTTCTCCAAGTGGACAAACGACGATGTGTCTCCACTGTTTTTTTAGAATTCTTTCTACTGAGTCGACTGGGAGAACTGTCCTGAACTTCTGGAGCAACTGGTACTATTGTTGCAGAAGCATTGTTATGTTACAATTTTCCTCCTCGTCAGAAGAGTCAGAGCTTTCTCCAAGTCTAGGTTTGATTGTTGGAAGAGTCCAAGTTGTATCTAACAATTCGTCATCACTACTGAAGACTTCCACTTTAGAGTCATCTAATATGGCCAGAATTTCCTCGTCAGTAAGCCTTAAAAAGAACAAACAAACGAACTGTGAAAATAATGCGTAAATACAATAGTAAAATGACTTATCTATTCCGTAACCTGTTCCGATCGTAACCACAAACATGGACCGAAAACGACCATATGCCGGTAAAATAGTCCCAACACGCACAATTGTGCAAGTGGATGTTACAGTCATTGTAGCTATGAAACTATTCGAATAATTGTGGCAGACATATTTTTATTTACTTCTGTACACCTTTCGGAATCTCAAACACATTTTTTCAAATGTCAAAACGCAATAAATAAAGCACAATAAACATTTACCTCGACAGACATGCTTCCGACCCGCCATCCTGAAAATTACCAAAGATTAAGACACAATATCTCGCGTCTGTGACGAGATATCTATATAAATCGAGTTGTATGCGAAACAGCGATTCCTGCACACTCGTGTGACTTGGGACTCAACTGCATAGCGGAATAATATGATGCTGCAACGCAAATAAACCGCACTTGCGTATCGGGTCTGAAAGGGATAGGTGGATATCTATCCAGATCATCACACAGGAATTCCAAACTGCATAAGGATCCACTGCAAGTACTATGTCAGATAGTTGGGAGGTGAGGAAACTTGAATTTCATGGTCGAGCGGCTGCTCATAAACCATACGTCACTCCAGTAAATGCCAAATGACGTCTCAAGGGTGGGCCAACAACTTATTGAATTCCAGCATTACCGATGGAGGGCGACACGAACTTGTAAGTCATTTTCAGCCAGGCGTCCGGATACTTTTGATCACATAGTGTATGTCCTTCCCCAGCCACTGTACAGTGCGCACTGTGGGAACTTCGAATCAATACAAATGCTTTCCTGTCTCATTCAGTGTGGTTTCTAGCTCTTGGAAATGCCTGTATGCCTGTGTGTGGGCTCTGATCTCTCGAATCTTATTCTCGTGATCTCTACGTGACATAAACAAATGGAGGAACAGTAGCGTTGCACGGTCTCCCACTGACAAATTCTCTCAGCAGGACTTCTTAGGAACAATATGGTCTTTCTTCCAAAGTTCGCTTTCTTATGGCCTACACGGACCTCTTACGATATTAACAGTTGGGTCTGACTTGGTTCGATGCCTGATGTAACATCTACTTCATAAGGCCTCCAAACATTGTGTCAGTACAAATGATTACGCAAGTCTTGCATCCATTCGTTCCATTTAGTTTCACGTCTTAGAATTACTCCTAAATACACTGGTGTACAAAACTTAAGGACGAACGTAACTTTCACATGATATGTTGCCGCCAAGTGACATAGCTCGATGAAGCTTCGACCGTGCATAGAAATAACTGCTAGAGTATAGCACAGAAGGTAACTGAAAGAAATACACAGTGAGACGAAAGTAAATAACACTGCCATTCAAAGACAGCAATTACACCCAAGTCACCGCGATGCATTGTGGCCCACCGAACATTACAATCAGCTGGATTAATAGGGTGTGTGATCACCATGGCTGGCAATGTACGCTCAGCCACGTACTTCCATGCTGGTCACAATGTTGTATTGAGTTCTTGTGGTAGGGCGTTCCGTTGCTCCACCAGCGCAGTTGACAACTGGTTGTTGGTACATGAGGACCGCTGCAATGCGTCTCCCCAACACACCTCAAGCGTGTTTTATGAGAACTTGTAGGTCAGATCATTCGCTGAATATCCTCTTAGTTCCAATAGATCCTCCACCTGCGCTGTTCGAAGCGGACGTGAATTTTTACCGATGAAGATGAAGCCATGTCCCACTGCACCCCTGAGAAGACGCACGAGAGGAAGGAGTATTGTGTCACAATAACTATGTCCTGCGATGTATCGTGTTCAAAGGTTTAGAGGTCAATACATACATGCAACATTATGACAGCCCACACCGTAACTCCTGAATCACCGTCCGCAGCTCGTGTCTCGCAGTGGCGTTCTCGCTTCCCGAGCACGGGGTTCGGGATTCAATTCCCGACGTGATCAAGCATTTTCCCCTGCCTCGAGATGACTGGGTGTTTGTGTTGTCCTCATCATTTCATCATCATTCATGAAAGTGGCGAGATTGGACTGAGCAAAGGTTGGGAATTTGTACGGGCTCTGATAACCGCGTAGTCATCATCCTGGATCACCAAAATGATCATGTTTGTGGATTTTTCTGGGTGCATTACGTGTGCCCATCTCTCACTCTACGTGGGGTACGTCCAGCTCTATCGATGACCCTGAAGTTTATATTAATGTCATTTGTAAGTGAGTTATACCGCTGCATTTCTGTATTTTCATGAGCATTTTAGTAGTTCCTCGTTTCGTCGTACATTTGAAGTATTCTTCTGTTACTCAAGATTTCTTCGCAGTTGCTTATATTGCACTTATATTCCCTGCTCAACTTCAGTGATTGCCCTTTTTAGACAGTGACCATTCTTCTTCAGCGGAATTGCCTGCTGTGGGATTCATTATCGCAATACGTACAGTCTCCTCAGCATTTCCGGATCTCACTTCATTTCATGTTGATTTGTCCTGACGATTCTTTTAAACTTCAGTCTACTGTTCATCATTACCGAATTGTTGTCTTTGTCAATATATGCTGTAGGGTACGCATTACACTCCAACACCCCTTTCTGGAAGCTCTGTGCAACCATTAAGTAATCTAGCTGGTATCTTCCCGTGTCTCCAGGCCTTCTACAAATATTTCTCCTCCTCCTGTGATTTTTTAAATGGTGTATTCGCTATTATCAGCTAAGTTCACTGCAGAATACTGTTAGTCTTTCTCCTCTTCATTCCTGCTACCAATCGCACCTTCTCCCATAACCCTTTCTTCTATGCCTTTCTGTAGACTACTAGCGTGATCCATGCACCCATGATTATTGGATTTTCCTCTCCCTTTTGGTACCGAATTTCACTTTCAGTATCCTAAAAACCACGACCGTCACGCAAATATTGAACCAATGGCTCCAGAAGAACCATACTCAACACCATACATGATGTTATGAGCCTTTGCATCTAACACCCGACGAACATATGGTTCTCTCGACTGCTCAAGATCGGACAGCCACATCATGAACTTTTAGATAGAAAATCTCTTTTTTCCAGTTATAAAATAGTGTCTGGAGTTCAGTGGAGTGTCTGCACAGAGACCATTATGTAACTTCTCTTCACACGGCAACAGAGAGAGGTGCAACCGGTGACAACTCTGTACCCAGAAGAAACACCTCGACGTCTTTTCTGACAAGTCGTGGTTCCGCATACAGCATCACGATGATCTTATTCGGGAGGAAAGGCTCCGAAGAGAACAAATGTTGCCAGACTTAATTGTAACTGTTGTTCAGGTTCACCTGGTGTGTTGATATTTGGTGCCAATTGGTACACAATACTCTGGCTCACATAGCCAGCAATTTGGTAAACAGCTGTCACATTTATGATCTGTTAAGAATGGCTGTGCGCTAGTACAGAGGTCTATGTGAAGTTATCTTTCAACAAGATAACGCACGACCACTTCTGATCTGTTATATCCTGTACTACTTCGATATAGAGGGTGTTTGACTGTTGCCATGGGCAGCATATTCTCCAGATCTCTCACCCACTGAAAACACAGGGTCATACGACGCCGAGAGATTGGCACACCACTACTCACCAGTCACTACTATTGATGAACTCTGGAATGGAGTTGAAGGAACGTGGAATATGTATCTGCATCTGGTGCAGAAGCTGAGTTCGACGTGATAACAAATCTCGTTAGAGCTGCGTGTTAAATTTTGCATCCTGTATACTTCCAAATCACTCAAAAATGTAATTGTGTATACTTCCAACTATATTTCGTACGCAAATATGTAAATTTTCGTTGTTTGATCTATGGTAATTGCAGTTGTAATGGTCAGAAGAGTATTGTCATGTACTACTAATGTAACTTGAGAAATAGATCTGGTATGCACACAGGACCGTGCATGTAAAGCGGAATGCAATTGCAAAACATCTCATAAATAGGTCAGGGAAACTTTCCACTACTGCCATACAGGGCGATCCACCTGCCCCTATCGATATTCTTTTATGGAACCCACAATGCCTTCAAAAACCACGGCTGAGATTTTCATATTCTCACACTCGTTATGCGCAAAACTATTAGTCCTGCAAAATAAATGAAATAGATCTTTTTGTAGGAAATTTAATGTACAAACATCAAAAAAAGTTTTGCATCACCTCAGTCCCGAGAGAGAACCTGTACAGAAAACTGAAATAGAGATCAACATAAACATCATTTCCGTTCTTTTTATTGTTCACGAAAACCACACATTGCATGTTGTATCACCATGCAGGAAAAACTTCAGAGGTGGTGGTTCAGATTGCTGTACACACCGGTACCTCTAATACCCAGTCGCACGTCCTCTTGCATTGATGCATGCCTGTATTCGTCGTGGCATACTGTCTACAAGTTCATCAAGGTACTGTTGGTCCAGATTGTCCCACTCCTCAACGGCGATTCGGCGTAGATCCCTCAGAGTGGTTGGAGAGACAAGTCGTTGATAAACAGCCCTTTTCAATCTTCCCAGGCATGTTCGATAGCGTTCTAGAGAACATGCTGGCCACTCTAGTCGAGCGATGTCGGTATCCTGAAGGAAGTCATTCTCTAGACGTGCACGATGGGGGCGTAAGTTGTCTTCCATGAAAACGAATGCCTCTCCAATATGCTGCCGATAGGTTGCACTATCGGTCGGAGGATGTCATTCACGCATCGTACAGCTGTCACGGCGCCTTCCATGGCTAACAGCGACGTAGCTGGCCTCACATAATGCCACCCAAAAACAACAGGGAACCTCTACCTTGCTGCACTCGCTGGACAGTGTGTCTAATGCGTTCATCCTGGCTGGGTTGCATCCAAACACGGCTCCGACGATTGTCTGGCTGAAGGCATATGCGACCGACACTCATCGGTGAAGAGAACGTGATGTCAATCCTGAGCGGTTCATTCGGCATGTTGTTGGGCTCATCTGTACCGCACTGCATGCTGTCATGGTTGCAAAGATGGATCTCGCCATGGATGTCGGGAGTGAAGTTGCCTTGGCCGCCCTGAGCGAGGAATGTCATCGACAGTTCCTGTCTTTCTGTATCTCCTCCATTACCGAACAACATCGATTTGGTTCGCTCCAAGACGCCTGGACACTTTCCTTGTTGACAGCCCTTCCTGGCACAAAGTAACAATGCGGACACGATCGAACCGCGGTATTGACCGTCTAGGTATGGTTGAACTACAGATAACTCAAGTCGTGTACCTCCTTCCTGGTGGAATGACTGGAACAGATCGGCTGTCTGACCCCCTCCGTCTAATAGGCGCTCTCATGCATGGTTGTTTAGATCTTTGGGTGGGTTTAGTGACATCTCTGAACAGTCAAAGGGATTGTGTCTGAAATACAATATCCACAGTCAATGTCTTCCTTCAGGAGTTCTGGGAACTGGAGTCATGCAAAACTTTTTTTGATGTGTGAAGTTTAATTTTTTACAGGGGTGCATTTTACTTCAAGGCCACAGTTTTCGACATATTCGAGGAAAACGTACAAAAGCGACCTCCAAACGCATCTCCACCCTACACTCATCCCGCAGCAGTCAAGATTTCTAATATGTTGTTCATGGCACCAGCTCCTACCACTGTACAGAAATTTCCGACTACGCAATCTACGAGTATTCCTGACATCCGGCCTATTTTTGGTGTCAATTGTTTGGGCTACTACGCCATCAGCGTACTCGGCAAATTCGTTAACGTTATTAATTTAGATGTACCCATGAGCGTAACGAAAGAAAAACGACTTCTGTAAACGTTCTGCTACAATTAATTACATTTAAAATTTGTTCGAAACTTAACACGTACGAGCAAAGCAGCTACGTAGTCAGAAGACCTGAAAAAACTAAACGATGTATTTATTTATTTTACGCTGTTAAAATTCACAAAATTGTTCGGCAAAATTTACACTATCGTCGGAGCCGCAATAAGTTAATTCAGTGTAGGTCAAATATGATCAAGTGTGGAAAGTAAGTCGTGCAGTAGCGGATGTTTGAATAGTGGTAGGACGGAGTGCCATGAAGAACATAACAGAAATACTGGCCATTGAGGGCTGAGTGTGGGAGTCGGAATGCTATTAAAGGTCACATTTGTATGTTTTTCTCGTATAACTCGAAAACTACGCTCTCTAGCGGAAACATATCCTCGTGCAACATTTACTACATTAAATTTCCTACAAAAATGTCCTGTTAATTTTCTGTAGGATTAATAGTTTGCTCGTAGCGAGCGAGAGAATATGAAAATCTTGCGTGTGGTTTATGAAGGGCAGTTATAAAACTGCGGGTTGCACCAAACGACAACGGCAGGGGCAACTGAATCACCGTGTGTGTCATATAGACTTAGTGCACGGCAGTTCTTACTTCCCATGTGAGCTACTGGACAAACACGTGAACCGGGGCGGCCTGCCCGGCCGAAAATGGCAGCGATCAGACACTCTGAAAACATTGCCGTGAGGCCGCAAGGCTGGCGTAAGTGACTTTATGGCCAGAGGCGTTTATTCTGTCACTCTATACGAGACTCGAAGTAGCCCATATGCGGTGAAAAAGAGATGCATTTGCGCCAGCATTTGTCTTTTTTTTCTATTTAATGTGTGTAAGGTACATAATCCTAGACGGAAATTCATGTTATAATTGTCTGTGGCAAATCATTCTGGCGAAACTGTCGTGTTTCATCTACATCTACATCACACTCCACAAGCCACCTAATGGTGTGTGGCGTAGGGTACTTTCGGTACCACTATCTGATCCCTAAAAACCTTTTCCACTCGCCTGGTCTTATGACTATCTTTCAGTCGTGCTCGCCACTTCTACTTGAATCTTTGACCTCCGCTTTGGCATAGAATTAAAGTTTAATAATAAATGCAAGTCGTTTTTTGATGTAACAGTTTAGAAGAAGACGAGAAGTAAAATAACCCCGAAAAGTAGCATTAGAAATACTGACTGACACGAATATACTAAATGCAATATACATTTACACCGATCTCGGAAATAAAAACATTCCGTTCCCCAGATCAATCAAGATTCTTTTGAACAGGCAACAGGTGTTAGGATCAATGAAACTGATATTTATGCGCAGGTAGGAATTACTCGAACTTCTGGAGGACGTTGGTAGGCTGGAACCACAGATATGTTGCAACTGTTATGAAGTAGTTGACTGTAACTGAAGTAGGCAGTTTTCTATGACCAAAACTGCACAGTGCAACGTTCAGCGTTCGAGAAATTCTACTATTTACATTTCTTCTTCAAAGTACATAGACACGTACTGTGACTAGAAATGCGAGGGGCGTTCAATGAGTAATGTAAGACATTTTTTCGGAACCCACATTTCTTTTTATTCAACATTCCAATACACCATATTATTCTCCACTCTTTCGGCTACAAAACCCTGCTTTTGAACGTAACTCCTGTTCAATACGACGGCCTTACGCCACCTTACTGGGAGGGCTTATATGCCCACATGGTATCACTCTATAGGTCGACATAGGAGCCTATGTCTTGCTTTATCACTGACTTCCACATCATCCACGTACTGCTTCGCGCGGAGTTCATTGGGCCAGAAAAATGGAAGTCGGAAGGTGCTAGGTCCAGGCTTAAGGTGGGTGAGGAAGAACAGTTCAGTGAAGTTGTGTGAGTTCCTGTCGGGAGCGCAGGCTTGTTTGAGGCCCAGCATTGTAATGGACAAGGAGAAATTCAGTTGCATATTTGTGGCGATGAACACGCTGAAGTCGTTTCTTCAGTTCCTTGAGAGTAGCGCACTACAATTCAGAGTCGATCGTTGCACGACGAGGGAGGACATCAAACAGAATAGCCCCTTCAGAGTATCAGAAGCCATCGCCATGGCCCTTTCGGCTGAGGGTGAGAGTCTGTACTTTTTCTTCGGGGGAGAGGTGGCATGGAGCCACTACGCGGATTGCCATTTTGTTTCCGGTTCGAAGTCATGAAATCATGTTTCGTCGCCTGTGACGAGTTCGACAAAAAATTGTCTGATCAGCTTATTAACGCAGTAGCAATTCCGCACACATGGTCCTTCGTTGCTCTTTATGGTCTTCGGTTTGGTGGCGAGGAACTCAGCAGGTACACTCCTTTGAGTACCCAACTGGTTTACGAGTGTGTCAGCACTACCAACATGGAATTCTAGCTGTGCAGCGAGGTGTTCCATCGCGATGTGTCGATCACCTGAATGACAGTGTCCCACGTTCCAAATTTGCAGCTGTCACAGCTGTATGCGGCCCGGCCGACACGCGGGAGGTCGGACACGTTTCAGCGACCTTTTTTCGATGATGACAGACGCTTCGCCCAACAATTCACCGTGCTTTTGTTCACTGCCAAGCCCTCTTACATATTCTCAAAGTGCCTATGAATATCTACGATGCTCTGGTTGTCAGCCAAAATCAAACTCAATGACACCTCTTTGCTTGAACGCATATCCGTTAAAAACGCCAGTTTGAAGGCTAGCTGCGGCTGTAACACCTATCGAAACGTCATATATATACTATACTATGTATACTATAGGGGCTTAAATGGGAATATTCCACAACATCACACAATAAATTCAGAATTTTTTCAACCGAAACTGGCTGAAACAAAATTGTCTTGCAGTGCTTATTGACCCTCCCTCACATGATACTGATCAAGCTTTTTTCCTTTTTATGCAAAAAGCATTTACCTTCTGCGTTTCAGATTCTAATGAAGAATTTAATTTCAAAATGATCAAATTTAAATTTTTATATATATAATAAACAAACAATGTCAAACGTGTTGTAAGCTAGATAAAGTGCAATGAACTAAAGACCACACGAGGTACCATATCGGACTCACAATTCGAAAGACCAAAGACACTAGTCCCTTACATTAATGTAACGTGTCGGTGACTGGTAAACGTGTCGCGAATGTTCCACTATAAGCCCGCTGTTGCTCCACATAGCCAGGGTGGCATTAAGCCCATGAAGGCCGGTTTGGGCTCACGTAGCACTTAAACGGCTTTACTCGGGAACGATGTCTGACTGGCGTAGTAAACCACTGAAACTGGTTGCCAAATAAAAAAAAAGGTTTGAAACTGGAAAGCTGAAACGTGTTCTATTTGACATCCTATATCGAACAGCTGAGTCCCGCAACCATCTGTAAAATGATGGACGTAAAGAGCCTGACTTATCTGGCTGTGAATGAGTTCCAGAGACGACATTCCCCTGCTCGTGCTGATGTAATTCCCTGGGACGAACAAAAGCCAACGAGAAATTTGTTTATTTGTTTTTGGTTAATGAAGAAGAGATAGAATATTCAGGCTTAAAGTTCTGTCTACGAAGAGTCTATTATATATATGAAGCGCAAACTCGGATTGTGGAAGGATTACAAAGAAAAATGGGTGTGTTCTTATCAGAGGAAACATTACGAGAACTGCGTTATACGATTCAGAGGAACCACAAAAAACCTACGCCTGTATGACCGGGCAGGGTTTTAAATCGCCATTCTTTTGAACTGCAGTCCACTGTGTTACTCTGTTGGTTATGTTAGCTTAATCTCAACGTTTTTTGGGCATTAAATTTTACGTGCACGACGTTGTGCCGCCTCTTCCGTGCATAGATGTACTGATTCGGTTGGGACGAGTGTCAAAAAGCCGTCGTATCCTCGCTTGACTGGTCCACAATTGTTGCAAGTGGGCCTTGAGCTCCTGGTGGCAATGGGATGCAGTAGACGACCAAGATGTAGTGTCTAGGGAAGCCTGCATACTCGGTTCGCTTGACAAACAATTTAACAAGTCGTATTAATGAGTTTTATTACAATAAGAAAATTATAATACTTAACTGTTGCAATCACACAGATGCGTCGCAAGAAAAGGGTGTCATACAAAGTAACCACTCTTCTTCAGTATAAAGAATCCCAAGTCTTTGCTACATAGAGAGTACACTTGAAGTGAGTAGAGTTTACACTGCTCCTCAAGTCGCTAATCTTGAAGCTGCTGTTGAACTGGTCCATTACCAGTCGGTCGCGGTCATGTAGTGGCCGCTGCTGTCGCATTGTCGCCCTGGAGGTAGGTCCGGTCAGCGTGCGATTGGCTGACTTCTTCTTACAGCCTACTCTTCCATGTCATTTCTGACTGGCGTGCCGGTGCTTGACTTTACGCCGTAACACAAGAGATAGACCTACTTTTTATTGGAATATATATCTGGGCATCTTGCTGGCTACAAAAGTACATCAACGACATGGAGACAGTCCATAGAGACACGTGTCACGTGTGGATGAGCGTTATCATGTTGAAAAATTGCACCACGTTATCGTCGCGTGAGAAGTAACACATGAGAGCGCAGGATTTTCGTGACGTACCGTCGGGCCGTCGCAGTTCCCTCAGGCACTACCAGCCGTGACCTGAAGCCATTCCTGATGGCTCACTGCACTATAGTGTCAGCCTGACTGAGCTTGTCCAAAACATTGGAATAATGCGACCTCCAACAAGTTACCGCCATACTCGCCGACGGTGTAGTAGTGCACAACTGTGATTCATCTCTGAACAAAATGCGATGCGATTTATCAGCATTTCGTACTACCACGTCACGGCACCATTCCTAAAGCAACAACTTCATTACGAGTAGTACTGTAATTCCTTATTACGGCTGCTGCTAGTCTCCTGCCAGTGTTATGGGATGACACAGGATGTTGCAGGGATTCCATTACTTGGTGTCGGATGGCAGGTGCAGATGTAAAGGGGTTACGATGTGGTTGGTGCACAATACGGCAATCCTCCACAGTGGGGATCCGACGTGACTGAACGGAACATTTAGATGGGTATGCCTGCGCTCACATTCACATGCTGTCCAATATCCGGCCCCTGTCACATTCAAATGCCCACAAATCTCGTGATAATGATGTCCCACCTGCGTGGTCAGATGTGGTCGACCGGAACCTTCATGGCGAGTGTGTCTGGCCCAACAAATCCAGTTAACGCAGTATTTGACCGTCCTGCCGAATGGTGACCGACAGTGTGGCACTTTTCAAACTCTGTCAGATGCTGGTAATGCTGCCTCACACGCATAAACGGCATCTATGCGTCCTTCACAATGATTTCTTAACATCTTATGTTGTTCAGGCCCCTTATACAATCTACAGGGTTTGGTAACAACACTAAACACGAACAGCATTAACACATTGTGATGGTCGTTCTGCATGTCACAGAAAATTGCAGCTGTCAACGTTTAGATAATCGCGGACGGTGTGTACATACACGAATTTAGGTTGACTTCTAGATGTCCCCTTTTTTTGTCAGGCAGTGCACATGGGTTCTCCTTTTACCTCAGAGTTTAGTGGCAACCTTCCTTTAACTCAAGCTTTCTCATACAAAGTTGGAATCGAACGTCAATTTTGCTTCGGATCGATAAGGAAAATTCTTGCGGAAAATCCAAGAGCGCCTTTCCGCGATCCAAGTAGTTCGAGAGCTGTAAAAAGAGTGGAACAGTTGTATACTACCAGAATGAAATTTTCACTCTGCAGAGAAGTGTGCGCTGATATGAAACTTCCTATCAGATTAAAAGTGTGTGCAGGACCGAGACTCGAACTCGCGATCTTTGTCTTTTGCGGGCAAGTGCTCTACCAACTGAGCTATCCAAGCACCTTTCACGCCCCCTTCTCACAGCTTTGCTTCCACCGGTACCTCGTCTCCTGCCTTCCAATATTCACAGAAGCTCTCCTGCGAAATTTGCAGAACTAGCAGTCCTGGAAGAAAGGATTTAGATCCCGAGTTCGAGTCTCGGTCCGACACACAGTTTTAATCTGCCAGGAAGTTTCAATTGTATACTACTTGGTGTTTCAATATGTTCTTGTTGAGGACTTACCAAACAAAAGCCTATTATCTGAAAGTTTGGATTCTGACACATGCGACATCCACGCACCTTAAAACATGTCATAAAATATAATGTCCGGAAACTTCTTCGTACCAGCTAAAACCTTTTTGTTCCTTATTAGCAATATAAAAAGTTGATAGAAAAAGTCAGCAGACACCTTACTGGGATTAACAGCATTAGCAGTGTTCGAAAGCTGCCAAAAATGTCCATGGTGCAAGCAGCTTATACACTCTGAAACTTTTGCTTTGGTTTCGTTTCCTATCGCATCACTATAAAGGAACTAGAAAATGGAAACGTTTTGGGTTTCGGGCTGTCAGCAACGCTGAAACTGAAAATGCGCGCGCGATGGGTTCCGCTCCTGTTTCACTGCTTTTTATTGCAAGTGTTTTACTTACATAGCAACTTTCTTTAAGTTTGATAGTTTAATATATGCATGATAATAAACGAACGTCTGTTATTCGTATAAGTTTCGTTTTGTGGTTTTGACGTTGAAACGGAGCTCTTATACCATCACTTAGTTGTTCGTCCGTCTGTGTATTCACCTGTACGACTGTTAAAATCTCTTTTCTCAGGAACTAATAGATGTATCTACACGAAATTTCTGCCAGTACGAAGATCTACTATCTCTTGACGCTGTAAAAAGAAGTTATTCTAACTCACTGCACTTAAAATCTAAGACTATTTATATCACATATTATGATACTCGCAAACTCACACATCAAAAGCTAAGGCGTACTTTTCGTTACATAGAATCGTGCTATTTTGGAAGAAGCAAGGTTAACAGTAAAAGTAAAGGAAAAAAAATAAGAAAATTGTTAGTTTCTGATTAAATCACACTAACAAATATTTATTTTGTCATTTGTTATCGGACTTAAAACTTAGCATTAAAACATACTCAAAAGTCTTGGAATTCCAGGATCCGATATCTTGCCCATATCGATAACAGGCAAAAATCTTAAGAGATTCTCTATTCCCGGTATGGATGAACATTTGGTGCAATGTATATTACCTGAATAGTATATAGCTTGCGCACTTTTTCTGTCAACAATTTATGTTGATAATAACGTATAAAAAGTTTTAACATGCGTAAGATATTTTCCAGCATTTACATATTACGACGGGTTTGAAAGTGGGTTTGGTAACAGCCTTCTGTTTGTTTAATCGGCAATAACAACATATGAAAGCACCGAGTAGCATAAGACAGTTGCACTTTTTTGTCACGAGCTTTTGGGCTAAAGAATCAGGGCACGCCGCCATAAAGCACGCTCAATCATATAGGCGTGGCCAGTTCCCCTGTACCTAGATAAGGTGGGGGGCATCACCACGGCATCGTCAGCACTCTCTTGGTACTGTGCCAAAGCTGCTGACCATCATATCACGATCTGCCGGACAGACTCAACCGGGACGAACAATGCTCCGATATTTCTTTCTTCAATTTCGGTCAATAACCACAAATTGTCATCAGACTATCGATTTCGATCTATAATGAGCACCTACAAATCCTTCAGGAAAACAATAAATTTTAATAAATTAAAAGCTATTGATTTCATGTGCATAGAAAACATGAGGTTAAACATGTAATAACACTCATCATTAAAACATAAGAAGCCTTACGTTATCCTAATATGATTGAAGATAGGTGGTACTGTCATAACACATAAACAAAATTAGCTTCGTGTTGTCCAGCAGGTGTAATTACACAGTGCAACCGAAGCCACAGTACATCTGAAATTGGTCGCTGTGGACCATAATCGATATGCTGGAGACAACTTATATTGATCATTGACTGGAAATAATGTTCTGTACTTACTGGATCGCTGTTTTTAGTCGTGACTCTGTCATAGCTTGTGAAACTGCTGTAATATTTAGGTTTCTGTTATGAACCTACATGGTTCATTGGTACTTGTGCTGTCGACGACTCTGGGCTACGAATTAGTTTCTGCAATGTGTATCTAAAATGTGTGAGACAGGTTCTGAGCTATCTTCCTACCACAGTTGCGCAAAGACACTCTTTGAGTACATTAGGAATTTGTGTTGAACCTATGGCCTGCAGAATTCACCAGAGTGCAACAGTACAGACAGTGATGTAATCAGATGATCATAATGTTGGTTCCAATACACTCCCTGTAAAGGAAACATTGTCGCTAACAGAAATTAGTATATGGGTTCAGGCGCAACTATATGATAGCGAAAAATGAAGGTCTTAGATTTTCGTTATTAAGGTTTAGTTTTCTCACTAAGTATGACTTTATGACATATCAGTCATAATTTTAATACGTGCAGGATGGTGAAATATTGATACTGGGTGTTCCCAACTGTGCAGCGAAATTCCTAACTATTCTAAGGTTCTGTAATAGAAAGACGGTCTATAAAGTACAAACAATTTAAATAAAATTGGGCCAGAGATATCAACTACTCTAAAAATGCACAATGAAAAGACTCAAAATTGAATGGGGTCTGTATAGGGTACTTAAATATCACTGCAAAGATAATTGCACAATTAAAACAGTGCAATAAATTCAGAGTATAAAGCATTCTGCGGTAGCTGGTCAGTCCTTTTGGTTAAATCAGATATCTCATGTTTCCGCTTCAATAAAGCCTGATAATCGTATGCTTCACTACAGATCGTAGTTGAATGTACAAAAAAAGAGGAGAGATGGAGACAAACACAGTTCTGAGTGTCAATAGAGTATCACTTGCTGGCGTAGCGCGAGCGCGCATATTTACCCTTCGTTGTCAGCAGCAGTGGCTTCTGTCGGTGTGAGCTGTGAACCTGAGAGTCTATTCTAAAGCTCTCTCCTCTGTAAAACACCAGTCTGATACATTTCCTACGTCTCTGGTGAGGCTGAGTCTCCTAGTTATTGCCTAGCTAAATTTATTTGCATGGTACATGCTATTTGGCTGGAATAGTTCATACGTCGTTGCCGTCAAATCACTCGCAAGCGTCAACTGTCAGTGCTCGGTGCAATTCTCCACACTAGGAGACTGCAGTCTAACTCTTTAAAAGGCGAACCTGTGACCAAGTGTTAACATAATTACTCTCGCAATCGTTTCAGTGCAGCACGAGTCACCTTGCTCGAACACTCGATTATTTCCTGCAAGAGAGGAGCCAATTCTTCAGTCTGCATTAGACTATATCAAAGCTGATGGCCATGCGTTTTCTATCTGGCCAATCAGAGCATTCGTACTTGGTATAACTCCACCCACTACAGTTTCTGTAACCTATCACAGGCATTGTTTCTTTCGTAGGGCATAGTTTAACTTCTGCTACATAATACTGAGACAAACAGCTTTTTTCCAAGCAGATTTTAACACAGGTGGTTACAGTGAGTCACCAGTGTTTCGAGTTGGGTGTCTCCGGACGTTTATCTGCCATCTCCAGCCGTGTTCCTGCAGAAAGGCTTTCCAAAGCGTCGTCGTTAAAAGCGAGGACAAAGGTGGCTTTAGCTGCCGGCTTGTGCAGTGGCTCTGGCGTCATATTGTGTCTGCTGTATATCCCGCTGTGAAGGTTTTGGTCAAACATGGGATGAGCATTGCCATTGTAAAATTCTCCTTTCCGCAGAACTGCGTGTCGTAGCTCGGTTTGGGAAATTACGTGCATGTAATTACTAGTGTGATTGTCATTGGTTTATAGTCATGAAATGTCAGCTTGTTTATTCAATTTGCATATCAATAAAATTCGTACATTTTCACATAATTGTGTCGTGTGGCATATCGATTTAACCAGAATTGTTACAGGAATCCAATGTAAGGTGTGTTATTTGTCTGACACCTTACAAGTACTTAGCATTATTCTGTAGAAAGAACTCAGTGCCCTACTTTATAATTAATTGTTCCTTGCACTCGTGAAAAACAAAGCATCTGAGAATCAATATGAAAGGTTAGTGTGAGTTTGATGTGGAATGCATAATAGTTGAGGTATTTTATGTCTCCATTACCACCAAATATAAAAAGGGTACGTAAATCATGTGCACAAAATCATGTGCACAAATAGAACATACCTGGATTATTTTTTCAGGATTAATTTATATCAGTCAATGTGAAGCTTCATTATGGTCACTTATTTCATTATACCATAATTCTCAAACTTTGATTAAGATTTATCATATTTACAGAACCTGAAACATTATTCTCATTAAGTATATAAATACGAGAACTGTTTTTCTTTCTTCGATTTCCGATCAGTTGTGAACCGGAAACCATAGTGGAAACAAAAGAATATCTTATTTGCAACATTAAGCTATACCTCCCTGCTATTTGTCTACGCAGTCGCCACTCCGACTTAGACCTTTGTCGTAGCGCTGCGCCAAGTTTCGCATACCCTCGTCATGAAAGGCAGACGCTTGTGGTTTCCGCCGCTTGTCTTCTCTGGTTTGCAGCACTTTCTTTGTTCCAAAATGTCGTCCTTCTAACAAGCCTGTCATATGAGCAAAGAAATTAAATTTGGAGGATTCCACCACAAACGCTGCAGAGGCGTCTTTGTTTCAGCTACAGTGTGCGGCCGTGCATTGCCATGAAGAAAAACAAAGCTTGATGACAATGTTCCTCTTTATCTTGAACTGACTTTCGTAGTCTGCTTTCTCGAATCGTGTCATCCACCCACAGGGCAGTGTTGGAACAGTTGCATGGAGTGACATTTGAATGGAGAGACACTTGCACGAAGCGTGGGGCTCTTGCTGGGCTAACCGGCTTTCTACGGGTACATGCAGATTAAGGAGTGAAGGAGTGTAGCAGATCAGCAGAGCCGCTTGCGCTACCTGGCTTGCGCTCACCCTACAAGCTGTGAGCAGCCACGTATCACTTCAGAGCGGCTCATTAACGCATTCTGTAGCAAATTTATTTTTAAGGCTGTTGTGTTAATGAGAACTGTCAATGAAACTCAGCATAATGAGAACTGACAGTCAAAGTCCACGTATCTTTTAATATTTTGATGAAACAAAGAACGGGGGGGGGGGGGGGGGGTCAGCTAAGTAAGAAAAATGGTATTTCTTACAACTGTTGCAGCCTTATCATAACTACCGTCTCGGACGAAATTTAAACCGACAAATTTATTTTTCTGTACCATTTTGTTTAAACGTTAAACATAAAAACACAGATCGTCAATTAATATTATTTATTTTGCGTTTCACTAAAGCGTCAGCGTCTGGTACTACGTTCTGAGTAATGCTAGTTCGAAGACAAGCTCTTAAGTTTATCGATCATACAGAAGTGTTTTTTTTTTGTGAAAACGTCACAGCCATACTATTGAAGTTCGTTATAATTAGACTTATTCTTTAAGCATCTTGGTATCTAAACATGTAGTATTAGAAGTACTATAATGGAGCATGTTGAATATATGAAGTAAAAATTGAAATTTCTTAAGGTAAAGTCTGCCATTGAGCTTCTGTAGGGGAATTTCGTGTATACGTAAATCTGAACAATGACATAATCATAGCTGCAGACATGTAAAGTCGTCAAAACTTCCAATAAGGAAGCAGAACTTTACTTTACTAATTTTGCTATGAAACTACTCACGCAAACGTCACTCTGTAAGTCTATAAGTTCCAGCTGTAGCCGAATTTCCACACTGTCACCATGACCCGAAAAATCAGTGAAAATGCGCAGCCCTTTCCAAGCTGAAAACACGACAATAACTTGATCTAACTGCAGATTCATCCGTTGAGCGTTCCTTCGGAAAACAAAAATGTTTTTTCATAGCGAAAATTACTGAGAAGTTTATTTCTCAGCTTCCTTATGACTTTCTTCAGTCACATCGCTTAAAAGCTTTTTTTTTCACATCAGTTTCTCCTTGCGCACCTTACAACTGTCCATAATCTTTTACATGTAATACATTGCAATGTTATTGCAAACTGAATTATTTCTTTTTGTTCAAAGTTTAAGTGTTGAAGCACATTAATAGAACACTAAGAGTATCAAAACAACCTACAAGTTTGCCACAGGTTCTGGAAATCAGGGAATATCAGGGAATTTCAAACACGTCATGGAAATCAAGGAAATAGCAGGGAAATTAGAGAACAAAAAACACTGGAAAAATCTCATTTTTGTCTTAGTAGACTATCTATCGACGACCACCCACTCTTACACAGCGCAGTACAGTTTAACCGCTTATCGTTTTGCTGCCACTGTCAAAAAAGTTAGAAGACGAGTAAGAAAATGTTGTCGTTACTTGTTCCATGTCTGGGAAACTAACAAAAGAGCTTTATGCAACATTCTTGGAAACAAAATTGAAGCCATACGTAGCAAACAAAAAATTTCTTCTGTTGGTGGATTCTTGGAGTGGCCAAACAGATTCAGCATTGTGTGATGAGACATTTAAGGATGAGATAGACGAGGCAATGTGTACCGTGCAGGTCATTCCACCAAAATGTACGACGCTGGTTCAACCATGTGATGTATATTTCTACCGCCAAGTCAAAATTCTAATTAAAAGACTACAAAGTGCCCTTGAAGTGCTCCGACAACAGCGAGAAATATCAAGAGACGATGCAATTAAAATACATTCGATCGTGCAGCATCAATTCAGTGCTCCTGTGTTCACCCCTATGATCCAATACGCTTGGTTTGCATCCAAACTGAAAGCGGACAAACCGTCGTTTCAAAACTTGAATGAAGTGTCGTTTCCAATGACGCATGTTTCGGCAAAATGGTACTGCTCAAACAATGCCTTCATAAAATGTGCCTGGTGTGAAACATATATATGTTTCACATGTTTCTATGATAGATGTCACCATAAAAATTGCACACCTTCTACTGTGATAACGAAGAAAAAGTAGCGCACGTAAGCACAAGAATCTTTGGAAACTTTATTTTCGTTAACACTTTCGCCTAATTATATAAATATACTGCTTGAATGTGATCAATTTCTACGGTAAATAGTTGAACGAAGTAAAATAAACATGGGAAAAACAGAAAAAGAAATCAGGAAGCACGTTGGATTGATCCAAAGTCGCCTGTTTCAACGACGAACAGAGCGCTGAATAAGGAATATACTGCTATCGGAAAAACTTTCGAGAGCATTTTCTCCTTTTCCAAGGCCCACTCAGGCGAAATATTTAAGGTACGTGATGTGGAGACCCTCCTCCTTTTACACACGCAATTTGGACGAAATCGGCGTGTCCCGATTGGCGACCTCCCCTTGTAAGCCGAACCCGATTACGACCATTCTTCTGTAGGCAGCACAATGTTTGCACTTCTCCGGAACTACGAGTCGACACTGCCGTGGGCTACGTAACGACGTCTAGCAATCCCATTCTACTGCGAGCGCTCACACCTCAGGCGGAGAGCGAGCGTGAGCATTCTTGCTCGCCTTGCCGCATCCTCAACAGGCCTTCTGTAATCCACGGCATATGTTACTGGAAATTAGTTTTAACATACGTTGAAAGGTTGTCAAACTGCGACCGATCACTTTTCTGGTAATTTATTTTGTCTTTACCAGTTTCATGCTGGTTTTGTTCGTCTCCTAACGGAGGGAGAAAGTATGGATTTAATTGCATGTCATTAGCCTGCGTGACCGCTGCAAAAATTGTGTGTTCGGTGTCCACCCATACAGAGTTTGATTCTAAGAACCTCTCAAGGCGAATGCTGCGTTTATTTCCTAGAAAATGCTTTCACTTTGACACAGCTTGTGCGTCTTCATTAGGGAATATTTTACAACTTTCAAGAGACATTTAGCCGACTTTGTGTCGTTTCCAGGGAAGACCACGAGGAATTAATCTCTTCCCATCCGCCACTAAATTTATTTACGATATTTACAAGATCTCCAATGATTACTGCTTTTCAGTATTTACAAACTTTTCAGTGAGTCTGACGTTTCCTTCGACATTTTAACTTCCGTGCGTAGGCCGAACAAGTCGGAAAAGATTTTAAATTCCCATCCATTTGGAGTTTGCTTAAAGCCTTCGCCAGCTTTCATTGGTGACTTTTTTTCATCTTTTCCCATCAAAGTTTGAAATTAGTCGGTCTAACTGGTGGCGGCGGTACTCTGCATCTTCTCGAAGATTTCTCACTAATGAGTGAACAGTCTGATGAACTTTTGATATCAATGTATTTATTCTTCGGTTTCATCATACCGAGGGGTTGTTGGTGCGATGGCGCCTTCCACTGCAATTCCACATATCTCTCGCCTTGTGTTCGACACACACTGGTGCACAAAACAGTTATAAAAGGCCTGAAGCTTTTGATTTTTAGGCGTGCTCTCTTGAATGCACTGTTAACTATCATCCAGCATTTGCAGAGGAAGATGTTCTACAGCACAATGCATTCTTATGTCACAGTCTATTTCCTCATTTTCCTTATAGGCTGAAACGAGGCGGCAAAACTGAACTTGTTTCCACAAGCATTGATTAAAATGAAAATTGTAACCAGTATTCTCTGTTCCAGGAAATAAACTGTTAGCTGCTTGGATGATGATAATTTCGAAGTCTATGATCAGAGACGCATAGTTCCATCCAGGCACGTTAGTTTTAATAGCTTTAAAAAAGTACATATGTTTCTCGCTTTTTATTTGGTAGTAAATCGTAAACGAGTGGAATGGTAATTTTTTTTTTTGCGTGGCCATCCTCCGCAGAATGCATAGAAATACTTGTTTTGTAAATAAAACCGCCTTTTCCTGCTGTCAATTTATTTTTCGCAGACGCGTCTCGCCTTTTTCTTGTTCTAAGGCATCATCAGTGAGATATATCCATTTACATATGTTGATGAATTTTATGTGTTGTATGGTTTTGTGGACATTCAGATGAAGTCTTCTGGTTTTCTGGTAAAGACCACATGCAGATGCCTGGCATGGCGTGAATGACAAGTTTGTTTCCGAGGCCATACTCCGCAGCAAGCACAGATATACTTGTTTTGTAAATTAGAACAAGAAACAGCGCAACGTGTGTGGGAAAAATAAGTGGCAACAGGAAAAGACGCTTTTATTTACAAACCAAGTATGACTGGAATGGTGGTTGTTTCCTCCCAAGAATTATTAAGGTCAGCGTGGAGTATAAAGAACTGTCCAAACTGCTTGATCAAACTCTTGAACTTTCCATCCATAAAGAATGATTCGCAATTTGATGAACATGCTTTTCCCTTTTCGTTGGCAAACACCAGTATTCTGTCAGTCAGTCCCTTGTTACCATCTGTAAGTAAAAAAGTGCTGCCATTATTCATCAGCAAATTATTTTCTTGGGAGAATACTCCTCCAGAATCGGTGGGATGTTTCGCAGGTCCCATATTTTTTCGCCTAATGCGAAGTGACGACTGTTTCGCACTTCTGTGTGATGGTGAAGATGTTACTACGTCGTAGTCTCGATTGACGAACTGCCCTAATTCTTCAAAGTAGACTGATAAAACTGTGACCTATGTTTTTTTGCCCGCTTCTTTGCGCTGTGAAAATGTTTTCGCACTTCATTTGCTGCTCCATCTGAAATACAAAAATGGCTACCTTTCCCTAAAACTATGTAATTTTTTGTGGATGGTGTTCCTTTGCATTTATTCTTTTTATAGTTAACACAACGCCAATAAGTCACTTTTTTGTTTATTTGTATTGTCCACTATATACTGATATACTGATGCCCGCTGTAAGTCATTAAAGGCTTCCCCTTTGTGGTCTCGGTGAATTTCATTACCTCAGTATTAAGACATGGAACACAACTTGCCAGCCAGACGTCAGCTGCAGTACTGATCTCTGGGAGAAAACCATGCTCACTGCGAACTGTTGCGGGGACAGGAAACTTTGTGCAGGACATTGCCTTTGGCCTTTCCCTGAACACGTCGCAGGTAGCAGCGGACAGGCCGGTGTAGCCTACTTTAGGAACACCCTGTCCACTACCTACCGTGTCTTGGTCTCCGTGCAAATGCCAACACAGTCCCTCTCCGTATAAGTGTCACTCCGTGCAAGTGTCACAAGCTCCGGCTGAGCAGCATCATTCGTGGACACTCGCTTCCTTACCTGTCTGCCTGCATCGTGAACGCCTGCATGTACTGCTTCAGAGTTCGTACACCATTGCTGCACTTTGCTGTCACGCATGGCAGGCACCCTATGTGAGCTTCATGAAATGAGACAGAACCTCTCAGCAAGCACTTAACGCTCAGCAGAAGACTCTGCTATTCTAGGCGTCTTTACGTGCTCTCTATGCGCTCAGAGCCGAAAAGTGCGCCGTGGCGCAGAGGTTTATTGGGTTTTCACTGTGGTTTTAATTTCACGACCGATCCGACCTCGGAAAGAAAAGAGCCCTCGAAACTTACCCTAAGGTCTACCCGCTTTCGCAATGTTTACATCTTAGGTCAACTCAGCTGAAGCATTCGGCTAGCAAGGTAACGAGATCAATAGTTTGCCAGAAAACTGCAATCTCAGGTTCCACGCGCGCGCGTGCGCGCGCACACACACACACACACACACACACACACACACACACACACACACACACACACCAGTTCTCGGAGAGGAGGGAAAGTCTGAGTGAACGATGGAACCATGTGAACAGACTATGCCGCGAAATAAAGAATCCTAAATGAGGAATTATTAGCACCTGTAAGAATAAGTTTCAAAAAATAATCTCCTACTAGGGCGCAAATAATATTTCGTAAATGGTACATAATAATTCAGTACTTGCAACAGGGAGTGGTGTCGTGGCTTGTGGTCGGGGGTCCGGCGAACTCCGAATTGCTCCGTGCGAAAGTCACTGGGCAGGATGTCACTCTCCCTTTGGATCTCATAGAGAAGGAACATACCCTTGGTGCTCCATGGGACTGGCTGAGTGCAAGTTCCATGGAAGTGCGGTAGCATATATGAATGAGTCTTTAGGATTAGCCGTGAAGAGAGTTCGCCATTTGTTCATACCTTTGAAGCGAGTTCTGAATATACACTGATCAGCCAGAACGTTTTGACCACCAACCTGCTATCGATATAAACCCGTCCAGGCGATAGCAGCGTCGCCTGGGGAGCGAGTCAAACACACGCACAGTGCAAGCAGTATTAGTGAGTGTGCTGCTCGTGTTTAGAATGGGGAAGGCGCGCGATCTATCTTTGATCGAGGTCAGAATGTGACGACCTGGAGGCTCGACTCAAACACTGCGGAAACTGCACGACCTCTAGGGTGTTTGAGGAGTGCTGTAGTGAGTGTCTTCAACACGTAGCGGAAGCAAGGTGAGCCCACGTCCAGAGGTCGTGGGGTTGAGCCGTCACCCCTCATTATACGCGTCGCATGTCTTATGCCGGGCAGACTAGTAAAACAAGACAACCAGCTAACAGTGGCGGAACTAACATGAGACTATAATACGGGGCGGAGTACAAGTGTATCTGAACACACAGTGCTCCGAACACTTTTAACTTGGGCCTCTGCAGCCGATGACCCACGCACACGCCAATGCTGACACCACGACATTGGCAGCTATGACTGAAATCGCCACGTGAACATCGGCACTGGACGTTGGTGCACTGTCAGAGTGTTGCATGGTCTGATGAATCCCCATAGCTTGTTCATCACGCCGATGGGATGCCGCAAATCCGTCGTCTTCCAGGGCAAAAGCTCCTTGACACATGTACTGCAGCACGGAGACAAGCTGACGGCAGCTCTGTTATGCTCTGGGAATCATTCACGTGAGCGTCCATGGGTCCAGTGAAGCTCGTACAAGGCACTATGACGGACAAGGATTGTCGTTGCAGACCACATGCACACCCTCATGACGATTATGTTTCCCAACGGCAGTGATATTTTTCAACAAGATAATGCGACAAGCCCAGGAGTGCGAGGGAGTGATTCGAGGAACACACTGGCGAGTTCCAATTGATTGCTGACCCAAGTCGCTACATCTGAACCCGATCGAACACATGTGGGATGTAATTGTATGTGGTGTCGGAGGTCATCGTCCCCCTTCCAGGAATTTACGAGAATCAGATGGCTTGTCTGTGAAGATGTGTTGCCAACTCCGTCCTGCGACCTACCTTCCATGCCACGACGCGTCACCGCTGTTGTTGTTGTTGTTGTTGTGGTCTTCAGTCCTGAGACTGGTTTGATGCAGCTCTCCATGCTACTCTATCCTGTGCAAGCTTTTTCATCTCCCAGTACCTACTGCAACCTACATCCTTCTGAATCTGCTTAGTGTATTCATCTCTTGGTCTCCCTCTACGATTTTTACCCTCCACGCTGCCCCCCAATACTAAATTGGTGATCCCTTGATGCCTCAGAACATGTCCTACCAACCGATCCCTTCTTCTGGTCAAGTTGTGCCACAAACTTCTCTTCTCCCCAATCCTATTCAATACTTCCTCATTAGTTATGTGATCTACCCATCTAATCTTCAGCATTCTTCTGTAGCACCACATTTCGAAAGCTTCTATTCTCTTCTTGTCCAAACTATTTATCGTCCATGTTTCACTTCCATACATGGCTACACTCCATACGAATACTTTCAGAAATGACTTCCTGACACTTAAATCAATACTGGATGTTAACAAATTTCTCTTCTTCAGAAACGCTTTCCTTGCCATTGCCAGCCTACATTTTATATCCTCTCTACTTCGACCATCATCAGTTATTTTGCTCCCCAAATAGCAAAACTCCTTTACTACTTTAAGTGCCTCATTTCCTAATCTAATTCCCTCAGCATCACCCGACTTAATTAGACTACATTCCATTATCCTTGTTTTGCTTTTGTTGATGTTCATCTTATATCCTCCTTTCAAGACACTGTCCATTCCATTCAACTGCTCTTCCAAGTCCTTTGCTGTCTCTGACAGAATTACAATGTCATCGGCGAACCTCAAAGTTTTTATTTCTTCTCCATGAATTTTAATACCTACTCCGAATTTTTCTTTTGTTTCCTTTACTGCTTGCTCAATATACAGATTGAACAACATCGGGGAGAGGCTACAACCCTGTCTTACTCCCTTCCCAACCACTGCTTCCCTTTCATGTCCCTCGACTCTTATAACTGCCATCTGGTTTCTGTAAAAATTGTAAATAGCCTTTCGCTCCCTGTATTTTACCCTTGCCACCTTTAGAATTTGAAAGAGAGTATTCCAGTCAACATTGTCAAAAGCTTTCTCTAAATCTACAAATGCTAGAAACGTAGGTTTGCCTTTCCTTAATCTTTCTTCTAAGATAAGTCGTAAGGTCAGTATTGCCTCACGTGTTCCAGTGTTTCTACGGAATCCAAACTGATCTTCCCCGAGGTTGGCTTCTACTAGTTTTTCCATTCGTCTGTAAAGAATTCGTGTTAGTATTTTGAAGCTGTGACTTATTAAGCTGATAGTTCGGTAATTTTCACATCTGTCAGCACCTGCTTTCTTTGGGATTGGAATTATTATATTCTTCTTGAAGTCTGAGGGTATTTCGCCTGTTTCATACATCTTGCTCACCAGATGGTAGAGTTTTGTCAGGACTGGCTCTCCCACGGCCGTCAGTAGTTCCAATGGAATGTTGTCTACTCCGGGGGCCCTGTTTCGACTCAGGTCTTTCAGTGCTCTGTCAAACTCTTCACGCAGTATCATATCTCCCATTTCATCTTCATCTACATCCTCTTCCATTTCCATAATATTGTCCTCAAGTACATCGCCCTTGTATAGACGCTCTATATACTCCTTCCACCTTTCTGCTTTCCCTTCTTTGCTTAGAACTGGGTTTCCATCTGAGCTCTTGATATTCATACAAGTCGTTCTCTTATCTCCAAAGGTCTCTTTAATTTTCCTGTAGGCGGTATCTATCTTACCCCTAGTGAGATAGGCCTCTACATCCTTACATTTGTCCTCTAGCCATCCCTGCTTAGCCATTTTGCACTTCCTGTCGATCTCATTTTTGAGACGTTTGTATTCCTTTTTGCCTGTTTCACTTACTGCATTTTTATATTTTCTCCTTTCATCAATTAAATTCAGTATTTCTTCTGTTACCCAAGGATTTCTACTAGCCCTCGTCTTTTTACCTACTTGATCCTCTGCTGCCTTCACTACTTCATCCCTCAAAGCTACGCATTCTTCTTCTACTGTATTTATTTCCCCCATTCCTGTCAATTGCTCCCTTATGCTCTCCCTGAATCTCTGTACAACCTCTGGTTCTTTTAGTTTATCCAGGTCCCATCTCCTTAAATTCCCACCTTTTTGCAGTTTCTTCAGTTTTAATCTACAGGTCATAACCAATAGATTGTGGTCAGAGTCCACATCTGCCCCTGGAAATGTCTTACAATTTAAAACCTGGTTCCTAAATCTCTGTCTTACCATTATATAATCTATCTGATACCTTTTAGTATCTCCAGGGTTCTTCCATGTATACAACCTTCTTTCATGATTCTTAAACCAAGTGTTAGCTATGATTATGTTGTGCTCTGTGCAAAATTCTACCAGGCGGCTTCCTCTTTCATTTTTGTCCCCCAATCCATATTCACCTACTATGTTTCCTTCTCTCCCTTTTCCTACACACGAATTCCAGTCACCCATGACTATTAAATTTTCGTCTCCCTTGACAATCTGAATAATTTCTTTTATGTCATCATACATTTCTTCAATTTCTTCGTCATCTGCAGAGCTAGTTGGCATATAAACTTGTACTACTGTAGTAGGTGTGGGCTTCGTATCTATCTTGGCCACAATAATGCGTTCACTATGCTGTTTGTAGTAGCTTACCCGCATTCCTATTTTCCTATTCATTATTAAACCTACTCCTGCATTACCCCTATTTGATTTTGTGTTTATAACCCTGTAGTCACCTGACCAGAAGTCTTGTTCCTCCTGCCACCGAACTTCACTAATTCCCACTATATCTAACTTCAACCTATCCATTTCCCTTTTTAAATTTTCTAACCTACCTGCCCGATTAAGGGATCTGACATTCCACGCTCCGATCCGTAGAACGCCAGTTTTCTTTCTCCTGATAACGACATCCTCTTGAGTAGTCCCCGCCCGGAGATCCGAATGGGGGACTATTTTACCTCCGGAATATTTTACCCAAGAGGACGCCATCATCATGTGATCATACAGTAAAGCTGTTATCCGTGCGAAAGGCGGACGTACCAGCTATTAGGTAGGTGGTCATAATTTTCTGGCTGATCATTGTAAACAAACAGTAACTGGTAGCAATATATTTGTTGTTTCATTCGAAATTTACTAAAATTGAATGTCAGTGAATGTGCCCCGTGGCTCATGGTACAAAAATGTCATCACAACTTGTAAGTTCCGCCAGTTAGTAATATGCGATTATCAAAGTTGAGTCACTGCCCTCACAACGACATAAGGGTAGCAGAACTTACTTCTTTATCTTCTAGATAGTAAAGCCTAATGGCGACCCTTTTCTTCATTTTTGATTTATTTCTGTTACATTACAGAGTTACCATTTGGGTTGCAAGATGGCCTTTGTTAAACTCTAATAACAAGTCGTGGGCGATAGAGATACGGAAGTGCTACGGCAATAAAGGAGTTCCAAGTGTAAAGGCTAATAGATTTCCAACCACCAAGAAAAAATGCAAAAGACCACAACCTTTAGTTAACTGGTGGTGGCTTTTTACTATCTGCCGGGCTAACTGTGACAAACGGAGCAATTTCTGCCCTCTTTGGTTTTCATTACGTAATATACTACAGTCTGACGATTTCGTGATCGTCTTAATACTTCCCAAAACCCATCATTCCCTGTTTATACTGGGAACCATCACTATTTGAAATATTTTCCCGTTTAAATCCCTAGTTTGCGACTTTCGTCTGAAAAACATTGGTATATTTATATTCAAGACTACTTAGTTCATCGAAGTATGCTAGTCCATTTATACTCTTCTGTCTCCATCTTCAACTGCCATGAATATAACAGCTCATCAACTGAATCCACAGTTTCATCGCCAATTTGATTATTCGCTTTCCAAGGAACTGAGTATTAGTTATGTTGATCTTACAATAACCGATTCCTAGACGTACAATACTGTAAGTTTTCACAAATCTTGCAAACTAGATCCAACTCTGAAACACGGAAAAAGGTCTCTGGACTCTTCGGAGACTGAACACAATGTCGTAGGTTAACCTCATCTATCACTGCGAGATGCGTGGCCAGACGAAACTCTGAGTCATGATATTATCCATAATAGGTATGAGATCGTGTTGTTGAAACCAAAATTAAAATGTAGACTCTCCACCTTTCAAGTTTGTTGTGCCTACATTTTAAAATTTAATCTCTGAATGCTCTATTGCGATGCTACTTTGTCGATTCAGTGCCAGCCTTTAGATTAGAGCAAGAGTTACCATTGTGCTTTGCGTATTTTGTATCACCTGTAGCTATGACTCCAACGTAGCGTCCGTTGATCATTATCATTTTCCCATCCGTGCAACATGTGATCGTGGTGTGACGGGGAACGGCTTCTAGACTGTTCAAATGTTTTCATATTTCTGAAAATCAGCTGTGATTGTAGTTGTGTTTGTTAGTAATTTGTTATTTTCGATCACTTTCACTCAGATGATTTGGGGAGACCTGTATGGTTCCATTTCAGAACAGTCCGCAGCGTAATGTCACCCTGCGTTTGACTGAGACAGTGTGAACTACAATACGTGTCACATACAGAACTACTACTGAAATGCGTACGGCAAATGTAATTGACGCGCGAATAGAGCATAAAGGGTATTCTGTATCCGATTAGCTCTGTGCTCTGGACCGTTAAATGAGCGGGTACCTAGTTCTTTGTTCGAAGTATCCCAGTTCAGTAGTCGCTGGGGCTTTGATAATGCAGCTTTCACTAAAAGCATCTAATTCTCTGCACTTCATTTCACAACCTACGCAGCCTGGCAGCAACGTAGATAACTCGAATAACCCGACACTCGAGCAAATACCGTAGATCAAACATCAGGGTGTTGTGGTGAATTCACGTAGGAAAATATATGTAGTGGTTATAGTTTCAATTTTAGAACAGTGCAGTTCTCTTTTGGAAATTAATATTTGTTGGGTAGAATAGAGCACGTATTAGAGTTTTTCCAATGAAATATTACTGCTAATAAGGGAAGTTTCAGTATTAAGATTAAATGATTACAATTGGTTAGAAATCAGATTTCTTTGCAGCAAGGATTGTGGTTGCAATTATAGTCTTCAAGGTAAGACTGGTTTGATGTACAAGGGATGGATAAAAATATGGAAAAATCAAAAACATAAAATATTATCATGCCCAGTACCACGTAGGAAACCCGTTGTCATTTATAACAACTTCTAGTCGTCTCGGAATGGATGAATACAGGCCCTGTACGGTTTTAAAGGGAATCTTACACTGAAGCGCCAAAGAAACTGCTATGAATGCATATTCAAATACAGAGATATGTAAACAGGCAGAATACGGCGCTGCCTGTATAAGACATCGATGTCGTGCATTTGTTAGATCGGCTACTGCTGCTACAATGGCAGGTTTCAAGAATAAGTTACTTCGAACGTGGTGTTTTAGTCGGCGCACGAGCGATGGGACACAGCATCTCCGGGGTAGCAATAAAGTAGCGATTTTCGCGTAGGACCGTTTTATGAGTGTACAATGAGTATCAGGAATCCGGTAAAACATCAAATCTCCGACATCACTGCGGCCGGAAAAAGATCCTGCAAGAACGGGACTAACGACGAATCAGGAGAATCGTTCAGCGTGACAGAAGTACAACCCTTCCGCAAATTGGTGCAGATTTCAATGCTTGGGCCGTAAACAAGAGTCAGCTTGTGAACCATTCAACGAAACATCATCGATATGAGCTTTCGGAGCCGAAGGCCCACTACTGTACACTTGATGACTGCACGACACTAAAGCCGTCGGCACACGGACCGTGCATCCGAACGTTGAGCGTTGAGCGTGCCGAGTTTCTGACGTCACAGCGTGGAATAGCACGCTCGGGAGTCTTTCCGAACGTGCAGAGCAATATCTGGCATGTCAGATATTCTGAGCGTGCGTCTGAGCGCTGACCAATGAGATGGCGCAACGCCACCTACGTCACACGCACGCCGTCTCGCTTCAGTACAGAGTTGTGAGGCGCCATATTGGCATTTATTTGAAGCCTATATGTATATATGCCGTTTCTGAGCACCAGCAAATTGAGAATCACTGGAAAACCCGTTGTTAGTTGTGTTATTCGTTCCAATAAAATAATGAGAAACATCACATTCGTGGCAAAATAATTATTGTAACTTGCGTGTTGTGAGAGTAGGCTATTTGAAGGCAGCGACACACTGAAGATCCACCCAAAACGCATTGTACTTGGTACAATTTGTTATAATTAAATTTCAATTAGTAGCATAATTGTCTACGATTAGCGTTTTTAGCAAGGCGTAAGACACTTTGGTTACCAACCCGTGTGGTGTCGTTGTTTTAGCGTAATGATTAGCGTGTCTGTCCACCGAGTGAGTTACTCTTGGGGCGGTGGTTCGCGTCGTAACACTTCCGATTATTTTTTCCTAACATTCGCGTTTTTGTTAGCTTCTGACACTTTATTATTAGTTTAATATAAGTATACGCTATAATATTTGATGTTATGTAAATATAAGTTCACCTTTTTTTGAGAGGTGACTATGTTGGATTGGCCTAATCTACAGGACAGCTTGCGCTACTTGTATAAAGATGCTCCTTTTTCTTTTACGCTTCGTAATTCACATGTTGCAAAGATTCCGCTACTGGGTAGAAACAGTGATCAAGTAAGACTGACCTTGGTGTTTTACTAAAATGTGGGAACGATGAAATAATGTTTATCTTATGCAGAGAATTATTACAAATTTGAACCGCGCTGTTTGTAATGGAACTTTTATGAGCCTGTGACCTTATTGATCGGACATGGTACGTTCCTTTTCGTGGACAATGGAGGAAATGTGCGTTTTAATAGAGCTAACGTGGGAATTTTACGCGCGCCCGTTGAGTAAATAGTGTGATTTACGAACTACAGACATCCCTCAACTGCCGCTGGAGTGCGTTGCGATCGCGTATACCACGTTGGGGCCCACGTACCGTGTGCACGAGTCGCATAGTTCCTGAGCGTTCAGCAGCACGTTGAACTTGGCACGCTCAACGTTAACGTTTGACAGCACGGTCCGTGTGCCGACGGCTTAAGCTACGCCTCGCCTGGGCCCGTCAACACCGACATTGTACTGTTGATGACTGGAAACATGTTGCCTGGTCGGGCGAGTCTCGTTTCAAATTGTATCGAGCGAATGGGCGTGTATGGATATGGAGACAACCTCATGAATCATGTACCCTGCGGATCAGCAGGGGACTGTTCAAGCTGGTGGAGGCTTCGTAATGGCGTGGGGCGTGAGCGTTTGGAATGATATGGGACCCTTTGTACGTCGAGATACGACTGTGGGATGTGACACGTATGTAAGCATCCAGTCTAATATCCTGCATCCATTTATGTCTATTGTGCATTCCGACGAACCTGGGCAATTCCAGCAGGACAATGCGACACCCCATACGTCCAGAATTGCTACAGAGTGGTTCCAGGAACACTCTTTTGGGTTTAAGCACTTCTGCTGGCCGCCAGTCTCCCCAGATATGAACAATATTGAGCATATGTAGGATGTCTTGCAAGGTGCCGTTCAGAAGTTACCTCCACCACTCGTACTCTTACGGATTTATGGACAGTCCTACAGGATTCATGGTGTCAGTTCCCGCCTGCACAGCACTGCTTCAGACATTAATCTAGTCCATGCCAGCCGGCCGAAGTGGCCGTGCGGTTAAAGGCGCTGCAGTCTGGAACCGCAAGACCGCTACGGTCGCAGGTTCGAATCCTGCCTCGGGCATGGATGTTTGTGATGTCCTTAGGTTAGTTAGGTTTAACTAGTTCTAGGTTCTAGGGGACTAATGACCTCAGCAGTTGAGTCCCATAGTGCTCAGAGCCATTTGAACCATTTTTGAGTCCATGCCACGTCATGCTGCGGCACTTCTGCGTGCTTGCGGTGGCCCTACACGATATTAGGCAGGTGTACCAGGTTCTTTCGCTCTACAGGGTACATAATTCCTTCTCCAAAATAGTGACAAGATCGGGTGACGACAATGAAGGTGGTTAGCGACCACACACCGTTCTTTGCAATGTAGACTGCAAAGGCTGATCTGGTGACTGTAGTCGTCAGGAGAGATGCCAGAATTGATCCTTGTCCTCACAAAAACTGTCCTGAGCTATACGACCTCTGTCTTGGGGCACAGCTTCACCATCGGGGAACGAACATTGTTCAATGGAATGGACTTAATCAGCCGAAGTGGTCACTTATTCCTTGGCAGTAATGCGGCATTGCACAGTACCCATGGGGCTCACGGAATTCGACTATATGGCTACCCACCAGCGAACCATCGCCATTTTCGAATCTTGCGATGTAATCCCGTCCAGAAGCTGTAAACAGTATGCAACAAGTCTCATCCGGCCAAATATCTTTCTTCCAGCTTTTATGGCTACAGTATCACCACGTTTTCCTGTTACGAGCGTTTGCATTACTGATGAGTGGTTTTAGAGTTCCAGGTCGCTCCCTGCTTATGGAGCTCGCTTCATGTTGTTTTGATGCTGAAAGGCTTCGCGAGTGTGACATTCCGTTCTGCTTTGGCTTCTGCGCCTGTCGGCCTCTTCTTTTATTTTTCATCACAATCCTCTTCAGTGACTTGTCTGTCAGCATCACTCAACACAACTTTCGCCAGCGTGTGAATGAGTCGCTCTGTTTTGCCTGTATGCAGTATAGATCTTAGATATGGCGCCTCTTGAAACACTGAACACTTAGGGTAACTTAGTTACGGAAGCAACCGCTATGCTACTTACTATGCGAGCGCCATCAATTTGCCCTCGTTGGATGGAATTCACTTGGCTCCGACAGAGTGCACTCACAGTTACACAGAACTCTGTTCTGACAAAGACTGCAAGTTACTGAAACATTGCATAGGTGTCGTTGGTGGTCGAATACAACAGCGCAACCTGCAGGATTGGCTACCATCTGCATTTCTCATGGTGTTTCCAACCAGCATAGGCCTTCGTGCTAATGAACCCTGTGAAATTCTGGTCATATCTGCGTAATTATTGGAAACTAAATCCACAGGAACTTCCCTGCTGTAGTCTAACTTGGTCTCCTTCCACAATATTTAGTCCCACACTTCCCTCCATTTAGGAATTAATTATTTCTCGATAAGCCAGTTTGTGTCCTACCATCTGTACAACGATGAGCCAAAGCATTATAAAAACCTGTTTAATAGCGTGTTGTTCCACTTTTCAAACACAGTACAACAGAGATTCTGCTTGGCATGGATTCCACAAGTCCTTAACAGGATTCCAGAAGTGGTGATATGGGGTGATCAAAAAGTCAGTATAAATTTTAAAATTGAATAAATCACGGAATAACGTATACAGAGAGGTACAAATTGACACACATGCTTGGAATGACATGAGGTTTTATTAGAACCAAAAAATACAAAAGTTCAAATAATGTCCGACAGATGGCGCTTCACCTGATGAGAATAGCAATAATTACCATAACAAAGTAAGACAAAGCAAAGATGATGTTCTTTACAGGAAATGCTCAATATGTCCACCATCATTCCTCAACAATAGCTGTAGTCGAGGAATAATGTTGTGAAGAGCACTGTAAAGCATGTCCGGAGTTATGGTGAGGCATTGGCGTCGGATGTTGTCTTTCAGCATCCCTAGAGATGTCGGTCGATCACGATACACTTGCGACTTCAGGTGACCCCAAAGCCAATAATTGCAAGGACTGAGGTCTGGGGACCTGGGAGGCCAAGCATGACGAAAGTGGCGGCCGAGCATACGATCACCAGTAAACGACGCGCGCAAGAGATCGTCCACGCGTCTAGCAATATGGGGTGGAGCGCCATCCTGCATAAACATCGTACGTTGCAGCAGGTGTTTATCAGCAAGGCTGGGTATGATGCGATTCTGTAACATATCGGCGTACCTCTCACCCGTCACGGTAGCAGTTACAAAACCAGAATCACTCATTTCCTCGAAGAAAAAAGGACCGATAACGGTAGATGCTTTTGGTTCTAATAAAACCCCATGTCATTCCAAGCATGTGTGTCAATTTTTACCTCTCTATATACGTTATTCCGTGGCTTATTAAGTTTTGAAATCTATACTGACTTTTTGATCACCCGGTATGTGACACCAGGTCAAGCAATTCCCGCAAATTACGGGATGGTGCTTTACAGGCACGCAGCTCGCACCAGACTTATGTTCCAATGTGTACAGATCAGGTACTTTTGCTGGCCAAGACTTCAATGTGAGTTCACTATAATGACCCTCAAACCACCGTAGCACTATTCTCACCTTGCAACACGGACAGTTATCCTGCTGGAACATGTAATCGCAGTTGGGGGAAACTTCAAGTACGAAGCGGTGCAGGTGGTCCGTAATAATATTCGCATAGTTCACTGCTGTCATAATGCCTTCGATTACCACCACAGATCCCATGGAACTCCAATTCAATGTACCTCATAGCATAATTCTGCCCTCACCTGCCTGCATCTGTTTCGCGGCGTATGTTTCGTGCAGCCATTCCCCTGGACTACGGCATGTAAAGACCCTACCATCGACCTGGCGTAACGAGAAATGTGATGCATTCGACAGGCGACAAGTTTCTATTGATCCATGGAGAAAACTCAGTGATTCTGTACCTACTGCAGTCATAATGGACGATGTCGTTAGGTCAACATAGGAGCACGCAGGAGTCGTGTGATGTGAAATTCCATTTTCAACAGCGGCCTTTGAACGGTATACTTCGAAACACTTGTGCCTGCACCAGCATCTGCCACAGATAGCCACCTATCCAGGATTACACAGTGGGGGATTCTCCGATCTCGACGTATTGTGATGAGATGCAGTCGTACAATGCCATACGGCCTACTCGTTTTTCTACCATCCATCAACGGCTTTCCATATGTGCTCACGACAGTAGTACGCCAACAGGCGACCAGCATTTCCATTTCAGAGATTCTCGTTTCCAGTCGCAGCACCACAACAAAGTGCCCTTTGTCAGTGGATTTCCGCATTTGCAGCCCATATCTTCGCTACAATGACTGCCGACTCGTCTGTTCGTTTCCTTACTGCATCAAGTGCTCGCAACATCACGAGGCATTCAACTTGGCGACGGCCAGTGGTCATAACGTTTTGGCTCATCAGTGTACGTACTTTTACTCGTCTCCTAAACCTCTGTTGTCCTCAGTTCGATGCGTTACCTCTTCGTTAGCTTCTTGATCGTGCATCTATTCTTTAGCATATTTCTGAAAATTACATTCCGAAAGCTTTTGTTCTCTTCTAGTATGTTTAGTTTATCTTCCACGTTTCGATTTCATACAACATTGCTCCGTACATATATTTTCAGAAATCGCTTTCTTATGCTTAAATTTATATTTTGTCTTAACGTACTTCCATTTTCACGAAAGTTATTTGGCTGTTACCAGAAGACCAGATTTTATATTCGCTTTACTTCCACCGTTGTCACTTACTTTATTGTGGAAAGAGCGAACCTCATCTCCTACTTTCATTGTCTCCTATCTTCACGTAGTTCCCTCACCTTCACCTGATTTGACTATCCTTCATCCGTCATATTATACTTTCACATGTGTTCATCTTGAAATCTGTTTTCAAGAGAATATCCTTTTTGTCCAACTGTTCAAAACATGGCTCTCAGCACTATGGGACTTAACATCTATGATCATCAGTCCCCTAGAACTTAGAACTACTTAAACCTAACTAACCTAAGGACATCACACAACACCCAGCCATCACGAGGCAGAGAAAATCCCTGACCCCGCTGGGAATCGAACCCGGGAACCCGGGCGTGGGAAGCGAGAACGCTACCGCACGACCACGAGATGCGGGCTGTCCAACTGTTCTTCCAACATATCTCCGCTACAACTACTCATACAATTTAATTACTTTTCCCAATTTTTTCTGCGTTTCCTCAACTGCCTGTTCAGTGTACACATAAAATAACATGTTGGTTTAGATAACGTTACACCTTACATCGTTCTCAACTACTACCTATCTTTCATGTTCTTGCACTCTTTATAAAGGCAGTCTGGAGTCTATATCAGTTGTATATTCCACTCTAGATTCTCAAGAGCTTTTCTTTACTAAGTCTATAGGTACCTTAAATGTGGGTTTTTCTTCAACTTATCGTTTATGATAAATCGTGAGGTCATTATTGCCTTACTCTTTACTATAGCTGTCTGGAGGCCAAACTCGTCTAGCACCAGATGGGCTTCAGTCAGTCGTTCCATTCTTCTGCAGATAATTCGGGGTGTTATTCCATACCAGTACTTACGCAACTGATAGTTCTTCGATAGAACACCACTCAGAATCGGACCCTGGTGTTATTTTTTTTTCAGACAAGATGAAATAACTGGTCTTGTTTGGTTCGATCAAACATCTCACTACTTCTGAGGCAATGTCATCTACTCTAGGTGCCTTCTTTCGACTGATGTCTTTCATGCTCTGTCGTACTCATCGCATCGGTCAACTAATCCTCATCCACTTTCTTTTCTCTTTACAGATTTTTTCTTCTAGTTTCTTTATGTAGCCCTTAATAAATTCTTTCCACGTTTCACTCTTCCTTTCTTTGCCTGGTGCTAGCCTTCTATCGGAGCTCTTGATATTCGTACAGCTGCTTTTATTTCCTCCTGTGGTTTCTTTATTTTCCTGTATACTTAATCTATCTTTCTTATTAGTATGCAGCTTTAGATTTCTCTTCTTGTTTTACCATTTTCACCTTGTGTCGATCTTACTTTTGAGTTATTCCATTTTGTCTGTTTCATTTGCTGCATTCTTATTTTTTCTCCTTTCATGAATAAAATTTAAGGTATTGTGTGGTATGCAAATGATTCAGTTGGACCTTCTCTTTCTGTCTAGCTGTTCCTCTTCCACTTTCACTATGCCATCCCACAAAACTATCCACTCATCTTCTCCTGTCTTTCTTTCGCTTAGTTTACTCAGTCGTTGTCTATATTTCTTTGGAATTTTCAACAACCTTCGTTTATTTCAAGCCACTCAGATCCCGTCTCCTTGATTTTTTTTTTTTTACCATTCATCAAATTTTTCGGCATTAATTCGCATTTCATAGCAGATAATCAATTGCCATAGATCAAACCAGCTGCTATAACAATTTAGAAGTATAAAATCTGGTCTCTAAGCCGGTATAGAATATATGTCTTCAACGTTCTGTCATAATTCTTAAACTATTTTCAGTGATTAAATTGTACCGTATAGGAAGTAACAATAATAGCAGTGCTGTTAATATTACTACTGGTCATAATAATAATAATAATGAGTGTAATAGTAATAAAATAATACATAATATTTGAAATAAAGACTGACTAGGACGTCCAAGAACTCTATCAATCATTGCCAAGCCGAATGACTTCTTGCATAAAGGCGAGACGTGGATCAACGTGTTACGGACTTGCTCAGTTTGTGAAGCAATATCATTGAAGTTTTTCGTAAACAGATTTCGTAAGGGTGGAACTAACGCTAAGGTTTTTCAGCAAAAGTCTACATTATCGTCAGCAGATAAAAAAGTGCTTGGTCTAAATGTTCCAGTGATTTGTGACACAACTCCAAGCACGTCAGCAGTACATATCTGATGCAGCAAACACACAATATGTACACAGCCTGGCATTCGTTAACGAATAATTATATATACTGTCTTAATTTTTGTCATAATAAGCGCCAACATCAAACGATCGCCCCAAAAATTCGAAAGGACCCATTACCTTTTTTTCGAAAATAGTAAATATTTTTCTGGATGTATGTGAAATGACATAAATAAAGATAAATCTTTGCATTTTTCACATTCCGGCTTTTCTGAATTAATCGTTTGAATGCTTCCAACACATAATGTCTTGGTGCTCATCGCATGTATCAGTGGACATTGAGATGTTGTCAACGCATGCTTTTACTGTTTGAAAGAATTCCTCACCCAATATTAGATTTAATCTAATATTCACGTGAAACTAGATACCAATAAACTGAGCCCAAATAAATTTATTTGAATATGTTAACGTCACCCGTTCCACATAAAACCTATGTTTACCATAATTTGTTAGACACAATCTCTTCAGGAATTAATGACCAAAATATTCTGTGTCTTTTGGACTCCAGTGCTTCGCATCGGAAGTTTAAGTGTGGTGCAGTTCCGTCCCCCACATCGGACAGTTTTCGCTTCGGGGTTCATTCTCTCTACCCATGTGCACAGCTGTCCTACCCATAGTGTGCAAGTGTTTGTTGGAATTCGCATGACTAGTCATTGGACCTACCTTGAGTTTAAGTAGCCTCCTGTTCAAGCTCAATATTGCAGATGTTCTCTTAAAACGTGGTTTCGGCATCATTATATATCTATCATATTGTTTTGGATTTTAGTCCAATATTCTATGTGCTGCTTCCTGATACAGCTACTGATTTTAGATTTACTGTCGCCTTAGTGATTGTTAAGTTATGTTCCGGTCTAACAAATGGAGTTTTCGACCAAACCCCGTCTGGACTGTCTACTTGCACAATACCACCAATTCCTGGAAGACTAAGACCCCACATTAGCTTTACACCTTGGTTTCCAAGGTATTATTACTTACAACTGTTAAAAAGAGTGTTTCAAAATCAGTATATTGCTTTTAAGGCTTTATGGCATTTTTTACATTCAACTTAACAATTATGAATAGTATATCAAAGGAAAGAGCAACTCAATCTTTGGTTGCAAGTGTTGAGTGGGAGCACACATCAGTCGATAGGCGAGTTCTTCCCAAACCTTGATCAGTGCGTCTGGATGTAATTGTTGCAACAACGCTATTTTTAAAGTGGGGTGGATCAGCTGGTAGAGGAGGCACGTGCACATGATCCTTTGTGAACCTGTAAACATAAATATCGCATGGCATCCGATCATGTGTGAACGTGATTATGCAAAAGAAGTTCTTTCATCCGGCCCCTTGCAACCAGTCCAGCGATCGGATACAACATTGTTAAACCAATCGCGTACTGTGTTATACCAGTGAGACGGGGCACCATCTGGCTGCCAAACAAGATTCTGTGGTTCAGCTTTTTCCAGTCTAGGAAAGAGCCATAGTTCTAGACCATCAACATAAGAAACACTGGCTATAGTTGCTTCACAGAAAAAAGAGGTACGTAAATTATACATCTGGATGTGGCATAAAAAAAACATTAAGTTTAGGGGAGTCTCGTTGCAGCTATACTGCCTCGTGGTGATTTTCGGGCCCTCAGAGGCGTGCATTATGTCTGTTCGCGTTTACACTGTGGTGATATGTCGATTCATTACTGAAGACGAAACGATCAAGAAAATCTCCATCGTCATGCAGTAACATTTCGTTTGCAAAATGTCACGTATAGTGTACTCTGTAGGCTTTAGAGTGTGTAGCAATTGCAAATGACAAGGGCACAGTTGTAAGAGCCTCTTTGAAAGTATCCTCGCAGACGTCATTGCAATTGCTAGTTCGTGACTAGCCTTCTGAACTGATTTCAGGGTGCTACGGGTGAAAATATGTCACTAGTTCAACATGTTCTTCAGTCATTCGTTCTATACTCGTCCCTTTGGGCACAGGTCTAAAAACAAAACCGTTTGATAAATGAAAAGCTCTGGTTTGCTTTTGTTCTACAGCATTACTTTTATTATGTTAACTAGTTTTCGGATTACAGTGCCATCTTCAGACAAATACTGACTATTGGCGGCAAAGAAGTTACAATGTTTGTAAACATCATTGGAAAAGAAATTACACATCTAGATTGAAGCAGAAATGTACAGTAAATAGCATATTCGATGATGTGGGGGTAATGCAATGTAAAAAGCAAGAAGCTGAATAGTAAATACATATGAACGAAGTAAACAGGAGAAACTTCAACACAAGACTGGAACAGGAAGTTTATATAACACTTTATATTAATAAATGAAATCAATAAAATAAAATTAGTACTTGACAAGCCTACTTCAAGAGGTATAATACATGGAGAGTGATACACAAACCAATTAAAAGAAGAAAGAATTATCAATATAACTAAAGAATATATGAGGACCTTAGACAATATCAGTAAGTTAATAGTTGGCAACCAATGCTGTACAATTGCAATAAAGTCGTGAGATGTTCATCTGCCTCTTTTATTAGAACTATAAAGAGTCAGTTGAACATCTCATGACTTTATTGCGATTGTACAGCATTGGTTGCGAATTATTAAAATAAAAATGATCGCAAGCCTCAGACGCGATTTTATGTCATGTATATCCTAAAATCAGTAAGATAAACACAGATGAATAAGTGCAGGAAAATGGAGGAGTGTGGGGAAACATGTAGTAAATGCCATCTTTCAGCGTGTGATGATACTATATTTTAAGAAGTAAAAAGGTGAACAATATAAAAATATAAAATGAGCAAACTGGAGAAACATTAACACAGTACTCAAAACTGTGCTCATGTAACGGTTTTCATTAAGTAGAAGAACCAAGTAAAATGAAAACAGTACTTGATGAGACAACAACAAGAGGTAATAAACTTGGAAAGTAATACAAGTGCCAGTTAAAAGAAAGACTTAACAATAAAGGAGGAAAAACTGTTTGAGTTGCTCTTTCATTTGAAGTGTTATTTAGAATTGTAAATTGTGTGTAATAAATGCTGAAAAGCCTCTTAACTCGTATATTCATCTTAAAACACCCTGTATGTAATTTAATGTTTTGTCAGCCAACCCACACTCAATAGGAAACTGGTTCTTAATACTTATATATCTATATTTTGTTATAAATATTGAATTGTAACTGAACCAACCAGTAAAGCAATGTTTCATGTAGAAAAATCAACGGATGGTTCGTGTAGCTTTTTTATAGTATCAAAGAAAGAGAGGAGGACAGTTTGGACCAATGTTTTGGGGCAGTGGGATCATTGGAGGCAGAAGAGTGACTCAGGTAGGACAAAAATGGAGAGAACATTCATTTTAAACGAAGCATCGTGACGTTGGCTTTAAGCAGTTTAGAAAAACCAAGGAGGATCTAAATCTGAACGCCAGAATAGTGATTTGAACTCTAGTGCTCCCGAATGGGAGTCCAGTTTGTTACGTCATCGTCTTGTAGTGACGGTACTGGCTCTGGGACGTTGCGTCATGTGCAGACGTGCTCCTGTTTCAAGTACAGGTAGGGCACGAAGCTGCGTGGTGGAAGCTGGCACAGGGCGACGTCTGTGATCGTTACGTCAGCAGCCACAGGTTGCGTGCCGGCTTCTCTGAAAAGCGTCGCCACGAAACTCCGCGGCTTTTGTGTCATTTGTGGCTCACAGGCGGCGGGTGACCTCCAGAAAGGCAGTAGTAGTCTCGGCTAAGGAAAAAATGAGATTAATCTGGCTGACAAAGAACGTGAAGACATCTTTCTTTACTGGTCACATGACAGGTATCCACTTTGCTCAACCTTGTGCCACCTGCTACACTTTCACTGACCGTAGGGGCAAATTTATCAGTAAATGTAATTCTTTACTGCTTTTATGGGAATACGTCGTACCGCTTCTGTACGCTCCTGGCATCTAGTGGCAATCCGCCGCACCAGCTGTAGTTTCTACTTCTTGTAGCAGCAGCAGCAGCATCAGCACTCCGTCTTCAGGCCACCAGAGGCCCATCGGGACCATCCGACCGCCTCAGTTGAGGATGCGGATAGGAGGGGCGTGTGGTCAGTACACCTCTCTCCCGGTCGTTATGATGGTTTTCTTTGACCGGAGCCGCTACTATTCGGTCGATTGGTATCACGAGACTGAGTGCACCCCGAAAAATGGCAACAGCGCATGGAGGTCCGGATGGTCACACATCCAAATGCCTGCCCCGCCCGACAGCGGTTAACTTCGGTGATGTGACGGAAACCGGTGTATCCACTGCAGCAAGGCCGTTGCCTCTACTTCTTGTGATATATGGCTATTAGCGCCGTAAGAAGTGTATATCTCACCAAATAATCCAGAATGAGATTTTCACTCTGCAGCGGAGTGTGCACTGATATGAAACTTCCTGGCAGATTAAAACTGTGTGCCCGACCGAGACTCGAACTCGGGACCTTTGCCTTTCGCGGGCAAGTGCTCTACCATCTGAGCTACCGAAACACGACTCACGCCCGGTCGTGAGTCGTGTTTCGGTAGCTCAGATGGTAGAGCACTTGCCCGCGAAAGGCAAAGGTCCCGAGTTCGAGTCTCGGTCGGGCACACAGTTTTAATCTGCCAGGAAGTTTCACCAAATAATGTTGTTTTAAGGGTTTTTGCGAAGTGTACTTATCACCAAGGTAGTTTCTCATGGAGGGGAAGTATGCTTACCACAACATTAGTGTGTCTTTTGTGGATCTAGGGAAGTTTACTTACTATCTATTAGTGGGTTTACAAAGCTTTTGCGAATATGTCTTCTGGATATGCATGACATCTTGTGGTAGGACACTGTACGTTTGTCGCGAGATCACTACTGTTGTCACGGGTGAAATCGGATAAAATTGCTTCGCTTCTACAGTAGGAAATACACTTAACCATCACAATAACAGCTCACAAAAGGACTGTAAGGAGATATTCGTACCACCCTTGTTTTCGGTCCTACAGTACAAAAATAAAATTACCAAAACATAAACATAGTTTACTGATAGCAGTTCTAATACGATACAAATAAAATTAGTTTCGCTGGGTCACTACAAAAGAATGAATCCGCGAAAGGTTTAATCTGCTGGTAACACCGTACATATGTAATGTCATCCGCCATTGTAAGCCTCCGTCTTCCTCATCCCTCTTCGCTGCAACGTTTCTTTCAGTGACTTCGCTGTAGATCATTTCTTCGCAATATTCACATGAAACATTCAGAAGACATGGTCGAATGCCAACGTAACTTCGTAGAGGAAAACATTATCGGCGGGTGTATAAATGATTAGAACTCCAACTCTCTATGACGGGTAGAACGACCACCAGAATGCTTTAATACTGGACATTTTGAATTTTACTACCAGGTATGGTAGGGTATATGAGGCCGTCAATAAACACTGAATGATCACTGTGAAGGATACGGAGATGCGCAAGACAGCGTTATAGACACCCGTCAGAGTTTGAAAACGATCTCATCGGGTGTCTCCACTTGGCCAGCTGGTTGAATCTTACAATATCCAGATTTGCAGGGGACTTGGATGTGACACTGCCCCGATGTTGGGCTGCACGGTTAGTGCAAGCACACTCGTCGTCAAGGTTTCGATCGGTAACGTCTGATCACCACAAAGGAGGATCGCTGCACAGTGCATGAAGCACTGCGTGTACCATCCGAGAACGCTGCCTGCAACATGTGTAGAATGTTTGGAAAAAGTGAAACACCGACACCTAGAAATGTCGTCACAATTTAATTTAATCCCTTATTAGTTACATGACACTACAAAAATGATTAGCTTAACAGTGTAGTATATGCACTCTGCCTGTGGAATTTCAATACGGAGTAGCGCCACCACGTGCTGCAATCACGGCAGCTGGTGGTACGGAATCAAAGAGTGCTTGACTATGCTTCCGGGAGATATTCTGTCAGGTGGTTTGTAGGCGCGTCCACATACCATATTCAAGAAAGGAAATAAGAGTAACCCATTGAATTACAAACCCATATCACTGACATCAATTTGCAGTAGGATTTTGGAGCATATACTGTACTCGAAAATTATGAATCACCTTGAAGAAATTGACTTATTGATACATAACCAACACGGATTCGGAAAATATCGTTCTTGTGCAACACAGCTAGCTCTTTATTCCCATGAAGTAATGAGTGGTGTCGACAAGGGATCTCAGATCGATTCCATATTCCTAGAAGGCTTTTGACAAATTTCCATCACAAGCGACTATTAATTAAATTGCGTGCATATGGAGTATCGTCTCAGTTGTGTGACTGGATTCATGATTTCCTCTCAGAGAGGTCACAGTTCGTAGTGATAGACGGTAAATCATCGAGTAGAACACAAGTGATATCTGGCGTTCCGCAAGGTAGTATCATAGGCGCTCTGCTGTTCCTGATTTACATAAATGATCTAGGTGATAATCTGAGCAGCCCTCTTAGATTGTTTGCAAATGATGCTGTAATTTACCGTCTAGTAAAATCATCAGACAATCAATTACTATTACAAAATAATCTCGAGAGAATTTCTGTATGATGCGAAAAGTGGCAATTGGCACTAAACAATGAAAAATAAGAGGTCATCCACATGGGTACTAAAAAATCCGATAAATTTTGGGTATACGATAAATCGCATAAATCTAAAGGCTGTCAATTAGACTACATACCTAGGAATTACAATTACGAGCAACTTAAATTGGAAAGACCATATAGATAATATTGTGGGGAAGGCGAAACAAAGACTGGGCTTTGTTGGCAGAACACTTAGAAGATGCGACAAACCCACTAAACAGACAGCCTACATTACACTACAGCCTACGTCCTCTCCTGGAATATTGCTGCGCGGTGTGGGATCCTTACCAGGTAGGACTGACGGAGGGCATCGAAAATGTGCAAAGAAGGGCAGCTCGTTACATGTTATCACGTAATAGGGGTGAGAGTGTCACTGACATGAACGCGAGTTGGGGTGGCAGTCACTGAAACAAAGGCAGTTTTCTTTACGGCGAGACCTATTTACAAATTTTCAATCACCAACTTTCTCTTCCGAATGCGAAAATATTTTGTTGACACCCACCTACGTAGGGAGAAACTATCATCATAATAACGGAACGGAACGGAAAAATTAAGGTGTTCCTTTTTCCCATGCGCCGTTCGAGAGTGGTATGGTAGAGAAACAGTATGAAAATGGTTCGATGGACCTTCTGCCAGGCACTTAAGTGTGAATTGCAGAGTAACCATGTAGATGTAAATGTAGAAGCATCAACTGTGGCTGCAGCAGGACGTGAATAAACAAGTTGCTGACTGACCATATCTCAGACATATTCGATTAGCGATATTTCAGGCGAACTGGCAGGTCAAGGAAGCAGTGATAGTCTCCGTTCTTTGCAGAAGGCTTGTACATTCCTCCCCACATGCAGCCGGGCGTTATGGTGCTGAAATGTAACACGTGGAACGGCCTCCAGGAGCGGCAGTGGCTCAGGCTCTAAGACCTTCTTAATGTAACGGGAATTGTTCAGACTGCACTCAAGACGTAGGTGGCTGGATCACGTGTTACGGACAACAGCGTCCCAAACCATCACAATTGGCTTTTGTCCGCTGTGCCGCTCCACAATACAATCTGCCCGATTGTTTTCACCATGGTGGTGTCAAATTCTTATGCGGCCATCAATTTAGGATAAGGGGAGTCGTCCGGAAACAACACATTTTGCCACTAAGCATGCCAGTGTCGAGGTTCACGTGCCCTTTTCAGTCTGCAGTGCTGGTGGGTTATGGTCAATGGAAGCCGACGCAATGGCATGCATGTCACTAGTGCATCCCACACCAGACGGCGTCGCAGACATGTTCACATCCCTTGAAGTGCTTCAACGCCGCGCCAGCACTGTAGACGAAACTGTTCTGTCCATTACGATCAAGCGGACTGGATGGCTGTTACCTTGCATTGCGGTCACATTGTGCCGTCCGGTACCCTGTCGGAGCTGTGTACGGCCCTCTTCTCTGCACTGGTTCCACACACTCCTCGCTGTTAAAGGAGCTTGCTCTGTTTGAGCCGCAGTGTCGTACAACGACAGACCCGCCACCCGGAGCTCAACCATTTTGCCCCGTTCGAACGCACACAGAAGCCAATATTCCACCCTGTGAGGTCGGCTAAGCACAGTCGCACTTAATTACACGTTTCCATTTCGTATGACAGCTCCAAACTGACTGTTGCGAGACATTGACCTGTCCGGTCATAGAAAAGAGGACGTTTGTAGCGTCGTAGCTATTACACGACTGCAGATTTTTGCAGTAAGTTTTGTTACGTTATGGCAAACTGATTTGGAAGCCTGCACTATAGAAGCATTCGGCTGCGGCCGCCTTGTGGCCCGCTGTATGCGTCATAGCCACACCTGTCGCTAAAGCGGACTGTGAGAATTCTCACTGTGGCGTTTACTTATTAATCTCACCTAAGAAACTACATAACTATGTTAAATATTATCTGTTTTATACCAAATTTGGTACATGACCATTTGTTATTCAGACGAACTTTGTGTCAAAATTTTATACCGCTACCTATAATAGTTTCGGTGATATAAGGAACCCATTAAAAAGTACTTAGCCGACACTTAAGAAAGTAGGAACAATAATAATTTATATTTCTTTTTTTATTTGAAAACTGCAATAGCAATCTCATTGTGCTGATTTATTTTACAAAGATTTTCAGTTCTAAACTTTCGATAATGAAAATAACAGTTTAAAAGTCAATATTTATATTTTGTGTTAGGGTGACAGTAAATGACAGAGAATGTGAGTGTGTATGTGGGACATAGCCTACGTCAAATTTCAATTCTATGTTATATTACACCTTACGTAACTAGCAAGTGTTACACAACCAGGGTGTCATGAAAACTGTAAATCCCCCTAACTGGCGGATCACGTATGTCTAAGTGTTTGCTTTTGTAATAAGGCAGCCAGATGGGTAATGACAGGATAATCAGTTCTAAGGTATATTTGAAGCATAGTTTTCTCTTAGTTTGGTTTGGTTTGGTGGAACATTTTGTTAATATTTGCAGTATGAAATGACGTAAATGTATCTGCGAATGCTGACTGGAGTAAAACAGTGTACGTGTGAATATGATATTGAAAGATTGATCTGATTGGCTGTTCGTTTTGATCAACCAATCAGAGTAAAGCCTTTCCCGCGCATTGGAATGAGTTATATGCCCTCAAAACAACGGCATTCAGACAGTCTTGGACTAGTTGCCGGACAAGAAGGTCATGTTAGACGTGTCCGAAAAATTTATTTGTAAAATGAAGAAGTTACTGTTATTTCGCGTTCGGTTTGTATCGCCGTGCAAGCAGATGCATTTATGGGCAGTTCTCTGAAGTTTGGGAGATTTTCGAGTGTTTGTTGTAGAGAGAAGCGCGTGTCAAACTATCGGCCTTTGTGAAGAATTCTGCGTGGCGTGTTCAGTATGCATTTACAGATCATTTTTTGGCGAGCATCGTCCTTTGAAGAATCCACTGAAAAGGACATAGCGTGAACTCATTTCGTATCAGAGTATTGACTGTATTAATCTCGTAATATTTCGGGTTGGACTTAGTACAATTCTGGCTGTCTTGCGTGTGATATAAGCTGCATGAACTGGTAGTAGATGTGCTATCGACGTGAATGTGGGCTTATTGACACCATAACTAAAAGGTAATAAAAAAAAATTAGTATCGAGAAGCGAACATTTTCAATGAAGGAAGGCAGCATCCACTTTTGCCCATTATTACTAGAGATTCACAGGCTTATTTTGTTACCTGAGCTATGCGGACTATGCAGTCATAAGTATGGACGATGGTTTTCGTCAACGCTGCTTTTAACATTGTCTACATAGTACCTACGAATGCAGAGCAACGGATGGTGAACAAACGCTGTACTGAGGTAGGTGTACATTAATTTGCAGCTTGCTTCACTCAGTGCTATCCGACAATTGAACACCGCTGCGTCGCACGCTATTGGGCCTACGTGCACGTCAACTTTCTGCCATTTAAATCACTTATTATGGTTCCGCTGTTCCACACATCCCGTTATAGTGGTGTGTCTCAGACCATCGCTTCCGAGTGTATGTCATCCCACACCACTGGTCGGAGTGGCCGGCAGCAGCCGGTCCAGGCAATTACTGTCTCATGCGCAGGCTGCCGTTAACACCACAATACAAACGGCTGTGTTGGAAGCAGTGCTGTGATCGGGAAGCATGGACTGCTGATGAACGGCGTCGCACTGTGGCGGGAGTGAATCGCGGTTCTGCACTACCCCTGATGACCGTCGTCGCCAAGTATGACGGCGATCTGGGAAGAGATAACTCCACAGTATCGTGGTGCAATTTTTCGATAGGACAATGCTCGTCCATACACGAAATTTGTCTCTATGAGTCGTCTGCATGATGCTGAGGTACTCCCGTGACCAGCAAAATCTCAAGATCCATACCCCGATTCAACGTGTTTGGGACCAGATCGGACGTCAACTCTGCCTCGGGGACAGTACTGGTCAGTGGGCTCATACTACAAAATCCTTTGTAAATTTGACTCAGTTTTGCAATAACTGAAGTAATGTGACATATACTCTCGCGAAGTTACATTTGGTTCCCTCACGCCGTCCTGGGCCTGTACTTTTTTATCAGGCCTGATATGTCTAGACAAGTTGTTCTTGTCATTGTTACCATTCCCGCTATTTATCTTTCCTTTGCTCTTCTTACAAATAGTTCTCCAGTTCTCTTTCTGTAACTTCATTTACCTTTAAATGGTTATCTCCACAGCCACGTTTCAAAACACTCTAAGTGTTTGTCCCCTTTCGTGTTAACCGCGGACAATTCACAGGCAGACAATATCTCGCTCCAGTCAAAACACGTGGCGAATTTCCTAGTTTTGCTGCTAACAAAATTTCACTTTCTCAAACTAGTAAAACTTTATTCCAAATGAATTCTTCAGGTTTTTCGCGAGCAGTCGTCTAAACCATTAGACAAAGTAAGCTACAGTTGTGACTGAAACTTTTCATCTTCGCTTACGATTTCATCTATGATTTCTGAACATCACGAGGCGTTCTCCCACAGGATGTATGAAACTGGAAATAGTGGAGCCTTCGTCCGCTACAAACGATATATATATATATATATATATATTAGGGTGTGTCACTAACTATTGCCACATAGAATAACTTCGAAACTATGATAGCACCTGAAAAGTTTGTTGGACAAATGTGGTATGGGACAACAGGAGCCATAACATGACGTTGGTTTTTTGTCGTTAGGTGGGGTCGCGGCAGAGATATGAAGCGCAACTTTGTTTTTCTAAATGGGTTGCTATAGTTTTGTGCTTATTTTTTGATGCCGTCTATCGAGACGAATACAATGATGTGTAACAGTAAAGTCTTTGAAGGCCAACGAAGGTCACAAAGGTGGCATGATCGTCCATTTACAGAAGGTGTTCGAAGTGATGATCATTGGTATCAATGCAGTGGTACAATCTTCTTATCATGGACTGAGTGGTATTCCTTATCACATCGGCACTTATCGAAGCACATGCTCTGACAATTCTCTCTGGAATATCGTGCAAATAGCAAATATTCGCCGAATACGGCGTATCCATCTAACGTGCCATTGACATGTAAACACTGTCCGACGGTTTCGCAATACAACACCATTAGGAACAGTAAGAGTACTATCGTCCAATCAAGCGAATTTGAATGTTGTATTCCTTCGATGAAAAAGTCGATATGCTTCTCATTTACGAAGAACGCCAACGAAATTCAGTGAGAGCTAAATACTTATACACCGAAAGATATCCTCCTTTTACTCATTCTACACGTCGTACATTTAAATATGTGTATGATAAATTGTGAAAAACTGGATCTTTAACGCATCGGAAACATACCCGGCAAAGGAAAGTTACTGACGAGGAAATGGAAATTGGTACTCTTACCACTGTGGTTTGAGATCCTTGTGTTATTTCGCGTCAAATCGCAAGGGAATCTGGCATGAGCCAGACTAGTTTGTTCGTGTTCTCCACCATGAATTAACTGGAACGTATTGTATGCGTCACATTGAATTCTGCCGATGGGCTCAACTTCAGATTCAGAGGGATGACACATTTATTAATTTCATTCTATTAACAGACGATGCTACATTCACGAACTATGGAAATGTTAATTTGCATAACATGCATTATTGGGCAACTGAAAATTCACGTTGGCTGCGGCAAGTTGCGCACCAAAAACCGTGTTCGGTGAACGTATGGTGTGGGATCTTGGAGGACAGAATTATAGGCCCCTATTTCATCTTCCTGGAAGAAACATTAGGTCTGTTATTGGAAGAAATACCTTTAGGAACAAGGAACAGAATGTGGTATCAACACGATGGGTGTCCGGCGCACTTTTCGCTGATGGCAGAAAATGAATTGCAAAGACAATTCCCAAATCGTTGGATTGGAAGAGGATATGTGTCATGGCCGGATCGTTCGCCAGACTTGACGCCTCTGGATTTTTTTCTTGTGGGGATTTGCAAGAGAACTGTCAGAGCATGTGCTTCGATAAGTGCCGAAGTGAAAAGGAATACCACTCAATCCATGATAAGAAGATTGCACCACTGCGTTGATACCAATGGTCATCACTTCGAACACCTTCTGTAAATGGACGTTCATGCCACCTTTGTGACCTTCGTTGACCTTCAAGGACCTTGCACATCATAGGATTTGTCTCGATAGCCACTATCAGAAAATAAGTACCAAACTACAGCATCCGATTAAAAAAACAGAGTTAACCTTCATGTCTCTGAAGCGACCCTACCTAGCAACAAAAAACCAACGTCATATTGTGGCCCCCGTTGTCTCTTGCAACTTTTGTCCCACAAACGTTTCAGCTCCTGTCATACTTTCGACGTTATTCTTGGTGGCAATAGTTATATATACTTCATTATAAGTAGTAGGTCAGCGACAGAAAAAATAAAAAACGGGCAGAATTTGCTACAACAGGGAACTTAGCAGGCAGGCGCCGGCGTCATAGGGCTCTGTAGCTCGCCACAAGCGGCCAGTCGAGGCTACTGGTGACTCCATCTAGACCTACAGCTGGTTACAACAACCAATGATTCTCTCTTTCATTGCTGATTCATACCATGGCCGATCTCTTTTGGAATCAGGGATCTGCAAGGGGTTAATGGGTAGATGGCGCTACGTCAGTAGTGTGTAACAGGCTTGAATTTGGGCCAGAGGGGAAGCGTGTTCGGATGGCGGAGGCAGTTAAGGCGGCAGCTCGCATTAAAAGGGAAAACTGTATTCGAATCCCGGTCCTGCACAAAGTTTCACCTGTTACTATTGATTCATTCCAGTGTCCAAACGTGGCTAACGTCAATGAAACCTTTGAAAAGAATAACCATTCCAGCAGAACACCACAAAATAGGTAGTTGTGAGGCCATAGAAATTTTTTTGTATGGAAATATTAAGAGGTGGGTTTCTCATTCAGAAATGTGAATGTATGTTGTTTGTAAGAAGCTCCTGTTACGCCTCGTGCAAGAAGGACAATTGTCCACAAGCACGTGCAAAATTCTACAGCGGCAGGATCGCTACCTGTTAGGATTGCGGTTTATCGTTCCACAATCTTGCTGTAAGTGTCGGTAGAGATCGCACAACTGTCGTGCGAATACATAACCAATGTGTTCAGAAAAGCCATACTCAGGGCCAAGCAACAAAGAAAATGGTTCAAATGGCTCTGAGCACTATGGGACTCAACTGCTGAGGTCATTAGTCCCCTAGAACTTAGAACTACTTAAACCTAACTAACCTAAGGACATCACAAACATCCATGCCCGAGGCAGGATTCGAACCTGCGACCGGAGCGGTCTTGCGGTTCCAGACTGCAGCGCCTTTAACCGCACGGCCACTTCGGCCGGCTGACAAGCAACATCTTAATGTCCCCACGCAACATGCACCCGAGGGAAGAGACAATACTATTCGAATTCCTGTGAAGGATCGTACAGTCACATCACCTTGAGCATGATCGCATTTATCCACGCGGACAGGGCGATGACGTCTCGAGCACCACAGATTGTCAGCACGAAATCCGCTGTTGCAGTTGCAGAGAGAACGAGGCAACGATGGTGCAGCCAGTGACAAAACTTTTCAGACGACACTCGGTTCTACGAGGCGAACGTAGCTGTGTGGGGAGGCTCCAAGGACAGTAAACTTTGCCTGTTTGCCTTAGTCACCGTTTTATGGGTCTTGCAGCAACCGGCGGTGTGGGGTGTCATGGGGCACGGAACGTGTCTTCCAATAGCCGTCAATTTCGACGGCGGGCGTTACATTTCTGATGTGTTAAGGCCGGAGGATGTGGCCCTACTTTCAAAATCTCAAATCTTTCAATAAGCTGACGTCCACTGAGGGGACGAAAGTCATGGGATAGCGATGTGCACATGCTCAGCAGGTAGTAATATCGCCTACACGAGGTGTAGAAGGCAGTGCTTTGGCGGAGCTGTAATTTCTACTTAGATGATACATGTGAAAAGTTTCCGGTGTGATTATAACCGCACGACAGGAATTAACAGACTGAACGTGCAGTGGTATTTGGAGCCTGACGCATGGGTCATTCCATTTCGGTAATCGTTAGAGAATTCAATATTTCGAGATCTACAGTGTCAAGAGTGTGCCGAGAATACCAAACTTCAGGCATTACCTCTCGCCACAGACAAACGCAGTGGACGACGGCCTCACATAAAGACTGAGAGCATCGCTTTTGCATATTGTCTAACAAACAAGCTGCACTGCGTGAAATAAACACATACATCAACTAGGGACGTACAATGAACGTATCCCATAGGCCACTGTGTCGAAATTTGGTGTTAACGGACTATGGGAGCAGACGATTGACGCCAGTGCCTTTGATAACAGCACGAATCGCCTGCAGCGTCTCTCTTGGGCTCGTGATCATGTTCGTTGGACCCTAGAGGACTGGACAACATGGCCAGGTAAGATGAGTCCCGGTTTCAGTTGGTAAGGGCTGATAGTAGGGTTGAGTGTGGCGCAGACCCCACGAAGCCATGGACCCAAGTTGTCAACAAGGTACTGAGCAAGCGGGTGGTGGCTCCATAATGGTGTGGGCTGTGTTTACATGGAATTGACTGGGTCGTTTGATCCCTCTGATTCAACCATTGTCTGGAAACGATTATGTTCGGCTACTTGGAGACGAAGTGGAGTCACTCAAGGACTTCATTGTTATGGATGAAAATACGTCATGCCAACAGGTCACAATTGTTAGCGATTGGTTTGAAGAACATTCTAGAAAATTCTAGCGAATGATTTTGACACAATGACTGCCCGACATGAGTCCCATCCAACATTTATGGGGTATAATCGAGAGGTCATTTGGTGCACAGATTCCTGCACCTGCAATACTTTCGCAGTTGTGGATGGCTGTAGAGGCAGCATGACTCAATATTTCTACTGGGGTCTTCCAACTCGTTAAGTCCACGCCAAGTCGAGTCGTTGCACTATGTCGGACAGCAAGTTGCCCACGCGGTCCTGAACTACCTGCCCCCAGGGGCTCAGCATTCATTTGCTGGGTACGGGCTTGGCGATCCCGGGGTTTCTGAGCTGGGAACTGGTAAGCGCCGCCAGTCCCCCGTTACCGTAAGCTCTGAGCATACTTCAGCGACCACCGTGCAGCGCTGCGGTGGAATGCTGTGTGTCTCAGGGAATGGGGATCTTGGCTTGACCGCCTGGATCGCGAGGATGGAATAAACCTCTATAAACAACCCCTCAATCTCAAGGTGTGCTGCGCGCTGATGAGATGCATGGCTGTTGAGGTGGAACCGTCATTATCGGGCAACTTCTGGGGAACCTGCCGAACCTCAGTTGTATAAGGCTTACCTAGGCATGAGGGGGTCTGTCTAGGTGGATTCCTAGTTCCCTAGCTGCTCGTGGGACCGAGATGGAACCCTCGAACTTTTCTTCTTCTCCTCCCAGCGGAAAGGGTGGGCCGCTGGTAGGTTCTAACACCCAATCTAACAAGAGGGCTCGTGTAGCCAGTCCTCCTGATTCAGGTAGTAGTAACAGAACGCATGCTGCTTCGCAGAATGTGTTTCTTATAATTAAAAGAAAAGATGGGAGTTTCGAAAAAGTTTCACCATTTTATATACAGAAGGGCTTAGAAAGTATTGCTGGCACATTAAAATCTGTAAAGCGCTTCTTGCGAAATGGCACCTTGTTGGTTGAAACATCTAGCTTCCAGCAAGTCCAGAACCTTCAGAAGGCACAATTTCTTGGGGAGTTTGCGATAGAGACTGAATTTCACAACACCTTGAACTACAGCAAGGGTGTTGTGACCTGCAGATATCTCGTTGACATTCCTCAAGACGAACTGAAGGCTGAATGGTCCCGGGAAGGAATTGTCGACGTGCAACACGTTATGAAACGGGTGGATGGTGCTCTCATGAAGTCTGACTCATTTATCCTTACGTTTAACTGCACCAAATTGCCAGAGCATGTGAAAGCAGGTTTCCTCCGTCTCAGTGTACGGCCTTATTACCCCAACCCCATGCGGTGTTTTAAATGCCAACACTTTGGACAAACTACTCTCGGCTGTAAAGGGGAAGCCACTTGCGGGCAATGTGGTAAAGCCGCCCATGAGGGAGTTGGCTGCTCCTCTCCTCCCAAGTGTGTCAACTGCTCTGGGGATCACCCTGTTTGGAGTAGGGAATGTAGAGTTTTCCTTGAGGAACGGAAGATCCAGGTACTTAAAACCACCAAACGCATCCCGTATGGGGAGGCAAAGAAAATTTACAAGTCCATGCAGCCGCCCACGTTCGCTGCTTCCTTTTCTTCCATTCTGAAACAGCCAGTCTTGAAAACCGATGCCGCTACACAAACGGAGGTTGCTACTGTCAGCACTAGCACCTGCGCTTGTCAATGTACGCGTGCTGCTGCCGTTCCTGTGAAGCCTGCTGCTCCCCCCCGGCCTTCTGACCAGGCCATGGTAGCTGACTTCATGGAACTTCCTGCCCCTTCCCGGGTCCAGTCTTGTGCACTGCCCAGCACTGCTACACCCCCTACTGCTTCTGAGGTTTTGGCTCCAATGCCACCTCAGGCCAGAAAATCTAAGCCAAAGCCAAAGGTAAAGACTCGCCCACTAAAGGAGACTGAAGTTATACAGTCTGCTGATGTTGATGTCATTCTCTCTGACGTCTCTCTCGACTCCTCTTCAGAGGCGATGGAGGTTGACGTCACACTGGGGCAATCATTTCGCCCCAAAACTGAGCCTCCACCTGTTGTGGGCTCTTCTCCCCGACAGAAAGTGAGAATGAAGTTACTCCCACACTGATAGATGGCTCCCATTATACAGTGGAACATGAATGGATTCCGGGCACATGTGGAGGAACTGAACCTCCTAGCACGGCAAAGCTCCCTGTGCTTGTGTTTACAGGAAACGCATTTAAAACCATCTGATGCTCCTGTACTAAGGATCTATACGTTATATCGCAAAGATGACGTGACTGGAGAAAGGGCCAAAGACGGAGTCGCCGTGTTTGTCAATAATGACCACCACTACTGTGCTCTCCCCCTGGATACTGACCTGCAAGCAGTTGAAGTTGAAATTCATTCACGGCGAAGGCTTACCGTTTGCTCCCTTTATTTACCCCCTCTGGATGCAATGACCTTAGACGCTCTCACAGATCTTATCGACCAACTTCCCCGCCCATTTCTCCTCCTGGGAGACTTCAATGCCCATCAAGTCCTGGGGGGCTCCACTTCTCTTTGCAGTCGAGGTCGAATTTTGGAGAGCCTCCTAACATTTCAAGTGTTGTGCATCCTCAACACAGGTACTCCGACTCATTTCCCTACTGCTACTGGGTCATTCTCAGCCATTGACCTATCTTTCTGCTCTCCAACCCTCACCGACTCTGTTCACTGGGACGTCATTGACGACCTTCATTCCAGCGATCACTTCCCCATCTGCATTCATCTCCTGGATGGTGTATTGCTGGAGCAGAGGCCGCCATCGTGGATGATTGGCAGGGCTAACTGGCCACTGTTCACTCGGTTGGCTGTCTTTGAACGCCACAACAGCGTACAGGAATGGGTGGATCACATTACACTTGTGGTCCATCATGCTGCTGACCTGTCCATACCACAGTCTTCTGGCACTCCTAAGCGGCGCCTTGTGCCTTGGTGGACAGAAGAGTGCCGTTCAGCCATCCGGGACAGGCGTGCGGCTCTTCGCCGATTTAAATGCCGCCCAACAGCGGTCAATCTCACCGCCTTTCGAATCGCGAGAGCCAGGGCACGCCGTGTCATTAAAGAGAGCAAGAAAAGGTCATGGCAGGAATTCCTGGACACCATCAACCGTTCCACTTGTTCCACAAAAGTATGGGGAGCCATCCGGAGGATTTCCGGTAAACGCAGCCGTTTACCAATAGCTGCAGTCCTGAGCCAGGAATGCCTCCAAACGACACGCAGAGCCATTGCTCAGACGCTGGCAGAGCATTTTGCACAAAGTACTGCCACTGCAACCCAGGATCCAGCGTTTAGTCGCTACCGTGCGACTGTCGAAAGAGCGAACTTGGACTTTCGGTCGAACAGTTCTGAGGCCTACAACTTCCCTTTCTCCATGTGGGAACTTGAATCGGCACTTACTGAGACTTCTGACACTGCACCAGGTTACGACCGCATCCGGTACTCCATGCTTCGACATCTGCCAGCAGCGTCAAAGGAAATCCTCCTCGAATGTTTTAATCTCATATGGCAGACAGGAGTGTTCCCCACCTCATGGAGGGAGGCAATCGTCATCCCTCTCCTCAAACCAGGAAAGAACCGCACATGTCCCAGTAGTTATCGTAGTATCGCCTTGACAAGCTGTGTCGGAAAGACCCTGGAATGAATGGTTAACCGTCGTCTGGTCTGGCTGTTAGAGACCAGACAGCTCTTTAGCCGCTTTCAGTGTGGATTCCGAAAATTTCGGTCCACGGTCGACAACCTGACCCTCCTAGAGGCGGCTATTCAGCAGGCTTTATTCCGTCAGCATCACTGTATCGGTATCTTCTTTGATATCAGTTAGGCATATGATACTACTTGGAGACACTGTATTCTTGCACAACTTCATCAATGGGGCTTTCGTGGCCGCCTCCCCATTTTCATTCGGTCTTTCCTGTCTCAGAGGTTTTTTCGGACCCGCGTTGGTAACACACTGTCTGATCGCTTTGAGCAAGAGAACGGTGTCCCCCAGGGCAGTGTTTTAAGCGTTACCCTCTTTGCCATAGCCATCAACAGCTTAACGTCTACAGTGAGGAGTCCAGTACAGTGCTCCTTGTTTGTGGACGACTTTGCTGTTTTCTGTTCCTCCTCCAGTGTTGCAACCGTGAGCCGTCAGTTGCAGCTAACAGTGCGGCGGTTAGAGGAGTGGGCTGCAAAGACGGATTTTCGGTTTTCTGCCGATAAGTGTGTGTGTTCATTTTAATCGTTCTCGTCGTCTTTTTGCTTTGCCTGCCTTGCATATGGGGGAAACTGTCCTACATTTTAGAGACACAGTGCGGTTTCTGGGCCTAAATTTTGACTCCAGGTTGTCATGGCTGCCACACCTACGTGACTTGAAATCCAGAACCCTGAAGGCACTGAACATCCTCAAGTGCCTCAGCCACAGGTCTTGGGGAGCGGACAGGACGCGTCTCCTTCAGTTTTATCGAGCTTTTGTGCGTTCACAGCTGGAATATGGGTGCACAGCAAGGCCGTCTTATTTGCAGATCCTTGACACTGTCCACCATGCTGGGATTCGACTGGCCACGGGTGCTTATCGGACCAGTCCCGTACCCAGCCTCTGTGCTGAGGCTGGGGAACCGCCACTTACCATCCGGTGGCAGCTCCTGCTGGTGCGCCAGGCTTGTAAGTTTCTTGCAGCTCCCAGCTCGCCTGCTCACCATCTTGTTGCGCATCCGCCTTTTTTCCCACCGTCCCCGGGCTACGTTGCCGTTTGGGATCCTTGTGCAACGTGTGCTAGAGTCCCTCGGTGTGGAGTCTGTACAACCCCAAATCCAGGGTTTTAACCGCCTGCCGCCCTGGTTACTGAAGAGGCCCGGAGTGATTTTAGATTTATTGCAATACAAGAGAGATTGCACTCCTGCCACCGTTTTTAATGCAGCATTTTCTGCCATTTTATCTGAGCACCACGACTATGTAGCTGTTTTTACGGATGGGTCGAAACAAGGGGATTCTGTTGGTTGCTCAGTTGTTTCTCCGGCTCGTGTCCTCAAGGTCCGACTGCCTCAGACTTTTACTGTCTTTGATACAGAATAGTCTGCGATCTTGCGGGCACTGGAGCAGATGAGACGCTCTTCCTCTCCTAAATTTCTTGTCTGTTCCGATTCACTCAGTGCCCTTCACTCATTGCAACGTTTGTATCCGGCAGACAAAATAGTCCAGACCGTCTAGGATGCCCTCCTCCGACTACAGCGACTGGGGAAGGTGGTGGCTTTCTGCTGGGTTCTGGGGCATGTCGGCATTGCTGGGAATGAAAGGGCAGATCTCGCAGCCAAGGAGGCGTGTCTCGCCCCACAAGTATCTCAGTGTGCTATCCCCTTGCACGCACTCACCTCACTGTTGAGCTTACGAGTCATGCTTCGGTGGGAGGATGAGTGCCTGGAAGTGACTGACAATAAGCTCCGTATAGTCAAGCCCACAACGCGTGTGTGGTGTACTTCCTTTCAGCCCCATCGACGGGACGAGGTTCTCCTCACTCGGCTTCGAATAGGCCACAGCCCTATGACGCATGGCTTCCTGCTCCGGCGAGAGAACCCTCCAATGTGTGGTGCTTGTGGCGTCCAGGTCACTGTGCGCCACGTTTTATTGGATTGCGTTTTATTTTCTGACCAGCGGGCCGCAGCTGACACGCCAGCGGACCTGCCATCTCTTTCAGGCAACACTCGGACGAATGTGGTTAAAGTTTTAAAGTTCTGTGCCATGTCAAATGTTTTTACAAAGATTTTAGGGAGAGGATTTTAATTTACTCACTGTGTGACAAGCTCGCCCATATTTTATGTAAGTGGTCAGCCAGTGACAATTTCCTGTGGCATTCTTGTTGCTATGTTTTCCCTTTCCTTAGGTTTTACTTTCTTATGTAACATTTTCCTTCTTTTCCTGCTTTCTTTGAGTGTTTGCTTCAGTTGTATTAGGTCTGTCCACATTCGTTCCTTTTAATGTGTGTCAGGGCGCTGATGACCTCGATGTTGAGCGCCCATAAGCCCCAACACACACATACACACACACACACACACTGAACTACCTCGCTGTAGACACGGAGGGTGTTCGGTTGTTGCATTGGTCAGCATGTTTCCAGATATCTTACCCATCCATCAAAACCTTGCTCGGCATACACTATACTGACTCATAAAACTACTTGTGACGCAAAAAAATAGAAGAATACAGTTTCGAGGCTTCGAGAAAGGCACAATTGATTTGGATCATCTCGTCAGTTGCAGATTGTTGGAATCAAGATTTTCCTGCGGGCAACTAATAGATGTGACTTTGCGTAGTCCCCTGTAATATTTACATCGACCACCGTTTTAAGAATTAATTTTTCAGTTTGTGACGAAATGTACGCTGTTCTGAAACTTCTGACAGTTTAAAACTGTGTGCCAGACTGGAATTCGACACGTAAACCTTGCTTTCAGAGCAACCTTTCCAGACGTATCTCGTCTACTGCACTACTTTACGTTTGAGCTCTCTTCACGTTCCCAGACCTCACGAAGCAGTATTATAATGTTCTGAGTCAAATATTCCACGGGCATCAATCACTGCTGTATGGTACTGACTAGAGTACAGAACTAAGAAGCTGTATCTGCGTTACAGAAGAATGCTGAAGATTAGTTGGGTAGATCACATAACTAATGAGGACGTATTGAATAGAATTGGGGAGGAGTTTGTGGCACAACTTGACTAGAAGAAGGGATCAGTAGGTAGGACATATTCTGAGGCATCAAGGGATCACCAATTTAGTATTGGAGGGCAGCGTGGAGGGTAAAAATCGTAGAGGGAGACCAAGAGATGAATACACTAAACAGATTCAGATGTAGGTTGCAGTAGGTACTAGGAGATGAAGAAGCTTGCACAGGATAGAGTAGTATGGAGAGCTGCATCAAACCAGTCTCTGGTCTGAAGGCCACAACAACATCTTCGTTACTGCAGGATCTCCGTAGCGAGAACGAGAACTAATATAACCTGTGACATTTGTTTTGTCACGCACTTGTCTGGTCGAAAAATTTTCTCCGGTCACTAAACATTTTTTATTGACTAGAGTACAACCTGGAAATGATCATATAACTCGAATGGACAATATGTGTAAATTAAAATAAAAATTCAAAGACCAATAATAAAGTTTTATTAGGCAGCCTGAAAACCGCGGCCGTCAAACACGGAGAATCTTCGTCCTCCACATTTTTACTCTTCTAAGTGACACATATTTCTCAACGATGGATGACTTAGCAGAAGCCTTGCTTGTGAAAGTCTGCGTTTTGTCTGTCGGAAACGTTTCAACTCGAAAATTATCTCGCCGTCATACTGTAAATGCCCGGCACACAACTGTTTCTTTATACGAGGGTGCCGTGCTAGGAAAATATCTGGGTGGGGCAAAATTTGACAGCTTAAAAAATCACAGTATGTGTCTGAGTTAGTTGGATACGTGTTCCATAGATCATATGAACGATTTTTTAATTGAAATGGTGTAGAACGAGTCAGTTGAGAGGATATGTACGTAGGATTAGTGTTCCCGAGCGACTGGAAAAAAGCGCAGGTGACGCCTGTATATAAGAAGGGTAGAAGGACGGATCCTCAAAATTACAGACCAATATCCTTAACATCGGTTTGTTGCAGGATTCTCGAACATATTCTCAGTTCTAATACAGGGTGATTCAAAAAGAATACCACAACTTTAGGAATCTAAAACTCTGCAACGACAAAAGGCAGAGCTAAGCACTATCTGTCGGTGAATTAAGGGAGCTATAAAGTTTCATTTAGTTGTACATTTGTTCGCTTGAGGCGCTGTTGACTAGGCGTCAGCGTCAGTTGATGCTAAGATGGCGACCGCTCAACAGAAAGCTTTTTGTGTTATTGAGTACGGCAGAAGTGAATCGACGACAGTTGTTCAGCGTGCATTTCGAACGAAGTACGGTGTTAAACCTCCTGATAGGTGGTGTATTAAACGTTGGTATAAACAGTTTACAGAGAATGGGTGTTTGTGCAAAGGGAAAAGTTCTGGACGGCCGAGAACGAGTGATGAAAATGTAGCACGCATCCAGCAAGCATTTGTTCGCAGCCCAGGAAAATCGACTCGCAGAGCTAGCAGAGAGCTGCAAATTCCACAATCAACTGTATGGAGAGTCCTACAAAAAAGGTTAGTTATGAAACCTTATCGTCTGAAATTGGTTCAAGCACTGTCTGCAGCTGATAAGATTAAAAGAATCGATTTCTGTGATTTTATCCTTGCTCAAATGGAAACAGATGAATCTTTCGTTTTAAAGATTGTGTTTAGTGATGAAGCAACTTTCCACACTAACGGGAAAGTCAACCGTCACAATGTCTGTATATGAAGCACTGAGAATCCGCGGGAAACAGCTCAGTATGAACGTGACTCGCCTAAGGTGAACGTTTTCTGTGCCATTTCAGCCAATAAAGTTTTTGGTCCCTTTTTCTTCGAAGGTGCTACTGTAACTGGACTACAGTATCTGGAGATGTTAGAGAATTGGCTGTTCCCTCAGCTCGAACAAGAAGCACAACAATTCATATTTCAGCAGGATGGAGCGCCACCACATTGGCACTTATCTGTCCGTAACTACCTGAACGTCAACTACCCGAGGCGATGGATCGGCCGCCAGGCAGCCCATGACAGAGCACTTCATCACTGGCCTCCAAGAAGCCCTGATCTTACCCCCTGCGATTTTTTCTTATGGGGGTATGTTAAGGATATGGTGTTTCGGCCACCTCTCCCAGCCACCATTGATGATTTGAAACGAGAAATAACAGCAGCTATCCAAACTGTTACGCCTGATATGCTACAGAGAGTGTGGAACGAGTTGGAGTATCGGGTTGATATTGCTCGTGTGTCTGGAGGGGGCCATATTGAACATCTCTGAACTTGTTTCTGAGTGAAAAAAAAACCTTTTTAAATACTCTTTGTAATGGTGTATAACAGAAGGTTATATTATGTTTCTTTCATTAAATACACATTTTTAAAGTTGTGGTATTCTTTTTGAATCACCCTGTATAATGAATTTCCTTGAGACAAAGAAGTTACTGTCCATGCATCCGCACGGCTTTAGAAAGCATCGATCCTGCGAAACGCAACTCGCCCTTTTTTCACATCATATCTTGCGAACCGTGGATGAAGGGTATCAGACGGATGCCATATTCCTTGACTTCTGGAAAGCGTTTGACTCTGTGCCCCACTGCAGACTCCTAACTAAGGTACGAGCATATGGGATTGGTTCCCAAGTATGTTCAAATGGCTCTGAGCACTATGGGACTCAACTGCTGAGGTCATTAGTCCCCTAGAACTTAGAACTAGTTAAACCTAACTAACCTAAGGACATCATACACATCCATGCCCGAGGCAGGAATCGAACCTGCGACCGTAGCGGTCTCGCGGTTCCAGACTGCAGCGCCAGAACCGCGCGGCCACTTCGGCCGGCCCCAAGTATGTGAGTGGCTCGAAGACTTCTTAAGTAATAGAACCCAGTACGTTGTCCTCGATGGTGAGTGTTCATCGGAGGTGAGGGTATCATCTTGAGTGCCCCAGGGAAGTGTGGTAGGTCCGCTGTCCGCTGTTGTTTTCTATCTACAGAAATGATCTTTTGGATAGGGTGGACAGCAATGTGCGGCTGTTTGCTGATGATGCTGTGGTGTACGGGAAGGTGTCGTCGTTGAGTGAGTGTAGGAGGGTACAAGATGACTTGGACAGCATTTGTGATTGGTCTAAAGAATGGCAGCTAACTCTAAATATAGATAAATGTAAATTAATGCAGATGAATATGAAAAAGAATCCTTTAATGTCTTAATACTCCATCAGTAGTGTAGCGCTTGACACAATCACGTCGATTAAATATTTGGGCGTAACATTGCAGAGCGATATGAAGTGGGACAAGCGTGTAATGGCAGTTGTGAGGAAGGCAGATAGTCGTCTTCGGTTCATTGGTAGAATTTTGGGAAGATGTGGTTCATCTGTAAAGGAGACCGCTTATAAAACACTAATACGACCTATTCTTGAGTACTGCTCGAGCGTTTGGGATCCCTATAAAGTCGGATTGAGGGAGGGCATAGAAGCAATTCAGAGGCGGGCTGCTAGATTTGTTACTGGTAGGTTTGATTATCACGCGAGTGTTACGGCATGGCTTCAGAAACTCGTGTGGGAGTCTCTACAGGAAAGGAGGCGTTCTTTTCGTGAATGGCTACTGAGGAAATTTAGATAACCAGCATTTGAGGCTGACTGCAGTACAATTTTCCTGCCACCAACTTACATTTCGTGGAAAGGCCACAAAGAGAAGATAAGAGAGATTAGGGCTCGTACAGAGGCATATAAGCAGTCATTTTTCCCTCGTTCTGTTTGGGAGTGGAACAGGGAGATAAGACGCTAGTTGTGGTACGAGACACCCTCCGCCACGCACCGTATGGTGGCTTGCGGAGTGTGTATGTAGATGCAGATGTAGATGTAGCGTTAATGACCACATTAAATTTTAGTCCTACTCATGCAATCACGCAGCCACTGTTTAAAACTTTTTTCAGTTTACAGCCGACCTATTTTTAAGCAGAAATTCATTCATGGAAGAGAAGTTGTTCTCGAGAAATGATTTTATGTTAGGCTTGATACTTACTTTGCTACTTATCAGTCATTTTATGTTACGGGACAAATGATGAAAAAATTTTATTTCTGCATACTGAACTCCTCTCTGATTCACTGACAGATTTAATAATGAATAATAAAGACCATTTTATCCTCCACTGATGGGGACGTTTGCAAGACAACAACCATCTGCACGAACAGTTCGACAACGTTTGCAGCAGTATGTACTATCAGCTCGGAGACCATGGCTGCGGTTACCCTTGACGCTGCATCGCAGACAGGAGCGCCTGCGATGGTGTACTCAACGACGAACCTGGGTGCACGAATGGCAAAACGTCATTTTTTCGAATGAATCCAGGTTCTGTTTACAGCATCATGATGGTCGCATCCGTGTTTGGGGACATCGCGGTGAACGCACATTGGAAGCGCGTATTCGTCATCGCCATACTGGCGTATCACCCGGGGTAATGATATGGGGTGCAATTGGTTACACGTCTCGCTCACCTCTTGTTTGCATTTGCGGCACTTTGAACGTTTCAGATGTGTTACGACCGGTGGCTCTAACCTGGATCTCTGCGAAACCCTACATTTCAGCAGGATAATGCACGACAAGCATGTTGCAGGTCCTATACGGGCCTTTATGGATACAGAAAATGTTTGACTGCTGCCCTGGCCAGCACATTCTCCAGATCTCTCACCAATTGAAAACGTCTGGTCAATGGTGGCCGAGCAACTGGCTCGTCACATTACGCCAGTCACTACTCATGATGAACTGTGGTAGCGTGTTGAAGCTGCATGGACAGTTGTACCTGTACACGCCATCCTAGCTCTGTTTGACTCAATGCCCAGGCGTATCAAGGCCGTTATTACTGCCAGAGGTGGTGGTTCTGGGTACGGATTTCTGAGGATCTATGCACCCAAATTGCGTGAAAATCTAATCACATGTCAGTTCTAGTATAATATATTTGTCCAATGAATACCCGTTTATCATCTGCATTTCTTCTTGGAGTAACAATTTTAATGGCCAGTAGTGTATTTTATTGCTCGCTTTTGTGAAATCAGTACTTTCTAATTGGTGAATTACGCCAGGATGTTATTCCACAAGACGTCACTGAGTGGAAATATGCAAAATATGTGAGGATGTTGAGTCTTTTACCTCCAAGGGCAGCAATTATACGAAGATCAAAAGTAGGTGAACTTAATTGTTGAGAAGCTCAGTAATATGCTTCTTCCAATTTAAATTTTCCGTAAGTACGTACACCTATTTACTGACTGCCGTTCATACTTTCCATCAATTATTGGTATGACTATTTGTTGCACAGAACTGAATATAGCGTGTTTTCTCAAAATTTATATTTCAGAGAAATCGTTCATAACTCTTTAAAGAACTTCATTTACTATCTCTTATGTGACTTTCTCTCTGATGGGATTTATTAGAACGCTAGTAATAGTACCACTACCAATTCTGCTTGTTAAAAGTTAAGTGGAAGGTCGTTCACATGCATGAGGAGTAGAAGTGGAATGAAAATCGAATCCTGTGAGACTCCTTTTGTGATCTCTCCCAGTCAATAAAATTTTCTACCCTTGATTAGTTCAGCACAACTGTTTGCATTCCGTTTGTTAAGTATGATCCAAACCAGTTGTGTGGAAAGCCACCTATTCCATAAATCTTACGTCTTTGTAAGAGTGTAATATGATTCATAAAATCAAATGCCTTAGAAAGACCACAAAAAATACCAACTGGCGATATTTTATCATTTAAGGCGTGTAACATTTGATAAGTGACTCTATAAATATCACTGTATTTCTTGTCAGCTTTCTTATGAGGTGGTGTAAAAGTCCTTGCTTTATTGTGCCTGGAAAAATTCCCTGTAGCAGTGGTGCATTATTTATGTTACTAAGGACATTATTTATTAAGTCAGAACAAGTTTTCAGAATTCTGTTTGAGATACCATCAACACCACATGGGATTTTGTATTATAGAATTTTTATAATTCTATTAATTTCACTGAATAATGTTGGCGCTAGTTCTAGTTGGCCAAAATTTTGTGGAACGAAATTTTTAATATATTCTCTTGCTTTTTCAACCGAAACGTTTAATCCTACTTTTTCTGCTACGTTTAAAAAGTGATTGTTAACAGTGCTAGCAACTTGTCAATTATTTACCTCATTTAGTGCAATTGTTGTGACGTAGAATGAGCTGGGGTGTTATCAAAAAATGTTCAAATGGTTCTGAGCACTATGGGACTTAACTTCTGAGGTCATCAGTCCCCTAGAACTTAGAACTACTTAAACCTAAGGGCATCACACACATCCATGCCCGAGGCAGGATTCGATCCTGCGACCGTAGCGGTAGCGCGGTTCCAGACTGTAGCGCCTAGAGCCGCTCGGCGACTCCGTCCGGCTGGGGTGTTATCGTGGAGCAATGACGCTACCCTGGAAATCTTCCCACAACGCAGCGCCTCGACAGCCTTCTGTAACTACACTGAAAGGCCAAGGAAACTGATACACCCCTAGAGCACGCAGACGTGGCATGGACTCGACTAATGTCTAAAGTATGCTGGAGGAAACTGACACCATGAATCTTGGAGGGCTGTCAATTAATCCATAAGAGTACGAGGGGGGGGGGGGGGTAGAGATGTCTTCTTAACAGCATGCTGCAAGGCATCCCAGATATGCTCAATAATGGTCTTGTCTGGGGAGTTCGGTGGCCAGCTGAAGTGTTTAAATTCAGAAGAGTGTTTCTGGAAGCACTCTGATGCAATTCTGGACGTGTGAGATGTCGTATTGTACTGCTGGAATTGCCGAAGTCAGGAGGAATGCACAATGGACATAAATGGATGCAAGTGATCAGACAGGATGCTTAGGTACGTGTCACCTGTCAGAGTCGTATCTAGACGTATCAGGGGTCCCATATCACTCCAACTGTCCACGCCCCACACTATTAAAGAGCGTCCACCAGCTTGAACAGTCCCCTGCTGACATACAGGGTCCATCCGCTGGATACTATTTCAAACGAGACTCGTCCGACCGGGCAACATGTTTCCACTCATCAATAGTCCAATGTCGGCGTCGACGGGCCCAGTCGAGGTGTAAGGCTTTGTGATTAGGGGTATACGAGTGGGCCTTCGGCTCCGAAAGCCAGTATCGATGATGTCGATGATGTTTCATTGAATGGGCCGCACGGTAACACTTCTTCATGACACAGGATTGAAACATTCAGTAATTTGCGGAAGGGTTGCACTTCTGTCACGGTGAACGATTCTCTGCAGTCGTCTGTGACCCCGTTCTTGCAAGATATTTTCCCGGCCGCAGCTATGTCGGAGATTTGATGATTTACCTGATTCCTGATATTCGCGGTACACTCGTGAAGTGGTCGTACGGGGAAATCACCATTTCATCACTACCTCGGAGATTGTGTGTCCCATCGCACGTGCGCCGACTATAACACGGCGTTCAAACTCACTTAAGTCTTGATAACCAGTCATTGTAGCAGCAGTAACGGATCTAACAACTGCGCCAGACACTTGTTGCTTATATAGGCGTGGCCAACCCCACCGCCGTATTCTGCCTGTTCACATATCTCTGTAGTTGAATATGCATGCCTGTATCAGTTTCTTTGGCGCTCCAGTTTATATTCAGAGGTTTTGGTAGTATGCTCCAGTGACGTTTCGCCCGTTACGAAAATAATCTGTCAGTCCACAGTAGTTCAGTCCATGTCACTCCCCCCCCCCCCAATCCTCCCCCCCTCCCCCACCACCGTCCCCGAGAAAAAGCTTAGCATCACATTTCCTGATGATGGTTTGATTTTTGCCTTTTGCAGCATTGGTGAAAACCACATTATTCCACTGCTTGCTTTGGTACATTGTTTCGGGATCAGAATGATGGACCTGGAACAGTAGCAACATTTCCCTAACCGGTTTCGTCGTTTATGCGGGCCGTCTTTAGATCTAACGTACTCTAAGGACTTAAAGAATGCCACATGGGAATTCGGAAAATAAAATATTGTGCGGAAAAAGTAAGACCAACAAGATTTGAAATAACGCAGCATTTACCCATATAGCTGCAACCGATGGTGCACGGAACAATTACATTAAACCACGGACGTTTACTACTGCTCGTGGTTAATCCGCCACGGGTTAAATAGAGTGGGAAAACGAGTGCTTATGCTGCGTAACGTCAGTTTCATCTAATGAGCAGTGACTTATGGCAGATGTGTTCAAATGAACGAATAACGTTTATATATATATATATGGGATAGGCAAAATAATGTGTGAACAGTGGAAGTAATGGGATGGTTGCGTTTGACGGTCAACAACGCAGGCAAGGCACGTGTCGCTCTGGACTATGCGTGTTCAGCACGGACCAGGCATCAGTACAGGTTATTTACGAATACTACACACTTCGTATTTGCTTTCAGAGGCCGAGTTCGACTTGCAGGAAAAGACCCAACAGAATTCCAAAGAGGGCAGACTGTGGGTGCCCGATTAGCTGGAGCATCAGTAACCAAGCCAGCCAACTTACTGAATGTTTCCAGAGCAACTGTTTCATCATGACAGCCTACACAAAACACGGAAAGGTATCATAGAGTAATCGTAATATTGGAAGCAAATCAAACCTAAATGACAAAGATCGTCGTACGCTAACACGAATTGCGTCAAAACAATATAAAACTACGGCGGCTAAATTGACTGCAGCGCTCAATAGCTATCTTCGAGACTCCTTGTCTGTCGACATTGTCCACCGAGAACTCCATAGAGCCAATATTCATGGACGAGCTGCTATACGGAAACCATTAGTGACGACAACCAGCGCAAAGAAGCATAAAACATGGTGTCAGGAGCATAAATCCTGACTGCTGAGCAATGGAAACGGCTCATATGCTCAACGTTTTCGTTACTTCCAACATAGCGCTGGATGAACAACAGAGGAAGCCTACAATCCTGATTGCTTGATTCCCGCGGTTAAGCATGGAGGTGGAGGTGTGGTGGTGTGGGCAGCCATATCATGGTACTCTGCTGGTCCCACCATTATTCTCAGTGGCCGTGCTACAGCCAACGATTATGTGAACATTTCAGGTAATAAGGTGCAAACCACGTTTCAAATGTGTTCCTCAACAATGATGCCATACTCGAGGACGATAATGCACCCGTTCACACAACCAGGACAGCGACAATCGTGGTATGAGAAGCATGTAACTGAACTGCACTGTCATATGACATTATACGATCAGTAGTTTACAATAACATACCAGTTCGTTGATAATAATCGTATAAGCTAAAACAATTTCAAATTCAAAGCGCCAGTGGTAACCGAACGTCACCTGGTGGCAATCGTAGGTACTCTCAGGGACGCTATTTCCGTAGAGATATTGTCAAGACGTCCTCACCCGATGGGCATCTTATGTAAGTGATTTCCATTAGCTGCAGCTGACGTCATGAGATAAACTCCGTTTAACGGGTGTCGAAGTAGCCATTAGCATCACTAAGCGACCGTGATTTCAAACAATTGTTCTGTACATCACCGGCAGCAGCCGTATGGGTGACTGCTACTTATTTTAAGTCTTGGTCTTTCTTTTTTCGCACAATATGTTATTTTCTGACTTCCCTAATTAATGTGGCACTCTTTATATTTTTACAGTGCGTTAGATCTGAAAAAGGCCAACATAAAAGTCGAAACCGGTTATCATATTTAAATAAATGATTATCAGACTCTCAACTGTTTTATTAATTGATAATTTATAATAGCTTGCTGTTAAAGGGCCAAACCATGTTATCTAAAATTATGCAACATTTCCATTGTTGACTCTTTTCAGCTATATTTTAAATGTGTGTGAGCAGTTGCAGAAGGTGGCTGACGGTTGGTTTTGTCGTGTTTAAAATGGCTTAGAAGATGGTTGATCCACGACTTATTTTCACTTTTCCCAATGTCATGTCGAATGCGAAACGTCGGTCTTCCAGCATTTGGGCCGCCTCTTGTGATTCGAGGTTCTCCACAGGGAATTGGTCTACCACTTAATTCTTCGTTATTCGCACTCGTTTGACGATTGTGGAAGCGTCTACGCCACCCAGCCACTGTGTTGCCGTACGCTTCAGATTGTTGCAACTCTGTGCCCCTCCAAATGCAGCAGAAGAATTCCTACTGGACGAGAATCCATGTTATCAGCTGACTGCAGGATTTTTTTCTGGATCCTCCACAGGCGTGCTTCGGTATCGTGACGCGAGCATTTCAGTGTGTACTAGTTGAAAAGAAAAAAAAATCGCGTAACTTTTACGTGGCAATAATTGAATCTTTATGACTTTCTCTTGCAATCATACAGTGTTACTAGGCTTTATACTTATTTTGCTCTTTTCCTGATTGTTACAGAAGGACACTTACCGGACACTTACTTCTTGAGAGTGAAGTCTATCAACAAATCCAGCGACTATTGTGGTACTATGGACTACGATGAATACCTAAACAGCACGGTAAGAATCTATACCAACCTTTTCGATATGGGCTACGAAACAACCAAACGTTACTGAACCAATTGTCATGTCAATTTGTTGTTCTCTCTTTCAGTGTACTCAGTACATAGTTCTCAGTATGTGATGAATACATCTATTCAGTATTACACTCTCATGTATGCATAAAATAATCGTGAAATACATAATGAGGGTATTTCAACACAGACATTTGTTCAGTTCTGAGCCACTTGTCCCCCTCCTGATCCCCCAGCCCTTCCCTCCCCCAGTTTCCCCCTCCCCCACTTCTAAATTGGTGGGAACAAGACTCCGTCTGTGCTGAGTTGCTGGAGAAGGACACAAGGTACAGTCTTTATTTACTTAATTATTTTGAGTTTTGGCAGGAAATGTGTTCTTGGTGGTGTAAGGTTGCTGCTGGATTGTCCTCCACATCTACTCCACTGCCCCCACCCATTTTCTGTGTCTGTATGTTCACCTCGAAGTTTGAAGACTGACTGCTCTAGTCCACATACTGCCACCAGAGGGTGCTGGAAACTGTCCTACAGTCACCCCCAACCACTCCCACTTTCTACCACCCCACCTCCCGCTTGTGAATTGGTGGGAAAACGGCTGGAGTGGAATGTAATGTCTTTATTTTCCATGAGAAATGTGTTCTATTGACGAGATGATGATGTTGGATAGAGAGGAGTATAGTGAGTGTATTAACAGTAAGCATATAACTGAGGGCTGCTTCAACATTATAGTACATTTAAGTGCAGAACCGTGTAGCCCTAGGGGTGTGTGTTTCTGTTCCACAATAATATCTCACTTTGTAATCCCTTGTTGGTATGGACTCCAAAAACGAAACCAATACTCAAGAATTGATAGAACAAGTAATTTAGATAAAATGTTCCAAACTCCTTTAATGTAGAGCTGCGTCATGCATAAACCATACATTCCTTCTTCTTCTTGACCATCTGACATTACACAACGACACTCTTCAATATATCAGGCTCGTACCTACAATCTTCGCAGAATTGCAGTTCCGGTATTGGAATGAGAATGCCGGTCCATACCCATAGTGTCAGTCGGTTGTGTGATTTTGGAACACGTATTCTGCTGTTTATGAAAGCAAAATATCGAAGCATATTGATTACTTTGAACTCAACTCGCTCTGTTCCTTCACAAGACGTCGAATGTAGCGGGTATACTGCTCTTCTACATCTGGCCAGTTCTAAATTAAACTGGAGAGAATGTTGTAGGTAGGTTTGGTTAAACATAGAGGAAGAGTTACAGGATGCAGAGACAGGGACCACCTAGAGTTTAGCTCAGGGTCCTTAGCCGATAGGTTCAATGAAGGTGCAATTAGTTTCGAAATAGAAGACAGAATGCTGCTATGGATATGATTTGTTAATTGGGGTGGTAATCATCAGAGGTATTGGTGAGATCTTTCAGTCTCTGACTTTATCCTACGAATGCGAGAGTACTTTGAGACTCTCAAGGAGAGATGTGCAATCGTAATAAAATCTTGTCAAATTTATAAAGTGCTTTGGCTAAGGAATGCAGTTTTTGCACCTCCCCTCTGCTGCTGGCTATTTCCCACACTACCAAACAGTATTTGTGTCATGTGATGTAGGCAGCACTCGCGAAGTAGTGGAGGGGGGTGGTTCAGCAGCGGTAGAGAAATTGAGAACCATGCTGCAATGTCGTTGGCTGACAGTATCACGAGATCGATGCGATGGGATGTTTTGTTGACGTGAGTTGTTTTGTTGGCGGCAGTGGTTTTGATCACAAGTAACTGGATCAAACGCGTTTAAATTACGGAAAAAACCTGGTAAAACTGCGAAATTAATGGAGGATACGTAAAATAGAGGAAAAATTCGACAAAAATGATATTATAAAGCTCCGACCTCAGCAGTTTGCTCATCCATCAGGGAGAACAGTATTATAGAGCAATTCATGGTTTCACTCAATTGAATGTTACGAAATAACAAGGAGGGAGGAATGTGAATTATAGGTTGCTGTCAGATGCAAAAATGATTTTTTACTTTCTTACATGTGAATAGATAGCGCGAAAGCCACTCTTCTGTATTGATATTTGTGTCTTGAAATGGATGTAATACCCACATGCATGGCAGTTCATTTACATGACTTCACAGACACTCATTTTGAATGCTCAGGCTATGAGAGGCTACTGGAAGCAGACAACGGCATTGGGTTGGTCAGCGCCAATGTACTGAATAACGACTACCTGCAGCAGGCTCAACTACCACCGGTCACTGCGCCGGCCTAGTCACAACGGCAACCCCTCTGGCGAGTGCTGTCGCTTCCCACTGTGAGACGTAGGCAAGGGCCATAACGTTCTGTTGGCCATTCCACGACGAATAGTCAAGAACTTAGCTATTGTTCCAGTGGTCAGCATTTCCTAGAAATACGTTTGAGTTCTGCAGACCTGAAACGGTGTATCATTGTCACCCCAATGAGTATCGGCAGCACATGGATCTCTTTGTGTACCATCAGCGAGAGGATGGAACAGGAGGATCCAGCTGCAGACGGGAAACAGTATATCATGCCCAACCCAAAACCGACCAAAGCAGAGCACCTGCATTGGATCGTTCTTTGTGTACCACCAGTGAGAGAACAGAACCGGCCTGGAAAACCAGCATCCCTGCCTATATGGTTAGGTGGGGGGGGGGGGGGGGAGGGAGGGTGGAGAGGGAGGTAGGAGGAGGAGAGAAGGTAAGTCTGGTTCTAAGCTGATTTGCCTGTCCACACACCGAGGTGCAGGCATATGCAGTGTTGAAGTGGAAGGTTTTGTTTTCAGTAGTTGTGTGATGTTACTACTGTGTTTCGTCTTCCTGTATAACCAAGGGCAGCATGAATTATAATGTAACGTAGTCACTTTTTCCTAAATAGTTGCTCGCTTATAAGAGGATTACATTTCTCTCGTCCTAAGAAATACTGGTACTAATTTCAAGAAAAACCCATCTATCCTTCATGGAATGTTCGCTCAATATTGATTATCATGTTGTTGTTTGACCCATCCAGAACTACGTTATTGATGAAGTCTTCTACTGACACTGCGTTGAGTGGAATTTGCTAGCTGAATGTATGTTTAAGAACTGTTCAAGGGCCTTAAGTGTATATTGTGTACTATAGTCAACGCAAGGTTCAGTGTTCTTGGATCAATGTTCATTGTAGCAAGCATAAGTTCATATCATGTGCGTGAATTTACTCTTACTTAGCTACATATTTCATTGATTTTAGAACTATATCCGCTATTTGCACTGTTGTCGTCACAGTATTCGTTTTGAAAGTGTAAGAAAACCATGTGAGGTGATGTCTGTCATTTCAATATTTGTTGTAGCAAGCATAAGAATCACACCTGGAGAACACACGATGGTAATACTTCATGCAACAAATGAGTCCGTGTTTATTCAGTCACATTTCTTTAATCGAATGAGCTGACATTACATCATTTGAGCTGCTGAGACAGGCAACACTTTAGAGTAGTAAGTGGGTCCGTTGAATCCACAAAAGGAGGGGGGGGGGGGGCGTTTCGTGAACGAGGTTTCTTCGACGAATTTTTTAATTTGTGATATTACAGATGGTAAACTTTTCCCGACTGGAATACCATAAGTTAATTTAAAAAATCATCAAGGAAAAGCAGCAGAATTAATTTTAAAGTTTTGTCATCCCTAATCAAAATAGAATAAAATTTTAGTTGAAAATATTGGGCCTTTTGAGCGCACTAGAATTAATTTTAAAAAAATAATTCACTCTCAAAAAGTGAAAACATTACCTAACGTAAACCTTCCACTTGGTGACGATCCTCACCCTCACCAAGCTTCTGGTCTCTGACCTTCTGTACATCAGCATGGCATGGAGTCCATCTCCAAGTTAACAGAGCATGCCCTTAATCTGGACTAAAAGAAGCCACTCCTCCTCTAGGAAAGGTCTCAAAATCGCCCAGGAATGGAAATGAGTCATACTAAAGCGAGGAGAAAAGGTGTTTTGTCATACAACACGCTCTCCCCAAGCGTAACATATTTCAGGCTCCGTCAAATAATGGCCACATCCTTCAGTAAACGTATCTGCATCGAAGTTTGACAGAGTAAAGAAGCATCGAATCTGTATGTATAATTGACATTTGAGTGATAAAGTTGGTTCAGATTAAGTAATTTTTGGCAGTCTATTTTGAGCACAAATAAATTATTTTCTTCAAAAAACAATATTTATTTGAAGAGATGAAATGCAAACAACATATAAACGTCAATGGCAACATTCAAATTAGCATTAGAAACGAAAAATGTGATGCAAAAGATTTGAAGAAAGGTTACTTTGCACGTTTATTCAATACATGAGAAAATGGAAATTACATACGACCAATTCCTGATTTCGAATACTACTTTGTTGACTCTATGAAACCTAAAGATTGAGAACTGTTTCTCAAATGATATAGAGTTTTAATATGAAGAGAAAAGTAATAAATGTTGTAATTCTCATGTAGATATATTGGAAAGAGATTGTTTAGAATTAAGAAAATAATTTCTAGAGGTAGCTAATACTGATCAATTGTGTTACTTAACATTTGCTGGAGTCTGTGTGGCTATATAAGAGGCAAATATATGCCTAAAGGAAAAATTGCCATACTGTACCAAGAAGAAAAAGAAAATTATAGTAAAGAATCTACAGCTTGGTTTAATAGTTAAAAAAATAATATTATTCAACGTGTTTCGATGGAAGAGAAATAACTACAGCTGGAGCAAAAGGTGATGGTTTTGTTAAAGAAACCAATATCGTTTATCAGTATGATGGTTGTTTTTGACACAACTGTAGAAATGTTTTAATACTGAAACGATTAACAATAAAAATCGAGAATCAGTGGATGATTTATATCAAACAACATTAGTGAGAAAAACAGAAATACGAAACTCAGGACATAATTTAGTAGATGTGGGAATGTAACTTGATTGACCAACTTGTAATGTAACTTGATTGTATAAAAAAATTTAAGAAATTGGAGGATTTACCTGATATTCTTGAACCACTGAATCCAGGAGAAGATTTTTATAGTACTGATAGACAGTAAAATTAAGAACTGAAGTAGATGGTGTTAATACAACAATAAAATACGTTGATGTACATAGTCTATATCCAACTGTATAATATTATGATTATTATCTGTATGTCATTCAACAAAAATATATAAACCAGAATATTATATTGAATGGCATAGTTTTATAAAATGCAAAATATCGTCACCAAAAGACTTGTATTGTCCAGTTTTACATACCCAAATAAAAATGGATAAAAAAAGGAAAGTTGTTTCATTTATGTGTAAAATGTGCAGATGAAAAAAATTAAGAAAACTGTAATTACAATCATGAAGAAAGATGTTTTATTGGACCTTGGACAACTGATGAAATAATAAAGATATAGAAAATGATATAAAATTTCACATATCTATGAAGTGTGAAATTTTGAACATAAAAGCAATGTTGTTAAAAAATTATGTGAATAACTTCATGAAAATGAAATTAGGAAAGAGCTCTCATGATTTTGAAAATGATAATATGTATATAAAATATTTGAAAGAAAAAAAGCAGTTATTGACTTATATTTTGATAAAATAAAAGTAAACCCTGCAAAACTAACTGTTGCAAAAATATATCTGAATTCTTATGGGGAAATTTGGACGATGTCAAAATGAGAGTAAAACAGAGTATGTTACAGATTTACAAAGATTTTATGAAATACAATCAGATGATTGACTATATAATATAGATATAAATTTTATTACCTACAATATGGCCCAGAAGAAGTATAATTTCAAGGCTTGTTATGTGAAGAATAATAGATCTACAAGTATTTTTATAACAGCATTTACTACATCAAATGCAAGGCTTATATAGTACGATATGCTAGATAAGCTAGGATAAGTAGTTATATATTTTGATACAGACAGTATAGTATATATTGACTGTGCAGACAGTTTATATGTTAGGTGAATGAATTGATGAATTAGGAGATAGTAAATGAAACTATAAATTGGGGCTTTGACAGATCCTAAAAGTTATTATGATAAAAATGATAAGATGAAAATAAAAGACTATGCTTTAAACTATAAGAATATTCAAAAAACTGATTGGTAAATCTATGGTAAGATTAATCAAGAATGAAGCGAAAAAAAAGATGTTTCAATATATTCAATAACAAGCGATGTCAATAAAAAAGTTTAACTGACAAGGCTGCAAAGAAAGAATTCTCCTTTCAGCATGATAAAAGTGTTGTTATAGAAAATTATGATACAGTGCTGTATGGTTTTTAAAATTTTTAATAAATTTTTATTTTATATAAATGAAGCCTATTTGAAGTAGCTCAATGACGTTATCAGTACTAATATGTTTAAAACAGATTAGTGAGCTACAGGCAGATGTTTTATATACAATCATTGGCTGTAAATACTTGCATACTAGACATGGAGATAAAATATGCTTGGAAATGAATAATAAATTTAAAAAATTTAAAATTATTTTACTGGCCATTAAAATTTGTACACCATGAAGATAACGTGCTTCAGACGCGAAATTTAACCGACAGGAAGAAGATGCTGTGATATGCAAATGATTAGATTTTCAGAGCATTCACACAAGGTTGTAATTAATAATTGGGATTTTCAGTTTTTTTGGAGAAGAGGATATTAAATTGAGATACACAGGGATGAATAAACTTGGAAATAATAGTAATGGATTTTATAATTTGGAATTTTACTCTGCTTTTTTTTCATAGTAATGTAATGTTGGATGACAATCTGACAGTGGATAAAATGTAAAGTATTGTTTAATAATCTCAAGAGGGTTACTATCCTTCACAAGAAGTAGATACACCAATATGTATGTTTTAAATTAATTATACTGCACTCACAATACTCAATATTTTCAGGTATCAGTAATTTGTCCTCTTATAATGACACAGATATCATCATAAAGATTATTTGGACTGTAAGTTAATGCTACTGCACTCAAATTGATATGGAGTAGTAAGTGGGTGCAATGACCACACTAGGTGGCTGTTTCATGAACGAGCTGCTCCCTAGTGCACTCAAAGTAATCACTATTTTTAGGCTGACACACAGTTACTCCATGAGGAGCAAATGATCTGTGTAAAATTCCGCCACTGTCAATTCCCCTGCCATATGAACAGCAAGAGTCATCCTTCCACTGTATACAAGAACACACTCATTCACACCACACAAAGCTGTTATTCTGTACAGTTGAGTTTCTGTAACTTCTACCAGACAACCTTCAGACAATTTACCTGAAGAATTAGAATGAATATGGATGATGACTGATTATAACTATATGTAGCAGTGGAGGCTAGGAAGTGCGGATATTGCTCTCCACCTGCTGTGAGGAGTTTGGGTGGGTTGGCGCAGTTTCAGATAAATAGTACAAAGATCTGTGTGTGCCTCGTCTATATGGGATGTATTATTTCAATGTTGACTGATTATACTTAGCTAAGGACCATTTCAGACAGTGTCGGCAAATTCAGAATGTTTGAAATCTTGCCGCTCTTGACCATTCAGAGCTGATCCATGACGAATAGTCAAGTATTTCGCTGTTGTTCCAGGGTGTCAGACTTTTTGAGAAATACGTTTAACAGAATACAGGAAGTGTACTGTCCTTGACTCTTTTGTCCATATGTGACTCATTTGTGCAGACTGGAAACAGTATATCACTGCCAACAGATGGATCTCTAGAACAGTTCTGGAAAAACGGTATCCCCACATATGGGAGGAGAAGTAGGAGGGAGGAGGACAGGTAGGTGTGGAGGCAAGACTGGTTCTAAGTTGGTTGGTTTGTATCTGCACAGCGAGGTGAACACACGTACAGTTGCCACCACTCTCTGCTGGTGAGATCTTTTGGGGTAGGTTTTTGTGGTAGTTGAGTTATTACAATAATTTTCCTAATTTCCCAGTGTGTGTGTTGCATTATGATGCATTGTTTATGTGTCGTGGTTTTTCTCCACAACAATTCTGATGACATAATTAGAGCATTTGTTGTAGTGTGTGTTCAGTGAGAGCTTGCTGCCGTATCCCTTCTTACCATGTATGTGTGTGTGTGTGTATGTACAATTTCCTTAGCACCTATTTCACTTATAGATTGGTAGGCGGCTACTCTTCTTACACTTCAGTGATAGTTTTCTGTTTTTTCCTGTCTTACCATGTATCTGTGTACAAGTCCTGAGGAACTATACACTTATAAATAGGAGGCAACTTTTCTGCCAATGGCTGTAAGACAGTTACCAGCCAATTTCGAATGGTGTTGTAGACTAGAGTACACAGGAAGGTGAACGTTTACACACACACACACACGATCAGAAGGGGGTGCAAAACCTGTTTCAGGCGTCCTCAGTTGAGCCCCACACACGAAGGTGAGCACCGCTGGTTCATTCAGTCTGTGCTAGTGGAATGGGGCAATGTTGTTTCTTGCACTGTGAAATGGCTTGCCATTTCAAAAAACACAAACCTCTCCAGCACATGCTGTAGTCTCTGTTAGTTGTGAAATGCATCCTCAGTCCATCCTGCTACATCATCATTATTTACAGAAACGTATTCCTTTGTGCTCCCATTATCATCTCCTCCCATTCATTGTGTAGGAGGCTATGGACGCAGTCCTCAGCTGTATGCTCACAGGTAATACAATTATTAAACACCGACATCTCCTTGGTTGAACATATTTCCCCCGAAAAGTCAGCATCTTCCACTCTAGGTTTTTCCCACCAGTTCAAGAGTGGTTGCAGTGTTGGCAAAATGTGAGTGTGGGTAGGGGTGTCTATAGGACAGTCTTGCAAGCCCTCTGGTGGCAGTATTGTGAACTAGAGTAGTCGGTCTTCAAACTTTGAGGGAAACATGCTCATGCGCAATCAGAAAATGTAGGACTGGGGGTGGTGAAAAGTGGGGGTGGGGAGCAGCGACGTGTGTGGAGGACAAACCAGCAGCAGGCTATCACCACTAAGAACAAATTTCCCGCCAAGACTCAAAATAAATAAGTAAATAAAGACTGTACCTTTCATTCTTCCTCTCCAGTAGCTCAGCAATTCACAAGTGGGGGAGGTGAGAGGAAGTGGGGGAGGGGAGGGGGAAATGGGGGAGGGGAGGGCTGGGGGATTTCCTAGGAGAGGGACAAGTGGATCAGAAGTGAACAAGTGTCCCTTTTCCCAGAGGATTGGGTGAGGAAGAAGGGAGGGGCATGGGTGCTGGGGGGGGGGGGAGAATCACTTAGCAGGTTAAGGGGCCCCTGGGACGAGGAGAACGACGTGTTGAGAACATAAATCAATCACCTTGTGTATCAGTTTTATATCAAAAGTGGCGTAGAACCTGCTTTGCCCCACTCTTATTAGCGGACCATGTGACTTCGTCGATGTGGCTGCAACTGAGCAGAATGCGAAACACGTATCGGGGATGTCACTATTAACGCAAAATCCAGCTATCGATGGCAGTACAAAATGGCATACATTAGAGCCACGATTAATAGAGTATTAAGAGTGCCTTGCTAGAAAGCGAAACCAGTGAGGAAATATCTAATACAAGTCACAATTAATAATATCTACAGGGTGGCAATTATTGAACTATATGAAATAAAATCGTCATAACTTCTGAACAGTTTGCGTTAGGAATTTCAATCTGTACGTTGGCCGTGGGGTACTATGGAATTAATATGCACAGAATGGTTTGCTTTAGCGACTAAAACCATTTTCATGTGGATGGGTTTGTCAATAAGTAAAACTGGCGTATTTGGGGGAATGAGAATCCGAATTTCGTGATCGAGAAGTCTCTTCACTCTCAACGATTGACTGTGTGGAGTGCAATGTCCAGTCATGGAATAATCGGTGCGATATTCCTTGGTGGCACAGTGAGTACCGAACGGTACGTGAAGGTTTTCGGAGATGATTTCATCCCCATTATCCAAAGCGACCCTGATTTCGACAAGATGTGGTTCATCCAAGATGGAGCTCGACCCCATCTGAGCCGGCGAGTGTTTGATGTCCTGGAGGAGCGCATTAGGGATTGCATTCTCACTCTAGGGTACTCAGAGGCCACTGGCATGAGCCTCTATTGGCCGCAATATTCTCCAGATCAGAACACATGCAACTCCTTTTTGTGGGGCTATATTAAAGACAAGGTGCACAGCAATAATCCGAGACGTATTGCTGAGCTGAAAACCGCCTTTCAGGGGGTTATCGCCAACATCGATGTTTCGACTCTTCAGCGAGTCATGCAAAATTTCGCGATTCGTCTGCATCATATCGTCGCCAATGATGGCAGACATATCGAACGTGTCATAACCTAAATCCGAATATCTGTAGTGACGTTCACCTGTTGACTAAAGTGTGTGCACGCCGTCGTAGTTTGTAACTAATTTACGTTTTTTCATACAGTTCAATAACTGTGTCCCTATATTACGCTAATGTAGTAGAAAGACCATGCAAGAAGATCAAAAGAAGCCGTTACACAGATAATTCTGTGAACTCAGCGAATACTGTCGCCTGTAATGGTAGCAATGGGGAGCTGCTAGGTACGCTCCAGTGACAACGGAAGAGTATCTGATAAAAGAGCACAGTGGCCGCTTAACATTTCTCAGCTCGGAGGTGTACAAGTGCGAAGGCTGCGACAAAGATTTCGCTGGCTGAATGGGCAGGACCTTTTTCACGTGATGTAAAGAACACGCTTTTAAACAGAATATTAAAATAGCATGTAGCCGTCAGTGGGCACACGAATGGCATCAAAGCCGATTTAAAAAATCTGCACAGGGATGCAAAACGAGCTTTACTCAATTTATTAGAAGAAATCATAATCTATGCTAACTTAAGAAAATAGATGTATGATATCCTCAAATAACCAATACGGGTTGAGACACCGCGCATTTTTCGAAATCTTGGGGGGTCTGTTGTGACAGAGCAGTACAGGATGTTACATTGTCATATGATAGTCCATCATGATTATCTTCATCTTTGTCATGGGAACTGCGTTTCACGTCAGTCAATCCTCGGAACCTCAATACGAGGTACCAGACTGCATGCAACGCCCTGGGTGTGCTGCTTCTAACGTCGACGGTTCATCTGCAACTCATCCGTGTGCTGACGTCACCTGGGTCACCTCGCATACTACAACATATACATCCTCCGTATTTTAATATCAACTTCGTTCTACTATACATTTTATTACATTTTTACTCAAGTTATCTGACTTTTTACGTTTTATGCTTTCGTTATCTTGCATTCGACGTAATGCCTTGCATTATTCGTCACTACATTACGCTCACCAGTTGTTATGCGATATATCGTCTTTCACATAGTACATTTAACATCCAGCTCTATAAATACAACCTATTTTAAATTAAATTTATGCTTTTGTATTTTATCTTGAATTATACGAGGGTTGGAACTTTAATAGTGGAAACTTTATTTACACCTCGTACAAAATAGATACGTGTTTCAAAGTTTTACTGACCTTCAGAGTAGTCACCAGCATTGTGTATAACCCGTTGCCAGCGATGTGGAAGTCGTACGATACTCTTAGCAGTGCCAGTTGTGTTGACAGTTCGATCGTCGCCATCTACTGCCCGACGAATTTGTAGCAGCTCTGAAGAAAATGACGTGAAGTGTTTCCTTCAGTTTAGAAATCGAGTTGAACTCATGACAGCTTAAGTCAGGGGAGTACACTAGGTGGTATAGCACTTAGCAGCCCCATCAGTCAAACAAATCAGTAACAGCTTGCACTATAAATAGTTACCACTATTAAAGTTCCAACCATCCTATTTTACGTCCTCTTATCCCGTAAAAAATGATCTGATATACTGGGTGTGCCAGAAATGTTTTGACAACTTCGAGTAGTTGTAGAGGGTGCCTTGAGAAACAAATCAAGGATAGGAACCCGTGTCTGTAAAAGTCACCCAACAACGCTACATAGGCTGACGGACCATAGGGGGAATGTCACGGAGTTTTATATGAGAAAAACATGAAATACTTCCGCAGTTGCGAATGTGGACAACCATCAGCTGTACAATACGATGACGTCAATGACAATTTGTGCCAGACCGGGACTCGAAGCTGAATTTCCCATTTATCGCGAGGAGTCACCCTACCATTAGGCTATCCGAGCACGACTCACGACATCGTACTTCCGAACAACACAGCCAATGCTATATTGTATCTCGCAATCTTCTTTGTTAATTAATGTTTTCGCAGCTGATTGCCACAGTCGCCAATGGTGAAAATGAAAGTAGCTGTTGTGTAGAAAGGCCTTGTTTCCTATGAATGTGATGCTTTTATGGACGGTGGTTTCGGACACGGGTTTCCATTTGCAGTTTATTTTCATCCTGTGTACCGAAAAACACTGGAGATTTTAGAGGCTCGCAGGAGAAGAACAAACTGCAGATGAAAACCCATGTATGAAACTGTTATCCACCGAGACAACAGAGTTTGGCATTCAAAGGGGACAAGGCCATTCCATGTATCAGCTAGCTCAATCCGTATTTTTCATTAGTCCACTCTGGAAACTTTTATAGCCGTGTTGCACTGTCTGCCACAGCCTACTTAGCTATTCACCACGCCCTCCAAGACTGCCAAGCCTTCCTTCAATCCAACTTTCATCTCCAGGTCGACTGGTGCAATACCGGGTAAATGCAATTAAAGTGCAGCTAATCAAGGAGGTCCATTGTGGACTGTAATTACCGTATGGCAACGAAGCTTGCTAGATACGCTAGAGCGGTAATGGGGAAGCGATTTACGCTCGAAAGAAACTAGCTCCAGTCTGGTGCTGTGCACTGTTAAAATGACGATATGAGATCCACGTTGTCATTTGACAGACCATAACTTCAGTGAAGAGTATGGCTATAGAGAAAAAGAGACCGTGTGCCGTCACTGAAACTATTTTATGTGAACTGCAGCAACTGCAGCGCTGCGTTGAGGGAGTATCGCTGACTGAAAAGTCTAAGGAGTGGCCCTTTTGCATTAAATGTTTTAAAGAAGATGGTAATGGAATTCGAAACCGCGCGTGAGATTGGTGTGGCACGTAGAAGAGGAAGTCCTATGCCTGTGGAAGTTATTGACGAGGTTGCTGTTGCTGTAACCCACCATGCATCACTTGTCGAGGGTAGTGGAAGTACTCGAGCTGTGTCATGAGAATTGATTTTTGGACAACATAATTGTGGAAATGAAGCAGCGATTAGTGTGATTAATCAATTATTCAGAAACAGTCTTAATCGCATTTATTATTATTATACCACCAACCGGTTTGAACACGACGTAGGGATCATCTTATGGGCGTTTACACCATTGGTCGACTGCTGGTGTTGTCACTCCTGTCTACATAACGGCAGGAAACTATAGTTTCCACCAGTGACACCACCGGCAGTCAACCAATGGTCTAAACGCCCAGAAGATGACCCCTACGTCGTGTTCAAACCTGTTGGCTGTATAATAATAATAAATGCGATTAAGACTGTTTTTGAATAATTCAGGAGAATTGTCCACCCCATGGCCGAGAGTACGGAAAGTTTTGTGGTTTATTTTACACAGGTGCCCGTACAAGATCCAAACGGTGTAGCAACTGAAACCTCATGATATGCAGCAACGTTGTGAATTTGCTCTTAGGTGCCTGGCACGGATCGAAGTTGAGGACTTGCGGCGATATCTTATGAAGTGACGAGGCAATTTTACATACAGGCTGCAGTGAATACACAGAACTGCCAGATTTGCGGTAGTGTTAAAACGCGTGGTGTGCACGAAGAGCTAACGTCTGTAGTCTGAATTCACAAGCGCCTTATTCTCGGTCCGTTCTTCTTTGAGAAAAATAGACCAAGAGGGCCTGTCAGGTGTACCGTGACGTCTGCACTTTATCGGGACCTTCCTTGCACAACATGTAACTGCTGCTTTGTAAGAACACAACTGTGTGATGGTTCAGATGGCTCCGAGCACTATGGGAATTAACATCTGAGGTCATCAGTCCCCTAACTAACCTAAGGACATCACCCACATCCATGCCCGAGGCAGGATTCGAACCTGGGACCGTAGCAGCAGCGCGGTTCCGGACTGAAGCGCCTACACAACTGTGTGTAAACCACGGCTTTCAAGCGAGATGGGCCAACGCATCATGACGCTCAACCAGTGAAAGATCTGCTTAATGCAACCTTGCGCGAAAGTATTATCTTCACAGGATTTCCTGATAAATGGCCAGCAAGATCACCTGATCAAGAATCATGTGACGTTTGGCTCTGGGGATATCTAAAAGAACGTGCTTAAAAAAGTACACGTACGGTCTCTATCTGACCTAAATGCTCAATTTCATCTACATCTACATCCATACTCCGCAAGCCACCTGACAGTGTGTGGCGGAGTACCTCTATCGGTTCTCCCTTCTATTCCAGTCTCGTATTGTTCGTGGAAAGAAGGATTGTCGGTATGCTACTGTGTGGGCTCTAATCTCTCTGATTTTATCCTCATGGTCTCTTCGCGAGATATACGTAGGAGGGAGCAATATACTGCTTGACTCTTCGGTGAAGGTATGTTCTCGAAACTTTAACAAAAGCCCGTACCTAGCTACTGAGCGTCTCTCCTGCAGAGTCTTCCACTGGAGTTTATCTATCATCTCCGTAACGCTTTCGCGTTTACTAAATGATCCTGTAACGAAGCGCGCTGCTCTCCGTTGGATCTTCTCCATCTCCCCTATCAACCCTGTCTGGTACGGATCCCACACTGTTGAGCAGTATTCAAGCAGTGGGCGAACAAGCGTACTGTAAACTACTTCCTTTGTTTTCGGATTGCATTTCCTTAGGATTCTTAAAATGAATCTAAGTCTGGCATCTGCTTTACCGACGATCAACTTTATATGATCATTCCATTTTAAATCACTCCTAATGCTTACTCCCAGATAATTTATGGAATTAACTGCTTCCAGTTCTTGTCCTGCTATTTTGTAGCTAAATGATAAGGGATCTATCTCTCTATGTATTCGCAGCACATTACACTTGTCTACATTGAGATTCAATTGCAATTCCCTGCACCATGCGTGAATTTGCTGCAGATCCTCCTGCATTTCAGTACAATTTTCCATTGTTACAACCTCTCGATACACCACAGCATCATCTGCAAAAAGCCTCAGTGAACTTCCGATGTCATCCACAAGGTCATTTATGTATATTGTGAATAGCAACGGTCCTATGACACTCCCCTGCGGCACACCTGAAATCACTCTAACTTCGGAAGACTTCTCTCCATTGAGAATGACATGCTGCGTTCTGTTATCTAGGAACTCCTCAATCCAATCACACAATTGGTCTGATAGTCCATATGCTCTTACTTTGTTCATTAAACGACTGTGGGGAACTGTATCGAACGCCTTGCGGAAGTCAAGAAACACGGCATCTACATGTGAACCCGTATCTATGGCCCTCTGAGTCTCGTGGACGAATAGCGCGAGCTGGGTTTCACATGACCGTCTTTTTCGAAACCCATGGTGATTCCTACAGAGTAGATTTCTAGTCTCCAGAAAAGTCATTATACTCGAACACAATACGTGTTCCAAAATTCTACAACTGATCGACGTTAGAGATATAGGTCTATAGTTCTGCACATCTGCTCGACGTCCCTTCTTGAAAACGGGGATGACCTGTGCCCTTTTCCAATCCTTTGGAACGCTACGCTCTTCTAGAGACCTACGGTACACCGCTGCAAGAAGGGGGGCAAGTTCCTTCGCGTACTCTGTGTAAAATTGAACTGGTATCCCATCAGGTCCAGAGGCCTTTCCTCTTTTGAGCGATTTTAATTGTTTCTCTATCCCTCTGTCGTCTATTTCGATATCTACCATTTTGTCATCTGTGCGACAATCTAGAGAAGGAACTACGGTGCAGTCTTGCTTTGTGAAACAGCTTTGGAAAAAGACATTTAGTATTTCGGCCTTTACTCTGTCATCCTCTGTTTCAGTACCATTTTGCTCAAAGAGTGTCTGGACATTTTGTTTTGATCCACCTACCGCTTTGACATAAGACCAAAATTTCTTAAGATTTTCTGCCAAGTCAGTACACAGAACTTTATTTTCGAATTCATTGAACGTCTCTCGCATAGCCCTCCTCATACTACATTTCGCTTCGCGTAATTTTTGTTTGTCTGCAAGGCTTTGGCTATGTTTATGTTTGCTGTGAAGTCCCCTTTGCTTCCGCAGCAACTCGGTTGTTGTACCACGGTGGCTCTTTTCCATCTCTTACGATCTTGCTTGGCACATACTCATCTAACACATATTGTACGATGGTTTTGAACTTTGTCTACTGATCCTCAACACTATCTGTACTTGAGACAAAACTTTTGTGTTGAGCCGTCAGGTACTCTGTAATCTGCTTTTTGTCACTTTTGCTAAACAGGAAAATCTTCCTACCTTTTTTAATATTTCCATTTACGGCTGAAATCATCGATGCAGTAACCGCTCTATGATCGCTGATTCCCTGTTCTGCGTTAACTGTTTCAAATAGTTTGGGTCTGTTTGTCACCAGAAGGTCTAATATGTTATCCCCACGAGTCGATTCTCTGTTTAACTGCTCAAGGTAGTATCCAGATAAAGCACTTCAAAAAATTTCACTGGATTCTTTGTCCCTGCCACCCGTTATGAACGTTTGTCTCCCAGTCTATATCCGGCAAATTAAAATCTCCACCCAGAACTATAACATGGTGGGGAAATCTACTCGAAATATTTTCCAAATTATTCTTCAGGTGCTCAGCCACAACAGTTGCTGAGCCAGGGGGCCTATAGAGACATCCAATTACCATGTCTGAGCCTGCTTTAACCGTGACCTTCACCCAAATTATTTCACATTTCGGATCTCCGTCAATTTCCTTCGATACTATTGCACTTCTTATCGCTATAAACACGCCTCCCCCTTCACTGTCCAGCCTGTCTCTGCGGTATACATTCCAATCTGAGTTTAGGATTTCATTACTGTTTACGTCTGGTTTCAGCCAACTTTCTGTCCCTAGTACTATATGGGCGTTGTGACCGTTTATTAATGAGAGCAGTTCTGGGACCTTTCTATAGATGCTCCTGCAGTTTACTATTAGCACATTAATATTGTTATTCCCTGTTGCATTTTGCCTACTCCTACCTTGCCGCGTCTCAGGAGGCGTCTTGTCGGGCCTAGGGAGGGAATTCTCTAACCTAAAAAACGCACATGTGCACTCCACACGTACTCCTATACCCTTGTAGCTGCTTCCGGCATGTAGTGCACGCCTGACCAGTTCAGGGGGACCCTACATTTCTCCACCCGATAGCGGAGGTCGAGAAATTTGCACCCCAGATCTCCGCAGAATCGTCTGAGCCTCTGGTTTAAGCCTTCCACTCGGCTCTAAACCAGAGGACCGCGATCGGTTCTGGGAACGATACTACAAATAGTTAGCTCTGATTCCACCCCGCGCCCCGCCTTCACCAATTCCGCCAACCGCCTGTACGAGCTGAGGATGACCTCTGAACCCAGACGGCAGGAGTCATTGGTGCCGACACGAGCAACAATTTTCAGTCGGGCGCACCCAGTGCTCTCTATCGCCGCCGGCAGGGCCTCCTCCACATCTCGGATGAGACCTCCCGGCAAGCAGACAGAGTGAACACTGGCCTTCTTCCCCGACCTTTCCGCTATTTCCCTAAGGGGCTCCATCACCCGCCTAACGTTGGAGCTCCCAATAACTAATAAACCCGTCCCCCCGTGTCCCTTCTCGGACCTTGCTGAAGGAGCGGCCACATGTCCACTCACAGGCAGAGCGGGCGATGCCACACGGCCAGCCTCCACATTGACCCTCCGCCTCGTGCGCCGCGAACGCCGCTGAACCCGCCACTCCCCTTGGGGAGAGGGTAGCCCAACCGCGCCCGGTACCCGCGAAGATGTCTCGACAGTGGGTGAAGAATGTAATACCTGAGGTGTACCATGCGACGCACCAGACTCCCCACTGCCGCTACACTCCGAGGCAGCAGCCTGAAGACGGCTGACCGCGGCCATCAACACGTTCAGCTGTTCGCGAACAGTGGCCAGCTCCTCCTGCGTCCGTACACAGCAGTCACACATCCTATCCATCGTAAGAAATAAATTTACTGTAGAGAGTTAATCAACTTTTAACTAGACTGATAATTCACTAAAGGCGGCTGACTAAACTGACTAAACTGTGGTTACTAGCCACTTCATGTAGAAAACAATGAAAATAGCACTACCTGTCTCTGGACTGTATTGAAAACAAACACTAGCACTACTGGCGCTATGGTTGACTAAAGGGACTCTCTCTGACTGTATTCAAAACACGAAATCTATGGAACACTATTACTAGCACTCGACAATTAAAGTTTCCTAAAAGCAAAAACACACGGAAGAAGAAGTAACAAGCAAGTTAATACTTAAATTAACGTAGCTCGCTGCACAGCAGACGTGAAGGAGACGGCAGTTACGACGACACTGACACTACTGGCACTGTTCCACCGGAACAGCTGCGAGCAACTGTTGATCATGTCGTTCCATGGATGCAGCATCTCGTCGACGTATCTGGTGCTCACGCTGAACAAATTGTACAACCAGTGGTTAATAATAAAGTCAACATTATGCTCTTCTCACTCGTTTGACCTTTCCTTCTTATGTCCCTTCCTAACTCATTACATACTGAAACATTTCTATACGTCTTTCTTGCATTCACAAAACGCCAGATCTGTGGCCAAAATTAGAACTAAGTTTTTCCAGCGTACATCGGTTCCGCATTAACATATATCTACCAAGGTTCGCTGCCACACGATAATTATAGCCCACACTAGACCTGTGAGTAGTCCTCACTTTAATTGCAACCAGGTATGTGGAAACTTCAAGTAAATTCACAATAAAGGCTTTTGTCGTACCATTCGACGTTTCCATAGTCCACATTTCTGTCTCTCTCTACAACCAACCCATGCCTCTGACTAAGACAGTATAATATTTACGACTAACTGTCAACATAAAATTAACATGGAATGCACACATTCTTGCCATCCAACACAAAGCGCGAAACTGAAGTTAAAACCCTCTGGGTTATTAGGCCGAGTCATGTTTCTTCTAAAATGATGCGGCCTAATAACCCAGAAGATTTTAACTTCAGTGACAACGGCCGCAAAAGCCTGCAGACTTACACAAAGCACGAAGCTGCTGACACCCATAACAGTCCGCACCTAGGGTCTATGTATTTTTACCATTATCCTCACCTATAAGTCCCTCCTCCCCCTTCGCCCTACCTTATGAGAATGTTGCCTGGATGTCCTCCTCCTCTAAATTCTACTAGTCCATTGAAATCCTGGAAAGATATGCAGTCTGCCTCGCTTTCTGCATCGACCCCACTTTCCTCAGTCACCTCCTATACCAACTCTGCTGCACCCAAGTCATCTCCTCTTCCTAGAGCACCTTTGGATACGACAAATTAATCACCAAATATCCCGCCCACTAAATCATCAAGCTAGGTGACCTGCTGCGCCGGTACTTCCCTGTTCTATCTTCCGTGAACCTACATGCCTTATCCATCCTCCCCCTCCGAAATTCAACCAATTCCCACTCCCTCATGATGGAAACCGTCCCTCACCAGAACCCTCCATCTTACACCATCCTTCTATTTTATTTTTTTCCCCTTCCATCTCCTCACTGATTTTTATTCGCTCCTAGGTTTCCACAAGGAGGACGTTTAGTTGGGCTGAAAGAAGAAACCGCTGCGAGTAATCGGCATATCGCTCGACATTTAGATAGGATCGATGCCACTATTGGACGAAGGTTGCAGGAATGGTTGAACCATGGCCAAACACAGTGTCAAGAAGGAAGTGGTCGGCATAGAGAGGTGACAACGTGAGAATCGATAAGAGCCCCGGACTGATCATTATGATCGGTCCAACGTGCAACTGGCGCTCCATTAAACACAACATCCATTAACAAGTGGCTCACAGAAATTGAGATAAGCTCACGGCACCCCTTTCACCGACTGCCGTTGATATCTGTACACCAAAAAACTCGTCTGCAATGGTGTCGGGCACATTCAGTCCATAATCTCATTGACTGGAGTCCTCAGAGGTCAATCCCATTTCGAACTGAGCCCAAAAGACCAGCGAAGACGTGTCAGGAGATGCCCCTGACAGCGGTGGGATACCAATCTCATTGTCGCCCGCCATACGCTCCGACAACTACGAGTGGTAACTTAGGGTACCACTTAATTCTGTATTAGAACCCCTTTGGGTGACATCCACGGCACTCTTACACCACAGCAGTACGTTGTCGATATTATACATCCTCGTTCGTTGCCCTTCATGGCAACCCATCCTGGGCTTACATTTCAGCAAGATAGTTCCCGCCAGCACACAGCGAGTGTTTCTACTGCTTGTCTTCGTGCTTCGCAAACCCTACCTTGGCTAGCAAGGTCGCCCGTTCCGTTCCCAATTGAGAATTGTCTGGATCATTATGGGCAAGGCCTTACAACCAGCTCGTGATTTTGACGATCTAATTCCCCCAAACGAACAGAATTCGACACAATGTCCTTCAGGAGGACATCCAGCGTTCAATCAGTGCCAAGCCGAATAACTGCTTGTATGAGGGTCACTCCAAAAGAAATGCACACTATGTTTTTTAAAATCCATCTTTTATTCTACATGATTGAAAGTTTTAGAGTGTGTAGATACATCGTTTAGGAACAATATTTTCATTTCTCCACATAATTTCCATCTCTCAACTGCTTTACGCCATCTTGGAACCAGTGCCTGTATACCGGCACGGTAAAATTCTGGACCAACCTGTTTGAGCCACTGTTTGGCAGCGTGCACAAGGTAGTCATCATCATCAAACCTCGTTCCACGAAGAGAGTTTCCCAAAGAGATGATAGTCACATGGAGCCAAGTCAGGACTGAAAGGCGGCTGTTTCAGTGTTGTCCATCCGAGTTTTGTGATCGCTTCCATGGTTTTTTGCCTGACATGTGGCCGTGCATTGTCGTGCAACAGCAAAAATCCTGCCCTTGCCGATGTGGTCGAACACGACTCAGTCGAGCTTGAAGTTTCTTCAGTGTCGTCACATATGCATCAGAATTTATGGTGGTTCCACTTGGCATTATGTCCACAAGCAAGAGTCCTTCTGAATCGAAAAACACCGTAGCCATAACTTTTCCAACAGAAGGTGTGGTTTTGAATTTTTTTTCTTGGGTGAATTTGCATGATGCCACTCCATTGATGGCCTCTTCGTCTCTGGTAAAAAATGGAGCCATGTTTCATCACCTGTCAAAATTCTTCCAAGAAATTCATCTCCACCATTCTCGTAGTGTTCCAAAAGTTCGCTGCATACCGTTTTCCTTGTTTCTTTGTGAGCCACTGTCAACATCCTGGGAACCCACCTGGCACAAACCTTTAACGCCAACAGTTTCGGTATGCTGCAAACACTTCCTTCCCCTATCCCAACGTAGCGTGACAATTCGTTCACTGTGATGCGTCTGTCAGCAGTCGCCAATTCGTTAACACACTGCACATTGTCTGGAGTGTGTGCAGTACGAGGCCTGCTGCTGCGAGGACAATCCTCAATATTGCTGTGCCCGCTTTCATCACGTAACCTGCTTGCCCACCGACTAACTGTACTGCGATCGACAGCAGCATCTCCATACACCTTTTTCAACCTCTTGTGGATGTTTCCCTCTGTCTCGTTTTCGGAGCACAGGAATTCTATGACAGCACGTTTCTTCTGACGAACGTCAAGTATAGCAGCCATCTTGAAGACATGCTGTGACGGCGCCACTCACGGGAACAGGTTGAATTAAGTTTTAAAACAAGCGGGAAGGATGTCTCTACACACTGTAAAACTTTCACACATGCAGAATGAAAACTGTATTTTTACAAGAATAGTGTGCATTTCTTCTGGTGTGACCCTCGTATATATTAGACAGAGGTGGACCGCATTAGTAGCTTTCTTAATTTGTGGAGCTATTTCTCTTGAACAAATCATCCAGTTTTCCTGAAATTGTAACCATTTGCTTGTCTGTTAATGACCGTCAAATCTACAGATATCCGTCCCATTCAAATAACTGCTTCGCAGTGTGTCGTTTAGTATTTTGTCTGAGCGTATACTCTGGCTGAGGAACGACCTTTGTTGAGCTGAAATAGCGACGAAGGAAGAAGACGAGTCAGTGCGTGTTTTGTGTTTCAGGAGACGTGGTCGCTAGTGCCGCCCGTCGTGTCAGAGGTGGAGCACGACCCGCACGTGCTGCACGAGTGTGCGTACAACGTGCGTGTGGAGTCCGGCCCGTACGGCGGGCCTAGTGCTGCGGAGCTCAACTACACCGTGCCTGGTGAGTCGGCCCCTACCTGCCACACGCCACCTGGTCATTTGTCTCCAGCAGGCCGTAACTTTCGACACCACCTGCCGACTTTGTCCAGAGACGTCAGAACAGCCTCCGAAATGGAATGCATGATCTGCAAATTATGACCGATGACATCATCACCTGTTCACGTGACACCACAACATAAACATCAAATACGGAATCTTTCAGTTAGTAAGAATACGTATTGAAGCTTATGCGTCAGCCGCAGGAAATAGGAGGTAATGGACGGCCACAAGCTGAAATCTAAAATAACAACAATAAAACTACGGAAATGCAAGGTGTTTCAAAGACTGACCTGATTTCAAAACTCCCTGTTTATTGATCGAAACATAATACAAACATGGGATCAATGGCAAAACAAAAAATTTTGATGTTTTAACAATGCTCTTATAAAGATGTATGAGACAGGTGAAATACCCTCAGGCTTTAAGAAGAATATACTAATTCCAATCCCTAAGAAAGCAGGTGTTGACAGATGTGAAAATTACCAAATTGTCAGTTTAATAAGCCACGGGTGCAAAATACTAACACGAATTCTTTACAGACGAATGGTAAAAGAGGTAGAAGCCGACCTCGGGGAGATCAGTTTGGATTTCGTAGAAATGTTGGAACACGTGGGGCATTACTGACCCTATGATTTATCTTAGAAAATAGATTAAGGAAAGGCAAACCTGCGTTTCTAGCATTTGTATAGAGAAAGCTTTTGACAACGTTGACTGGAATACTCTCATTGAAATTCTGAAGGTGGCAGGGGTAAAATAGAGGGAGCGAAAGGCTGTTTACAATTTTTACAGAAACCAGATGGCAGTTATAAGAGTCGAGGGGCACGAAAGGGAAGCAGTGGTTGGGAAGGGAGTGAGACAGGGTTGTAGCCTATCCCCAATGTTATTCAATCTGTATATAGAGCAAGCAGCAAAGGAAACAACAGGAAAATTCGGAGTAGGAATTAAAATCCATGGACAAGAAATAAAAATTTTGAGGTTCGCCGATGACATTGTAATTCTGTCAGAGACAGCAAAGGACTTGGAAGAGCAGTTGAACGGAATGGATAGTGTCTTGAAAGGAGGATATAAGATGTACATCAACAAAAGCAAAACGAGGGTAATGGAATGTAGTCGAATTAAGTCGGGTGATGCTGAGGGAATTCGGTTAGAAAATGAGACACAAAGTAGTAAAGGAGTTTTGCTATTTGGGGAGCAAAATAACTCATGATGGTCGAAGTAGAGAGGATATAAAATGTAGACTGGCAATGACAAGGAAAGCGTTTCCGAAGAAGAGAAATTTGTTAACATCGAGTACAGATTTAAGTGTCAGGAAGTCGTTTCTGAAAGTATTTGTATGGAGTATAGCTTGTCTGGAAGTGAAACGTGGAAGATAAATAGTTAAGACAAGACGAGAATAGAAGCTTTCGAGATGTGGTGCTACAGAAAAATGGCTCTGAGCACTATGGGACAACAGCTGTGGTCATCAGTCCCCTAGGACTTAGAACTACTTAAACCTAACTAACCTAAGGACATGACACACATCCATACCCGAGGCAGGATTCGAACCTGCGACCGTAGCAGTCGCGCGGTTCCGGACTGCGCTCCTAGAACCGCGAGACCACCGCGGTCGGCGGTGCTAAAGAAGAATGCTGAAGATTAGATGGATAGATCACATAACTAATGAGGAGGTATTGAATAGAATTGGAGAGAAGAGGAATTTGTGGCACAACTTGACTAGAAGAAGGGATCGGTTGGCAGGGCATATTCTGAGGCATCAAGGGATCACGAATTTAGTATTGGAGGGCAGCGTGAAGGGTAAAAATCGTAGAGGGAGACCAAGAGATGAATACACTAAGCAGATTCTGAAGGATGTAGGCTGCAGTAGGTACTGGGAGACGAAGAAGCTTGCACAAGGTAGAGTAGCATATAGAGCTGCATCAAACCAGTCTCAGGACTGAAGACCACAACAACAATTACAAATGTTCTACGTGCCAACCAGCAGCAGCACGGACAACACCTAGAGGACAGATAAATTCGTCATAAACTTTACATTATGTACCTGCTTTTACAGAAGTTATGGAAGCTGTTATTCTCTTGTCCACTTCTTGCATGTGACCAGGTAAAGGGGAAATGAAGACCCTTTCCTTCACATATCCCTGCAAGAAAAAATCGCGTTGGGTCATATCTGGCGATTTTGGACGCCAAGAATGCGGGGTAGTGTCATTGTACCTGTGTGGTGAAGCTGCATGTTGTTCTCAAATGAAGTCTTTAGAGTCCTCCTGAAGTTGTGGAAAAAGCCAATTCTGCAGCGCTTGAAGACAGTTCATTCAAGTCACTGTGTTTTCCTAAATATATAAGGGACTGTACACTTTTTCATGTGAAATGGCACAAGAAACGATCACTTGAGGTAAGTTTCTTTCGTGATGAATAATGTCTAAAGGGTTATGGAGTCCCCATATGCTTTACAACTAGCTTGAAATGTTGCTTCATCGCTGAAAATTAACCGTGGTAAAATTGTATGGTCTTCCATGTCCTCCAGCAGAGCACTGCTGAAGTCAATCCGCTTCCTTTTATCACCAACTCTAAGAGCTTGCACTAATTGTACTCTGTATGGTTCACAGACCAAACGACGCCTTAACACTCGTCACACAGTCGTATGAGGCATTGCCACTTCTTTCCTTGCGCGGCGAGTAGACTTTCGTGGATTCTGCGTAAACATTTGCCGAATTCAAAAATGGCTCTGAGCACTGTGGGACTTAACATCTATGGTCATCAGTCCCCTAGAACTTAGAACTACTTAAACCTAAATAACCTAAGGACATCACACAACACCCAGTATTCACGAAGCAGAGAAAATCCCTGACCCCGCCGGGAATCGAACCCGGGAACCCGGGCGTGGGAAGCGAGAACGCTGCCGCACGTTGCCAAATTCTTTCCACTATGTCATCAGAAGCGTGAGGTCGACATGGACTCTTACTTTTGCGCAAGCATCCTGTCTCTTCCAACTGGCGATAACATCGACGAATGTTTTTGGGTGCACGCAGATACATAGTGTAAAGTTAATAACGGATTTAGCCATCGTCTAGATGATGTTCGTGCTGCTGCTGGTGGACACAAAGAGAGTTTTTAATAGCATAGTTACAACTTTACGATTTTGTTAGTATTTTGCAGTCCATCCCATGTTTCTAGCGTGTTTTCTTCAACAAATATTGTGTTTCGAAATCACGTCATTTTTTTGAAACATCTAAGGAAACACGATACAAGGTTTCAGAGACTCAGAAAACCACAACATTAGCTTGAATCTACTACAACTGGAATCCAAAAATAAGCTTGACCTATTGAAAAGCCGTATACCAGTACGGAAGAAACCGATACCAATATAGGCAATAAAAAATCGTGGCAGTTAACGAAACGTGGTATCGGAAATATTACCTGACCAGTGTTATATAGTTCAATTAAAAAGCTGAATACAGAAAGCCAGAAACCCGCACTAATACATGAAGCTAAAAAACGATACCAATACCAATGAGAATGAAGAGGAAATCGCGATAGTAACCATCGGATTTTACCAGTGACGTACTGAACAAGCGGAAAATGCCGCAAAAAAGATAACTATAACGTCTTATCATTGAGAATATTTTGAAACGTAAATGACACAGACGGTAAAATTCAGTGTATTTACTTCGTCGGAGAAAGAAAATAGTACTAATTACTATTATATTGGTCACATATCAATAAAACAAAAATTTTTCGATTAATGAAACCAAAAACGGATCGCATATCGTAAAAACAAATACTGTAATTGCAGTAGGCATGACTACATACAGTAAGAACTAAAAAAAAATAGTTATCGTAAATAATTCGTGGCCAGAATATAAATAGATTTAGAATTGTAATTCCCTCCTAAATAGAAAAGGCAGTCTTATTTCTCATACGCAACACAGATTAAAAGTATGAAAACTCTTGGAACCACCGTTATTAAACCTCCATTCTCGAAACCAACGAAAATATGACAACAGCGCTCAAAAAAATAGTGCCATTACAGCAGTTATCTCATTGGTCAAAGTAGACGATTTGTGTCGCAAATACCTCTTGGGCTAGAAGTGCAGCGCGACATCAGGAGGAAATAAAATTAAGAAATATACCACACAAATTCAGTCTCGATCTCTCAACCCACGCAGCAAACCGAGCAATAATTTTGGTTTCCTTGCAATGATGGACATAAGGTCCGGATCCTAAAGATTGCTATGCGCTTCACAAGTATACGAAATGGACTGCAGTTAAATTAATATTTGTTATTCGTTTGTTGGGTTTTCCTTTGCAGCTTATTATTCGGGTAGTAAATTAGGCTCGATGCCAGTGTGGCAAGTCTCACGAGTACTTCATACAAAAGCAGAAGTCTTTTATATGACTACGTAAAATTGCTCAGAGTAGCCTTTTCGCTCTTCAGCCTGGGCATACAATCATCTTCAGCCGATATTTCAGTGGGCTTTAGGAGGAAACGATGCTTGGTAAATATCGCCGGCAACTCTTAGCAAGTAATTGTCTCACCCGACGATGGCGGCCAGGTCAAAGCAATTCTATGATTCGGCTGCAGATCCGACGGATTATTACCAACAGTATTTTATAGTGCATATCATGACATTACATTTGTTGTGGAATATCCTCCATCATTTCTTTTCCTAAATAAATATCCATGTTGTTTCTTACACATATTCAGAATACGTGAAAAGAAACTGTCAGCACTGCAATAAAAAGCCATAATTGAACGTTGATGTTGCCATATTATGAATGTATGCAATTTTGTGAAATATTTAAAATCACAGTAACTGCATGAAAGTGTCTTGGATTTATCTGTTAGTTTGCACATTAGTAAACAAACATCAGTCCTTATTTTGGTTTACTAAATATACTTCCACATTAGTCAAGAATTTTCAACACCGAAACCCAATGACCGACGTAGGTTATTTTCAGAATCGCGAATAATTGACCCGAGATGCATTCGCCTTTGTACCTAAAATTTCAGTATGGTCTCTATGTTTTCTACGTTTCCAATACATGTTAGTTATAACAAGTGTGTAATAATTTTCTTATATTACGAAATACGTAATTTTTGAAGTACCTATTTATATTTAAAGTTTTCAGGTCAAGAGAATCAACTAAAATATGTCCTTCCGACCATAATATTATGTAGAATCTGTTAGAATTCATGCATTCCCCACTCATTCTATATTGCATACATAAAAAAACACTAAAAAGCTTCCTTGTCACAGAAAAAAGCACTTCAAAATTCAGCAATTATCGAATTGTTGACTCAGTTGAATAGAGTGGGGGAGCAGATTTACATATTCAATATGAAAAGGTTCTCCTTCAGGCACAAAACATTTGTTATACCGTATTCCACGGCAGTTTTCTGAGAGTTTCTGCTAGATTCTCATGGTGATCAAATGGACACGCGAGGAAGTACTGCGATGCACAAAAGTATCCGAACGATCGGTCTTACGACAGGCCCATTTTCCTGCCACCCACATAATAAAGCTGTCATGCAGGTGTTACCGTCGTATGACCATCCTAAAATGGGAACTACAAGATAACATTAGGGAAAAGTTTCCCATATGGTAATGGATGGAGATTTAAGTTAACACTTCGGTAACATTCGTTCAGGACGCTGAGACACAATATTTTTGTGAATAAGAGCTTTTGCCAGAATATCTGTACTCCTGAACTTTTACGACAATTCGAAGTATTCATACTCTGTAAAAGATGTGCCCCCTTCCAGCATTGTTTCGGTCCCATCCTTCTCAGTTTCGAATGTTCAAAAATTGTCCGAACTGTTGTGCCCCAGAACGATATTCTGGGCGAAAGTGAAAATTTTTTGCAGTTTTATTCTGGCCGGCGTCAGCACTAGAGTTGAGGCCAATGCACGTCAGTACGCAATATCTAGACTGGAATGCCAGCATAGAATAGGACCGTTGCTATTCACAATATGTATAAATGACCTCGTGGATAACATCGGAAGTTCACTGAGGCTTTTTTTGGATGATCCTGTAGTATATCTAGAGGTTGTAACAATGGAAAATTGGACTGAAATGCAGGAGGATCTGCAACGAATAGACGCATGGTGCAGGGAATGGCAATTGAATCTCAATGTAGACAAGTGTAATGTGCTGCGAATACACAGAAAGAAAGATCGTTATCATTTAGCTACGATATAGCAGGTCAGCAACTGGAAGCAGTTAATTCCATAAATTATCTGGGAGTAGGCATTAGGAGTGATTTAAAATGGAATGACCATATAAAATAAATCGTCGGTAAAGCAGATGCCAGACAGAGATTAATTGGAAGAATCCTAAGGAAATGAAGTCTGAAAAGAAAGGAAGTAGGTTACAGTACACTTGTTCGCCCACTGCTTGAATACTGCTCACCGGTGTGGGATCCGTACCAGATAGGTTTGATAGAAGAGATAGAGAAGATCCAACGGAGGGCAGCGCGCTTCATTACAGGATCATTTAGTAATCATGAAAGCCTTACGGAGATGTTAGATAAACTCCAGTGGAAGACTCTGCAGGAGAAACGCTCAGTAGCTGGGCACAGGCTTTTATTGAAGTTTCGAGAACATACCTTCACCGAGGAGTATACCTCGCGAAGAGACCATGAGGATAAAATGAGAGAGATTAGACGCCACACAGAGGCATACGGACAATCTTTCTTTCCACGAACAATACGAGACTGGAATAGAAGGGAGAACCGATATACTCTAGGTACCCTCCGCCACGCACCGTCGGGTGCCTTGCGGACTATGGATGTAGATGTAGAACAACTGATATCGCATGTAGCATTAGTACGTGACCGAATTTACGCCACACACCACCCGAGCCGGAGAATCAAGGTGCTGATGCGACAGAATAACCTAACAGAGAAGGGAGCGCAACGTCATTCTGTCGATCATGCACAATGAAATAACAACGCATAAGTCATACACAAGAGTGGCTTTGAACACAGAGATGCTGCAGAAATAACTAAACTGGAAGTCTGAAGCGAAAAGTTGTGACACTGTGGCAAAATGTGAAGCGGAGCGCCGAGTGATCCAGAAACGTAGGGTACATTTTGTCTTTGTTGCCACTGATTAATGTCATTGACATAGACCGACCAGTGCGACAACTCTGACTTCCAAAGCCCGCTCCTCAGTTTGTATTTAACCAGTGATGCTCCATCCGTGGTCTGCCTAGACGACAGTCAGTCTGGGCTGGAGGACTTGGTTGCCGTCACCAGTTGCAGTAACGGAGTGTAAATGAGGCTGAATTTGAGGACAGGAAGGCATTCGATTCGGGGACTTGATCATCGCTGAGTAGCGACAACACGCTGCTACAGCAATGCTGGACTGTGAAGCGACTGGGCAGTGCCAGCAGCAGACTCTGGTCCGAGACCAGGTCTCGTCTGCTGACTGACTGGGTCCTTGACAGGACTTGGTGCCAAGCCCCGCTGGCCGTCTATCTGTACCTGCTCAGGCCAAGGCGGTGGGGGGGGGGGGGAGGGGGTGAGGGGGGGGGAAAGGGGGGATCGGTGGGAAGGGCTCAGCATCATAGCGCCAGCTGCCTTCTGTCTGAGGCGTGTGGGTCGAGATTCAAACACAGCTTCCACTGCCACTGCAGAATGAAGACCACTGTCGCATACGGCTATGGGCCTTGCCTTCGCAGCTGGGCCAGGGTCATGATGCAATATTGCCAGTTACCATCCCAGCAGCCGATGTCAGCTGCACCGCCCAAGCCTCACAAGGAAAGGTGTACCTGCTTCATGTAGAGTTCAAGTTATAAGAAAGTTTTATTGTTAACTTGTCCACATCGTTTCACTGTATCCCTGCCACCTTCGGCATCATCACACATGTACGAGTCCCTACAGAGGTAACAGTACACGGTGGTCCGTACAGAGTAGTGTCAAGAGAGCCGAAGTTACAGCAATCAACAGTGGAGGTTGTACTACCCCCGCAGCTTATCGTTGGAGCCACAGCCTCCTGTGTCGTCATTGGGATGAGTGAAACCATTTTATTCTTGCGTGGTGGTAATCATGGGATCGAAGTTTAGAGGGTGTGAGTTTACGAATATTGCATTTATGAAACCAGAGAAATCTGTGGATCGGTCGCAATTTAGGACTAATGGTAATGTTGAATAGAGCCACGCGGTGTAGCCGCGCGTCTCGGGCGCCTTCCCATGGTTCGCGCGGCTGCTCTCGTCGGAGGATGGAGTCTTCCCTTGGGCATGAGTGTTTGTGTTGTCCTTAGGGTAAGTTGGTTTAAAGACCTCAGCAGTCTTGTCCCATATGAATTTACCACAAATTTCCAAAATGTTGTATGGTTAGTACCTGTACGTTGCACTCAGTGTAATTTACTCGGGCAATCTGCGCCTTATGTTGAATCAGTGACGGAACTGCTTTATTTGTAACCGTTTTGGACACACTGCGAGGCAACACAGAAATTTTGGAAATTTGGGACCAAACTGCTGAGATCGTCGGTCCCTAGGGTTACACACTACTTAATCTAACTTAAACTAACTTATGCTTAGGACAACACACACACCCATGCCCAAGAGAGGGCTGGAACCTCTGACGGGGGAGGTCACGTGAAGCGTGGCAAGGCGCCCTATACTGCACGGCTACCCCGCGCGGCGGCAATGTAGAGAGTCCAGATAGCTCATGATTAGAGAGAACAAGTAACAGCGTAGAACACTTCGGGACTAACTGTTCTTTGCGCACTGTTTTGCTGTAGTGTAATGTTTATCGTGGATAATGGACAGAGAAGCAAGGGCAGAGAGACATGGTGTCACCAGTGAAAAAGAGTTGCAGGCATTATTGGATCAGGTTGGCTCAGTTGAGGGCGAATAATTTGGTTATGTTTAATGAAGTGGTAGGAAAGATTGGAGAGGTAGGCGTGTTGAGGTTGCAAACGCTATAAGTCGATCCGACTGTGTCAAATCTTGTTTCTCCGTTCTCTGGTAGAGCGTCTGAGGGTGTGTTGGCATTTATAGAGGACCTTAGGTCATCAGCTGACATAGAGTGGTGGTCCGATAAATAATAGCTGCAAATCAAAAGCTACGTTTGTCAGTAGAAGCAAAATTATTCGTAATATGCACAAAAGAATTGGGATATGTAGAAACTTTTGGCCAGTTGAGACAGGGGTTGGAACAACGGTACAGGAAGCAGTGCACAGAACAGTTAGGATACATAATGAGTCAGTAATAGACTTTGCGGATAGAATTAGGAAAATGAACGTTAAGGGGTATGACACCGGAAATGTCTAGAAGAGTGTGCACGGGGGCGCCTTCGTGAAGGGGTTAGGTTAGCTTTGGGATACGAAGAAATCGATAGATCGACAGCGGTAAAAGAATAGAAACAGGTAATAACATCGAATATTAAGTGTTATAATTGTGATCGAACGGGACATTTACAAACACAATGTTACAAATTACGGAACCTACAGCACAACTGGAGTAGCAGGGTTGCCAGGAATTTGGTGGAAATGGCAGTAGAGGAGGTTTTGGTCAACGACAAAGTTATGTCGATAATGATAGGTATAGGAAGGGTCCGTTGAAGTTAAAAGGGAGCCCCAGGGTCGCCGATAGGAGTACCACTGCCTCCCACTAATTCTCTCTAGGCTATTGACATATATGCTCCAACAATACAAGAGATGCATACCATATTCCGAATATCACGGAGACCATAATAACCAAGGCGAAAGCATTTCTCGATATTGGACTTAAAGAGCGGTTACCATGAGCTGGAATTGGTTCTTCAAGACAAAACCAACAACAGCATTTTCAGGAAATAGGGACACTACAAATATAGGTGGTTTCCTTTTGGACTGAAAAATGGGCCGGCGGCGTTCCATTGGTTGCTGGAAAGAGTGCTGAGAGGATTGAGACCATGTCAGAGGTTGGTATATGTTGATGATTTAATCGTCCATTCAAGGTTACGCAGGAACATAGACAACGTCTAAAAGAATTATTCAGCAGATTATGGGCAGCATACGTCTCACACTCAATGCTGAGAATTGTCACTTTGAACTGGAGAAAGTTAACTATTTGGGAGATGTCATAATTAAGGATTATGTAATAACTAATCTGAGGTTGGTGCAAGTAGTGAAAGATTTTCCAGTGACACAAACTACTACGGAATTACAATCTTTCTTCTGTCTCGCAGATTATTATAACAGGTTCGCGAATGGATGTGCAGATACTGCAAGACCACTTATGCAATTGTTGAAGAAAGGGGTTAAAGTTGTGTGTTATTTCCAGACTTTCAGAAGAATTTATATTGTCATGTCATTCATCAATCTACGCCCTTGGCTGCATTTTGAGCTAGGAAGCCGATGGTCAAGAGCATCTTGTTGCCATTGCACAATGACAATTAAACGCCCCAGAAATAAATCACTGTACAACGGAGAGAGCTTTGTCTGGTATATGGAATAACGTACTTGCAATGATATTCGTATGGGAGTAAGTTTAAGGTGATAACGGACCATGCTGTTTTAAAGTGGTTACTAGGCCTGAAGGACCCGTCTACTAGATTAACGGGATAGACATTTAAACTCAATGAATTTGAGTACGAAGTAATCCACAAGCCGGGAAGGAAACATGGAAATGCTGACGGGCTAAGAAGACAGATAGGCGTAATGCAAACTCAGGATCACTATCTTGCAGAATGGCGAGCAGCACACCGATGAGGAAAGTAGGCAGTATAAGAAACAGCAGCAGTTTGGTGTGCATGGCAATATTGTGCAGGGAGATAAAATTATTACCACGAATGGTGATGCCAGCCAAGTTAAAATTGGAAGTGTTGTATGAGATGCATGACCAATTTTTGTCAGGCTATGGTGGATGCAGTGCAATGAATAGAAGGTGGTGGAGAAGTATTGGTGGAAAGGAAGGGAGGATGATATGGATCGATAAGTCAAGACTTGTATGGATGGTGCACCGAGGGCCAATTTGAGTCGGAAGCAGCTATTGTTGCAAAGATTGCCAAAAGCAACAGGACCTTTCAGTTTCATTGGGGTGGACGTGTTAGGACCATTCAGTAGAAGACCCGCAGGTAATAGTTTTGTGCTGAACTTAATAGATCATTTTTCTAATTACCTCTAGGTGGTACCAATTCTAGGCAAACAGGCAATCACAGTCACACAGGCATTAGTTAAAATCCAGATACTGAAGTTCGGACTGTCACAGAAGATAATGGACCCAGGGCCGAACTTCATGTCAGATCTGATGAAGGAATTGTATCAGTCGCTGATAGTAGTTACTACATCCAGAAGCTAATGGAAGGACAGAGGGAGCTCATAGAACAATTGATAAAATGCTTAGTTACTACGCAGATGCAAATCATTCAAACTGCGACATATACCTAGCTTTTGTGGTAAATACATATAACTTTATGTACAAGCTAACACTGTATTGTCACTATTCTAGGTAGCGTAAGATGCCATCACCTTTCGACATGATTGACCAGAAGAGTGGCAGAATGGGGGAAGAAGTTCGCGATTTTGTAAGAAAAGTAGAGGAGGTTTGTAACAGGGGACAAAGAGCAAACGCAGAGTATTTGGAGAAACAGGAAGAGGCAGTGAGGCGTATGGGGCCATTACTGCAGTGCAAGATGGGCCAATGGGTGATACTGCAGGTTTCATATACGCCAAAGGGAAAGACGAAGAAGTTTTTGGCCTGTACCAAGTAGTCAAATGTATTTCACTGGTGAATGTGAAGCTGCAGATACCAACGAGGACGACGATTGTGTATGTGGGACATCTGCGATCATTAAACGGTGCGTCAGAGGGGATTCCATGAGAAGTGCTAGTAAAGCCTAGGAAAAATATTAAGAAGGAAAAGCGAAACGATGAGCATCCGGAGAGAGAAACCCAGATACCTCAGACTCAGTTGATATGGATCATAGTCCTCAGTTGCCAGACGAAGGAGAGGAAGAGTTTTGGCAGTGCTGTACCTCTTCGCCAGGGGTGGAATAATGGGGCTCAAGTGCATCGCCTGGATGGAGAATTGTGGTTTCCCAGACAGCCAGACATGGTATTTTCTAGCCATAAATGGTTTCCAAGTTTAGTAGTTAATGTGTGGGATTTACGAAATGAAATCAGGAGGCTGGAAGAAGTGTTTTCAAGGATGCAAGAAATGGCGATTAGTAGTGGAATGCAGAGCGCGATCTCAAAGGAATACAGGAACATGGTCTGGGCATATGAGCGATTAAAGGAGGAGATGAAAGAGGTGTCTGAAGTAGTTCCACACGAGCTTGGGAGAGTAAAGAAGGGATGTATAGATGCTGGGTGTACAATATTGAAGACAGTCTTCGGGACAGCAGAAGCAAGCGAGCAAATTGAATGAAATGGCAGAAGCCGCAAGAGGGTTAGCAGAAGCGAATAAGATGACTGAAGAGTGGCATTCCATGCAAATTATGAGGGTGGAGAGTGGCGTGCTTAACAACACACACATCCTCTACCACCTGACTAAGGAAGTCGTGGTTTATAGCAGGACCTTGGCTAGTACCCTGAGCCGAGATTTTGAGGCAGTGCAAGCATATTTGCAGGTATTAGATGCAAGGTTAACCTTGGCAAGGTTATTGCAGTCACTAACATCTGGGAAGCAAGTGTCGAGATAACGTATTTGGAGCAGGCAGTCCATCAGGCGCTACATGATCAATTAAGTCCTGTCTTGCAGTCACCAGAGCAATTTCTGAATGGGGTTGAGGAAGGTGCAAGGAGAGTTGCCATCAGAAGTACAATTGATAGTGGAACCGAGTAGTCAAAACATAATATTTTACAACAATAGTGTGTCACTGGGTGTACTAACAGATAGCTCGTTATTGTACATACCAGTGACAATACCAGTAGCTGGGAAACACTAAGTATTTAGTTGTTGTACAGTGCACAATCATCCAATGAGCTCACACTAGTTGGGAAATGTATGCAAGTAAGGAAGGAAGGGGTTTTACTACTAGTAGAAGACGAGTATCGACACGAGGAGATGTCTGCGAGTGAGCTTCAGAAATCTCAAAATGGGGTTGTCATTGTTGCAAAGATTGCCAAAAGCAATAGGACCTTTCAGGTTCATTGGGGTGGACGTGTTATCTTATAATGAGTAGGGACACATGCATCTTGCAACTATTTAAGGGAAAAACGGGAGAACATCTTTGCCCGATGGAGGTGATTGAGCCAAAACCTTATTTTCGGAGAGCAGGGCTGCACTGGGTCTATTCAGTGTGCAATTACGCGGTGGTGGTTGCTAGTTGTTATGAGCAAAGGAAACTCACAGGGACAAAACTGAAACTGGGTAGTCAAGGGAAGGCAGGATCCGGTTACGATTGTGGACGGGGCCGTAATCAGTTACTATTGGTTGCCTTTTACAGTTACACACATTTATTTTTAAAACATTGATACCAGACTCAACAATAAATAAAAATACCACACATTATTAATGAAGGAATAAATAGCTGTGTAAACAATAGTGTTTTCAGTGACCTACAATTTAGCAAGTCACCATTAAAAACAGATACAGCAGATGATGTTTTAAAAGCAAGCTACTGTGATCTGGGCAAAAGGCCTTACACGCCAGGAATGGCAATAAATTAAGAATTGTTTAAAACTCGCTGCGACTTACGAATTACAGGTTCTGAAATATTAAAGGCAAGTCGCCACAAACACAGCAGAAGGCATCAGACGCCAGGAATGGCAGTAAATAAGGTTTTAAGGCTTACTGCGTAAATACAAATACCAAATTAGAATTTTAAGGCGAATAACCACAGTCACGGCTGAAGGCGTTACACGCCAGGAACCTGTAAAACAGCAAATACATTAGCAAAGTTAATTAAAAAACAAGGAGCTGATCATCAAACGGGTGAAACAAGATGATGGTAAATTTTGTAACACAACCCTTAACATCCACTGAACACTACACTGCTAGACTTATTCCAGAAGGCGACTAGCACTATTAACTAGACGTATATAACCTTTAATGTAGGCATTACAAGGTATTGTAATAAATAATACAATAATAAAACGCAAGGACCAGTACATAAGTTCCTTAAAGGGTTCTGTGGCAGATTATACCCGCAGAAGGCGTGGGATGAAGGAGCGTTACACTGAACTATTGCCCATCATACCTCCCTTTAGAACACACATGTCTTACAAGAATGGAGAGACCACAGACGGTGCTCCAGGAATCGACCCCTGAGAAGGTCCGGCAACAAACACTTTCCCGAGCGATGAGATAGGCAGCCAAGAGTTGCATTCACTTCACAAAATGGTAACTCAGACTAGTGGCAGTCTAATGAATGACTAATGATAATCTTTCTGAAGCTACCTGACGTCCGATAAACCAAATGCAACTATGGAACAATACGCCAAAGCTGGAACCGGCGGTCTGCACTGCGTCCCCAGAATATTGTGTTCAGAGGGCCCAGAACGAACCACTACCACCAGAGTAGAAGAATCACCCAGCGGCCTACAATCAAGAAAGCTGTCAAAACTACGCGCCTTACCGGACAGCAGCGGCAAGGCGAGGAAATATAAATTGCCGTTACATCAGGGCAGCTAACTGGGGCGTTAGTGGCCTCCAGGCAAGAAAAATTACCGCTGGTTGAACTTAACAAATTGTAGCAAGTTGAACGCAGTAAATAATAATAAGAAGTCCAGGAAAGCTAATCATATCCGCCTTCCCCAGGCACTCCACCCACTGCTCTTCGCTTCGGTGACATTACAAGCAGCAACACGAACCCAAGTCACTGGAGAATTGCGAGATATCACAATGGTGGAGATTTCTCTACTGGGATTGAAATGAACTCATCTTAAAGCTTGCTGGATTAGGTTTACGACGAGCTCGTACACCCTCGTGACCACAAGCCTTCCATCCGGCGGTCCACGCGTGCCGCCAGCGGTTCCGGCGTGTTCTGGCACTGCGCGGACCTGGCTCCTCCTGAGTCCCCAACCAAACTGGCCCACTCACACGACACGGAAAAACGACGACTTCGCCCCAAAGATAGGGTAACAGTTGCTACATACCGATAACCGCCGCTGCTGCCAGTAGCTGACAGGCAACGCTTGCCAAACCGAGTGGCACCAGTAAACACGAGAACAAGACAAACACCCGCAACTATGCCAACCAAACGAGACTGTCTGGCCTCCATCAGAGGACGGAAACCTACAAACAGCACCAACGCCAGCCGCAGCACGGCTCAAAATCGTTTAGTGATTCTAGGCAGCAGACTACTAATTAATATATAATCAGTGGAAAAACAGTCTAGATTGCGATGGCACTTCATAAAAAGGGCCGATTTCGGCCTGTGCTTACGCCATCTTCCGATAGCACCATCAGATGATTTTGACGATGTGTACAACAGACAGTTGACCTCTGTCGCTGAAACTGCTCGAGTACGATCGCGATCTAGGCTGTTTTTTCATTGATTTTATATAGATTACAAGATCGTGGCTTCCCGAAAACGTTACCATGAATTTTGAGGCTACTGATTTACGGAACTAGGTGAGGACAAGAGGTACACTATTTAATGTGATACAGCCACAGCTGTACTGGCCAGACGAACCACTAGAGATCGTATCTAATCAGGATCTTACCTTTCTGAACGATACTTGGGAGGCAGGTCTGGACCACTCCTTAAGCCTAATTACAGCATCCCCAAGAAGGGAGGATAGCTGCTGAACAAATGCTGCAGCATGTAGTACAGTACCAAATAGGAGACGTCAACTAACAGTTTAGCAATCCATAGCACCATGATGATTCTGACTTTGTTCTGCCTAGTAATTTTTTATATGTATTTGAGGCGACTTAGCGAGAGGAAACCCGGTAGATGAGTAACACAAGTTCTGGTAGAAAGAATTTACAGCGCAAGAGATGCCAGTTAGACCGCATATTTGATACAGTACTTATCTAATAGTTAGAAACATAGAACCTGGGGTAGATATCGAAATAGATGACAGAGGGATAGAAAAACAATTAAAATCGCTCAAAAGAGGAAAGGCCGCTGGACCTGATGGGATACCAGTTCGATTTTACACAGAGTACGCGAAGGAACTTGCCCCCCTTCTTGCAGCGGTGTACCGTAGGTCTCTAGAAGAGCGTAGCTTTCCAAACATTGCAAAAAGGCACAGATCATCCCCGTTTTCAAGAAGGGACGTCGAACAGACGTGCAGAACTACACACCTATACCTCCAACGTCGATCAGTTATAGAATTTTGGAACACGTATTACGCTCGAGTATAACGGCTTTTCTGGAGACTAGAAATCTACTCTGTAGGAATCAGCATGGGTTTGGAAAAAGACGATCGTGTGAAACCCAGCTCGCGCTATTCGTCGACGAGACTCAGAGGGCCATAGACACGGGTTCCCAGGTCCATGCCATGTTTCTTGACTTCCGCAAGGAATTTGATACAGTTCCCCACAGTCGTTTAACGAACAAAGTAAGAGCATATGGACTATCAGACCAATTGTGTGATTGGATTGAAGAGCTCCTAGCTAACAGAACGCAGCATGTCATTCTCAATGGTGAGAAGCCTTCCGAAGTAAGAGTGATTTCAGGTGTGCCGCAGGGGAGTGTCGTAGGACCGTTGCTATTCTTGTGGATAACATCACTGAGGCATTTTGCGGATGATGCTGTAGTATATCGAGAGGTTGTAACAATGGAAAATTGTACTGAAATGAAGGAGGATCTGCAACGACTTGATGCATGGTGCAGGGAATGGCAATTGAATCTCAATGTAGACAAGTGTAATGTGCTGCGAATACATAGAAAGAAAGATCCTTTATCATTTATCTACAATATAGCAGGTCAGCAACTGGAAGCAGTTAATTCCATAAATTATCTGGGAGTAGGCATTAGGAGTGATTTAAAATGGAATGATCATATGAAGCTGATTGTCGGTAAAGCAGATGCCAGACAGATTCATTCGAAGAATCCTAAGGAAATGCAATCCGAAAACAAAGGAAGTAGGTTACACTATACTTGTTCGCCCACTGCTTGAGTATTGCTCACCGGTGTGGGATCCGTGCCACGTAGGGTTGATAGAAGAGATAGAAATCCAACGGAGAGCAGCGCGCTTCGTTACAGGATCATTTAGTAATCGCGAAAGCGTTACGGAGATGATAGATAAACTCCAGTGGAAGTCTCTGCAGGAGGGACGCTCAGTAGCTCGATACGGGCTATTGCTGAAGTTTCGAAAACATACCTTCATCGATGAGTCAAGCAGTATATTGCTCCCTCCTACGTATATCTGGCGAAGAGACCATGAGGATAAAATCAGAGAGATTAGAGCCCACACAGAGGCATCCACGAGCAATACGAGACTGTAATAGAAGGGAGAACCGATAGAGGTACTCAAGGTAACCTCCGCCACACACCGTCAGGTGGCTTCAGGAGTATGGATGTAGATGTAGATAAAGAATGGAGCTTTAATCAATGTGGAGTACTGGGCCAGAGTTTGACCTGAGGGATCAGGTCTTCTCGACGGAGGGAGGCAGTGTAGTGGCACTGCCCAGTATTTTAGGTAAAAGTGTTAAATCTTTAGTATAAGTGATTGAAAGTAGCACGGAGGCCGCTACAGAGTATTGCATTATCAGCGGTGATTGTCAGCCATGCAATTTCGACACATAGGGCACAATAATAGATGCCAAAGTGAGTTGCAAAGCAAAGATGGCTGATATCAGTGTAAACTACCCCTTGCAGCAAAAAACTATGTAGTCAGCGGGTCGTTGTTACCACATTCGAGCGAGCTTCTTTGTTACGAGCGACGTGACTACCAGGTTTTAGAGAAACAAATGGGCAATAACAGAATAAATTAGGTCGAATTTGAGGACTGGACATGATTTGATTTCGGAGATTTGATCATCACTGAAAGGCTGCACCACAATGCTCAAGTAACGCCAGAGAACGAGATGACTGGCAGTACCAGCAGCAGCCTCTCGACTGAGACCAGCACAGTGGATCCTTCACGGGACTTGGCGCCACAGCCATGCCTTCCTGCTGTCCGTGCCTGCTGCCATCGACGCTGAGGACCAAGGACGGACTCTACGTTACAACGCCAGCCCCCGTGTGCCGCCTGTCCGAGGGGCAGCCAGAAGATAAATTTTTATTGTAGAATTGTCCACATTGTTTCCCCACCACCTACGGGACCACCACACACGCACCATACAGGGTGGTCCATACAGTCTGAAAAATTAGCTATTCTTATAATGCGGCACAGATTACCCAGACTATACTTATGTAGTACACTGCTTGCCATTAAAATTGCTACACCAAGAACAAATGCAGATGATAAACGGGTTTTCATTGGACAAATATATTATACTAGAACTGACATGTGATTACATTTTCACGCAATTTGGGTGCATAGATCCTGAGAAATCAGTACCTAGAACAACCACCTCTGGCCGTAATAACGGCCTTGATACGCCTGGGCATTGAGTGAAACAGAGCTTGGATGGCGTGTACAGGTAAAGCTGCTCATGTAGTTTCAACACGATACCACAGTTCATCAAGGGTAGTGACTGGCGTATTGTGACGAGCCAGTTGGTCGGTCACCATTGACCAGACGTTTTCAATTGGTGAGAGATTTGGAGAATGTGTTGGCAAGGGCAGCAGTCGAACATTTTCTGTATACAGAAAGGCCCGTACAGGACCTGCAACATGCGGTCGTGCATTATCCTGCTGAAATATAGGGTTTCACAGGGATCGAATGAAGGGTAGAGCCACGGGTCGTAACACATCTGAAATGTAACGTCCACTGTTCACAGTGCCGTCAATGCAAACAAGAGGTGAACGAATGGCACCACATACCATCACACCGGGTGATACGCCAGCATGGCAATGGAGGAGGAGCAGATTAGTGTTTAACGTCCCGTCGACAACGAGGTCATTAGAGACGGAGCGCAAGCTCGGGTTAGGGAAGGATGGGGAAGGAAATCGGCCGTGCCCTTTCAAAGGAACCATCCCGGCCTTTGCCTGAAGCGATTTAGGGAAATCACGGAAAACCTAAATCAGGATGGCCGGAGACGGGATTGAACCGTCGTCCTCCCGAATGCGAGTCCAGTGTGCTAACCACTGCGCCACCTCGCTCGGTAGGAGCATGGCAATGACGAATACACGCTTCCAACGTGCGTTCACCGCGATGTCGCCAAACACGGATGTGACCATGATGCTGTAAACAGAACCTGGATTCATCCGAAAAAATGACGTTTTACCATTCGTGCACCCAGGTTCGTCGTTGAGTACACCATCGCAGGCGCTCCTGTCTGTGATGCAGCGTCAAGGGTAACCGCAGCCATGGTCTCCGAGCTGATAGTCCATACTGCTGCAAACGTCGTCGAACTGTTCGTGCAGATGGTTGTTGTCTTGCAAACGTCCCCATATGTTGACTCAGGGACCGAGACGTGGCTGCACGATCCGTTACAGCCATGCGGATAAGATTCCTGTCATCTCGACTGCTAGTCATACGAGGCCGTTGGGATCGAGCACGGCATTCCGTATTACCCTCCTGAACCCACCGATTCCGTATTCTGCTAACAGTCATTGGGTCTCGTCCAACGCGAGCAGCAATGTCGCGATACGATAAACCACAATGGCGATGGCTACAATCCGACCTTTATTAAAGTCGGAAACGTGATGGTACACATTTCTCCTCCTTACACGAGGCATCACAACAACGTTTCACCAGGCAACGCCGGTCAACTGCTGTTTGCGTATGAGAAATCGGTTGGAAACTTTCCTCATGTCAGCATGTTGTAGGTGTCGCCACCGGCGCCAACCTTGTGTGAATTCTCTGAAAAGCTAATCATTTGCATATCACAGCATCTTCTTCCTGTCGGTTAATTTTCGCGTTTGTAGCACGTCACCTTCGTGGTGTAGCAATTTTAATGGCCAGTAGTGTAACTGTTCAGTTTTTTATCAACTTCAGGCTCTTGCCTAGAGCGTGCTGTAGGTGGTCTGCCTGTGTGGAGAGTGGACTTGTTACCCCCACCCCTACTCCTGCCCCTGGTGGTTGCAGAGCTGGTGGGCAGCCTGTGGTCGTGCAGAAGGAGATTGGAGCTGCCGCTGCCCCGCCGCGTCCACGTGGCCGTCATAGACCACACAGCCGTAGACGTCGCCTGGGAGGTAGACGCTGCCGACGCCCAGACGGTGCAGGGATTCTCTCTCAAGTGAGTCACTCTCGGAGTTTTCACGTCATATAGTGACAGTGCAATACTGATCTAATTTATCTACCTGTATAATATTAATCATATTCAGTCTCACCATTATCTACGGTGGTGGTGTAGGCCGAAGAAATGTATTAAAATTTGTACGAGCACTGAGATTTGAACGTAGGTCTCCTGCTCACTCAGCAGATGAGCTAGCCGTTATGCCAAACCAGCATTAAAGCTACTACACCTGTAAGGACTACCCCAGTACATCTCCCTCCCTGATACAAATTCCAACTCAAGTGTCAGCCGATTGGTATTCTCCTTCTTAACTCGCATCTGCAGTGGGCTGAGGCCTGAGTTTGAAATTGTATCAGGGAGGGAAATGTAGTAGGATAGTCCGTACAGGTGTGACGGTGTGGTGTAATGACTAGTGCATCTGCCTACTAAACAAGAGACCACAGTTCGAATGTTGGTCCTCATACAAATTTTAATTCACTGCTTCGGCCTACACCATTATCGCTGATAAAGGTGAGACTCAACATGTCTCAAGAACATCAACGGTATATGATATCACCTGTACCTGAGATACACGCATTATTAACACTATTTCGGTCATTGCTCAGGTGCTATCTAATACTGAACAGCCTCGCCAATACTGATTCGAGTTTCGAAGAGGAACAGCTATGGACAGAGGCGTGAGTTGGAATTTGTACCGGCGAGGGAGACATTCTATATTATTCCGTCCAGGAATGGTAGCTGCGGTGTCAGTGTGGTGTAACGGATAGCGCATTTGTTTAGCAATCAGGACACCTGAGTTTGAATCTAGTGCTGGGAGAAATTCTAATTCCCTGCTTCCGACTACATCATTACCTGTACTTATTGAGAACTAGTGACAGAAACAACTAAGTGCAAACAATTGGTTCAGACGTTTGTAGCTTTACGTATCAATTGCACTATTTATTCTTTTGAGGGAATCCAGACAGCCGGAGCAACCAAATGAAAACAGTGGATTAAGTCGTTTGTAGTTTTACGCGTCCGCAGGATTGGTATTCACTCATCTCTTTTGAGTGAAACTGGTCTGCGGAAGAAATCGAACGAAATCTTTCGACGCAGTCCGATAAATCTAGCACAGAGAGGAAAAGTACAATGGTTTTGCCATTGTTAAATCATTATTGTTAACTACACTCTGCTGTCGACTTTGTTACTGTTAATACCACTCCGACATTTGCTTTTCATTGATTGGTATTATGGCTTTTATTTCAATTTTTCGTCTATGTTTGTCAACAGGCATTTTCTTAATACCGAACTTTGTGCAGTGGCTGATACAGAAAAACCTCAAGGACGAGGCGGTAAAGATATCTTGAGCTACCTTTACTTTTACCATTATAAAAATCAAGTCACATGCAAAGTTTAATAAAGTTTTATTTAAACTTATTATATACATATACAAGACAATGCCATCTAACGACATAAAAAAGGTACAATTGTGATTCTCTTTCTTAAATGTTGAATTCCATACTCCTATTATTCCTGGCGAATTGGTTAATTACATCGTCAATAGGACCGTCAGTGTCAGGATGAGTGTACAACAGAGCTTAGCCGTTAAGTCGATCCTCTTTCACTGTCGAACTCCGCCATGCTTTTGCACGCCGCAATGTAGAAAAACTTCTTTCTATGTAGCAGTAGATGCAGGTAGACAAGCAAGTATTTTGAGCAGCGCGTGCAAAGTAGGATAGTCAGAAGTGGGCTAACAGACAACGCTTGCATAACAGAATCACGACGTTAAGGGCGTTTGTGTTCGTCTGCTTTGTAAGTAGGCTGTTTAGGTATTTATATTCGTAACGCCACATAGCGCTGTGTATGAAAATCACCGACTGTGCTGTGTGTAGTCTGTGGCTGGTTTGCATTGTTGGAGTATTTGCTATTGTAGTGGTGGGCAGTTGGATGTGAACAGCGCGTAGCGTTGCGCAGTTGGAGGTGAGCCGCCAGCAGTGGTGGATGTGGGGAGAGAGATGGCAGAGTTCTGAGAGCGGACGATCTGATCGTGTGTCCGTAAGGAAAACGAAATTTGTAAGACTGGATGTCATGAACTGATTAATATATATATTATATATATGTAATGACTTTTAAACATTAGTAAGGTAAATACATTGTTTGTTCTCTATCAAAGTCTTTCATTTGCTAACTATGCATATCAGTAGTTAGTGCCTTCAGTAGTTAGAATCTTTTATTTAGCTGGAGTAGTGGCGCTCGGTATATTGCAGTAGTTCGAGTTACGAAGATTATTGTGAGGTAAGTGATTCATGAAAGGTATAGGTTATTATCAGTCAAGGCCATTCTTTTGTAGGGATTATTGAAAGTCAGATTGCGTTGCGCTAAAAATATTGTGTGTCAGTTTAGTGTTGATCAGAATAAGTAAAGAGAGAAATGTCTGAGTACGTTCAGTTCTGCTGAGCTGTTTGAAAATCAACGTAAGGGGTTTACCAGCACAGTAATTCATTAATTTTTCAAAGGGGATGTTTCAGTTTGTATTGAAGAATCTCTCCCATTAGTCTCTTTTTAATCACAAAACAGTAGAATATTCGCGACTTTTCTCGAACAAATGCCAGACGGAATAACGTATCGAGATCACTAGAATGGACTCGACTTTTCTCGTAGGTTGTGTTACCAGTCTGTGTGCCAGACGGAAACGTGTAAAATGCGATGACGTGGACGGGCGTGTTATACAGGAAAGTGCAACTACTCGATAACTCGAGTCAGTCGAGTGGACTGATAAAAGAAACGAACGAATAGCGTGCGGGCTGATTGGCGGGGGCGGTGCCTTTGCCTTTCCTAAAGCCAAACTTATCGTCATCTAACAGAGCGTTAGTTTTCTTTCCCGTTATTCTATGTATTACTCTTGTCAGAAACTTAGATGCTTGAGCTGTTAAACTGGGTGTGCGATAATTCTCGCACTTGTTAGCTCTTGCAGTCGTTTTGTTGCCACCTCTCCCATTGATTTTAGGAAGTCTGATGGAATGTTATCGATCCCATCTGCCTTATTTGATTTTAAGTCTTCCAATTCTCTTTTAATTATGATTCTAATACTGGATCCCTTGTATTTTCCCTATCGTCTCCTGTTTCTTCTTCAATCACTTCAGACAGGTCTTCTCCCTCATTGGGGCCTTCAATGTATTGTTTCCACTGCTCTCTTCTCTGCACTCAACAGTGGAATTCCCATTGGGCTCAATCTTACCGCCCTTGCTTTAAATGTCACCTACGGCTGTTTCCGCTTTTTTATAGCCAGTCCTTCCGACTCTCACCAATTATTAACCTTTAGAAACCAGTTAAAATCTATATTAATGGCGGAAATTCGAGAAGCCTGTGTTTCAGTACATGATACATGAATTTTGAAAATACTTCAGTTTTAGAAATATAATTTTTATTCATCAACTATTTTAGACAATCTTAGTCATCGTTCATGTATAACCGAAAACGCGGAATAAGTCTGAACGTTATGCTCATCTAGTTACTCAGCACTTAACATAGCGGGGTAATCCGAAGGAAGATCGAATTTTTTTACTAGACATGTCCCTACTGGAGGTGATATAGCCTTACCTAACGGCGCCTTTTGAAGTGACTTATCGTTTATCTACTAAGGGAAGTTAACGTGCAGCTGTGAAAGGAGCGCTTAGTGACAGAAAAAGTTCCTAGGGTCGTCTGAGTATTGGGATTCGAAGCTTTAAATTTCTTGCCTGACGCCTATCCAATTAGCCATCGATGTGCACAGTAAGTAAAGTATATCCTTAATAGAAGGAATTCATAGAGCGCCGCTCAACCAAACTGAACAATTATCCACCAAACTTTATGCCTCTGGAACTTAAGGGAACTGGAGAATGCCTACAGAAGATATGGCAGTTACCTATAGAGCCATTCACAGGACTCCTACTGATACTGATAACACCCCCCCCCCCCCACCCCCGACACACACGCACGAGTGTGCGCCGGCGACCGTAACTAACCCTTACAAAATTGTAAATGCTTATCTATGCTACCTAACCTAACCTAACCTAACCTAACCTAACCTAACCCTCCGAAATTAATTGAAATAGTTTCAAACCCTCGGTTTCGACAAAGATTTCGGGAGGTTTCCCTTGGTCATCAGGCAAATATGAGAACTGTAAGTCCCAAACATTCCAAATTTCACAATCGGAATTCCCCCTGTCTCACTCACAGCATGCTGGAACATTTGGCTGGAAAGCCAGAGACAGCCCTCTCTGGTCCTTGGGCTTAAGTCAATAAATAAATACAAAATAAAGATACGAGTACATACTGCGGTAACTAATATTGGTCAGCCTGTCACATACTGTCCATCTAAAAAATTCCGAGACTTATTTTATTTCTGCCGTATAAGCGACGGCTTTGCAGCAACTGTGATGGCCGCTTGAACCAACTACTGTAAACAACAGATGTGCATTCAGAAATATTTATATTATTATGAGTAGGGAGAAAGAAACGGCTTCCTCACAGGGAAGACTAATATTTTAATGAAATAAAATAAATTCTTACAATTGTCTTTAAGGTTGGAATCAACATTCCTTTCTGTATTTTCACACGTCGCATTGCCGGTATTATAACTGGCGTCTAATAAAGATTACCTTTCCGAAGTTTTCCTTTTCCCTGGAGGCGATAGATTTTGCCGTTCTCCTAATAATGATTTTATGCCGCGTGCAATTCTAATGGAAGGCGACCGGACGTTTTACACATGTTTTTTTTTTCTTCCGTCGCTGAATAATATTTGTATACTGATTTTTAAACAACTCAGACAGTATCTCAAACTTTCTTGAAATGTACTTCAATAAAATGAACAAATTTTGTTATTAATTATTCAGACAGGCACTACCTAACGTGCAGCTCGTGCGAGAATACGGAACAGATAACAGATGATCGGAAGTGTTCACTTTAATTAAGATTTTTTGAGCTCTTCAGCGATATTATGTCTTAAATTTTCTGGCATCTTTATACAACGTAATTATATACTGTCAATAAAAATTTGTTCCCATTATCAGTCCTTGTATTTGACATTAAAAATTATCACCTCATTCTTGCCATACATACGTTATGTCCGGGTGCTCTGACATTATCTCCTCAATAAATATCCCTTGATGTCGTTTCTTGTTAACAATACCAGCTTATTCCTAAGAATTAGCAGATTTCACTCAGTTAACAATAGGCAGCTTTCACTCAGTTAATACTAGGCAGAAATCCAGTGTGCATTTCTATCGCACCTCCTCGACTCTTGTGCAGGAAGGCGTGCAATATTCTGCTACATACATTTTCAATATGCTACCGTAAGAATTCAAATATGTTAGCAGTAATCAACGCGCTTTCAGATCCAAACTGAAGAGCTTCCTCATAGGTCACTCCTTTTATTCTGTCGAGGAGTTCCTTGAAAAATTATGTTAATCCCTGTGTTACAGTGTTGACTGGGTTTGTATAAACATATAACTTGTCATTTTAGGATTCATAAACATTTTGTTTTATCTCTTATTGCTTTTCTTATGTGATTTCACGTACTAACACGTTCCATAACCATGGAGATTTGCTCTTAGATTTGGCGCTACTGAACCAGACGTGTAAAATAAAATCAAAAAAGTAAAAAAAAATATCCAGTCTTATAAGCAAGATCAGCGCAGTAACTACGGTGGCAGCTTGAACAAACAACTGTAAAAAACATGTGCATTCGCCCAGTCAGCCGGGAACAAATGCTGTTAAGTAAACAGTGGATGTGTTGCCTTAGCCAGCAAACGTTGTTGTGTCACCAATCGCAGTGCAGCAACCTCTTTAAATCGAATGTTCAAGAGATCCTCCTGAATTTTTTGAAGAAAAATGCATGTGAAAAGCTTTTTACGTACACTTTAACTACCAAAGCAAAATAACGACGTGTGAACGCCTTTTATGGGAAAAATCCCTATGGGTAACGTGGCTTGCTGTTATCAATACGAATCAATACAAACCTAACACAAAACAACTAAGCGCAGAGTAAGTCTTTGATGTTCAAATAACTTACGAAAATGCGGACGGCTCACGTCGTCTAAAACCGCTGATATTTCGACAGGAGGGCATCCGTTTTCGAGGAAAAACCGACCTGTTTATTTATTTAGATAGGAGCACACCCTGTCGCTTTCGAGGCACAACTTCAGCAAATAAGCGATGTGTAAGGGAATTTTAAACTTTGGTTTGCAGAGAAATTCCAGAAAGATAACTAACACACACACACACACACACACACACACACACACACACACACACACACACACACGCACACGCACATACTATAAACACTAGCGCCATCACAAATCAAAGATGATCTAAGTCCGAAGTTATCGATAGTGAAACTCATAATCAACGGGTAAGGTAACACAAACTCCTTCCCTCTGTTTTGTGGAAAGGGAGAGAGCAGCAATCAATGTGGCATGTAGACATTACCACCATCTCTGTTTGTAAGGATCTTGCTAATTTAATTTTAACAGCTTCATTAATAACGCTTTCGCAGTGGCTGGAAGTGTATGCTAGAATTTGCGTGTTATATTACATAGTATTGCCGGTGTCAAGACAGTGTTGTGCAATGGTGGACATGTTCGGCTGTGTGCCGCTTATGCTCAGTACACCGGAAGCCCACAGTCCTGATAGTCTGACCAATGTGTGACATGCCTCAACTGCAATGAATATGGCATACACCAGTTTTAGGCAGACTCTTTACCGATACTTAAAAGACCTAGATGGTGCACGAGAAACACATTTCATATCATATTTACATAAAATACGACCAGTCCTCTTTGAAATGTTTCCCGCGTAAGGCAAAAAGGCAGTTGACTTAGGCGTTAATTCACTCGGTGACGTCGATCCGTCCTTCTGTAACAATACTGACGAAAGTTGATCTGTAGATGAGATAATTCAGCTGTCAAACGCCCAGGATCCGAGATGACATGAGCCCTGAGAACAAAGTACGAAATACCTCTTCAGGTTGAGCCGGATGGTGACAATATCAGCCTACAGATACAAGTCAGTGTTTTGCCTTAAAAGTGACAGGGTGTGCTCCTGGCGAAATATCGGTGATTGTGGATTACGTCACCCGGCTGCATTCCCGTAAGTTATGTAAACATCGTGTAGTACGGGAGGATTGACGTCTCACATGTCTAATGCTTCGCCAAGACCGAAGAAGTTGCGAAGGTGAAGCGCAAGTTGAACAACATTAAAAAAAGGACTTTTCTGGCAGTTTCAAATGGTTGTATGAACTTTGTGTGCGTTGCATCCAAGTGAGAGAATCCATGTATAGCACCTGAAGCCTTAAAACCACCATCTTCACGTTTCTCTGTTTTTGCTGGCAGCATGCATCAGCGGACGCGAACCGAGAACGGAGCAACATGTCGGTGGGAGCAAGGGGGAAGGAGATGTCGGATGCTGAAGGCGGAAAAAGCGTAGGTCTGATGGAGAGGGTGGGGGGCGAGGGGAAAGGGTGGTCAGTGCGCTACACCAACCCTTAAATAATGTGTGGGAATCAACGCCCCTCAGCGTCCCGACTGTGACCGCCCTCGTATAGGCGTCAAGAGAAGAGTGAGATGTAGATGAAACGCCTGGTTAAATTCGCAGGACAGAACAGGCAGTTGGAATTGTGGAAAGGGGCCAAAGAATGAACGGCTGTCAGTTACACTCGAACATGTATAACTTTATTTAGTTGCCCAAACATTACAGCGCAAATTTCTGAGCTTAACTATCGACTGAATATGTCACACAAACTAATGGCTTAAGGGCACAACCTCTTTAATTTTTAAAACGGCTGAAGGCCCATGATTTAAAACACATCTACAATAAATTTTCAAAAGGCAGAAAGCGCAAAATTTTATCCTTAAATAATATTTCAAATGAGGCTGAAGGCCCAAACAGTCTAAGACTTGACGAGTAAGGAATTTTAATTTTAAAACTGCTGAAGGCCCATGATTTAAAAACACAACTACAATAAATTTTCAAAGGCAGAAAGCCCAAAGCTTTATCCTTAAATAATTTTAAAAAAAGGAAGCTGAAGGCCTAAAAAATCTAAGACTTAACAATAAGGAATTTTACTTTTAAAACGGCTGAAGGTCCATGATTCAAAACACAACTACAATAAATATTTACAAGGCAGAAAGCCCAAGGCTTTATACATATTTATTTTAAATAAGGCTGAAGGCCCAAACAATCTAATATTAAACAAGTAACAATTTTAAATATTAAGACGGCTGAAGGACCATGATTGAAAACCACGACTACAATAAATTTTCAAAAGGCAGAAGGCCCAAAGCTTTATCCAGAAAAAAAATGTTTTAAATGAGGCTGAAGGCCCAAACAATGCGAGACTTGGCAAATAAGGAACTTTAAATTTTAAAGCGGCTGAAGGCCCACCGTTTAAAACCCAACTAAAAGCATACAAATTCAAACCATCGGCTATACACAATCAAACACCAGTGAGAAAAGGCAGTACAGCCAGCGGCGCTCAGAAGTTTCCGGGGGTCGGTCTGCACTTGAAATGTTAACTATTAACGTTCGCTTAGGGGAGACAGGTGGTCGGCCCAACTATATCCGATCCGCCGGCAACCAAACCAAGAGACAGTCAACGGATCCATCGACATGACGACTTGCTTTCCACCCGACCAGTACACAAGGGACTCCAATGCCAAAACGGAAAAGGCGTAGCCGCCCACAACCAAGTATGCATAAGCTGTCAAAACTACACACACGTGTTGGACAGCGACAATACGGTGAGGAAAGGATACTGCCTAAATTTTAGGTTAGTAATTGAAACTAACATAACGAAGTGGAAGTACAGCAAAAACAGGATGTTAAATAAGAGATGGCACGAACAGGAGCCACGCACTGCTCAGTAGATAAGGGACGATGCAACGACTTTCCCATCGTGAGAAGTCCTTGGTGGTGTTTGGCAGCACTGTTGTGAAATCCGATGCCATTGTGGAATCATTAACCCACTTCACACCACATTTTAACTTCTAGCAGTGGTCATTTTTTGCGTTTGTCGACACGTTGCTGTTTGAAGCATCCCCGAGCCCGTGGGTGACGTTGCAGCGCGCCATGCTTTTGCGCCCTTGCATGTAGGCACGTTTGGGTTAAAATTAGAGCTTCTTAGTCGCAATGAGAGAAAGCATCGGGGGTTTAAAAAAGCAACCATTTAATTCTATTGCGCAGCGTATGGCGTCCGGTTTCGCTCTTCTTGGCGGCGACTGCAAATGAGTGCTGAGACACTGCCCTGATTCTGTGTGACAATTATCCGACGACTGTCTTGAGGCACTGCCTGCTGCTTGGAGCAGTGTGTCTGCTAATAATCAGGTTCGGCGGAATGGATGTCTAATCGCGAACTATTTTTGTGACGTGAGGTAGATGCGTAACTTAGACACTGTCGCGTGCGCATTCTCTGCAGTCTAAACTCTGTTGAGCTCCAATCGCAGGCAGCACAGCCGTCATCTATATAGGCTGCGATCTGTATCTTCTGGAGGACACAGCAATGGTATGAAATGTGTAAGGGAATGTTGCAGCATATCACGTCACCACTCTTATCAATATCCGCATCGAAGATGGAGTGTATAAACTGAAATAAATTATTAAACTGAACTGTGTGCCTAAACCAATCTGCACACTGCGTCCCAAACATTTAGGGAAATATTAGGGGACTTTAACAACTAAATTACACATTATTATGACAGGTCAAGTAACTTTTATTAAATTCTACTCTGCATTTCAAAGTTACGCAGATAAATAACAAAATTTTTCGACATAGTAACCAAGCCTCCATAAACAACGGTCGGAAAATTGTACCAATTGTTTAGTTCCTCAATAATCGAAATCCGCCCATTGCTCCAGATCCATTCGAGAAACGCTGTGTGAACGCTCTCATCGTTGGAATATGTCTTTACGCCATACGTTGTATCACCTTCCCGGAAAGGAAACCGCATTGCGCAGGAGCTTCCTTTCCAGTCAGCATCACCCCCGTCCCTACGGCCTTGGTCATATTGTTGGCACCATTTGACTACACTGCATTTGGTCCATATATGATCTGAATTTCAAGGGGAATCTGTGTGCAGTTTAAAAGTTTTGTCCACAAGAATTGTTCCGTCCCGCGTACTTTGGAGTGCGTTTCCAGTTGCCCCGCCATTTCACTCCTGTACTGTGATGCACATGCTATCTGTACCGCAGCAGAACTGTGTTTCCACGAAACCTTGATCGTGTACTCTCTTCTGAAAAAGCACCACTCTAGTTGTGCAACGGTCTTAGTGCGGGACAACTTGTGTAGCTTAAGCATTTTAATGAACGTTTTGAAATGAGTAAATGTCACTCAAACTAAGCACAGTTTATTTGTTCACTGCCGGAAACTTTACGATCTCTCATCAGCCTCAATCCAACATCACTCACACTTGTTAGCCACATAAGCTGGGTTCTTTCAACTGTTTCAACGAACATTTTAAGCAATTATTGTCCTTAAATGTCTGCATTTCTGGACCGTCTCCCTTGACCGCTAGCATTGGCTGACTCACTCCAACATCTTGAAAGCTCGCCCTCTCTACCTGGTATTGCCCGACCACTGCTGCATAACTGTATCCTTGAGAGCTTTCTAGCACATCACCATTATTACTGCTACCGGAAATGGGCTGCTGATATCGAACATTAGTGAGGGTGTTGGTAATGATACTTATAGAACAGGATGGCCAAAGAATGGAAACTTTTTTCATAAATGAGTTCTTCAGGTACCAAAAATTGTAATATTCATCAGGATGTACTCCTGACAGTGGACTTCTAGAGAAGAGCATTGTATAGGAATGAGACTTGGATCTTAGACCCAGAGGAGAAGAATATTAAAAAGGAAATGTGCACATAAAGTATGAAATGAAGAAGTGATAAGAAGAAGTGATAAGAATATGGTCCGAAAAAGTTTTTGAAAGACCATTACGCGAAGAAAGGTTAGGTCAGTGGGACATCTGTTCCAGCATCCAGGAAAGAGCAGTACAGAGGAAGAATACTAGGGGCAACCAAAGACTAGAATATTTATAACACGCCATCGAGACTCAGTTCCAACGCTGCCCCATAGCATGTGGACACTGCTGGGCGTCCCTCAGTTCACACGCTACAAATTTTCAGGCTGACTCCACAGTTTGCTGTGCATCATCGTCTTCTTTGAAATTTCGTCTTACGTCCTCCAGTTCTGTAGCACTGTTTGAAGTAATGCAACCATCCGCTGCTTCCCATGAAATCATTCTAATTTACGTTGCGCACCATTTGATGTGCACAACATAGTAGATCACTGTCATGCACATCCTGTAAATTGTATCGAACATACTTGAAATGCGCAGACACCAATTTTTTGTAACAAATGTGTCTTGTCCTCTCTTGAATATCCGCAATTTTTCTTGTGCACTACATGGTCATATTGCTGCAGACTTATTCTAAATCTGTTCATAACTGTTTTTTTTTCTATGCTCCTGCTGGTCTTACATGCATATAATTACTACTTCCCACCTGTTGGCCTTTTGCCCACAGGCGCCCGACAGCCACCTGTCAGCCTTTCGCCCACCCATGCCCACCAGTGCCCACCTGTGCCAGTGGGGACACAGCTTCACAACTGTCAGCCTTTTACCCATCTGACCTTGGGCACCCTGCTGCCCACCTGTCATTTTGCCCACCCAGCCTCACCTGTACCGATAGGCACCTGATTGCCAGGTCTTAGCCTTCAATGGCTCTGAGCACTATGGGACTTAACTTCTGAGGTCATCAGTCCCCTAGAACTTAGAACTACTTAAACCTAACTAACCTAAGGACATCACACACATCCATGCCCGAGGCAGGATTCGAACCTGTGACTGTAGCAGCCGTGTGGTTCCGAACTGAATCGCCTAGAACCGCTCGGCCACCGAGGCTGGCGCCCTTGGACACTTGACTGCCCATCTATCAGCCTTTTGCCCCTCGATGCCTGCCTGTGCCCATGAGTACACGACTTCCCACCTGTCATTCTTTTCCCCGCCCACGCCGATCTGTGGCTGTGGGCACAGATCGGCGCTATTCAGCCACCCCTGCCCATCTGTGCGTGTGGGTGTGCTAAGCTTACCTCTCAGCTTTTTGCCCAGGCGTGTCCATGTGCTCCTGGCTGTGCACTGGAAGGCACTATCTATTATAGATAGTGCATAATAGGTGAGCATCAAACGAGTCACACGAGTGACATTTTAAAAAAGAAAACTGACATGCCTCTCAATAGTACATCGATCACTAAGAATCTATGATGACCAGCATGGCAGAGGTCGTTACTGGACTAATGGAATTGATAGCTGAGTCAGCAGTCTGAGAAGAGGTAAACATGCAAGTATGCCCAGCAGTGGCGCAGAAATCATATGACCTGCAAAGGGTGTAGATGGGAAACTAACAGCACCTGAAGAGAACATGAAAAAGTGATGTACTGGGGAGACCAGTGGTTGAGTGCAAACCAGTCAAGGACTCAAATAATCAGGTTACAGGAAATCGTACACAACACCACAATCTGGGTGGTAGCAGGGGACAGAACAATAGCTGCATGTACAAAATGATGGATAGTGGACGATATATAGCCCTCATACAAGGGGACGATAACTATGGTAGCCCAGTCCTCCCCCAAACAATACATACGGATAACGAAAATTAAAAGAACTGTGTAGCTATCTTCCTCGGATTTTATGTGATGTACAGTGTTTAAACTTCTTTACTGGACACAGTCGTGTACAAATACAGATGAACACTATCATGTTTAGTCATAAAAATGAACACATTAATTTCCTTCCAATAACCTCTTTTTTAACCGAAAATATTAACTGAACAAGTTTGGAACAGTAAAGATAGAACAGACCATAAAAATTTATGTCTCAAATCTGCTTCGACATTGTCGTATACGATCGTCAACCATGCCATTAATCGTTAGTGAAGTCAGTTATTAATGTGTAAATTTATGAACATCAGTATCCGATGCGCCAGACTTTGATGCTGCTTCTTGCAGAAAACATGCTGTTTGCCAATTTCGGCATTGTTCTGGCTCACTGGGTTTTTAATGTCTGTAGATACTTCTTAGTGCGGAGCATACTCAGTTTATCACAACACCATCTTCTTTAGTTCTCCGCCGACTTGTTCCGCTAACTGCTCATGGGATGGTCCGTCAGTTTGACTCTATAGAGATGTCCAGAGTAACATGTATGTTTCCGCTTTGTTGGATGTCACTTCACATCATTCGATGTCTCCTCACAAAATCCCTTTGGCTGTACCACTGCCTTATTCGTGTGGTGTATCTTGTTCGTACGATGCTTTGAACTGAAACATAATAGCCTCTCTTCGTGCTGCTATGTTTGCACTTTTGTTCCCACGGCTGATACGCCTCTTTTGGTGGAATGTGGAGAAAGCTGGAACACGCTAGCTATAAAAGTGGCGGTCCCTTCTTTAATGGTGTCTTTAGCCAGGGCATCTAATACTTCATTTTACTGAATATGTCAGTAACTCTTGAACTACTTTAAATGAATCTTTTTATTTTCCATCATGGATATCATTATTAATTCCACTATACCGTAAAATTCGTTACGGGTGGAGGGAGATCTTCTCATAAGTCGTCAGGCACATTTTCCCAGGTGTTTAGGCATGTTTATGCATTTCCATGTTTGCAATGTAGAGGTACAGTGAGCCCAAAAAAATACTGTTAATGTTATGTTTCAGGCGGCATGTCGCAGCGTTACACAATCAGTGCTGGAGTACTGGCTGTTCTTAATAATTTGTTGTTCATGTTAATACATATAGTTAAACTGAAGATTGCACGAGATATACGTTGTGGTGTCACCGCCAGACACCACACTTGCTAGGTGGTAGCCTTTAAATCGGCCGCGGTCCGGTAGTATACGTCGGACCCACGTCTCGCCACTATCAGTGATTGCAGACCGAGCGCCGCCACACGGCAGGTCTAGAGAGACGTCCTAGCACTTGCCCCAGTTGTACAGCAAACTTTGCTAGCAATGGTTCACTGACAAAATACGCTCTCATTTGCCGAGACGATAGTTAGCATAGCCTTCAGCTACGTCATTTGCTACGACATAGCAAGGCGCCATTATCATTTGCTAGTTGTCTTGTGATGCATGTACCGTCAGACCGATGTTCACCAATTATGGATTAAAGTTAAGTATTCCAACAGCTACGTACTTTATTTGCTAGACTCAAATCCTTTAACTGTTCCAGACCTCACGCCAGCCTGCGTGAGCTTAAACGCGTGCCTTTCGGCTTCACCTCCTAGTGGCTTGGCTGTCCTGCCAAGTCACGACATACGTGGTGCCTGTTGTTTCGGACACATCCGAAAAACAGACGCCGCTTTTGATCCTGCAGGCTTATATGACTATGATCCAAAGGAAATAATGACATTAGCAGCTAGTGCGCATTGAAATACTTCATCGGGTAAAGTTGAAAACTTGTGCTGGACCAGAACTCGAACCCGGATTGTTCCGTTTCTCACGAACGGTCGCATTGACTGCCTTGACCATCTGGACATCGCCCATGACCGACTCAAATTTCCAACTCACCCACACACTACTGACGTAGTGCTGCTGCCCATTACCTCCGTCACTCGCAGCGATTCGCTGATTCTAGTAAGAGTTCAGGGACAGTGGCAGATGGCCGAGGCAATCAAGTCGAACGCTCGCAAGAAACGGAAAAATCTAGGTTCGAGTCATGGTGCAGCACAAATTTTCAAGTCTCCCCACTGATGTATTCCAAAGCCCACTAGCAGATAATGTCATTATTTCCTTTGGATCATAATCGTATAAGGCTGCAAGATCAAAAATGTTATCTTTTCCTTCAGACATACCCGAAAGAACAAACACCAAATATATATATATATAACTGTGGCGAGGTTGGCCAGTGATCCCTTGAGTGCCGATGCACACCACGTTCGAACTCTTTCTGGTGCATACGTTAAATGAAAGAATTATTTACTGCTTTCAGTGTTGCCTGCTGAAGAGAACTGCAAGCAAACACGATACGTTCCTGCATGGCGTCTGGAGCTGTTGGAATATCGCGATAAACAACGTCTTTAATGCATCTCCAAAGAAAAACGTTCAGAGGATTTAAATCAGGAGACCTAGCAGGCCTAGTAACTGTTCCTCCTCGATCAATCCATTTGGCAGGATACCTTCGGTTCAGAACACGATGTGCACGCAAGGCATTATGTGCTGGACATCCGTCCTGTTGATACCACATAAGCATTTTGGTTCTTAGCGGCACTTCATTCAGAAAAGGAGGAAAGAATTCGTCTGAGAAAGTTGGCATAAGCTGTGCCGTTTAGACCACCATTGATTAAATAAGGGCCAATAATTGTAGTACCAGGCATCCAACACCAGACGTTAACTGACTATTGACGCTCATGTTCCACCTGTCTAATCCATCGTGGGTTGTCGCTGGAAGAATAATGCATGTTCCTTGTATTTACATGTTCTTTGTTTGAGAAGGAACATTCATCGGTAAATGGAACATCGGAGAAGAAGTTCGGGTTGACTAGGATTTGCTGTTGTGCCCACTGACAGAACCGTACAGGATTCTGGAAATCATTTCCATGCAATTCTTGATGTAGGTATACATAATAGGGATGGAAACGGTAAGGTCTAAGAATACGATGTACACTGGTCTTACGAATGCCAATCTCGTGTTCAAGCTGTCGTGTCCTCATATGTGGAAGCGAGAACAGTAACTTCGGCAGCTTCGTCTGTGCTAGTGCTTCCCGTTTCCTGAAGCGTCGCGACAAGACGAAAAAACATCCGTGGGAAGGTGGGTTCTTGTCAGGATATCTCTCTCTGTACAGTCCTGCTGCCTGCGTAGCATTTCGGCTACCTTCAGCAACAACAACAATAAAAGAAACGTTACGTCGATGCAGTTTGTAGGAAGGACAGCCTTTACTGTATGCCAACTCTACACAACAGTATTTAAAAGGACTAAACTACTGTACTAAATGTACCCATACATAAGAAAACAGTATTGCAACTACTGTTCTGCTGACTTACATAACCCGGAGATGAGTAGCATTTCTACCTTCTCTTCGTTGGTGTACATTTTACTCACACAACTCTACAACTGACGATGGAATGCCGGGTGTGCATCTACTTAGGTCTGCATTTGTCCTCTGTCAACGACAGCACGTGGATGTGTTCCATTACCTCGAGCACCTGCACTACGCGCTGGGAGCGTCTACGTCAATGTTGTGTTATGTAATTAATATCTTTGTGTTTCAGTGAATTGTACACTATGATACATTTTTGAATAAGTCCTTAGGAGAGGAAATGAATTAGCAAATAAAAAGTACAGGGTGCCATTTAAAAAGTCACGCCGCTGTTCATATCTTTGTAAAAAACAAAGCTACAACGAAGGCAGTCATGCTGATTGATGTCCCCCTGACGGCTGAAGAACATTTGCTTGACACATTTTGTAATTTGCATCTGGACAAACAATTATTTAGGGTGGTCAAGATAAATGGGACACCCTGTATACACAACACGATTGGAGTTGAGAAGTTAGAAAGTTGCAAAGTTGGCAACATTTATTGAACTTTGTGTAAATTTTCGAATGTGAAATGCAAATGATATTTTATGGATTTATTTAGCTATTTGATAGCTTTCACTATGAGTAATACGAGTAACTGTTTTGATCAATCTATGCTATGCGTTTAGAGAAAAAGGGAGACATGTAATTAGTGAAAATCCATATAGTTAGCAAAAAAAAAACAGAAGCTATCGTAATATGAAATTTACATACACAGTGTAAACAAAACACAAAAAAGAAAGAGGAAAAAAGGTATTGGAAAACAATTTTATACAAAATCGGCAAAACAAAACAAAATACGAGAAACAATATAGGAGAGAAGAGATATTGTTAAATTTTGTTGGTTTGCTATTATTTATCCACAAGTGGTTCAAATGGCTCTGAGCACTATGGGACTTAACATCTGAAGTCAACAGTCCCCTAGAACTTAGAACTACTTAAACCTAACCAACCTAAGGGCGTCATATATCCATGCCAGGATTCGAACCTGCGACTGTAGTGCTCGCGTGGCTCCAGACTGAAGCACCTAGAACCGGTCGGCCACACTGATTTATTCACAAATAAGAAGTTTAGTAACACGCATAGCATAGATTGATCAAAACAGTTACTCATATTATCCAAAGTGAAAGCTATCAAATAGCTAAATAAATCCATAAAACTGACATACATGATGTAAAGTATAACATAATATGAGAAGACAAAAAACGAGATAACGAAAATAATTTTACGAATTAATCGAACATCGTATTTACTTCAGGTACACCGATTGTGGGTGAATGACTTGAATAAACGATGGAAGGCTTTAGAGAGTAGCACATTTTTACACTGACAAAACACTTTCGCTATGTATATTACCACACGGAGCAAGAGAGAGAGAGAGAGAGAGAGAGAGAGAGAGAGAGAGAGACACTTTTCCACTTATGTCTTAATTCATTAACCTTCTTCCTTCTTCGTTTTAACGAGACGTTCTTTGGCGTGTTGGCGGGGAGGGGGGGGGGGGAAGAGGGGAGGGTTTGAGGACGTCGCCACCAGGGAGGTCGTTGTTGATTGTCTGCAGGGGTATCTGGAGGAAGGTCTGGAACTTTCCTTGATACCTTCTGTGACGCTTGGGTCTCTTGTGTTCTTCCCAGAAGAACATCAGGAAATCCAAGAGGTGCTTTTGTTTCTTCGCGTGATCAGTCATTTGGAGGATTCATAATGTTGCCAGTCATTTTGGGCGAGGAAACGGTTTAATGTCCGGGATGGTGGGACCTGTGCTTGTGACGGTTCACCGATCTGCCTTGTTTATTTGTGAAACTTTACTACCGACGCTATGGACGAGCCTTCTGCCCAAAGCCATGTGGTCCGCCTTGAATTATAATCGAAGCTCGTAAAATTTCAAAGTCGATTTTCAATTTTTGAATGGGTTATTGATACTTGAGTTCTGAACATCATGTACCGTAAATAAGTATTTCAAAAATCTGATAGCCGTGCGGTCACCTTGTCAGCCGTATCCAGCGTGGAACAGAAAACCTGCGGCTGCCCTTCAAAGCAGGTGTGGTGAGGTTCTCCAAACAACGACCACAATAAAGACGTGCAAACTGTAAACTTTGCGTGGAAGACTACCTCTTCTGTGCTTCCTTCATGTCCCTAGGAGATGAAAAGCGTGCAGATGTATGGGGTTAGAAACTCCAGTGATTGTTGTGGCATTTTCATTTTTTCATGTATTAATCATTGTGCCAAAATATAGTGTAAATGTGATATAGAAGAACGTTGAAAATTAAATGGACCTATAGGAAATGAGAATCAACGAGGAGAGAAAGATGTAGAAAATACTGTCGAGAAGAAGGGAAAGGATCATAGGATATTTTTTAAGGCTTGAAGGTACAGCTTCTAAGTAATCTGAAGAGGCTGTAGACGATGAGAACTGTAGGGGAGGACAGAGATTGGGATATATACAACAGATTACGTAGGTCGTCATGTGCAAGTGCTACTCTGAGATGAAGAAGTCTGCACAGGAGAGGACTGAATTGTGTGCCGCACCAAACCAGTCAGGAGACTGATGACGAAAACAAGAATTATATACCCTCATTAAAATCACTTGCAATAGAAACCGAAACTTCGATACATTTTACAACATAACGCACCCTACAACACAGGAGAATTTTATGGAAATTTACCTTGTTCACCTTAACGACCTATTCGTTGTGCAATCATGTTCTTCTACAGATTCAATACTGCGGTTACCTTAGAAGCATTAGGAAACGAATAGAAGAGGGGAAAGATGCTAACACAGAAAGTGTTCACCGAATGACGACTGAGCTGCAATCAGTAGTTCGTTGCAGACTATAGAATTTCGAAACCTACATTCCAACCTAAATTATCCTCAAATGTGTGCGCATGAATTGAAACCTATAGCAAATATTAGAAGAAGTGAAATCATCGATGAAATCACCGAAATTATGTATGTGGATTACAGTTCTTCCATTGAAAGATTCTTTCATGGTATATATGTGTCTACATGGAATAATGGCTATGAGCACTATGGGACTTAACATCTATGGTCATCAGTTCCCTAGAACTTAGAACTACTTAAACCTAACTAACCTAAGGACATCACACAACACCCAGTCATCACGAGGCAGAGAAAATCCCTGACCCCGCCGGGAATCGAACCCGGGAACCCGGGCGTGGGAAGCGAGAACGCTACCGCACGACCACGAGCTGCGAACTACATGGAATAATACCTAAGTAGCCTGTGTCAGGGAAAATCGGAAAGAGGGTGCTGATACGACAACAAATGATAGAAAACCTGTGTTTCTGAAAGATATACTGTGGGAATTGTTATTTGCCGCATAACGCAACGAACATTACACTGTGGAACGAATACGGCGGTGAACGGCACAACAGTTCACTGCGTTCCATTAAAAATAAATCATAAGCGTGACAAACATTTAATACAAAATTATACGCGCAAATGAGTAACAGTTAACACATCCACCCATACACGACGTCGAAATTTCAGCAATATTTAACCTGCCAGTTTCATATGCAGCGGGAGTAGTTTGGTAAAAAAAGGAAGAGCACGATTTAACGTCCCGTCGACATCGAGGTTATTAAAAACGGAGCAAAAACTCTGAAAGTTTCAAGGAAGGGAAAGGAAATCGGTCGTGCAGTTTCAAAGGAACCATGCTGGCACTTGCCTGGAGCACTTTAAGCAAATCACAGGAAACCTAATTCTGGATGGCCGAACGTGAATTTCAACCATTGCCCTTCCGAATGCGAGTTCCTGTGCTAAATGCTAAGTCGCTCGGTAGTACTTATCTGTAATTGGATACGAGACCCTGCAGATAGACGTTGCGCTTCGATCTATTGTTTCATAAGGCAATTTCTTGGGGGAAAAAATCTACATAAATATATCCAAAAAGAAAAAAAAATTGTACAATAATTCAAGATTATTTTACAGTATCCATTGTAGAATAGATTTGGCACCATCTGGAGCTGGAAGGAAATATAAGTAAGAGAACAAATAAGCGTGAGGAACATACACTGGGAGGCTAGATTCTGAACAAAAAGGCTTGTTGATTCGCCATATTATATGAACACTCAGCAAAAAAAATCGAGAATGCTTCTGTATATTTGAACAGCTTCAAGAATCAGTAGGACCGATACTCTTAGTGGAATTAAATAGTATTAGGACGAGGAATTTCGCCTTATGCAGGAGAACTTTTTCTGTTTATTTTATCTAGACATGTTTCAGCACTTTTTGCTATCTTCAGCGGGTTGTTTTTTTATTTGCTTACTGGAAAAGTGTTGTTACATATTAACATTTAGCGAAACTTTTGGTACATAATATTTACAACTGTGAATGAGTAATTGTTGTAGAACATAATACATAATTTGTTCATAGTTCACAGGTGATGTAGGTATTAACGACCTGATGCACTGTGTGTTGTTTATAACATTATGCCTCAAGTTCTGTTTATAGCTTAATTGGCAAAAGAGTGGATGTAAGGGTTAGTTTAGATACCTTACATGATGCTGTTAGTAGCTAGTCAGCTACACAATGTACAACTTCTCATCTGCAAACAGCAAAACATAATTTTTCTGTTTATTATGCATTTACAAACGGATGTGAGTATATTTCACGTTTTTTGAGTGTAACTTACGACTTTGATGTAGTAGTGCTTTCTCATATGTTGTTAGCGATATTAATAGGCTGATTTCGTGGCCTATGGTCGCTTGACACAGCACTTTCCCCGGTTTTTCGAAACACAGGAAGAGTTTTCACCGCCATTACTTGTGTTGTGGCTGTGCAGCATTCATTTGTTTCGTAGCGTGTTTGGCTGAGTGAGACGCGCATGTTTAAAGTGCATTTGGCGTTTGTGATGTTTGGTTTGTGTGTGTGTGTGTGTGTGTGTGTGTGTGTGTGTGTGTGTATTGAGGTCTTTGGCAGAGAGAGAGAGAGAGAGAGAGAGAGAGAGAGAGAGAGAGAGAATGGGCAAGCAATAGCTCACACTGAACATTCGCAGACCACCTGATAACACACAATAACCACCCAACGAACGTTGAAACCGACTTACGCTTCCTTAAAACTAGTAGCAGCTTATACCAAAAATTAACTATAGAAGAAAACTATTACATCCAAAAGCCAGTAGCCCAAGGGAAGAAAGTACTTAATAAATACACATCACTGTGCAATAAATCCCTCTTCGTCACAATAGAAGAACTGTACAAATAACACCCACACCAAAACTACTCATGAGAGAAACAACACCATTCTCTCTTAAACTCGCTCCCCTTACCCAGCCAAACACGCTCCGAAACAAATGAATACTACAGAGCCACAACAACACGTAATAGTGGCGGAAGCTGTGCAGTGTGAAGCGACCATAGGCCACGAAATCAGCCTATTCATCTCGCCAGCAACGTATTAGAAAGCACTACTACATCAAAGCCGTAGTTACACACTAAAAGCGTGATATATACTCATTTCTGTTTGTAAATGCACGATAAACAGAAATATAAAAATTACGTTTTGTCGTTTTGCAGACGAGAAGTTGTACAATGCTTAGCTGGCTAGCTAATAATACCAGTGTCCAACAACATCATGTAAGGAATCTAATCTAATGCATACATTCACTCTTTTGCCAATTTAAGCTATAAATAGAACTTGAGACAATGTTACAAACAACACACAGTGCATCAGGTCGTTAATACCTACCTCAACTGTGAACTATGAACAAATGATGTATAATATTTTACAACAATTATTCATTCACAATTGTACATATTATGTACCAAAATATTTCGCTAAATATTAATATGTACCGCTTCGGTCGCAGGTTCGAATCCTGCCTCGGGCATGGATGTGTGTGATGTTCTTAGGTTAGATAGGTTTAAGTAGTTCTAAGTTCTGGGGGACTGATGACCTCAGATGTTAAGTCCCATATTGCTCAGAGCCATTTGAACCATTAATATGTAACAACAATTTTACAGTAAGAAAATAAAAAACAACCCACTGAAGATAACGCAAAAAGTGCTGAAACATGTCTGGGGGAAAAACAAAACAGAAAAACGTATTCTTGCATAAGGCGGAATTCCTCGTCCTATTTTCATAGCAAGCACGGACATAAGAAGAACTGGAACACCACAAAATCAGTAAAAAGTATTGTTTCTGGCTATGCTTCGAAATATTTATCACGAAAATAGCAGATGGTTTATGTCCGTTTCTTCTTCCTTGTGACATTCGCAGAGAGGATTACCCTTCGTATCACTTCGGTGCAAGTGGGAGAGAGTTAAACTAGGGCTAGTACAACAGTTTTATATTTTAATCAGTTTCATATGAAGGCTAATACCGTTTTTGAATGTAAGAGGGAAACACGTGCAGCTGCATTGCTTACAATTGGCTGCCTGAAATTTTGTCTAAGCCTAGCTGGAACACGGACTCGTAAACCTTGTGGAAACTAAGATGACCTTGCCAAGGGTTGGTCCTACAATTTCACGAAAATATCTTTTTAGTTACACATATGTTGGACAGTAATGCATGTTCTCCAGACGCATCTCAGGTCGTCTTACATAAGTTTCCGTGAACATGACACCAGTCAACTAACTTCTTCCGCTTACAAAATCGGTGACTGGAATTATTGCTGCTTGGAGGTTTCCTCGTTACATGAATTTCGCTAAGAATGGATCTGTCAGATTATAATCACTGTAAAATAATTCTGATGAAACATGTGGATACGTGAAATTCTACAGTCTCCTATTACCGAAATTCACTTAAGTTTATCCACGGACTCATTCCATCTGAAAGAGTCTCTGCTATTAACATATTATGCCTGCACTTTCATACTGTCAGGTGCATGTCCTTAATCTCCCAGAGTGTATGTACTAAACTACCCAATTTGTCTGTATAATGTGGTGTCCAAATACCTACCGTTTTGATGTTAACTGCCAGCAATTCTCGCAAATCTCTACACTGCTGCGTTATTGTTAGCAGCATTGTCGTGATTGCTCCCTATTCCCAGCTTCCCTCAGCTAAATGTTCTGTCACTATTGGACCGATCGTCGACAGGGCGCCAGTCTGCAACACCGTCAATGTCATTTATCGTTTCAACAAAATTAATTATAATGAACAGTACTTTATCCTTGACTGTAGCAGTATTCTAAACGCATTTAGGAATTGTCGATGAAAGAAACTTTGCGACATTCCGTCAAAACAATGAGTCAGAAATGTTAATGGGTTGGGTTTCTGAAAATATTGGAACGTTATGAAACTCACTGGCAAAACTTTGTAACAGATAATATTGGATGCAGTTAAGAACAATTTATATTAAAAATACATGATTAATGAATACAGCATATTTCATATTGTTTCAGCTAGCAATTCAGGCAGCCCGGGGTGAAGTATGGAAAACTGTTCCTTTCAGCAGTCGCACAAACTCAGTCTCCGAATCGCCACCTGATTTCATACCTAGTAATGATCCCCCAAAAGAGAGCCAGCAAGGAGGGTAGAGTCACATGGTACTACTTTGATAACGAGTGGGCTGCTGAATGCCAATAACACGTCTGATAAATGTTTTCATGATAACACTGAAGCAGAAACACAGCTATGTATTTATTTCGTGTGACATGCCGAACTAGCTTACAAGTTGGTTGATGCATACTCACTTTACATGCATCACATGAAAATAGCCAAATGGCTGAATCTAGTCGTGTAGCGAAATAATAATAAATTGCGCAGGTAAGATGGAAGTTTGACGGTCATATGTACAATTCGTTTGAATGATAGAGAGGTTACAACGCTGGTGTACATGGAACCAAATGGAAGAAAAAGTTCGTAAAATGCCTTAAAAGACTGGTGAGAAGTCACCTGTTTTCTTCACTATCGAGATTTACGTATCTACTGTATTCCAGCATCGCAGTCAGAGAGAGAGACACAGAGAGACACAGAGAGACACAGAGAGACACAGAGAGACACAGAGAGACACAGAGAGACACAGAGAGACACAGAGAGACACAGAGAGACACAGAGAGACACAGAGAGACACAGAGAGACACAGAGAGACACAGAGAGACACAGAGAGACACAGAGAGACACAGAGAGACACAGAGAGACACAGAGAGACACAGAGAGACACAGAGAGACACAGAGAGACACAGAGAGACACAGAGAGACACAGAGAGACACAGAGAGACACAGAGAGACACAGAGAGACACAGAGAGACACAGAGAGACACAGAGAGACACAGAGAGACACAGAGAGACACAGAGAGACACAGAGAGACACAGAGAGACACAGAGAGACACAGAGAGACACAGAGAGACACAGACACAGAGACAGAGAGAGAGAGAGAGATTAAGGTCCCAAAAGACGCCCAGAAATGAGTTTCGACTACCTATTTTGTAAGAGGACTTTCAGTAGTTATGAAGTTGCATTGTGCAAGCAGGAATATGGTGCTTACCTCATCAGAATTTGGTATCAAATACAGTCAACGAAATATTATGTCTGAGTGAAATTGGCTGGCAGATATTGCAAATGTCACTCAGTATGCCAGAGATGGACGGTAAGTGGACTGTGCAATCTAACGTGACACTTAAATACCAGTAACTTTTGGGTGTGTCAGGTAATAATGTTAGTCGCTTTATGGTAAAGAGACAGACTACAAATCCAACGCTCCTAGGATCTTTGTTATTTATCACTGTGATGTGAAAAATACCGAACTCCACCGTGACTCAGAATCCACTTGGAACTGATGGTCCGCTCAATAACTGGCTAGGTAAGTTAGTTCAAAGGTCAGAAGAAGGCAACGTCACGTCACCTCCATCAGGACCATGCATACTAGAGCACTTTGGTATTCAAAACAATCTTCGAGTTAATGACAGCTGTACTTTTTAGGTTTCAGTGTCTCAATGACTAATAACAGAACCGTTATAGGAAGACTTTGTTGCACGTCTGTCTTTCCATCTGTTAAAAACCCTTTTCTCAGGAAAGAGAAATATCAAGTTGAAATCTGTTATATTCTGTGTCCTGTGTCCCCTTTGTGTTGCAAAACCGTTAAGCTTCTGAGTCAATGCAATCATAAGATACGGACGTTTATGTCACATTTTGATATTCGCAAATTCACTCATCGAAACCTATGATGTACTTCCTATTGAGCTAGAACTATGAAGTTTAGCAAGAAGTAGGGTTTCATAGTACAATCAATGGAAAAAAGTGTGGAAACTTAATTTGTAATTTTATCACTGAAAATTTTTGTCATTTCTATACGACTCTGTCCGTCTGTCTGTTAAGACCTCTTTTTCCTTGAGACGGGTGGACGTGTCCAGTTGAAAATTGTGTCACATATTAACGTCTATGAGCTCTTGGCTGTGTAATAAACGTTAGCTTTCAAGTCAATGAGATCAAAAGATACGGCCATTTATGTCACATGTATTTACACTCGCAAACTCTCTCATCAAAACCTTTATTGTACTTGCCGTAGACCTAGGTCTAGTTAGTACTGCCAACCCATATAGCTGCTGCGCTATGAGTGTTTCGAGAGCGGCTTATGGATTGTGGTGTGGTACTCTCTGGAGTCGTGACTACCGACACTGACATTATCATGAATATACTATAACTTTTAGATCTGTTTTGCAATATCAGGAAAGTTATTAGTGGCTTTAGGTAAAATTTTATACCTACGAAAGAATTGAAAATATTGAATTAAATTTTTTTTTTCAGTATAGTGGTATTAATATTAGTCTATATGGAATATCAAAAATATGGGATAAAATTTAATAAAAACTGCTCTCTTCGGTTTCACGGCACGACATCCTCTAAGAGCGCTTACTTCACTGTTCACTGCAAGGTGTACAGACTCGGAATAATGTCCTACATTATAGTAGACATTAACATGGTGTGTGTCCACCTTTCGCCTTTATGGTGGAATGAAATCTGCTCGGGACGCTTTAAATAATATGTCTGAAGATCTGTGGAGGAATGACAGCCCGTTAGTCCTCAGGATCAATAACCATAAATCGTATTTTTTTTTGACACTGAGGTCTGGACCGAGGTCGACGTTCTGACTCATCCCGAAGGTATTCAATTAGGTAGAGGTCGCGTCTCTGAGCATGCAAGTCCAGGGATGTTGTTGTCAACAAACCATTGCGTCAAAAAAATGGTTCAAATGGCTCTGAGCACTATGGGACTTACCTTCTAAGGTCATCAGTCCCCTAGAACCTAAGGACATCACACACATCCATGCCCGAGGCAGGATTCGAACCTGTGACCCTAGCGGTCGCGCGGTTCCAGACTGTAGCGCCTAGAACCGCTCGGCTACCCCGGCCGGCCCATTGCATCACAGATGACGCGTTATGACAGGGTGCACTTTCATTCTGATACAATCATCGTCTTCGAATTGTTCCTGTACAGTACGTGGAACACAGTGTAAAATGTGCTCATATCCATCACCATTAACCATTTGATTAAGCGCAATGAGGGGACGAGACCTCAAGCACGAAATCTACCCCTACACCTTAATACTACCTCCCCGTTACTTCACTGCTTGGCAGTAGACGTAATGGCAGGTAACATTCTGCAGAGATTCGGCAAATCCAGAGACTACCATCAGATTGTTCAAGGTAAAGAGTGATTTAACAGTCCATATCACTCGTTTCCCGTCGCCCACTGACCAATGTGTAGCTCTTTACACCACCTAAAGCGTCGCTTTGTGTTGTCTGCAGAAATGTGTTTACTGCTCGACCACTGTGCTCCACTCTTTTTAACATTCTACGCACAGTTATTGAACTAGCTGGACTGCTGGTCGTACTTTGGAACTCACGAGTGATGTCTTCCGCTGACTGACATTTCTTACACCTCCCCTTCGAAATGTCCGTGCTTCAGTACATGAGGTCCAGCTGGTCTTGCTTTAGCTGTAGTTGTTCCTTTACGTTCCCACTTCTACATCTACATTTACGAGATTACCCTGTAATTCAAAGTTACATACCTGGCAAAGATTTTATCGAACCCGATCCTACTATTTTTCTACCGTTAGAGTCTCGAACAGTGCTGGAGGAACGAATACTTAAATCTTTCCGTGCGGTCTCTGATTTCTCTTATTTTATTAGGGTGATCATTTCTCCGTATGTAGGTGGGCGCCTCAACATTAACTGCGGAGTTACGTTTCTCCACTACCAGTTTACTGGCGCAGTTGCTTGACAATGCTTGAAGCTGTCAAGTAGGTTCCCTCGTAACTGGTTTAAATTTGTCCCTCCACCAAATGCCGCGAGTAGTTGCAACGACTGAGTGGCGGAAAACCGGCAGCAATTTGTACCCTGGTTACTTAGTTTTGGGCATGGTAAGCAAGAGCTCGGGAGTGGTAAGGTCTGTTAGCTCCAAAAACAATTTAAAAATTCTCATAAGATATTTATTCTAACACAGAGACGCATTGCAAGGAAATTTGACATGTTACAACAACGAAACTGCGTAACAGAGAAAATTATAAGCCTTTTGCAAAATTAAAACAAAAGGATGACAATAAGTTTACTTTTATTTACACCAAATCTGATCTGATAGCACAATAAGCATCAAAGGAGAAATGCTTCAGCTTCTTGTAACTTAACTGAATCAAAATTTATACTGACTGAATTAAATGCAAAAACAGTAATAATAATTTTACTGAATTGAGTCACGTAAGGAATGGCCCCCCCCTTTTTTTTTTTTTTTTTACGAGGATTACAGCTAATAGTCTAACATCTGACCAATATAAGCATAAATATTTTATAACATGGAAATTCTGCGAGTGATATCTGAAGTGAAAATAATTGTTGACAGATCACTCTGAACGGAACGGATACGAATAGGTTCTTCCGACACCAAACGAACTGGCGAAACAGTGCGGGAAAGAGGAGAGAGACACTTCTAGACAATAGTGAGAAATGTTCTTGACACCACGACAATAAATATGCAGTCAAGTTCTTCTTGACATAGTAATTGAGAACATTTAGTAATAACTAACTGCAGTTAGTACAATTCCATGAAGTCTAGAATGAAATTTTAAAAAAAGCACCTCAACCGTCATGATCATGGCCAGAAAACATAACTGAGCGTACACAACCGTAGCTTGAGTTTGCTTCTGATTAAGGGCTAATAACAACAGTTCACAGAGAAGGATCATATCAGTTAACTGTAACTGATCTGGAACCAACTAGATATCACGGGACACAGTATTCAATGTTTTCAAACGCAAATCCTCACCTGTAACGACGACCTTCGTGGAGTCGCTCTAATTAACACATATAACATGGTCATTATGCCAGTAAAGAATCAACTTATAAACGATCAGGGGCACGTACAGCAGAAAACAAAATTTCTTCTCAAGACTGCACGTCCATGTAGTGGCCAGCTGCCAACGGTCACTGGTTGCGGATGTATTGCCGTGTCTAACTGTACCGACTGTCAGAGCCTCCTGCTGACCGAAGACTCACACACTTGGGTCGCACTGCCCTCCTGCGGTCAGAGACAAAGCTCGCGAGGCACACTGCCCAAAGATCTTGATACAACGAGATCAATTGCTTTGATACAACGGGATCGATCCGAGTGGCTCACGACTCTCGGCACATCTGTGGTTGTTTGATGTTGAGCATTACTCTGCTAAATGTCTCATCCAGCTAAACACACCGGTTTGCCCTCACGCTCCTTTTGATTTCTTGTCATTTACTCTGTACAATAATTAAAATTTCCTGTCCGTAACACAAGAAGATAAAAAAAATTAGCGTAACACGTTTCCTTCATTTCGTGCATATTCTGGTTCACTGTCTTTAGAACGAATTGTTCATTTATTCTCTTTTGCAAGAGGTTTCTCTACTATGTCAGTTGCAGTGTTTCTTCTGCTGCATTAGATGCAGTGTCAGAGTGTGCGCGTAAGCGTGTGTGTGCGTGTGTCGCCTGACACCTCGCGGGAACTATTCGGAGCTTGTCGGATAGACTAAGTGAGTGACAGTTTTACGGTCGATACACTGACATGGGCCGTTTTCGGCAGGTACCTGCTGGTGGAGCAGTTTCTAGAGTGCAGTTTACGCCCAGTGCCTCAGCAGGGACTATCCTAGAGTGCCCTGCCACGAGAGGGACATTCTCAAATCTGTCTCCGCTCTTGTTAGTGACCTTCCCCACGCGCGAACACACGCCCCGTACTGCCGGCTTTCTCCTTCCCTTCTCACACGCAACCACCGTCTGCCGGTCTACACAGCTCTTCACTGACAACTTTCTGTACTTAATTAGCAGATCTCGGGCAATGTGCACACTCAAAGAAATAATAAACACTCAATACACGGTAACAAAATATACATTAACCTTATATTATACACTACACATACAAATTAAACATCAGGAAAAAAACAAACAAACTAAATATGACGTTTCCCTGAACCAATCAGAAGTTACTTTCCCTCTGACTCATTACTGAACATGCAAATTACTGAAACACTTAGTATCCGGAAGCTACGTAATGAATAAAGGACTTGATGTTAGCTATGTTTTGAACTCCGTTTCCCGCATCAGTTTCGGGGTCTACTACGACGTATGTGTGATCTACAGATACTTTCTTCTTTTTAAATGGACCGTCGAATAGTAAACAAAACTTCCATATTTTCTTCTCCCCAATTTTGACCGCAGACGCTTGCGAATCAGACAAGGTCTCCTTCCTTAATTGCGTACGTTTTGGCAGTCGTGCCGTTGCTTTCTAAACAATTTCTTCCTTCTGATTTTACGTAATGCATTTGGCTAGTTTGTTATCTAAATCTGTCACCTGAGGATTTTATGAAAAGTCCACCTCCCTATCTGAATCTCCACACACACATAGCGGGAATAGTTCGGTTGTAGTCTCTAGTTTTCTGAGCTAGGAGTCATGTTTTCAGGCAAGCTTACAGAGATCCCCGATTGCCAGGCAAAATTAATTTGATATGATTTAATTGGCAATTAATGAACTCGATTGTTAATTGCTGGACTGATTAGCCTGTGACTTTTATCAATCGACTTATTAAAAAAGAAGCTAAATCGGTTATCATAGGTAATGAGTAAATTTTAATAGGACACTCTCGGTTTGCCAGAGGACTGGACTAGCTGCTGCTGTGCATGCATATGTCTTGTGGCTGGGTAGCACAACGTATCAGTGCTACAGTATCTTGTCATGTGATCATCTGATGACTTTTCAAGACGGTAAATGACATTATTATGTGCAAACAATGTACGAGGGCTGCTCAGATTGTCTCCTAAGTCGTTTATGTACTACGAGAAAAATGACTAAATGCTTTGAAAGTGAATGTGACGACAGCGTCTTACGCATCCTGTGTATACATTCTCTCCTCTGTGTTACCAAAGATAGCATGTGACTGTTTCCATTTGTACTGGGAATAGAGAACAGGTGACGGATGCTCTGGCACTCAAGTCGAGAATACGTTGTTCTTGATGTGAGGTAGTGAAATTTACTGGTAATTTGGACAACGCTCTTTAAACAACTAAATGAGCATCCAACGTTAAATGGGATGTCAATGTTCTTTTCTTGTATAATTCTTTTTTATTTAAAACACACATAGTAGCTAAAGCTGTAAGCAGCTAAAAAGATAAGCTACAGGCGTACAAGTCACATGTAACATAGTTCATCTACGTAACACTTACGGCCATGGTACATTAGAAACATTGTAGAAATTTCAGTCACAGATCAATTTACAAATTCTCTACTCCGAGCGCAGAGTCGTGATTTCCTAAGATCATTATACAGGGTGCTCAGAAACAGTCTGAAAAGTTACTCAAGGTGTTGCAGGGTACGCTGTGCTGAGAAATAATTTTTAAGAAAAAAAATTCGATACTTTTCACCGATTCCGCATTAATTAGCATTCAAGTAAGCCAATCAGGCCGTTCGGCGCTCAGATTCAAGCGGCCTGCTTCAGACGGTGACGCCAAACGGGTTCTTCGTTTGGTTTCCTAAAACAGAACAAGAGAGCGATACGAAAATTGGACATGGGACTGTAGTGAGGACCGAACCCGAGGCAAATGCTGAGCAGCCTCGTGCGCTATCATCTCCGGTTTCAGAACAAATGACACTGATTGTATCTGGCGGGCGGCTTGAATCTGCGCCTACAGCGACATGAGTGGCTAACATCAATGCCAATTACCTTGGAAACGGAGCAACGTATTGAATTCTTTTTTTAGCAATTATTTCTGATCACAAACTGCCCTGCAACACCCCTACAAGCTTTTCAGACTGTTCCTGGCACCCTTTATATGGCGCGCAACTCTGATCATAATCGTGAAGTCGCTACACCGAACTGTACTGCACGACCCGTCATTGTCGACTGAACTGGTCGGCGCGAATCACATCGCTCGGTGCGCAAGTTTAGCCGGAGCCGATGACACACGAAATTCTTCTTCTGCGTATCGTTGTTTTAATGTTAATAAAAGTAGTTATTGAAATGAAATCTGAAGTACGTAGATGATAGCTTACTATCGAAAGGATATTTAGTATGTTTCTCAATTAAATTTGAGTCATATTCTTAAAAATATTAGTAAACGAAATTTTAGAGGTTTGTCGCGCTTGTCCAACGCTAATCCCTACACTTACAGTCAGATTACCTGACTATTACATTGGTGCAATTTCACACGGAATCCGTGCCCCCTCCACGATCTGTTGTTTTCTCCACGTTAAATTTCTTACGTCACACATCAGCAAATGCAGTGACAAGCAAGCTATGAAGTTAAGTTTGCGGTAGAGTATAAGGGTTCCTTGAAACTTTCCTCAATAAAAATAGTATGATTATTGTTATTCATCAAAAACTTTGCTGGCTGTGTAAGCTATCAATGAGCTTACGCAACATTTTCAACATACAAGTAGGAACTCGTGAACATTGAACACAATAATTCGACTGCGAGAATGTGTTGCAAAATATGACTGCGAGAAAGTAACTCATCTAGATCCCTGTCTGTATGAACATTTGTAATGGCAAGAATACTGTCTGAATTCAACACTGTGGATCATTCAACTTTTAAAATGATAAATTGACCCTGAAAAAACTCAGTGTTCCTTTTTTTTTTCGTTATTTAATTTTGGCTTACATATGGCAAAACGGAAAAACCATGACACTGGTCTTGTCTTGAAAGCGCGTCACATTGGCTAAACTACAACAAATTGTTGAGATGCGCCTGGTGCAATGCGCTCTCTCTCTCTCCTTTTATTTTTTTTAAGGCACAAGCATACTTGGTTTATAACAAATCTGAATAAGCAAGACTGATAACTCATATTTTGACATGAACTTTGGATGCAGACAACGACTTAGGGTAAATTATAACATCAAATGTAATTAGTTTTCTGATCAGAAGGATTCTCAAACATGAACACAAACACACACACACACACACACACACACACACACACACACACACACACACACGCACACACATAAATTACAGTTCTTGAGTGGACAAACGTAAGTAGTTTTTAACATCAAATGAGATCTTTTCAAAAACGCTAATCTTAAAAATGACATTAAATAGTAAACAGTTACTCCTAACCCGAAATTCAAATTGATAATTATGCATGGCTCTTTATCTTTACCTATACTAAAAAAAAAAAATTAAAAAAAATTAAATTTGTGGTAAGTTCTATGGGACTAAACTGCTGAGGTCATCGTTCCCTAGCCTTACACACTACTTAACCTAACTTAAACTAACTTACGCTAAGGACAACACACACACCCATGCCCAAGGGAGGACTCGAACCTCCGGCGGGGGAGGGGGGGGGGGGAGCCGCGCGAACCGTAGCAAGGCGCCTGAGACCGCACGTGCACCCCGCGCGGCCCCCTATACTCAAGTCTCTAGATGTCTGAACCAATAATTCGTGACTACAAGCTGCCGCAATAAAGTACAAAATCTGAAATCAATTATCTTAAATTAAATTCTCTTCTATCACTCATCAAAATAATAATAATAATAAGAATAAGAAGAAGAAGAAGAAGAAGAAAATATCCTTCTCAAAATTATGTAATCACTTTCCTAATTTCAATTAATTGATCAATAAATCAACATGTTCCACTTTCTCATAATACAACTGCAACCTGCCTATGCCGTACTACACTACTCGTGACACCCCACTTCCTACTGTTGCGTCTCCTCATCTCACGACTGACAGTGTCTTAACATCTCCCGCGGATCTTAGTAAAGCAGAGATGGTCCAAGCCAGCCTCCAGGCGACGCAGTATCTCTGATGACACTGCACGCTTATAGTTTCAAACAGTTAAAAGGTGCTCACGCGTTCATGACATCCAGATACTATGGATAACCATGAAATTAAGTACTGCCCCTTATCAACGTAAAGCCAGAAATGTTACACACTTCACAATCATGTCACGAGCAATCGATGCGGGCAGCTACAGAAGGGCTGAAATGTCCCTGACAGATTTCTCTCTCAAGTGCTGTCCAATGACTTGTTCACGTTCGAAGTCAGGGAGCCCTCTTGACCGACCTGACTCCTCCTTTTATACAAGTGGCCCGTGTATCGTGACGTCTACTGTCCAGTTTCGAATTACGTAGTTGTGTCCGTATACTTTTGATTGGATAATGAAGTAAATGTTGCAACTGTATTCGGACTCGTACACTACCTACTTTACTCGTGGCTCATCTGCTGAGGGGGTTGGTAGTGAACGGCCGCATTTGCGCCCCTAATACTGTGTCGTAGCATTGAATTGAATACACAGTTGTCTATACCACAACCTTTCGAAAATGAGGTACACTATACAAGTTCAGATTGAAACTTATTTATTTAAAGAAACACTTCTGACTTTGTGGACATGCATTTTTAAGTTCACAATTAAATCCGATCTGGGTAAATAATAATCGGTGCAATTCGTAGACATGGTTTATTGTCTCGCACCTACACACTCTCCCGTTGTTCCTTCACAGTTTATTCGCATACACTGGCGTCTATGCTTACACCTGCGGCACTTTGGCGCTCCGAACTTACCACCACAACGGACAACGGACAAAAGACCCATTTTTCCGCTCAAATCCCCAGTCCTGAGTCAGGTCACGTGGTACTACATCAATCAAAATAATTCCTAAACATAGCTACATTTCGTTTACAATTTTTATAAGATTTAAATACTTAAATCTAAATACTTAAGTTACATAATTTTACACACATTCATCACTACATAATTTTATAATTCGTTGCAATTAAAAAAAAAGAAACAAAACACTGTGCAAAGGAACTATGAACGCTCATCAAAATACAAAACAAGTACTTTCATATCCATTTTGCATTATACTATTTTCACTCTGCATTTAATACATAATTTTATTCTTATGCACTGAAAATTAAAATCAGAACTAATTTATGACATGCTATCAGATTTACATAATTAGGAATAACTCCATGTTTTGGCACTACAAAGATCTAAACTGAATGGTGTCTTCAGAATAAAATAATTACTTACTTTGCAGTTGTTCTAAACAACCTTATCAAACTATGAACCTGTGAAACGTTTTGACAGAAGTACACCAGCCCAACATATTTCTGCTGCTGTGGTTTAAATTTAAATTACGAACTACTTGGAAGAGCTCGTTTTCACATGACTTCTATTTGAGTGATCCAAGGACTGATTACAAGCACACCCTACATTATTTACTTCAATGCAAAGTCATGTACAGTAATTGTATGCAATTATGTAACCAAGTAATTTAAACCATCTGAAACTGCCGAATGCTGCCTTCTCTTTATCAGGGAATGATGAGTTTATAAATATATTGACTAGTCTTTGTGCTTTTCATATCCCATCCATTTTTTCCATAGCTGATATTTCCATTGCCAGCAAAACTACTGTATGGTCATATTATCCCCCGTTGCCTTACAATGTGTGTGCTGCGACAGTAACCATACCGAAGAGCCGATATGTTACTGAGTAAAATGAATGAACGTCAGAATATAGGATCCCTCTGGAACACTCCGAGGATGAAGACACTCTGATGTTTAATGCAAATGATCAAAATTTGTAACATCCATCTGAAGTATTTATTCTAGTATAGTTTCAGGGACGTGTGAACTTAAGAAGAGTCGTAGCACCAACAGCAATATAGAGGCATTACGCCACACTGCTCGACATAATTGAAATATGACGTTTCCGAAACCTAGCAATTGACACCCATTCCAAAGCACGAATTTTAAATTTAGCTCAAAGGTGCCTATAAACTTCCTCTGTAATGGTGCAAAAGCATGGCGCTTTGCGACGTCACCCTCTGGCTCGAAGACGTTTCTATCAACAAGGTGGCGACACAGATGTTCACGTCGCTTGTAAAGTATGTTAATGATATCACATTGGCACCAAATTTCACCACAATTCTACCCAACGCCACCGTGAACGTGTCAAACTATAGAAAGGACATCAGAGCTTCTCTTAACATTTCATCCCTTCTCTTGTCACCTCTGCGACGGAGTCCGAACCGCGACACCCAGGGTTGAATTATCCGGTTTTCTTATGTGTGGCCGAGCAAATATTTAAGACACACCGCCGCTCAGAATCGAAACAAAAAGGCCTCAGGGGGTGGTATAAGGGTCGTCAATGAAACCATCTCTTTCACACATTTCGCAGTCGAAAACGACAGTCGCAGTGCGATGAGCAAAAGGGCGACGTTCTTGACAACCTTTGGCATTGCTGACACCTCCTCGGCGGTTCATCCCCTCTCGACGGACATCACGGGGCTGCAACCCCTTTGAAAGTGATCTGATCCATTTGGAGAGCAGTATGACCGTAATTTTTTTCTCTAATCTACAAGGTAGAACCACTAGGGACCGTTGAAAACCATTCAACGATTTTGAAAGTGAACCGAAGCAGTAAAATGTACATCTCTTTTTTATTGTTCCTCTGTCACACATTCTATGGCGTGGTCACAGAGGCGTGCTACATTGACATATGAGTGAATAAAATGGCAAAGGTCCATCTAGGACCTCCCAGTACAGTAAAAACCTTGGTGGCTCTTGCCTCAAATTACTGAGAATTTTAAAAATCTGCCATTACAGAGTAAACATGCGAAACAGACAGAGACGTCGGCATGTAGAAAACTACTTGACACACCTCCAAGGCCAGTTGCTGTTAGCAGGAGTCAGCAATATTACGCATGTTTTCTCTGAAAAAGTACATTTTTAAAATGCTCGACATACGTGTGTGGATTCCACTGGCGGGGAGCCAGGAAGATTGCCAAAAATTTGCTTCTTAAAGGGGCCCTTTGCTGTTTTATTCACGCTTGTGTTAATGTTGCACCAGTCCGTGACCTCGCCACAGGAGGGCATGAAACAGGAGCCCTGAAAAAGTGTAAGGATCATTTAATGCTTTGGTTCACGTTCAGATTTCGGCCCATGGTTTTGAACGGTGGCTTGTTATTCCACCCTGTACGCCAGAGCGTAAAATTACGGTCGCACTACACATCAAAAGGGTGATATCACATTAAATGGCGTTGCAGCTCCGTGATGTCTGTTGAGAAGGGCTGAATTGCAAATTTGGAAATTTGTGGTAAGGATAATGGGACCGAACTGCTGAGGTCATCGGTCCCTAGGGTTACGCACTATTTAATCTAACTTAAACTAACTTACGCTAAGGACAAGACACACACCCATGGCCGAGGGAGGACTGGAACCTCCGACGGGGGGAGCCGCGCGAATCGTGACAAGGCGCCCTAGACTGCACGGCTACCTCGCGTGGCAAGGGTTGAATCTCCCAGGAGGTATCAAAAGTACCAAAGGTCGTCAGGAACGTCTTCTTGTTGGTTCAAATGGCTCTGAGCACTATGGGACTTAACATCTGAGATCATCAGTCCCCTAGAACTTAGAACTACTTAAACCTATCTAACCTAAGGACATCACACAAATCCACGCCCGAAGCAGGATTCGAACCTGCGACCGTAGCGGTTGCGCGGTTCCAGACTGAAGTGCCTAGAACCGCTCGGCCACACTTCTTGTTGGTCATCGCACTGCCAACTGTCATTTTAGACAGCGAAATTTGTGGGAATCAACTTCCTGAGGAAAAGGGTGGCTTCAATGACGCCCTTTACGCCACATCCTGACGCCTTATCACTTCGATCCTCAGTGGCTGTATGTCTTAAGTGTTTTCTTCAGCAGCCCATTTCAAAATTGCGTGATTTCGAATACTGACCGGTACGACAGCGCGTCTGTTAGACTAAACGGTAGATAGCAGACAGCGAATATGACAGCAAGTGATGCCTTTTACAAGGGACTTTACATTTACTTAATAAACAAGCGAAACTTATTGATACTGAGCGTACCTGTCTTAAACTAGTGTGAGCTGTGAGAATTTCTGCCGTTGTCTACTTGTCCGCACGTACTATTGACTACGTTACAGTTTTTGAAGTCGCCTACCTAGAAGCGAATCGCCCATTACTGCTGCGTTTCACACTTTTTTGAGTAAGTGTGAAGTCCGGTGCTACCCGCAGGAAAATTTCGTGCTTTTCACCTAACGGACCACAAAACAATTATGGGCCACTTCGAGCACTGTTACTTCAAATAACGAAGTTCCCATTGTCCCGACACATGATTGCATACCTCAAAGCGGCGCTATCTGTGTTCCAGGAATGCGCTAATTGAACGCCCCCCCCCCCCTCCTGCCGGCGCTCTATAAAGGCCTTAATAACGGTAGCGGTACGATAATCTCATCATATAGTAGCATCGGATAATACGCTTTGGCTAGTGTCCCAGACATTAGAGCCAGTGACTACTCCATTCACTTGAGTACCCATTAACAGCATGCCAGTGTGTGAAATGAACTGTTCGTTTTGGATGAAGTGAGTTGTACTCATTGAGTGTAATACGTTTTTGCTTTGCTGCTAACAAGATCGCAACAGCTCTTAACGTAATGTTTCGACTACACGGTGCTCACCTAGACGCTAACTGCTCGGGCCACATAAAGTGGCACTAAATGTACACAGTGGCAGTCAACTGTTTAAAGAAATCTTCTGTGTTGTTTTCAAAGCAAGTTTCGGATATAGTTTTATCTGTCAGTAATAATGATTAACGACGAATAGATTTTCCGGAACATTTCCCAGGTATTCTGCCAACACCCGTCGTTGGTTATTTATTATTAGTGAGGAACACATTAAGCTTGATTATCAAATTCAGGACAGTTCCATTACGCAGTGAACAAATTTTCTTCGTAAATGCACCGTCCGTTAGCAAATACACTGTATGCACACTCCGAGACGTGAGTCGACCGGGGAGCCCGCCGAAATAGTCCGGCGCGTTTGCTATAAACACTGTCCAGACGGCGCAATGTTAACGGAAGTACCTAATAAGCAGAAGATCCCGGGTTCGAGTCCCGGTCTGGCACAGATTTCCACTCGCCGCCTCTGATTCCGGATAAAAGTTTCGATGCAGCTGTTATCATTAGTTCCTTCTCTTTCCTTTCTTCCCTCTGCAACATTAATTCACATGACGTCGAGTGTATAGTTACTGGTACCGTTGGGAGCGGTCAGGAGATATTTCATATCACGAGTTTTGCCAGAGTCACATCTGTCGTCATATTCATCTGTGAGGGCCCAATTGATCAGGTTTGCCTGATGTGTTTCATACAAATCCCAGTTTCTATGTCGAGTTCTCGCTGCTAGGTATGTCTTGTATTGTAGGGTAGTCATTTAGAGACTTGGTGAGTTCATTGTTCAACAACTCTCTTGCAGGATTTAACTATAGCAGCCATACAGGAAGCAGGAATGACGTTCGTCGAAAGCAACTTGAGGCTGTCAGTATGTTCGCGAACGGCTCTTCGGGGGCTGGGATCCGTAAATACGTCCACTTTGTCACTGAGGTCAGAAAAGTCGTGGGTCAGCGATAACCGCATTTACAGATGGCGGTAGTATCGCGTGCACAAGGAACATAATGGCAGTACATTGGCAAAGCTGTCACTTGTATACATGTGATTCATATGAAAATGAGTCCGTCCTGATTATAGCCGCACAGTGGGGCTTAACAGACCTTGAAGCGGAATGGTATTTGGAACAGACTTTGAACGCGGAATGATAGTTGGTACCAGATTAACTGGACATTCCATTTCAGAAATCGTTAGGGAATTGCATATTCCGAGGTCCACAGCGTCAGGCGTGTGCCGAGAATACCACATCTCGGGCATTACCTCTCACCAAGGTCATTGCGGCTGCAGTGTAACACGTGTTAAGTTCGGCTCGCGAAATTTAGTTGAATTCGAAGGTGTTCTCGCAGGTGGTGTTGTCTAGTACAAGTGGAAATCGTGAAAACAACAGTGTTCTGTGCAGTAGTGCTATTTTTTTTTTCTGTGCTCCGCCAATATCTTCGAGAAAATGGTAAACAGAAGAGTGAACAGCAGCGCGTCCAGCAGCGGGGAAGCAGCAGGTGCGGCGGGTCTGCTCTTGGCGGAAGGTGCGGCCGCGGCTCCCGGTATAGCGGAGCTGGTCCGCTCTGAGGTAAACGCTGCGCTTCGCGATAAAAACAATCTCGATCTGATAGCAGGCACTATATCAGATACTGTAACGGCAGCAGTATTGGCCAAAATGCGTGAAACTGTTGAGGCCAATACTGCCGAAATTACAGCACTAAAAAAGTCTGTGTCTGAATACGAGAAAAAGGCACGAGAGTTGGAAGTCAAACTATCTGCCGCAACTGACGAACTAGAACAGTACCAAAGGCGAAATAGTCTACGACTGTTTGGAGTAGTAGAAAATAAGGAAGAAGACACGGACAACCTGCTTATACAAGTTGCACGTGAAAAATTAGGTGTTGAAGTGACCAAGGCAGACATTGACAGGAGCCATCGGGTGGGACGAAAATTACCAGGTGCCACCAAACCTCGTCCAATAATAATTAAATTTGTTTCGTACCGAAAAAGGGCAGAGATCTTTACCCAGAAGAAGAAGTTAGCAAGGACAGGGCTTACAATAAGGGAAGATCTGACACATGAACGGCTAAAGATTTTAAACAGTGCCATATCCCATTTCGGTCTTCAGAATGTGTGGACTCAGGATGGCAGAGTAATCATTAAGACAGCAGCTGGAAAGAAGACAGTCACAAACATGACAGAACTGAATAGTATTAAGTGAAGCTACTCGAGCCAAAAGTGCAAACTTAACACCATTTGCAATTGTAACAGCCCCAATACTCAGATATCGTCTTGTAATTGTATTAATTTTTTAATTATACCCATATTTGTACTTTCAACTAATTGTTTTTGTAACTGTATTAACTTTTCACTATTTTTTTGTGTCTGTAGCTCTAACCATTACTTAATTTTAGTTACTGCTAATTCTTTTTTCATTTTCTCAGTTTATTCTCTTCGATTCTGAAATAGTTCTATTGCAATTATTAGTCTCTCCTTTAGTTCATTAATCACCCATCTCTTCGGTTTAAATTGTTCATAACAAAAATCACTATCAGTATCACTTTAGCAAATTTCAATCTAATTGTAGCTTCCTACGATAATCACTACCAGTATCACTTTAGTAAATTTCAATTTAATTCTAGCTTCCTACGATAATCTATTAATTACTAAGCTTACTTCTCTCTGCTGGCAGCATCGGCCTCTTAAATCACCCCCTTCTCCCTTATTTCCACCCTAAGCTGTTTCAAATACGCTAATTACATTTCTCCTCGTACGACAGAGGATACACAGTGACACACAGCCGTCACTATTTTGGTCATATTCTCCTTGCACAGAATACCACTAATCCATTTTCTATACTCCCGCAACCTCAGGAAATCTTTAGCAGGCGCCTTTCTTTCGGCACTCGCGGTGTCACAAACAGGGCGTGCAAAATCTTGGACACCCCTGTGGTATGCCACTTGGCGGAAGCAGCGGCCAGTGCCCCTCGCGGCAGGTAGTGCCTAACAAAGGGACAAACCAGTCTGCCACCCTACTCCAGGCTGCTCAGCGGAACGCGTCAGAGCTTTTAGCAGCTCACTGCAACATCCAGTCTTTACCTGCGCATTACGAAGAACTTAGCCTCCTCTTCAACCAACTAAACTACCACGTAATCCTCTTATCCGAAACGTGGTTGAAACCACACATATCCTCTGCATCTTTTCATCTCCCAGGGTACACATTTCTTAGGGCAGACAGATCAAAAAAGCGAGGTGGCGGGGTCGGCGCGTATATACGAACAGATCTCAAAGCGAAAGTCTTATGTACGTCAAATCCTGCTGAAGAAAAAGAGGCTGAATTCATGTTCATTGAAATAAATATACAAAGTCGGAAATTCTTGACTGGCGTCGTGTACAAGCCGCCAAAAATAAGCTCAATGAGTTCTTTCCAGTCGGAATTACATTCACTTCAGTGTCAATACGAACATGTCATCGTAATGGGTGACTTGAACATAGACCTGCTAAGAGACACTCCCTCCGCAATAAACCTAAGAAGACTGTTTAGTTGCAATAGCATGAACATTCTTCCATTACAACCTACACACCATACAGCGCACAGTCATACTCTTATAGACGTAATCGCAACGAAACAGACTGACAAAGTAAGAGATGTTGGTCAAACATCGGCCCCTGGCCTCTCAGCACATGATGTAATATTCCTGGCCTACTCTGTGCAGCCCCCAAGGATCAAATCGCGTTACATAACTTGTAGGAACATGAAACGTATTGACCTTGACGCTCTAACAGCCGATTGCTCAGAAATCCTATGGCATCAAATAATCAGAAAACCCACAATCGACGGCAAAATTAATGACCTTGGTGATAAACTCACTGCCCTCTATGACAAACATGCACCTGTGCGCACAATCCGTGTAAGAAAATCTCCTGCTCCATGGCTGACAGCTGAATTACGTCAAATGATGACTAATAGGGATGCTGCCCACAGGCGTTTCAAGGCAGATCCGAAACCCGAGCGTTTCGAAGAATACAGAAAGCTACGGAACAGAGTGAAACAATGCATTCGCAATGCTAAAATCAGGCACGCTCGCTCCCTTGTATGCAGCGATCTGACGCCCACGACTCTATGGAAGAATCTCCGTAGCTTGGGGGTCGGAAAGGCAAAATCGGAAACTACTTTTCATGTGTCTGCTAACGAATTAAATGAATTCTTCTCTGCACCTCTGAATACCAGCACAGCTGATAATTACCGTCCACAAGAATCCCCAAACAGGATAACTAACAACGATACCTTCCATCTAAAACATGTAACAACAAATACGGCAAGAAAAGCAATAATGAGAATCTCTTCCGATGCAATAGGCAACGACAGTATCGGTATAACCATGATTAAGAATGTTGCCGATATCTTAGTACCTGTCTTAACTGACATATTTAATTTTTCCCTCGTGAACGGAATATATCCTACTGCATGGAAAAGAAGCCTAATTCGACCCATCCCTAAGATCGAAAACCCGCAACTGCCTAGTGATTACCGACCAATTAGCATACTGCCTGCTGTTTCCAAAGCACTTGAATATATTGTTCATGACCAAATCACTGAACACTTGCATGAATTCAGCCTATATGACAAATTTCAATCCGGTTTCCGTAAACATCACAGCACAAACACTGCTCTAATTAAAGTAACTGATGACCTGAAATATGCCATCGACAATCGAAAGGCAACAATATTGACGCTACTGGACTTCAGCAAAGCTTTTGACACTGTTAACTTTGACATATTGCTCAGAAAAATGCAACAGCTTAATTTCTCTGATAGTGCAATGAGATGGTTTGAAAGCTACTTAAAAGACAGACAGCAATGTGTTGTCTGCGTAAATGAAAAATCTTCCTGGAAACATGTTTCCTCGGGAGTGCCACAAGGATCAGTCTTAGGACCACTTTTGTTTTCTATATATGTCAACGATATTTCGTCGGTTCTGTCCTCCTGTAAATATCATTTCTATGCCGACGACCTCCAGCTCTACCTAAGCGTCAGACCTGAAGATGTAAACACTGCAATCGCTCAGATGAATGATGATCTGTCTTCAGTAGTGAGATGGGCGAAAAACCTGGGGCTTAAACTAAATGCAAAAAAGACGCAAGTAATCTTAATAGCCCATCAGAAATTAATAAGTTCAGATTTTCGCGAACGGCTACCTCCTATTCTGCTCGACGGTACTCCAATACCATATCAGAAAACAGTGAAGAACTTGGGTGTAACTTTGGATGAGCATCTCAACTGGGCGGAGAATACAGTCGCAGTGTGCCGAAAGACGTCTGCTTGTCTCTATGCTCTCAAAAAGTTTCGGAACATATTTCCACAGGACTTGAAACGCCAGCTCGTGCAAGCACTCGTTCTACCGAACCTCCACTATTGTGATGTGATTCAACAAGGCATGAGTAGTGAAAACAAAAGACGGCTAGAGCTAACCATGAATGCCTGTGTGCGTTACACCTGCAACATTCGCCGATATGATCATGTTAGTGCTTCATACTCCGAGCTAGGGTGGCTGCGGCCGGACAAATTGCGTGACTACCACACTCTATGTCTACTCCACCGACTCCTCATCGCGCAAGCACCCCAGTACCTTGCTTCAGAGATTAAAAACCTGTCATGTCATCATAATCGAAACACGAGGTCACTCTTATTTGGTATCCTAACTGTGCCCACTCACAAAACAAAAACTTTTGCAAACTCCTTCTCAGTTGCCGCTGTCCGCCTATGGAACAAACTGCCCCTTACCTTGCGCAAAATTCGATCTCCTGCTGCTTTTAAGAAGAAGTTGAAGCATTTCCTACTATCATCCTCACAAAGTTCTCCACAAAATTAATGTACAAGGACAATCCCCTCATCTGTCAAATAGCAAAGCTAGCGTCTCCTATCTTGCTCCTGAGATGCCTTCCTCTTCATCTTTCTCTATTAGCCACGCAATCTTCTTTTCCTTTATATTTCCTTAATTATGTTTCATCATGTCTCTATTCTTCTTCTCCCTTCACCATGAGTCTCCCTCATACTCCGTGCTGCCAGCACTCCTATCTAAAATCTGTCTCTTCAATAATGTCTAATTATAACAGTACTTGTGACCTAAGAATATAAACTCTATATGTATGTATTTTTCCAGGTGTACCTTTCAAATTGTTTATTTCACTTTTTGTACTAGATGTAGTTTAACATGCCTACTAAAACATATGAATGTAAAATAAGTAGAATGCCTGGTTAGATGTAAGAGAGGGCCTGATGGCCCTAATCTTGCCAGGTTAAACAAATCAATAAATAAAATAAATAAATAAAATTGCAGTAGCGGTCGGCCATCACTTGACAACAAAGAGCAGTGGTGTTTGCCTAGAATTGTCGATGCTTACACACAAGCAACACTAGTTGAAATAATCGCAGAAATCAATATGGGACGTACGACGAACGTGTTCGTTAGGAAAGTGCGACTAAATCTGACTGACGTTAATGAGCTATGACAGTAGGCGAACGTCGCGAGTGCCTTTGCTAACAGCACGGCATCGCGTGCAACACTTCTTCTGGGCTCGTGACAATATCGGTTGCAACCTAGACTACTGGAAAGCTGTGGCCCGGTCAGATGAGCCCCGATCTGAGCTGTGGTGCAGAACCCACGAAATGATGGACCCAGGTTGTCAAAAAGGCACTGCATAAACTGGTGGTAGCTCCGTAATGATGTGGGCTGTGTTTACGTGAAATAGACTGGGTCCTGTGGTCAAATTCAGCCGGTCGTTGAATGGAAATGGTTATGTGCCCCTATTTGGAGAACATTTGCAGACTTTCATGTGCCGAAACAACGAGTCATGTGTCCGGGCACACTGACTCACGATTGCTTTGAACAACATTCTAGACAAATCGAGTGAATTACGTGGCCAGCCAGATCGCCCGACATGAATCTCATCGAGTATTTATGGGACATAATCGACCGGTCAGTTCGTGCACAACATCCTGTTCGGTAACACTTTCACAATGTTGGACGATTACGGAGGCTGCATGGCTCAATAATTCTGCAGGTGACTTCCAATGACTCGTTGAGTCAATGCCACGTCGAGCTGCTGCGTTACGCGAGGAAAAACGAGGTCTGACACGATATTAGGAGGTACCACTTTTGGCACCTCAGTGTAGAGCGCTGTAGGTTTCATGCAACTGGTTACTAAGCAGTATGTATACCTTTAGCTTACGTTCATCTTCGTAGCATGTACAGATCTAGACCACACTGGGCAGGCATATTCTGCCATAGAACAGACAGAGCCTCGACTGTGATTCTTGGCATCTTTGATCTGACTCCCCACTTGCTATCACTTTTTCCAATACTTTATTTCTTGCCTCGACTTTGTGATCGCGTCTTCTCGCAGCGATGTTTGTACTTCAGATTTGTTGTTCGAGCAGTCAGCACATTTACATGTTTCTGTATATTTGCGACTAGATGTGAGGTTATAGTAGCGGTGTGATGGTGTCGCAGGCTGGGTACCGAGATAGTGAGCCCTCTACCCAACTGGTTCGAGTTCGGGCCCGAGGTGCTGCTGGACGTGGGCAACTGGAGTGGTGCTGGTGGCGGCGCCCTGCGGCTGGAGCACCGCCTGGAGGGAGACCTCCACAAGCCCGTGCAGTACCTGGTGCAGGTCAGTGTGGTGGACCGCCGCGGCTGCCGGGGACCACCTGCCGAGGCAAAATTCTACACCGCAGGTGAGCTGGCTGAAGTGCTATGGCGCTAGCCCAAACAATCCTACTGTTTCCTCTGCCAAGTGGAACCCGGGAGAAGGGGATCCCTAAAGCCGTCGGCACACGGATCGTGCTGTCGAACGTTGACGTTGAGCGTGCCAAGTTCAACGTGCTGTTGAACGCTCAGGAATGATGCGACTTGTACATACGGTACGTGGTCCCCAGCGTGGTATACGCGATAACAACGCACTCCAGCGGCAGTTGGGGGATGTTTCTAGTTCGTAAATCACACTGTTTGCCGGCCGGGTGGCCGAGCGGTTCTAGGCGCTACAGTCTGGAGCCGCGCGACCGCTACGGTCGCAGATTCGAATCCTGCCTCGTGCATGGATGTGTGTGATGTCCTTAGGTTAGTTAGGTTTAAGTAGCTCCAAGTTCTAGGGGACTGATGACCTCAGATGTTAAGCCCCATAGTGCTCAGGGCCATTTTGTCCTGTAGATTAAGCCAATCGAACAAAGTCACCGCCCAAAAAAGGTGAACTTATATTTACATAACATCAAATATTATAGTATATACTTATATTAAACTAATAATAAAGTATCAAAACCTAATAAAAACGCGAATGAAAGGGAAAAAAATTGGCTAAGTCAAGACGCGAACCACCGCCCGCCTCCTAAACAATCCATTACTCATTACGCTAAACCAACAACTCAACCTATGCATCTAATCATATTATGTTCCCTTTGCTCCAAACCTTAATCGTAGATATGTTACTACTTGAAATTTAATTATAACAAATTGTACCAAGAACAATGCGTTTTGGGTGGATCTTCAGTGTGTGGCTGCCTTCTTTTGCCACGAATATGATGTTTCTCATTATTTTATTGGAACGAATCACACAGTTAACAACGGGTTTTCCAGTGATTCTCAATTTGCTGGTGCTCAGAAACGGTATCTATACATATGGGCTTGAAATGAATGCGAATATGGCGCCTCACAACTCTGTACTGAAGGGAGACGGCGTGCGTGTGACGTAGGTGGCGATGTGCCCTCTCATTGGTCAACGCTCAGACGCACGCTCAGAATATCTGACGTGCCAGATATCGCTCTGCACTTTCGGAAAGACTCCCGAACGTGCTATTCCACGCTATGACGTCAGAAACACGGCAAGCTCAACGCTTAACGTTCGGATGCACGGTCCGTGTGCTGACGGCTTAACGAGTTGTCTTGGAAGCATCGTACTTGAACCTACTGCCTACTGAAACGCGACAGGTTTGTTTTTCTTCCTCCTTTCTACTCACCACACTTAATCCATCGATAAGATAGGTCTAATTAATCAATAAATTCCAATGTACAGGGTGATCATAATTAAAGTTAAACTTTCAAACCACTGTAGAAATAACACCGATGGTCAGAATTACGTCAACTTGCAACGGAATATTATCGAAAACGTATGGCAGAAGAAAAATTAATTGTTACAAAAGGTAGCAATAGATGGCGCTGTAAGCATCATAATTTAATAGTGGTCGACTACAAATGACAAATGAATCATACAAGAATGCCTAAGGTGCACGTTTGACGTTAAACCAGCTGTACTACTCAGTGTGCATGGGTGTCCAGGTGTGATACTGTTAGTTACGTAAGCCCGTCCACCACGGCAAGGTCATATCTAATCGGATGGGAAAAATCGGTTATTAATTGTCCTGAGGCCAAAAACCGCATAAAACGCATAAATCACGCGGGGTTTTAATTGTCTTGATGGCAAAAATCGCATAAAAGGCATCAATCAAAATCAATTTTCCTGTGACTGGCCCAAAACATGTTCAATATGCTGTTCCCTGTTTTCTGAAACAACTTGAAATCGAAAAACAGCATGTTCCACAACTGATCGAAGGGTTTCCGGGGTCATGTTCAGAATGTGTAGCACAATGCGTGCCTTCAATGGAGCTAAGTTGGCAATCGGAACACTGAACACATCCATCAGATAGCTCCACAGCCAGAAGTCACACGGATTAAGATCAGTTGATCGGGACGGCCAGGCTGTAGGGAAAAGGTGGCTGATAATTCTAGCACTTCCGAAATGGCGCTTCAGCAGCCGCTTAACTGGATTTTCAATGTGCGGAGGTTTGGCCACCTTTCATAAAAATGATCCCATCCACACATCTACGCTACTGGAGAGCTGGAATAATGTGGTTGCGCTTACCAGTGATGGTACAAGTAACAGGACCGGAAGTACCTCTCTCTTCGAAAAAATATGGCCCTATGAGAAATGATGCCGTAAACCCGCACCACACAGTGACCTTTAAAGGATGACGTGGTACTGGTTGATTTGTGTGTACATTTTCCGTTCCCCATATTCGACAATTCTGTGTATTGACATATCCTCTCAGACAGAAGTAGGCTTCATCTGTCTACAAAATCTTGCACGTCCTATCATTTTCCACTTCCATGCGAGCAAGAAATTCGAAAGCAAAAGTCTCTCTTGCTGGCAAGTCAACAGAAAGCAACTTGTCCACATGGGTAATTTTGAATGGATAACAAAGAAGGATGTTTCGTGGGATTTTACGCACCGTGCTCACGGGTATTTCTAGTATTTGGTCAATTCTCGATGCACTACACGTTTGCACACCACCACTCGTCTCCTGCTGTACTGCCGTGGCCACTTCTTCTACTGACGTCGAATCAGTTCGTTTCCTCCCTCTATCAGATTGCACACCAAAAGAACCCGTCTTTTCGAATTTCCGAATCATTTTCTCCAGACCCACGCAGTCATCGGACCATCGCCTTTTTACAAACCCTTCAGTGTCCGGAACTTCCGCAGAGCGACGTGTGCACAGTCATCATTCTTGAAATACAGCTTTACAAACAGAGCGTGATCCTGCATCGAGACTGTCATTGAGAACGTCGCAGACGCGAAACGAGGAAGAGCCGTGTAACCGGCGTGTTTATACGAACTTCAATGGGTTGTGCGCATGACAGGTGTTATCATTTACGTACTCTGACACATACAGCGCCATCTATTGATGAATTTTCACACAGTTTTTTTTCTTCTGCCATACGTTTTCCCCCTTCTCCGATAATATTACAATTTGACATCATTCTGACCAGTGGTGTTATTTCTACAGCGTTTTGTCCGCTCTTACAGCTGAGTGGTCAGCATGATGGATTGCCGTCCTACGGGCCCGGGTTCGATTCTCTGCTGGGTCGGGGATTTTCTCCGCTCAGGGACTGGGTGCTGTGTGCTGTGATGTCTTCACCATCATACCTTCCCCACCCCGCGCGCAGGTCGCCCAATGTGGCGTCGAATGTAATAAGACCTGCACCAAGGCGGCCGGACCTGCCCAGTAAGGGGCCTTCCGGCCAATAATGCCAAACACTCATTTCCATTTTACAGCGTTTTGAAAGTTTAACTTTAATTAAAACCACCATGTATATGCAAAAGAGCGGTATTATCAGTGCGGTGTGGGTGACGATTGTAGAGGATCTCCTTTCAGTTCTCTTAGTTCTAAAACGCATGCTAAATTCGTTCTGGTAGTTAGCAGTTAATGGAAACGGGGGTCTTACAGTTTCCGCTCGCCTTGACCTGTCTTCATAGGATGACGTGGTTGACTGGACGCTTGCGGGCTGGGTGTGTTGGGTGGACGGCTATTCTGAAAATTAGCCGCACTCGGGAAAGAATGCGCTTACTTTCTGAGGTCAGCGGACTGCCTCTGTCCTCGCCAGTTGGTAAATATGAATACAACGGATACTCCAAAAGGTAAACAATTCACGCAAATGGCGTCTCTCGTGCGATAACTTCGCAATATTGTGCAGAGGAGGTTCTCTAGAGTATCGGCGAGGATAGGACTATACAGATAACACTGACTAGAAGGAGAGACAGGATGGTAGGGCATGTGTTAAGACATCCGGAACTGACTTCCATAGTACTAGAGGCCAATTGCGCTCACGTATTCAAAATATGTGACGTCACGCCACTGCGCGGAAGCGGAATTTTTTGTCGTCAGTAGCGATCCAGGGAGTGAATCGGATATTGAAAAAAGCTAAAACCTCCCTTAGAAATGTCCGCAGATGGGGACGAAACGCCGGGTTTTGGGTTTGAGGTGAAATCCATTCGACCACGGCATAACAACCCGGAACATTACTAATGGAGAAAGATTATCTTCTGCCTTTCTGTTGCATTACGGCCTTGCCGCAGTGGATACATCTGTTCCCGTGAAATCACCGAAGTGAAGCGCTGTCAAGCGTGGTCGGCACTTGGATGGGTGACCATACAGGCCGCTATGCGCTTTGCCATTTTTCGGGGGGCACTCAGCCTCATGATGCCAATTGAGGAGCTACTTGACCGAATAGTAGCGGATTCGGTCAGGAATACCGTCATTACGACCGGGATAGCGGTGTGCTGACCCCACGCCCCACCTATCCGCATCCTCCACTGAGGATGACACGGCGGTCGGATGGTCTCGGTAGGCCACTTGTGGCCTGAAGACGGAGTGCTTTATGTTGCATTCAATTACTTGTAAGCCCACACACACTGGCCTGTATTTACAATCTTCTAGTTTTCATTGCCCTTCGCAAACTATGAATATGCTTAAGACACTTGCACACTAAGTCCACACAGTCACAGACGCAGATACTTTGCCTAAAGAGCTCACCACCTTACGAGAGCATTCAAGGAGAAATGGATACACTGCCTGGCAGATTAACAGGCCACTATCAGTTAAAACCAAGAACCAGGAAATCGATTAGGCGGAGAAAAAAAAATCTCTAGCTTTCTTTCGTTTAAAAAGCAAGAATTATCCGTAATTTTCAAGTGAAAGTGGTTTACTTCCCAACATTTTAGGCTGACTCCCTGTCTGTTTCTGTGGAGGGCAGTTTGTTATAGTGGAAAACCAGTGTGGTATGGCTTCTATAGACCGGTCTACGAGCACCGAGGAAGAATGCTCCCTGAACATCAATGCTGCACTCGTCTTTAGCAACAAAGCAGGTCTGTTATTGGCGAACATTGCATGTCCATCACATTCGATGGAGTATAATAAAACAATATTTTTGGCTATTTGGGATTCCATTATTAAAAGTTCTACAGAAATACACATTTAGGGAACCGTGACAGCAGCTACTAGCTGGATAATGCATGGAATCCTATCATCTCACGATTTGCTCAAACCACCGAGCGGGATAGCGCAGTGGTTAGCACGCTGGACGCTCAGACGACAGTTCAATCTCGCTTCTGGCCATCCTGAGTTAGGTTTCCCGTGATTTTCTTAATTCGCTTAAGGCAAATGCTGGGATGGTTCCTTCGAAAGGGCACGGCCGCTTTTTTTCCCCATCCTTCCCGAATCCGAGCTTGTGCCCCGTCTCTAATGACCCCGCAGACGACGGGACGTTAAACACTAATGTCCTCCTCCGATATTCTCAAACCGAAGATGTCAGAATGGCGCAGAGAACAGCGGAGTTTCGCAGTTTCATTTGATAGGACACTGCGACCATGCAGTTTGGTCCGCCTGTCAACAATTTTTTTTGTACATGTGTGGAATTCATTGTGCTTTATGGAGGACACTTGCGTCAGTCTTCGAAAGCTCACCTGAGGATGACTGGCAAGTGCCCAGTCGAAACATCTTGTAGTGTAATTGATGACGATCGGCTGCAAGCTCAAAATATCTACTATCGATCGATGGCTGCGAATGTTTTAAACTTCACATCCGACTTCTGTAGTATTTGATCCAACTTTCACTGACTAATTAAACCAAAAAAATAAAAAAAACTTATTGCGTGAATATCTTCCGAAATTGAGGTTGGTGGAAAAGAGAAACTTTGGTGCTCTTCACAGGTGAGTCATGCTTCTCCAGGAGGGACGTAACAGCAGGACCTGTTCTTGGCATTCTAATGTGATGGCGAGGAATCATCCGGACGTCATTTCTCAGCAGACTGTGTTGGGGGGTGGCTCTGTCTTGGTTTGTGAACGTAGTATACGAAATAATAAAATGTTCGTAGTCATCATGCCACATATAGAATTGAATGCCCAGCTCTATTGGAGGGGCGTAGTATAGCCATTCGTCGTACCAGGGGCAGATTTTCACAATGATACAGGGTAATGCTTGGCCTAACATTGCCTGGATCATCCGAGGTCATCTCAATGCAGTGGACAATCTGCTGGTGGAAGGGCTTGCCAATATCTGTGACTGAAATCTAATTGAATACGTTTGGGGTTTTGTGTGTTAAGGGTAACGTACATACATCCCAGGGCAGGAACAGTTGAGGAACTAGCTGATGCATTACGATACACCTAGAACCAAATTCTCCAAACCTTTGTCAATTCCTTGTTCCACAGCTGTAATCCCTGATGCGAGGCTGTCATTACTGCCACAGGTGGTGAAAATACAGTGAATTCATAAAATAAATCATAAAAGTCAAAATGTGTACCTCTCTTTGCTTGAAAAACGATTTGAACATGCATCAAAGCAAAGCAACTGGGCGCAACTACGCTGCTGGCTGTACACGGAATCTGAAGGGCGTTAAAAGGCTTGCCTATCACTCCGGCGTTTAGGAACCAGTGGAGGGTTTGACTTCGCACAGGTACGTTTTTAAATTGCCCAACAACAGTGCATGAGTACCACCGAGTATGTTGCCGAACTGGGGCCTCTTAGAGGAGAGACGCTTTGGCCTTTTAAATTCACATGAATAATAGTGCAAAAAAGGAGGGAGGAGGAGCATAAACACGACTTTTCGCTTCGAATAACTTTTGGATTTCGTCAAATAGTTTTGGAGGATTCCTAATGATTCCACTCTGTATACCAGAGCAGAAACCCTGGTCATCCTAAGCTGCTAAAGGATGAAAGGAGTTCACTGAGGTTGTATCCCCAAGACGTCCTTAGAAAAGTTCTGAATCATCTGGATGGATGCCGGCAGTTTGAAAGATTTTCAGGAGCGTCGTTTTGTTGCTCATCGCAACGGAAAACTGTTGTTTTCGACTGCGAAATGTGTGAAAATGAACGCCCCAGGTGAAGGGGTGTATTCGTTATACATCGTGAGGCCTTTCCTAGCCAATTCTGTGCAGCGGTGTGTTCGAAATGCATTCCCAGGCAACCTGTAAGAAAACCACGTGATTTCAACGTTGGGCGTTGCAGTTCTGATCTCAGTCGCACAGGCATCAAGAGAAGATGTGAGACATGACACGTTCACGGTGCTGTTGGGTAGAATTGTGGTGACATTTGGTGCCCGTGTGGTATCATTAACACGCATTACACACTACATAAATTCCTGAGCTCTGCCTCTCCCCCTTTGATAAACACCATTTCCTGCTTTGAATGTAGTCCAAATTTCGTCGAATAGTTTTGAAGGATCCCTGATGGTTCAACTCTGTATGCAACAGTAAAATAAATAAATAAATAAAAAAAAACACGTTGTCGGCATTTTGCTGGTTGAAACGTCGTCCAGCTCGAGGATGACGTCACAGAAGCCACCCTTTGCACATTCACAGAGGAGGGTTGTAGCCAGCTTCGAACCAGCTTCTGCGACGCGATGTGAGAAAATGATGGGGTTTCAAAAAAAGGGACCCTTAATGGCATTGGGCAATATGTTTCATTGTTGACGGCAGTTGATCTTCTGAGACTGTTTTAAACCTCATGTTTACAGTTACATAAACACTACGAATGAAAACTTTACGTTTATTATTGGATGTCGTAAAGTTGTACAGCTTTTGTCTTTCATGCTTTACACTCTCTCTTCGTTTCTGTGTCCTAGATGGCAGATGGTGATTGCGAGTAATCGAAACTAATAACAATAATTAAAGGTTTTTATAGCGGCTGTTGATAGTACTACTCGGTATTATTTAAAGAACTACATGATGTTTAACACCAACTGCTACGAGCATTCCTGCTCAAAAAAAATGTTTCCAGTACGACACATATTGTGGGACTTGCACTATCTTCTGTATTGCTACTTTTTCTTTTCTGGATAACCTTACTTCCAACACTGAGACTGTATCCTCTTTTCGAGCACAACATGTCATTCATTCTGCAGGAATCCTGACTTAATTTTTTAGACAAACAAAGAGAAGTCGAATACACTAAATGGAAACCAAATACTGGCGATACGGTCCTGACCTCAGCTGATAGTCTATTTAATGTTACTGTATGAAACAATGCCTTCAGAGCGTGTGTAGTACGGGGGTGATTAGTAATGAGAAATGAATGAACAGTGTAGCACTAGCATTTTACGTTATTCAATGACTTCTTAGCAAGACAGTATCGAGTACTGTACACTAACCCACCCGGCTATCCACACTGTCTAACGCACTGCTTCCCAAGCGGGAATGCGTGCCAGTCCCCAGCACGATTCCGCCCGGCGGATTAGTGTCTAGGTCCGGTGTGCCGGCGAGCCTGTGGATGGTTTTTTAGGCCGTCTTCCATCTTTCTCGGCGAATGCGAACTGGTTCCCCTTATTCTGCATCAGTTACACTGTGTTGGCGATTGCTGCGCAAACACCGTTTCCACATATGCGTACACCATAATTACTCTACCACGCAAACATTTGGGGCTACACTGGGGCTACACTGGCATGAGACTTACTGGAGATGTCCACTGGGGGCCGAACCGTACAATAACCCTGGGTTCGGTGTGGGGCGGCGGTGGGGTTGGTGGACTGCTGTGGCCTGTTTTGGGGTTGTGAAACACTAAGGGCTAAGGGGGTCGTCGGTTTAATACACACAATTGTACATTAGGAGTATAGTAGTTTAACCATACATGCCTTATATTCAGAAGGACAGATGCTCCAGTCTCCATCCGGCTAACCTGATTTAGGTTTTCCACAGTATCACAAAATTACAGTCAGTCAAGTGCTGGGATGTTTCCCACTGTCACGCCATAGCTCTGTCCCATTCTCAGCGAGCTGTAATCATAAGTATGTAAATGCATGTTCACATTAATTACGTTTTTTTCTCTTGATCTGAAAGTGTAACACAATGATGTGCATAACATCGCTGTAAAAATGATCCACTGGTGAATAAAACTACTATAATCACTATCCCACTACTACTACTACTACTACTATTACGACGTGTACAGCATCCTTGTAAAAGTGGTCCACTGATGAAAAAATACTATACTTCTACTACTATATCTAATTTCCGTGTCTCATAAAACCTCCCTCTTGTCTCAGTACACATAAAAATTGTTATGCAAATCTTTGGGAATATTAATCAATAATAGGTCCAGTAACAATATCACACATCAGTTCCACTGCATTTGTGGTGCATAATTATATTAATGAGTCCAGTTCGAAATTCCTTTCTGTTTCACTCTATTGTCCCCAGTTCCCATTATTGTCATGCTGCACGAGAGACATAGCGTTTTCATTTCAAATACCCGTTGACACTAAAAAAGATTCTGTAAATTACCATTACTTGCCTCGTTGGATACAGCGGTGCCGTCAGATCAGTGAAGTTAAGAATAGTCGGGTGTGGCTGGAACTTGAATGGGTAACCGCCCGGGTCCCCCTTCACCGTTAAGGCACTGTCGAAGAGGGCGGAGCCCGTGAGAAAGAAGGACGTGACGCGTACTCCTCAGCACGTGACGTAATTCTTGACTGAGCAAGCTCTCGACAGGACACACCGAAGTTAAAACCTTTAGTGGATACCTTTTCAACTACATGTTGATTTTCCGTGGGCCCTACACGGAGCCGTGTGTTTATAAAGGTGGCAGACAAGCCGACTAGTGTGACGTCACAACTTAGTTTCAGGGCCTATATTTCTCAATTTCTCATGGGCCCCGGAAAGAGGGATGGTGACTTAAGCTTTGCGCCACCCCCCCCCCCCCCCCCCACCCCCACCCTAGACTACGTGCCGTCACCGTGGTCGAGGGGAACTTCCACATGGAGCAACGAACATGCTGGACGTGTTTGCTCTTGTGCTCCGTCTTAGCGTTTCGAGTAATAACAGTTCGTTCTTCATATGGAGTTTTGTGAATTTCGTGAGTGCTTATTCGTCGCTGTAGTCTTTTGTGTTGATTTAAGTGCGTTTCTGACAGCGGTTCCCACGCGTTCGTCGACAACAGGTCGTCCAAGGTGATCCGACGTAAAGGCACGGTTTGTTTTGATTTATACAAGTCACCCGTTATGTGCAGCCAAGTTGCCTCAAAATTAATGACTGATTAGTAGAAGTGTTTGGTGTTACTTCATATCAGGTTCACAAAGCATTTTTTGACACTGAGCTTTATGTTTTCTTTGCAGAAGTCGTGAACCCACTCCAAGTAGACAGGTTGTTACTCAAACACGTTAGTCAGTTTTCTTTCCGTCATAGATGCGTCAGTTAGTGTTGTATTCGTTGCTAGCATCTGATGATGAATATACCAATGAGTGAATTTTCAACGCCGCCAAAAGTAGATAATCAATATCTTAAGGATGTATTGCTTAAATTCTCAGATCTTAAGGGCGTTCTCTGGGACCATTGGTCGAGTCAACAGCGTCTTCAGTGCAACAGTGGTATATATTTCTTCGAGATGTACAATAAACAGAACATCCCGTTACATCTTCAGATATATGGTTATCGGGTCCATGTTACTTATAGTGGTAAGAGGTAGAACTTGCTTCTTATGTATTGAGAATGGTCACCAACGTCAGAATTGTCATAATGCGTTTTTGTTCTAAAAGATTCTCTTCAATATCTACATAAATTGAGGGTAGCAGATATCGCTCCACGTGTTGCTGATTCTAGTGACAATCCACAGTCGAAGATATCATTCGTGAATTCGACACTGCTCCCTGCAGTCCATCCAACACGATGAGGGAGTTAAAAAGAATGGTGTGCAGTGCTCGAGCAGCCCCTAATGAGTCAAAGTTTTTGCAGTCAGTGCTAAGCGGCAACTGGGGTGATGAAAAGAACAACACCACTCGACAGTCAATGACTGTAAACAACTAATATGGACTAATGAATCACGCTATACTCTGTGGAAATCCTATGGAATGATATGGCTCTGGCGGATTCCTGGAAACGCTGCCTATCATCACGTGTAGTACTAGCAGTGAAGTACAGAGAGGGTGGTGTTATTGGTGATTTGGGTTTGGCCGTCTTACTTTGCTTAAGGAAACGCAAAGTGTGGAAGGATATGAAAATATTTTACTTCATTGTGGTTGTATGTATCAGTGTGACAATTCTCCGTGTCGTAAAACAGAATCAGAATGGTTTCTGAGTAATGTCATCCATGAAACGAACTGCCGTGTCCAGAGTTCCGTTCTGAGTGTAAGAGATCAGCTTTTGGATGAATTAGAATGTCTACTTTGCTACGGACCCCAACATCCAACATCACTACCTTTTCTGGTTTCGACTCTCGAGGAAAAATGGGCAGCCATTCCTCCACAGACCATGAGATACCTCATTGAATGGTTTCTGCGCACTATCATCCCTGAACCAACTGCCGTGTCCAGAGTTTAGTACTGAACGTAATGGATCAACTTCAGGATGAATTAGACTGTCTGCTTGGCTACAGACACTAACGTCCAACACACTACTTTCTCTACTTATGGAACTTGAGGGAAAAACAACTGCCATTCCTCCAAAGAGAACGAGATACTTCATTGAAAGTGGCCCCAGCAGAGTTCAGCCGTTGTAAAGGCGAAATATGAATGTCCACTAATAGATGTCCGGGTACTTTTGATTAGATACTGTACATCTCAGAAATCGCCATAATGGGGAAAATAGAGTCTAGGCGTAACACTAAAGCCAATAACCCCTGCCGTTCCTCCTGCGCCGAATCCGTTAGTGTAATCAGAGAAGGTGAAAATAATAGCGATACTCCAACAACCTTCCACCACACAGCGTATAATCAGTTGCAGAGTATAGATGAACACTTTCCGTACGGTTTCTTCCGCTATTGATATAAGGCGATTCTTTTTCATTATGAAGCGATTTGTATTCGGTTTTGATCCAATCTTTTACAGGTCTGAGGAATGTTTGAAACTTTTGAATAAGTTTTAAGTCTTTCTTTTCATTTCGGATCCTTATTACAATGATGTCGTATTTCTTCTGGTAGTTCTCAATCGTATGAATTATATTTTTGCCTTCCTTGTAAGTTCAACGTCCTGGTGGACGCTGGAGATTTGACATTCGCTGCATTATTCTTCCAACCGAACAGGACTGTTTTCCAATAGCCCGATCATTTAAGTTGCAGTGATAGAACTTTTTACATTGCAAGTGTAGCTTAGCCGATGTGGTCTGTAACTAGCATTCGCTCCTTCCACATTTCCCTGAATTATTACCTGATCCTTGACGAAGTGCAGAGTGTTCTAGCGTTGCTTTTACGATGTGCTTGGGGCATGTTACAGTGTTTCTCCCTTGACGTTGTCGAATGGAATGTCGATGATGGTATACCTACCCTCACTTTCGCATGGAGTCCAACATATGATCACAATCACATCCAAATGCCATAGAAATGTGGATACTGTACGTTGGATCAAACGGCTAAATGGAGACCCACAAAAATGTCCCGTCGAACTCCGTCAGCCGCTGATAATGCTATGCCAAACAAGAGCACAACACCATCATAGTGATTGCTCAACATGTGACGCCATTCACGAGCCTTGCAAAGGATGTCTCAAACCTTTTGGATCAAACTGAATCAGGCAATAGTGGGTCAACAACAGATTATGTAGAGATAGCAGCCAATAGTGGGTCCACAATAGATTATGCGGAGATAGGGAACCAATAGTCGGAAATACATATTTATTGTATTAGAGACATAGACAGCGTACACTGCATAATAACCTTTTTTTTTTTTTTTGAATATGCAGTCTTCTGACTGGTTTGATGCGGCCCTTCACGAATTCGTCTCCTGAGCCAATCTCTTCATCTCAGAGTAGCACTTGCAACCTACGTCCTCAATTGTTTACTCGATATATTCCGATCTCTGGCTTCTCTACAGGTTCTTCCCTCTACAGCTCCCTCTAGTACCACGGAAGTCATGTCTTAACGGATGTCCTATCATCCCGACCCTTCTCCTTCTTAGTATTTTTCACATATTCCTTTCCTCTCCAATTATTCGCAGAACTTACTCATTCCTTACCTTAACAGTCCACCTAATTTTCGACATTCGTCTGTAGCACCACATCTCAAATGCGTCGACTGTCTTCTGTCGCGGTTTCCCCTCAGTCCATGTTTCATTACCATACAATCCTGTGTTACAAACGTACATTTGTAGAAATTTCTCCCTCAGTTTAAGATATATATAGTTGAAAGTCTTTTCTAGGTGACATTTTGTGTTCTTGTGCTTTGTCACCTTACCAGGCTCCCAGCTCCTCGATTCCAGACATATTTCAGTTTGATTCAAAAGTACACTGAAGCGCCAAAGAAATTAGTATGGGCATGCGTATTCAAATACAGAGATATGTAAACAGGCAGAATATGACGCTGCGGACGGCAACGCCTATAAGACAACTAGTGTCTGGCGCACTTTTTAGATCGGTTACCGCTGCTGCAATGGCAGGTTCTCACGATTTGAGTTTGAACGTGGTGTTATAATCGGTGCAAGAGCGATGGGCACAACATCTCCGACGTAGCGATGAAGTGGGAATTTACCCATACGACCATTTCACGAGCGTACCGTGAATATAAGGAATCCGGTAAAACATCAAGTCTCCGACATCGCTACGGCCGGAAAAGATTCTGCAAGAGAGGGACCAACGAAGACTGAAGCGAATCGTTCAGCGTGACAGAAGTGCAACCCTTCCGTAAATTGGTGCTGGGCCATCAGCAAGTGTCAGCGTGCGAACCATTCAGAGAAACATAATCGATATGAGCTTTCGGAGCCGAAAGCTCACTCGTGTACCCTTGATGATTGCGCGACACAAAGCTTTACGCCTCGCCTGAGCCCGTCAATTCTGACATTCGACTGTTGATGACTGGAAACATGTTGCCCGGTTGGACGAGTCTCGTTTCAAATAGTATTGAGCGGACGGACGTGTACGGGCATGGAGACAACCTCATGAATCCATGAACCCTGCATGTCAGCAGGGGACTGTTCAAGCTGGTGGAGGCTCTGTAACGGTGTGGAGCGTGTGTACGTGGAGTGATATATGATTCCTGATTCGTCTAGAAACGACCGTGATAGGTGACACGTACGTAAGCATTCTGTCTGATCACCTGCATCCAATCAACCCCTTTGTGCATTCCGACGGACTTGGACAATCCCGGCAGGACAATTGATACCCTACATGTCCATAATCGCTACGAAATGGCTCCAGGAATGCTCTACTGAGTTTAAACACTTCTGCTGGCCACCCGACGCCCCGGACATGAACATTATTGACCGCATCTGGGATGGCTTACAAAGTGCTGTCACCCCCCCCCCCCCCCCCGGCCCCCTGGTAATCGTACGGATTTATGGACAGCCCTGCAGGATTCATGGTATCAGTTGCCTCCAGCTTCAGACGTTAGTCGAGTCTATGCGAGTGTTACGGTACTTGTGTGTGCCTGTTGCGAGGCCTACGCGATATTAGGCAGGTGTACCAGTTTCTATGGCTCTTCAGTGTATGTACATCAGCGTGTTGAACATTTTCTTATTTTGTGACAAGCCATATATTACCTTTCAAAATGGAATATGTTTAAGATTTTTTTTGTATTCATTCCACATCCGTGAGAACCATTTCTCTTTGTAAATCTAAATGTATAGGCGTGACCTTTACAGATGAAGCTTTGTGTGAGGCAGAAATGAAACCGAGGATCCAAACAGCAAATCCCGTCTAAGTCAGCTTCCCCAATCGCGCAGACTTGCAAAGAATTTCAAACTGCAGTTGTATGAAACACTGATTCAATCCATGGAGCTACATGCGAAACAAGGAGCGTCCGGAAAAAAAATGCTTAAATAACCTTCTAGTTTTCGAGCGGAATGTCTTAAGGAAGATCTCTGGTCGGATACCAGGTGATGTCACTGGAGAATGGAGAATATGGTGTAATTGTGAGCTGGATGAGATCTACAACAGACAAAACATTGTAGGATTGATAACAACCAGTCGTCTTGTATGGGCAGGGAATGTCAATCGAATAGGTAGATATGGATATCTTTTGAAATCCAAGGAGGTTCCTCCACTGCTGAAGAAGGTCAGTAAGCAGACAAAAGGGAAGGTGGAGAGATGTAATCCATGATGACGTGCTGCAGATCGGGCTAGGAACCAAATGGGAGCAGAAACCGGGTACACAGAACCCAGTTTCACAGGATCTTTGTAGCTGCGTGCGGTCCTCTTGGCCTGGTCGCGTAATGTAAAGTACAGTAAAGTAATGTAAGTAAAGCAAGTAAGGATGAAGGGGAAAGCCCTCCAAGCTCGTCATGGAGGCACCATGATGAAATAACAGTCGCTTATAATTTTTTATTTAGTATAGTACAGTACAGTGAAATCTTCCACGATTCTTGGCGGATTTAATGATCCAGTATACAGTGCCCCCACACGCTTCAGGTCAACAGCTACTTTTTATACTTCCGAGAACCTGCCTTCAAAGATGACTCTCAGAAAATACACTCCTGGAAATTGAAATAAGAACACCGTGAATTCATTGTCCCAGGAAGGGGAAACTTTATTGACACATTCCTGGGGTCAGATACATCACATGATCACACAGACAGAACCACAGGCACATAGACACAGGCAACAGAGCATGCACAATGTCGGCACTAGTACAGTGTATATCCACCTTTCGCAGCAATGCAGGCGGCTATTCTCCCATGGAGACGATCGTAGAGATGCTGGATGTAGTCCTGTGGAACGGCTTGCCATGCCATTTCCACCTGGCGCCTCAGTTGGACCAGCGTTCGTGCTGGACGTGCAGACCGCGTGAGACGACGCTTCATCCAGTCCCAAACATGCTCAATGGGGGACAGATCCGGAGATCTTGCTGGCCAGGGTAGTTGACTTACACCTTCTAGAGCACGTTGGGTGGCACGGGATACATGCGGACGTGCATTGTCCTGTTGGAACAGCAAGTTCCCTTGCCGGTCTAGGAATGGTAGAACGATGGGTTCGATGACGGTTTGGATGTACCGTGCACTATTCAGTGTCCCCTCGACGATCACCAGTGGTGTACGGCCAGTGTAGGAGATCGCTCCCCACACCATGATGCCGGGTGTTGGCCCTGTGTGCCTCGGTCGTATGCAGTCCTGATTGTGGCGCTCACCTGCACGGCGCCAAACACGCATACGACCATCATTGGCACCAAGGCAGAAGCGACTCTCATCGCTGAAGGCGACACGTCTCCATTCGTCCCTCCATTCACGCCTGTCGCGACACCACTGGAGGCGGGCTGCACGATGTTGGGGCGTGAGCGGAAGATGGCCTAACGGTGTGCGGGACCGTAGCCCAGCTTCATGGAGACGGTTGCGAATGGTCCTCGCCGATACCCCAGGAGCAACAGTGTCCCTAATTTGCTGGGAAGTGGCGGTGCGGTCCCCGGTCCCAGGTCGACGGGCACGTGCACCTTCCGCCGACCACTGGCGACAACATCGATGTACTGTGGAGACCTCACGCCCCACGTGTTGAGCAATTCGGCGGTACGTCCACCCGGCCTCCCGCATGCCCACTATACGCCCTCGCTCAAAGTCCGTCAACTGCACATACGGTTCACGTCAACGCTGTCGCGGCATGCTACCAGTGTTAAAGACTGCGATGGAGCTCCGTATGCCACGGCAAACTGACTGACACTGACGGCGGCGGTGCACAAATGCTGCGCAGCTAGCGCCATTCGACGGCCACCACCGCGGTTCCTGGTGTGTCCGCTGTGCCGTGCGTGTGATCATTGCTTGTACAGCCCTCTCGCAGTGTCCGGAGCAAGTATGGTGGGTCTGACACACCGGTGTCAATGTGTTCTTTTTTCCATTTCCAGGAGTGTATTTCTCACATGAAAGATATTCATTGTGCTACGCACTCGGAGAGATCCTATCTTTACAACAAGAAGACAGATAGGCGCTTCTCCCTCTCGACGTCCGTGGATCATTTGAAAAGGAAGACTTTATGAATAGAAACGAAGGTTTCTAATTTTACCTCGAGTGCTACATCTCGGTCTCCAAGATACTCTCCTCAGGCCAGCTTTCTACTCGCCACGTAGTTTATCTACCATGGAGCAGAGAGGGTAAATTAATTCAACCGCGCACACGCTTAACAGCCCAGTAACAACTACGAGTGGTGCAGGAATGACGAAAAATTCTATTAGATCTCAGGCGCTTTCGGCCAGGCGTCGTACCTTTGCTTGTGCATTAAAATGTAAATTTATATGCGCTATCTTGCGAGAGGGTTTAATTACAGCGTCTCCAAAAAGTAGAAAATAGAGTGTCGGACAGAGGAAGCATTAAAAAACTGTTATTACCGCAACGCGTATTTCGTTACGCAGAAAATGAGCAAAGTGTGCGCTGAAATAGACGCACCATGATGTTGCTCAAGAAAGAATGGTAGTATACAACTCTTGTTTGACAAACTTTCCTGACTCATCGCAAATGTCGTCTTCTGTTAACAGATTAGTTATATGCTGTTTTTGGGTGAACATACAGTCACTAATCTTCACTCGGTGAGGCCGAGCGGTTCTAGGTGCTACAGTCTTGAACCGCGCGACCGCTACGGTCGCAGGTTCGAATCCTGCCTCGGGCATGGATGTGTGTGATGTCCTTAGGTTAGTCAGGTTTAAGTAGTTCTAAGTTCTAGGGGACTGATGACCTCAGATGTTAAGTCCCATAGTGCTCAGAGCCATTTGAACCATTTGAACTAATCTTCACTGTCTAACATATCAACCATAGAGCAACAGTAAGACTTGAAACAAAAATTGTGTAGATCCTGCAGTAATTACTAAATCCGAAATATTTCTTAACGAATTATCAAAAACGTCAACGTCCTTAGTTTCGGTTACTCTTATGTAGCTTTCAGTATTAAGAGGCAATGACTACCTCAATTGCTTTCGTTGCATTTTTTTGCCGTTTTTAAGGTTCCCTACCTGATAGGGTCACATTGTCTGTCCGACTCTTAACAATCTTCCTCAGGAATGGGTATAAGTATCATTTTAAAATTTATGTCACATGCTGTCTACGGTCCCTTGACGGTGTGGAAAATTAAAGCTTCTAGAAGACATTGCAGTCAAAAGATACGGCGTTTATGTCACATACTTTTATGCTCCCAGATTCACTGATCAAAACCTATAGGGTCGTTCCCTTTGGGCTAGAATCATGAAATATGGAAAGAAGCAAGGTTTCACGGTACAAATAAAGGAAACAATGTGGACCTTGTGATTTTTTTTTAAGTTGTCCTTTATTGTCCTACAGTCTGCCTGTCCGTCCGTCTGTTAAGACCCTTTTTTTTCAGGAATAGGTAGACATATCACGTTGAAATACGTATTGCATAAGAAGGCTTACAGTCTCTTAGTATTGTAATAAATATAAGCTTCTACGTCAATTCAGTTAAAAGAAACGACCATTCATGTCACATATTTTGACGCTCGCAAACTCACTCGTCAAAACCTATAGAGTAATTTTCGTTGACCTACTGTCATGAAATTTGGCAAGAAGCAAGATTTAACAGTACAAGTACAGGGAAAAAATCCGTAAAGTATTAATCTGTAATTATATCAAACGAAAATTTGTTTTTCGTTTGTCATACGACTTCAAACTTAAAATTAAAACATTCTCGAAACTCTTGCAATTCCCAGCACCGATATCTTTCCAGTAGTACTGTCGATAGTTGGAAAACAAACGTCCGGATAGATTCCTGTGATGGGTGAACTGTCTGTATACATAATTAAGCTTGTGCAGAACCCTTAGTCCTCCATCCCACTACTCTCTTCCATGAAATATCACTGAAACATGAATTGTCATGCAAAATTTCCTGCCGATTCCTTTTTTCACCACGTATCTGTCACAGTTTGGTAACATGTTTTTTTGAAAATGATAAATTTTTGAAACAAACTGAAGTAAAGAGCTGGGAGGAGTAAGGTGACAGAGCTCAAGAACATAACGCGTCACCCAGAAAAAAACTTTCTTTAACATTTAGTGCAGCAAGAAACGTTTTCCTCTTTTTATGTGGTGAAATTTGACAAACTCAAATGATGGCCAGAATATCGGCAATATACATTTAGTTTTTGAAATCTGAGCAATTTTCTGTTGAGGTTTGAAAATGTAACATTGTGTAGAGCTTCTGTCTCAAATTCAGTAAAGCACAGTATGGGTTCAGGTGCCGCTAGAAAAGACAGAAAAACATTTCAGTTACCGCATGTTCCGGAAAAAAATTGCATCAAGCATAAATAAACACTTAGTTAACACATCGATTAATACCTGTAAACACGGCAGGTCAGGACAAGTAATGATTCATTTACCAAATACAATATTTTGGTGATTCAGAGAAATATTGTTTGCTCTCCCTCTAAGTGGTAGCGGTTGTCTCATTAAAATAGCTTAACATGATATTAAGTAAAATGGAAATCTCAGCCAGGAAAGAATGTACACAGGTACATAATTTGATTTTAACTTGCAATAACTCAGGGTACTTCTGTAAAATATATATAAATAAAATTTAAACAACAGCGCCCACGTAGTTTCCACTACGCCACCAGGTAGTAAAACTAAAGTTACATTAGTTCAAAGTACCAAATAAATTACACAAGAGTCGGAAACAGGAGTAACTGTCGCACAAACAATTTTAACTTTGTAAGTTAGACAAGTTGATGGATGACCCCGGATTGATTCCGATACGGGTGTCTTGATCCCCATTAGCTGCAACCGTATTTATGCGACAGAGGACGTATTGATTCCCATTAGCTGCCATCTTATTTCTCCATAGCCTTCAACAGTGTTCCCAACTTTTATCTTTGTAGGTAGTGTACAACATCTTTGAAGTGACGATGTAAACATAATGTACCTTGGAGAGCACATACAACAGGAGGCAGTATGCAGAAATTTTACGACTTTATCGCCCCTGTAAGTATAGTTCACAGTCAGAAATTCACGTCTCTAACCCCAAAAGTACCTTTTCTACATAGACAGTTTTGATCATTATCAAAAGACGCAACATCACCTACACTATCCTTGATCTGCTACAGTGAAAGGACCTGACGCGTAGTAGCAAAATAAGCAAGTGACTGAGGCAGAAAGCTGTTTTATTTTTATTTATCAACAGTCGCATCCCTCATAATACCGTCCTTTATGGTCGAAATATTCAGTTATGCAGCCTTTAATTAATAGAAGCCTTGCAAGTTATTGTTGGGAACTGTAATGGGTCCATTACTGGTTTTGTCCTTTATATCAGACCATTTTAAGTAGACTAAAAGCTGCCATAAATATTGTGGACACATAAACATTGTATATATTAGAAGATGAGAAAAACGAGGTTTATATATGTATTTTATATGTAGTACAAGACAGAAGCATTTAGGGGCAACATGTGAGATAGGCACGGGAGCTTCGAATTCCTTCAAAGCCAAGTTTGCGCTGTAGAGAAGCAATGTCCAAATGATAAACGTGGAAGTTAAGTGGACTTAAAATGTTATGTGCGCTTGTGATTTCATGATGATCATAGACTATAGAATTCATTATATTGTAAGTATTCCTTGGCTTTAAGAGAACTTACGTTTTGATATAATTTTTTAGAAAAATCGGAACTGCGTGTTTTTCAAATAAAGGGGTAAAACAGCATTTTAAATTTAATGAAAGCACGAAATGATTGTAGTGGCCGGGACATCCAAGTTAAGTATAGAATTACTCTCTCTGGAATGCAAAACTTGAACCGCAGGAAACTGCACAGGTCGTTCAAACATTCAGGTACAGCTACGAACGTACAAGCTCTTTTAAACAAAGGCCTGAGATACTGCCCTCAAACAGTTCAGGAAACAAGGAAATTAAAAATTGATTAACTCGTGCCAGAATCGCAATAGATGCCTTTAAAAAAAATTAGTAAAACAGGAAACTAGCTATAGGAATCTAAGTACTCCTAAGTGATGCCACTTATCGACCTATAAGTAAGGGTTCTGAGCTTGCTGTATGCCACGACATTAATCGTAAACTAAAACAACATAACATCTTCATCGATAAGGCTGATAAGACATATGCCTTGGGTATCGTGTAGACGACACACGACTGTATTAAGAAAGCGTAAAAATTCTTTACAGAAAATAATGTTGCACAAATAAACTATAGCGCAAAATATAAACTACTAACGGGAATTAGGAATGCTATAGATGGTAAATGTTTGTTATCCAGTAATAAAAAAAGGAAAAGACAGTCTAAAACTAATAAATCCCAAAACACACACTTTATGTCCCTAGACCACTAGTTAACGTTATAGATAAACAACGAAGACAACATTATGTTTCAAAACAAAAACTCTGTAGAAACAATTATGGACTTGTAGAAGCGATTAAATATTCCAGTAACCTTGCTAATGCACAATGCATTTCCCGTTGGAGCAATTATTGAAATTACAGTTGTACTGAAATTATACTAAAATATAACCGTTTCTTTTCAAAAAGACTAATTAGCTATGAGATGTTCAGTAGCAGGTTGTAAATCAGCAGGGAAAAAATTCTTCAAAAAACACCCTGAAATTAAACCTGTATAGAGTATTACAAATGCTATGTTGATGATGATCTTGTCTTATACTGTGGCTCATAACAAGAACCTGACCAATTTGAAAACGAATTTAGCAAAACACACAACAACAGTCCAACACCAGCGGCGCAACGGTGGTAATTATTTAGAAATTTCCACTACTACGAATCAACATAGACATGGTTTTAGAATTTATCATGAACCTATAGCCTCTGATCTCATACTGGGTGCTGCATCATGTCATCCTGGTCAATAGAAGAAGGCCTTCGTTTGATCTGCAAATACATAAGCTCCTTAAATTGCCACAACAAGCTAATGAAGCAGAAAAGAAGCTTAACTGGTTACGAAATATAACCAGTAATAACTGCTACCACAACATGATCGTCGACGAAATATACAAATTCAGGAATCTAAAAAGAGTGGATTGACGTAAAACAATTTGTATCAATCCTTTTGTGACCAGGTCTCATACAGACTCAGTAACCTTTTTATATAACAGTGTATGCTTCGCATATAAATCTCAGCCTTTCCTTTTACGTCTTTAAACACACGACATTAACATAACGCAGGTCTTATACCAAAACCGCGACACACAAAATTTACTGCTCTGGTTGTAAGACTACAGCATAGAATAAACAAGAAGGAATTTTAAAAAGCGATAAGAGAAACACATAAAACTAAAAAGCATAAACATAGGAAATAAATCCTTCTCGGCTCACCTCACACAGGAGACTCACACGCTACACAGTATCGAAAAAAAACTGTCTAATAATTCATACCATGAAGAAGGGATACTCTATAGACATATACCAAGAATTAGAAGTTTACGCTCATCTGAAAAAAAAAAAAATCAGAGAAAAAATACTCGATGAGCAATGTACATTTGAAAACACCAGTTCGTTGGACAACTGCTGCTCTCTTAATGCTAACTTTCGTTAAAGATACTACGCAAGGTGGTAGCTGTGTCCAGATATTTGTAAAATGTTATGCAAGCAGTCCAGGATACTTCGAAGCTACGCTAACGCCCTCCGCAATTCCTTGCGGTTCAGCTTTTGCGCTCTAGAGAACATAATTCTATGCTTATCTTTGATTCCCATTCCGCTGCTATTACTTTGCACTTACATTAAGTCTAAAATACTATTTTTAGCCCTTTGTTTGGAAAATGTGGAATTTTGATTTTTCAAATATATCAAAACTTAGAGCCTCTTAAACCCGAAGTATACTTATAATGTAACGAATTATACAGTCCTTGGAGACCATTGGGCACATTGCACCTTAAATTCACCAAACTTGCACTTTTATTACTTGGCCGTTGCTTCTCTATTGCAAAATGGTTCAAATGGCTCTGATCACTACAGGACTTAACTTATAAGGTCATCAGTCCCCTAGAAGTTAGAACTACTTAAACCTAACTAACCTAAGGACACCACACACATCCATGCCCGAGGCAGGATTCGAACCTGCGACTGTAGCGGTCGCGCGGTTACAGACTGTAGGGCCTAGAACCGCTCGTTCTTATAACATAAACCAGGTGACATGTGCGAAACTTTCGTACATTTATAATTTTAATTCTTCGATGCACGAGTGTTCCGACTGACGTTAATGCGTGATGAGGTCTCACAAGCCCCCATTGATATTTCTATAATATCGTTATTTTTCAGTCATGTTACATTTATTATGCAAACGTACTTAAAAAATGAGTGAATTCATTCTTATGAAACATATCATAACTTAAGTAAGAAACTCTTAAAAAATTGGACGTTAATGTCTATGGAATAAGTTTCAATCTCATCTTTACTTATTTTATTATTCTGTCATGAAATAACGTATATTAGCATTTCTATAAAAGAGGAACTGCACATAGGTGATGAACAATGCAAATCAATATGCATGATACATCCAAATACAGAATAGAAAGAACGAAGATAAAAGGGTTGCAAACTGTTGTTGTTTTGGGGTCTCCAGTCCAAAGACTGGTTTGATGCAGCTCTCCGTGTTACTCTATGTTGTGGAAGCCTCATCATCTCCTAGTACCAACTGCAACCTACATCCTTCTGGATCTGCTTAGTGTTTTCATCTCTTGGTCTCGCTCTACGATTTTTACCCTCCACCCTTCCCTCCAATACTAAGTTGTTGATCCCTTGATGCCTCAGAAAGCGTCCTACCAACTGATCCCTTCTGCTTGTCAAGTTGTGCCACAAATTCCTCTTCTCCCCAATTCTATTCAGCACCTCCTCATTAGTTATGTGATCTACTCACCTAATCTACAGCATTGTTCTGTAGCACAACGTTTCAAAAGCTTCTATTCTCTTCTTGTCTAAACTGTTTATTGTCCATGTTTCACACCCATACATGGCTGAACTCCACACAAATACTTTCAGAAACGATTTCCTGACACTTAAATGTATGCTCGATGTTAACAAATTTCTCTTCTTCAGAAACACTTTCCTTGCCATTGCCAGTCTACATTTTATATCCTCTCTACTTCGACCATCATCAGTTATTTTGCTCCCAAAATAGCAAAACTCATCTACTACTTTAAGTGTCTCATTTCCTAATCTAATTCCCTCAGCATCGCCTGATTTAATTCGACTACATTCCATTATCCTCGTTTTGCTTTTGTTGATGTTCATCTTACATTCTCCTTTCAAGACAATGTCCATTCCTTTCAGCTGTTCGTCCAAGTCCTTTGCTGTCTCTGAGAATTACGATATCATCAGCAAACCTCAAGGTTTTCATTTCTTCTCCCTGTTTTCTTTGAATGAATAACCACAGCTTCCATTTCATGCCACTCGATTCTTGTAACTGCCGTCTGGTTTGTGTACAAGTTGTAAATAGCCTTTCGCTCTTTATATTTTGCCCCTGATATCTTCAGAATTTCAAAGAGAATGTTCTATTCAAGGTTGTGAAAAGAATTTCTCTAGGTTTATAAATGCTATAAACTTAGGTCTGCCTATCCTTGACCTATCTTCTAAGATAAGTCGTAGGGACAGTTTTGCCTCGCGTGTGCCCACATTTCTCCGGAATCCAACTTATCTTCCCCGAGGTCGGTTTCTATTAGTTTTTCATTTTTCTGTAAAGAATTCGTCTTAGTATTTTGCAACCATGATTTATAAAACTGATAGTAATTTTCTCACCTGTCAGCAAATACGTTCCTTGCAATTGGAATTATTCCACTTTCCTTGAAGTCTAGGAGTATTTCACCTCTCTTAAACATCGCGCACGCCAGGTGAAAGAGTCTTGTCATCGCTGGCTCCCCCAAGACTATCAGTAGTTCTGACAGAATGTCGGCTATCGCCGCGGCCATGTTTCGACTTAGGCCTTTCAGTGCTCTGTCAAACTTTTTTCGCAGTATCATATCTTCCATTTCATCTATGATAATTCCTTCAAATTCATATCCGTTGTATAGATCATACACCATCTACCTTTCAGATTCCCCTTCTTTGTTTAGCACTGATTGATCCTCATACAGCTGGTTTCTTTTCTCCAAAGGTCTCTTTAATTTTCCTGTTGGCGGTATCTTTCTTTCCCCTAGTGAATAAGCTTCTATATCGTTACATTTGTCTTCTAGCCATTCACGCACAGCCGTGCAATTCCTGTCAATCTCATCTTTTTAGATGTTCATATTCCCTTTCGCACTTGGTACATTTTTATATTTTCTCCTTTCACCAATTAAATTCATTATCTTCTGTGTTATCCAAGGATTTGTATTAAGGCTTGTCACTTTACCTACGTGATCCTTTGCTACCTTCGCTATTTCATTTGTTAAAGCTGCCCACCATTCTTCTACTCTATTCCTTTCTTGTTTTCCCACGGCGAATAACCTGAAACTTGCAGCGCAGATATTGAAGAAATGGAAAGTGCTATTGATGTGCGGTTTTATTATACTGGATTACTTGTCAGGGGCTCGTATTATTAGCCAATAAACAGATTGTAATAATACCTAGAAAGTGTACTTTTTCCGTGTACCTGCACTTTTTTAAATGAAACAATGACCATTGACATTAAAAAGCTAAAAGTAGGGCAAATTAGAATGTGAGTGCTATTTGTTGCAGGATTGTAGTGCGAGTCGTTTACGAGGTATTTTGAAAAGTTTCCACACCGAAACTTGTTTGTGCGATTCAGTCTGCGTAGTTGCCAAGTACGATGTGGCTATGTTTGCTTGCAGTGTGCTTGTGTAATCCTTGAGTGCAATGCGACTCGCTAATCAGTCACCGAGCGACAGTACAAGCAGTAGGTCGTGAATAGACGACTGGATTTACCAGTGCAGAAAAAGCCGACATGCTTATAGTGTATAGAGAGTGCAGGAAGAATGTATTTCGTTTTTTTTAACGGTGTATGCGGTAATATATCCCAACTGACGTCAACTATCTCTGCAGTTATTTACCTGTCTCTTCAACCAGTTGTGTTATAACGGCGACCGGAACAGTCGCGGGGTTGAAGTGACGGAAAACGTGACGGGACCCGCGGAGCGTCCCGCGAACAACAACACAACGTGAGAGGACGGACACGACCAACGAAGGACCTTACGACAACAACAAGAACGAAACAACAGAGTCAAGAAAACCTAACTAGACAACCACGTCCACTCGTAAACAAAACACGAAAGAAACTGCGCTGTCTAATGCGAGGCGATATGTCCTGAGACGTACGCAAGGTTAGACTGGCAGGCTGAGCTTTTTTTTTTTTTTTTTTATTTTCCTATTGAATCTCAATTCCCCCCCAAAGGGGGCGGGCGGGCAGCAGCTTAGTATGCCACTCTTCAGCCTACAGCAGTCTTTGTTAAAAAAATGAAGAGAATAAATATTAAAAATAGGCGATAAAATCGGAGACTTAAAGAGTAACATGGCGAAAAAAATCGTGGAACTTAAAACAAAGAACAGAGGGATGATGCTAATAAAATACATACGAAGTAGACAGGTAAAACAATAGGCAGACAATTAAAGAAACACGGCGACGGTCTGGTTTCTGTTCGTAAAAGACATAAAATTCACACCTAGCGACAGCATGGTTTCTTTTCGCAACATGAGAAAGACGAACAACACTGAACGGTCACTGGAACACTGCACTAAAAAAATGGCAAATGAGACATACCACAGCCGAGAGCAGGTGGGGAGAAACTGGACAGATGATGGGAAAATAGAAAAGGGGGGAAGGAGAGGAAAAGCGAAGGGGGGAAGGCGGGAAAGGAGCCGATGGAGGATGAGGACCCATAAGAGGGGTGGGGGCGCTGGGCAGACGTGACAGGAAGGCAGAGGAGGGGAATACAAAAGGACTCGGGGGGGGGGGGGAGAAGGGAGGTAGGGAGAGGTTTGGTGGGGAGAAAACTGGATGGAAGGGGGGGAAGAGGGAGCCCAGGGAAAGGATGGAGGAAAGGTGGGGGTGTGGTTGGGGATTAGAGTTGATAGGAGGGATAGATGGAGGGAGAGAGGGCATCATCTGGGAGGGCAAGTTGACGGAAGCGACCTTGGGAAAGGAGATGAAGGGTGTAGAGATGTTGGGTAGGGGGGACACAACAGTGAAGGCGTGGCAGGGGGGAGAGGAGAGGAGCAACCAGGGGTGAGGGGGATCAAGGTGGCGGGAGGTGCAGAGTATGCGGATATGTTCGAGGAACAGGAGCAGATGGGGGAAGGGATTGAGGTCATAGAGGATCCGTGTGGGGGATGGGAGGCATATACAGAAGGCAAGGCGGAGTGCATGACGCTCAAGGGAGGGACTTATAGAATTCGGGGGGGGGGGGCGGGGCAGATATCCAGGAGGGACTGGCATAACAGAGGATGGGACAGATTAAGGATTTGTAGGTGTGGAGGATGGTGGAGGGGTGCAACCCCCATGTCCGGCAGGAGAGGAGTTTGAGGAGTCGGAGGTGGTTGTGGGCTTTGGATTGGATGGAGCGGAGATGAGGGATCCAGATGAGGTGACGGTCAATGGTGAGGCCAAGGTAGGTGAGGATGGGGGTGAGGCGGACAGGACGGGCGCAGATGGTAAGGGAGAAATCCAGGAGCAGGAAGGAGCGAGTGGTACAACCTACGATGATTGCCTGGTTCTTGGAAGGATTGATTTTCAGGAGCCACTTGTTACACCATGCGGCAAAAAGGTCAAGGTGATTCTGGAGAAGGCGTTGGGACCGTTGGAGGGTAGGAGCGAGGGCGAGGAATGCGGCGTCATCGGCATATTGCAAGAGATGTACTGGAGGGGGGGTTACAGGCTGAGCGACAGGCAGGCGCTTAAGTACTGTATTGGGGACGCTGCTACCGGCCGCTGTAACCACGTGTTCCACTGTGGCGCCCTCACTCCAAATGCGGGTCAGGAGGCGCGCCGCCACAGTTTACGGCGCGATGGTGTAGAGACCTCTATGGGTCTTCGACGTCCATGACGTCTGGCGCGGATTCAAATTCCGCGGCGCTCGGTACTAGAAGTTGCGTGAAAGTGAGGAAACAAGCGACGATAGAATAGGAGGAAATTAATGTCCTTTATTCTGTTGCAGTTGATCCACATGTTAGCGGCAGGGCAATTGCACTAGGAAGTGGCATGAGTCAGGCACAGTTTCCTACCCTATCACATCTCTCTCCATCGAGAGCTGCATGGAGACAACTTTGAGAATCGTCTCAATTTTTGTATATGGGCATTAAGACCAGATACTCCAGATGCATCATGCACCCTGTTTAGTGATGAAGCCACATTTACCAATTATGGCCAAGTAAACCGCTGAAACTTGCACTGTTGGTCTGTTGACAATGCCCGTTGGCATCGTCAGCTGGAACGTCAGAGTCCATGGAATGTAAACATGTGGTGTGAGATGGTTCACGGGCCTGCATTTCATACAGGAACGCTGAACATTCACAAGTATTGCAACCGCAAAACAGAAAATCTTCTAGGGATGCTAGAAGCCCTAAGTGGGGAAGCAAATCATCAGATAAAGAAAGTAACGTATGGTGTTCAAAGAGGTATGACAGTAATGCATAACCTAGTGAAGGAGGAAGAAAAATAATGTGAAGAAGCAAAGATAGAAAAATGCAGTGTAGTTAATAATGGATGTCGAATGCGGAGAAGTGAGAATCATACACAGGTTGGAAATAAATGGAAGACACCTCTGAATCGTTCTGAAAGCCGAGGGCAAAGAAAAATCATGCTATTTTGGGCACTTGCTCAAGGCCGGGCCATTAGCGAGATCCACGGCTGCCTCCTCCAACGCCGGATGCCGCGGAGTTCCAGGAAAGAGCTGAGGTGAGGGAGGCCGCGCCCCGTAACAGGTTTAAAACTCGCGCGCGGGCCCCAGCGCCAAATTGGATTACGGACTTACAGCCGCCTTCATGCGTGCTCGCGCTCTCTCCCAGGCAGCTTCTGCTCGTGTTCGTATAAGAAGCTAAGGTCTGCGAGCCTGACACGGAAGGCACCTACTAACTTAATAGTCGCATAGCAGACAACATACAGATTTCGGAGGTCAGTATGTCCATTCTGCCACAGTCCGCGCTGGAAACGGTGGGCGATGCGCAGTGACCAACTTCCGTTCATAGCGCTGGGAGTGTTCATTCGTTTATTCGCAAGGATAGGCGTACGTTTCTTGCCGCCCTTCGGCTGGTCGGTGACGAAGGAATTGAGGCGCACACCCTGAAATATTTCTTAAATGATTTTACAAAAACTATTCGGTAATAAAATTTCATTTTTACGTCAATTACATTGTTATATGCCAGCCTCATGATAAGGTGTCCACCATTTCGTTAATGGTTACAGTTATTGTGATATATGCGATTAAGTAAGACACTATCAGTTTAGTAAGTCACAGCTGCAAAATACTAACACGAATTCTTTACAGACGAATGGAAAAACTGGTAGAAGCCGACCTTGGGGAAGATCAGTTTGGATTCAGTAGAAATATTGGAACACGTGAGGCAATACTGACCTTACGACTTAGCTTAGAAGAAATATTAAGGAAAGGCAAACCTACGTTTCTAGCATTTGTAGACTTAGAGAAAGCTTTGACAATGTTGACTGGAATACTCTCTTTCAAATTCTGAAGGTGGCAGGGGTAAAATACAGGGAGCGAAAGGCTATTTACAATTTGCACAGAAAGCAGATGGCAGTTATAAGGGTCGAGGGGCATGAAAGGGAAGCAGTGGTTGGGAAGAGAGTGAGACAGGGTTGTAGCCTCTCCCCGATGTTATTCAATCTGTATATTGAGCAATCAGTAAAGGAAACAAAAGAAAAATTCGGAGTAGGTATTAAAATCCATGGAGAAGAAATAAAAACTTTGAGGTTCGCCGATGACATTGTAATTCTGTCAGAGACAGCAAAGGACCTGGAAGAGCAGTTGAAAGGAATGGACAGTGTCTATAAGATGAACATCAACAAAAGCAAAACGAGGATAATGGAATGAAGTCGAATTAAGTCGGGTGATGCTGAGGGAATTAGATTAGGAAATGAGAGACTTAAAGTAGTAAAGGAGTTTTGCTATTTGGGGAGGAAAATAACTGATGATGGTCGACGTAGAGAGGACACAAAATGTAGACTGGCAATGGCAAGGAAAGCGTTTCTGAAGAAGAGAAATTTGTTAACATCGAGTATAGATTTAAGTGTCAGGAATTCGTTTCTGAAAGTATTTGTATGGAGTGTAGCCTGTATGGAAGTGAAACATGGACGATAAGTAGTTTGGACAAGAAGAGAATAGAAGCTTTCGAAATGTGGTGCTACAGAAGAATGCTGAAGATTAGGTGAGTAGATCACATAACTAATGAGGAGGTATTGAAATGAATTGGGGAGAAGAGGAGTTTGTTGCACAACTTGACAAGAAGAATGTACCGGTTGGTAGGACATATTCTGAGGCATCAAGGGATCACAAATTTGGCATTGGAGGGCAGCGTGGAGGGTAAAAATCGTAGAGGGAGACCAAGAGATGAATACACTAAGCAGATTCAGAAGGATGTAGGTTGCAATAAGTACTGGGAGATGAAGAAGCTTGCACAGGACAGAGTAGCATGGAGAGCTGCATCAAACAAGATTCAGGACTGAAGACCACAACAACAACGTCACTGCCGAAATTCGAAAAAGTTTGCGATGGAAACTAAGGGTCGCTATGGTTTTGAGTTATATACAGAATATGTTGCTGCATGCGAAATTTAGATAACTTATTGAAATATTGTGTAGACTTGGGTGGAGGTTTCTGTCTGTCACCAGTCTCCAGAAAACTGAACATTTGTGATCATTTGACAACACACGTGCCAGTGAGAGCCAGAATGAAATATCCACTACTTTCTTCATGTTTCATAAACGGTATGAGAAATTGAAATGATACCATGCAAGGAGGAGAGTATTTTGTCATATTGTTACTACGCAAAACTTCATTATCTTCCGTGTTATTCCACTAACTACAGACTTTTTCGGTGAAAAAATGTAATCTTTAAGGTCCAACGATAGTTGGTAAAACCAGAAATGCTGTGGGTTTGGATCGAGATAAGTGAAGGCATAACACGTTTATTTTTGTTCCGATGATGTGCTTTATCATAAGCTATTGAATTTACTTTTCCTCAGTTTCTCATGTAATGAACTAAAGTTTAGTTTCACACTTCTCTCGCAGTTGCGCCTCAACATCGTTTTAGTGAGGTGATATTATGTAAACACCTCTTTAGTTTTGGCAAGAAATGGAAATTTTAGCGTGGCAACAAGAAAAATGTAAGTTTTTACTCTAAATTCGCCACTTACGATGCTTCTCTGAAAGTTACGAAACGTTAACATGCCAGGCGAAAATAAATCGCTGCTTTGGTTCCGCTTTCAGTGATGTCCTTTTCTAGATACTAGCCGAAGCTGATGTGACAGTAGACATTTTTGAATTGTCACCATGCAGATGTGCGCTCGGAGAAGCTCCACTTAATGTTCACAAATAAATGTGAGCGTAGAATTCGGTTTAGAACGGCCCTTTCTCTCCAGCGTTCGGCATTGCCCCTATAGCGCCTCTCCACAACCTCCATCACTACCATGCCTGCTCTGCAGATTTTGCATCTAGCAGTCACGTCATTCTGCGCTCACGTATTTCTGCATGTCTCAGATGCCATGACTGTGCCAGAACCTTAACTTACACCATATGGCCAAACACTTCCAAAACTGATTTTCTTCATTGTGTGTAAACGACGTCGGCGCAGTAAATACGGCGGCAGCTTGAAATAACAACTGCAAGGGGCATATGTGCATTCGAGCCGTTAATTGTGATCAGTCATGGTACCCTGTGCCTTGTGGCGTCACAGATCGCAAGTACCGACTGACTACCACTCATACTACTTCTCGCAAGATCCAGCTCACATGATGGTCTCGACACTAAACTGGAGATATTTCAGACATAACAGACAGCCTTTCGTACCTCATCTCGTTCATAAATAGACTAAGATGGGGTGTATTCCAATATTCTCCGCCAGAGATTGTACACTGGCTTCTGGAGTTGAGATGTGTACGAAGTCCTAGAATTCTTTTTCTGTTTTCTCGCTCTATAGATTGACTAACAGCTCAAGCCTTTGACGATTCTTTCTTTCACAGTCAGGAAAACAAGCTCACAGCTGACGTTGTGAATGTATTTTACAACAGACAATGAGATGAATTACGTCGCGCTAATGTGAAAGGAAGACCAAGGAAATTTCAGACGCTATCAGAAGTAATGTCAATGCCTGCGACGGAGAAATACTGGTAGCTCTACGAATCTCGGGAAATATACATCTGTTAGTATTGCTCCACCAAAATATATCGCTGTACAGGGTGGTCCATTGATAGTTACCGGGCCAAATGTCTCACGAATAAGCATCAAACGAAAAAAAAACAAAGAACGAAACTCGTCTAGCTTGAAGGGGGAAACCAGATGGCTCTATGGTTGGCCCGTTAGATGGCGCTGTCATAGGTCAAACGGATATAAACAGCGTTTTTTTTAAAAATAGGAACCCACATTTTTTATTACATATTCGTGTAGTACGTAAAGAAATATGAATGTTTTAGTTGGACCACTTCTTTCGCTTTCTGATAGATGGCGCTGTAATAGTCACAAACGTGTAAGTACGTGGTATCACGTAACATTCCGCCATATCGGACGGTATTTGTTTTGTGGTACATCACCGTGTTAAAATGGACCTTTACCAATTGCGGAAAAGGTCGATATCGTGTTGATGTATGGCTGTTGTGATCAAAATACCCAACGGGTTTGTGCTATGTATGCTGCTCGGTATCCTGGACGACATCATCCAAGTGTCCGTACCGTTATCCGGATAGTTACGTTATTTAAGCAAACAGGAAGTGTTCAGCCACATGTGAAACGTCAACCACGATCTGCAACAAATGATGATGCCCAAGTAGGTGTTTTAACTGCTGTCGCGGCTAATCCGCGCATCAGTAGCAGACAAATTGCGCGAGAATCGGGAATCTCAAAAACGACGGTGTTGAGAATGCTACATCAACATCGATTGCACCCGTACCATATTTCTATGTACCAGCAATTGCACGGCGACGACTTTGGATGTCGTGTACAGTTTTGCCACTGGGCATAAGAGAAATTACGGGACGATGATAGATTTTTTGCGCTCGTTCTATTAAGCGAGGAAGCGTCATTCACCAACAGCGGTAACGTAAACCGGCATAATATGCATTATTGCGCAACGGAAAATCCACGATGGCTGCGACAAGTGGAACATCAGCGACCTTGGCGTGTTAATGTATGATGCGGTATTATGGGAGGAAGGATAATTGGCCCCCATTTCATCGATGGCGATCTAAATGGTGCAATGTACGCTGATTTCCTACGTAATGTTCTACCGATGTTTCAGTGCATGACAGAATGGCGATGTACTTCCAACATGATGGATGTCCGGCACATAGCTCACGTGCGGTTGAATCGGTATTGAATAGCATATTTCATGACAGTTGGATTGGTCGTCGAAGCACCATACAATGGCCCACACGTTCACCGGATCTGACGAACTCGGATTTCTTTCAGTGGGGAAAGTTGAAGGATATTTGCTATTGTGAGCCACCGCCAACGCCTGACAACATGCGTCAGCGCATTATCAATGCATGTGCGAACGTTACGAAAGGCGAACTACTCGCTGTTGAGAGGAATGTCGTTACACGTATTGCCAAATGCATTGAGGTTGACGGACATCATTTTGAACATTTATTGCATTAATGTGGTATTTACAGGTAATCTCGCTGTAACTGCATGCGTTCTTAGAAACGATAAGTTCACAAAGGTAGGCTACATGTATGACATGAGAACAACCGAAATAAAATCGTCAACCGTACCTACGTTCTGTATTTTAATTTAAAAAACCTACCTGTTACCAACTGTTCGTCTAAAATTGTGAGCCATATGTTTGTGACTATTACAGCGCCATCTATCACAAAGCGAAAAATGGGGTACAAATAAAACATTCATATTTCTTTACGTACTACACGAATATCTATTAAAAATGGGGGTTCCTATTTTTAAAAAAAACGCAGTTGATATTCGTTTGACGTATAGCAGCGGCATCTAGCGGGCAAACCATAGCGCGATCTGGTTTCGCCCTTCAAGCTAGATAAGTTTCGTTCTTTGTAGTTTTTTCGTTTGACGCTTATTTCGTGAGATATTTGGCCTTGTCACGTTCAATGGACCACCCTGTACAGTTTCTGCTCTGAACGGTTAGACAGATGTCAAAATGATAGATATAGAAAGTTAGAGTGAGGAATGTCCATTGCACCAGAGGAGACTGCTCGTTAGTAACTGCGCTGAATATGACTAGCACTTCTTGTGGAACGAATTTATCCTGGGTTACTTGAACAGTCAAGTGTGCGACGTTATAACATTGCCTCAGCTCTCTATGGATAAAAAGGGAACAAAAGAGAGAGAGAGCTCTTTTTCTGTAACAAGGTTTTCTTTAGTTGCAGCGTTTAATTAGCCACAGTTGTTAACTGGGCATGAACAGTATTGTAAATCGTGTAGTGTGAGGTACTACTACAGATAAAAGAATGACCCACTCATGAGACAAAACATTGTGACCACTGTCCACCGCCAGACTGAATGCCGTCCGGTTGCGTAGCGGCCACGATGCACGATAAGGGAATTATAAACAGAGGTGATAAAAGTCGTGGGATAGCGATATGGACAAATACAGATGCCATTAGTATCAACTACAGGTCACACCATTGTCAGAGCTGTTACTTGTACTCAGATGATTTGTATGAAAAGGTTTCCGACGTGATTGTGGTCGCGCGACTGGAATTAACAGACGTTCAACGCGGAATGGTATTTGGAGCAAGACGCAAGGGGCATTACATTTCGCAAATCGTTAGGGAATTCAGTATTCCGAGATACATAGTGTCAAGAGTGTGCCGAGAACATCGAATTTCAGGCATTACATCTCACCACGGACATAGCACGACGACCGAGAGCAGAGGCAGGTGCGTAGAGATGTCACTGCTAACAGACATGCAACACTTCGTGAAAGAACCACAGAAATCAATGTGGGGCGTACGACAAATGCATCCCGTGTCGAGCGCTGCTCGTGTTCATTCCGATTATTGGTTCAAATGGCTCTGAGCACTATGGGACTTACATCTGTGGTCATCAGTCCCCCTAGAACTTAGAACTACTTAAACCTAACTAACCTAAGGACATCACACACATCCATGCCCGAGGCAGGATTCGAACCTGCGACCGTAGCAGTCGCGCGGTTCCGGACTGCGCGCCTAGAACCGCTAGACCACCGCGGCCGGCATTCCGTTTATTGTTTGTCATCTTCTCTTACCGTACTGCCGCCTCGTTTTCATATTCTATTTACTGGCGCCACTAACTTCCTGCCTTACCTGCCCGTGAGTGGCAGCAGCAGCGCTTATCGATAAGTGCCCTGTTGTTCTAGCTCTGGGGTGACCGATAGTATTTCCGGGTCGTCGTGTGTCTGGAAGTGAGTCGGCACGAAGCAGCAGTGGGGAATAGAGTAGCGGTCGGGGACGAAGGAGCGTCGGCACGGAGCGCCAGTTCAGTCGGGGACGTAGCGACAGTGAGGCAAGGACAGCCAGTACTTGCGGACCACTGGCCACACACACCGAACTGTACGACGGAAGGAAATTGCAGCAGGATCGACAGCTGATTGGTCGTTCGGTTGGTCGTCTCATCGGGCGACGTGTATTTGGTCTTTAGACCGTTTCTGGTCCTCGTCAGTTGGTCATCTTGCCGGACGTGGGTCGGTTCCTTCCTTTTGCAGAGATGTCGGATGGTCAATGGGCCGATGTCCTCTCTGCATGGTCGGGTCCGAGCCAGTGTCGCCCGGACGTCGTCCGTCAGAAGGGAGTCGGGACGCAGCGCCTGCGAGCTCCGAGCAGCCAAGACTCTCCCAACCGTTGCCGACACACATAACTTCAGTGGGAACGACCTTGGTTAGTCATTCGGTCGGTCGTGTCATCGAACGACGTGTATTTGGTAGCCGACCGCTTCTGGAAACTTTCTGTGTGCATGACTTGTCATTTCTGCTTGTTGTTCCACGGTGATTGGTCTTACAAGGGAACCTCCCTATCGCACCCCCCTCAGATTTAGTTATAAGTTGGCACAGTGGACAGGCCTTGAAAAACTGAACACAGATCAATCGAGAAAACAGGAAGAAGTTGTGTGGAATTATGAAAAAAATAAACAATATATACAAACTGAGTAGTCCATGCACAGGATAGGCAACATCAAGGATAATGAGAGCTCAGGAGTGCCGTGGTCCCGTGGTTAGCGTGAGCAGCTGCCGAACGAGAAGTCCTTGGTTCTAGTCTTCCCTTGAGTGAAAACTTTAATTCTTTTATTTTCAATTATTATCTGTCCGTCCGTCCGTCCGATTCGATCACTTTTTTGGGAGTGATTGTCACATCCACAACAAAACCTAAATCGGGCAAGGTAGAAGAATCTTTTTACCCATTCGCCAAGTGTACAAGTTAGGTGGGTCGACAACCTATTCCTGTCATGTGACGCACATGCCGTCACCAGTGTCGAATAGAATATATCAGACGTGTTTTCTTGTGGAGGAATCGGTTGACCTCCTATGACCTTGCGATCAAATGTTTTCGGTTCCCATTGGAGAGGCACGTACTTTCGTCTACTAATCGCACGGTTTTGCGGTGCCGTCGCAAAACACAGACACTAAACTTATTACAGTGAACAGAGACGTCAATGAACGAACGGACAGATCATAACTTTGCGAAAATAAAAAAAGTAAAACTTTTCACTCGAGGGAAGACTTGAAACAAGGACCTCTCGTTCCGCAGTTGCTCACGCTAACCACAAGACCACGGCGCTCCTCAACTCACATTAGCTTTGGCGTTGCATATCTCGCGCGTGGACTACTCAGTTTGTATATTTTGCTTATTTTTTTCATAATTCCACACAACATCTTCGTGTTTTCTCGATTGATCTGTGTTCATTTTTTCAAGATTTATCCACTGTGCCAACTTATAACTAAATCTGAGGGGGCTGCGGTGGGGAGGTTCCCTTGTTAGGATTGTCGGAGTTCTTGGTGCAAGTGTTTACGTGAAACTGCGTTTAGCTTCTGTGATTTCCACTGAGCACATGAATGCTCTGTGCTTACTGGAGTAACCAGTCGGTCGGTTGCGACAGAGCAGCGAGGAATTGATTAGATTGTTGGTTGGTTCTTCAGCCGTAACTAGGTCGTGCTGCTACCCGATTATTTAGTGTTACGCTTTGCTGCCTGTCTCACCTAAACTGTTGTTACAATTTCATCCCAAGGCCGACCCTTGGAACACTTCTGAGCACCACTGTTTGTTGTTTGTGATTGTCATTTTATTTGTATGAATGCAGAGTCAATGTCATTGATATGGTCGCAGGTACTGTGCCAGACGTTCAGCCGTGTATTAATATTGCCTGTTTTACGTTTAGTATGTGGCCTTCAGCCGAACTTCATAACAACTTTAAGATAAGCCTTCAGTTGTGTTTCATTTAAAATTCTTGTTGCTCTGCATTTAGGCCTTAAGCCCCGTTTGTTTCAGGATATTTAAATCCTTGTATGTATCGTTTCTCATTAGTTATCTTGAATTCCTGGAACGGCCTTCAGCCGTGTTATGTAAATGTTTATCTTAAGGTTGTCTTTAATTTTTCTTGAGTAATTTTTTGGGCCTTCAGCCAACAAGATACTTCAAGCTTTCTTAAGATGCTTTTCTGTTGTACTGTGTAAAGGCTTAATTGGGCTTTCAGCCGAAGAACTAATTGAATTTTCCTTAATATGGCCTTCAGCTGGAATTTGTAAATGCTTGGCTTTTAAAGAATTTCCTTAGCTGATCTGAAATATTATTTCGGCCTTTAGCCGAGAAGATATTGTAATTTTACTTACGTTATGCGTTCAGCCGTTACTCTAAATCCTGGTGTTTTAAAAGCAATCATTTAAACTTATTCTGGAGAATTTACTTGGGCCCTCAGCCGTTAATTGGTCTTTGTGGTTTTAAAGAGAAAACTGTGCATTGGTTTGAGGAGCAAAGTTGTGTGTGTTCTTCTATAACCAACAGTAACTGATTTTGGCCCCTTTCCACAACCTCATCCGCTCTGTCCTGCGAAACCAGAATTCATAACCGTTAGGATAGTGACGCGAAATTTGGCGTTAACGGGCTATGGCAGCAGACTAACAATGCAAGTGCCTTTGCTAACAGCACGACTGGCCTCCTAAACGCATGGAGAACCGTGGCCTGGTCATATGAGTCCCGATTTCACTTGGTAAGAGCTGATGGTGTCTGAGACCCCACGAAGCAGTGGGCCAATGGTGTCAACAAGCTACTGTGCAAGTTGGTAGCGGCTCCATAATGGTGTGGCCTTTATTTACATGGACTGGACTGGGTCTCCTGGTCAAAATGAACCGGTCATTGACTGGAAGTGGTTATGTTCGGCTACTTGGAGACAATTTTCAGCCAAGCAAAGAAGGAACTTTTATGAATGGCAATGCGCAATGTCACCAGGCCACAATTGCTCGTGATTGGTTTGAAGAAGACTGTGGACAATTGTAGAGAATGATTTCGCCACACAGATCGCCCGACATAAAGCCAACAGAACAGTTAAACTACGTAACAGACAGGTCAGTTCCTACACGAAATCCTGCACTGGCAACACTTTCGCACTTATGGATGGCTATAGAGGCAGCGTGGCTCATTATTTCTACAGGGACTTCCAACGACTCGTTGAGTCCACGCTACGTTGAGTTGGTACGCTACGCCGATAAAAGGGAGGAGCGGCACGATATGTACAAGCGAAGCAGAGACGAGTGGGGAACCACTGTAGTGACCACAAGAGAGGAACTGCACTGCCAATAGAGAGATTGACAAGGAGCAGATTGTTACGGCCCGGCACGCAGGAATGAGCGTCTTGGAAACGGCTAGGCTGGTCGGGGTTGTCCGCGTGGTAGAGTCGTGAGCGTTTATTGGAAGAAGGTGAAGGACGGTAAATCCACGAATACGCTACTAGGTGTTGAACATCCACGCCTCGCCACAGTACGTGGGGATCGAAGGAATGCCCGTTTTTTCCGACAGGCAGTGATCTTTGGCAGAGGTGACGGCTGGTGCAGGCACAAGTGTTTCGGAGTACACCGTTCAGTGCACGTTGTTTAAACGTGGCTCTGCAGCAGACGAGCCAAACTTGTTCCCTAGTTGAGCTAACGGCATTGTCAATTACGTCTGCAGTACGCTTGAGATCATTGAGTTTGGACAGTGGGTGGACAGAAACGTGTTGCCTGGTTTTTGTTCAGAAAAATGTACAGCGCCATAAATGATAACCTTCTCACCTTCATGGCTGATAAATTTCCGACGACTGTGGCGTCTTCCAGTGGGATAACACTTCATCTCACTTAGTCAGTATAATGCTATAGTGGTTTGAGCAGTGAGGTAGTAAAGTCCTGACCACCAAAACTGCCTGATCTGAAAGCGATGCAACACATTGAGGACACTATGGGGCGCTGGCTCTGTGACCGTAAACAACTTGACCTAGGTTCGCAGGAATTACATGACTTTGCGAGATCCCCTCGCGGTATCTCCATAAAACTTGCTCAGTTTAGCCACGACTCCAAGGATAGTGATGAAGCTGACGTACGATGTAAATGGTCCTATCTATGCACTTGTTAGGCTAATCCTTTCTTGGACTATCGTCATGAATTGGCGGATAGGATTTCCATCTACATGTTTTCTGTGTAGCTGTCACTGATGTTGTCCCTTGAAGCAGTTCTTATAGTCCACTGAAAAGCAGGCGGCCGTGATTATACGTGAACGTGTAGGCACTTTAGTTGAAACCATTCCTGGGATGAAGTTATGATGTGGTTTTTAAGCATACACCGTAAAAACAATTACAAACGGACAGTCTGAGACGACTCATTTCAAAGGTAAATAAAATTTAAGAGCACGGTAAAACCGACTATCACAGAGAGACAAGAGCTGAGTACGTCCTGTCGCCGACTGGTGAGATTGACGGGCAGCCTAAATCACTTGCATTCTTCAATAAATTTCCTAACTACTCGCACAATGTTGGTAACTTAAGAATATTCATTTGTCTATTGATGTAACTGATTTATTACGTAGTAGTGCTGCTTCATTAAAGATCTGAAGACACAAAGGCAAGATTCGTTCTCAAGGCTCACGTACTTCTCCCCTTTCCAATGATTCACTCTCGCGGCACACGTCCGAAAGAACAGACACCATATCCATATAAGTATATAGTTCTGGCAGTACCGGCCATGACCTTCTTCTTCTGTGCGGATGCACACATATTACCGGAACTCTTAGCGGACTTGGTAAGAATGTCTTCCACGAGTAATGAGTGTGTTGGGTAGGGACACTACGAATGTAGTGTGTGGACATATAACGTGAGAAGGTGGGTCTCGTGGGAGGATTGCGCGAGATAGTCCCTGCAGTCGCACTGTCCTGTGTGCCCTCGGTGGCTGAGATGGATGAAGCGTCTGCCATGTAAGCAGGAGAACCCGGGCTCCAGTCTCGGTCGGGGCACACATTTTCACCTGTCCCCGTAGATGTGTATCAACGCCCGTCAGCAGCTGAAGGTATTAATATATAATTCTAATTTCTCTCGCAGCATATGGTCAATCCGTTTTACGATGCCTCCCTGGGAAACAACGCCTCCTTCGGTACTGTTGCATTTCGCAGTACTGTTAAGGCAGTGAATTACTTCTACTAGTTGCAGCGCCCCAATAACGTAAAAAATTTAGAAAATCAAATGCTGCGCAAACAGGAGGAACCTCACAACCTGAACATGTGGTGACATATACACTGCCGGAAAAAAATATTACTACACCACTGTTGTAACTTACAATTCTCAATTTTCCACAAACACAGCTTTTATTTATGTGAGGTTACAAGGTTGATGACTGAACAACAAAAGAAAGATAACCATAACGATGTCAGTAAAAGTCTCCATATTGAGACAAACAAAAGTTCATTTCTAATTGTCCACAAAGTTTCGTGGTAGCACAGACACACTAGTAAAAGTTCAATTCCGAGACGAAGACGTAATCTTCAGCGGTCGAAGTCCACGAGGTCGGCATCCGAACTGGACTGAACTTCAGGCCGTGGTTCAAGCTGCACCTGCGGGAAGTAGTGCTCGGAATGTCTGTTTCCATTATCTTGTATGTAAATAGCCGGTGTTTACCATGGTGCTTTTGGTACGCCTTGGACATAGACAACCTCGTCCTCTGTGGTGTAATATGGGTTACTGGCCCTCGGGGGGCTACCTTGGCTCCAGCATAACACACCTCGAAAAGAACGTCATCTTCTTCCATGGATTCGCATTTGCCTTCCCAAAGCATCTCTGTAACACTTGCTGTTGTTCGAACCTCCTGGTAACAAATCTAGTAGCCCGCCTCTGAGTTCTGCGATGTCTTTTTTTAATCCGACCTGATCTCAAACACTCGAGTATTATACAAGAATAGGTAGCACTAGATTGACCCCAGTTTGCCAGAATTCTCCCAATAAACCGACGTCGGCCATTCACCTTGCCTACCACGAGCTTTGCATTGTCGTTCCATTTCATATTGCTTTGAAACGTTGCGCCCAGATACTTAAACGACCTAACTGTGTCAAGCAGGACATTAGTGACACTGTATCCGAACACTGCGAGTTTGTTTTTCCTACTCATCCGGATTGATTTACATTTTTCTACGTTTAGAGCTTGCTGCCATTCATCACACCAATTTTAAATTTTCTCTAAGTCATCTTGTATCTTCTTGCAGTAGCTCAACTTCCACACCTTCTTGTACAAAGCATCATCAGCAAAGAACCGTAGATTGCTGCCCACCCTATCCGCAAGACCATTTTTAGTTATTGGAAATAATAGCGGTCCTATCACACTTCCCTAGTGCACTGCTGACGATATCCTTGTTGCTTATGAACAGTCACCGTCGAGGGCAAAGTACTGGGCTCTATAATTTAAGAAGTCTTCGAGCCACTAACATATCTGGCAATCTATTCCACTATTCCAAATGCTCGTCCCTTCATTAAAGCCTGCAGTGGAGCACCGTGTGAAATGCTTTTCAGAAATCTAGAAATATGAAAATTGCCTGTTGCTCTTTATCCATAGCTCGCAGTATATCATGTAAGGAAAATGCAATCTGAGTGTCACACGGGGGATGCTTTCTATAACAGTACTGATTTGTGGACGTAAGTTTCTCAGTCTCAAGAAAATTTGTTATTTTCGAAGGTTTCTGCAGTAAACTGATGTTTGGGATATTGATTTGTCCTTCCGTGGTTCCGTTCTTTTACCCTTCTTATATACAGGTGTTATGCCGGAGCCAAGGTAGCCCCTGAGGGCCGGCAACCCATATTACACCACAGAGGATGGGGTTGTCTATGTCCAAGGCGTACCAAAAGCACCATGCTAAACACCAGCTATTTACATACAAGATAATGGAAACAGACATTCCGAGCAATACTTCCTGCAGGGGACTCGAGCCACGACTTCAGGAAGTATCACTACGCCAAAACCTGATTGGCTGGAGACAGCTATTTAGGCGCTAGAACCAGCCCCGAATTTCAGCTCACTCCGGATGGGGACCTCGTGGGCTTCGACCGCTGAAGATTACGTCTTCGTCTCTGAATTGGACATTTACTTGTGTGTGTGTGTGTGTGTGTTACCACGAACCTTTGTGGAAAATTACAAGTGAACTTTTGTTTGCTGCAATTAGGAGACTGTTACTGGCATCGTTATTGTTACCTTTCTTTTGTCGTTCAGTAATTAACCTTGTGAACTTACATAAATAAAAGTTGTGTTTGTGAAAAATTGCGAATTGTCAGTCGCAACAACAGGAGTCACCTGCACATTTTTCCAGTCGCTTGGGACTTTGCGCTGGACGAGAGATTCACGATAAATGCTAGGCAACGGGCCAATGCCTTAGCGTACTCTTGGTAAAACGGAACTGAGATTCCACCCGGACCTGTCGACTTGTTCTTTTTCAGCTTTTTCATTTGTTTCTCTACGGTAGGGATGTTTATTAGTATGTCGTCAATACGGGAGTCTTTGCGATGATCACACGACGGTGTCATCGATATCTTAAACGCAAAATTCAAAACTTCGGCTCTCGTTTCGCTATCTTCAACTGCCACACCCTGACTGGTCAACGTGTGACTGGGTGTAACCAGCCAGTATCTTCCATTCTAAAACGAAAGGATCCATTTACTCGTAGGCGCCAGTGTACAGGTACAAAAGCACTGAGGTGCGGTTGCCCTCGCTGAGGGAAGAGCTCAGCATATCGCCGGTGCACTGTTGTTACATTGCATTCATTGAACCTATACAAGGTACGTATTGGCAACCTCTTCATCAGTAAACCTATTCATAGCACTGCTGTGTACAACCGTTAACGCACAACTAACACAGTCGGAAAACAAACTCGTGGATACAACACAGAAATACTGAATGCGAACTCGAAGGCAACGAGGTAAAGACGGCAATACCGATGTCAGCAGCAAATACTGGGAGTGAACTGAAACAAGACACACAGCGCAGCGCACACCGTCGACATTTGCAGTGTTCTGCACTATTTTCAATGGAATAAAGATACAAAGCTAACTGCAGGAATATACCGAACGAAATGCAACACCTGTGCAGCGAGTTGCCGGAGACGGCAATTACCTTGTTGCAAAATACTTAGGAGGTGGTCATGAATAATGTCTGAAATTTTGTCGGTGGAGTTCTGGTTCACCCTGCATATATCTTATATACAGGGTGTTCCATTCATCGTGACCGGGCCAAATATCTCACGAAATAAGCGTCAAACGAAAAAACTACAAAGAACGAAACTCGTCTGGCTTGAAGGGGGAAACCAGATCGCGCTATGGTTGGCCCGCTAGATGGCGCTGCCATAGGTCAAACGGATATCAACTGCGCTTTTTTTTTAAAGAGGAACCACCATTTTAATTACATATTCGTGTAGTACGTAAAGACATATGAATGTTTTAGGTGGACCACTTTCTTCGCACTGTAATAGTTACAAACATATGGCTCACAATTTTAGACGAACAATTGGTAACAGGTTGGTTTTTTTAAATTAAAATACAGAACATAGGTACGTTTGTACATTTTATTTCGGTTGTTCCAATGTGATACATGTACCTTTATGAACTTATTATTTCTGAGAACGCATGCTGTTACAGCGTGATTACCTGTAAATACCACATTAATGCAATAAATGCTCAAAATGGTGTCCGTCAACCTCTGTGCTTTTGGCAATACGTGTAACAACTTCCTCTGAACAGCGAGTAGTTCGCCTTCCGTAATGTTCGAATATGCATTGACAATACGCTGACGCATGTTGTCAGGCGTTGCTGGTGGATCACGATAGCAAACATCCTTCAACTTTCCCCACAGAAAGAAATCCGAGGACGTCAGATCCGGAGAACGTGCGGGCCATGGTATGGTGCTTCGACGACCAACCCACCTGTCATGAAATATGCTATTCAATACCGCTTCAACCGCACGCGAGCTATGTGCCGGACATCCATCATGTTGGAAATACATCGCCATTCTGTCATGCAGTGAAACATTTTGTAATAACATCGGTACAGCATCACGTAGGAAATCAGCATACATTGCACCATTTAAAATGCGAACGATAAATGGGGGCCAATTATCCTTCCTCCCATAATGCCGCACCATACATTAACCCGCCAAGGTCGCTAATGTTCCACTTGTCGCAGCCATCGTGGATTTTCCGTTGCCCAATAGTGCACATTATGCCGGTTTACGTTCCCACTGTTGGTGAATGACGCTTCGTCGCTAAATAGAACGCGTGCAAAAAATCTGTCATCGTCCCGTTATTTCTCTTGTGCCCAGTGGCAGAAATGCACACGACGATCAAAGTCATTGCCATGCAATTCCTAGTGCATACAGATATGGTACGGGTGCAATCGATGTTGATGTAGCATTCTCAACACCGACGGTTTTGAGATTCCCGATTCTCGCGCAATTTTTCTGCGGATTAGCCGCGACAGCAGCTAAAACACCTACTTTGGCATCACCATTTGTTGCAGGTCGTGGTTGACGTTTAACAATTGGCTGAACACTTTCTGTTTCCTTAAATTACATAACTATCCCGCGAACGGTCCGGACACTTGGATGATGTCGTCCAGGATACCGAGCAGCATACATAGCACACGCCCGTTGGGCATTTTGATCAAAATAGCCATACATCAACACGATATCGACCTTTTCCCCAGTTGGTAAACGGTCCATTTTAACACTGGTAATGTATCACGAAGCAAATATCGTCCGCACTGGCGGAATGTTACGTGATATCACGTACTTATACGTTTGTGACTATTACAGCGCCATCTATCACAAAGCGAAAAAATTGCGCAACTAAAACATCCATATTTATTTACGTAATACACTTATATGTAATAAAAAAGGGGGGTTCCTATTTAATGAAAACGTAGTTGATATGCGTTTGACCTATGGCGGCGCCATCTAGCGGGCCAACCGTAGCGCCACCTGGTATCCCCCTTCAAGCTAGACGAGTTTCGTTCTTTGTAGTTTTTTCGGTTGATGCTTATTTCGTGAGATATTTGGCCCGGTCACTGTCAATGGATGGTACATCTGAAATTTTGGATGAGATTATCTCGAAAACTGTACATCGAGTAAATATAGTGTGTAAGACAAGTTCATAAGCTAAATGGGGCACATCAAACGATACTACACGTGATCCCTAGCATCCGCCCCCTTGGGTGGGGAGGTGGGCAACTTTTAAATCTTAAATTGAAACACCCACTTTTTATTGCGGATTCGGATTCTCCATAAAAAAGTAATCAAGTTTTGTCTGGAACATTTTTAAACCATTGACAGATGGCACTGAAACCGAGAAAAATCAAAATTGGGGAAGAACTCCGATTTATTTACAATGATCCCAGAAGGATGCATCAAATCGATACAAGATGTGCACCCGTTCTTTCATTACGCCAAATTAACCTACTTTTTTTTACAAAATGGATCCTACACGCCACAGCGTTTGATGGAGGGAGGCGGAATGGCATTAAAATCTTGTTAGGGAACTCTTGACAATTGCATTACTCACCTGACTGTGGCACTACCGTGGCCAAACTGCGAACTATGGCTCAGTATAAAGGTCGGTGCAATGAGATCAGACATCACTTTACTTTCAGATTGTGAACCGTAAACATCAACTGACGAAAGTAAATTATTCTTTAGCGAAACGTTGCTCACTGTTCCTCCTACAGAGACTGTTGATATGATGTTAATTATAGGTGAATGCCATAACAATTACTCTGCAGCTGCGTAATTGTATGCGGATCGTTTCGCAAACAGACGACATCCAAGCGAAAACATTATTCGAAATTGCACTCAACGAGCTGGAAATGGATACATCCACCGTCCACCTTGTCATCGCGAATACAATGAAAATGACACTCGTACCCTTACCGTTCTCGCCACTGTTCATTTGGGTCCCGAAATTAGTAGTCGTGCGATTCAGAGACAAACTAGAATACCGAAATCAACTGTTTTGAGGATTTTGAAGGCACATAAATATCATGCGTATCATATCAGACTGACACAGCCATTAACGCTGAATGATATGGAAATACGAGTGCATTTCTGATAATGGGCCTTGGAAATGATAAGAGGTGACAATGATTTTTTTAGATACGTTATGTTAACCGATGAAGCCGCATTCAAAAACAATGGCGAATTAAATCGTAATGATTGTCATTATTGGTCCTCTGTCAATCCACACTGGCACAGACCCGTTGACAATCAACACAAATGATCGTTAATGGTCTGGTGTGGAATTTTAAACGATTACTTGATAGGATCGTATTTTTTTGACCGAAATGTTACTGGGGAATCTTATTTACAACTTCTCCGCGATGATTTGCTGCAGCTAATGGAAGATGTTGATTTAGAAACTAGGCAACGAATATGGTTCCAATAGGTTGGAGCAGCTCTCCATTATGCTAAAAATGTGCGGAACGTTTTAAATTTACGGTCCCCCGGTCGGTGGATAGAACGCGGCGGACCAATTCAGTGGCCTCCATGTTCACCACACCTAACATCTCCTGATTTACTCTTGTGGGGTTATTTAAAAATATTGTTTATGAAAGACAGCCCACAATCAGAAACGATGTGGAGCAACGCATTCGAACAGCGTGTGCAGCCATACCACTGGATGTGTTGCTCAAAACTGTGGCCAACTTTAGCAGACGATTGACTTTATGCACAGAAGCAAATAGGGATGATTTTGAACAATTTCTGCGTGGCTAATTTCATTAGTAAAGCACCCCAAATTGTGAGAGGCAAGGGGACTCACATTAATGAAGCACTTCAACATGTGAGAGACAAGTAGACTCACACTAATGAAGCCCCCGATGCGAACATCGTTCTACTACGTCCATATCGTTGTTCCTGGGTAACGCTAAAAGTAGGATACAGTATATTTTGTACAAAAATAGCTTAATTTGGCATAACGAAAGAATTGGTGCACATTTTCATCGATTTGATGCGTCCTTCTGGGATCATTCTAAATAAATCGGAGTTCTTCCCCAATTTTAATTTTTCTCGATTTCAGCGCCATCTGTCAGTGGTTTAAAAAATGTTTCAGACAAAACTTGATTACTTTTTTATGGAGAATCCGAATCCGCAATAAAAAAATGGGTGTTTCCCTTTAAGATGTAAAAGTTGCCCCCCGTCCCACCGAAGGGGATGGGGGCTGGAGGTCACGTGTAGTATGATTTGATGTCCCCCTTTGAACTTACGAACTTGACTTACCCATCGTTTTTACCCGATGTATAGTTTTCGAGATAATCTCATCCGAAACTTCAGATGGACCACCCTGTACATGAAATGTATTCGCAGTTGTGAATACGAACAACCCTCAGCTGTATAAGTGAATAATGACAGTTGACACTTCTGTGCCAAACTGGGATTTCCCGCTTTAAGCAAGAGGTCGCCTGAACCGCTTTGGCTACCCGTGCACCACTCAAGGCCGGACCAAGACGTCCATATGTCATCTTTCCTGTGACACAAAAAAATGGTTCAAATGGCTCTGAGCACTATGGGACATAACTTCTAAGGTCATCAGTCGCCTAGAACTACTTAAACCTAACTAACCTAAGGACATCACATACATCCATGCCCGAGGCAGGATTCGAACCTGCGACCGTAGCGGTCTCGCGGTTCCAGACTGTAGCGCCTAGAACCGCTCGACCACCCCGGCCGGCCCTGTGACACAACACAGATTATGTGATTCCCGAACGCGCAGGACATTTTCACTGAAGGTCTCTGCGTGGTATAGGTGGGCAAATACGATATTGCAGTGCCTGTGTTGTTAAGATTGAAGATTCGATGTTCCTTCAGACATATGCGGTTGGATAGAAAGTATTCTAACAGACAGAGACCAGTATGTCGTCTTGAATGAAGAGACTTCAACAGAAACAGGCGTAACATGAGGTGTGCTCCAGGGCAGCGTAAAAGCTACGCTGCTTTTTACGATTTACATAAACGATCTGGCTGATGGTATTGACAGTGGCGTTAGCCTGTTTGCCGATGATGCTGTAGTGTCGGGAAAGTGGTATCACACAAAAGTTGTGTGTTGATTTGCAGAAAATAAATGTTTGATGTGATGACTGGCTGTTATCTCTGGATATTAGTAAGTACAACCTACTGTGTATAACCAAGCGAAAATACCCATTAATGTACGAGTGCAAAATAAATGCCCAGTCTTTGGAAGCGGTAGCATCCGTCAAGTATCTGGCTGTGACTGCTCGAAATGGTCTTAAAAGGATCAGATTACACAAGTAACGGGTAAGGCAAACTCTAGATTGCTGTTTATTGCTAGAATCCTGAAGCGATGCAGTCCTTCAACAAAGGAAATTGCTTACAATACTTCAGTTCGTTCAGTCTCCGAGTATTGTTCGTCTGTATGGGTCCCTTACCAGTTCGGTCTGATTCAAGAGATTGAGAAGGTCCAAAGAAGAGCGGAAATTCGTGACGTGTACATTTAGCCATCGCGAGAGCGATACAAATCTCATACAAACTGTGAAATGGGACACACTTGCAGATGGACAACGCGCTAAACGAAATGCGCTGCTCAGTAAATTCCAAAATCCGATCTTCGCCAATGATGTAGAGCATATATTATTACCACCAACTTTCATATCGCGCAATGATCGCCATTCAAGGATAAGGGAAATTAGAGCTCGTACTGAGGCGTTCAAATAGCCGTTTTTCCCTCTCGCGATCCGCGAGTGGAACAGAGGGGCGGAAATACGACTTTGGCGCGAATAGTACTCTCCGCCACACACCGCATGGTGGCTAGCGGAGTATATATGTAGATGTAGAATGCATATTCAGCATATGGCCCATCCGTTACCGATGTCTCCGTGGGAAACAGTATCTCCCTCAGTGCTGTTGCGTTCTGTAGTACCGTTTAAGGCAATGAATTACTTTTGCTAGTTGCAGGGTCCCAATCAAAAGAAAACATTTGGAAAATAAAATGCCGTTCAAAACAGGAGGTACGTCACAACTTATGCATGCGATGCGATATTTTACATCGGTGCATAGGTCCGTAGTGTTTTTCCATAACTTTAATAAACATAACAGACAGACATGACAGATATTTCAGTCCACCTGCCAATGCAGGAGTACTTTTCGAGTCCGCAGCTGTAGAAATCACGTGATTCTGAGGCTTAGAACCCAACGAGTCATGTTCGGAGCCCATTTTCAGCCGAAAGGTTGTTAGGTTGAGAGCGGAAAATATGAAAATCTGGGGACGCAAGATTAGGTGAAAAAGGCAGATGCGGAATGACTTCCCAAAACCACTCCTGCATAATGTCAGTCTAACAGAATGTGGGCTGGTGTTATTGTAGATTAGCATCACTACAAGAAGTCTTCTTGGTCGATGTTCTCGGAATGCGTCTGCAAGACGTCTCACTTGTTGACAGTAAATGTCAGCTGTATTGATTACGCTTCGGGGAAGCATTTCGTAGTACACCACACCATCACTGTTCCAGCAGACGCATAACATTATATTTTTGGATATGCACAGGTCTTTGTACGGGCAGTTTCTGCGCTGTTTGGGCTCAGCTATTTTTTAACTGTCCGAGACATTTATTTATTTATTGCCAAATTATAGATCTGTTACCTGATGTTTAAAACAGGTCGTACATCTTACAATTTTCGTTTTTCATCTTTTTACAGTTTTCTTTTCTTTTGTTTTATATACAATATTTAAAAAGAATGATACTTTTCAAAATAACTATAATTTAAGATTGAAATATAAATAAAATTTTGTTGTTTTTTAAGAAGAATATGAAAAGAATATAGGATAGAGGAGAGATTTGTTAGTACCATCACCGAATGGGACTGACGGTGAATACCTCGGAATGGTTTCTTCGAGTCGTTGACCGCCAGTCACTCACACACACACACACACACTCACACACACACACACATACAAATGGTTATTAGTAGAGAAATAATGTTGCTTATGCTATTTATTACTAGTCCTATGTATTAACTACTTTAGGTGCCCATTCATGTACAGCATTTGGTGTTTTCTTAGCTAGATCGCTAGCACTTTTGCTTATTTACTGTCATATCTCAGCTTCTTCCTCCTGTTCGTCCTCATTGTCACTATTTTCGCTGTCACTGTGGGTATCGCTGTCCATCCTCTGGAGATTATTGTTACGCTGTAATGTCGTGTCCGCATGTACTCTTCATGTGTTGTTTTTGAAATACTGTTTGTCAGTGCGTTTAATTGTGCCCATTGTTCTTCGTCTCTTCTTGCTGTGTATATATCTAAATCTGTATCTGTGTAGTCTAAGTGTAGCGTATGTCTATTGTTCGCGTATTGCTCGCAGAAAAAGACAGTGTGTTCTGGGGAACCTTCTTCCCCGCATGTGCATGTAGGTGTCTGCCTCAGACTCATGCGGTTTAAGTGCGTGGGATAAGGTCCGTGTTCGGTTAAGAAATGTACCATACCGCGACTGGGATCGATATGTCTCATTCTCAACCGCTCCCTTATGTCAGGGAGGAAGTCGTGCAGTCTACGTCCCTTATCACTTACATCCCACTCACCTTGCCATGTATCCAAACGCCAATTTTTTAGGTGACGTTTCGTCTCTATCGGCACACTTGTTATTCTGTGTACCTTGCCTAGTCTCCCCACATTTAACCAGTACCTTGCAACTCTATATTTGATCGTGATATCTATGGGGCATATTCCGAGCGCCACACACAGTGCATCCGCTGAGGTGGTACCGACGGCTCCAGATAGCCTAAATAGGACACTTCTCTGCCCTCGTCTGACCAATGCTTTGTTGGTGACCACGTTCAGTCTATGTGCCCAGTCTATGTGCTCAGCTATTCCTTTCTTTTCCTTCTGCCGGCATAAAAACCTATTTCTTGTTTCCAATAACGATACAGGATAGGAATGGCCGGTGTTGTTCACTGGCCAATTGACGATGATCAAGGAGAGGTGTACATATGGTCACCCACTGATTTTTGTGATTTTGGCTTAGAGCATGCGGTACACATACACTCGGTTTTTGAACTTTCCCCATTGCATGCAAATGTCGCACGATGGTAGAATGATAACAGTTCAGCGCATCTGCCAGTTCTCGGGAACACTGGGGTGGACTATTGTGGATTAATGCGCTTAAACGAGCTTCATCAAATCCTCAACGTGCAGAGTCAATAACGTCAAAACGACCCTCCTTAAAACGAGAAAACCATTTTGTTGCCGTGCAGTGACAGTATCCATCCCCATACACGGTGTGTATGTTTCTGGCTGCCTCCGCTACGAAATATTCACCAACCTAATAGTTCTGGAATCTTTACCAGTGCCTTGTCAAAACCATGCCATTCAGAATACTAGGCAGTGACTTTCAGTCATGATGTCCTTCTCCCCTGAACTGAACTGTCGTGTGGCTAGGGCCTCCCCTCGGGTAGACCGTTCGCCTGGTGCAGGTCTTTCGATTTGACGCCACTTCGGCGACCTGCGCGTCGATCCTCCCCTGCACGGGAATCACATAATCCGTCTAGGAGTACAGGTTCTGACGCAGGAACGACGAAGTATGGTAGTTCGTGTCTGGCCGTGACTCGTGTACGGATAACATGCGTGCGTCTGCGAAGGAACATTGCATCGTTCTTCTTAACGACACAGGCACTGCAGTATCCTATATACCCTATGTTCCGGCCCTGTGGAACAGCCGTGAGGGTCACCTTCATAGGCGACCGATGTAGCCACACCCTACGCTGCAAGGGTTTCGTCTTGGTCCTGCATGAGTGGAAACGTCTGCAGAGAAAAAGAAAAACATAAGCACTTAACACAAGCTTGGATTATGAGCAGTGCCACCTTCATGAAAGACCACGAATATGTTTTCGGAGGAAAGATCTAAATGCTCTTATCGTTTGTGAGTAAGTTATACAGAACTGCAACCAGTCGCTTTTTTGAATAATTATGTTTTATTCCATGAACCGGTTTTCGAACCTTTTCAGGTTCATCTTCAGATGGTTTCAGGAAGTTACATCATTACTGGTAGCATAATGCTGGGTACTGGCTCTGTGGCAGAAAGATGGGTCACACTTTACTGTATCGCCATGACTATAGCTTATCTGTCCATATGGATATAAATTTAGTTTTTACTTACTGCGACAGTATAGGCGGCGTTTTTCGGTTAGTGTCCATCTGTCTGCCTCCATTTTGATGTCCAGTAGTTACATCAGTACACACACTTCCACACAAACTATATTAATTTACACTTTGACAGCGAGACTTTTCCAGCATCCAGCATGCGCTTTACAACTGTGACAACTTTACAACTTGTGACAAAGATCTTGACAGAAAGATATGGCATAGGCCTACTTTGTACAGATATGTAATTTGTTGCTCTTTACATGTATTAAAGTTGATATAAGGGCAAGTATTTTAATCAAAATGGCGATAACATGAGAGCACAAGGCAAATTAAATAAATAAATTACTACAAGAACAAACTTCAGGTGATCTGATATCTTATTTCTAATTGTATATTACATGCAGTTTATAGCATTTTTTTCCTTTTTTTTCATGTTTGGCATTAAGATGAATACCCAGGAATCAATAATACAGAGTTATTGTATTTTCAGTGAGATGCAGCTGTCTCTATGACTAGGACCTTTATATTTAAATTAATAACAAATCTTCAGATGAACTATTGACTTATTTCTGTTGCTGTGTTAACATGATCTGGGGTATTATCAAGAGTAGATTCTGTTTATTTTAGCTAAAGGTATATGTATAAAAGTTATAGTGATTGTAATGGACTAAGCTGTTTATATTAAAAAAATCATGAACAAAAGTTCTTTAACTGTTGACTTATTTTTATTCTAACAGTAGAGTGATCTGGAATATTGGTAAAGGCAGCTTCTGTTTGTTCCAGCACCCAGTATTATGCTAACAGTAATGATGTAACTTCCTGAAACCATCTGAAGATGAACCTGAAAAGGTTCGAAAACCGGTTCATGGAATAAAACATAATTATTGAAAAAAGTGGCTGGTTGCAGTTCTGTATAACTTACTTACATTCAATATACAGTAACGGTTCTAAAATATCCATAATGGATACGCATAAGCTCTTATTGTTGTTCAGAACGTGGGTAGAGCGACTTTTTGAAATGGAGTTTACTGTGCTTGCTTCTTTGTCGATAATTTGTTTTAATATATTAATCGTGTGCTCAAGACAATTTATCTGAGGTTTCCTGTGTGCATCATTTTTTAACACCTGGAGCTCCTCACTCACTGAAAATTGAGAAATTTACGTCATGAAGTTGAAGAGTCCCTATAACTCTTGTCACAATACGAGAGTAGGTCAATTATTATCCGCAAAGTAGTTATAAAATTTTATAGTAATCAAATAGGAAACTTACAACAACATCATTTTTCAACATAGTCGCCTTGCGTTAAACGCACTTGGTCCGTCGTTGTACAAGCTTCCTGTTGCCCTCATAAAAGAAGGTTCTCGGTTGAGCTGCGAGCCAGGAATGTACCGCTTCTTTCACTGCTTCGCCCGAGGCAAATCGAGGGCCGTTTAATGCCTGAGTGGATCAAACAAGTGGTAGTCAAAAGGGACAAGATCTGGACTATATGGAGGATGATCCAGTAATTCAAATTTGAGTTTCTGGAGCGATTCAGCAGTGTGGGCAGCAGTATGAGGACGGGCATTGTCGTGCAACATCACAACACCTTATGACAGCAATCTTCTACATCTACATCTACATACATACTCCACAATCCACCAAACGGTGCGTGGCGGAGGGTACCTCGTGTCACAACTAGCATCTTCTCTCCCTGTTCCACTCCCAAACAGAACTAGGGAAAAATGACTGCCTATATGCCTGTGTACGAGCCCTAATCTCTCTTATCTTATCTCTGTGGCCTTTCCGATTAATATAAGTTGGCGGCAGTAAAATTGTACTGCAGTCAGCCTCAAATACTGGTTTTCTAAATTTCCTCAGTAGCGATTCACGAAAAGAACGCCTCCTTTCCTCCAGAGACTCCCACCCGGGCTCCTGAAGCATTTCGGTAACACTCACGAGATGATCAAACCTACCAGTAACAAATCTAGCAGCCCACCTCTGAATTGCTTCTATGTCCTCCCTCAATCCGACCTGATAGGGATCGCAAACGCTCGAGCAGTACTCCAGAATAGATCGTATTAGTGTTTTATAAGCGGTCTCCTTTACAGATGTACCACATCTTCCCAAAATTCTACCAATGAACAGCCTTCCCCACAACTGCCATTACATGCTTGTCCCACTTCATATCGCTCTGCAATGTTACGCCCAAATATTTAATCGACGTATCGACGTGACTGTGTCAAGCGCTACACTACTAATGGAGTATTTAAACATTACGGGATTCTTTTTCTTATTCATCTACATTAATTTACATTTATCTATATTTAGAGTTAGCTGCCATTCTTTACACCAATCACAAATCCTGTCCAAGTCATCTTCTGCGTTTGCTACGAATTGCAGGCTTTAGCCTGGAAGAAACATCTAACTGTAACGTACACTGTTTATTGCTGTGGCCCTTTCCCCATAATATTCCAGTACTGGACCTTGTGCGTCCCAAAAAACCGTAAGCATCAGTTTTCCTGCGGACGGTTGGATCTTGAACTTTTTCTTCCTCGACGAATTCCATACCCTGCCGTTTACTGTCCCGCTCATAATGATGGATCCATGTTTCGTCACCAGTAATGATCTTGTCTAAGAAGTTGTCCCCTTCGTTACCATAGCGATCCAAATGTTTCATGCAGACGTCCAAGCGCGTTTGTTTATGCAACTGTGTGGGTTGTTTTGGGACCCATATTGCGCAAATGTTATAAAACCCAAGTCTGTTGTGGATGATTTCGTAGGCAGAATCGTGACTAATTTGCAGGCGATATGCCACTGCGTCAATAGTTAATCGTCTGTCCAAGGGAATCATTTCACCTGAACGCTCAATGGTTTCTTCATTTGTGGCGGTAAACGGTCGTCCGGCTCCTTCATCATGCGTAACACTTGTGCAACAATTTCGGAATTTTTCAATCCATTCGTAGACACTCCGTTTTGGCAAAACACTGTTCCCGTACTGTACGGAAAGTCTTCGATGAATTTCGGCACATGATACGCCTTCTGACCACAAAAAACGGATCACTGAACGTTGCTCTTCTTTGGTAGAAATAGACAGTGGAGCAGTCATGATTAACAGCACGGCGGTGATAAGGAAACTAAGCTAGCAGCTTGAAAATTGCAAAGATATAACAACAAATAAACAAAGCATACGTCATCAACCTGATCAGTTGCTGTTTGTTCTGTCACGAACAACCGAAGTTTTCTCGGGCTCTCTTACGCTGACATATCCCCATTAAAAACATTGACAGTGCAGCAACTCAAGTTCAAAATCTGTAAATTAGAAACTTGCTATTTGACGTGAGACGGTACCGTTATGAGTTCAGAGGACAAGCCTTTTTTTGGCTTGCTTTTTCCCTAATACCCAACGTTGAGAAAAGTCTAAGAATAGAAGACAGTTATATTGTACTTAGTGAACCCACGGTCTTTTAAACCGACAAGGCGTAAAAGCTGTTACATTAAATACATTCACATGGAAGCAACTGTGGCGATGTGTTGAAACAGTAACGTTGTGGTCTGTTTCTGAGGAATACGGGGCGGACACATGTGAGACCGTTCTTATTGAGTGATATCGGAGTGTCAGTTTACTGATACAGATATTGGGCATACGTGATTCTTGTTTGCCGTGGACTTAATTAAGGACAAGGCCCACACGTCGCGCCACGAACTGCTGTTTGCTTTGTCTAAGTGCACCTCATTTGGGTTTCGGCTCCACGTGGAAATTAACTTCTATTAAAAATTATGAGGACATTAATTTAACTTCGCGTACAGTTCGTAACTTTTGATAAGCAATATTTCGACGATACAGTGCTGGAAACAAGAAAAAGAAATTTCTTTTCTTTCTATTGAGAGTTCAATACTTTTAGTTTGATGGAAAAGGCGCTGTTGGCCGAACAGAAAAGCAGGCAAATAACTGCAGCGCCAGTATCACGACCAGAGGGCAACAGTATGAGACTAATTAAAAAGTTTGCGAATATTAATTCGGTATGAAATATAAGCCATAGAAACTTAGGGACACGAAACGAGTGGCTAGTCAGCAAAAATGTTTTGAGAACGTTGTTCGTTTCATTCAGTTATGCTTATTTTCCCTCTTTACCTGTTAAAGGTGAAAACTGAATGCATAATACAGCGCAAACAATATTCGTTGAAAATTCGTAAATTTCTTAAACTTTAGACCTCTATATTTCTTTAGGTATAATGTAATGAGAAACAGTCAGTAAAAGAAATATTTAGCGCCTGCTTAAAAATACCTGTCCTTTTTATGTCATCAACACACATATTTAGGTAGCAATATATCTTAGAAACATTTGCAAGTACAAGAAGTTTGTTAATAATTGTGAATCTATGAGGTATAAAACGACTCGAATAATACGAAGGTAGGAGACGAGGTACTGGTAGAAGTAAGGCTGTGAGGACGGGGCCTGAGTCGTGCTTGGGTAGCTCAGATGGTAGAGCACTTGCCCGCGAAAGGCAAAGCTCCTGAGTTCGAGTCTCGGTCCGGCACAGAGTTTTAATCTGCCAGGAAGTTTCATATCAGCGCACACTCCACTGCAGAGTGAAAATCTCATTCTGGAATATGAAACCACTTGAATAATATAAAATCACTTTTGCTGATAAAATTCAGTAAACATTACAAAATTACTAAATTAAACCAAAAGAAACTCAAGAATTTCCCATATTTTTTATAATTCCTTGTAAAAATTACTAAACGGACACCAACACTCCATTTGTTTATGAAGAATGAAGAAAATAACAGTAGGACCATACGTCTTATTCAGAAATATAAATACTTTTACCATCATCAGTCTTCTGACCCGACATTTTGAAGAATTTTTGATCACATTGTTAATGGGAATGGCGTTTCCGCTGGGACTGTAATTTTCATTTACAGCATCCCTGGCAATAACCCGGCAGTAGTCTTCCAAACTACCAGGAGTCCACTTTTCTCTATACGTCCATACCTCATCTCATGTCAGAAACCGCTCTGCAGTTTTCAGACAAGAATTTGAGGTGGAGACAAAGAAATGCATGTTCCGAGGTATGTCACAGCCAAGCTTTCCACAACATGACGACTGTTCACTCACAAGCTCCTTATAAATTTGTGCTCCCTTATTTCCTAAGAAACTGAAACAAACATTTTCAAAACCTTACCATGCGGCCTTCTCATCACCATGCAACATTTCATCAAACGGCTTGTCTTTGAATAGCTGTTGAATCTGTGGGTGAACGAAGGATATTCTCTTTGACTTTTGATTCACTCAGTCCTTGAAATTTTTTCATGTACTTATGGACCTTGGCTTGTGATTATCGTTCTTTACTGCCTTCTTATTAAGACCTAGCTTTATGTGTAAACGTGAAAGTCACACTTCCGCGGGATCAGCCAATGGCTCATGTAAGCTAGTCTCCTCTTTGAATTTAGTGAAATTCTTCTAGGTCAGTCAGTTTTGGTATGGTGAGATGCACGAGCCCTACCGTTTGATACACCAATGAAATAAAATCAGTTTCGCTATCTAACTACATGCCTTGTGATACTGCAACAACCTCAAGGTCACCACACATCTGCCAACGAGGCCTTTCTTTGTGAACAGAACAGCGAGTTGGAACTGAAAGAGGCTCATTACTAGTCTAAAGTAATATGTATGTTGGTCATGTTCTTGTTTTTTTGTATTTTACTTCATTGAAGAAAACATTTGTAAACAGAAGCCAGAGCTAAGTTTCAATATTATTTTTGATATTAGTTATCAGCACAATGGAAGTGATAGGAATGAGCTAGTTTCATGCAGTTATCATTTTCACTGTGCCTACTAGAGGCTAACATGTAAATAAACGTGATGACGATGTTTATGTAGAATCTATCGAAGAAGATAGCGACAGCGGGAAAATAGAAAAGAGAAGAAACAAGGGGTTTATGGAATCTCTAGAGCATGATAAAAAATATGCTGGAGATAAAATAGTGTAACGGTATTTGTAAAAATAGGTGCTAACAAATTTTGTACAAGCTGATAGGATACTCATTAAGCCATACAGGGAAAGCCTCAGCTCAGTAAAGGGCAATAGAGGGTATAATAATAAACAGAGATGATCATGGCACAGAGAGTTTTGGCTGTAAGTATAGCGCAGCACTGAACGAGTCGAAGGACTGGTGAGTGAAGAAGGACAGAAGAGCGTTGACTGTGAGTCACCAGAATCACTTAGAGAAGACGAGGACAATCCTTGTGCTGAATGTAGCTATCGGTAAACACTCTTCTTATAGTTAATCACAGAAACTAGGTCTGATCCCCAGTTAAATTCTGAATTCATTATGTAACGTCAGGATAGCTGTAGCTCTGTACCCTTTCCTCTTTAAAATGCTTGACAGGACGTTAAACACTATGTTTCCTTCTTTTCTTCTTTCTTAAAAATAATTTATCTATTCATGCATTTATTTCAAGTAGTAAAATTAGGTTCTTCAGGACTGTGTTACATTTAAGTGTATTCTTAGAGAGTAAACAGTGCAATGTGCACACAACAGGATATCTACATCAAAATTATCATAATACTAATACTACTAACAATAGTTGTAGCAATGAATGCAGCTTCTCTGTTAAATTAATTTTTAGTATAATCATTTCAAGAAATTTTGTCATAACATGGTGTTCCTGTCAGATGTGAGTTATGGCATACCAACAGAAATTCATGAAAGTAGCAAAAAATATTAATAAATAGGGGTTGTTGTTGTTGTGGTCTTCAGTCCTGAGACTGGTTTGATGCAGCTCTCCATGCTACTCTATCCTGTGCAAGCTTTTTCATCTTCCAGTACCTACTGCAACCTACATCCTTTTGAATCTGCTTAGTGTATTCATCTCTTGGTCTCCCTCTACGATTTTTACCCTCCACGCTGCCCTCCAATACTAAATTGGTGATCCCTTGATGCCTCAGAACATGTCCTACCAACCGATCCCTTCTTCTGGTCAAGTTGTGCCACAAACTTCTCTTCTCCCCAATCCTATTCAATACTTCCTCATTAGTTATGTGATCTACCCATCTAATCTTCAGCATTCTTCTGTAGCACCACATTTCAAAAGCTTCTATTCTCTTCTTGTCCAAACTACTTATCGTCCATGTTTCACTTCCATACATGGCTACACTCCATACGAATACTTTCAGAAATGACTTCCTAACACTTAAATCAATACTGGATGTTAACAAATTTCTCTTCTTCAGAAACGCTTTCCTTGCCATTGCCAGCCTACATTTTATATCCTCTCTACTTCGACCATCATCAGTTATTTTGCTCCCCAAATAGCAAAACTCCTTTACTACTTTAAGTGCCTCATTTCCTAATCTAATTCCCTCAGCATCACCCGACTTAATTAGACTACATTCCATTATCCTTGTTTTGCTTTTGTTGATGTTCATCTTATATCCTCCTTTCAAGACACTGTCCATTCCATTCAACTGCTCTTCCAAGTCCTTTGCTGTCTCTGACAGAATTACAATGTCATCGGCGAACCTCAAAGTTTTTATTTCTTCTCCATGAATTTTAATACCTACTCCGAATTTTACTTTTGTTTCCTTTACTGCTTGCTCAATATACAGATTGAACAACATCGGGGAGAGGCTACAACCCTGTCTTACTCCCTTCCCAACCACTGCTTCCCTTTCATGTCCCTCGACTCTTATAACTGCCATCTGGTTTCTGTACAAATTGTAAATAGCCTTTCGCTCCCTGTATTTTACCCCTGCCACCTTTAGAATTTGAAAGAGAGTATTCCAGTCAACATTGTCAAAAGCTTTCTCTAAGTCTACAAATGCTAGAAACGTAGGTTTGCCTTTCCTTAATCTTTCTTCTAAGATAAGTCGTAAGGTCAGTATTGCCTCATGTGTTCCAGTGTTTCTACGGAATCCAAACTGATCTTCCCCGAGGTTGGCTTCTACTAGTTTTTCCATTCGTCTGTAAAGAATTCGTGTTAGTATTTTGCAGCTGTGACTTATTAAGCTGATAGTTCGGTAATTTTCACATCTGTCAACACCTGCTTTCTTTGGGATTGGAATTATTATATTCTTCTTGAAGTCTGAGGGTATTTCGCCTGTTTCATACATCTTGCTCACCAGATGGTAGAGTTTTGACAGGACTGGCTCTCCCACGGCCGTCAGTAGTTCCAATGGAATATTGTCTACTCCGGGGGCCTTGTTTCGACTCAGGTCTTTCAGTGCTCTGTCAAACTCTTCACGCAGTATCATATCTCCCATTTCATCTTCATCTACATCCTCTTCCATTTCCATAATATTGTCCTCAAGTACATCGCCCTTGTATAGACCCTCTATATACTCCTTCCACCTTTCTGCTTTCCCTTCTTTGCTTAGAACTGGGTTTCCATCTGAGCTCTTGATATTCATACAAGTCGTTCTCTTATCTCCAAAGGTCTCTTTAATTTTCCTGTAGGCGGTATCTATCTTACCCCTAGTGAGATAGGCCTCTACATCCTTACATTTGTCCTCTAGCCATCCCTGCTTAGCCATTTTGCACTTCCTGTCGATCTCATTTTTGAGACATTTGTATTCCTTTTGGCCTGTTTCACTTACTGCATTTTTATATTTTCTCCTTTCATCAATTAAATTCAGTATTTCTTCTGTTACCCAAGGATTTCTACTAGCCCTCGTCTTTTTACCTACTTGATCCTCTGCTGCCTTCACTACTTCATCCCTCAAAGCTACCCATTCTTCTTCTACTGTATTTACTTCCCCCATTCCTGTCAATTGCTCCCTTATGCTCTCCCTGAATCTCTGTACAACCTCTGGTTCTTTTAGTTTATCCAGGTCCCATCTCCTTAAATTCTCACCTTTTTGCAGTTTCTTCAGTTTTAATCTACAGGTCATAACCAATAGATTGTGGTCAGAGTCCACATCTGCCCCTGGAAATGTCTTACAATTTAAAACCTGGTTCCTAAATCTCTGTCTTACCATTATATAATCTATCTGATACCTTTTAGTATCTCCAGGGTTCTTCCATGTATACAACCTTCTTTCATGATTCTTAAACCAAGTGTTAGCTATGATTATGTTGTGCTCTGTGCAAAATTCTACCAGGCGGCTTCCTCTTTCATTTCTGTCCCCCAATCCATATTCACCTACTATGTTTCCTTCTCTCCCTTTTCCTACACTCGAATTCCAGTCACCCATGACTATTAAATTTTCGTCTCCCTTCACAATCTGAATAATTTCTTTTATTTCGTCATACATTTCTTCTATTTCTTCGTCATCTGCAGAGCTAGTTGGCATATAAACTTGTACTACTGTAGTAGGTGTGGGCTTCGTGTCTATCTTGGCCACAATAATGCGTTCACTATGCTGTTTGTAGTAGCTTATCCGCATTCCTATTTTCCTATTCATTATTAAACCTACTCCTGCATTACCCCTATTTGACTTTGTGTTTATAACCCTGTAGTCACCTGACCAGAAGTCTTGTTCCTCCTGCCACCGAACTTCACTAATTCCCACTATATCCAACTTCAACCTATCCATTTCCCTTTTTAAATTTTCTAACCTACCTGCCCGATTAAGGGATCTGACATTCCACGCTCCGATCCGTAGAACGCCAGTTTTCTTTCTCCTGATAACGACATCCTCTTGAGTAGTCCCCACCCGGAGATCCTAATGGGGGACTATTTTACCTCCGGAATATTTTACCCAAGAGGACGCCATCATCATGTAATCATACAGTAAAGCTGCATGCCCTCGGGAAAAATTACGGCTGTAGTTTCCCCTTGCTTTCAGCCGTTCGCAGTACCAGCACAGCAAGGCCGTTTTGGTTATTGTTACAAGGCCAGATCAGTCAATCATCCAGACTGTTGCCCTTGCAACTACTGAAAAGGCTGCTGCCCCTCTTCAGGAACCACACGTTTGTCTGGCCTCTCAACAGATACCCCTCCGTTGTGGTTGCACCTACGGTACGGCTATCTGTATCGCTGAGGCACGCAAGCCTCCCCACCAACGGCAAGGTCCATGGTTCATGGGGGGGGGGGGGGGGGGGTACTAGAAGCTAAATTGTGTTGAAGTGTTGATGTTGTCCTCAAAGGCAAGTGTTCATAAGGGACAAGAGTATGATCAGGAGTGTCTCAGGGTATTCGCTGATGACGCTGTGGTGTACGGGAATATGTCACCGTTGAATGACTACAGGATGGTACAAGATGACATAGACAAAATTTCTATTTGATCTGATGAATTGGAGCTTGCTGTAAATGAAGAAAAATGTAAGTTAATGTAGGTGAGAAGGGAGAACTATTCCGTAACTTTCGATACAGTATTACTAGTATGCTGCCTGAAACAACTACGCCGACTAAATATCTAGTCGTAATGTTGCAAAGTGATATGAAGTGGAACGAGCGTATAAGGACGATAGTAGCGAAGGCGAATCGTCGACCTCCGTTTATTGGGAGAATTTTTGGAAAGCGTGGATCATCTCTAAAGGATCCCGCTTTAAGTACACTAGTGCGACACATACTAGAGTACTGTTAGAATGTTTAGGATCCCCAGCAGGCCGGATTAAGACATCGAGATCGTTCAGAGGCGGGGTGCTAGATTAGTTACTGGTGGTTTCGATCAATACGCAATTGTTACGGAGAGTCTTGCTACAGTACTTAAACATTGTGTGAAATCAATAAGCAAACTTACATCACACACAACTAATTGTTTCTCATAAAAACCCGTTTCACGTGAGCTTTGATCCACTAAGTAGGAACAATATGATTACTGCTTCTCTAGAGGGAAGACAACCTTAGTTTCTCGAAACACTATTGAGAAATGTAAGATTAGCCTTCCACGGCTATTGTCACAGTCAATAAAATTCTTCAGGTTACCTGACCGGACACAATGTGTAAAACTGTTGATATCCAAAAACCCTGAGGAAGACTATTTGCATTAGTGGCCGAAACGTCGGAGAAATTTTCACATTGACAATGCGGTCACATACCCAGAAGAAGTTTATTGATTATTGAGAAAATTTAGAGACTCAGCATTTGAAAATGTTCATAGAACGATTCTTCGCCTCCAAATTACATTTTGCGTAAGGTCCACGAGGATAATATACCAGAAATTAGGGCCCATACGGAGGCATATAGACAGTCGCTTTCCCCTGGGTCTGTTTGTAAGCGGAACAGGAAAGGTAAAGACCAGTGGTGGCACACGGTGCCCTCCGCCATGCACCGCATGGTAGCTTGCGGAGTATGTAGATGTAGAAGTAGAAGATAAAATGGTTCACTGTTAGAAGACCAACGGCTGGAATTAGCAGAGAGAAACTACATGCCAACGATAGCAGATAAGTCTTTATTCTTCTCCTAAGTGGAGCCTACTTTTGGATCTAGTTCGTTGCGGAGCATGTCTGTACTGGTTAAGTAAGTGGGGAAAGAGTTGATGTTTTACGTAAGTACAGCCAAGATATTGCACGTATCGGATCTCTTACCGTAGTTACGAAATAATGATAACTATTTGATATGGGATGGATGTTTTAAAGGCACCTATTACTCAAATATCAGTGAAGGGAATTGAACGTGTGAAATCCTCCTATCCGGTAGCATCTACACTTACACAGAATCGGATGGTCTAACGTTATCAAACCCGCCAGTGTCACATATACCTCACGCCAGCGTTCACGGCTAACTCGAGTGTTCTGGGCTCTCAGCACTTAACCAATGTCCATCTAAAGCTTCCTGGCAGATTAAAACTCTGTGCCAGACCGAGACTCGAACTCGGGACCTTTGCCTTTCACGGACAAATACTCTACCGCCTGAGCTACCCAAGCGCGACTCACGCCCTGTCTTCACAGCCTCACTTGTGTCAGTACCTAACCTCCTACCTCCACTGCAGAGTGAAAATCTCATTCTGGAAACATCCTCCAGGCTGTGGCTAAGCCATGTCTCCGCAATATCCTTTCTTTCAGGAGTGCTAGTTCTGCAAGGTTCGCAGAAGAGCTTCTGTAAAGTTTGGAAGGTAGAAGACGAGGTACTGGCAGAAGGGAGGCTGTGAGGACGGGGTCGTGAGTCGTGCTTGTGTAGCTCAGGTGGTAGAGCATTTGCCCGCGAAAGGCAAAGGTCCCGAGTTCGAGTCTCGGTCCGGCACACAATTTTAGTCTGCCAGGAAGTTTCATATCAGCGCACACTCCGATGCAGAGTGAAAATCTCATTCTGGAAACGTCCATCTATATCACACTAGTAAAGATTCACGTGGTGGTTGGAGTAATTTTTGTCTTACTTTCTCTAAACTTCTGCATCGCATCCACACAAGACGGTGATTTCCTACATGTTGTGACAATTAGTTCTTCCATGTTTATTAAATGCTCACGGGAAATGTTCAGAATTTGCTCGAAGGGAAAGGGGCTTCGCCTTTCCAGTACAGTCTACGATAAGGTGACGTTGGGACAGTACCAAGGCCCAGTCTGCCTTCGGCAGTGACACAGTGCGGACCGTGTTGCCTGCCGGCCGCGCTGTGGTGCGCGCGCCTGTTTGTTTACGCCGGAGCAGCTTCGCGTGTGCGGTGTTGTGAGTTTAGAACGAGATGGTACACTCGTACAGAAAAACGACTTTGAAGTTCAGTTTTGCGAACGACTATACACGACCAAAGGCACACGAGATTGAACGTTTCTTCAGAGAAGAGGTAAAAATCGATCCACAGGAAATCGTGGGAATCAATTTATCGCTCGTTTCAAGCGTCGTCTATGTCAAGCTTGTTGACGAGGCTGCTTGCGAAAGACTTCTACAACGATCACCGAACGGGTATCGTTTCTGTCATGCCGACGGGAATGTTGGTGCGGTTACAGTCGATCACGCGGGAATGGGGATCCGCACTATACGAGTCTTCGAACTTCCGTTTGAGGTCCCGTCTGAACTTGTTACCGACGCCTTTCGACCATATGGTACAGTTCTATCCCATGTGGCCGAAAAATGGACGAGTTTTACCACGTACCCCGTTTTAAATGGGGTGAGACAAATACGGATAGAACTGCGCAAGCACGTCCCCTCTTATTTGTACATAGGAGGTTGTCGAGCGATTATAATCTATGATGGGCAACCTCGCACTTGCTCGGGGTGCGGGAAAGAAGGTCACGTCCGCTCGGAATGCCTCCAGCGACGTTTAGTGCAAACTCCACGGGATGACGTTCAGGCGCCACAACCGACGACTGTCTTACCGTTGACCTTTGTGGAAGCCCTGAGAGGCGACGTGAGGGAGACTTCCGATGGGCACCAGCAGCTGCCCCCTATAGAGAACATGGACGCCAACGGGCTGGAACTCCGACCACCGGTTCCACCACAGCAGACACAGGACACCACAGAAGAGATGCAGCTGACGGCCGCTCCAGGCTCATCCGTGGTGGCTGCCAGTGCTTCCACCGAGAGCGTGATAGGCCAGGACCAAGACGGAGGATACGCAACCCCAACAGCCGATGCGGAAGCAAGGCAACGGAAACAGCGTTCGCCGAAGAGAAGAAAGAAGCGTCGACTGACTTCTGCTGACGATAGCCATAGTCCCGAGGGGACAGTGGACGACAACGACAGTATCGACCTGAGACCAGTGGATTCAACAGATACCGAGATGACGATGCAGGAACTACAAAGCGACGATAACTTGAACTCTCCTTCTGGTAACCGGAAGGCGGAAGTGGAGATGACAACTGTCCAACATCAGAGCGATGACAACGTTACCTCCCATCCTTCGACCAGTTCCGGAAATATGCTGGGGGACTGGGCGCAAGAAATGGACCAACAGGAACAGGATGAAAATACGAACGCGACGATTGAGGACAGTCTTGGCCAGAGGCCGGGAGGGCTCGGGAAATGTTGACCAACTTAGTGTGTTGAGGAGCGCCGGGGGTGCAGATGGACGCTTAATGACACCGCCCTACAACTGATGAACACAAGCCAGGCGTACCGCATTGCCACGATAAACATTAATGGCATACGGACACCGCTTAAAATTCAAATGCTGAAAGATATGTTACGCGCTGCGGACGTGGATATTGTACTCCTACAAGAAGTGCGTTTCACATCGCCGCCAGAGTTCTACGGTTACGAGGCACATTATTCAGTGCACGATGAAAGTGGATGCGGTGTGGCGATTCTCACCAGGGAAGGAATAGGAGTGGAGGACGTCAGGTCTCTCCCTTCGGCACGCGGCATAGCGATCACTGTCGACGGCGTTCGTTTCATCAATTTATACGCACCATCTGGCTCCACAAAACGAAGAGAAAGGGCGACTTTTTACACCGAAGAGATAGCACCGTTGTTCGCTGGACGCTTTGATAACTATATAGTGGGCGGCGACTTTAATTGTGTCGTCGACAAAAAGGACCAAGTACCTCATTATGTGCCATGCATGGAACTGCGTGCGTTGATTACCGAAATGGCGCTTCTGGATACCTGGGAACTGCAGCATGGTGACAGACCGGGTTATACGTTTGTCACGGGACACTCGGCGAGTAGACTTGATAGAGTGTACGTGACACGCGCTCTACGGACGACGATACTGGATGCCGAAATCTGGCCAGCGGCTTTTACGGATCATATGGCGTACGTCTGTACGATTTCACTAACGCGTCAGAAGATATGGCGGAGTAAAGGTCACTGGAAAATGAATTGTGCACTTTTACGTGACACTGAATGTCACCGGTCGATAGAGGCGGCCTGGGAGACCTGCGTTCGCCGCCAACGAGCATACAACTCGGTTCTCCAGTGGTGGATTAAATGCGCAAAACCAACGTTACGGCGAACGTTGATACGATACGGGCAGGACAAATCGCAGTGGAACCGCACAACGGCTGATTTTTATTTTACAGCCCTGAGGGAGCTGATGACCCAACAACCATCGCCGGAAAGGCACACGGCCATGCGCAGGATAAAAGCCAAGTTATTACAGCTGACGAGACTAAGAATGGAAGGTATACTGGTCCGGGCGAGACTGGCGAACACAGTTGCTGCCGAAACCCCCTCCATGCACCACGTGGTACGTGAACGCCAACGACGACGCAGGACTTCGATCAGGGAACTAATCTCTGAAACTGGCCAGCAAGTTGTGCACCAGCGTGATATTGCGCATGTGTTTACCGACTATTTCCGCCAGTTATATGGACCTGTACATGTGAACCACGAGACACTACATGATGTCATCTCGGAAATGCCAGATAGAGGACCACCACTGGATGCAGAGACTTTCATCACAGCGGTAACAGAGGACGAGCTGACAGACGCAATTGCCAGGGGGGCTCCGAACAAGTCCCCAGGACAGGACGGCTTCCCAATTGAATTTTACCGCGCCTTTGCATACCTCATGGGACGGACCTGGATTCAGATGTACAACGAACTCCTGTTACCGCAGACTGAGATACCTGCCGAATTCACGGAGGGTATCATCATCCCAATACCCAAACCACGCGGTGGCAGAAATCCAGGAGACTATAGACCACTCACTCTCTTGAACTGCGACTATAAGATTTTCGCGCGCATCCTTGGGGCTCGCCTGCGGTCTTCACTTTCTGATAGACTCCTCATAGATCAAACTTGCCTCGGCGGTAAGAGCAACGTACATACGGCGCTCAGTGACTACCGAGATATCATCGCGTTAGCAGCGGCATGCCGAGTGCGTGGGGCACTCGTCGCTATTGACTTCGATCATGCATTCGACAGAGTGGATCATACCTTTTTGCATGCGGTGATGGGCAGATTGGGAATCCCACAGGCCTTCATCCTAGTGATCATGCGACTGTTACACGGCGTACGATCCAAGGTCTCGGTGAATGGGCGGGGCACTGACTACATCGTTATTTCAAGGTCAGTTCGTCAAGGTTGCCCCCTTTCGATATTTTTGTATGCAATGGCTTTGGAACCCTGTCTATATGGTCTCCGAAGACGGTTGGAGGGAGTGCCGTTGCCACAACTGACCTTTCATTGCCGCGCTTATGCTGACGATATGATGCTGGTGGCACGGACAGGCGAAGAAGTACGTACGGCGTTGGCATGGATACAGCGATATGGGATGGCGGCAGGAAGCGTGCTTAATCTACAAAAAACACGCTGCATGAATGTCGGTCGAGGATTACAACCGGGGGAGGAAGGCCCGCTCATCTTGGTTAAGACCATAAAATGCCTAGGTATTACGTTCCACACGGATGTGCAGCGGACAGCAGCGGATAACTACCGACGCATATTGAAGCTGATGCGGACAATGGTGCTGTTACAGAAATTAAGAGCGTTGGATATGATTCAGAGGGTGACCTATGTTAACGTATACCTAGCACCGAGACTCACTCACGTAGCGCATGTCCTGCCTTTAACGCGCACAATGGCATCACGGATACAAGCAACTTTCGGAACCTACGTGAGTGTGGGACACCTGTTTAAGATCCGATACACAACGCTTACGCTACCACCTGGACAGGGTGGACTTGGTCTACTGAACGTATATGAAAAGGCACGGGCGTTATTCGTCAGTACGATTTTCCGACAGTGGCGCGGTCAATTTCGCAATATCTCGGGTGCGTTGGCCGACGTACTAGCGCCCACTTCAATGCTGCCCCCAGTCGATGTGGGCCATATTTCACCGAAGCTGTCACATTTCAAGTCTTTTTTTTTGGAGCTTAGCTATGTCAGAGATTTCTTCCCAACAACACGACTACCGACGACGCGAGACGTATACCAACTCTTACTGCGCCGGTGCCCCAGGAATACCCTGGAAAAGAAGTACCCAGACAAGAACTGGCGACAGATATGGCGCGTTATACGGAACGTTTACCTCCCAACGTCGGTACGCTCAACATGGTATGTGGTGATAAATAGGAAGTTCGCAACGAATCAACGGCGGCACGCGATTCATTTGGCAGACACTCCACTATGTTTAGGCTGCGCAACAGTGGACACTGATGAACATCGTTTAACATGTAGTGGGGCGGCTCCAGTGTGGCACTTGGCACAACAGATATTGGCGTTCCTGTTACGCTCCGCCCCTCACACAATTTCATCAGACACGCTTTTTTTCCCCCAAGAATATTATTTCCCGGTCCAAAAAACCAATGCAGTGACATGGGTGCGGGGAATGGTGGTGGGCTACGTGTATAACGAATCGGAAAAGGACAAAATTGATTTTTGGCATTTTCTCCTGGATGGACACACGAAGCTGCAACAGCATAAGAAATATAGACAAGACTTCGCTAATTACTTGCGACTTACATTTACCGACCCGCCGGCCAGATGGGGTGTGACGGGTGAGAGATGAGATAGACGAAGAAGCCGAGATAGACATCGATCACACTTACGGACCCTTAGTTCATTTCGAGAAGACGACCCAGTCTTACACCAACGTCTGGAGAACGAGTCGATAGATGGCTCTCTTGCTCTATCGAACGTCGGGTCGTGAGCAGGTGTCGCCCCCGACACGAATTTCATTTCATTGCTACAGGAGCATGTTTCTTTTGTATTTGTACTATCCGCAATGTCTTCATGTATTTCATTTGGGAATTTTCAGTTTTATTCATTTCATTAATTAATTAATTTTCTAAGTAGCCACTATTTGTCAACATATGGACTTTGTAGACACTATTTATGCGATAGTACAACAACATGTATGTCAGCAAAGGTGGTAAGCCTGACATTGGATTTAAAAAAAAAAAAAAAAAAAAAAAAAAAAAAAAGATGAAAAAAAAAACAATAAAAAAAATGGATAAGGCGTCGGACTTCGGATCCGAAGATTGTAGGAAAAAAAAAAAAAAAAGGTGGTAGAGCATTTGCCCGCGAAAGGCAAAGGTCCCGAGTTCGAGTCTCGGTCCGGCACACAATTTTAGTCTGCCAGGAAGTTTCATATCAGCGCACACTCCGATGCAGAGTGAAAAATCTCATTCTGGAAACGTCCATCTATATCACACTAGTAAAGATTCACGTGGTGGTTGGAGTAATTTTTGTCTTACTTTCTCTAAACTTCTGCATCGCATCCACACAAGACGGTGATTTCCTACATGTTGTGACAATTAGTTCTTCCATGTTTATTAAATGCTCACGGGAAATGTTCAGAATTTGCTCGAAGGGAAAGGGGCTTCGCCTTTCCAGTACAGTCTACGATAAGGTGACGTTGGGACAGTACCAAGGGTAGCCAGCCACACCAAACAGTACCGTATTGTGGGTTTAGAGACGACTGCTTTGTACTCTGGTGGACAACAAGAAGCCAACCGTGACGATGAGGTACCAGATTATGAACTGAAACGAAATATAACTCAGAATAATCGACGTGAGACACAAGGCCTCAATGAAAATTCTATACCTTCAGTATTACAGCGTGAAGGTATGAATAACAACTACAACTGACAATGAGTTCGCTATCGTCAACACGATAAGCTTTGTTTCCATAAGTGCGCCTCATTGATCTGTTCTTTCCTTATCAACATAGGAACTGTGCTAGATTTCCGGATATGATACCAGCAATAAACGTTCACAAAATGTAGATACGTAATAATTTTGCAAGCATGTTTACACAATGTAAAATGACGTAATATGAGATGTAGGACAGGCAGTGCAGGCTGGTTCTTTGGCAGTGTATTACAAATAAGGTCAAATTCAGTCTTAATACGTACGTAGAGGCTTATGACGGGTTTAACCCTATACTGCATTCACACTATCTTTATCACTTGTCATCTACGTTAGCATAGTCTTTCCTCCAGTCACCGAGCGAGGTGGCGCAGTGGTTAGCACACTGGACTCGCATTCGGGAGGACGACGGTACAATCCCGCGTCCGGCCATCCTGATTTAGGTTTTCCGTGATTTCTCTAAATCGTTCCAGGCTAATGTCGGGAAGGTTCCTTTGAAAGGACACGGCCAACTTCCTTCCCCGTCCTTCCCTAGTCCGATGAGACCTATGACCAGGCCGTTTGGTCTCCTCCCCCACAAACGACCCAACAATTCTTTTCTCCACTCATTTATCTGCATTGCTACTGTCCAAATCGTCATACCTCTTTCCTATACCTCATTTTATTGTTACGTACAGAATAATGTCTTCAATAACACTATGGCTATTTCTTTCCTGCATCGTTCTTCAACTGAGAAATTTCTCCATTTCGAATGATCCTGATTTACGCGTGACATTGACTATCCTTTCGCAGTTACGTCTGGAGAGTAAAATTTATTCATAATTGGAACTATTGGTAAGACTGTCGTTTAGACAAAATGTCTCCGTAATGTGAGTAGAAGACATCGATCAGTACTTTTCATGGCAAAACCTTTACTGCCAACCTATATTTAAAAGGTTTCTTGAAGTTTTGCTTCACCATACACTATTCATCTTCAGATAAGTCGAGCAAATGATAGATTGATGAAACGTAGCCATTCTAACAGTTTTTAAGGTCAAACATTCCATCTACAAAAAATGTACCATGACATACTGATTGTAGGATATAATGACACATCGTCACTGACGTGTCCGTTGTGTACCAACAGTCGCCAGAATTCGAAATGTAATTGTGATGCGGCTGTATTTCAACCGACTGAGCGACAAACAGGATGCATAATTCCAGATACAGATGGTTTACCTCGTTTACTTGTACGATGGATCAAAAAATATTATCAGATTACAATATCATGATATTGATAACGCTTATACAGGGTGTTCGGAAACTCCCTTCATAAACTTCTAGAACTTGAAGGGAAGAGTTAGTACGTAATATTTTGTATTGGAACCCGTGTCCGGAAACTTCACCCAACGGCGCCACACAGCTTCAAAGTTATAGACGCGGAAATCTGTAAATGTGTGCATAACCGGGTGATTCCGTGATGATGTTACAAATTTTCAGGAATGGTGGAGACGGACAAATGTATCAATTTCAAGTATGTGTCCCTTGTTCGGAAACAAACGAGTCGAGAGTATCATTCTGATACCTCTGACAGTGAAATATATGTACTGGTACTTTCGTTGCTAGGAATGCAGGATATGAAACTTTCAGAGGTGGCAGATGGACTAAAATAAGAAAAAATGTCCAGTAAACATGGGCTCTAAAATGCGTACCTGAGAAGCTAGGAGCGCTTTTTGATCTTCCCAAGTGTGAAACACATCTCCTGTATTGAAAAAAAAAAAAAAATGCTGTCAGCTCTTAAGGTACGCATTCCAGAGCCCATGTTGATAAGGATATTTTTCGTGTTTTGGTCCATACTATAACCTCTGAAAGTAGCACACCCTACATTCTTAGCAACGACAGTACCTGACGTGTATTCTACTCTCAGAGGCATCACAACGGCTTTCACTTATAACTTTCGACTCGTTCGGTTTCGGTACAGGGACCCTTATCTCTAATTGATACTTTTATCCTTCTTCACCATCCTTGAAAGTCTGTAACATCAATAGGAAATGACTCAGAATATTCACTCATTTACAGGCGCCGGTAGCTGTAACTTTGACGCTCTGCAGCGTCGCTGGATGACGTTTTCTGACGTGGGTTCCCATTCAAAACATTATTTACTGACTCCTCTCTACAAGGCCCAGAAGTTTGTAATGGGAGTTTCCGAATACTCTGTATAAACCTCACAAACCGTGTGAATGACTGTGCAGAATTACACTCAAAATTCGCACTAAATAGTCTTCATGTTTCCAGAATGAGATTTTCACTCTGCAGTGGAGTGTGCGCTGATATGAAACTTCCTGGCAGATTAAAACTGTGTGCCCGACCGAGACTCGAACTCGGGACCATTGCCTTTCGCGGGCAAGTGCTCTACCATCTGAGCTACCGAAGCACGCCCGATACTCACACCTTTACTTCTGCCAGTATTTCGTCTCCTACCTTCCAAACTTTACAGAAGCTCTCCTGCGAACCTTGCAGAACTAGCACTCCTGAAAGAAAGGATACTGCGGAGACATGGCTAAGCCACAGCCTGGGGGATGTTTCCAGAATGAGATTTTCACTCTGCAGCGGAGTGTGGGCTGATATGAAACTTCCTTTCTTTCAGGAGCGCTAGTTCTGCAAGGTTCGCAGGAGAGCTTCTGTAAAGTTTGGAAGGTAGGAGACGAGATACTGGCAGAAGTAAAGCTGTGAGTACCGGGCGTGAGTCGTGCTTCGGTAGCTCAGATGGTAGAGCACTTGCCCGCGAAAGGCAAAGGCCCCGAGTTCGAGTCTCGGTCGGGCACACAGTTTTAATCTGCCAGGAAGTTTCAGGCTTCATGTTCTTTAACAATAAAGTTTGATAATTAGAAACCAGTACTGTCTTAATTAATAGATTCTAATGTAGGCTGACGGATAAATAATTCATATCAATTTACAGAAATAAAACAGCCATTGGTGCCATGATATACGCCATGAAGGGGATAAAATCCTACACTAATATATAAGTTTAATCCCGTATATTCGTTTATAATTACTATCATAAAACACAGATGGTGTTTACATACCTGAAGATGCAATGTACGAGACGATGACGGTTCTTGATGACATATATGTGATGACATGACGCGATTCAGGACGTTGTGAACGGATGGATCTCTGTGTTCGTTGATGAGAGGAGTAAGAGAAGGAGGAGGAGGAGCAGGAGGTAGTGGATGAAGAGGGTTGCGACCGTTGAGAGCTAGGTGTAAGAACCGAACTGAATAGTGAGGTACACTGCAGGCCGCTACAATTACAACACCAGGTAGGATATAGCCGGCCGAAGTGGCCGTGCGGTTAAAGGCGCTGCAGTCTGGAACCGCAAGATCGCTACGGTCGCAGGTTCGAATCCTGCCTCGGGCATGGAAGTTTGTGATGTCCTTAGGTTAGTTAGGTTTAAGTAGTTCTAAGTTCTAGGGTACTGATGACCACAGCAGTTGAGTCCCATAGTGCTCAGAGCCATTTGAACCATTTTGAACCAGGTAGGATAACAAATAACAACATTTAATTTTTTTCAATTATAAGGGATCTGTTCAGAAGCATTCGGACACCTGTTAGTGTTCTATAATATGGGGTGAGTCCACTCTATGGGGTGAGTCCAGCCTTCGCGTTTGTGAGAGCTTAAACTTTGCTGGGAACTCTTTCACTGAGGATTGTCTATGGAGGAATTCTTCAAGAAGCGAAACCAGAGAAGGTACTGATGTTGGACGCTAGAGTCTGGAGTGAAGTCGACGCTCTAACTCATCCCAAAGGTGGTCCATTGCTTTCTGTTTGGAACTCTGTGTATGCCAGTCCATTTCAGGAATGTTGTTGTCCACAAACGATTACCTCACAGACGCTGGTCTGTGACAGGGTGCATAGTCTTGTTGATACAAACAATTCTGGACTTAGCCTTTTTGCTAAGTGCATTAAGGGGACCACATTGTAGCCACGTAAAACACTTTCATATTATAAAACCGCATCTTCCGTACTTCGATGTTGACACTACACATGACGGCAGGTAACATTCATCAGGCATTCGCCAAACCCGGACTTCCACAGGGTATAGGGTCGTTGATCACAGCAAATCACTCGTTTCAAATTGTCAACTGTCCAAGGACGTCTCTCTTTAGATCACACCAAGCGTCGCTTAGCACTGTCTACAAAAATGTATGGCTTAATAGGATCTGCTCTACGACTGTACTCCATTCCTTATGTACAATAAATTGTGCTAGTTGAACTCACGGATGGTTCTTTCCGCTGATTTAATGCATTTTTTTTACAACCACTCTCCACAAAGCTCGAGGGTCCCTGTCCATTAGTGCTTGAGTCCTGGTCTTGGTTCAGCTGTGGTGGGTCCTTTGCGTTTCTACTTAACAGTCACATTACCGGCAGTCAACTTGGGCAGCTTTAGAAGTGTTGGGACGTTCCTGATGGATTTTTTACTCAGATTTCATGCAATAGCCAGCCCACGTTCGAATTTAATAGGCTCTACTGTCACTGCTTTTCTACTGACAGTAATCCACGTCATTTGTACTGGGGGAGGGGGGGAGGTTGCCCCTCGAGACATCTAGTGGTCAATTAGTGGTCAGTCCGCATTACGTAGAGGTGTCTGGATACTGTTGATCAGATAATGTACAGTGAAGGGAAAATACATTTTTAATTTTGTAGGTGATTACGGTCTACATAGGGTTCAAAATTCAATATTCAGAACTGCCACCTCTGTCAGCACAAACGGCAACATGGATATCCATCGAGATGAACTAAGCTGGTACGTCATTCCATGCTGGTTCACTTCTCTACCAAAGTTGATCAACAATGTGTCTGGTGGGTAGTAGCGTGCTGTTCTCTCGCCAACACACAACCAGATGTTTTTAATGGGTGATAAATATGGAGAGTGTACAGTCCACGGTGCTGTACGCGGTCACTACCGAGGTAGGCTAGGACAGCACGGGCAATATGTGGCCCTCTTGTGGAAAGATAAAGTGTTCAAAGATAGGGCACATTCTCGGACATTATCTTTACGGCTACTGTCCAACTTACCTTCTATGGGAACCAGAGAGACTAATGTTGTGTGTCCAGTGGCACTCCTCATCATCATACCAAGTGTTGACTCCATATGAGGATGATGAATGAAACTGGACAACATGTGTTCTCCTCCTAGCTGCCATACATGAATACGTCCATTGTGATACTGCACGCTAAAACGGGACTCGTCTGGAAAGACTGTGTAATAGCCTATACCGTTGGAACACTGTTTTTAATGCACCTCTGTGCTGCCACATCAAGGGAAACTGCAACAATGATTGCATCACTCATAGTCCGTGACGCTCCGAACGCCGTCATTGTGTTCGTGTGCACGCTTCTGTTAATATAAAGAAGCTCTTTTCCTAAGATACATGACAGGGCTGTGCGATCCTGCATGACTGAGTGAGCAATATGTCTGCCCTCTCGTGCGCTAGTCCCTTGGGGCCCGCTTGAACACGTTGGCTCCAAATTCTCGACACAGTCATGGGATGCCAACATTGCAATATCGCTGAACAATAAACCTCAGCCTCAATAACACAAAATTCTGTCACTGTCAAATTTCAACACTTGTTGATAGATGTTTTCCCCATTCACAGAATGCATAACACCATTGTGTTTTAGTTTTTAGTGAATATGTATTTCTTAATTAATTACACAGAGTGAAAGTCAGAGTCAAATGTGTGAAACCTTAACTGCTATGGTCATTAGTACCTAAGATTACACACTACTTAACCTAAATTATCCTAAGGACAAACACACACACCCATGCCCGAGGGAGGACTCGAACCTCCGCCGGTACCAGCCGCACAGTCCATGACTGCAGCGCCTTAGACCGCTCGAATTACACAGTGTGTTAGTGGTATAAATGCTGATATTTTTATTGGAGACTAAGGACGGCGCATTGACCAACGGTACATAGCTATTTAATTCATTTGGAGACTGTATTAGGATTAGTACGTTTTTACCTTGGTTAGCACCTCCAAGTACATGTGGCAAGAGCAACCCATCAATGCTTATTTTCCCCTGGGCACCAGGTCAGATGCTGAAGTGTGGATGCATGGACTCTAAACGCTTAGTCCACTAAATGATGTGAGATCCGGAGAAGGGGGAACTTTGTTGGAGAATGGTTCGGCAATGACCCAAGATTGAAAAACTGTAAGCAGACAAAGCCGTTTTGGTGTAAAAGATAATGCAAGAAATAGGATTTTCCCTAGGTCTTAGAATTTGAGGAGAAGGGTGAAATTCATTCGCCGGTAGTGGCTACGTTAGCGACAGGAAAGATAGATGCAGATTGTGAGACAGAATACATGATGTTCAATGATTTGTAATTAGTGGTAAAATTTACTCACGAGACGAATAAAGCATCACTTACAAAGGCAGCGAATTCTAAGTCAAGGAAACAAAGATATTTTCAGGTATATGCAGTCATATGATGAGGGAGATGAAATGCCCGCAATGTATCATGGCTGTAAAACTCACTGCGTGTTGGGAAGCAGTAGGTTCTGTAAATTCTGGGCCGTAACATTGGTAAATAGATAAATTGCGCTGTTCGGCTGATAAGAAGACGTTTCATTCGTTTCACTAGTAAACTGATTTTAAGGAAGAAGAGTGTTTTGGATCATTCCTTGTTTAAGAGTAATAACCTTATGTACAATCCCTTAATGTACGTTGTAGTTTACGTGTGACATGTATCTTGACATTGGTAACTTACCTGAAGAAGTGGTATTTTTTCTGTATTCATCGGCGTAAGGGGTGACGAACTGGACAAATACAAAATTGTTAAGGCTTTCGTGGCCACTTGTTGACAAACTGGCTATTGGCTCCTTTCTCGGGTTCTTCGGCCGACGTTCATCTAATTATTTTACTGAAGTTTCGCCAGCACGAGTGGCTGGCATTGTCAAAGCTTCACCCTCCATTGCCGGTGGCAACTGAGGGTGAAGCTTTGACAATGCCTGCCACTCGTGCTGGCGAAACGTCAGTAAAATCATTAGATGAACGTCGACCGAAGAACCCGAGACAGGAACCAATAGATAGTTTGTAAACTGGACAAAGCTAGAATCCTTACGCGAACTGAGGATATACTGAAGGCATGATGCAAATAGCTCGATCGTCTGCGCTTGTTCGGTATTATTTGATTACTTTGCTGGTAAGAATAACTCGACGACAAATTTGTAACACATAGTAGGTGATATACTTTTCAGTACTTATTTGAGATTAGTGCTTAAGTTGCGTATGGAATGGTCTCTATAGTTGCCGTTCTCGATTGAAGAGGGTGAATCGATAGAACTGATGGGATTTTTTTGCGTAGAAGTAGAATCATTGGGAGGTGCGAGGTGAAGTGGGTTACTAGAGTAAATTCAGAATCAGTTTCTTGAAGGAAAGGCGATATAGACGTATATAATTAGGGTTTAATTGGGTGTCCAGGTAGCCCCGATTTGAGTATGGATGGAGTCTGAATGAGACGTAGTTTCCTTTTCTTTTAATGTCGCCCACATTCTTGTATCGATCCATTCCTTTCACTCTTCTCCCACACGCAAACCCCTAAAAAACATTCCCCCTCAAACAGTCGCGTAGCAATATCAGATGAAAGCAATTCTTCTTCATTTTTCTTATAACTTCTAGTAGTTTTCTTCCCTCCCCAATTACTTTCGCACCTCTTCGTTAGTTACTCACTGTGCTCAAATAACGCTTTCCGTCATCCTACAAGCCCACATCTCAAATGCCTCCAAATTTCTTTCGTCCTCTCTTCTCAGTGTCCACGTTTCAGTTTCGTAGAGTGTCCAGTCTTTTCCTGTGTTCTTTATCAAGCTTTCCTCATAATAAGTTGCTCTTTCTATTGAAAGCTGCTTGCAAATCGTCAGCTCTACATGCCCTGCTATTTTCCATATGATTCAGGGCTCTCTGTACTCTCATCCAGTGCTTTCTATACATCTTCATCAAAGCTGCGACGTCTGTTTTCAATCGTCACATTTGCATCTTCTTCACTCTTTATACTGCTTGGTCTTAGATCCTTCTCATACAGAACTATACATATATTCACGCCATAATTCTAACATTTCTTGTGGTTCTTTAGTTATTGTATCACTCTTTCTTTCAATTTCCATATTAACCTTTCCTTTCTTATTTTCGAAAATTTTATCTTCCTGGCTAGCCTATACATCAGTTCATACTTTTCCTATTTCCCCGTATCTTCTATTTCCTTACATTTTCCATTCATCCATTTTTTTTCTTGGATATTCCGAGTCTCTTGTTAATTCGCTACTCAATTTCTTATACATAATTTCCCTTCTTTGTTCTTTAGATTCTACCATTTCCTCCACCTATCCATCTCTTTTAACGTGTTTTCCATTATGCATTACAACCTGATGCTTTTAAGCTTCTTGTTTCCTACAAATTCTTTTGAAAATGCCATGAGACCGTCCCTCATTTTTATCCATTTCTCATTAACGCACTCTTCCTAATAATCTTTTCCAGTTTTCTGTAAAACTGTTTACCAGTTACTACATGCCTGCTTTACGGTCTCCATATTAAAATTCTTTTTAGCATTTCTTGTGAAAACTGCACGTTTATTTGCCCTACCATCTGGTTGTGGTTAGGATTTATGACAGCTCTGAGTATGCTTTATCTTTCTTCAAGCAATTCCTATACATTTTCTGTATAAGTATGTAGTCAAATTGATACCTCAATTCATTCAGACTAGAAAACCACGTATGTTACCTTCTTTTGTGGTCCTCCAACAAGGTTTCACCAACAACTAACGAGTTATCATAACAAAAAGTTAAGTGTCCAGTGTCCTTTCACCTTTACCATTCATTGCGCCTACTTCTACATTATCTCTTCCGCTTCATTCACCCGCCACAGCATCAATCAGCCCTCCCACAGTAAGGAATCAGTTGACGCTGTTGGAAGACAGTGGACTCGAAGTAAGGAGGACGTCGGTGTAAATTCCTGTCCTGACCGGCAGATTTTTATTTTCCATTGTTTCCCTAAACGGTTTAGGAAAAATTGCCGGATGTTTCCACTGAAAATGTCACGGCCTAGTTGCTTCGCGATTCGTCTCAATCCGACCTTGAGCCCCTTCTCTAATTACCTCGAACTTGGAACGTTAGACTCTGACCTTCCTTCCTTTCCTTCGCAGAAACAATCCATATGTGAACTGAACGGGAAGAAACGTTATTACACTTGGCTCAATAAAAAGAACTCTTCGCCACGTACTTCGAAATAATTCTCTCAGAGTTCAGATAAAAGTTCATATGCGTTAGTAGTTTTGTTGTGGGAAGCAAAGGCAAGTATTATATACTTATATTGTTTCAAGGAGTACTAGTGTCGCTGTTTTAATTGAATTGAACTCACACAAATAAGACTAATGAAAACAAAGGAGATGAAATCGAAGAAATGCGATGACGTGAACATCCTACCTAATAAATCTTTCTTTCTTTGTCTGAGCCTTGTCCCGCATTTATGCAGGGCCAGACATGGTTAATCGGATGTGGCATGGTAAGTTTAAGGGGTGGCCAGAAGCCCTTCCTGCCGCCACCCCGTACCCCTTGGGACGGAATTAGTGTACCACAGCTGTCTGTGTCTAATGTAAGCCATGGAATAGTGCGAATGTGTTGCAAATGTCTGCGAGTCGTGTAACTGAGGCGGGACGTGGGGATCAGCCCGGTATTCACCTAGCGGGATGTGGAAAACCGCCTAAAAACCACACCCAGGCTGGCCGGCACACTGGCCCTACGTCGTTAATCCGCCGGGCGGATTCGATCCGGGGCCGGCGCGCCCGAGTCCAGGGAGCAGTGCGTTAGCGCTCTCGGTAGCCTGCCGGGTCAACATCCTATCTAATAAATATGGCTTGAAAATAATTAGCGGCAAGACCTGGTTGTTTTTCCGGAATGAAAAGCAGAAAACGTAAACGCCACTGGAACCGTCTTGAAATCATGCTTGGATGGTTTGATTGAGCGCTTGCTAGGATCGAGAGACCGAGGTTCGTACGCCTGTTCAGCGCAAAGTTTCGTTTCTCATGACATATTCATTTCCAAGAACTTGCTCTTTGGGAATATATTTCACGTTCACTTTTTTATTACTACGAAGCTATAATACCTTCTCATATGTTGTCTTTTCTCGATCATCGTTTATGCAACTTGGAGTTAATCTGTTACATAGTTGTTCCACGCCAATGCATTTTAAACAAGCTCATACTCAAACTGAACATTCTGAATACTATACGTTTGGTGTGTAAACATTTTTTTCTATCTTTTTCAGGTTATGGAAGTACTCCACCATCAGAGGTAAGAAGAAATGAATAGTTTATTTGAGTATTTGTTCACTTACGTTCAATAATGTACTTACCTCTAGTGTCAAGATTAACCATAAGAATTTCATGTGTCGGTAGTCGAGGTGGCAGTAAAATGAGAGACCATCTGCAAAACGGTAACATATCAGTAAGTTTATTTACAATAGTCACACGTATAACTTTGAAGTGCTGTAGGTCCGCCTGTGCTGCTGAGTAATATATAAAGAGGGTAATGTTGCCGATAGAAACAAATTTGAAAGCTGATGCAGTTCTATAAGACACTAGCAAATACCAATTGATTACCAGCTTCATGGTATGTCGATGTATTTACCTCACTGCACTTTTCCCTACTGATGTTTATAGGTCTATAAGTCCACTGAAATCTTGGGGCGAAGCTGTGAATTGTGGCTACTTAAAAAGAAGCCCTGACAAGTCAGAGTCGCAGGCAGTGAGATCATGGCAACATAGCGTCCTCTGGTTGCGCTCAAATACCCGGCAGTAGTGCTTGTGAGTTGCTATTCAAAGCACAGACCCAGACGCCGATAATCAAAGTACTTCGCCTTCTTCATCAACTCAACCCACTACTGGCTAAACGCGACCCGAGGGTCACAACTAAACTGAGGCTGTGTTGCGAGACGATTACCCCGGCGCTACTCTACGGCTGCTCCACGCGGGGAACGACGTGCAGTTCTAACCTAAAACCTGTTCAGACAGGCTGCAATCGTTGCCTCCGCCTGATGTTGGGGGACCTCAGGAGGGCAGGACTCAGAGACAACCATCATGAACTCGATATACCTAAAATTAAGGAAAACATCGTCATCTCAACAAGGGAACTTCTAGGTAAGGTCGACCTCCTCCAACACACAACACGTCACCTGGACAACACCGGCGCTGTTGCACCGGCACAGTGGCACAGGTTACGAATACTGGATATGCTGCCCCAACAGTGAAATAAAATACCACGGCACCTCGGCAGGGTCCATGAACGAACAAGCCCACCCTGCTAAAACGGAAACAAAGAGTACATCCTTTGAATATCTCACATACCAGAAGTCCAACCACTACAAATGGTAGCACTTCGGCAGCACAACTAAAAAAATAAATAAATTTCAAAAACGGTAGCGTGTATGTGAGGCGACACAGGGAGCGATGGAAGAGCGATCTCGCCTGTCGCGCAATGGCCGGAGAGTTCAGCATACCGTCCCCCCATAGCTATGAGCGACACGGGGCCTTCGACGAAGATGCTGTTGATACCAAAGAATTTTCTTTTCTTTTGCATAAGTTTAAACTAACTAAATACACACTAAGATTCAAGTGTATGCTTAGAATTTTTTTCAGGATAAATTTCAGAAGTCAATTGCAAATAAATTTTATCATCCTTACCGGTTTCGACAAATTAATTTGTTATCTTCAAAAGCCTACAAAATTAGGCTTATTATAAACCTTTAGGCATTGGCTATACATTTAAATGACGCATGAAAATTATATTACAGAAACTTACTTAGATTAGCAGACATTCAATATCTTATTCATAGAAGGGCAATGTCATGGTATGTTCAGAAATTGAATATTATTATTTTAAATAATTATTTTAAATAATAATTGACAATTTGCAATAACTGAATAACATCTACGTGTCTTCTGCGCTAGCAGCAAGGAACATATGTAAAATCATACATAAAAAATATAACCAAAAAATATGAAGAAAATATACACTGAAACGCCAAAGAAACTGGTGTAGGCATGCGTTTTCAAATACAGAGATAGGAAACAGGCAGAATACGGCGCTCCTGTCGGCAATGCCTGTACAAGGCAACAAGTGTCTGGCGCACTTCTTAGATCGGTTACTGCTGCTACAATGGCAGGTTATCAAGATTTAAGTCATTTTGAACATGGTTTTATACTCGGCGCGCCAGAGATAGGACAGAGCATCTCCGAGTTAGCGATGAAGTGGAGATTTTCCCGTACGACCCATTTCACGAGTGTACCGCGAATATCAGGAATCCGGTAAAACGTCAAATTTCCGACATCGCTGGTGCCGGAAAAAGATCCTGCAAGAACGGGACCAGCGATCGCTCATTGTGACAGAAGTTCAAGCCTTCCGAAAATTGCTGTAAATTTCAATGCTGGGCCACCAAAAACCGTCAGTGTCCGAACGATTCAAGGAAACATCGCCGATATGGGCTTTCGGAACCGAAGGCCCATTCGTGTACCCTTTACGAATGCACGACACAAAGCTTTATGCCTCGCCTGGGTGTGTCAGTTCTGACATTGGACTGTTGATGACTGGAAACATGTTGCCTGACCGGACAACTCTCGTTTCAAGTTGTATAGAGCGGATGGACGTGTACGGGTATGGAGACAACCTCATGAATCCATGGATCCTGCATGTCAGCAGGGGCTGTCCAAGCTGGTGGAGGTTCTACAATGGTGTGGGGCGTGTGCAGTTGGAGTGATATGGGATCCCTGATACGTCTAGATACGACACTGACAGGTGACACGTGCATAAGCATCCCGTCTGATCACCTGCATCTATTCATCTCCATTTCCACTGTGCAATTTCAGCAGGACAATGCGACATCCCACATGTCTAGAATTGCTACAGAGTGGCTCCAGGAACACTCTACTGAGTCTCAAAACTTCTGCTGCCCACCAAACTTCCCAGACACCCAGACAAAAAAATTATTGAGCATATCTTGGATGCCTAGCAACGTGCTGTTCAGAAGAGATCTCCACCACCCGGTACTCTTATGTATTTATGGACAGCCATGTAAGATGCATTGTGTCAGTCCCGTCCAGCACTATTTCAGACGTCACTCGAGTCCATGCCACGTCGTCCTGCGTCACTTCTGCGTGCTCGCGGTGGCCCTACACGATAATGGGCAGGTGTACCAGTTTCTTGGCTCCTCAGTGTGTATAACACATTTGAAAAAACATGACGCATGATTGCAATATATAAAAGAGATGGGCTGATTTTCATATTTTATGAGAGATTATTTGCAATCAAAGTAGTGTGCTTTTTAATGCAAGCTGATCATTCAACAATCTTTTGAATTTAGGCGAGAATGGTTCTATATTCCAAATTTAAAATAAACATTGTTTAAAATAACTGTATACAATATGTAAACAGGGAAGTATGGAGGAGGTGGTGTTACAGTATGGTGTTCGTTTTCGCGGCTTGGGTGTCTCCCATCATTTAACTTAAAAAAAAAGCTAAATGCAGAACAATATGAACATTTTTATGACATTGCATACAGCCTGCTCAGCTGTTTAAGGGAGTTTTGCATGGTAGAGAAACTCATCAATCTGATAAAGATCTGTCTGAGCGAAACACGTGCAAAGGTGAAGATGGGAAGTTGCGTAACTGAGGAATTTTAAATTGTGACAGGACTCCGGCGAGGAGATGGGGTGTCCCCTATCCTGTTCAATTTTGCCCTCGCGAAGATCGTTCGCGAGACCTTCCGAGAGAACGAAGCAATTGAAATCGAAGGAAAGAGACTGGCATACTTAGCCTATGGAGACGACATCTGTTTACTCTCTGGGTCAGAAGAGGAGTTGGAGCAAATGACCAGAGCACTAAAGGAGGCTGCCAGCATATTTGGGCCAAACAGAAACGAAACCAAGACAGAGTACCTCGTTGTGACGCGTGGTCATTGTGAGACTGTTGGTCATCTTCAATCACTGCAAGTGGAAGACCAGTCCTACAAGGGAATGCATGAATTTAAATACCTAGGGGCACTTTTCACTGAGAACTCGTCATGTGAAGCCGAGATCAATGCCAGAATACAAGCAGGAAACCGATCTTACCACAGCCCGGCACAACTGCTTCGGTTCAGATATCCCTCCAGACAGTTCAAGATTCGATTGTACAAAACCCTGATGCAGCGTGTTGTTATAAATGGCTGTGAGACGTGGAGTATCAGGAAACAGGACTTCCGTAACCTCGTTTTTGAGAGAAAAGTGCTTCGGAAGATCTTCGGCCCGTTTCTGGATGCAGACACAAGGGAATGGAGAGTCAGACACACTCAAGAGCTTGAGGAAGAAGACAGCAGCCCAACATAGCAGGAAATGTCAAAGCCAAACGAATGTTGCCCGGATGGAAGATCACAGATGGCCTCGGAAGCTCATGGATTTCACTTCTACAGGAAAGAGATAACTAGGGAGACCCAAGAAGCGTTGGAGGGATATCCTCCAAGAAGATTTAAACCAAGCATCAATAGATGTGGACGGATGGCGGATAGCAGCAATGGACAGAATACAATAGAAGAGGAAGCTTGTAGCAGCGTGCGGTTTACTGGGTCTGATCAAATAGAAGAAGAAGAAGATTCTATACTTCGTACAGTGGAGGAACACCTCGGTGATCGTTTGCATCAGCAGGACAATCCAGACAGTTATTAAACAGCATCTTTGAGGCAGTGTTTCTTAGACAATAACAGTCTTCATTTGGGCTGGCCTGCAGCGAGTTGTAGCCCGAATCCAATGGAAAAACCTCTGGAATGAGTCAGCACGTTGACTTTGCTCCAAACCCCAGCGTCCAGCATGACTACATTCTCTGGTTTCGGTGCTTGAGGAGGAATGGGCTGTCATTTTTCCAGAGATATTAAGACAACCCATTAAAACTGCTCCAAGCGGAGCTCAAGTCGTCATAAAGGCAAAGGATGGACATACAGCGTATTAATAAGTGATCAAAGATTTTTGGTTACGTAGTGTATGTGCTGCGCAAGTAGCCACATTGTGGAACTGACGGCTTACCTCTATGTGCTGGAGTTTAGCGGAGGTCCCGTACGGGAAACGCTTGATCTATGTTGCAGACCCTGATGCTGGTGGTGGTGGTGGTGACCGTGGTGTTGCTGGCAGCGGCCGCAGCTGTGGTGGCGGCGCTGCTGTGCCGCCGGCGAGAGTGCTGTCAGAGGGCGTGCGGCAGCAGGCAGCAGCCGCAGAACGCGCAACCCTGGCTGGACGGCTACAGCACCGTCGCCGTCCAGAGGTTATTGTTATTACTCCAATGTAACCTACACAGGACCACATAAAACAACTCCTGCATATCACCATATTCTTTTCTTTTTTCGCTTCGCAATACTTCTTCATGTGTCCTCTCTGTTGTTTTCTTTCTTCTCTTTTTTGTGTTTTCTTGTTGAAATCCTTGTCTTTTAGTCCCTTTTCCATGATTTTATGAGTGTTTTCTGCGTCTTCGTCTGATATTCCCAACACCTGTAGATGTTTCCTACCCCTCCTAGTACCAGGAGTTCTTTTTGTGTCACTTAGTACCATTGGGTTCATAAAGACCGTAAGTAATACACACAGGATGTATTGAAAATATTAAAAAAGTGCAGTGCACCTGTTCAACGTGACAGTCGTCACTCTGTTTTGTCAGATGTTACGTTCAAGTAACAAAAAGAAATTTAGATTGGGGTCATATCACCGGAGTGTACTCAGTGCATAAATATTGAATAAATTATAATGTGTCGTAAATATAAAACAGAACGAAGCACAACTGGATATAATTGAGTGAGAGAGAGAGGAATCGCGTATTTTGTAAACAGTAATTTGAAAAGAAAGAAGATATACATACTTGCAACGTCCAGCTATGTTTTGTGCTGAACAATGTCTTTAAGTAGATCATCAGTCTGCTATTCACCCCCCCCCCCCCCCTGGCCATATCCAGGCTAGCTGATTCACCGACCCCTAGTCGGTAATCCGTTGGGTAGATTCAATGCGGAGACAGCGTATCTCCCCATTGCAGAACCGGTTACGTTAGCAAGTCCAGCCACTTGTTAAATATTCTTCATAACTGACTACAGAGTGTAAGCCTTCCATTTCTCATTGTATCTGTTAGAGGACCACATTTTTCGTACACCTCCTAGTTCCTTCTCAATAGCCAAACCTCATCTTCAAGGTTTATATCCAGTATTTGTCTTTCTTTCTCCCTTTCTTCTCCAAACTGTTTAACTGGTAGAGTGTGTATACGGCAAGACATTTGAACGATAGATAAACCCAGTGTTAATCGCAACTTTCTAATGCTTCAGTTTTGTGTTAATAGGTTAGGAATTTTTATTGTTCGTTGTTAAGTGCTTCTGAGCACTTTTAGCAAATATTATAATTCTGTAACATAAATCATTTGTGATAGGGAAGTACAGTACTACTCACAAGTAGGGGAAAGCCGGTGAAAGTATCCAGGCTAAGGTAGTCTTAGTTTGTAAGGCCAGTAGCATAGTCTGCAACCACAGTGAAGATCCAAAGAAACTGGCACACCTGCCTATTATCGTGGAGGGCCCCCGCGAGCACGCAAAAGTGCCGCAACACGACGTTGCATGGGCTCCATTAATGTCTGAAGTAGTGCTAGAGGGAACTGGCACCATGAATCCTGCATGGGCTCTCCATAAATCCGTAAGATGACGAGGGTGTTTAGATCTCTTCTGAACACCACGTTGCAAGGCATCCCAGATATGCTCAATAATGTTCATGCCTGGGGAGTTTGGTTGGCAGCGGAAATGTTTAAACTGATAAGAGTGTTCGTGGAGCCAGTCTGTAGCAATTCTGAACGTATAGAGTGTCGAATTTTCCTGCTGGAATTGCCCATCGGAATTCACAATAAACACGAATGGATGCAGGTGAGCAGATAGGATGCTTACATACTTGTCACCTATCAGAGTCGTATCTAGACGTATTAGGGATCTCATAAAACTGCACACGCCCCACACCATTACAGAGCCTCCACCACCTTGAAAAGCCCCTGCTCACATGCAGGCTCCTTGGATTCATGAGGTTATCTCCATACCCGTATACTTCCATCCGCTCAGTAGAACTTGAAACGAGACTCGTCCGACCAGGCAACATGTTTCCAGTAATCAACAATCCAACGTCAGAGTTGACGGGCCCAGGCGAGGCGTAAAGCTTTGTGTCGTGCAATCATCAAGGGTGTACAGGTGGGCCTTCGGCTCCGAAAGCCCATATCGATGACGTTTCGATGAATGGTTCGTACGCCGACACTTGTTGACGGCCCAGCATTGAAATCTGCATCAATTTGCGGAAGGACTGCACTTCTGTCACGTTGAACAATACCCTGCAGTTGTCGTTGGTCCCGTTCTTGAAGGATCTTTCTCCGGTCGCAGCGATGTCGGAGATTTGATATTTTACCAGACTCCTGAATTCACGGTACACTCGTAAAATGTTCTTAAGGGAAAATCCGCACTTCATCGCTACCTCGGAGATGCAGTGTCCCATCGACGACTATAACATCCCCTTCAAACTCACTTAAATCTTGATAACCTGCCCATTAGCAGCAGTAAGTGATCTAACAACTGCGCCAGACATTTGTTGTCTTATACAGGCGTTGCCGACCGCAGATCCGTATTCTGCCTGTTTACATATCTCTATACTTGAATACGCATGCCTATACGTTTCTTTGGCGCTTGAGTATCTTATGGTATAATATCGAATATAATTACCTTAGAATCAAATTAAATACTTAAAACAGTTAAATTTTCACAAAGTGACAACTTTCCCTGATTTCAGCAGACAATGTGGCCACTTAGTTTTAAACTGAAAAATAAGGGATGAAAACGGTTTTAACAAAGAACCGAATTAATTTTATTGTAAACCATGATTAGAATTAAATTATTTAAACTTTCCACAAATAAAAGTAAAACTGTGTTCGTCCTGTACAGAGTTAGTGGGACCAGAGGGAGCTTAATTCGCATTAAATCTACTGTTCTTTTAGCCTTGTATCTGAAAATTTTTCTTCGCAGTACATGCACTCTCTTGTCATCAAAAAGAGCTCTACTAGGTTAGGGTTTCCAGCTCTCCGCTGTTTTCTAGTTACTGTCTTTCTTCTCTTGGCTACTTTCCGTTTTTCCTTTTTCCACTTTACTTTTTCTCTATTCTATCTCTCGCTTCTAGGCCACTCTTATACGAACATGCTGCAAGTATGACCCCGGAGCCCTTCTCTCGGCTGCTGCTTTTACGTTTTCTTCCTACACAAAGCGGCTAGGGGCCACCGCTGACATAACCATCTGACCCGCATTGAAGCCATTACACAAAAGCTGTATACCCTCCTCGATGGTGAGTGTTCATCGGAGGTGAGAATATCATCTGGAGTGGCCCAGGGAAGTGTGGTAGGTCCGCTTTGTTTTCTATCTACATAACTGATTTTTTGGATAGGGTGGATAGCAATGTGCGGCTGTTTGCTGATGATGCTGTGGTGTACGGGAAGGCGTAGTCGTTGAGTGACTGTAGGAGGATACAAGATGACTTGGACAGTATTTTTGATTGGTGTAAAGAATGGCAGCTAACTCTAAATATAGATAAATGTAAATTAATGCAGATGAATAGGAAAAAAGAATCCTGTAATGTTTGAATACTCCATTAGTAGTGTAGCGCTTGACACAGTCACGTCGATTAAATATTTGGGCGTAACATTGCAGAGCTATATGAAGTGGGACAAGCATGTAATGGCAGTTGTGGTGAAGGCGGATAGTCGTCTTCGGTTCATTGGCAGAATTTTCGGAGGATGTGGTTCATCTGTAAAGGAGACCGCTTATGAAACACTAATACGACCTATTCTTGAGTACTGCTCGAGCGTTTGGGATCCCGATCAGGTCGGATTGAGGGAGGACATAGAAGCAATTCAGAGGCGGGCTGCTAGATTTGTTACTGGTAGGTTTGATCATCACGTGAGTGTTACGGAAATGCTTCAGGAACTCGGGTGGGAGTCTCTAGAGGAAAGGAGGCGTTCTTTTCGTGAATCGCTACTGAGGAAATTTAGAGAACCATCATTTGGGGCTGACTGCAGTACAATTTTACTGTCGCCAACTTACATTGCGCGCAAAGAGCACAAAGATAAGATAAGAGAGATTAGGGCTCGTACAGAGGCATATAGACAGTCATTTTTCCCTCGTTCTGTTTGGGAGTGGAACAGGGAGAGAAGATGCTAGTTGTGCTACGAGGTACCCTCCGCCACGCGCCGTATTGTGGATTGCGGAGTATGTATGTAGATGTAGATAGCATCATCGAAATATCAAGAACTAAAGAAGAATTATAGAGTCAAGATATGACGCTTCCAACACAATTTCATTAAAAAGACGTAAGACACATTCCGTCTCCACAATGAACAAACTGACCACTTACCTTACCACAGGATAACTAAAAATCCACAAAAATTATTATACCTCTGAGAAGTGGCAAAACAAATAGGTTAGACTTAATTGGCTGAATGGGCCGGCAGGGATAATACTTTGAAGCATTTTCCTCGCCACGATAGCACCTCATAGCCTGCAGGACTCCAATAGCCAATTTTCCCGCCACGGCAACTTTGCACAGCTCTCCCCTACCCCTGCACGGAAGACAAGAAGGTAGAGTATCTCTCCAATATTTGAAGTTAACTGCATGTGCTTAACCCAAAAATCCTAAAGCGGCTAAAATGTTACATTACTTCTAAACCATCGTAAAGATTACTGTTTCACATTTTATTCAAAGATCGTCATAATCTGTAGGTTATGCATTAGTTAATTGCCACTGTTAGATCTTCAATGGTGTGTTGCATACCGTATTAAGAATAAAATGTACTGATTCATACCCTACTGCAATAGTAAGTTTTACGGCAGTTTGGAAATCTAGAGGTAATATGGGCACTGTTCCTGATGTGCGAAAAGTCTACGAGCTGAAGAACACGTGTGTGCAGTTCATTGCTGCCCTGCAAGGTGCAAAGATAGCAACCCGTTCGATAAAACTGTTGACTGGGTTGACTACATCTCCAGGCGCGGCCTCATTCTATGCGACAGTATGGAGGGCATTATCTGTGTACACATTCTGACACTAACTTATCTGCCCCTGAAATTGAAGTTAAATTGTTATGACTGAATAATATCTAGTTACTTGAATGGAAGCTTTTGTGCGAAAGAAGCCCTTCCCCAATATTTTTTATACAATTATCCTTCGCACACCCAGGTAGAAACTTCGCTACTGTTTTGAATTCTGCAGTCTATAAAACAAAATGATTATAGACTTTATAGTTTATAATCATACTCTGTCTGACGCTCTTTGTCGAAATCAGCACCTGGAATAAAAGCTCTGTAGCTCTGTAAAATTCTGGCGATCGTCGACTCTGAAAATTCTTAAAATGATCAGAGGCACAATCGTACGCAGTGCGGAAGCCGTCTTGGGTGCTATGACGTACTCGCTCTGTAGCATGGGAATCATTGTCCAAGTTGTGAATCAATTTCGATAAAGTTCAGAATTTAATCTCGTAAAATAGAGCATAAACGTCCGAGAGCCGCACGGGGTAGCCGTGCGGTCTGCGGCGCCTTGCCACGGTTTGCGCGGATCCCCCTTCGGAGGTTCGAGTCCTCCCTGGGGCATGGGTGTGTGTGTTGTCGTTAGTGTTAGTTTAACTTAGATTAAGTAGTGAATAAGCCTAGGGACCGATGACCTTAGCAGTTTCGTCTCATAGGAACTTACTACCGCCACCGACCGCGGTGTAGGCTCTACTGATTTCCCTGGACACAAAGTTATCTACGAGTTACGACACACCAAGTATTTTTCCGAGACACAGGCAACGGAGAAGTTATCCAAGGAATTGAACCTACGTTTTCCATTCATGAAATTATATTTTTTTCAGAAATGATCTTCCTAGCCACATTTCGGTACGCAGCGCCTTCTTGTATGAGATGAAATTCACAATTAATCACATCTCATTCCGTATTCAAGATGGCAGCTTTCATCAAAGCCGGTACTTTCAATTCCACTGCGATCCTACTCTTCGCATTTCTCAATAAAAATAAATCCATTGTACACGTAACGTCCCACATTCTATCCGCAGAGTCTTTATATCACGAATCAGAGATTATATGCCTCTGGCAGTCGTAATGAGCCTTTGACCCGCATACATCATTTGCACTATTACATATAAACATTTGTGCTACGTGAGAAATGATATTGGAGAAAGGTGGTACTGCAACACCTGGTGCACTCTGCAGCCAAACTCTGGGACATACCAGGAATCGAAATTCGGAGATATACGTCATCCACCTGCGTGCGTCATTTTACATTTGCGTCTTGTAGTTTTCATCTAGGCATCGTCGGAAACCCCAGAGACACTTACGACGAAACCTCTGTTACTCAAATCATCTATAGTGATGAAAAATATTGCACACAACAATTTAAATGTATCATTGTAGTAAATAAATTACAAATAGCACAAACTTTATAGAAAAACCAAATTAAAACAAAATCGATATCTTATGTTCACAGCTGCTACTGTACATCGATTTTAATATGAAGAGATTTCATTTGCTCCTCATAAATTATTGATTAGAAACAGAAGGAAAACGGGTTAGAATTGAAAATGTATCCCTTTCCAGGAATAGCGGTTTTATTATAATTTGACAGTTGCTACCTCTGACCGAAACAAACTCATTGATTATGTCATTGTAGTCAAGTTCAACAGTAGTGTCGTATTCTATCGATAAGACGACTAACGACAAGGCATACGTTTGTTCACGCGAAGATTCAAATGGGTCAAATGGCTCTGAGCACTATGGGACTTAACATCTATGGTCATCAGTCCCCTAGAACTTAGAATTAATTCAACCTAACTAACCTAAGGACATCACACAACACCCAGCCATCACGAGGCAGAGAAAATCCCTGACCCCGCCGGGAATCGAACCCGGGAACCCGTGCGTGGGAAGCGAGAACGCTACCGCACGACCACGAGATGCGGGCGCGAAGATTCAACTTATACGAATAGAGTATATCTGTCTATAGGTGCAACAACTAACAACTCCCGCAATATAATTCGTCATTTACAGAAGGCTTGTTCTTGAATTCTTTTTTATTTATACAGTAGATCGTCCTAATCAAAACTCGGGAGTATCAGAACTGCTGGCTGGAGAGGCAAGTAAAGTACTTACCATCCCCGTTGCCCCATCACCACGTTCTTGCTTTCTTTACCGTCGCATCTCGTTCTACTCTTCACTCGGAAGAAGTGAGCAGCTATCGGTCAAACAGCTTATCTACTTCACTGTGGGCTCGCCGACCTTGAAGACCCTGCAATACCTTAAGGAAGAAGCAGCAAGAACTGCACTGGTGAACATTAGAGAGCTGCAGAGGCATCAACTCTGTGAACGAAGTGTACTATTGCCACATAAACCATGTTAACGATAAATACTGTAGAAGAGGCGATGTGAAACCAGCGTGCGATTTCAGCCAAGAGCTGACAGAAAGGCTTCTTCTATTACACGGGAGATAGCAACACGAGGGTAGGAAAACTCAAGTACGTCTCCAGGTTTAAACCATCTTTCTTTCTTTCGGTCAGTTATTGTGCCCCCTCTGTGCCTTCACCTTTGGCAGCGGTTTACCTAACGATTCCTCCAGCACCACACTGCTCGTCAGACGAGGGCACTTACCAAATATACAGGACAATTCATAATGAGTGTAGCGATAACAAACGGCTATTACTGTTGAATACATTGTGTGAGCAACCAGAGATCAGTTGTATTACTAATATTTACTATCAAAAACAGTCTTGATCACAAATTGCACTACTGGCCATTAAAATTGCTACACCATGAAGATGACGTGCTACAGACGAAATTTAACCGACAGGAAGAAGATGATGTGATATGCAAATGATTAGCTTTTCAGAGCATTCACACAAGGTTGGCGCCGGTGGCGACACCTACAACGTGCTGACATGAGGAAAGTTTCCAACCGATTTCCCATACACAAACAGCAGTTGACCGGCGTTGCCTGGTGAAACGTTGTTGTGATGCCTTGTGTAAGGAGGAGAAATGCGTACCAACACGTTTCCGACTTTGATAAAGGTCGGATTGTAGCCTATCGCGATTGCGGTTAATCATATCGCGACATTGCTGCTCGCGTTGGTCGAGATCCAATGACTGTTAGCAGAATATGGAATCGGTGGGTTCAGGAGGGTAATACGGAACGCCGTGCTGGATCCCAACGGCCTCATATCAATAGCAGTCGTGATGACAGGCATCTTATCCGCATGGCTGCATCGGATCGTGCAGCCACGTCTCGATCCCTGAGTCAATAGATGGGGACGTTTGCAAGAGAACAACGATCTGCACGAACAGTTCGACGACGTTTGCAGCAGCATGGACTATCAGCTCGGAGACCGTGGCTACGGTTACCCTTGACGCTGCATCACTGACTGGAGCGCCTGCGATGGTGTACTCAACGACGAACCTGGGTGCACGAATGGCAAAACATCATTTTTTCGGATGAATCCAGGTTCTTTTTACAGCATCATGATGGTCGCATCCGTGTTGGCGACATCGCGGCGAATGCACATTGGAAGCATGTATTCGTCATCGCCACAGTGGCGTATCACCCGTCGTGATGGTATGGGGTGCCATTGGTTACACGTCTCGGTCACCTCTTGTTCGGATTGACGGCACTTTGAACACTGGACGTTACATTTCAGATGTGTTACGACCCGTGGCTCTACCCTTCATTCGATCCCTGCGAAACCCTACATTTCAGCAGGATAATGCACGACCGCATGTTGCAGGTCCTGTACGGGCCTTTCCGGATACAGAAAATGTTCGACTGCTGCCCTGGCCAGCACATTCTCCAGATCTCTCACCAATTGAAAACGTCTGGTCAATGATGGCCGAGCAACTGGCTCGTCACGATACGCCAGTCACTACTCTTGATGAACTGTGGTATCGTGTTGAAGCTGCATGGGCAGCTGAACCTGAACACGCCATCCAAGCTCTGTTTGACTCAATGCCCAGGCGAATCAAGACCGTTATTACGGCCAGAGGTGGTTGTTCTGGGTACTGATTTCTCAGGATCTATGCACCCAAATTGCGTGAAAATGTAATCATATGTCAGTTCTAGTATGATATATTTGTCCAATGAATACCCGTTTATCGTCTGCATTTCTTCTTGGTGTAGCAAATTTTAATGGCCAGTAGTGTATTTATTTATTCCGGTGACCGGTTTGGACTACAAATGTGGTCATCTTCAGACCAATGACGAAGAACCTCCTTGTGTTGGCAAATCACCGGAAGGAGATTCTTCCTCGTTGATCTTCTGTTGGTAAATTAGCAGAAAGGAGTTCTTCCTCATTGGTCTGAAGATGACCACAGTTGTGGTCGAAACCGGTCACCGGAATAAATAATTTGTGATCAAGAGTGTTTTTGATAGTAAATATTGGATATTACCGTATTTAATGCAAAGTGATACATCTGTAAGAATTACACATAATGTAAAAGTGAGGTCGAAGCTACGATCGTTGAACAAACGCAGTGAACTTGATTCCGAAGCATGCATGATGACGTACACGAGAAAAGTTCTGTGTCGTGTGTGGCAATAGCGAATTCCGTACGGAAGGCATTCTGCGTGTTGTAATTAAACGATTGTTGATTTGTCATCAGACTAGAACAAGATGTACTGCGTTGTGGAGGTTTCCATAGTTTTAAATCAACATCTACGAGTTTTCCGTGGTGGACATCGACTCTTACAGCATATGTCTCCAGACGTGAGTCGCATGAAATTCTTTTTATGCGGATATATGTAAGACATTGTGTATGTCCTTCTTTTGCTGAGAATCATCCCAGAACTCAAAATGCGCATTGCTAATTCTGTCTTGTTGGTGACTCGTATATACTTCAGAATTCATGTTGTGAAACGGTTTACCGCTTTGATGTTGGCCGTGTGACCAAGGGGATTCATATATCACATATAAAACATGTAAAAAATTTAAATTCCTTTTACATTATCTGTAAGTCTTCTAGGTGTATCGCTGTGCATTAAATAGCCATGTCTTTTGTAATCACTATCTTAATTACAAATTGTCATGTATAAGAATGTATTTAAAAAAATAAAAGTTCAAATGATGCAATATTTGCACTTTTCTAAAATTATTAGAAAAAACTATCAAAAATTACCATTGTACGTTACACATTTTTAGTTATCCTTTACAATAAAAGGAATTGTAACACAATAGAATACCAAATAAGCGCAGGAATAAATTTTTGTGACATGGGACGTGTCTGCCGGCTATGCAATGCTATCGTAGCCAAGTGTCAACACGAGAAGCCCGAAGTACAAAGAAGCTGGGAGCTCCTTTCATCAGACTCTGCAAGAGGGAATCCAAGAACAACTGATTCAGTACTTTGACAACAGTGCAGAGAAAAAGAGCGCTCTACCGTAAGGTGACTGAATTTAGTCACTTAAAGATGTCGTAAAAGCTCTTATTATGTTACAGACATCGCACAAAGGAATGCTCTGAAATTCCGAAGTTAAAGTATAGTGCAGCAGAGAGCTCTGACAAATTCAGAAAACGAGAACACATTCAGTGGGGGAGATCGCGTCATGGCCTGATATAAACCCTTTGTTCTCCTCAAGCTCATTCTCAGATTTAGGCCACTCCATCTGTATTACGGATATCGGTGGAAGACCAGATGTGTTAAGTTGCAGTATGCTCTGGCAAATTCAACAAGTTTCTACAAGCTGCCACCAGCACTGCTGCAACTCCACAGCCGTCCGGCTGTGGAGGGGACTTCTGACGTATAAGCCCCAGTCCTGCTGGTCATAACAGTGAATAACTGAGAATGGGGGCCAAGCGTATCTTCCGTGATTGAAGAGCCGACCTGCAAGTTATTCAAATTAGGATCATCTCGTCTGGTGAGCGCACCCTGGCGTCGACGCCGCGGGTCCTAGGCGGCTGCCGATAATGGCTGGACCGGAGCTGTCGGTATCTTCCGCAGCGCTGGACAGTGAAGTTGAGACCGCACTGCGCGGCGCGGTACGGCGTGCTTCTATTCAATATACCGCACATGAACAGCAGCGGCGCGAGATAAGTAGCAAATAGTGTTGTAAGTAGTTGCGCAATATCCGAGAAAAACGGCCGAAAGTGTCTTGGATGTGATAATAATTTCTTTGTTAGGTTCTGGAAAGAGACTATAAATTTCTATAAAGTATTTTGCAGATTATAAGAAACATTTTCTTCTTCGAAAAATTTGCCTCCAAAACTCTGGTGCGCCTTATACTATAAAAATGTCCAGTGTTTCATTCAAAAATTCCCACCGGTCTTAAAAATGGTCACATATTCGATGCCGCCGGATACCTCTCTCTATCTGGCGACATTGCATTCAACTGGCATCAGCAGTGCACCGATGTGACGAACATGAGTTGGGGGCGTTCCCAAGCTTGCTAACACTGTCTCTCTCCCGCGCCGCCATCACAATCCAAGAACACTGTCTTGACTAAGATGCGTCATTGCAGTATACGTCTTCGCTGAACTTAAGTTGGAAGTGATTTGTCTTCTCGGTATCAGTACAATATTTTTATTAGGAGCTAGTTTCGTAATGGAAAAAAGTAAAAGATATTCATATGATCTGGGCTATAGATTGAATGTAATAGCAGATCCGATTAGGGGGCTAGTAAGAGAGAAATGAAAAAAATGAGGAAGATTAAATGTACAAATGGAGGACTAAATGCAAAATGGCCGAAACTAGAAGATGACGCACTGCAATGGATTCAAGGATGCCGTCAAAATGACATTGGAATTAATACAAAAAAGAATCTAACACACGACCGTAAGGTAGCGCTAGGTGGCACTTAACAGACTTTAAGGGTGGCATTGGTTCGTCATGGACTTTGCAAGCGAACTAAAACCAAAATATCTAAGAAAGTCCCACAAAAGTATGAAGAGAAAATATTTCCTTTCCACCTTTTTCTTGGGCAATATCGAAAGAAACCAGTGTGGAACTAAGACAAACAGCAAATATGTACGAAACTATCCTGACATTTGTTGTGGCGAGTAACAGCACTTTTACCAAGAAAGGTTCTAAAACTGCAACTATAAAATGAAATTGGCACGAAAAAATGCACTAAAATGTTGTCCTTTCATGTTGTGCTGACGGTACTTAATTTAATCAAATGATCATTTTGAGGCGGAAAACGGCGAAAAACCTTCTGAAATGCCTCCAGGTGTTGTACACGTACGTGACAAGGATTGGATGTACGAAGCTGATATGAAATAATGGATTAAGGGAGTGTGGGGCAGGAGTAAAAGTGCTTTATTGAAGAAGAGTTCTCTTTCTGTGCTAGATCAGTTTAGTAGTCATTTAAAAAATTCCTTGAAAGCGAAATTGCGACAACGTAATACAGAGATTACTGTTATTCGGGAGGACTTAGTTCGCAATTGTAACTCATTGGCGTCTTGATAAAAAAAAAAAAAAAAGATTTAGAGTGTATATGAGAGAGGAATGGAACAAATGGATGACGGATCAAAACCGACATGAATTAACGTGGAAAGGAGGTTTTAAACGACCTACAATCAAACAAATGAGTTAGTGGATAGAACGGTCGTGGTGTAGAGTGAGAGGAGATGTTATTGTTCAATCTTTCAAGAGGTGCGGCGTAAGTAACGCCCTCGAAGGCAGTGAAAACTTACAGTGAAGAACATCTTATATGTGAAGAGGACAACGATGATGACGTAGAGGAAGAAGAAAGTTAAGGTGACGATTTTCAGGAATTTTAAAGATCCGTTCGGTTTTATAAACTAAGAATTTCTTTTCAGTCTGGCTTTGCAATCTAATTATAAAAATGGTGAAAATGTTATTTAAAAAAATTGCTAAAAATTAAGGTGCGTCTTATAGTCCGTAGCGTTTTACAGTGCGTAATATATGGTAAGTGTACGTTGGTGACCTTCGAAAGAACAGCGATGCTGGGATTTTTACACTGCCATCTTCAGCAAAAAAACTGGAAACAAAGACATTTACCTCACCAGACTAAAAAATTACCGTCCACGAGAGTTCAAATGTCTCACGTTATTGTTGGAGACAACATTTTCCGTTAAAAACCATTTTATGAGACCTTATTGTGGTTGACAATTAAATAACCAAACCAAAAAACTATATGGTTACAGACGTGGGAGAACCGGAAGAGTTTCATAAAACAATTTTGGAATATCGTGGCGAAAAAACAGGATTTACTATCGCAAGATCTGTCTCAATCAGGGACATGTAGAGAACGTGTTTCTTTCCCCTTATGCCCTGCAAAATTTTCTCAGACACGATACAGTGTTGTTTGACATTGAAGTCGCTGAAGAGATACAATTACCAGATCTTCCTCATATAGAAGGCAATTTAGTAAACAACGCTATCTAGATACGGGATAGATTAAAAAGATTATTTCAGTTCCCTGCAAGGTAGCTTGGTGTGGCAAAACCACTCGGTAAATAGGGAACGTCGCCGATGAGAAAAGAAGTGGTAAGAAATTTTAAAAAAGCATTCAGTTATAAAAAAATAAAGATATAATCGTTGTTTCCATAATATTAAAATTGTAATTGGCGGGTATTCGTACGTTATGTGTACTCAAGTTCCTTGGCTATTTCTTTACAAACGTTGCTTTTGCTGGTATTATTCATACAATGTTTATTTTGAAGATCATATCGTATGATTGTGGTTATCCACTTATACATACAATTAACTTTACCTCGTCTAACGCCATTTTGGTAAACAAAATTTCGTTTCGCACTTCAAAAGAGCTACCACTCTGACGAACAGTGTCGCCAGACGTTCTATAACGCAATATCGACAATACTGCGCGACGTTGGACGGCGCGCCATAGTTCGTCAGTTGGTCAAATTTGCCACGCAGTGCTGCGCCGCGAAGTTTTGCTGCCGGGTAGTGCGTTCTGAAACATACAAACAGTATTTGATCGTGTCGTGTCGTGTCGCATAGTTCTGGTGCGGGCTATGGAATGAAAGTTCTGCTGCAGTGCAGTTCCGCTCAGTGCCGTCTTATCTTGAAAGCCTGACCAGGCAGAACGCTATCTGTGGCCTAGAGCCACGGCTCGCTCAAATGCTCGTTACTGCATCGTTCGAGGCCCACGAGAAAAGCAGGCCTTCGCGCGTACGTCATAGCACGTGACACTGCAGGTTTTAGGAGCGGCAGTACCCGTTTCCAGCGCGGAGCGAGTAACTATTCCAGAAAAGTTTAATAATTCTTGACTGCGGACTGAAATACATGTAAGCTTTCGACAGCACACGAGAAATTTAAGACCTTTAGTGGGTAGCTTTTCGGTTACGTATTGCATTATTTTCATCAAGGCAGCGACAACAGCCACCGTTACGAAATAGTCTCGAATGAAAAACAGCCCACAGTTGCACTAAATTACGTTTATTTTAAACCTTGACCATAGTTCAAATGGTTCAAATGGCTCTAAGCACCAGGGGACTTAACTTCTGAGGTCATCCGTGCCCTAGAACTTAGAACTACTTAAACCTAACTAACCTAAGGACATCACACACATCCATGCCCAAGGCAGATTCGAACCTGTGACCGTAGCTGTCGCGCGGTTCCAGACTGCAGCGCCTAGAACCCCTCGGCCACTCCGGCTGGCCCTTGACCATGGTTTCTTCGGAAGTAATACACAATAATAAATGAAAAAGTATTAGCTCAGCGGCTGCTTCAAGACCAATAAAACATCTTCAGCAGACATAAGTTCAAAAAATGGCTCTGAGCACTATCAGAAAACTTCTGAGGTCATCAGTCCCCTAGATCTTAGAACTACTTAAACCTAACTAACCTAAGGACACCACACCACACCATGCCCGAGGTAGGATTCGAACCTGGCCGGCACTATCTCTGTTGTACTGCAATTACGTATTGATTTCCCGTGGGCCCTGCACGGGGCCGACCGTTCGCGAAGTGTGGCGGAAGGCGGCTAGTGTGACGTCACAAGTTCGTTGGCCCCATGCATCGTTGAGACATCGGGCGGATCTCACGCCGCGGAATCCAGCGTACCGCGGGGGCATACGGCGAGGTGTCTCGGAATACGGATCCGCCACAACAGCAGGCGGCCGTGTGCACCTGCTGGCTCATTTAAGTACTGTGTTCTTATACTGACAGCAGAGGCAGCAGTGGCGGGAGGCACTTCCGTCGCATCGCGCCACACATCCGAGCTGCTAACGAGACGTCGGCCGCTTGCACAGTGTGACAGCTGACGCAGCGACAGCAGTAGCTAAGGCACGATGCTACGTGGCGTCCTCTGCCGCTGTGCGCCTCGACCACCATTGCGGACTGAGCCGCAACGCCAGGCCGCTTTCTGTCTGGATAGGACTGAAAGGGAGCCGGACGAGTATGGTGCCTCCAACTGTGGACCTATGGGTGCAAGTGGTGTTCTTACAATCACGACGGATGCTCTGGGTTGGGGGCGGGTGGTGGTGGGGCGGGTGGGGGGGGCGTGTGGGGGGGGGGGGGGGGCGAGTGGAGCACCACGTCGGCCGTCTGGTTATGGCCATGAACTCCAACTTGATTGGTAGCTTGTTCAGTGCGTATAAATAGCGCGCAGACGTCCATTAGTTTGGCTGTGTGGCGGCAATGGAACGCAGCGCTGTTTGGCGCAGTGTTCCAGTGACAGGTTTTCACGAGAGCCTTATCACAGGTTGACGAAAGTCGGTGTTCACAATGGCACCGGCGAGGGTCGTCAGATGTGGAGATGGGCAGATTTTCATGAATATCGAAATATACAGGCAAATAAAAGGCAAATACAGTATCGAGGCAAAAAATATCAAGCCATCGACAATATCGAGCAAAAATATCGATGTTTTGAAATAACGAAATTTTTGGCCCGTCCCCACCCAAGAAAAGTTTTCGGAATGAAACACTTCTAACATGTTTGCAAAAACAGAGATAATGTCCTATGGGATAACAGCAATCAGTGATTTTATAATGTTACTTAAAATCCGTCTTGGTTGCAAATTTTTTTTTATTCATATGACCGGTTTCGGTTCATTCAGAACCATCTTCAGATCTGATATTTCAGTTACAGGAGTAACCCGTCCAAATCCAGAAACCTTCACATGCTACGTCACATCTACGTCATGTGACGTAGCATGTGAAAGTTGCTGGATTTGGACGGGTTACTCCTGTAACTGAAATATCAGATCTGAAGATGGTTCTGAATGAACCGAAACCGGTCATATGAATAAAAAAGAATTTGCAATCAAGACGGATTTTAAGTAACATTACTTCTGACATGTGTTTTGCGCATGAAATATTGTACTTACCATAAACATTTCAGACAGCAAGACTAGGTTTTACATTAAATGCCAGTGTGGTAATGTGTGTGGCTCCTCTGTCGAGTCTACGTTACTTTACAGTGACCTATCTCTTCTCGATCCTGGCGCTCAGGGGATAAGGAGTGCGCACATTCTGCCTCACAGTTTGGAGCGGGGAGTGGTACTTTCCACCATTCTCATACAGTGCTGGCGACAACCGTGTTCGTTTTGCGCCTCCTACCTGTTATTTGCAACGGTAGAAAAGATACACGGAAGTAACAAACTTTCATAAATATTCAATGTAGAAACATTCATGTTTAAATCTGGTGCCCATCTGTAATACTGAGTGTGAAATTATATTAAGGCTATTTTAATATATTCCTTGTTGTACTGCAAAGATGACAATTATAGCGCCAATGAGTCAAATAAAGACACACAAAAGTTTACTTTCTATACTCAGTATTCAATCGATTAGTCGCTATATCGATAATTTAGCAGCGTGTAGTACATATCGTAACACAACTTTCTTTCTCTCCACCGATTAATGTTTGAAGAGGGCGCCACCTTTGAAGCTAACATGCCATAACTGATATTTTACATTTTCCGCGTATTACGAAAATATACAGTTCCAGTATTACTCTGCACTAAAGATTCCACCTAAACCTGTTATTCAGAGATTGGTTTATTATGCTTCAATGGCGACTTCGGTATATAAAGGTTTTACGAATGATGTTAAAATACATAATTTACATGTTCAAAGTAGAAGTTCCTATTCTATGGTGCATGGATAAAACTTGTAAAAGTAAATATTACTTAATTATTGAAAAGTAGGTTTGTGGTTTCACAATAGCTCACTTTATTCTAAAAACAGGGAAAATTAATTAATTATTTACATAATCACATTCTAGTACCGCAAACTTCACTGCTTTTTGAACACATGCCCAGAGGATTTGAGAAAGGACTTAACGAGATTTCTCGTGACAGTTTTATTTCAGACTGAGTGTAGCTTTTAATAAAAAAATCTGCTATATTACAGTGTTTTTTAGTGCACTTGCACGAAGATATCTCTAAAATTCGGTATGGAATACATTAAAAATTTCGAAGTATTTGGAGTGAAAAAGCGAAAATATTTGCTTTTAAATTAGTATTTTGGGCATTGTAAACAGCATCCCACATATTACACAATCACTTCATGTAACAGAACCAGCAGCCTACTGCCATGAAAACGCCAGTAAGCAGTAATAATAATTTGTAGTCGGTTAATGTCCACCTACCACAACCCAGAAAGATCCACTACAGTAACTTTAATCATAAGTTACGCCATTCTTGTCACATGAAAAAATTACTTTTCGACGTTATAACTCACACGTGAAATTCCTGATAAAGATTTTTCCTACTTGTGGTTTCCAATAAACCTCCAATTTCAGTCCACAGGTTCCGAACTACATCCCTGTTATGATATTTTTCATCCTCAGGATGCAACAAACTCCTTATACTAAACTTATCAGATTCTCACAGTCCACGTTTGGTGTCGTGTCGGCCATTATGACCGAAAAAAAAACTCATATGAATTTTCACCGACTTTTATCCGAAATCTGTACATTCGGGCAATGAGATCGGCTATATTGTGGCCGCGCATGTAGTAGCGTACTGATTAGCAAAGATCGGCCGTCTTCGGCCGATGTCGATCGTCGGCCGAATCCACCGATTCAGTTCCTCTGTGACCGCAGCGTAGCTTGCAGAGTGTTTCCCCTTCGGTTGTGTCGTCAGATGCGTACCTTCGGGACGGTAAGCGGACCACTCTGTCCCGAATTTCCTTCGCTTCGCGGTACTACGTCTGCACCGCGACACTTTCATCCTTCTCGAACTTGCATAATACTTTAGATCTTCATTAGCATAACGCTTCATCACTGTAGCTACCTATTGTTCTGTGATTTGTAGCTCCTTTCTCCGCTTTTATGTGCTTAGCTCAAACACTGATGCACCGCGAATTACAGAACCGAGAGCAGCTGCAGCATCCAAAAAGCAGTCGATAAAAAAGTTGCACTACCGAAGATACAGGTCTACGATGCAACTTCAACATGGTAAAAGCCCAAAATGTAGCCTGCATTACTTTAAACTTTACATAAAAGTGGCTGTCTGCTGAACTTTCTCAAGTAATTCATTCCTCGCCCATAGAACTCAACCTCATTCAACATGGATAAATTAATACATTCCTGCATGTTGCTTAGTTTGATGCTGTCTGTAAACTCGTTGTCGTCTTGGGTGATGTGTTTTCTAGTTCTTCGATGGCGACAGGTTTTCTTTGTAGTGTCTGGTGCAGATACTGTGCAAATACAATAGAAGTTAAATTACCGACCTACGCAAACTGATCCATTTGAGATCGATCCTTCCGATGTTAAATTTGCATTGTTTCGAAATAGTGGCTCCTTTCCGACACAGATGACGTCATCTTGAGTGGACATCCACCGCAGGTGGCCGTTTACTTCCATGTGCTATGCAGTGCCGCAACACTTACGCTCTAATTTTACCATGTTTCCATTACGTTTTCCCTAGAGAATACTGATTGCTGGAACAAAAACATCTCTTTTCTGTAGAAAACGACAAAATAATTGTTTGCTAATTGTACTGATACAAGGGAACTGACAACTTTAAACATGCGACTGGGCAAATACATTAAGTAATTTATAGAAGCTCTCACGTAACGTTACGAACGAACAGAGGTAGACGTATACTGACTGAAACCTCAAGTACGTAGATCACTTGACAGTAATTGCTCTGATTCACGTCTTTGTTAAGAAGCATAGACTGCACTCTTCAATGTTATTTCTTCAACATAAGTTATTGTCATTTGTTCCAGCAGCAATGGCCATTCTACGCTCTCCGATGTTGCCTCACATCCGGAGACAGAGATGGAGGTAAGTGGGACTCCTACGAAATCAGTGGAAAGTCCGATTAAATGTTAAGTTTAACTTTTCACTCCAGTTTAGAGACTGTGAATCTTAAGTTTCTGTTTGATTGTCAGACCAATAATATTCCTTGAATACCGCGTCCATTAAGACCGTGGTTCTCTTTCTTTCTTTATATTTCCAAAACTATTTCAAAATCTTTATTTCAAAAACCTTAATTTTGTTTCTCGTTTATTTTTTTAAACAAATTCTTTATTAAACCCCAGGTTTCTTATGCCAGTGACATCGAGCTCCTTGGCATCAAGGCGAGATGCGACGATGTGGTAAGAAAATGTTGAACTTTAGTTCTCAAAATTCCTAAACTGTTTTATATTCGTTTGTAATTATCATGAATGTTATCGAATCAGGATTGAAAACAAGCAGAATAGAGGTTTCAATGAAGGTTACATAAACGTCCTGTAGATTCAAGAATTGTGTCCACGATATCACAGTGGGACTGCTGTTCACTGTGTTGGTGTTTGCCCTTTTATTTTATGAAGTTACGTTGAAAGAGTGATACGTGGAATACTGTTAGAAGCGCACACATCATTGGTGCTCGTTTAGCGTGTGCCGGTAAAAGGCATACTACTACCATACACAGCGTATCCCAAAGTAATGAAATATCTAGAGGTGATAGATATCGTCATGGGGAACATTTTTTTTAGAGACAAAATGTTCAGTGTCGCTTCGCGGAGATGCTAAGAGTCGTATAGTGTTCGCTGACCCCGGGACGATGAGATTTCACCGAAGTAGCAGGATCTACTGATCAGGGTTGCTGCATACTACGTACCCAAGTAAAAAAAAATGTTCAAATGTGTGTGAAATTTTTGGGACTTAACTGCTAGGGTCATCAGTCCCTATGCTTACACACGACTTAACCTAAATTATCCTAAGGACAAACACACACACACACGCCCGAACCTCCGCCAGGATCAGCCGTACAGTCCATGGCTGTAGCGCCTGAGACCGCTCGGCTAATCCCGCGCGGCCTATCCAAATAAACTGGAAGTATTTTTCCAACGAGAAAATCTCTATAAATGAATGTCACTAAAGCGAAGGAAGACATTTTCGAAGCGAATCAGGAACTTTAACTGACTTGGCTTAGCTTGGAGGACACCCAGTCATATGGAACACGTGACTAGGTTGTAGGCGACACATATTGATTGCAGTGTACCGCCGTCAGGTAGCGTCAGCGATCATTTCGTCTTTGATAGAAGTTGTTCTCCATTAAGTGATGTATCACGCCTAAACGTCTGAAGCAAATAGAGTTTACAGCTTCTTAAAATGACAGTAATATCTAGTATAAGTGATAAATGGTGGAAGACAAGTGCTTTTGAATGCTATTACAGACGGCTAAACTATAAGATGTTTCAAAGAGCTTCATTCGATTTCACAACACTAGGCCTTACCACAGTTTTCATATTGGTTCCCGCAGATCACCGAAATTAAGCACTTTCGGGCTGGGATGGGTTACTGTCTGGGTCTGCGGAGCGCTGTTGGCAAGTTGGGTCCACTCAGCCCTTGAGAGGGCAATCGAGGAGCTATTTGATTCAGAAATGTACGAGATATTACTGTCATTTCAGCAAGCTGTAAACTCTATTTGCTTCAGACGTTTAGGGGTGATACATCACTTCATGGAGAACAACTTCTATCAAAGACGAAATGATCGCTGACGCTACCTGACGACATTACACGTCGTTCTTTATTGGTTATGCCCCTGAGAGGCAGCAAGCTGTAGGCACACTGAAATGTACGGTCACGAAAACTGACAAATGCCGGAAGGAAATTGCCTCTCCATATCCATATTCTGTGTCATCCTCCGCCCATAGGTATCACTCAATGGTGACGCCTATGAGCGAAGGATGACACAGTGGTCGATCGGTACCGTTGGACCGGACTGTTCGGATAGAGCTTCGTTTTTGTTTTATATCTTTTACATGAATGAGGATACAAACTTTGGATGAATTGCAACTAGTGCCGAGACAAAAAAAGTTTTTACTTGCAAGAGAGTAATCCGATTTCACAACGATATATCGATTTCGCAACAGTATACCTGTTACATACTCGTATACGCCCACACATATGAAGGCTTGAAAAGCATGTCGGTATAAGTAACATTGTATGTGTTCTAAGAGCAAAGCGTTGAAAAGTATTGTTAATATTAGATATAAAATACTACAATTGCTATACTCCTATCTGTTATACAGGACGTTCATTTTAAATGAAAGCGTTGAAACGAAAACTACACACTGGATGAAAGAAAAATATAATTCCAATTTATTTGTCTCGGAGGGGAACATTCAACGATACCACACTCGACCCTCCACCCCACGCCGTGCGTGGATGGTGGAGAGCAGTTTTGAAATCTTCAATGGAAACCCCCGTCTTTTATTACAGATTACGATTATAATGCAAAATTTACATACGATTTGTCAGAAGTATTTTCTTCGTTTCCCCACTGATGTCTCTGCAATCGGAAGAATAGAAATGGGTACGCAATCGTAATTTACATGCTACTCAATGGCCCTTGAATATCCAATGGCACGTGGGAACCCACCTCCAGGCTGTGAGGGTAGGGCAGGCCAGTATTTAGTAACTTCTAATTGGAAACCCCATTCGCAGTGTTGTATACATCCGACATATCGAACAGGGACTAACCACCGACCCACTGTGGCCGTTGCTCGAGGCGAACGCTGCTCTAGCTTTCCAATTAGAATAAATGTTCAAATTAATACCACCAACTTCAACACACTCAGTGATCCCCTTTTCAAATGACCGTACGCGGGACAGAAGCATATCTGCGTGAATGTCAGCACAGTCGTTTCTGACGCAGTTGACCATGTCTTCACGGCCTATTGGCACTTTCTGGTACACCTTATCTTTTAAATATCCCCACAGGAAGAAATCCGGGGACCTAGAGGGCAAATTAACAGGGCCACCTCTGCCGATCCACCGACCAGTGTAAACACGGAGGAATACCTCCCGTGCTTCAATTGTGTAATGTACTGGGCAGTCATCATGCTGAAACCACATACGTCGTTGAACGTCCAGGGCAACACCCCGCAGGCCAAGAGAACCCTCCAGAATATTTTGATCGGATTTGATCGGAAACGGAAGATTCAAGCTAAGTTTAATTTTGTTTTCAGGCAATGGGTAAAAAAAAAAAAAAAAAAAAGACTAGTGCACATTCGAAAATCTTTGTATGTACATACAGCTAAGTATGGCCGATGACCTGCTCCATATGTGTCGAATGGCAATCCCGAGAATGGCAACACACTCTAGGCCACTTTTACTCTTATGTTCTTTTCCTTTTTTTTCCATCGGGAAGGATCTTCATTAATAATGAGGGGGTCCTGGGTGCTGTTCCTAGCAGGGTAGTTGATTTTCTTCGCTCAGGGACCGGGTCTTTGGGTTCTCCTTATCATTTCCTATCTCGCGCATATAGAGTCTTGCACTAGCAGGCTGAAGAATCCAAGATCGGATCTTCCCAACAATTACGCGTTACGATCGTTTCATTTAATTTTTTTTTTAAATCAACATTTTTAAAATTCATTTTTAGGCGACTTTAAGAGATATTTACTATCAAACAGACAGAAATAGTATGGACAGAACAGCTATAATCAAAGTTTCGCTATTTGAGAGGGCCCCTATGAAAAATCAGTGATCGTAGGACAATGAAACTTTATAGAAACAATTGTATGAAAGGTAATACAATGCTGGCCACCGTAAATGCAACACCAAGAAAGACAAGAGGTAGCACAACAATATTTATGTTGTAGATAACATGTTGACCAAGTATCAAATGATTACGTTTACAGACGTCTGTGACATGTGGTTCCTGCCAGAATCAGTAGCCAGAGTAGCCGCCATTGTTGGAGATCACCGCTGCCACACGTCTCGGCATTGAGTCAAAGAGACGTTGGATGTGTTCCTGGGGTACAGCAGCCCAAGCAGCTTCCACACGTTGCCAAAGATCATCTGATGTGGCAGCTGGGGATGTAATCTGGGTCACTCGTTGAGCAACCATGGACCACATGTTTTCTATCGGCGAAAGATCCGGAGAGCGAGCCGGCCAGGGAAGCAATTCAATCTGGTTATTGACGAAGAACCTTTGGACAATGCGTGCCACTTGTGGTCGCGCATTATCCTGTTGAAATATGGCTGTGGCCGAGCCCTGAAGGTAAGGAAGGACAACTGGCTCCAGCACCTCGGATATGTAGCGCCGGCTATTTAAAGTACCGGCAATGCGTACTAGAGGCGTGCGAGAATAATATTCAATACTGCCCCATACCATAATACCCGGTGCAAGACCAGTGTGGCGGTGCATAATGCAGCTGTCCAGCATCCTCTCTCCACGGTGTCTCCACACTCGAATCCGACCATCGTGGTGCTGCAGCCAGAAGCGTGCCTCGTTAGTAAAGACAACGTCATTCCATTCTGCCGTCCACATCCGTCTGTCATCACACCATTGGCGACGGAGACGTCTGTGGTTCTGCGTCAATAGTAGACGAAGCAATGGACGTCTTGCGGACAGACCACTCTGCTGTAAACGGCGTCGAATGGTACGCGCAGACACTGGATGATGCGTTACAGACGCAATGTGCTGCGCTATGGTTCGGGATGTCACTGAGCGATCCGTCACTGCCATGCGCACAATTTGCCTATCAGCACGTGCAGTGGTGCACCGAGGTGAATGCGATCGACCACGTCGTACCCTCCGCATTACAGTTGTTTGGTTTCGTCCAACACGACTAGCGATTTCTTTGTATGATAATCCACAATCTCGGTAAGCCACTATCCTTCCTCTGTCGAACTCGGATACTTGACCAAACGATGTTCGCTGTTGTCTACGAGGCATAACTGATCGTCTTGTGAAACAACCACAAGGTAAACACACGTGCCGAACGTACACTCGTCGAAATCGCCAAGCCTTAAATGGCGCTATGAGGTGGCGCCACAGGCGCGCGTGATGTGCGTCTGCGCTGAAATTCTAATCAGTTGCATATCTCATCGCTGCAAACCCATGGTGTAAATTTCACTTGATTCGGATGCTTCCTTCAGGGTGTTGCTTTTACGGTGGCCAGCAGTGTATATCCAGACAGAAATCTTCATTCTAGAGCGAAGTGTGCACTGATACGAAACTTCATGGCATTTTAAAACTGTGTGCCGGACCGAGACTCGAACACGGGACCTTTGGCTTTTAGGGATAAGGACTCTACGGACTTAGCTACTCAATTATGACTCACGACGCCTCCTCAAATCTGTATTTCCGGCAGTATCTCACCTGCTGCCTTCAGAGTAGGGGCGCATCATTATTATAAAGTTGGGTACCCATATGGTAAACAGATTTTCGTCTACACTGGCTCAAGTAGCGGAAGTTTGATTATAACCACCTCATATTACGCGAGGAACACGTTGTCTGAAGCTACGAAACTGATACTTTAACATATACATGAGTGTAGGACACATTGACAAAAGTAGAGTCCTTATGTGAACAAAATTTCCTTGTTCTGAATGCCGGCCGGGGTGGCCGAGCGGTTCTAGGCGCTACGGTCTGGAACCGCGCGACCGCTACGGTCGCAGGTTCGAATCCTGCCTCGGGCATGGATGTGTGTGATGTCCTTAGGTTAGTTAGGTTTAAGTGGTTCTAAGTTCTAGGGGACTGATGACTACAGCAGTTAAGAGCCATAGTGCTCAGAGCCATTTCAACCATTTGAACCTGTTCTGAATGCAGGAAAAATCTATTCTTAGCGACTTAGAGTGATTTGATTACAGCATGCCCATTGGGCATACTTAACTTTGCTGTAACTTTCGAGATCGAAACACACGCAGAGCTTATCACCATCTTCCGGAGTCTCAGAAAGGACGAACCATTGTTGTAAGGGACACGGGAACAACATACCGATAACGGAGACAATACACTATAGTGCTAGGAGTGCAGAGCGAGCAGTCACGACATAATCTCCGGATAATAGTGTGGAAAGAGGACCTGCCACGGGACCTTCTAGAAGGACTACATCAGGAGAAGATCGTAGGGTTGTTCAATATGTTCTGACCAATAGAGGGATAAGAAAAACTGTAACAAGGTCAGAGGAAGCTGAGGTTGAGAGCTCAAGTTACCGTATGTCGTTTACAGCTAACATCGTGTCGCAGACAACATAGACGTGTCTGGTCTAGAGTTACGTCCGCTGACGCACTGAATGGTACTGTATGTTGTTCACCGATAAGTTTCTCTGGTATCTGTCGTGATCATATCGACTTTAACGTGTCCGTAGATAACCGGGTAAAAGGTCAGGTGAAGCAGTGATTTTCGAGACCCATTCTTGTCCTACTCTTCGAATCGTTGTGTGACAAGATGCTATTTGATTTGCAATTGTTGATGGGAGGCTAAATGCTCATGATCCAGTGTGGAAGGAAACGGTAAATCCCGCTGTCATACCTAGCATACACTCGTAATCAGGGTACCAAATGGTATATTATAGCTGGATAATGCAAGACTCCACACTGCAGTTCAAATCACAAACGCCATGAGGTATTTACGGCTTCTCGACTGTCTTCCCCGGTCTCCTGATTTGTCACTCATAGAGCGTGTCTAGCATGTGATGGGAAAACATACCAGCCTCCAGTCAACAATCTTCATAAACTAACAAAGAATGTCTCTAGAACGGCAAGAAATTCCTGAAGATATTAGGTCTACAACTACGCTTCGTCCATTTTTTCTCGAATTTAGAGGATATACTGTGAAAAACTTACAAAAAATTTTTCGCATCAAAGTATTGGCCATCGCTGGTAACTGCTTTCTTCCATAATGAGTTTTTCACTCTGCAGCGGAGTGTGCGCTGATATGAAACTTCCTGGCAGATTAAAACTGTGTGCCCGACCGAGACTCGAACTCGGGACCTTTGCCTTTCGCGGGCAAGTGCTCTACCATCTCAGCTACCGAAGCACGACTCACGCCCGGTCCTCACAGCTTTACTTCTGCCAGTATCTCGTCTCCTACCTTCCAAACTTTACATATCAGCGCACATTCCGCTGCAGAGTGAAAATCTCATTCTGGAAACATCCCTCAGGCTGTGGCTATGCCATGTCTCCGCAGTATCCTTTCTTTCAGGAGTGCTAGTTCTGCAAGGTTCGCAGGAGAGCTTCTGTAATGTTTGGAAGGTAGGAGACGAGATACTGGCAGAAGTAAAGCTGTGAGGAGCGTGTGTGAGTCGTGCTTCGGTAGCTCAGGTGGTAGAGCACTTGCCCGCGAAAGGCAACGGTCCCGAGATCGAGTCTCGGTCGGGCACACAGTTTTAATCTGCCAGGAAGTTCTTGCTTCCATTTTTGGGGCAGTGAACGAATCCTGCGGGCGAAGAACTGGGCGTCGTTTTGGGAAGATCCATGGATAGATTCAATTTTTACACTTGTTCATGTGACTGGAAACGCTGGCCAGCCAGGCCCTGTGCCGTTGGTCGAAAATGGTGGTAGCCAAAGGGAGTAACGTCTGGGGAAGATACGCGTGGGATGAGACTTCCTATTTCAACGTTTCTAAATGTGCTTTGACGAGTTTTTTGAAATGGCGTCGAGCATTTCCATGTTGCAAAATCATTTTTTCATGTCAATCGATGCACAATGGCCGCTCGTCTTTCAGTACTCGGCTCAAACTCACCATTTGCTTTCGGTAACGATCTCCTGTGATTGTTACCGATGGTTTCAGTGCGGAGGAAACCTTCTGCCTTCCACCGCCATGCCGGTCTTCGACGTCAAAATCACCGTTCCTGACGCGTTGAAACCATTCTCTCAACGTTCTTTCACTAATAAGTGCGTCACTTTGGGTATTACCCAGCATTTTACGAGCCCAAGCCCAGATCATCTTAGAAAATTAAAGTTACACGCAAACGACGAGAATTCGGCTCCTAAGCTGACGTATTCAGCCGAGAATAGCTGTATGATACACTCACAGACAGACTAATATTTTGATGGCGTTATGTTTGAAAATGGCTAAGCTTAAGTTATGATACGATCCGCTACCTGCACCGCCACTTGCCGCTGCTGCCATCTATTCCAAAGCAGTGGTAGCTAAGTTGTAGTACTAATAATATTCCGAGTCTGCTTGCTTCCACGCCATAAAAAATACGAGAGCGTACTCGTGACGTGATAGTTACGCCTTATACTGATATTGATTATAGACATCAGTTTCGAATGGAATGACGGTTTCTTATGTGATAATCATCTTCACAACGCGTGATTAACATCGGACAGGTGCTCTATGGTGCACCTCTTTAAGTTTCCACCAGTGTATTTAGTTTTAGTTCAGTACGTGTTGTGCAACCATAAACTTTACGTTTGACACAAACTATCGTCCCATTCAGTAAAAAACGAGTCCTCAATTTTACGTCTGCGCTAGGTTCGATTTGCAGCCGCAAACTGTGTGATTTTCCAGTGGTAATTACAGCGATCATCGACTGTACGTGAACTACCAGCTCACAGGCTGTCATCTATCACGTGGAGAGCAGGGCTTAGCCATCCGTGTTCCGCTGTAATACCGGCGTCAATCAGCGCTATCTCATATTAGCGTAAGATTAACGGCGCATTCCAAGCGTCGCCGAACATCAATCATATTCAAGATACTAGAACAGATAGGCCGACAGATAGTTCACATCTTCTGATAGTTTATCGACTGCCGCTCTGTCTATACCTTTTGGATAAAGCAACTTCTCTGTGCACAATAGAAAGGTTTTGTAAAGTTAGTGAATGATTTGTTCTATTCCAATCCTCATTAATGGCTGATGAATTTTTTAAAGCAACAAATTAAACCACATACAAATTATTTACTGTTGGAACGGTGTTTGGGACAAACACGTCCGTCATAGCATAAAGCATTATTTGCCTAGTTCCTGTCTATGTTACTTCGGCAAGCGGGGAACTTGAAAAAATATAATCGTGTAAATACGTAGTAATTTGTTAATATGATGAGGTAGAGCGATTATCTTGATATTTTTAGTACTTAATCCAAGCGTTATTGTCTTCCATTGTGTGTGTTGATACAGCCCCAGCGAAGAACCAGTACTAGTAAGCCACGCAGTCTACATCTACATGGATACTGTGCAACTCAACTTAAATGCCTGCCAGAGGACTCAGTCTGTGTTTGCAAGACCGACGTAACAGACGTGTAAAGTTGAGAACTCGTTGTTTTTGCGGGGTGGGAAGCAAACAGCGAGGTCAATGGTCTGGCTACTTGGACTTTTACAGTGTGTGTAGATTACATTTGCACGTTATGGAAGGAATTCAGTGTTTGGGGTAATAGGAATGGACGGAAAACCGGATGGCGAGATCTGAAAATTGGTGCCATCGGACCCACAGCATTGTAACTATGAGTGGCGTCTGTTGTGTTGGACATGTTCGACACCACTCATATCTGTATTCCCCACCAAGAATCGAAAGTGCCATGAGGTTCTACGGGACGCAATGACACCCGTGAAAATCTCGTTGTTTTCTAACGAATTTTTGATCAATGCATTATTTCGACAATGATGTTGTATTTCAATGTTACCTAAATATTTAAATTAAGGACATCAATTATATAGATGTGAATCCCCGCTCTGAAGTAAGAAACCGTGACTCCTGGGAATTATAAACAATATAGAGGAAGCACATATCCCATAGGGAACTGTTAAGCAACAGAAGACAAATGATTGGAAGTAGCTGACGCATTTAGGCCTTAGTATACATCAGTTACATTTTCATGCAACATTAAATATAGTTAGTATTAGCTAATGTATTGAACACACAACTGAATAATTGTGTATATTCTTATTTTAATTCGTCTAGTGTTGTTTGTACTTGGGATCCATCCACTGTTAGTAGAGGTACATGCAGCTGGTTCACAGTACATTTTGTCAATATGTCTGAGCATATTGTGCTTTAGGAAACTAAACAAATGGCAACACACAAGGAACTATCCAAGCAGGTAGTCTAGAGGCCTAGAACTGGAAGGTACTGAAGTTCAGAATAAATGGTTGAGAACTGGTGAAAGGTTAAGTATTTGGGGATAGTTGTAGGTTTTTTATCTTGTTTTTAAATTTTACATCCCATTAGGTTTTTATCTTTTATATAAATTTTTATTATTTTGTTATTTTTAATAATTATTATTGTTTTATCATTATTGTTACTCTAACGATTCGAAAAACGTGTGTTTAGAAGACCTATTTCTAGGAAATATGTAAGGGAAATGACACTTCGTTCTTCCTGGATCGTCAGTGTATTTATGAGGAAAAGTATCACCACAGCTGTATCTTGAGAATCTCTACCACAGGACTAGGACGTGCTGCACAGTTACTAGAATAAGTGTTTGGAACTCCTGTCAAGTTGCTTGTGTCCACTTAGGCCACATATTTTTGTTATGGGCTAGACTTCCCATATTCTGCTTTTTACGGCGTGATACTTTGTGGATTGGTCAAGGTCCAGTTTGCATTTCTTCTTTTCCCTTTGAATCCGTATACGTTTCGTCGGTATGTCAAAACATGTGACGTTTCAGATATTTTGGTTTACAGTTTTCGTAATATATAGTGTGTGTTTCAGAAGGGATTGTACCACATTTTTATTGTTGTTCCACCTTATCTGATGGAGTATTGACCTACATATTTATGTACTGTATATGATTAGAGATCAGAGGGTATCGGATTGTCTTAGGCACCTGGGCCCACCCCTGAGACAATGAAGTTGTAGCAGTTAGTTTGTAGATGTTTAAATATGTTTTCGGGTTCCTAGGTTTTATTTCGAGTAGGGTTTTACTATGGAGGAATATACTGTTTGAAGTGGGTATTTTAGTTTTGTTTCTTGCGGTTAGGTGTTTGTGTTTATCACACAAAGGTGTAATAGTGAACATAATACTTGAGGGCTGGTATATTTGCATATTTAAGTGTACATAGTTATCAAAGGTTTTGAGAGGAGGAGCTTTTCAAATATTGGAGACAGCTTGTCACAAAATTGTGTGGTTCATGTACGGTTGCAATGGGTACGTGGTTAGCCTGCACCAAGTTGGTTTCACTTTTACTGTTAGGTTCTTACATCATGTATACAGCTTTGGCATACGTCTTTAAACATCAGTGGACAGTTTTAGTTGAATCTTGTATGATATCTGGGACCCTTTGTTAAAATTTTGCCGTGATATATGGTGTCGTTTTGATGATTGGTTTGAAACGAGCGAAAGCTGCCATTTTGGATGTCCATTGTTTTTACATATGACGACAGCCATGTGTTTTGTGACCGTGATTCAGGTCTATTCTGTGTTTGTGTTTTATACGCTTACATATATATGGGCTAGAGGAGAAAATGGAGGTACTGACATATACACTCCTGGAAATTGAAATAAGAACACCGTGAATTCATTGTCCCAGGAAGGGGAAACTTTATTGACACATTCCTGGGGTCAGATACATCACATGATCACACTGACAGAACCACAGGCACATAGACACAGGCAACAGAGCATGCACAATGTCGGCACTAGTACAGTGTATATCCACCTTTCGCAGCAATGCAGGCTGCTATTCTCCCATGGAGACGATCGTAGAGATGCTGGATGTAGTCCTGTGGAACGGCTTGCCATGCCATTTCCACCTGGCGCCTCAGTTGGACCAGCGTTCGTGCTGGACGTGCAGACCGCGTGAGACGACGCTTCATCCAGTCCCAAACATGCTCAATGGGGGACAGATCCGGAGATCTTGCTGGCCAGGATAGTTGACTTACACCTTCTAGAGCACGTTGGGTGGCACGGGATACATGCGGACGTGCATTGTCCTGTTGGAACAGCAAGTTCCCTTGCCGGTGTAGGAATGGTAGAACGATGGGTTCGATGACGGTTTGGATGTACCGTGCACTCTTCAGTGTCCCCTCGACGATCACCAGTGGTGTACGGCCAGTGTAGGAGATCGCTCCCCACACCATGATGCCGGGTGTTGGCCCTGTGTGCCTCGGTCGTATGCAGTCCTGATTGTGGCGCTCACCTGCACGGCGCCAAACACGCATACGACCATCATTGGCACCAAGGCAGAAGCGACTCTCATCGCTGAAGACGACACGTCTCCATTCGTCCCTCCATTCACGCCTGTCGCGACACCACTGGAGGCGGGCTGCACGATGTTGGGGCGTGAGCGGAAGACGGCCTAACGGTGTGCGGGACCGTAGCCCAGCTTCATGGAGACGGTTGCGAATGGTCCTCGCCGATACCCCAGGAGCAACAGTGTCCCTAATTTGCTGGGAAGTGGCGGTGCGGTCCCCTACGGCACTGCGTAGGATCCTACGGTCTTGGCGTGCATCCGTGCGTCGCTGCGGTCCGGTCCCAGGTCGACGGGCACGTGCACCTTCCGCCGACCACTGGCGACAACATCGATGTACTGTGGAGACCTCACGCCCCACGTGTTGAGCAATTCGGCGGTACGTCCACCCGGTCTCCCGCATGCCCACTATACGCCTTCGCTCAAAGTCCGTCAACTGCACATACGGTTCACGTCCACGCTGTCGCGGCATGCTACCAGTGTTAAAGACTCCGATGGAGCTCCGTATGCCACGGCAAACTGGCTGACACTGACGGCGGCGGTGCACAAATGCTGCGCAGCTAGCGCCATTCGACGGCCAACACCGCGGTTCCTGGTGTGTCCGCTGTGCCGTGCGTGTGATCATTGCTTGTACAGCCCTCTCGCAGTGTCCGGAGCAAGTATGGTGGGTCTGACACACCGGTGTCAATGTGTTCTTTTTTCCATTTCCAGGAGTGTATTCTCCATTGGTACTTCGTAGAATGTTACCTTAAGAGTACTTCAACTAATACATTAAGGTACCATAATTTTAAGTGTACGTTGTTTTATAGTTTTTTAGTTTTCAAATTTTGGCATTGTATTATTGTTCTTTGGTAGACAGGGTCTGAGGATGGGGGTAATTTGCCGCCGAGACTAGTAGTATGATAGATTAAAGACATTCTCAATATACAGCTGTTGTGGTACTTTTCCTCATATACTGAGTGGTTATAATTAAACTTGCCCTATTTAACACGTTATATCACGGAAACTAATTACCATAAAAGTACCAAACCTGGTAGCATTAATGTCCAGCGTATGGGGTGCATGATTTCCATGCGTCACAGAGCCACCGTCCTTTTCCAACAATGGCCGCCAGGTGGTGTGATGAGTCACCGTGATTCACACACCCGACCAGTCACAGTGCATTTGTTGACTTGTCAACATGAGCTTGGACAAAGTGAGCAGGGCATTATTGGTGTGGTGTGCGTACTGTAAGACCTTCGGTACACACACCATCAGATTATTTGACTTGTCGCTCTAACGAAGTAGGCAAGTGTCAGCAATATGTCTCGTGGTCTTATCGTGGCGTGTTTATCTTCTGCCATTAGGTCAGACGATAGAAATGCCACTTGCACACTTAGAGTAGCAGATTGACGGTGACCAACTTTAAACAGATCTTGATTAATTTTCACACACATTTATTAAAATAATAACAAGCATAAAATTACTTAACTTGATTCTGGATGCTATTTACAATTGACAATCTGAAGTTCCTTTGGTCTTGGTACGTTAATCTTATTCTCTCATATCTCTGATACTTGACAAAGTGTCTATTCATTTATCTTCATGGCTATCTACAGGAATATGGTAATCTTGTTAGGCGCAGACTGAAACTGGACTATAGACTGGTACAGACTAATGCAGACTGGTTCAGACTGGTGCAGACAGACTAATCGGAGGTCTGTACACTCGTTTAATACCTTGCGCGTTCAGGTATCACTGCGCAAGTGTGATCCGCGAGGAGAAAGGGTTCTACGTTAGCAGCAATCTCATTTGCTGCGTTGCATATTAATACGCGTATCGGCGGAAGCAGAATTTGGTCCGTCTCTATGGCAGCGCCATCTGGTATTGCGGAGACGGACGAGCGCTGCGCCTGCGCTGTTGTGCTTAGCGGGGCGCGCTCTAGTGGGAAGGTTGTGTACGCGCTGACTATGCGGAACTATGTACACAACAGTTGGTGAAGCTGTATTACCAAAGCAATAGTAATACTGCAGCTACACTTGGAGAATATCACCGGCTGAGAGGATTACGGATGGGTCCTCTTTCTCCATCTGCTGTGCGGAGCATGATAGAGAAGTTCGAATCAACTGGAGAACTGGGTGTCGCTCTGGGAAGAGGCCGACGATCGGTGCACCACAGGTGGTTGACGACATCGCTGTTGCTATGACAGACAACACGGCGCGCTATTCCCAATCATTAGGCAGTGCATGTGCTGTTTCACGACAGTTGAACAACACGTGGTGCACTGTACAGAAGGTGCTTCGAACCGTTCTCAAATGGTATCCGTACAAGATCCACATCGTACATCAGCTTGCACCACAGGACGCACAACGACGTGTTGACTACGCTCTCCACTTTCTCGCAAGGATTGAAATTTACGAGGGCTGGACATGGACTACCTTATGGACAGACGAAGCTCATTTTTTCCTGACGGGTGAGGCGAATACTCAGAATTTTCGGGTTTGGGGATCTTCATCTCCAGTCACAATGCATGAAGTACCTCTATACGGTGAATGTGTGACTGTATACTGTGGATTTACGGCTATGTTCATCGTTGGCCCATTCATTTTTGAAGAGGTACGCTGCATTATTGCGATATGCTTTGCCAGCATGTCATATCCGCCCTACAGAAGAACCGCATTAACTCCACAGTTTTCATGCAACTTGAGGCCGCACCGCACATCGCTCCTGAAGTTCACCTGCTTCTCCGAAACACATTTGGAAACGATCGAATTCCTGGCCGGCACGATCAGCTTATCTCCCCCCCTGTGATTTCTGGTTGTGGGGCTGCCTAAGGACGGGGTTCATCAGAAGAATATTCACACATATGCTGACCTGACCTGAAGCGCAGCATATCAAGAGAGGTAGCCAGCATACTTACGGACATGCTCTGATTTGCTGTGCAGAATGCGATCCTGCGCTTTCAGACTCTCCTGGACACTGACGGACGCTATACTTCCGTTGCAGTAATGGTACCGGTATGTAATGATATGATGTACCGAAGCAGCACATCGAAAGTGTTTCAATTCAATTGATTCTGCATTATTTCTCTTCGTCATGTCCTTGGCATTAAGGCTAGCAAGTTTGATATTCGTACGGTATTTATTTTCCGTTTTATAACGCGTTAAATAGGGAAAATTTGACTATAACCACCCGGTGTGTCATCAGCTGAAGTCCCTCCCCCATGCAGTAAGATGGACATCCATATATTATCACTATATCTATTTATCTCACAATGACTGTTTCAAGTGTCACGTGTCAAGTAGTAGCTGAAGATGAAGATTGTCAACAGATTACTAGCTAGCAAGAGGAAACTGTTTTAGTGATGAGTCATATTCATATATTTCACTTCACTTCTATGATAATAAAGAACTTTTTCGTCGTCAATGTGAAAGGAGCTTCCTTCCCTCCCGCTGCACTTCCATGAGGGTGACGAATCTGAGCACAGTCGCCCTGCGGTCGCTTCTCACTCGTCGACTCGTCCTCTCTGACTGAAACGTGTTAGTGTACCAGTCGTGACTCAATACGAAAGCTGAATGAACGATTTTGATGTTGTAAAGTAGCAATCGCAAGCCGCAATAACCGGCAGTCAGGATCGGATGGCCTCTAGCGAGACTCTGCTTGGTGTAAGATGAAAAATAAGTGATGCGGCGTGTACAACTGCAAATTTGCGTCATTTAGAAGAAGAGCGATGTCTGGAATAAGTTAGCTGCCGTAGTATACACTTCAGACGGAAAACATACAAATTTCGCCCATTGCAAACAAAGTGGTTGTTTGTTCCGTCTTCACCACGAGAAAGGAGATGAACTCCGCCAAACAAAGAGGGGGCGCACAGCAACGTCACTGTTACATCCCTGCTGCTTCTGTATTCCTTTGGTCATGACAGCTTTTGCTTTTGGGCTAACAGCGATCTCTTAGCTTATCATTCATTTCTGCAACTATCTCTAAGACTTCTGTCAATTTATGTTAATAATTAATAATCGCCATTTAAAGAATAAACCTCATCCTCTTGTCCTGTTTTCGTGTACTGTCGTCTCCGAGTCGATACGTGTGGAAACTCTATGTCAGCGTAATTGTCAGATGTTCCCTGTATATATATCAAGTAGTATCAGTAAATTTCCAGCGGTACATACATACAATTTACGTAGAAAACACACACACAGATATATATATATAAGGTGTCCCATTTATCTTGACCGCTCTAAATAACTGTTTGTCCAGATGCAAATTTCAAAATGTTTCAAACAAGTGTTGTTTAGCCGTCAGGGAGACATCAATCAACATGACTGCCTTCGTTGTAGCTTTGTTTTTCACAAAGATATGAACAGCGGTATGACTTTTTTAAATGGCACCCTATATTTTTAATTTGGTAATTCATTTTCTCTCCTAAAGACCTATTCAAAAATGTATCAATGCGTACCATTCACTGAATGACGACGTAATTAATTACATATCATTGCATCTGAGCCCGGGTTCACCAACTCGTCCACTTGCTGGAGTTGTCAGAAAACAAAACCAAGTAAAAAAAAAAGCAACACAAAATTGACTTTGACTCTCCTGTACCATTGCCAGGAGTAGAAAATTCAACGGTTCTCAAAGCGGTGACCCTGGACACCAATACACTGGTGCACTCGTTGAATGAAAGAATTACTTACCGTTTCCAGTGTTGCTTGCTGAAGAGAATAACAAGCAAGCACAATACGTTCCTGAATGTCCTCTGGAGTTGTTGGAATATCGCGTAGACGTCTTTAACGCATCCTCAAAGAAAAAAGTCCAGAAGATTTAAATCAGGAGACCTAGCAGGCCAAGTAACTGTTCCTCCTCGATCAATCCATCTGGCAGGATACCTTCGGTTCAGAACACGACGTGCACGCAAGGCATTATGTGCTGGACATCCATCGTGTTGGTACCACATATGCATTCTGGTTCTTAGCGGCACTTCATTCAGAAGAGGAGGAAAGAATTCGTCTGAGGAAGTTGGTGTACGCTGCCCCGTTTAGACTACCATTGATGAAATAAGGGCCAATAATTGTAGCAGCAAGCATTCCACACCAGACGTTAACTCTCCATTGACGCTGATGTTCAACCTGTCTAAGCCATCGTGGGTTGTCGCTAGACCAATAATGTATGTTCCTTGTATTTACCTGTCCTCTGTTTGAGAAGGAACATTAATCGGCAAATAAAACATTGTAGAAGAAGTTCGGTTTGTCGAGGATTTGCTGCTGTGCCCACAGACAGAACTGTACACGATTCTGGAAATCATTCCCATGCAATTCTTGATGTGGGTGTAGATGGTAAGGATGGAACCAGGAACGTGTAAGAACGCAGTTTGCAGGAAGGACAGCCTTTACTACACGTCTACTCTAGACAACAGTATTTAGAAGAACTAAGCGACTGTACTAAATGTACCTGTACACAAGAATAGAGTTTTGCAATTAATGTTCTGCTAACTTACATTGCCCATAGATGAGTAGCATTACTACCTTCTCTTCATTGGTGTACATTCTACTCACACAACTCTGCAACTGACGATGGTTGATGGAACGAAGGGTGTGCGTTCTACTTATGTTTAGATTTGTCCTCTGTCAGCATCAGCACGTGGATGTGATCCATTACCCCGAGTACCTACACTAAGCGCTGGGAGCGTCAACGTCAATGTTGTGTTTGTAATTAATAACGTTTTGTTTCAGTGAATAGTGCTCTGTGATACATTTTTGAATCGGTCTTTAGGAGAGGAAATGAATTACCGAATAAAAAGTACAGGGTACCATTTAAAAAGTCATATCGCTGTTCATATCTTTGTAAAAAACAAAGCTTCAACGAAGTCAATCATGCTGATTGATGTCTCCCTGACGGCTAAAGATCATTTGCGTGAAACATTTTGTAGTTTGCACCTGGACAAACAATTATTCAGGGTGGTTAAGATAAATGGGACACCATATATATATATATATTTCTGAAACTATCTATACGGTGATGTAGGTTAAGATACCAGGTATCATAGGCGACCATTCATCCTCCCTGGTGGGCCCTCGTTTGCCAGTAATTGACGAAAATAAGCCAAAATTTTGTGTAACTCTCAACAGCGTTAAAAAGTTTCGTTATATCGTGCCGATACGTGGTATAACGGATCGGATAATAGCTTCATACGAGGGAACATGTGGGCTCGAATTTAGTTTTTATTTTTAAATCCTTATCGAAATTACTTTGGTCATCATTTATATTCACTTTCGTCTGTCACATAATTTTAAACATGATATCAACTTCTTCATTTGCTCTCATTTTCATTCCTATGGTTCTTTCTCCACTTGAAATCTTTGTTCTCGTGTTTTAACAAATTTTTTGTATTGATTTCAATTTAATTTCTTTTGTTTCATCTTTTTTTTCGTCAACCTTTTTTTTGTCATCAGTCTACTGACTGGTTTGATGCAGCCCACCACGAATTCCTTTCCTGTGTTAACCTCTTCATCTCAGAGTAGCACTTACAACCTACGTCCTCAATTATTTGCTTGACGTATTCCAATCTCTGTCTTCCTCTACAGTTTTTGCCCTCTACAGCTCCCTCTAGTACCATGGAAGTCATTCCCTCATGTCTTAGCAGATGTCCTATCATCCTGTCCCTTCTCCTTATCAGTGTTTTCCACATATTCCTTCCCTCTCCGATTCTGCGTCGAACCTCCTCATTCCTTACCTTATCAGTCCACCTAATTTTCAACATTCGTCTATAGCACCACATCTCAAATGCTTCGATTCTCCTCTGTTCTGGTTTTCCCACAGTCCATGTTTCACTACCATACAATGCTGTACTCCAGACGTACATCCTCAGAAATTTCTTCCTCAAATTAAGGCCGGTATTTGATATTAGTAGACTTCTCTTGGCCAGAAATGCCTTTTTTGCCATAGCGAGTCTTCTTTTGATGTCCTCCTTGCTCCGTCCATCGTTGGTTATTTTACTGCCTAGGTAGCAGAATTCCTTAACTTCATTGACTTCGTGACCATCAATCCTGATGTTAAGTTTCTCGCTGTTCTCATTTCGACTACTTCTCATTACCTTCGTCTTTCTCCGATTTACTCTCAAACCATACTATGTACTCATTAGACTGTTCATTCCGTTCAGCAGATCATTTAATTCTTCTTCACTTTCACTCAGGATAGCAATGTCATCAGCGAATCGTATCATTGATATCCTTTCACCTTGTATTTTAAATCCACTCCTGAACCTTTCTTTTACTTCCATCATTGCTTCCTCGGTGTACAGATTGAAGAGTAGGGGCGAAAGGCTACAGCCTTGTCTTACACCCTTCTTAATACGAGCACTTCGTTCTTGATCGTCCACTCTTATTATTCCCTCTTGGTTGTTGTACATATTGTATATGACCCGTCTCTCCCTATAGCTTAGCCCTGCTTTTTTCAGAATCTCGAAGAGCTTGCACCATTTTATATTGTCGAACGCTTTTTCCAGGTCGACAAATCCTATGAAAGTGTCTTGATTTTTCTTTAGCCTTGCTTCCATTATTAGGCGTAACGTCAGAATTGCCTCTTTCGCCCCTTTACTTTTCCTAAAGCCAAACTGACCGTCACCTAGCGCATTCTCAATTTTCTTGTAAGCAGCTTCGATTTATGAGCTGTTAAGCTGATTGTGCGATAATTCTCGCACTTGTCAGCTCTTGCCGTCTTCGGAATTGTGTGGATGATGCTTTTCCGAAAGTCAGATGGTATATCGCCAGACTCATACATTCTACACACCAACGTGAATAGTCGTTTTGTAGCCACTTCCCCCAATGATTTTAGAAATTCTGATGGAATGTTATCTATCTCTTCTGCCTTATTTGACCGTAAGTCCTCCAAAGCTCTTTTAAATTCCGAGTCTAATACTGGATCCCCTATCTCTTCTAAATCGACTCCTGTTTCTTCTTCTATCACATCAGACAAATCTTCACCCTCATAGAGGCTTTCAATGTATTCTTTCCACCTATCTGCTCTCTCCTCTGCATTTAACATTGGAATTCTCGTTGCACTCTTAATGTTACCACCGTTGCTTTTAATGTCACCAAAGGTTGATTTGACTTTCCTGTATGCTGAGTCTGTCCTTCCGACAATCATATCTTTTTCGATTTCTTCACATTTTTCCTGCAGCCATTTCGTCTTAGCTTCCCTGCACTTCCTATTTATTTCATTCCTCAGCGACTTGTATTTCTGTATTCCTGATTTTCCCGGAACGTGTTTGTACTTCCTCCTTTCATCAATCAACTGAAGTATTTCTTCTGTTACCCATGGTTTCTTCGCAGCTACCTTCTTTGTACCTATGTTTTCCTTCCCAACTTCTGTGATGGCCCTTTTTAGAGATGTCCATTCCTCTTCAACTGTACTGCCTACTGCGCTATTCCTTATTGCTGTATCTATAGCGTTAGAGAACTTCAACCTTATTTCGTTCATTACATCTGTTTCTCATTTCGCTTGAATTCATTTTACCTATAAACCTGTCTTTCATTTAAATTTTCATCTGCTTTATTTTGACCGTAGTGCAGTCTGTATTATATTATGTTTTAAATGTTAGTATGACGATTACCGTGCAATAAAGATACACATCCGGTAGCAAATATACATTTTTCACACCATTGCACAAATATAGATTATTTCGTCTTTTTTTAGCAGATAGGTTGGAATCTTCATATAACTGAATCTTGTAATAAATAAATATAATTAACTTCATATTCACAAAAATTCCGACTGGAAAAAGAATAGTATAAAGAAAAAATGAAAGAAATAAAAAGTTCACATGGTGATTCAAATGACGTGACAAAGGAATAGGAATAAAAAATTGCATTTAAACCAATTAATTGAAGAGAGAGTAATGTTGTTGTTGTTGTGGTCTTCAGTCCTGAGACTAGTTTGATGCAGCTTTCCATGCTACTCTATCCTGTGCAAGCTTTTTCGTCTCCCAGTACCCACTGCAACCTACATCCTTCTGAATCTGCTTAGTGTATTCATCTCTTGGTCTCCCTCTACGATTTTTACCCTCCATGCTGCACTCCAATACTAAATTGGTGATCCCTTGATGCCTCAGAACATGTCCTACCAACCGATCCCTTCTTCTGCTCAAGTTGTGCCACAAACTTCTCTTCTCCCCAATCCTATTCAATACTTCCTCATTAGTTATATGATCTACCCATCTAATCTTCAGCATTCTTCTGTAGCACCACATTTCGAAAGCTTCTATTCTCTTCTTGTCCAATTTACTTGTCTGAAGTAAATTAGGCATACAGCTGCTACTGGGAGAGAAACATGATCGAAGTAATTTCGATAAAGATTTAAAACTACAGGAGTTAGTGCACGTGACCCGATTCGAACTCTTTTTAACGCTATTAAGAGCCACACAAAGTTCCTAATTTTGTTTCGTTAATTACTCGCAAAGAGGGCCCACCAGGGTGAATAGCTGCAGTGTGTGATACCTGGGATCTAGACCTACATCACCGTACAGATAGTTTCAAAAGTCGACCACACCGCTGTGACCTCTCCTCGTAAGCTTCACAGCGATAGTTTATTGTTAATACAATATACAGAAGAAGTTGGTATGATTTTCTTATCTTTTGTGCACGTATACCGAGATCAGAGATGCGGTCTGTGCACTCGCTTTAAACTCGCAGCGGGGCCTGTGACGTCACCTCCCAACCCGCTGTGTGTCCAGCGACTGGACTCTGGAGTCTCTGCCTCAGCCCCTTTAACTGAAAACTCATCACTTGAGCCTGTTGTTGCGTACAAGTGAATTTCACTAGCGTAGAGGAAGGACAAGTACACGAGTACGCAGTTGTAACTAAGAACTCGCTGCATTGCCACTACACATACAACCGTTCGCCATGACTAAGAATTCATCTCTGATTTCTAGCTGGTATGCTTTAACAAAGGTCAAGAAAATTATAGAAACTTAATCTGTATTCTGTGTTAACAATAAACTACCACTGTAAGGCTTTGTGATATTCTTGTTTTTGCTTGATACATCTGAAGTAAATTAGGCATACAGCTGCTACTTGGAGAGAAACATGCTACTTCCTCAAGTATACCAGCTAGCTACTGTTTGTCTCCCATTCTTACTTCAAATTTACGTCTGTAAATAATAAGTCCGTTCATGGTATATTACTGTCTCAACTGCTGCTTCACAACGAACGCTGCTACTTGGCATGTGCTAACAGAAGTTTCCAAAAAAATGGTTCAAATGGCTCTGAGCACTATGGGACTCAACTGCTGAGGTCATTAGTCCCCTAGAACTTAGAACTAGTTAAACCTAACTAACCTAACGACATCACAAACATCCATGCCCGAGGCAGGATTCGAACCTGCGACCGTAGCGGTCTTGCGGTTCCAGACTGCAGCGCCTTTAACCGCACGGCCACTTCGGCCGGCCAGAAGTTTCCAGTCACAAAATATAGGCACTGAGATAAGATGTAGAAAGAGTGTCAGCGAGACATGTTTTTAATATTCTTTTGAGCTAGTAGGGATTTCCAATATCCCACATAGCTCCATTCTTGACCCTAAACAAGGAGACAAAATCAATCTGAAAACTAATTTTGTGGCTTCTATTATGACTATGTGAATCCCAGTGCAACTGAAACTGATTTTTATTATCTTCAACAAAAATCTTTAAAGAGTAAATGCAAATATATTTGTAAGTGAGTATAAGAATTTGGAGATCTTTGAAAAGTCTTCTGCATGGTGTACCTTTGTCTACTTTACACAATATTCTTACTACTTGCTTTTGCCAAACGAACACTTTATTTACTTTATGTTCACTTCCTAAATGGTAATTGCGTAAGAAAATATGGAATGAAAATCTGGAAAAATAAACCAACACTCACGTGTTTATGATTTTTTTAAATTTATTAAATTTTCTCATTTTAGTTATTTGTGTTTTAATTAGTGTGTCTTTTACAACTTTATTAGAATGTAATGTTTTAGGTTATACTCAAATTCGAAAGGGTCCAAATAAGGTCAATGAAAAATATCTCTGCTGACTTTGCACACTGAAGAATGCTCCTTGATTATTTTACCTATGTGTTAACTCCATTTTAACGTCTTATCCAGTTGGATCTCAATACACTTTACACAATGTGTTTCATTCAGTATATGACCATTAATGTATAGTTCTGGTGTTAACAGGGCATGATTGATTTTTTGAACTTTCATTAGATGATTATTAGTGAGTTAACTCGTAAACTATTAGCCTTGAAATATTCACAGACCTGTTCAGCAGCCATCTGAGCTGTCACTGCTAACGACGAATTTGGACATCTGATTGATAGACGTATGTTATCAGAATTTGTTACAGTTCTTGTACCACCCTTTAAAGTGACTGGAAGATTATTTACGTAGGTCATGAAGAAGTATAGTCACAGTCACTGACCTTCTGGGACTCCACCTATTATGTCCCCCCATTCTGAGGTCAGTTTCGTGGCTGTCACGTTCTGTCAGTGATACTGTCAGCTTTCCGTGACCTGTCCATGTAAAGGGTGCGATATTAATAACGTAACTCTTCACTTTTCGTAGAAGAATTTTCTGCTCCATACAATCAAAGGGGTCGACAAGACCACAAAATATAACAGCAGGATAGATTTTTTGTTTACCTTCCCAGACTGAGTGGTGTTCTATTGCCTTCTCTGTGGAGAATCCTTTATAAAACCCATTCTCAGAGACACTTAACAAGTTCTGCTCGGTTAACCCCTTCACTATCAATTTGTCTCTCTGAGTGACAGATACAAATATATAATCGTTTTAATTAGTGTCGTGGCAGTAACAATGTAAAAATTATTTCCCACTCTTTCGTTTTCCAGCGCAGTGAGATGTGGGACCTCGGTTCAAAATAGTTCAAATGGCTCTCAGCACTATGGGACTTAACATTTGTCATCAGTCCCCTAGACTTAGAACTACTTAAACCAAACTAACATAAGGACGTAACACACATCCATGCCCGAGGCAGGATTCGAACCTGCGACCGTAGCAGCAGCGCAGTTCCGGACTGAATCGCCTAGAGCCTCTCGGTCACAGCGGCCGGCGGGATGTCGGTACCTCGGTGTTTCAGAATAAGACTGTGCAAAAACTACAAGAATACAGAAAAAAATAAGCACTCGTCAATGGATAGGGCCGCTCTCCAAGTTCGCGAATCACATTACAGGTGCTCAGTAAGGGTACCGTCTGTTACGCGACGAATATCAGTATACGCATGCAATGCATTGATACCAATTTCCCAAGAAGGCGAGGTAGTAGCCCGCTTCGCAAATCTGTTTGGTGGGTTGCTTATGTGCAGACGCGAACTTATTCCGTGCGACGATACGGAGCAACGGGTTAACAATGGAACTTGAAGACAATACAACCCATAGGCGGAATCTATAATTATAAAAATTCTGCAAACCATTAGGAGGCTCCCCTTTGCCAGTGGGACATTGATACATAGCAGTAAAGTGCAGCAAAATCCCACTGGTTCCCTGATAATCCATAACAGGACACCTACAATCCTAATGGTAGTGGAAAAGTTTAACTTTCTATCATACACCTGCCGCCTCGAACACTTTTTATGGCCGAGCGGTTCTAGGGGCTCCAGTCCGGAACCGCGCTGCTGCTGCGGTCTCAGGTCGAATCCTACCTCGGGCATGGATGTGTGTGATGTCCTTAGGTTAGTCAGGTTTAAGTAGATATAAGTCTAGGGGACTGATGACATGAGATGTTAATTCCCATAGTGCTTAGAGCCATTTTCATTTTTTTTTACACTTTTTACCGTCTTCCATATACTAGGTATGATTGATGTGACAAATAAATCTTTATTTTATACAAATGACACATTTGTTTATTCTTGTACAAATGAACTGGAATATGTGAATATGGATGGACGTGAGTAAGATGTTTCCTTAACAGTGAAGAATATGTATTGGCGCGCTTCGTGTTACGCAGCCACTTAAAAACCACGCACACGTCGATACAGTGATTGTGAGACACACGAGTCCAGTAGGAACCCGGATGGAAAGCGTTTCGCTTCTGAAAAGCTCTTAGGACTCTGCTCTCCAGTAAATAGGAACAGTTCATGCAACTTCATAACCTCTACAAATGTTTAAAAACACTACAGTGTATACAGTAAGCGGTAACGTTGTTAACAGAATATTCATCATGAGGTTCATCAGTTCGTTTCTTTGTGCAGTGATGCGGAAGAACGAAGGCCTATGGAGGGAAACACAGCCGCCTCATCACGAAACTTCCTACTGCCTGAAGCCACAGACGCTCAACACCGCAGGAGAGGTGGCTGTACGTGAAGTTTACGCTTTGCCTGCATACTGCTGCAAGTTCCACGACGCTTAACATAAATTTAAGCTGTTGTTGTGCTTGTTTGAATCTGTGTAAGTTATCGCTGTTTGTTCGTTTACTTGCTTTATAAGAATAAATACGTGTTATGGGATTTGTTTCTTCATTCTACAGTATAAATGATTTACTTTCCATTCCCTGTTTTTTCCTAACATGTTTACCTACTTTCTGACCACATCCATACTAGAAATGAGCAAATGTTTTCCTTTTCCGTAATCTACGTTGAATATCCCTTTAAATATAAACATAATTTATATTAATCCGTGAGAAATCATGCCACCAATTTATTTCTAATTTGACGTTACGAAATGTTGTGTTACTCACTGAATCACATGGAAATTACACATTGTACCTGTTCATGACTAGTTGTATATTCAATTACTCGACCAAGTGGTAAAATTAAAAAGAAAGGTACTTAAAATGCAAAAAAAGAGACACTTTTCTCCCGGATTGCCACTGGAACACGCGAGGTCGAGATAGTGATGTTCGTAAAACTTATAATTTGCTCTGTTGTGGTATCAACACTTATTTTCTGAACTCCATACACAAATTGTTAGTGCATGTTGTCACTGACTCCAAGAAGAAGGAATGAAGGACGTTTTAGAGTTTAACGTTCCATCTACAATGAGGTCCTGTAGACATGGGTTGATTCTAAACTCGCTGTGACCACCAGGTCCAACTACGTTGATTATACCGTCAGAAGAAGAGTTCCTGCTCTTGGTCCACACAGTTCAATTCATTGAACACAGCAATACAAAAATGTCTGTTACAAAATGTCGCACAGTCATTATGTTGGGAAGGTAATACGTATCAAAGAATAGCAGCGCTGAATCAGATGTTCATCAGGTACCTTCTTTCAATGCGGTATTGCACCTCTGCTAAGTGGTTAAAGTGTAGGAACGGCTGCGAAGTTGCAGACGTATTTACTTTTATTTCCTACTCTTAGTCTGAGTGGTATGACAACCTGTTTCTTAATACTTTTTCTTATAAATAAACTAGACGCAGTCTTGATCGCTTAACTTTTTTAATATGGTGACCGATTTCGATCTTTTTACCAGATCATCTTCAGACCACCAGCCACAACGAGAGGGTTGCCATGCGCCACCACATCCGGCAGACATTCATTGTTTGAAGATGATCTGATAAAAAGATCGAAATCGGTCACCACATTAAAAAAGTTAAGCGATCAAGACTGCTTCTAGTTTATTTATAGTAACTACAGATCGCCGTTTCCCCATATCTAGTTTATTTATGGAGTTTTCTTAGGGCGTCTTTGTCCACTTTTTTATTCAGTTTTCTGTATATGTTTCCGTTAACGTAGTAGATTCTTTCCGGGTTTTTTTTCGATATGACTTTCATGTTTGGAAAGGAGATGATACTTGCCTAGAAACTGATTTCATTCAGTCTCTCTATATTCTGGTCCTTTATTATAATTTGGCTTGAGACTGGATTTTGACATTTACAACCCACGACTTGATGTTTTAGGTTAAAAATTCTCTTTTCCAGCAGCTGAAGTTTTAAAATCTTGATATATAGTTGGAGAACTTTTAGCAAGCGGTTTGGGACGGCTTTCCACACTAGTATCCTCCTGTCTCCAGTGTCAAATGGTTTGACATACTCAATAAGCAGCAGATGTGTTTCTCTGTTAAATTGTACATGATTTTCGATTATCTGTCTGATGGAAAATGTGGTTTGAGCAGGGCTATTGTTTCTAAACCCAGCTTTTTTTTCAAACAAAGTATTTTCTAAAATATTACTCCGAAAATATGTCTAGTGTTGAGTAAAGAAATCCCACTGTTTTCTGTGTATAAGGGTTATTATGGCGAATTATAAGGTGTTCGGATTCATTTCCTTAACCAGCGTTTATTGATGAAGAGAAGGATCCTAGATTTCATAAGAGGAGACACATACTTGTTATTTTACAATTTCAACGTGGAGATACATAGTAATAATACAGAAATAAATTTTGTCATCCCCTTTCACATGCTATAATTAGTGAGTAAGAGAAAACTCGTCTACAATTTGATTCGAACACTTCACTTTGGGTATTGCAATCCACAATCCGTCTAGTGCATTGACTGGCTTCCATATTGACTTGAAAGGAGATATGCGGTGACTCTGTTGTCCGTTCCTTGTTGACCATTGTCTGCCGGCAAGATGCAGAGGACGAAATATTGTTTAGATATTATTGCATTGCTAGTACGGAAAGATGTAACTGTGGAGGTCGATTGCAGGGGTTTTTCTCCACCATGTATAAGTGGTATGGATGCCACTGCCTGGACCAACTTGTCGTTCACCTTGCATTTCTCAAGTCGTCCGCACTCTACAGCCATACGGTCCTGTCTTGAATCTGCTAATGTACAACGGAATTACGAATGGACAGGCTGATGTGTGGCACTAGAGTTCTTTTTGAATTAATAGATTAAATACCTCCCATTAGAAAAGCCAGCAATTCAAAAAGAACGTAACACAATTCGTTATAACCTGTGCAAATGATTTTGACCTCAACATAATCACAAAATTATATTATAAATGTAAAACACCAAAGCAGAACACAACACATTGCTAGATATGCCTAACTGGAGAAACATTAACGACATAGGAAATAAGATACGTACCAGCAGTGTACCTTGGTACACTCATGCTCATAAATTAAGGATAATTGCAGGATGTGATGCCACGCAATTTGGCACTACACAAAACTGGCGCTAATAGCATAGAAACATAGGGAACACACACGACACAGATCGGTAAGTCCATGGTATTGGTGATAAGTTGAGAAAACCGTCCCGAAACACATGTGCTACAAAACGCCACTGTTTCCTGCGCATGCACCCCGACATCAATATGGGATATGAGGCACACGTATGCACACGTATACAGGCCGCACAACGGGTTGGCATACTCTGGATCAGGTGGTCGAGCAGCAGCTGGGGTATAGCCTCCCATTCTTGCTTCAGTGCCTATCGGAGCTCCTGAAGTGTTGCAGGGGTTTGAATATGTGCAGCGATACGTCGACCGAGAGCATCCCAGACGTGCTCGATGGGGTTTAGATCTGTAGAACAGGCAGCCCACTCCATTCGCCTTATATCTTCTGTTTCAAGGTACTCCTCCACGATGGCAGCTCGGTGGGGCCGTGCGTTATAACCCATCAGTAGGAAGGTGGGACTCACTGCACCCCTGAAAAGGAGCACATACTTGTGCAAAATGACGTCCCGATACACCTGACCTGTTACAGTTCCTCTGTCAAAGACATGCAGGGGTGTACGTGCACCAATCACAATCCCACCCCACATCATCAAACCACGACCTCTATACAAGTCCCTTTCACGGATATTAAGGGGTTGGTATCTGGTTCCTGGTTCACGCTAGATGAAAACCCGGCGAGAATCACTGTTCAGACTATACCTGGACTCGTCCGTGAACATAACCTGGGACCACTGTTCCAATGACCAGGTACTGTGTTCTTGACACCAGGTTTTACGGGCTCTCCTGTGACAAGGGGTCACTGGAATGCATCTTGCAGGTCTCCGGACGAATGAACCATATCTTATCAGTCGTCTGTAGACTGTGTGTCTCGAGACAGCTGTTCCAGTGGCTGCGTTAAGGTCCGGAGCAAGGCTACCTGTAGTACTCCGTGGCCGTCTGTGGGCACTGATGGTGAGATATCCGTCTTCTTATGGTGTTGTACACTGTGGACATCCCGTACTGTAGCGCCTGGACACGTTTCCTGTCTGCAGGAATCGTTGCCACAATCTTGACATCACACTTTGTGGCACACGGAGGGCCCGTGCTTCGACCTGCTGTGTTTGACCACCCTCCAGTCTCTCTAGTATTCTACCAGTCATAACGTTACCAATATGTGTTCTTTGAGCCATTTTCAACACGCAGTCACCATTAGCACGCCTGAAAACGTCTGCACACTTACTCGCTGCACCGTACTCTGACATGCACCAACACACCTCTGCGTATGTGGACTGCTGCCAGAGCCACCGTGCGACAACCGCAGGTCAAATGCACCGCATGGTCATACCCCGAGGTGATTTAAGACCGCAAACCGTCCACCAGTGCGTTGTTTCACCATGTATCAGCATTATCCTTAATTTATGAGCATGAGTGTAGAATCTCGAACAAAATTAATGCACTTTTTTAAGCCACAAGTATTCCACTAGCCTTTCGAATCAATAACAACATTGCAATAAAATTACGTTTGGACACCACTAGAACACCGAAATATGATAACCCAAGGGTATATAAAATCACACGTGGCACCTGTAATAGCCTTTACACTGGCGAACAGGAAGAAATTTTAACGTGGGATATAAAGAACACTTTAGAGAGAGCGATTATAGTTAGTCGACCTTCTTTCTATAGTTGAAAAATCAAAATGATACTGCTGATACGATCGAAAGTGCACTACAGATTCTGCACAGTATACCAAAAAATTTTGCAATGAACATTCTTGAGGGATTAGAAATCTATATTAAAGGAATATACAGAATTTTGACACAAATACTACCTTAAAACCGTTATCGAACTTTTATAACACAAAATGGCTAAATCGGAAGTGACATATGCAACAACCAATGGCAGTAACAAAACAGTCCACTAATGACGCAATATGGACGTTACATCAATCTAGGCCTGAGTACAAAACAGCTACTTTAATATGAATGACATTGGCGTCCATACCTGTTCTCACCAAAATTGTAGTTCCAGGTACTTGAAAATGGCGATAAAACCAAAACAGTCTGTCGTAAATAAAGACTACTAGTTATAAGCAGCTATTTGGTGTATCTACTCTAATAAACATATAGATGACTTTACCGCCCCATTGCGATACTTTAACCTACAATTCCCAGATTGAATGTACAAGCAGAACATCATCTCCGTAACTTATAATTCTAACCGATTGACAAAAATAGTCTTTATATTTCAGTAGAGGGTAATGTGTTCAAACTTACAACGACACGAAGCAAAACAATGTATGAGAGGTGCAATAAACAGCTTTCAAACAGTTGAACATTAGCAATCTCAAAGCATATATTTCTCTGCGCAGAAGCACGCGTCCTGCTAATGTAATCATGGAACATTCTTTATTTATAGTGGCAATATAATCTCACCACGAGAACTGAACTTCATGACAGAAAATAAATTATGCTGATTTCACCCAATTCCCTATGCCTTGTAGTACCTTCTCAACAGTACAGACATTTCTAGGACAAAGGCCGCTTGCTTCTCCACATCAGAACACGGGACAAAGCCTCCTTGGCTTTTCAATCCAGAATCAGAACAAAAACGTGGCAGAACAGTCATAATGGGTGTCTCCTCAAACCAGAAAGCTCACGTGGCTAACAAGCCCCGAACGAATTGTGTTGCACCAGGAAAAACCGACTCGACAAAGACTTAAAACTGTGACAAAGAAGCTACTACAAAGCTTGTACCGACTGATCGGTGAGAGCATATCCACATATAGCAACTCTATTTCGACACACAGAAAACAAAACGTAACGTGAGAAAAAAGAAAGTTCTGAATGAACATACAGCTTTCAATCTTACAACTTCTGTTTCAAGACACTATGCATTCCATTTTCTTCTTTTCCAAGTTCTTTGGTGTCTCTGACAGTACTAGTGCCACAGGCAAACCTCATATTTTTCTTTTTCCTGAACATTCATTTCCTATCCAAATTTCTCCTTTGCTTCCTATACTACTTGCTCCACTAAATTATAAATGATTACGAGAAGTGTCTCAGACACGGAAGACATCATTGCCGCCGTCAACGTTTGTACTAATACGTCGCGAGTCTGTTAGGTGACTCGCAGCACAGAGCTAAGTACATTTTACAGGGTCGTACTCGAGCACAGTGGCGGGGAACGAACAAAAAGTAAGCAGTGTCTCTCTAGCTCACCATCTACACTGAGATGACAAAAGTCGCGGGATACCTCCTAATATCGTGTCGGACTTTCTTTTGCCCAGCGTAGTGCAGCAATTCGGCGTGGCCTGGACTCAAGTCGTTTGAAGTTACCTGCAGAAATATTCAGCCATGCTCCCTTTATAGCCTTCCCTGCGAAAGTGTTGCCGGTATAGGATTTTAGGCACGCACTGACCTCACGATTGCTTCTCATAATTGTGCGATGGAATTCATGTCGGGCGATCTAGGTGGCCAAATCATTCGCTCGAATTGACCAGAATTTTCTTGAAACCAGTCGCGGACAATCGTGACCCGATGAATCAGCGCACTACCATCCATGAAATGAATGGCTACAAATGGTCTCCAGGTAGCCGAATACAATCATCGGTTCAGTGGGACCACAGGACCTAATCCATTCAATGTAAATACAGTCCACATCGTTACATCTACATCATACTCCGCAAGCCACCTAATGGTGTGTGGCGGAGAGTACTTTCGGTACCACTGTCTGATCCCTCCAAACGTGTTCCACTCGCGAATAGTGCATGGGAAGGATGATTGTCGGTAAGCCTCAATATTGGCTCTGATTTCTCGAATTTTCTCCTCGTGGTCAATAAGCGAGTTGTATGTGAGGAGGGGGGGGGGGGGGAAGTAATATGTTGTTTGACTCCTCCTGGAAAGTGCTGTCCCGAAATTTCAATAGTAAATCTCTCCGTGATGCACAACGTCTCTCTTGTAACGTCTGCCAGTGGAGTTCGTTTAGCATCTCCATAACACCATAACACTCTCTCGCAAGCTAAACGATCCCGTGAAAAAACGCGCCGCTCTTCGTTGGATTTTCTCCATCTCCTGTATCAGCACTACTTGATAGGGATCCCAGACGGATAAAAAATACTCAAGAATCGGGCGACCAAGCGCGTTATAAGCGACTTCTTTCGTGGATGAGTTACATTTCCTTGAGATTCTTCCGATGAATCTGAGTCTTATGCGTACTTTTCCCGCTATCTGCTTAATTACGTCATTCAACTTAAAGTCGCCTTGGATAGTTACGCCTAGATACTTTACGGCTGGCGCTGCCTCCAGTTCTTTGTCATCAATAGCGTAGCTGCACACTAGTGCATTTCTTTTCCTATGTTTGCGCAACATGTTACATTTACTTACATTCAGGGTCAACTGCCAGAGACTGCACCATAAGTCAATTCTCTGCAGGTCTTTCCGCAAATTCTTACTATATTCTGGCGTTTGCTGTTTTGGTACAGACAACTGCATCATCTGCGAATAGCCTTAAGGAGCATCCGACGCTTTGTACTAGATCATTTATACACTCCTGGAAATGGAAAAAAGAACACATTGACACCGGTGTGTCAGACTCACCATACTTGCTCCGTACACTGCGAGAGGGCTGTACAAGCAATGATCACACACACGGCACAGCGGACACACCAGGAACCGCGGTGTTGGCCGTCGAATGGCGCTAGCTGCACAGCATTTGTGCACCGCCGCCGTCAGTGTCAGCCAGTTTGCCGTGGCATACGGAGCTCCATCGCAGTCTGTAACACTGGTAGAATGCCGCGACCGCGTGGACGTGAACCGTATGTGCAGTTGACGGACTTTGAGCGAGGGCGTATTGTGGGCATGCGGGAGGCCGGGTGGACGTACCGCCGAATTGCTCAACACGTGGGGCGTGAGGTCTCCACAATACATCGATGTTGTCGCCAGTGGTCGGCGGAAGGTGCACGTGCCCGTCGACCTGGGACCGGACCGCAACGACGCACGGATGCACGCCAAGACCGTAGCATCCTACGCAGTGCCGTAGGGGACCGCACCGCCACTTCCCAGCAAATTAGGGACACTGTTGCTCCTGGGGTATCGGCGAGGACCATTCGCAACCGTCTCCATGAAGCTGGGCTACGGTCCCGCACACCGTTAGGCCGTCTTCTGCTCACGCTCCAACATTATGCAGCCCGCCTCCAGTGGTGTCGCGACAGGCGTGAATGGAGAGACGAATGGAGACGTGTCGTCTTCAGCGATGAGAGTCGCTTCTGCCTTGGTGCCAATGATGGTCGTATGCGTGTTTGGCGCCGTGCAGGTGAGCGCCACAATCAGGACTGCATACGACCGAGGCACACAGGGCCAACACCCGGCATCATGGTGTGGGGATCGATCTCCTACACTGGCCGTACACCACTGGTGATCGTCGAGGGGACACTGAATAGTGCACGGTACATCCAAACCGTCATCGAACCCATCGTTCTACCATTCCTAGACCGGCAAGGGAACTTGCTGTTCCAACAGGACAATGCACGTCCGCATGTATCCCGTGCCACCCAACGTGCTCTAGAAGGTGTACGTCAACTACCCTGGCCAGCAAGATCTCCGGATCTGTCCCCCATTGAGCATGTTTGGGACTGGATGAAGCGTCGTCTCACGCGGTCTGCACGTCCAGCACGAACGCTGGTCCAACTGAGGCGCCAGGTGGAAATGGCATGGCAAGCCGTTCCACAGGACTACATCCAGCATCTCTACGATCGTCTCCATGGGAGAATAGCAGCCTGCATTGCTGCGAAAGGTGGATATACACTGTACTAGTGCCGACATTGTGCATGCTCTGTTGCCTGTGTCTATGTGCCTGTGGTTCTGTCAGTGTGATCATGTGATGTATCTGACCCCAGGAATGTGTCAATAAAGTTTCCCCTTCCTGGGACAATGAATTCACGGTGTTCTTATTTCAATTTCCAGGAGTGTATATATTGTGGACAGCAACGGTCCTATCAAACTTCCCTGTGCTACTCCGGATATTATCTTTACATCTGCCGATTTGGTTCCATTAAGAGCGACGTGTTGAGTTCTATCTGTAAGAAAGTCTTGAACCCAGTCGCACGTCTGCTCCGATATAATTGTGTCGATCTGTCTTACGGCCTTTCTTATAAACAGGAATGACCTTCACTTTTTTCCAGTCGTTAGGTACCTTTCGTTGCTCAGGTAATCTACGATAAATTACTGCCAGAAGGGAAGCAAGTTCTTTTGCATAATCTTTATAGAATCTTATCGGTATCTCATCTGGTCCTCAAGCCTTTCCACTATTAAGCGATTGTAGCTGCTTTTCAATTCCGCGATCGGTTATCTCAATATCTGCCATTTCGACGTTCGCACGACGGTTGAAAGGAGGGACAGTGTTACGATCTTCCTCGGCGGAACAACTTCGGAAGACGGAATTCAGTATTTCGGCCTTCTCTCTGTTACCTTCCGTTTCGGTGCCGGTGTGGTCTCATCTTCTAAATCATTTAACGCTTCTCTCATTGTTCTCTTTACGCTCATTTTCGCATTGTTCAGCTTTTGTTTGTCAGCTAGGTTTTTACTTGTCTTGAATCTGAGATAAAGTGCTCTTTGTGTAAGTAGCACTTTTCTAACAGGGCTATTAAACCATGGTGGATCTTTCCCATCCGTTAAATCTTACTTGGAACATACTGGTCTAGGGCATATTGAACGATGCCTTTGAATTTTTTCCATTTGTTCTCCACATCTTCGTCCTCATCACAGAATATTTGATGCTGACTGCTGAGATATTCCGAAATTTGTATCCTGTCACCCTTGTTGAGGAAATATATCATCCTACCTTTCTTATTCCTTGTAGGACCCGTCGTCATGGATGCTGTCACAGTCTTATGATCACTGATACCTTCATCTACGTTAACCGATTCGACAAGTTCATGTCTGTTTGTTGCCAAGAGGTCTAAGACGTTATCCTTACGAGTTGGTTCTCTAACTATCTGCTCAAGGTAATTTTCGGACAAAACATCCAGAACAATGCCACACGAATCCCTGTCACTAGCACCAGTTTTGATGGCATAACACTCCCAATCCATACCTGGCAAGTTGAAGTCTCTCCTATAACAACGGCATGATCAGGAAATTTACTAATGTTATTCTGCAAGCTCTGCCTGAAGCGCTCTACAACTACAGATCCTGACCCAGGTGGTCTATAAAAGCATCCGATCACCATTTTTGACCTTTCTTTGATACTCAGTTTCAGCCAGATTAATTCACATTCGGAATCCGTGATAACCCCGCTAGATTTTTTCGAATTTTTTACTGCAATAAACACGGTGCCACCATTGGCGACTAACTTATCCTTACGATAAATATTCCAGTCTGAATTTAGGATTTCACCGGCGTCTGGCTTCAACTGGGTTTCTGTTCCCAATACTGTCTTTGCATTATAACTTTCAATAAGCGATACTAATTTTGGGATCTTTCCTTTTATGCTCCTGCAGTTTACTAAAATCATATTAATCTTTTATATTTCTGATCTGCGAGGACCTAGATTCTCTGAGGTCACTGTGGCTGATTTAATAGGAAAATTGTATTTACTCCCAAGTGAGGGGTTCTCTAACATAGAAAAGGCACGTGTGCACGCCATACGTACTCTTCGACCCTAGTAGCCGCTTCCTGCGTGTAGTGCACGTCTGACGTATTAAGGGGAACCCTACAGTTCTGCTCCCGATAGAGGAGGTCGAGAAATTCGCATCCGATATCGTCGGAGAGCTGTCTGAGCCTCTGGTTTAGACATTCCACTCTGTTCCAAACCAGACCACCGCTATCAGTGCTGGGTACGATGCTACAAATAGACAGCTTAGCCTGCACCCCGCGTGCTTTGCTAGTTGTCTTCACCAAATCAGCCAGCTGCCGAAAGGAGACGAGGATGGCCTCGGAACCCAAGCGGGAGGCGTCATTCGTGCCGGCATATGCAACCAACGGGACACCAATTCGATTCTACACAGAGTACGCGAAAGAACTTGCCCCCCTTCTAACAGCCGTGTACCACAAGTCTCTAGAGGAACGGAAGGTTTCAAATGATTGGAAAAGAGCACAGGTAGTCCCAGTCTTCAAGAAGGGTCGTCGAGCAGATGCGCAAAACTATAGACCTATATCTCTGACGTCGATCTGTAGTAGAATTTTAGAACATGTTTTTTGATCGCGTATCATGTCGTTTTTGGAAACCCAGAATCTACTCTGTAGGAATCAACATGGATTCCGGAAACAAACAGCGATCGTGTGAGACCCAACACGCTTTATTTGTTCATGAGACCCAGAAAATATTAGATACAGGCTCCCAGGTAGATGCTATTTTCCTTGACCTCCGGAAGGCGTACGATACAGTTCCGCACTGTCGCCTGATAAACAAAGTAAGAGCCTACGGAATATCAGACCAGCTGTGTGGCTGGATTGAAGAGTTTTTAGCAAACAGAACACAGCATGTTGTTATCAATGGGGAGACGTCTACAGACGTTAAAGTAACTTCTGGCGTGCCACAGGGGAGTGTTATGGGACCATTGCTTTTCACAATATATATAAATGACCTAGTAGATAGTGTCGGAAGTTCCATTCGGCTTTTCGCGGATGATGCTGTAGTATACAGAGAAGTTGCAGAATTAGAAAATTGTAGCGAAATGCAGGAAGATCTGCGCCGGATAGGCACCTGGTGCAGGGAGTGGCAACTGACCCTTAACATAGCCAAATGTAATGTATTGCGAATACATAGAAAGAAGGATCCTTTATTGTATGATTATATGATAGCGGAAAAAACACTGGTAGCAGTTACTTCTGTAAAATATCTGGGAGTATGCGTGAGGAACGATTTGAAGTGGAATGATCAAATAAAATTAATTGTTGGTAAGGCGGGTGCCAGGTTGAGATTCATTGGGAGAGTCCTTAGCAAATGTAGTCCATCAACAGAGGTGGCTTACAAAACACTCGTTCGACCGATGCTTGAGTATTGCTCATCAGTGTGGGATCCGTACCAGATCGGGTTGACGGAGGAGATAGAGAAAATCCAAAGAAGAGCGGCGCGTTTCGTCACAGGGTTATTTGGTAACCGTGATAGCGTTACGGAGATGTTTAGCAAACTCAAGTGGCAGACTCTGCAAGAGAGGTGCGCTGCATCGCGGTGTAGCTTGCTCGCCAGGTTTCGAGAGGATGTGTTTCTGGATGACGTATCGAATATATTGCTTCCCCCTACTTATACCTCCCGAGGAGATCACGAATGTAAAATTAGAGAGATCCGAGCGCGTACGGAGGCTTTCAGACAGTCGTTCTTCCCGCGAACCATACGCGACTGGAACAGAAAAGGGAGGTAATGATCGTGGCACGTGAAGTGCCCTCCGCCACACACCGTTGGGTGGCTTGCGGAGTATAAATATAGATGTAGAAGTAAATGTAGATGAACCACATCAGGCCGATTGCATCCAGTGCTCTCGATAGCCGCCGGCAGGGCCTCCTCCACACCACGGATGATTCCTACCGGCAAACATACCGAATGCACACTGGGATTCTGTCTCGCCTGAGGGACTCCATCACCCGCCTGACATTGGAGCTCCCAATGACTAGCATACCCACCCTCTGTACTTGTCCGGACTGGGCAGGAAAATCGACTTCTGGCCCAGCAGGAGAGGCATGCCGTGCGGGCTCAGAGTTATCACCAACACTGGGAAGCACCTCGTACCTGTTGCTAAGACGTAGGGAGCCAGCCGCAAGGCGTGCTCCCTCTTTCGCCTTCAGCCCAGAGACACGCGAACCCACCACTGTCCACCACCCACTCTGTAGTGAGGACGGACTGGTCAGATGTTGCGTATCGGAAGCCGCAGTGACGTCCGGGTCACCAGGGGATTCCAGTGGCACCAAAGCTGTCGCAGGTCTCGTTACTGGCGCTCCGACGTCACCGCAACTTAGAGCATTAGCTAGAAGCTTGTCGACGGTAGCCAACGCAGCTTCCAGCTGTTTACGGACAGCAGCCAACTCTTCTTGTGTCCGCTCACAACAAGCACAGTCCCTAGCCATATCGTATTGCGTATAAAATAGATATAAGGTCTCAAAAGGCGCTACTGAGTTTGAAAATGCGCCAAAGGAGAATAAAGTAACACTAAAAGTTGGTGGGCAAATTTCTCACTGAACTCTGAGACCGCAAACTATTAAACAGACATAAATTTCTCTGCACGGAAAATTTACACTAGGAAGCCGCCCTATACGACGATATTCACAAGACTTACACAAAAAAACTAAAACTACGAGTAATTTTCTAACCGCTAGACTACACACTAAAATACACACCTACAGTTCCCTTCTTTGCTGAAGCACGTAAACAAGAAACAAAGACTAAGTTAATAGTTAATTTACAGTTTACCACACAAGCGCTGCTGCTGCCTTGCTGCGAGTACTCTCGGCTCGGCGGCTCTTTATGGAACCACCACCACCTTGCACCTTGCGTTGTTGACTGATTGGGTCCTTGGCCTCGTGGGGTCTGCGCCACACTCTAAGTCTACTATCAGCTCTTTGAAATCGGGGCTTATCTAACCAGGCGAACGTATTTCACTGATTCAGGTGGCAAACGATTTGGTCACGAAACCAGGAGAAGAAGCTCTGCAGGGGTTGTAGTGGTGTTAGCAAAGGCACTCGCGTCAGTTGTCTACTGCGGAGGCCCATTGACGCCAAATTTCACCCAATGCCCTAACGAATATGTTCGTAGTATGTTCTACATTGATTTCTGCTGTCATTTCACACATTGTTGTTTGTCCGCTAGCACTGTCAATTCCACGCATACGCCGCTGCTCTCGGTCGTTAAGTGAAGGATGTTGGCCAATGCGTTGCCGATGGTGAGAGTTAAGGCCTTAAATATGGTATTCTCGGCACAATCTTGACGCTGTGGATCTCACAATACTGAATTCCCTAACGATTTCTGACATAGAATGTCCCATGCGTCTAGCTCCGACTACCGTTTAACGGTCAAAGTCTGTTAATCCACGTCACGCGGCCATAGTCACGGCGCAAACCTTTTCACGTTTCTTACTTGAGTCCAAATGACAGCTCCGCCAGTGCGCTACCATTTTATAACATGAGTACGCGATACCACCGCTATCTATATATGTGCATATCACTATCACATGACTTTTTGCCACCTCAGAGTAAATTGGCTTATATAATTGCTACGGCACAGTGCAATATACAATCGAATACACACTCTAACACACACGCATACACACACACGCCAGACAAACAAACAGTCAAATATATGTGTCACTTCGGTTTAACGTCAATTCTGAAAGCTAAACAGAACCTAAAATTAATATCAGGGTAATGCGGTAAGTCTGTAAGTTTAGTTCTCGGGAAACGTCGATGAGGACACAGTGGAGAAATTCTGAAATGAGACTCTGCTCTTTCTTGTAGAAACCACAGTACTAAAATCTTTGCCCACTAAGGATCTGTGACGCCACAGAGTACGCGAAAGAACTAGCCCCCCTTCTAACAGCCGTGTACCGCAAGTCTCTAGAGGAACGGAGGGTTCCAAATGATTGGAAAAGAGCACAGATAGTCCCAGTCTTCAAGAAGGGTCGTCGAGCAGATGCGCAAAACTATAGACCTATATCTCTTACGTCGATCTCTTGTAGAATTTTAGAACATGTTTTTTGCTCGCGTATCATGTCATTTCTGGAAACCCAGAATCTACTATGTAGGAATCAACATGGATTCCGGAAACAGCGATCGTGTGAGACCCAACTCGCCTTATTTGTTCATGAGACCCAGAAAATATTAGATACAGGCTCCCAGGTAGATGCTATTTTTCTTGACTTCCGGAAGGCGTTCGATACAGTTCCGCACTGTCGCCTGATAAACAAAGTAAGAGCCTACGGAATATCAGACCAGCTGTGTGGCTGGATTGAAGAGTTTTTAGCAAACAGAACACAGCATGTTGTTATCAATGGAGAGACGTCTACAGACGTTAAAGTAACCTCTGGCGTGCCACAGGGGAGTGTTATGGGACCATTGCTTTTCACAATATATATAAATGACTTAGTAGATAGTGTCGGAAGTTCCATGCGGCTTTTCGCGGATGATGCTGTAGTATACAGAGAAGTTGCTGCATTAGAAAATTGTAGCGAAATACAGGAAGATCTGCAGCGGATAGGCACTTGGTGCAGGGAGTGGCAACTGACCCTTAACATAGACAAATGTAATGTATTGCGAATACATAGAAAGAAGGATCCTTTATTGTATGATTATATGATAGCGGAACAAACACTGGTAGCAGTTACTTCTGTAAAATATCTGGGAGTATGCGTACGGAACGATTTGAAGTGGAATGATCATATAAAACTAATTGTTGGTAAGGCGGGTACCAGGTTGAGATTCATTGGGAGAGTGCTTAGAAAATGTAGTCCATCAACAAAGGAGGTGGCTTACAAAACACTCGTTCGACCTATACTTGAGTATTGCTCATCAGTGTGGGATCCGTACCAGGTCGGGTTGACGGAGGAGATAGAGAAGATCCAAAGAAGAGCGGCGCGTTTCGTCACTGGGTTATTTGGTAACCGTGATAGCGTTACGGAGATGTTTAATAAACTCAAGTGGCAGACTCTGCAAGAGAGGCGCTCTGCATCGCGGTGTAGCTTGCTCGCCAGGTTTCGAGAGGGTGCGTTTCTGGATGAGGTATCGAATATATTGCTTCCCCCTACTTATACTTCCCGAGGAGATCACGAATGTAAAATTAGAGAGATTAGAGCGCGCACGGAGGCTTTCAGACAGTCGTTCTTCCCGCGAACCATACGCGACTGGAACAGGAAAGGGAGGTAATGACAGTGGCACGTAAAGTGCCCTCCGCCACACACCGTTGGGTGGCTTGCGGAGTATCAATGTAGATGTAGATGTAGACGCCGCCTCTGCCGTCTGGGAAAGCTTAGGTGACAAATACTGTAGGCTCAGGTACGTGCTTTCTTAAATGCTTCAGTCTTCCTTTGGCATGACAACCTGTCGTCCATCTCTCGGAAGAGTTCATAATAACATCCAGGACTGGTTCCTATGGCGCTATTATTATTCGCATTTCTTATGATATGCACTTGATCCGAGACAACTAGTATGGCAAAGGACAATTATATGAGTCGCAAAAATTGTCATGACAGACACAACCGTTCTACAAATAGTTGAGCGATTTCACCTCAGGACAAGAAGAACAGTTCAATGAGTGTCACAAATAACACTGTTCTAAAACATCCATCAAATAATAACTGATAATAATTGCCATGGTATTAACCCTGACAGAAGGGGAAGGAGGTGGTCCTTCATGCCCACCTTTTGAAAATATCGTCATCTACTCATGCATTTCATACTTTAAAATTCTCAAAAAAGATACTGTTCTTAGTGTTTTATTATGCCAGATTCCGTAGGTGTTCCAAATTTTCCAGTAAAATCTGACACGAAAATTTAAGTCTTAATAGAGATTGTGAATTTTCAGGGTCAGTACACTTCTTATACATCTACTAGGACTATTCGGAAAGCAAGTTCCTATCTGTCGTGTAATGGAAACCACTGTGAAAATAATTTGTCGTAGCGTTGTACCAAATTTACAATACCCTCGTCATAGAAGGCAGCAGCGAATGCTTTCTGCCAATTCTCTACATTCGTCTATACCTCGTTGTTTGTGCATAGATGTTGTCTTCATAGCCAATCGGTCATTGAGCAGAGATGAAACTAAGGACGAGAGAATTACAGGCTGTGTTGTGGGTGATCAAACACTTCCCCTCGAAATCTCTGCTGGAGCGTCTTAATTGCCCCTGCAGAATGCGGCCCAAAATTGTCATGAAGAACGAAACGCATGACAGTTATGTTATGTGGGCTGCACGACATCAGGCGAAATCTCTCACTACCTCATACTTGGCGGGAAACACTATTTTATACGCATCTCTACACGCTCACTATACATTCAGGACTGAAAAGAGCGACTTGCCACAATCAACAGCCAATTAGAGACACTACCCAAAAATATGTAAAATTTCTTCATCGGATTTTCATAGTGGCTTCCATTTCGCTACTAATTCGTACACCAAATAGCCCTCCTATATAACTTTAACAAGTGTGTTTTGAATAAAAGTCAACGATGTTGTTGTTGCGGTATTCAGAGACTGGTTTGATGCACCTCCCCATGCTACTCTATCCTGTGCAAGCTTCTTCATCTCCGACTAACTATTGCAACCTACATCCCTCTGAATCGGTTTAGTGGATTCATGCCTTGGTCTCCCTTTACAATTTTTACACTCTGCACTTCCCTCCAAAACTAAATTGATGGTCCCTTGATGCCTCAGAACATGCCCTATCAACCGATCCATTCTTCTAGTCAAGTTGTGCCACAAATTCCTCTTCTCCTATATTCTATTCAGTATCTCCTCGCTAGCTACGTGATCTACCCATCCCATCTTCAGCGTTCTTGTATAGCACCACATTTCGGCAGCTTCTATTCTCTTCTTGTTTAAACTACTTATCACCTGTGTTTCACTTCCGTACATGGCTACACTCCACAAAAAATATGGTCAGAAACGACTTCCAGAAACTTAAATCTATACTCAATGTTAACAAATTTCTCTTCTTCAGAAACGCTTTCCTTGCCATTGCCAGTCTACATTTTATATCCTCTCTACTTAGACCATCATTTTTCTTCCCAAATAGCAAATCTCATCTACAACTTTAAGAGTCGCATATCCTAATCTAATTCCCGCAGCATGACCTGATTTAATTCTACTTCATTCCATTATCGTCGTTTTGCTTTTGTTGATTTACATCTTATATCCGACTTTCAAGACATTGTCCATTCCGTTCAACTACTCTTCCAGGTCATTTCCTGCCTCTGACAGAATTGGCAGGCCGGAGTGGCCGTGTGGTTCTAGGCGCTACAGTCTGGAGCCGAGCGACCGCTACGGTCGCAGGTTTGAATCCTGTCAATGCTTGGATGTGTGTGATGTCCTTAGGTTAGTTAGGTTTAATTACTTCTACGTTCTAGGCGACTGATGACCTCAGAAGTTAAGTCTCATAGTGCTCAGAGCCATTTGAACCATTTTTGACAGAACTGCAGTGTCGTCAGTAAAACTGAATCTTCTTATTTCTTCTCCATGTATTTTAGTTCCTATTCCGAATTTTTCTCTATTTCCTTTACTGCAAGCTCAATATACCGACTGAATAACGTCGGAGATAGGCGACAAACCTTTCTCACTTCCTTCTCAACCACTGCTTCCCTTTCGTGCCCCTCGACTCTTATAACTGCCACCTGGTTTCTGTACAAATTGTAAATAGCCTTTCGTTCCCTGTATTTTGCATCTGCCACCTTCAGAATTTGAGAGTATTGCAGTCAACATTGTCAAATGCTTTTTCTAAGTCTACAAATGCTAGTAACTTAGGTTTTCCTTTACATAATCTATCTTCTAAGATAAGTCGTAGGGTCAGTATTGCCTCACGTGCTCCAATATTTCTACGTAATCCAAATTGATCTTCCCCGAGGTCGGCTTCTACCAGTTTTTTCCATTCATCTGTAAAGAATTCGCTTTAGTATTTTGCAGCCGTGACTTATTAAACTAATAGTTCGGTAATATTCACATCTGTCAACACCTGCTTTCTTTGGGATTTGAATTATTATATTTTTGTTGAAGTCTGAGTCATACATCTTGCTCATCAGATGGTAGAGTTTTGTCAGGGCTGGCTCTCCCAAGGCTATCTGTAGTTCTAATGGAATATTGTCTACTCCCGGGACCTTGTTTCGACTTAGGTCTTTCAGTGCTCAGTCAAACTCTTTACGCAGTATCATATTCCCCTTTTCATATTCATCTACGTCATCTTCTATTTCCATAATATTGCCGTCAACTACATCGTCTTGTATTGACCCTCTATATACTCCATCCACCTTTCCGCCTTCCCGTCTTTGCTTAGAGCTGGTTTTCCATCTGAGCTCTCGATATTCATACAAGTCGTTATCTTCTCTCCAAAGGTCTCTTTAATTTTCGTGTAGGCAGTATCTATGTTACCCCTAGCGATATATGCTTCTACATCGAATACATTTGTCCTGTAGCCATCCCTGCTTAGCCATTTTACGCTTCCTATCGATCTCATTATTAACACGTCTGTATTCCTTTTTGCATGCTTCATTTACAGAATTTTCATATTTTTTCCTGTCATCAATTAAATTCAATATTTCTTCTGTTACCCAAGGATTTCTACTAGCCCTCGTCTTTTACCTACTTGATCCTCTGCTACCTTTACTATTTCATCTCTCAAAGCTACCCATTCTTCATCTATCGTAATTCTTTCCCCCATTCTTATCAATCGTTCCATAATGCTCTCCCTGAAACTCTCTGCAACCTCTGGTTCTGTCATTTTATCCAGGTCCCATCTTCTTAAATTCCCTCCTTTTTGCAGTTTCTTCAGTTTTAATCCACAGTTCATAAACAACAAATTGTGGACAGAGTCCACATCTGCCTCTGGAAATGTCTTTCATGATTCTTAGACCAAGTGTTGGTTATGATTAAGTTATGCTCTGTTCAAAATCCTGCTAGGCGGCTTCCTCTTTCATTCCTTACCCCTATTTCATATTCAGCTACTACTTTTCCTTCTCTTCCTTTTCGTACTATTGAATTCCAATCCCCCATGACTATTAAATTTACTATATGAATAATGCACTATATGAATAAATTATTTTATCTCATTACACATTTCTTCAGTTTCTTCGTCATCTGCGGAGCTGTTTGGCATATAAACTTGTAACACTATGGTAGGCGTGGGATTCGTGTCTATCTTTGCTATAATTATGAGTTCGCTATGCTATTCGTAGTAGCTTATCTGCGTTCCTATTTTTTATTGATTATTAAACCTACTCCTGCATTACCCCTATTTGATTTTGTAATTATAACCCTGTATTCACCTAACCAGAAGTCTTGTTCCTCTTGCCACCGAACTTCACTAATTCCCGCTACATCTAGCTTTAGGCCGTTCATTTCCCTTTTTAAATTTTATGACCTACCTACCCGATTAAGGGATCTGACATTCCACTCTCCTATCCGTAGAACGTCAGTTTTCTTTTTCCTGATACCGACGTCCTCCTGAGTAGTTTCACCCGGAATCCAGAGTTTTACCTCGGAATATTTTACCCAAGAGGACACCATTATCAATTAGCCATACAGTAAAGCTGAATGCCCTCGATAAAGATTACGGCGGTAGTTTCCCCTTGCTTTCAGCCGTTCGCAGTACCAACACAGCAAGGCCGTTTTGGCTAATGTTACAAGGCTGGATCAGTGAATCATCCAGACTGTTGCCCCTGCAACTACTGAAAAGGCTGATGCCCCTCTTGAGGAACCACACGTTTGTTTGATCTCTCAACAGATACCCTTCCGTTGTTGCACCTACGGTACGACTATCTGTATCACTGAGGCATGCAAGTCTCCTCACCAACGGCAAGGTACATGGTTCATGGGAGGAGGAAGTCAACGATAATGAATTAAATTTGTGTATTTAAAATTTTTTTGGGTGGTCTTAAAGTATACGTCCACCCATTGTACACACTTCGGAAAATGGGTTGGTTTTTCTAAGATTGTGCTGAAAGATGTTTCCAGACTCTGGACAATATTTATACATGAGTACTTATTCAAAAAATATGTTATTAACGAAAGCTAACATTATTTACCGAAATTTGCCGTTTTAAATTTCTTGTATTGGGCATAAAGTATCCCATTCGCGCTCCCCTCTGGTAGTATACGTTATGAAAATTGTGTTGGTACTGCTAGGGTTAACAAAAAGGAACTTGACTGCCGAGAAGAGACTAGAATCACATGGCTTCCACAGCAATATAAACTCACTTCAGCCCGTGATTAAAATGTGTATGCGACATTCCAGCGTAGGGCAGGAGCGACATCCAGCAAGAAGAAGGTCTAATTTACAAGAAAGAACTTACGTCTAAAAGAAAAACAAACAGAAGGAATTACAGCTAACATAGCAGAACACGAAATAAAATGGGTAGTCGTTCAAAATGGGGTGCCCTGGGCGTGTCTTCCAGGTGTTACATGAATGCAAGTGACATCAAACATCACAAAAGAAACAGAATATTGGCATATTAATTACGTTTATCCAGCAAGGTGAAAGGAAGTAATCAGTAAGACTACTACTAACCTTGAAAGTCACACATCCATTATTTATGTGAACACCGCTTCCTCTGAAGAAAGAAATAACCAACCATTCGTAATATTTCATAAATTTTTGAAGATTTTTTTATAAGAGATGAAATGGTCCAAAGAGCCTGCATTGTATATTGAGGCGACAAAAGTCATGAGGTACCTCCTGCTATTGTTCGGAGATCCTTTTGGCCCCTGTGGTGCAGCAGTTCGATGTCCAATGGACTCAACAAGTGGTTGTAAGTTCCCTGCAGAAGTATTAAGCTATGCTGCCTGTACAGCCATCCATGACAGTGAAAGTGTTGCAAGTCCAGAGTTTTATCCAAGAATTGATCTCTCGATTATGTCCCTTAAATGTTTGATGGGACTGACGTCACTTGAATTGTCCAGAATGTTCTTCAGACCAATGGCGACCAACAATGGCCTAGGGATATGGCACATTGTCATCCACAAACATTTTATCGCTCTTTTGGAAAATGAAGTGCATCAATGCCCGCAAATGGCGTCGAGGTAGCCGAACATAACCATTTTCGTTCAATGATGGGTTTTGTTGGGCCAGAGGACCGAGTGCATCCCATGCAAACATAGTTCATACCTAGGGTACCTTGCTGACAACCAGGGTCCATGGCTTCGTCGTGTCTGCGTCACACTCGAACCCTACGATCAGCTGTTAAAATCGGGACTCATTTGACCAGGACATGATTTTTTAGACGTCTAGTGTCCAACTGAGATGGTCATGAGTTCAGTAGAGACGCTACAGACGATGTCGTGCTGTTTGCAAAGGCACTCGTGTCGGTCGTCTGCTGCCATAGGCCATTAACACCAGATTTCGCCGCACTGCCCTAAAGGAACGTTCCTCTTACTCCCACATTGATTTTTTTGCGGTTACTTATCGCAGTGTTGCTTGTCTGTTAGCACTGACAGATCTGTCGTTAAGTGAAGGTCGTCTTACGCATCTTGCTCCAACTTCGAATCCCGTCGTGCAGCCATAATGACATCGGAAACCTTTTCTCATTAATCACCTGAGTAGCACTGAAAGCTCCACCAATGCACTGCCCCTTTGTACCTCGTGTACGCAATACCACTTGTATACATCTGTATATGTACATATATCTATCCCACCTGAGGATATAATGTAATGCTCTCCATAGCGAAAACTTTAACAAAAGTCCTGAACGTGAGAGCAGTTCTTCCGTCACATATGTATAGTAATCCATAGGCTTTAGACAGCTGCTATGAATAGTTATACTGTACTGGTTTTTGTAGTAGGACAGACGTAGAAACATACAACGTGCTGTAAAAGAAACCATTAATAACCATTTTCAGACAGTTCTTGTTCCGAAATGACTAACATTACAGAATGCGAAATGAAATAGCATCCTGTGGTATGTATTACAGTTTTTGAATGGCTTGTTACGAGGATCAGTGACGATTAAAATATATTTAATGACAGAAACTGTTTGTATTACAACTCTACGAAACTAGATCTACCCATCATCGAATTTGCACCTAGTTAAATATGTACATATTAACTTCGTAGTTGGCCAATGGCCTTACCCCAGCAGTGACACAAGCTCCCTTCAAATCGCCGAAGTTAAGCGCTGTCGGGCTTGGCTAGCACTTGGATGGGCGTGATCCGGGTCTGCTGAGCGCTGTTGGCAAGCGAGATGCTCTCAGCTCTTGGTGAGGTCAGTCGAGGAGCTGCTTGGTTGAGAAGTAGCGGTGCTGGTCGGGAATACTGCGAGCGGCAGGGGGAGCGGCGCTGACCACGTGCACTTCCACATCCGCATCCACTGAGTCTATCGGCTGAGGATGACACGTTTGTCGGTCGGTGCCATCGGATTTTCCGAGGCTCTTCGGACGGACAACTTCATAGTAGACCATTCACGCTTGTTAGCAGTATGTCGTTGCGCCTCTCAGTTCGAATGATGGTTTAAAAGAGTTTTCCATGCCAGTCTATCTCCCACAAGTCTCTTGGTCCCTGCACAACTAGGGCACTGCTTACTACAGTCAAGTCTTGATATCAGTCTAAAATTTACCCTCACCGCTCCCCTTCCCAACACTCACTTCCCAATATTACCAAATTTGTGGTAAGTTCTATGGGACCAAACTGCTGAGGTCATCGGTCCCTAGCCGCACACACTACTTACTGTAACTTAAAGCTAAGGACAACACAGACACTCGTGCCAGAGGGAGGACTCGAACCAACGACGGAGGGGGCCGCACGAACTGTAACAAGACGCCTCATACCACGCGACTATCCCGCGCGGCAAACATTACCAAACTAACGACTTCTTGATGATCCAGGTTGCGTCCTATCAACAAACTGGTCCTTCTTGAAGTCAAGTTGTGCCATGAAGTTATTTTCTCAACTATTCGTTTCAGTATCTCTTCCTGAGATACCCATTCTATCTACCCATTCTGCAACATTCTTCTGTAGCACTACAACACAAAAGCTTCTATTTATACAGGGTGTTACAAAAAGGTACGACCAAACTTTCAGGAAACATTCCTCACACACAAAGAAAGAAAATATGTTATGTGGACATGTGTCCGGAAACGCTTACTCTCCATGTTAGAGCTCATTTTATTACTTCTCTTCAAATCACATTAATCATGGAATGGGAACACACAGCAACAGAACGTACCAGCGTGATTTCAAACACTTTGTTACAGGAAATGTTCAAAATGTCCTCCGTTAGCGAGGGTACACGCCTCCACACTCCGTCGCATGGAATCCCTGATGCGCTGATGTAGCCCTGGAGAATGGCGTATTGTATCACAGCCGTCCACAATACGGGGACGAAGAGTCTCTACATTTGGTACGGGGGTTGCGTAGACAAGAGCTTTCAAATGCCCCCATAAATGAAAGTCAAGAGGGTTGAGGTCAGGAGAGCGTGGAGGCCATGGAATTGGTCCGCCTCTAACAATCCATCGGTCACCGAATCTGTTGTTGAAAAGCGTACGAACACTTCGACTGAAATGTGCAGGAGCTCCATCGTGCATGAACCACATGTTGTGTCGTACTTGTAAAGGCACATGTTCTAGCAGCACAGGTAGAGTATACCGTATGATATCATGATAACGTACTCCATTGAGGGTAGGTGGAAGAACATGGGGCCCAATCAAGACATCACCAACAATGCCTGCCCAAACGTTCACAGAAAATCTGTGTTGATGACGTGATTGCACAATTGCGTGCGGATTCTCGTCAGCCCACACATGTTGATTGTGAAAATTTACGATTTGATCACATTGGAATGAAGTCTCATCCGTAAAGAGAACATTTGCACTGAAATGAGGATTGACACATTGTTGGATGAACCATTCGCAGAAGTGCACCCGTGGAGGCCAATCAGCTGCTGATAGTGCCTGCACACGCTGTACATGGTACGGAAACAAGTGGTTCTCCCGTAGCACTCTCCATACAGTGACGTGGTCAACGTTACCTTGTACAGCAGCAACTTCTCTGACGCTGACATTAGGGTTATCGTCAACTGCACGAAGAATTGCCTCGTCCATTGCAGGTGTCCTCGTCGTTTTAGGTCTTCCCCAGTCGCGAGTCGTAGGCTGGAATGTTCCGTGCTCCTAAGACGCCGATCAATTGCTTCGAACGCCTTCCTGTCGGGACACCTTCGTTCTGGAAATCTGTCTCGATACAAACGTACCGCGCCACGGCTATTGCCCCGTGCTAATCCATACATCAATTGGACATCTGCCAACTCCGCATTCGTAAACATTGCACTGACTGCAAAACCACGTTCGTGATGAACACTAACCTGTTGATGCTACGTACTGATGTGCTTGATGCTAGTACTATAGAGCAATGAGTCGCATGTCAACACAAGCACCGAAGTCAACATTATCTTCCTTCAATTGGGCCAACTGGCGGTGAATCGAGGAAGTACAGTACATACTGACGAAATTAAAATGAGCTCTAACATGGAAATTAAGCGTTTACGGACACATGTCCACATAACATATTTTCTTTATTTGTGTGTGAGGAATGTTTCCTGAAAGTTTGGCCGTACCTTTTTGTAATACCCTGTATTTAATATTTGCAATTTATCGTTCACAGCAGACTTCCATTTAAGACTGCAGTCCATACAAATACTATCAGAGAAGACTGCCTAACACTTAAATTCAAATTACATGTTGCTATATTTCTCTTTTTCAGAAACGCACTTCTTGCTATTGGCATTCTGCATATTATAATCTCTCTGCTCTGACAACCATGAGCTATTTTGCTATCAAAATAGTAAAACGAAAGGGGGATGGAGATTTTGGGGGTCTAAACACAACCCCCCCCCCAAATATTCTAAGTAAAAGCTGCAGGGTGTGGACAAAATATGGAGATACCAAAAACACAATACATTGCCATAACTATTCGTCGAGTACTGGATAAATGCGGATCTTGTATGGTTTTCAAGGGGACCTAACACCATTCTCCATATAAAATAGTGGTAAGATCAGGTAACGACGATGGAGGTGGATAGAGATAGCTCATCCTGTTGTCGTAGACCTCAGAGTCTCAATAATGTTGAGATCTGATTACTGTGAAGGATAGGTGTATGCGACAATTCATCCTCGTACTCACAAAATCAATCCTGGATTATGCAAGCTGCTTGAACACAGGCCCTGTCTCCTGGGAACACAGAATCACCATTTTTTAACAAACATTGTAACATGGGATGCACCTGAACAACGAAAATGGTCACATAACCCCTGGCAGTAAAGCTATCTTGCAGAATAAACATGGGCCTAAGGAATGGCACAATAACGGTCAAATCATCACCAAATCACTGCCATTTTCCACTCTAGCGACGTAAACTCGGCCAGAAGTTGGAAACGGTGTGAAACAAGAATCATCCGAGCGACTGATATTCTTCCATTCCTCCGTAGTCCAGGTCTTAGGCCATCAGCACCACGCTTTCATGTTACAGGTATTTGCATCACTGACGAATGATCCTTGAATCCTAGCTCGCCTTGAAATTCCCACCTCACTGACCTCTCTTCCTGTTGTTCTGTTGCGAGGAGAGCGTTCGGTTTTGTAGTGAATTTTGCAGCTGTCGTCGTCTTATTTTTCGTCACAATTCTCTTCAATGACCGTCTGTCACGATCTCTCAACAAACATTTTCGTCCGCGATGTGACTTAGCACATAATGTTTTTCCGCTTTCTTTGTATCTGGTGTAAAATTTCAGTACTGTGGCTCTCAAAACAGCAAACGTTTCCGCTACTTGGTTATGGAAGCAGCCACCATAAGAGGGCCAACAATCTGCCCACGTTCGAATGCACTAATTTCCGACACACCTTAACGCACTCACAACTACACAGAACTCTGTTTTGACCACTGCTGACATTTGAAGCGTATCAAGGACACTGCACAGGTGTCGTACATGGTCAGGTACAACAGCACAATCTGCAGGCTTTGCTAGAATCTGCATTTATGTTCAAGCATGTATGTCTCGCTGTTTTTCCGTATTTTTTTCACTCCTCTGTAGAATTACCATTAGTGCAGGCATTTGCATTGACATGCAGTCGGAATCAGACCATTTAAACTCTCGGTCCTCTGTGTTCTCTCATTCACAGTATTTGGCACAGCTCATAACGCATACCTAAAGGAAAGAGGCGGTCGCAGTGTCTATCTGACGACAAGCAGCTGACCGATGGCTGCACTGGCTCCCTAGTGACCTAAATGTCTAATATCCTATGTTCCTTATTAAACATGCAGCGCCGTGAGGTCATTCATATCCCGAAATTTTCTCACGTTAGTGAGTTCCTTAGAACCATGCCTTTACCTACAGTGTAGTTCAACCAAGAAAGCCTTTTGAAAATGTTGTTGTTGTTGTTGTCGTTGTGGTCTTCAGTCCAAAGACTGGTTTGATGCAGCTCTCCAAGCTACTCTATCCTGTGCGAGACTCTTCATCTCCGAGTAACTACCGCAACCTACATTTTCTGAATCTGCTTACTGTATTTCACCCCTTGGTCACCCACTACGATTTTTGCCCCCCAAACTTCCATCCAGTACTGTGAGTAAATTTGTGATCCCTTGATGTCTGCCGGCCGGTGTGGCCGAGCGGTTCTAGGCACTACAGTCTGGGACCGCACGACCGCTACGGCCGCAGATTCGTATCCTGCCTCGGGCATGGATGTGTGTGATGTCATTAGGTTAGTTAGGTTTAAGTAGTTCTAAGTTATAGTTAAGTCCCATAATGCTCAGAGCCATTTGAACCATTTGAACCTTGATGTCTCAGAATGTGTCCTATCGGCCAGTCCCTTGCTTTGGTCATATTCTTGTCTCACCAATTCTATTCAGTACCTCTTTATTAGTCACATGATCGACCCATCGAATCTTCAGCATTCCTGTGTAGTATCACATTTTGAAAGTTTCTGTTCTCTTTTTATCTAAACTGTTTATCGTCCACGTTTCACATCCATACATGGCTACACCTCCAGACAAATATCTTCAGGAAGGACTTCCTGACAAATAAAACAATATCCCTTGCTAACAGATATCTCTTCTTCAGAAATGCTTACTTTTGTGGCGGTGTTCGTAGCGACAAGCAATTCGCTGTAGAAACGGCTTACGAAGTCACCGCCACACTTTTAATAGCGGGCCGACCGGTCCGCTGGAACAGTGAACAGAAAGATGAAGACCCAAACACTCTGATTAAATAAAAGTCGGTATTTATCTTTATTAACGAAGATACAGTAACAGAGTAGTGAACGTGTCTACAGAAATCTGTCCAGTTCGAGTCGGAGCTGCTAGGCCAGCGTCGGCTGCCGACAAACAACAACTCGGCTGCGTTGAACACACAACTGACTAGCCAGTACACAATTCGGTGGCGAGTATACAACTGAGCGGCGAATACAGAACTGTCCTAGCGCTCGCGACTCCAGCGCTTAAGAAGCCAGAAGCCAGCGGTGGCGCGCGCAGACTTGCGGCGATTTCCTGTATCGCTGGCGCTGCTTATGCGGACGGCGTCCGGACTTTGATGCTGCCAACCTTTTGGCAGCGGACTCGGTTGGCATTACTGGCTAGGATATAACACTTACCTGCCATTGCCATTCTACATTTTATATCCCATCTACTTCGGCCGTCATCAGTTATTTTGCTGCCCAACTATCAAAACCCATTTACTGCTTTGAGTGTCTCGTTTCTTAATCTGATTCCATAAGCATCATCTGATTTAATTCGGCTGCATTCTGTTATCATTGTTTTGCTTTTGTTGACGTTCATCTTATATGCTCCTCTCAAAGACACCGTCCATCCGTTCAAGTGCTCTTCCAAGTTCTTTGCGGTCTCTGACAGATATACAATGTCGTCGGCAAATCTCAAAGTTTTTACTTCTTCTACCTGAACTTGCATTCCTACACCAAATTTTGCTTCGGTTTCCTTTACGGCTTGTTAACTTACAGGTCGAATAACATTGCGGAAAGGCTACAACCCTGTCTCACTCTCTTCACAACCGCTGCTTCCATTTCATAACCCTTGACTATTACTGCTGCCGTCTGGTTTCTGTACAAATTGTAAATAGCCTTTCGTTCCCTGTATTTTATCCCTGATACTTTCAGAATTTCAAAGAGAATATTCCTGTCAACACTGTCAAAAGCTTCCTTTAGGTCTACAAATGCTATAAACTTAAGTTTGTCTTTCCTTAACCCATCTGCCAAGGTAAGTCGAAGGGTCAATATTGCCTCGTGTGTTTTTACGTTTCTCCGAATTCCAAACTGACCTTCCCAGAGGTTTGCAATCAGGACTTATTAAACTGATAGTTCGGTAATCAATAGTTCTAACAAAATGTCGCCTACTCCCGACGCCTTGTTTCGACTTAAATCTTTTAGAGCTCTATCAAATTCTTCTCGGAATATCATATTTCCGATATGATATTCATCTACGTCCACTTCCCTTTCTATAATATTGCTTTGTTGTTCGTCTCTCTTCTACTTACTCTCTGTATAATCCTTCCACCTTTCAATTTTCCCTTCTTTTCTTGGGACTGGTTTACCCTCTGAGCCCTCGATATTCATACAGTTGCTTCTATTTTCCCCAAAGGCCTCTTTAAATTTCCTACAGGTGGTTTCCATACTTCCCCCAACTGAAATGTGCTTCCAAATATTTACACTTGTCCTCACAGCCATTCTTGTTTAGCTATTTTGCAATTCGTGTCAATCTCAATGTTTAAACGTGTCTGTTCCCTTCCGCCTGCTTCATTTGCTGCGTTTTTAAATTTTTGCCTGTCATCATTTAATTTCAACATGTCTTGTGTTATCCAAGGATTAATACTAGGCCTCGTCTTTTTATCTATTTGTTACTATTTCATCTCTTAAAGCTACCTATTCGTCTCCTACTGTATTGCTTTCCTCCGTTCTAGTCAACCATGGCCTGATGGTTCATATGAAACTTTGAACACTCTCTTTTTCTTTCAACTTATCCAGGTTCCATCTATCTAATTGCCTACTTTTTCCAATTTCTTCAGTTAATCTACAGCTCATAATCAATAAATTGTGGTCAGAGTCCACATCTGCCCCTGGAAATGCCTTACAATTTAAAATCTTTTGAAAATAAAGGTAGCATAAGTTGTTCAGGAGCATAACTTAAAAGCATGACCTCAACATTCTATTACGGTCCCTGGACACAGAATGAGAGACGTCCTCCCCCCACACTCGCTTTTTAGTTAACGTTTGCGTAACAGAAAACATGCTATTTTCTGTCGCAGTTTTTCACGGGTACTCATTACAGATGGGAAAGTACGAATATGGTCCAAAATACAAATGTAGCTTGCATTAGTATTTATACCAAGATCTAGAGCAGCACATTTTTCATTACTTCCTTGACATGCAGTAAGAGAATTTATGTCGGTTTTTGTTTCCCCTGCTTCAGTTAGCTGTTCAGAAGCCAAAGTATCTTTCTCTTGTGTGATTTGTTTTACGAGGTGCATTCAAGATCTAAGGCCTCCGATTTTTTTTTCTAATTAACTACTCACCCGAAATCGATGAAACTGGCGTTACTTCTCGACGTAATCGCCCTGCAGACGTACACATTTTTCACAACGCTGACGCCATGATTCCATGGCAGCGGCGAAGGAGTCTGTTTTGAACACTGGAAAATCGCTGAGGCAATAGCAGCACGGCTCGTGAATGTGCGGCCACGGAGAGTGTCTTTCATTGCTGAAAAAATCCAAAAGTCACTAGGAGCCAGTTCAGGTGAGTAGGGAGCATGAGGAATCGCTTCAAAGTTGTTATCACGAAGAAACTGTTGCGTAACGTTAGCTCGATGTGCGGGTGCGTTGTCTTGGTGAAACAGCACACGCGCAGCCCTTCCCGGACGTTTTTGTTGCAGTGCAGGAAGGAATTGTTCTTCAAAACATTTTCGTAGGATGCACCTGTTACCGTAGTGCCCTTTGGAACGCAATGGGTAAGGATTACGCCCTCGCTGTCCCAGAACATGGACACCATCATTTTTTCAGCACTGGCGGTTACCCGAAATTTTTTTGGTGGCGGTGAATCTGTGTGCTTCCGTTGAGCTGACTGGCGCTTTGTTTCTGAATTGAAAAATGGCATCCACGTCTCATCCATTGTCACAACAGACGAAAAGAAAGTCCCATTCATGCTGTCGTTGCACGTCAACATTGCTTGGCAACATGCCACACGGGCAGCCGTGTGGTCGTCCGTCAGCATTAGTGGCACCCACCTGGATGACACTTTTTGCATTTTCAGGTCGTCATGCAGGATTGTGTGCACAGAACCCACAGAAACGCCAACCCTGGAGGCGATGTGTTCAACAGTCATTCGGCGATCCCCCAAAACAATTCTCTCCACTTTCGCGATGATGTCGTCAGACCGGCTTGTGCGAGCCTGAGGTTGTTTCGGTTTGTTGTCACACGATATTCTGCCTTCATTAAACTGTCGCACCCACGAACGCACTTTCGACACATCCATAACTCCATCACCACATGTCTCCTTCAACTGTCGATGAATTTCAATTGGTTTCACACCACGCAAATTCAGAAAACGAATGATTGCTCGCCGTTCAAGTAAGGAAAACGTCGCCATTTTAAGTATTTGAAACAGTTCTCATTCTCGCCGCTGGCGGTAAACTTCCATCTGCTGTACGGTGCTGCCATCTCTGGGATGTATTGACAATGAACGCGGCCTCATTTTAAAACAATGCGCATGTTTCTATCTCTTTCCAGTCCGGAGAAAAAGAATCGGAGGCCTTAGAACTTGAATGCACCTTGTACATATTTCTTCTCTCAAACCGACTGAACAACAGAGCACGAAGGTTGACTATCTGCGGATGTGGACGTTCTGACGTAACACGAGGCTGAACTTATTGTAACACATCTTTTTCATCACATTTCAACAATTTTGTAGCTACTTTTTGTAATTTGACTTTTTGCAGCTTTTTTTTTAAATTTCCACATTTATTTTCATAGCTCCACATCTTGACTTGTGTTATGTAATCTGAAATGAAGTAATACGTGCCGGCTAAAATGTATTTCTTTATAATATTAATTGGTATTTCTCAAATTGGATTGTTAGTACAGGTTACTCTCATCGTATCTTGTTCAAGGATAATTTGACGCAAACAAAATCGTAGCAAAAAGAAGCACTTTTTAACAGAATAATTTAATATGAAATTTAGCCAATTAAATGTTGTCAATTTCAGTCGCAGGAGACAAAAATGACTGAATTCAACGCAAATCATACGGAGTTGACAGGCGATGAGCGATGCCATGCGTCACGCACACAACACACGCAAGCCGGCCATTGTGGCCGAGCGGTTCTAGGCGCTACAGTCTGGAACCGCGCGACCGCTACGGTCGCAGGTTCGAATCCTGCCTCAGGCATGGATGTGTGTGATGTCCTTAGGTTAGTTAGGTTTAAGTAGTTCTAAATTCTAGGGGACTGATGACCTCAGATGTTAAGTCCCATAGTGCTCAGAGCCATTTGAACAACACACGCAATAACAACAATAACTACCAGCAATGATTCTATTAAACTTTTATGATAAACGGTTTATGATAAATATCTGTTTTGTAATTTAGGCTATAATTAGCTGTAGAATCTTCTAAAATTCGAGTGACTAAAAATATTCAAGATATCTTTTTTATGGTTTGTATTAAATTATAACAATTAAAAAATTAAATTTCATCTTAAAAGTAGGTTCATTCAATCAGAACTGCCCGAAGCTAAAAAACAAAACAAGTTCTTTGTTAAAAAAAGAAAAAAAAACAGTATAATATTCCAACTTTAGCTACACATTTTCTGCTACCAACTAGCACAGCGTTCCTGACCTAAAACGATATATTTGCACATACGCTGGACTGTTCCATTCACTCACATAATACATTATCTCTCTGCTATCGATCACGTGAACTACTGTCCACAGAAACGCAAATTTTACCAGCCCATAAACAGTTGCAATGTCCAAAAATTCACAAATTGGTTACCAGTTTAGAAGCTCGCGCAATACTACACAGTTCGCCAACTTTGAATAATCTGTCGTTTCTGAAATATGACTTCATAACTAACTACGCCAAATTCTTTAGCCCAATGGAGGAAAGTCACAGTTCCCTCTAAACATACCGAAACTTCCAGAAACATCATTTGCAACAAATCTCATGAGTTTTCAAACCATTAACCGTCTGAGCAAAAAGCAAGTTACAGTAATTTTACAAAATTAATAGAACTCCGAAAAACAGGTCCTCACGCAACTCAAGCTCCATCTCGCTGCTTAAGACGAGTTAGTGCAAGTCCCTCCTACTTCGAGAGTAAAGAGAACACTCGCCTCTCTGACTATCTGGAATATAATTTATCCAGTCAGCTTCGTAGCTTATCGTGGAGAGCACATTAATTTCCCTGCTTGACCAATCCCCAAATCTGCATTTCGTTTAATTGTTTCTCAGACTCTTTATTTTTCTACAAGTAAACAAGGTCGTAACAGGTCCATTCTCACCTGTTTTACCAAGACAGAAGCAAAGATTTTATTTCAAGTATCCTTGAAAAGGCTACTTTAGACAGACTAAGAAGCATTTCATGCCATGTTCCTAAAACACAACATGTATACACAATGTGATTGCCACGCCCATTCATTATAAATTATTAATCGATTTCAATATTCATACGTCACATACATGATGTATTCACCCCCTCAATTAATGAAATTAATGGAAATGATAATGAAAAACGTTGAAGGCAATAATTACTCTTTTAAAACGGAAAAGCCGGCTGTGGTGGCCATGCGATTCTAGGCGCTGTAGTCCGGAACCGCGCGACTGCTACGGTCGAAGGTTCGAATGCTGCCTCGGGCATGGATGTGTGTGATGTCCTTAGGTTAGTTAGGTTTAAGTAGTTCTAAGTTCTAGGGGACTGATGACCTCAGATTATAAGTCCCATAGTGCTCAGAGCCATTTGAACCATTTGAAAACGGAAAACATTACGCAACTCATACTGTGCTCTGTAATTTACTATGTAGCGACAAAATGTTTTGACTTCATTAATTCACAGGTGCGCATGTGGTTCCAAACGATCTCGAATGCGTACACGAGCGTGACTCGACCTGCAATGTGCGAAAACAGACTCGACAAACGGCAGTTTTACAGCAGTGGTTCATGCGTTCTGTAGGGCTCTGTGAAACTAAGACAAAACTTACACCTTCCCAGAAGGCAATGCATATCGCTACGTCACACACATACCTGTCGATGGTAGACCTGTTAAAACGTATCTTACAAAAAAGCTTTATGTGAAGAACTAATTAGCAAATGTTAAAGAAGATTCAGAGACTATGCATACAAAAGGTAAAACAGATTTCTTTCGAAAAGAATAGATCATTTTTTCTTACAGAACCAAAAGATTTTGTAAGGAAGTGAGCCCTTCCTCTTCTTTTAACTTACTTCTGTTTTTACTGTGGACGTAGTAAGCGGAAATGTTGCGGAATCTCTTGTTACGTCCGATTATGAGAAAATGATGCTTCCGTTCTTAAATATCAGGTGTCTGCGAGTCATTGCAGAGAACTTTTAGATGTCAAAATATTGAATTTGTTAATGAATTCATATTTTACAGATGTATGCATCGTGAAATTGCCTTCACATTGTTTGAAGGCAAAGCGACCGATAGTTCGTCTCGTCGTGTCATTTAAGTATGTTATTGTTCACAAGTCGAACCTGCAAATCTAATTTAAAGACGTTCGATCGAATATTAGTTAACACTTTTTACGTGGAAGTCACGATGGTATTTTAGGTCAAAGACCCTTCAAACAATGATGATGCCCAATAGCCACCAGGGCTTGATACAATCCTTCGATGATATAGAAATCTAAAGCATAGTAACTGAGTATTCTACAAAGATTAAACCTACTATGACATATGTTAAAGTACTGACCATGTTGTGCCATCGCATTTGCAATGCACCCTTCCGGAGGCAAATTCGTATTCAAGCTCACATGGCCAAACAAAACGTAATAAAACTTTTAGAAACAAAGCCAAGTGAATGTGGAATGGCTAGGCAAGGTTGAGGGAAAACATCTTTCAGCCTTTAAATTACACGCTTTATTTCTACATCTACATCCATATGATTACTCTGCTGTTCACAATAAAGTGCCTGGCAAAGGATTCAATGAACCACCTTCAAGCTGTCTCGCTACCGTTCCACTCTCGAACGGCACGCTGGAAAAACGAGCTCTTAAATTTTCTGTGCGAACCCTGATTTATCTTATTTTATCATGATGATCATTTCTCCCTATGTAGGTGGGTGCCAACAGAATGTTTTCGCAATCGGAGGAAAAAACTGGTGACTGAAATTTCGTGAAAAGATCTCGTCGCAACGAAAAACGCCTTTGTTTTAATGATTGCCACTCCAATTTGCGTATCATGTCTGTTACCCTATCTCCCTTATTTCGTGATATTACAAAACGAGCTACCCTTCTTTGTACTTTTTCGATGTCGTCCGTCAGTCCCACCTGATACGGATCCCACACCGCACAGCAATGCCTCAGAATAGGGCGGACAAGCGTGGTGTGAGCAGTCTCTTTAGTAGACCTGTTGCACCTTCTAAGTGTTCTGCCAATGAATCGCAGTCTTTGGTTTGCCCTACCCACAATATTATCTATGTGATCGTTCAAATTCAGGTTATTTGGAATTGTAATCCCTAAGTATTTAGTTGAATTTACAGCCTTTAGATTTGTGTGACTTATCGCGTAATCGCAATTTAGCTGTTTTATTTTAGTACTTGTGTGAATAACTTCACACTTTTCCTTATTCAGGGTCAATTGCCATTTTTCGCACCATACAGATATCTTATCTAAATCAATTTGCAAGTCCTTTTGATCATCTGATGACTTTACAAGACGGTAAATGACAGCATCATCTGCAAACAATCTAAGACGGCTACTCAGGTTGTCTCCTATGTCGTTAATACAGATCAGGATCAATAGAGGGCCTATAACACTTCCTTGGGGAACGCCGGATATTACTGCTGTTTTACTCGATGACTTTCCGTCTATTACTACGACCTGTGACCTTTCTGACAGGAAATCACTAATCCAGTCGCACAACTGAGGCGATTGTAGGCATGCAGTTTGGTTAGAAGACGCTTGTGAGGAACGGTATCTAAAGCCTTTTGGAAATCTAAAAATATGGAATCAATTTGACATCCTCTGTCGATATCACTTATTACTTCATGAGTGTAAAGAGCTAGTTGTGTTTCACAAGAACGATATTTTCTGAAACTGTGCTATGTGTCAATAAATCGTTTTCTGCGAGATACTTCATAATGTTCGAATGCAGTATATGTTCCAAAACCCTACTGCAAATCGACGTTAGTGATATAGGTGTGTAATTCAGCAGATTACCTGTACTTCCCTTCTTGGGTACTGGTGTGACTTGAGCAATTTTGCAGTCTTTAGGTATGGGTCTTTCTGTGAGCGGGTGGTTGTATATAATTGCTAAATATGGAGCTATTTTATCAGCATACTCTGAGAGGAACCTGACTGGTATAAAATCTGGACCGGAGGCCTTGCCTTTATTAAGTGATTTAAGCTGCTTCGCTACACCGGGGATATCTACTTCCACGTTTCTCATCTTGGCAGTTGCTCTTGATTGGAATTCTGGAATATTTACTTCGTCTTCTTTGGTGAAGGAGTTTCGGAAAACCGTGTTTAATAACTCTGCTTTAGTGGCACTGTCGTCAGTGACTTCACCGTTGTTATTGCGCAGTGGAGGTATTGATTGCGTCTTGCCACTGGTGTGCTTCATGTATGACCAGAATCTCTTTGGGTTTTCTGCCAGATGTCGAGACAGAATTTCGTTGTGTAAATGATTAAAAAAGAAGCAAGATTTTCCAATTACATAAAAATTCCCCAGTGTTTTAATAAATATAATTTAAATAAAAATACGTAGTATAACCCACAGCCAGCCGGATGGCCGAGCGGTTCTAGGCGTTACAGTCTGAAACCGCGCGGCCGCTACGGTCGCAGGTTCGAATCCTGCCTCGGGCATGGATATGTGTGAAGTCCTTAGGTTAGTTAGGTTTGAGTAGTTCTAAGTTCTAGGGGACTGATGACGTCAGAAGTTAAGTCCCATAGTGCTCAGAGCCATTTGAACCATTGTGAACCATAACCCACAGCCCAACTCAAACGCTTGAGGTAGGTTCACAATTACCCAATTATTAAGAGAAATATAAACCATCAAAACTTACACTTTTCTATTAGTTGAGAGCAACATTTTTTTAAAAATTGTTTTAACCAGTTGAGAAAAATGATCATTTAAGAGACATCGCCAACATATATTTTCAAGACAAGTTTCGAATTATCTGTGACTGCTTTTAAAATATTAAAGTCTACTTGAATCCACGATACTTAATAAACTCTTACAATTTCTTTCAGTTAAGAAACAAAAAGAAAACTCTTAAAGCATTAATCATCTGAGAAAGAAAAAATACATTTGAGTGCCCCCGGCCAAAATACACCATCAAGGCAGGCTTCCAGTTACGTGTAACTGCTTTACACAACTTTTGTTTCACGAACCATCTGCCGAGTCTCCGTCCCTCGGTCGTTGCAGATGCGCGCGTCCTCCCACCCCGTCAGACCGGCGTCGTTCTCTGCAAGGCGTGGCCCTCACGTCAGTAAAACGAGAACAAAGTGAGACGTGTGTTAACGGCCGATTGCATACCACTAGTCCAGAAGTGGCTCCAATAAACACACACTGGTGAGATATATAAACCCGGTGCGAAATAGAACAGTGCCTCTGTATAATCACAGTCAATATGCAAACGCCGAGCTACCAGGGCTTCAAAAGGCAACACCTCATGGTCGTATCGCACAAAAACATCAGAGAGATGTAACGGAGACTCAGAAAAAGGCAAGTACTGGCCGACTGATGCAAAGGTTAAACCAAATAGCCGCCCAACTTAGGAAGACTCAGAGGAGGCAGCAACTTGCACAGTACACGGGTGGAGTTAATCACGCACACGCACTACTACGAAGATGTCGGGAAGTATGCAGGATAGTCCACAGGGTGGGCCTTCAGATTAACTGGACAAACATAACATAAAGCCAGCAAGGTGAAACAGCCCAGGCTCAGGCATTCACGTAAGCAAACAGCTAAGCTATGAGCCAGAGTTAGTACGTAAGATCAAAATTGGTGTCCGGTATCACAGTACTACAACCATTCCACCAGGGAACAAACGTTAAAGAAGGTCACTTAATAGTACGCTACTGGCCATTAAAATAGCCACATCAGAAAGAAATGCAGATGATAAACGGGTATTCATTGGACAAATATATTATACTAGAAATGACATGTGATTACATTTTCACTCAATTTTGATGCATAGATCCTGAGAAATCAGTACCCAGAAGAACCACCTCTGGCCGTAATAACGGCCTTGATATGCCTCGGCATTGACTCAAACACAGCTTGGATGGCGTGTACAGGTACAGCTGCCCATGCAGCTTCAACACGATACCACAGTTCATCAAGAGTAGTGACTGGCGTATTGTGACGAGCCAGGAGCTCGGCCACCATTCACCAGACGTTTTAAATTGGTGAGAGATCTGGAGAATGTGCTAGCCAGGGCAGCAGTCGAACATTTTCTGTATCCAGAAAGGCCCGTACAGGACCTGCAACATGCGGTCGTGCATTATCCTGCTGAAATGTAGGATTTCGCAGGGATCGAATGAAGGGTAGAGCAACGGGCCGTAAAACACATCTGAAATGTAACGTCCTCTGTTCAAAGTGCCGTCGATGCGAACAAGAGGTAACGGAGACGTGTAACCAATGGCACTCCATACCATCACGCCAGGTGATACGTCAGTATGGCGATGACGAATACATGCTTCCAACGTGCTTTCAACGCGATGTCGCCAGACACGGATGCGACCATCATGATGCTGTAAACAGAACCTGGATTCATCCAAAAAAATGACGTTTAGCCATTCGTGCACCAAGATTCGTCGTTGAGTACACCATCGTAGGCTCTCCTGTCTGTGATGCAGCGTCAAGTGTAGCCGCAGCCATGGTCTCCGAGCTGATAGTCCATGCTGCTGCAAACGTCATCGAACTGTTCGTACAGATGGTTGTTGTCTTGCAAACGTCCCCATCTGTTGACTCAGGGATCGAGACGTAGTTGCACGATACGTTACAGCCGTGTGGATAAGATGCCTGTCATCTCGACTGCTAGTGATACGAGGCCGTTGGGATCCAGCACGGCATTCCGTATTACCCTGCTGAGCCCACCGATTCCATATTCTGCTAACAGTCGTTGGATCTCGACCAACGCGAGCAGCAATGTCGCGATACGATAAACCGCAATCCCGATAGGCTACAATCCGACCTTTATCAAAGTCGAAAACGTGATGGCACGCATTTCTCCTCCTTACACGAGGCATCACAACAAGGTTCCACCAGGCAATGCCGATCAATTGCTGTTTGTGTACGAGAAATCGGTTAGAAACTTTCCTCATGTCAGCACGTTTTAGGTGTCGCCACCGGCGCCAGCCTTGTGTGAATGATCTGAAAAGCTTGTCATTTGCATATCACAGCATCTTCTTCCTGTCGGTTAAATTTCTCGTCTGTAGCACGTCATCTTCGTGGTGTAGCAATTTTAATGACCGGTAGTGTAGAAAAACGACCAGGGCTGGTGGTTATCCCCTGCAATCGGATTCAAAGACCTGTGCCCCTCTCGTTCCGATGGGGCCGTCTCCTGTCTGTTCTGGCGGTCGCGCCCTGCCTGCTGCTGCCCTTCCGTCTGGCCAGAGCCGCTCCACGAGACTGCCCCACATCGATCGCTCCGCCCGCCGTGCTGCCCCATCGCACCCTCTCGCGGCCACCACGACTGAAATCGAGCTGTTGCCGCCGCGAGGTGAGCGCCTCCACCGGAACAAGTATATCTCAGAAGCGAACAAACAAAGGACAGACAGAGCCCGGGAACTCGAAGGAAGGTGAGCGGCACGACTCACATGCACAGCATATTATTCGTTAAATTACATATTAATCCTCTTTTTACCTGCCTCCAAAGAAAGATACGTTACTGTGTGTTCCACTTCATCGTTTTAACAATGAGTAGCAAGGATGAAACAGTGCTCTTCCTCTGAACACAATTAATAAAATATTCCGTGCTATTATGCCATAGTTAAAGGGATTCCACTTTAAAACCCAAAGTTTCGTCCCCATCCGCGGAGGACATTTTCAAGGAGGATAGTAGCTTTGTTGAATCTCCGATTCGCACCCTCGCTCGCTACTGACTGCAGCAAAATTCCGTCTTCGCGAGCTCCCGCGCAGTGACGTGACGTCACGATCCAGTTCCTCCCTACCTGTTGCAACATCTGAATCTGGTTTTTCCTTCCGATGTTGCAGAACTGTTTAAATATTGCCTCACAACCACGTATTTGAAACGAGTAAAAAAGTTCTATGAACAGACGCATGGTGTCGCTATAGGGAGCTCCTTAAGCCCGGTTATAGAAAACTTCTTTGCGGGAAAAATTCGAGGAGCAGGCATTGGAAACTACGAAGAAGAAACCGAATATACGCTTTCGTTACGTACGTGATACATTCGTTTGATGGCGGCATGACAGGGAGGAAATGGATCTTTTTTAGAAAAATCTGGCCGGCCGCTGGTGGCCGAGCGATTCTGGCGCTACAGTGTGGAACCGCAGGTTCGAATCCTGCCTCGGGCATGGATGTGTGTGTTGTCCTTAGGTTAGTTAGGTTTAAGTAGTTCTAAGTTCTAGGGTACTTATGACCTCAGCAGTTGAGTCCCATAGTGCTCAGAGCCATTTAGAAAAATCTGAACTAGATAAATTCGGAGATTCAGTTTACTAAGGAGGAGGAGGCAGGCGGGAGATTAAATTTTCTTGATGTGCTAGTTTTCAAGAAGGAAGATGGTAGCTTACTGAAAACACGCGCGCACACACCGTTACCTACACCGGGACACGAACACCCACCCACAACAAAATCGAGGCATCATAAAAACGTCGACGGATAGAGGAAGAAAATTGTCCGAACCAGAGCTTCTTGACGCAGAATTGAAACATCTCAAGAATGGTTATTCGTTCGCTGAGGTAGAAATCATAGCGATGCCCAAGCGCCTGCCGTTCATTAAGGACGTGACTGACTGCATAGGAAAAATCTTGAGAAAGCGGAACATTGCGGTAATCTACACACGCAGACGGAAGATATAAGATCATCTAAAATCGGCCAAGGGTGCTCGCCAACCGTTGGATATAGCTATAGTTTATGGGATTCTGTGCAGTTCTGAGGAAGAACTTTCAAGAAACGACTCGAAGAGAGAGAGTTAAACAGGTCAGCTGTCGCGAAACTTGCTTTACATCCAGGAGACCATCACATTCATTTTGATCAGAGTCGAGAACTGTCAGCCACAAGCAGACACCTCGAAAGGCTATAGTGGCCATAGAGTTAGTGAAACACTCCAGGAAATTCAGCAGGAAGGAGGAGGGCGTGAAACTGATTGAAATTGGGATTACGGCGATGAAGAAGACGTGTACCAGTCTTCCACCAGCAAATGACAGTAACAGCGGACGGCGGCAGTCGACAACGGCCGATTGCGCTCGCGTATTCAAAACATGTGACGTCACGCCAATGTGCAGGAGATCGCGGAAACGGAATTTTGCTGTAGTCAGTGGCGAGCCAGGGTGTGAATCGGAGATTCTACAAAGCCACGATCCCTCTTGAAAATGTTCTCCGCAGATGGGGACGATTCATAGGGTTTTAAAGTGAAATCGCTTCGACCACGGCATATTAGCCCGGATTATTTTATTACTTGTGAAAATTCCGTCCTTGAAAGTTTGCATTTTACAATCTCCCTCTGAACGTCTGTGTCAGAATTCAGCAAGTAGTCTAACTTTAACATCGGGTAATGCAAGAAGTTCAGTGTAGCGATCGTGACGAAAATGAAGCGGATGGGAGAGAAGTAGTTGTCTCTACTGAATTTAGTAAACAAAAAAGAATGTTTGCAACCAGGTGTAAACGCAATTTCTGTTGATGTCGAGACATCCCAAATCAATTCAGTCTCAAGTGATGTTGTAGTCAATATAGCAACTTGCAACTGTAATTCGGATATTGAAGGGTGTGTGAAAACGATCACACTGTTGACTTCTGCAAAGAATAATTACTGAAATCTCTATAGATGCCACCTGAAGACCATTTGCTCCCAGCATTTTCCTAGACAACCCTTGCTTCCAAAAGCAGTGGGTTCTCAGAAACTCTGATTTAGCATATTCAGAGCACATGCGAGGAATGTTTTGTAAATGTTTCGTTCATTTTTAAACTGGACACTGTCATGGAAGGTGGGAGTCAACACTTCAGTCTTCTAGTGCCACACACTAAACGCAAACAAAGCTCTCGAGGATTTCACGGATCATGCAACAATGCATCGTCTAAAATGTTTCGGATGTGGTGATAGCTTCATGAAGACAGAACAAGGAAATGAAAAATCTGTTGTGCATCAGTGAAGGAGCAAAAATGTGCATCAGGGTCCTAACTGTAGAAACGTACTTTTACAGGTGGGAAAAATTTTGTTCCTGTGTGGCCGGCAGGAACTGGCTCTGTGCGGGATACACACCACAGGGAACATAAGGCCGCACAACGGCTAGTTAATCGATGGCAATTTTTGTTCTCTCCTGAAGTTTGGAGCTCAAACTAGAGTCTTAGTTTCGCAAAGGCAGCCTCAAAATGGTCCTGAGAATGCACGATATATCAGCGCTGGTATTCAAGATAACGTAAATATTTCGTGAAAGTAGAAGATAGCAAATTGTTCACAAACTGGTTCTTCGCCATTCTTGCTGATGAACCGATGGACATTGCAAGAAACTATATTTTTGTGATGCGTGAGGCGTTTTAGAATTAAATATGATTCGTGAAAACTTTCTTTCTACCTGCTAAAGACTTAATAGCGCCTGAGCTGGCGAACGAAATACTATCCAGTTTGAAGCTAATCGGTCTTAACACTGAATTTTTGGGAGTGTCAGGTGTACGACAGAAGAGCGACACTGAGCAATGTATCAGGATGACCAAAGCTAGCGGGAAGACACCAAATGTAGTGGGTGGAGCCAGGAGATGCCGTATTAAAACTCAGCGAGAACTTTCCAAGTGATTTATTGTTTTTAGCTACAGTGCCCTCGTTCTGCTTGGTCTGTGTCACAGGGATCTGCAGTGCTGAGGAAGCACCCCAGCAATGCTGTGTCGAACCGGCCCTGTACACCAGCGGAGTTGCGTCGTCGCCAGGATGCTGCAGTTGACTTGGTGATCTGCGTCCCTGCCCAATCAGCTGTCCCCATCCTCACTGCCTCTGCACCACTCTGAGGAGCCGCCGAGTGGCCCGCTGACAAATGCAGTATGGTCCATGCCGTGTTCCTTCACTGGCGTGGCTTAGGACGCAGCTACGACAAATGGCAGTTGAGTCTGCGACCCTCACCCCAGTTGTCACCGGCGTGTGTTGGGTGACTTGCCCATGGTAGTGAGCCATGGAGTGGCCCGCCACTGGATGGCTGGCTATGGACCCTGCATTGGCCTCAGTGCGTCTAACCAACAACCCACCGTGGACTGGAACACTGGCACCCCATCTGTTGCTGCGTGTGACAAGTCCCGCCATCCAGGAGAGCTGCCACAATTGAATGACTCTCGTTAGAAAATGGCACCTACTTTTACTCGGCTGTACACCCCTGTTTTGCTAACACACCACTCCGTGGCATGTACGCTCAACACCTGGATTGCGCCAGTGGCCCAGTTATTCCTGCGATTCGCGCCATGCAAACTGCGGTGTGTGCCTTCTCCGGCAGTTCTACGCCCCTGTGGCCTTTATTCGCCTTCGCAACTGCTAGTATGCATAACTTACTGCAATCCAGCTCGCACCTGGCTGTAACTTGTGCTCAGAATGTCGCACAAAACTAACTTTCCCTATCCTTAACTGTGGTGCCGCTACATTATTCCACTCTTCGGAACGACTCGATCCCTGGGTCGACCCTTAACTAGCTCTTAACTTGTTTGGGTCGGCACCTATGGCATATTGCCTTACTACTAGAAAACTTAAATGTGGTCTAGTGCCCTCTTAAAATCATGACATGAAACCAAAGGTAAAAATTCCTTACTGGACGACCACTGCTCAACCAACCCCTTACCTATTCCTCTCACGCCCTTGGTATCCAATCCACTGGGACTTGACTACCCTTGGTTCCCTTTTGGAATTAGCTCTCCGCCTGATCAGAAAGAAGGCAACATATAAAAGAGTTAAGGCTGTGACGACACTTGGCACAGAGGTGCTAAAAATGATCATTATGTACCGTTGCCTTTCCCTATTCTGAGCGACATGCTGAATAAACTGATCTGCTGATATGCGCCCCTCTTGCTCTAAAATGAACTGGTTTACAGATCTAAACAGATTTGGTTCCAGAGGTTGATTTAACAAGATCAGATTCTGCTTGGTGAAAAACACTACAGTGACTTCTGGTCAGTACAGCTGTGACTGTGGTGGTGGTGGTTGTTGGGATGTTTAAGGGGGACTAAACAGCTAAGGTCATCAGTCCCCCATTCCAAAAACAAGCGAGACAAAGTCGCAGAGCAGATAAAACTCCAAGGGGAAGGAGACTGCCCCCCCCCCCCCAGGTGCTAAAGAACACAAATTAGGGAACGAACACTACAGAAAAGAAGAGTACAGACGAACACCAGACAGAAAGAAGTAGAAGAAAAGAAGATGGCCGGAGACTGGTTGACTGACCACGACAACAAAAAAGGGAAAGAGTCAACCATCCGATGAGGCACCAAAACAGCAACAAATATGGAGAGACGCGAGGACAAAAGACACAGAAACGGAAAAGTGCAGGACCCCCCTAAATGGATCCATAAAAAGGACTAGCACGGATAAAATGTAAAACATTGTCAGCCATGGAGGCATCGTCGCATAAAATCAAAGGCAAGGTGCCCGGGAAATTAAAAGACTGCCGAAGGGTGCGCAGTCGGGGACACTCCAATAAAATGTGGGCGACCGTCAGTAACATTCAATTGCGTGACCCCTGAAATTGACGCTGGCAGATGGAAGGTTGGTCCTATTATGTTACAGTTGGTTCCACTCCGTCTTCAGGCCACGCGTTTCCTACCGGAACCATCCGACCGCCGTGTCATCCTCAGTGGAGGATGTGGATAGGAGGGTCATGCGGTCATCACACCACTCTCCCAGTCCTTATGATGGTATTCTTTACCAAAGCCGCTACTATTCGATCGAGTAGCTCCTCAATTGGCATCACGAGGCTGGGTGCACTGCGAAAACTGGCAAAAGCGCATAGTGGCCTGAATGGTCACCTATCCCAGTGCCGACCACGCCCGACAGCGCTTACCTTCGGTGATCTCACGGGAACCGTTGTATCCACTGTGGCAAGGCCGTTGCCCTACACTTAGTTCCATAGATTAAAATTCCGCTACCCTCGAACTCTTTACGTTTCGCTACTACAAATATTCCCCATTCAAAACAACTTGCTACTATTACCAAATTCTTATAGGTGGAGAAGATACAATGCATCCCGACCCTTTGCAAGCTAAATTTTGGCTCCATGATGTCCCTTGGACAGCCTATTCCTTTCGCCCTAGTTAAAAATAACTGTACCGTGCATGTGTCTCATATTTGTAGCTTCACAGACTTTCCTCCAACATTCACTATTTTTGATACAGACCCAACACTGATTGTATGATTACTTTCATCCTTAAATTCACATGATATGAACTGGTGCAATAAACACGACTTCCCTGACCCAGCACTGTCGATAACAAAAAATTTAAACAGAAATCGCATGACTCTGACATCGTTCAACACATATTTAATACGGCTTTGCCGCAAAATTTACTCCGACGCATTTATTTCTCCAGAACTGAGTTTGATTTCTCCTCCAACAACTCTCCACGTACGTCAGACGATACACTTCCATTTTCAGTGACCTGAGGACAGGGATGACGATCACCCTTCCTCCCTCTTCCAATGGAGTGCTGTCCCTAGCAGGCACATAATACTCTAAAACACATATAGCATACGTACATAAATTGATCCTTGTTCCATAGATCATGAATACTACATTCTGTAATGATGTGGAACATGTCACTTTAACATAAGTTTTCTTTACACAAAATAATTAATTAATTAATTTGTTTTTACATTTACTGCTTCATATCTAAGAATTCATCTATAGAGTAGAAGGAGTTGTCATCCAGAAATTCTTTTAATTTGCTTTTAAATGTTGGTTGGCTATCTGTCAGACTTTTAATACTATTTCGCAAATGACCAAAGATTTTTTTGGCAGCGTAATTCACCCCTTTCTGTGCCAAAGTGAAATTTTATCCAGAATAGTGGATATCATCCTGTCTTCTAGTGTTGTAGCTATGCACTTCGCCGTTATTTTTCAATTGGGATTGGTCATTAATGACAAATTTCATAAGTGGATATATGTATTGCGAAGGTAATGTGAATATCCCGAGTTCCTTAAATAAACATCTGCAAGGTGATCTTGTGTGGGCTCCAGCTATTATTCTGATTACACGGTTTCGTGCAAAGAATTCTTTCTCTCTTAATGCCATATGAAAGCAGTGAATGAAAATAGTCATAGTAGGCTAATTTACTGATATGTTTATCACCAAAATTTGCAATAACTTTAATAGCATAAGTAGCTGAACCTAACTGTTTCAGCAGATCATCGCTGTGTTTCTTCCAGTACAATTTATCATCAGTGCACACACTCACAAATTTTGAGCATTCTACCTTAGCAACAGCCTTCCGTTCATAGTCTATATTTATCAATGGTGCTATGCCATTTGCTGTACAGAACTGTATAAACTGTTTTCTCAAAATTTTGTGAGAGTCCATTTGCACAGAACCACTTAATAATTTTCTGAACGATCTTATTTGCAATTTCCTCTGCTGATTCTTGCTTCTTCATTGTGATTACTATACTCGTATCATCAGCAAAAAGAACTAACTTTGCATCTTCATGAATATAGAGTGGCAAGTCGTTAATACATATTAAGAACAATAAGGGACCCAAGAATGAACCCTATGGGACTCCATTCTTGATATGTCGCCAGTTACAGAACTCTGCTGGTTTTTGTAGACTATCTATACTGTTAATGTCAACCTTCTGCATTCTTCCAGTTAAGTATGAATTAAACCATTTGTGCACTGTCCCACTCATATCACAATACTTAAGCTTATCTAGAAGAATTTCATGATTCAGACAATCAAAAACCTTTGGGAGATCACAAAGTATCCCAGTGGGTGATGTTCAGTTATTCATTGCATTTAATATTTGATCAGTGAAAGCATAGATAGCATCTTCTGTTGAAAAGCCTTTCTGAAAACCGAATTGACATTTTGTTAGTACTTCATTTTCACAAATATGTGATGCTACTCTTGAATACATTAATTTTTCAAGAATTTTGGATATAGCCATCAGAAGTGAGATTGGGCGGTAGTTGTTAGCATCAGATCTATCCCCTTGTTTATGCAATGGTTTAACAATAGCATATTTCAGTCTATCTGGAAAAATTCCCTGTTTCAGTGAGCTACTAGATATGTGGCTGGGAATCCTACTTATTTGTTGGGAACAAGCTTCTAGTACTCTGTTGGGAATGCCATCAATTCCATGTGAGCTTTTACTTTTGAATGAATTTATTATTTTCCTAATTTCAGTAGGAGAGGGGGGTTGAATTTCAATTTTATGAAATTGCATAGGTACTGACTCTTCCATACACTGCCTTGCATTTTCTAATGAATAGCTGGAACCTATTTTCTCTACAAAACTTAAAAAATGATTATTAAAAGGTTTTCTACTTCTGACTTCTTGTTAACAAACTTTTCATTGTGTTTGATAAAAATACAGTCTTCCTGTGCTCTTGGTTGACTTGTTTGCCTTTTCACAATATTCCAGATTGTTTTAATTTTATTATCCGATATGATAATCTCAGACATAATGCACATACTTCTGGACTTTTTAATAACTTTTCTTAATACAGTGCAGTAGTTTTTATAATGTTTCATTGTTTTGGGATCATTAGTCCTCCTAGCTATAAGATACATTTCCATTTTCTGTTTATAAGATATTTTTATCCCTTTTTAAGCTGTGGCTTTTTACATGGTTTCTTCCAATTATATTTCACTGTTTTCTTAAGGAAACTGTTCTCAAATATGCTCACAAAGGTATCATGAAATATGTTAAATTTTAAATTAGCATCATGTTCCATGTACACACCATCCCAGTCTAACTGTTGCAAGCTTTCCCTAAAATTTTGAAGTATTAAACCGTTAATGGAATGCACTATTTTAGAGGACTGTTTTGCATTACTGTTTGGAGCTATATCATATACTGTAACTAGCTGTGCTTCATGATCAGACAGACTGATCTTAACAGGAAAAGTTTTTGTTTGATTAAATTTATCTTGGTCTATGAAAACGTTATCTATCAGTGTGCTGCCTGAGTAGGAAAATAAATAACTGATGTCAAATTGAAAGAGCCAAGTAATACTTCAAGGTCAAATTTTCTATCTGACTCCTTTAGAAAATCGACGTTGAAATCCCCACAAACAATAATTTTCTTTCCTTTGTCTCACAAGTATCACAACAAAGAATCCAAGTTTTTCATAAATAGTTGAAAATTTCCCAATGGGGACCTATACACAGCTACAATTATAAAAGTGCCTTTATTTAGTTTAAGCTCACATGCACATGCTTCTACGTGTTGCTCTACACATAATTTTTTACTTTCCAAATTTTTTAAACTATGACTTATTTTAACATATATGGCAACTCCTCCTCTCTCCATAGTGTCTTATTTACATGTGCTGAAAGCTTATATCCACCTACATTTACCATTTCCATACCTGTGACTATACGATGTTCGGACGGGCATAGTACATCTGTTCCACCCTCAGTTTCTAAATCTTCTATACAAACAAGCTCATCTACTTTGTTTTTTAATCCCCTGATATTCTAATGCAATATATTAACATTATTTTTTACTGTGTTTTATGTGAATCTTGTGAAATATTAACATTACTTTTCACTGCACTGTTATGAGAATCTTGTGATATTTTCAAATCTCTAGTACCTGCCTGTCTGAACTTTTCATTAAGCTTAATCAACTAATGTAGGATGATTGGATACTGATCGTAGGCCAGAAGAGTCCTCTCATGAGTTTCAGTGCCCCCCTCCGCCCTTAAAGATTTTGCTATCATCAGATACAGGAGATCAGACAGGATGCTTACGTACGTGTCAACTGTCAAGAGTAGTATATAGATGTATTGGGGGTCCATATCACTCCAACTGCACACGTGTCATACCATTACAGAGCCTCTACCAGGTTAAACAGTCCCCCGCTGACATGCAGGGTCTATGGAGCCATGAGGTTGTCTCCATACCCGTACACGTCCATGATGCAATTTGAATCAAGACTCGTCCGACCAGGCAATATGTTTCCATTCATCAACAATCCAATGTTGCTGTTGATGGGCCCAGGCGAGGCGTAAAGCTTTGTGTCGTGCAGTCATCAAGGGTACACGACTGAGCCTTTGGCTCCGAAAGTCCATATCGATGACGTTTCATTGAATGGTTCGCACGTTGGCAGTTGTTGATGGCCCAGCATTGAAATCTGCAGCAATTTGCGGAAGGATTGCACTTCTGCCATGTTGAACGGTTCTCTTCAGTCGTCGTTTGTCCCCTTCCTGAAGGACATTTTTCCGGTAAAAGTAATTGATGATCACTGAGCAAAGATAATGAAAAGAAGAAGATCAAAAAAATTACTGGAAGCCTTGCTAACTATTTAGTAGTAATAACACGGCAGCTACTGATTTTATCCACAGAAATATCATTTGATGTGATGAAAGGCTCTGAACATAAGATAATTGAATTTTGCTAATGACTAAAATTTCTCTGGTTGTTCATTTTTAGTGGAGTCACTCAGTAAGTTTCCAGCGTCAGGTAACTTAACTTTATGGTGTAACATGCACAATTTCGATATTGGTACGTTACGATGTAATGCATGTTAATGCAATAATTTTCGTTTGAGGTCGGGAAGCCCCCTGCAGTGGCACTCATGATTTTCCGATCTCAAAAGAATATGTACATAGGGTACTAGCCTGCCTCACTATCAAATGAATGGTGCAAGAAGTCTCAAATGTCTCAAATGGTTCAAATGGTTCAAATGGCTCTAAGCACTATGGGACTTAACATCTGAGGTCATCAGTCCCCTAGACTTAGAACTACTTAAACCTAACTAGCCAAAGGACATCAGACACATCCAATCCAGAGGTAGGATTCGAACCTGCTACCGTGGCAGCAGCGCGGTTCTGGACCAAAGCGCCTACAACCACTTGTCCACAGCAGCCGGCGAAAAGTCTAAAAAAAAAAAGATGACAGTTCCATATTTAAATGCAGATTCTAACAAGATCCTTAATGGAAGAGATGCAATAAAAATTTGGTCCTATCATGCTAGTAGATAAGAACATAAACATAACAGCAGGTTTGATCTCAGCACTAAAATTTTCCTAGGTGGAAGGCCATGAGAAGGAAGAAGCTACGTCTTTCTTGAAAGAACTGTTTACGACGTGAAGGCTGGATTGTGGAGAAACATTGTTTCTGAAAAATGTAGAAACCTCTGGAGGAAACGACGAGGAAACTATACTTTTCAACACTGTTTCTTCATCAGCGCACCCTGGAATGTTGGATGAGGTGACTTCATAACTTTTCAGCATTTCAGCTGAAGTGAAGCTTCTCATGCAGCGTATTTTTAAAACTAAATAAGGGATACCGTCAAGTGCTGCGACTTCATACCTCTCCAGTAGTTCAACTGAAGTGAAATTTCACATGCAGTGCATTTTAAAAATTTAATGCAGCGGTACCCTGAAGTGGAGAATTTCTTTAGAGTACGCAAAGAGATTATTTAAACAAGAGGGCCAGGCTCAGTGATAAAAACTTTGACATGCAGCTGCTCTGCAAAGTTAGTGGTAATCTGAAACTATTAATGGATACTGAATATGTTTGTAATTTTTGTGTTCATTCTTTGTACCATCATATACATATATATATATATATATATATATATATATATATATATATATATATATATGTATGTATATGGTTGAGTCACCTAACGTTACCGTTGGATATATTTCGTAAACCACATCAAATACTGACGAATCGATTCCACAGACCGAACGTGAGGAGAGGGGCTAGTGTAATTGGTTAACACAAACCATAAAAAAATGCACGGAAGTATGATTTTAACACAAACCTAGGATTTTTTAAATGGAACCGCGTTAGTTTTGTTAGCACATCTGAACATATAAACAAATACGTAGTCAGTGCCGTTTGTTGGATTGTAAAATGTTAATTACATCCGGAGATATTGTAACCTAAAGTTGACGCTTGAGTACCACTCCTCCACTGTTCGATCGTGTGTATCGGAGAGCACCGAATTACGTAGGGATCCAAAGGGAACGGTGATGGACCTTAGGTACAGAAGAGTCTGGAACAGCACATTACGTCCACATGCTAACACCTTTTTATTGGTATTTTTCACTGACGCACATGTACACTACCATGAGGGGTGAGGTAAACGTACACACGTGGTTTCCGTTTTCAATTACGAAGTGGAATAGAGTGTGTCCCACTGAAAACGCGTCGACGTATGTGGCATCAGCATGATGGTGCACCTGCACATTCCGCAATTAACACTAGGCTGACCCTTGACAGGATGTTCAACGGGCGTTTCATAGGACGTGGAGGACGCATAAATTGGCCAGCCCGTTCACCTGATCTTACACCTCTGGACTTCTATCTGTGGGGTACGTTAAAGGAGAACGTGTACCGTGATGTGCCTACAACTCCAGAGGATATGAAACAACGTATTGTGGCAGCCTGCGGCGACATTACACCAGGTGTACTGCGGCGTGTACGACATTCATTACGCCAGAGATTGCAATTGTGTGCAGCAAATGATGACCACCACATTGAACATCTATTGGCCTGACATGCCGGGACACACTCTATTCCACTCCGTAATTGAAAACGGAAACCACGCGTGTACGTGTACCCCACCCCTCATGGTAATGTAGATGTGCGTCAGTGAAAAAGACCAATAAAAAGGTGTTAGCATGTGGACGTAATGTGCTGTTCCAGACTCTTCTGTACCTAAGGTCCATCACCGTTCCCTTTGGATCCCTACGTAATTCGGTGCTCTCCGATACACACGATCGAACAGTGGAGGAGTGGTACTCAAGCGTCAACTTTAGGTTACAATATCTCCGGATGTAATTAACATTTTACAATGCAACAAACGGCACTGATTACGTATTTGTTTATATGTTCAGATGTGCTAACAAAACTAACGGGGTTCCATTTAAAAAACCTAGGTTTGTGTTAAAAAACATACTTCCTTGCATTTTTTTATGGTTTGTGTTAACCAATAACACTAGCCCCTCTCCTCACGTTCGGTCTGTGGAATCGATTCGTCAGTATTTGATGTGGTTTACGAAATATATCCAGCGGTAATGTTAGGTGACTCACCCTGTATATATATGAGTCAGTTTTTTTCATTTGCGGTGATCCTGCCTGTTCTCCGGTACCAGTGATGGTTGTCACAAAGCCTATTCCTTCTCATTCAGATCACTAATCAACAAGGTGCGTTGTGAATGGCTTCACTTTCCCTCTGGGCGCAGTAGAACCGGTAAGTGAATTATGCCTGTTGAACAATGTACCAGTCGCTAGGCGTGAGGAAATGGATTAGGTAAAGCGTTAATGAAGTGGGCCTCAATGGGTTGGGGTAGGGGATGCTGGATTGCTTTGTTCTGTATGTTAATCAATTTATTCTTTTTCACGTATTTCATATTTGCTCCATGCAGCATTTCCATTAATAATTTTTTTTTGGAAAGTTAGGTTGATAGTCCACCCAACCGAAAAGTAATTGTAATTGTAATTGAACCAAATACTTTTTGTATTTTGTAATTGTAGCTGAGTGCATGTTTTTCAAAGTAATTATAATTGCGTCTCATTACTAATTTTGAGTAATGTTGCCAACGCTGCGAATAAGGTGGGCAAATTATATCACATTGGCACCTGGCCCATGGGCACACATGGACAGGGGTGCGCAAAAACCGATGTGCAGGCAATATGGCCACTGGGCCGAACCCTAGGCCGACCGCATGCGGTCAGCGTTTGCGCATGTGCAGAGTGCGCTTTATGGCTGCCTGCCGGGTAGTCTCCAGTACCAGCGCTTGCCAGGAAGAGAGGGGAGGGGCAACCGGCAGCAGCCTTACATTACAGGGTAGCGTTGAACTGTCTAATTTCTAAGTGATCGCAAGATGAACAATGAGAGTGCTGTCTGAAACTACATATCGAAATGCTGCCACCTACTGGCTCGGAAATATACTGTCGTGTTCCACTGTCACCTCTCATAGCTCGCATCTCTCTCTATCTCTCTCTCACTCTCTCTTGCTTGTCTCAGTCCTATAGTGTATTCTTATACAGGATGTAATTCACACTAATCAATGCTAAAGTAGCTCTTTTATGCTTTTTACGGCTAAAAGCTGAACCGATTTGATGAAATTAGGCATGGAGATAGCTTGGACGCTGAGGAAGAACATAGGCTACTTTAAAAACTGCGTGGTAAAACAAATTTATAGATTCGATGAATACAAAGCGAAATATCAAACGATAATTACTTTTTGAAAAAGCTATTTGCTCATTTACTTTCGAATTTTATTTATGAAAGATGCATTTATTTTTTGGCATGTTCTTCATAAAACGATTCAACGTAGTGAATACAATGCTTATACTATTCCCAACGTGGTTGATCCATATTTTCATGCTATACTAATTAATTGGAAAGAAAAACATAGGTACAAAGAAGGTAACTGCGAAGAAACCATGGGTAACAGAAGAAATACCTCACCCGATCGAGTAAAGAAGGAAACGCAAAAATGTTAAGAGAAATTCAGGAACGCATAAATACAAGTCTTGAGGAATGAGACAAATAGGAAGGGCAGGGAAGTTGGGACGAAATGTCTGCACGAAAAGTGTGAAGAAATCGAAAAAGAAATGATTGAAGGATTGACTCAGCATACAGGAAAGTCAACACAATCTTTGGTGAAATAAAAAGCAAGGATGGTAACTGTTGTGGGTTGGCAGGAGAGCCAACACCGTGTTATTAGAGGAAGCCGAAAGGTACGCCTTTTAGCTCACGCAGGCTGGCGTGAGGTCTGGAACAGGACAAGGAAATTAGAATTTAGATTGGTTCAAATGGCTCTGAGCACTATGGGACTCAACTGCTGTGGTCATAAGTCCCCTAGAACTTAGAACTACTTAAACCTAACTAACCTAAGGACATCACACACATCCATGCCAAAGGCAGGATTCGAACCTGCGACGTAGCGGTCGTGCGGTTCCAGACTGTAGCGCCTTTAACCGCTCGGCCACTCAGGCCGGCTTAGAATTTAGAAAAACGGACGTAGCTGGTGGAATACTTAACTTTAATCCATTAACGATGAGCGTCGCTCTTGACGGTACATGATTACAGTATCAATCGTAACTGGTACTGGCGCCTTGCTAGATCGTAGCAAATGACGTAGCTGAAGGCTATGCTAACTATCGTCTCGGCAAATGAGAGCGTATTTTGTCAGTGAACCATCGCTAGCAAAGTCGGTTGTACAACTGGGGCGAGTGCTAGGAAGTCTCTCTAGACCTGCCGTGTGGCGGCGCTCTGTCTGCAATCACTGATAGTGGCGACACGCGGGTCCGACGTATACTAACAGACCGCGGCCGATTTAAAGGCTACCACCTAGCAAGTGTGGTGTCTGGCGGTGACACCACAGTAACATTAAAAGTGCTACGGGAATTCCACTGCTGAATGCAGAGGAGAGAGCTGATAGCAGGAAAGAGTACACTGAAGGCCTCTATGAGTCGGGAGATTTATCTGATGTGATAGAAGAGGAAACAGGCGTTGATTTAGAAGAGATGGGGGATTCTGTATTAGAATCAGGATTTAAGCGAGCTTTGGAGGACTTAAGATCAAATAAGGCGAAAGGGATATATAATATTTCATCAGATTTTTCATTCATGTCTGGTTGACCAAACGATTCACTCGAACGTCCAGAATGTTCTTCATACCAACCGCGAACAATTGTGCCTGGTGACATAACACATTGTCATCCATTAAAAATTACTTCGCTGTCTCATAACATCAAGTCACTGAATGGCTCAAAAGCCTCTCTAAGTAGCGAGCTGTGGTCGGCTCGCGTTAATGCCGTTTTTCTTTTTGGGCTTTTTGTCACCATGGACTGGCGTCTAATTCATCCCTCAGTTACTATCTAAACCAGTTGATCACTTGCCTCCATCAGTGGCAGCAGCAGCGTTTATCGATACTAGTGTAGCTGTAACTTCTTTGGTGCGGCAGTTATATTTCCGTGTTGTGGTGTGTGTGGCAGTTGGTCGGTTGCGGCGGAGCAGCGAGGAAGTCTGTGCGGCGTGTAATCAGGCCGGGGCCGCTGGCGACGTGCACACGCAGTCGGAGTTGTGTGGCACTAACTGCGAGAACTGCTGGGTTCGCCGCCCGCCGCACCTGCATACTTGAGTTGAGTAATCAGTAAACCTGTCATGAAAGCTCAACCGTTGTGACATCTCTGCATTGATTGCTGGTTGTTGCATCCTGGGCTGTCCCCGCAAGCAACAATGTGATGGTGTTTGAGTCGCCAAAATTTTGCAACCGTCTCCATGTGTGGTGTTAAACCTTTCAAATGATTATAATTTATTAGTAAAGTGCACCAGCGGTATCTTCTGGCTTATGGCCGTTAATGTTCTGGTTACCTGCCCTAGTCGTTAGTGTACTTTTGTGGCAGTGTGTTTTCCTCGCCGTGTTGATGCTGTCTGGCAAGGCATGTAGTTCGACAGCTTGGTGTTGTTCTCTTTTTTGGTTGGTTCTTCAGCCGTCCCTAGGTCGTGCTGCCACCAGATTATTTAGTGTTACACTTGGCTGCTTGTCTCACCTAAACTGTTGTTACAGTTTCCTCCCCAGGCCAACCCTTGGAATACTTCTGAGTACCACTGTTTGTTGTTTGTGATTGCCATTTTATTTGGTTGGGGTACTGTGCCAGGCCTTCAGCTGTGTATTAATATTGCCTATTTTATGTTTAGTATATGGCCTTCAGCCTAACTTCATAACAACTTTAAGATTAGGCCTTCAGCCGTGTTTCATTTAAAATTCTTGTTGCTCTGCATTTAGGCCTTCAGCTGTGTTTGTAAATCCTTGTCTGTAAGGTTTCTTTTTAATTAGCTTAAATTCTTGAAACGGCCTTCAGCTGCGTTCTGTAAATGTTTATCTTAACATTGTCTTTAATTATTCCTGAGTAATTGCTTGGGCCTTCAGCCGATATTCCAAGTTTTCTTAAGATGTTTTTCTGTTCTACTGTGTAAAGGCTTATCTTTAAAGTCTCTCTTTTATTATGTAAAGATTTTTTTTTTTTTTTAAAATTGGGCTTGCAGTCGAAGAATTAACTTGAATTTTCCTTAATGTGGCCTGTAGCCCGAAATGGTAAATGCTTGGTTTTTAAAGAATTTCCTTAGCTGATCTGAAATATTATTTCGGCCTTTAGCCGAGAAGATATTGTCATTTTACTTAAGTAAGGCCCTGAGCCATTACTCTAAATCCTGCTGTTTTAAAAGCAATCATTTAAACTTATTCTGGACAAGTTACTCGGGCCCTCAGCCGTGAATTGATCTTTGTTGTTTTGAAGAGAAAACTGTGCATTGGTTTGAGGAATAAAGTTGTGTCTGTGCTCTTGTATAACTAACAGCGATTGAACTTGGCCTCTTCCCACAACCTGATCTGCTCTGTCCTGCGAAACCAGATTTCAAGTAGCTGAACATAACCATTTCCAGTCCATTCCATGTAAATACAGACCACACCATTATGGATCCACCACCAGCTTGTACAGTGCCTTGTTGACAACTTGGGTCCATGGCTTCGCTGAACTCAGGACTTGTAACAACAACAACGCTGTACTATTGTATAAATAAGTAATTTTTTTTTTCTGATTTTTCGATAAACTTGTGTAATTAATGTTCTGCTTTCATTTCTTTTTTGTTTCATGCCATTGTGTTAAGAAATGACTCAAATGGCTCTGAGCACTAAGGGACTCAACTGCTGTGGTCATAAGTCCCCTAGAACTTAGAACTACTTAAACCTAACTAACCTAAGGACATCACACACATCCATGCCCGAGGCAGGATTCGAACCTGCGACCGTCGCGGTCGTGAGGTTTCAGACTGTAGCGCCTTTAACCGCTCGGCCACTTCGGCCGGCATTGTGTTAAGAAAACTGTAAACAAGTTTCAATGTGAAAATTAATGTTTATGTCAAATGTCAAACAATATTGTAATAGAATTGAAATGTAACAAATGTTGAAACTGTTGTAAGATGTTTAAAATTGTAACTGTACGTCTGGTCCATACGTAGGCAATGTGTTAGGATATGTAGAATGCAAAACCTCGGGTGAATACCCTGTCTGTAAGGGAGCGGTAAAAGGTGGATGGCAGGCGAGCGCGGGAAAATGCGCACGGGCACTGCACGGCACAACGGGCTCAGCAGTTGTAGCTGGAGTTTGGCACTGGTTTGAGCAACATCTTCTGGAGCGAGGAGGCTCTACTGGAGGACGTAGCTTCACTGAGCCTCGGGTATGCCGTTCCAGCGCCCACACAGCATGGCAAAAGTCCATAGGCAGTAAATGGAAAAGTATTGCGACGCTAAGAAGAATGAAAGTGCCGATACGTCAAGCCATAGCTGTGGTTGTATGTGTGCTCTGAGCCTTGCCATCTCGCCACTTTCCAACCGCCGCATCGACACAAGCAGGTTGAAACTTTTAGTACTGTATTCGTATGGACCATAGAGTGAACTGTTCAATAATAACCTAAATTTTACCAGAACTTTCCCCTCACTTAATTATCCTCACAACTAACCTAGACAGCGTCATTTCCAAATGTTGTGCAATCCGAGTGTCCCGAAATGAAAAATTAAATTTCGTGTTAAGAATAATTACTTGCAGACCTAACTATGTTAGAATGGTGTTTAAAGAACTGTTCTGTTAATGAACCAGTAAGTGAATAACGAAGGTCTAATGAAGTTAAACATAACTTTAATATTGATATAGTAATGAAGTTTAATTATATCGAGACAGATATAAAGGTATTTAAATGAGAAGTAAATAAGATAAAGAGAGTAGTAACTCATGTACTGGAAATCTTGAACGCATGATAATTTCAGTAATCAATTTTTTTAATATAGTAATCATAACAGTTTCAGGGTCCCCCCCCCCCCCCCTCTTTTATTCATTTGAATTCTGAAGTGTTCCACATTGGTTTGACCAGCAAAAGTGAAAGTCAATATATAAGTCAGAATTTATCAGTGTTTTATCTTTATCAAAATTGACATTTTGTGTGTGGCTCGAAAGTGCTATTTCTAGGGTAACCTATGCCCGATTTTGATCAGATCAATAGACAGTACGAAGCTTTGTAGTATACATTATAGTGTAGTGTTATGTATTCATGGTTTTTCCATGTCAGTACAGAACGTGAAACTATCAGTTCAATAGATTTTCTGGTTCTAAAATTTTACTATATTGTGCAGTGTTACTACGTGTTGTTTTGTGTGAATATACCCCAACTTGTATAGGGAAGAAACTCAGTTAATGCCTAATTAGGCTGGCGACTGTATTATTATTAAATTGGTAGCATCTTTAGTGTTGCTTTTGGTCCATACTGACGTGTAATTGCATTTTGAACTTACTTGACGGATCATTGTTATTACAGAGTGGGCGTAAGTATGATTTGCCACCATTTAGGTACGCACGGTCGATATCTATATGAAAATCCTGTCTCGTAAGGTGAACCCCGCTCACTTACCACAGTACAGGCTTTGATGAGTATTGTGTGCCCCACGCGCACGTTACAGACTCATCGGATGAAGCTACGGTTTCTAGCCCTCTAGGTTCCAACCGATATGGTCATGAGGCCTGGAGAGCCGCTGCAGGCGACGTCGTGATGTTAACAAAGGCATTCGCGTCGGTTCTCTGTTGCCATAGCCCATTAAAAACAAATTTCGCCGCACTGTCCTAACTGATGCGTTCGTCGTACGTCCCACATTGATATCTGCGGTTACTTCAGCAGTGTTGGTTGTCTCTCACCGCTGACAATTCTACGCAAACGCCTCTGGCCTCGGTCCTTAATTGATGGCCGTCATCCATTGAGTTGTCCGCAGTGACACATACTACTTGAAATTTGGAATTCTCCGCACACTCTTGACAATGTGGATCTCGGAATACTGAAGTCCCTATCAATTTCCGAAATGGAATTGCGCATGCGTCTAGCTCCAACTACCATTCAACGTTCCCGTAGTGCAGATATAATCACGACGGAAACCTTTTCACACGAATCACCTAAGTGCAAATGACTGATCCGCCAATGCACTGCCTTTTTATATCTTCTGTTCGCGCTACTTCTGCAGTCCGTATATGTGCATATCGCTATCCGACAACTTTTGTGACCTCAGTGTAAGATTTTCAAATGGGTACGACAGAGGAACGCTGAAGCTCAAATTGTTAGGTCGTATAACTGGTGAGGAGCTACTGTTTGGTTGGTATGATTTGTCCTGAGGCATCAAGAAAATTTGGTAAGGGAGGGACCTGCAGGGCGTAGAAATTGTCGAGGGAGACTGGAAATTGAATGTAGCAAGCAAGTTCAAATGGATGCAAATTACAGTAGTTCTGAAGAGATCAAGGACTTCCACAGTTAAGGCTGGCGTGGTGAGATGCATCACACCAGGATTCAAACTACACACCACAACAACAAAAACACTTTTTATTTTAAATCAAAGGGTTAATCAGTGAAACCGTGCTAAGATATAGGAGTGAAATCGTTTTCTCCTATTTCAGAGAAATATATGTCTCTCATTATTTATAATGGGCGCTCCATATCCTATTAGGCTTTATTTTTACCTATTAGTCATTATGTGCATTGGACTAATCATTACAACTGCAAGTATGTAGTACTTTGGTCCAACTATAGGTAGTAGGACAATCAAATTGGTTCAAATAGCTCTGAGCACTACGGTACTTAACATCTGTGGTCATCAGTCCTCTAGAACTTAGAACTACTTAAACCTAACTAACCTAAGGACATCACACACATCCATGCCCCAGGCAGGATTCGAGCCTGCGACCATAGCGGTCGCACAGTTCCAGATTGAAGTGCCTAGAACCACTCGGCCACGCCGGCCGGTGACAATCACGACAAGCGTATTTCATGCACAGTACAGTCAAATAACTATTATTAAGTGGGCGGACAAAATAGAATGTGACCATCAAGGACAGTGCTGGACGACATATTTTCTGTAGGAGGAAGGTGTAAATACCTTGGAGATTCACAGACGATTGATGGTAATAAGCAAAGAGTGTGCTCCATCACGCTGAGTGCTCTTGCAACACTGCAATGCTCGTCCCCTTATGAATCAGGAAACCACAGCTCCCATCACTGAAATGGTGTTCCAGGTACTGCCACAGCCACAGCCACTGTGTTCTCCTGCCTTGGCCCCTTCTGATTACCGCCTATTCAGGTCTATGAAGAAAACTCTTCTTGAAGTAATCTTTATTTCACTGACTGACACGATATGCAAGCAGTTGTCCTGCGGCAGGTCCATCAGACTCCAGAAAACTGGTTTGAAGAGGGCTTGCAGAAGATAAAGGAAAATGCGAATGGTGTGATTCTGCCTGGAACCTCATTTTTTTTCTTTATTGTTATTTCATTCACTGCCCCATATGGGCAGGGGAGGGCTGACAGTGCACAGTCCACCACTCTTCAGTCAATTGGCTTTACAAAAATACAGAAGGGTGATTATATAAAAAGGAGGGATAAAAAGGGGGACATAAAGAACACAATAAATGGAGATGATAGGAGTTAAAAAATATACACCAAGATGGGGATGTGCACTGGGGGATAATTAAAAAGTCAACATAAAGTTAAAGAACACTGCTAGCAAATCAAAGAGCACTAAAATAAAGGAAACACTGAAGGCAAACACAAGTTAAAAGTTGGCCACAGGATAAAAATCACACAGAGCATGACAAAAAACTACTGGAAACGACAGAGCACTCATGAAGAATAAAAAACCGCTGGTAGGGACCGGTCAAAAGAGACCCGAGAGGAGGCAAAAAGAGGGGAGGAAGGTGTGGTGGGGGGCAAGAGGGATGGGAAGAAGAAGAAAAAAAGGAGGCAGGAGGTGTAACAAGGGGCAGGAGACGGACAGGGCGGGAGATGAAAACACGAGGCAGGAGGGAGTGCAGAGACACTGAAGGGGAGCACGGGAGAAGGAGATAGTATAGGAGGGGGAAAACCGCTCAGGAGAAGGGGGAGGAGAGGGAGGCCTGAGGAGGAGGCAGGAGGAAGGTGGGGTTTTGGTAGGAGGGGTAGAAGTCAGGACAAAGTTCATCATCAGGTAGGGGTACGAGCTGGAAGTTGCGTTGCAATAGGAGGTGGAGAGTGTGGAGATGGAGAGAGGGTGGGACACAACGGTAAAGGTGCAGCAACGGACTGATGGAGAGAAAGGGGGACAAGGGGGTGGGGTTGATCAAGTCGGCAGGCAATATACAGGGTGCGGATATGTTCAAGGAAAAGGAGAAGGTCGGAGAAGGGAATGAGGTCATAGAGGATGCGGGTGGGGGACAGAAGGCAGATATGGATGGCGAGGTGGAATGCATGGCGCTCGAGGATTTGGAATGCGTTATAGAACCTGGGAATGGCGGAAATCCAAGCAACACTGGCATAACAAAGGATGGGGCAAATCAAGGATTTGTAGTTGTGAATGATAGTGGAAGGATGCAGTCCCTATGTCTTGCCAGACAGGAGTTTCAGGAGGTGGAATCTGTTGTGCGCTTTGCGTTGTATTGTAAGGAGATGGGGAGTCCAGGTGAGGTGGCGGACGAGGGTGAGGCCAAGGTATTTGAGGGAAGGAGTGAGGTTGATAGGACAGCCATAAATGGTTGGGTAGAAATCATGGAGATGGAAGGAGTGGATGGTCTGGCCTATGATGATCGCCTGGGTCTTGGAGGAGTTGATACAAAAGAACCACTGGTTGCACTAAGTGGTGAACTGGTCAAGGTGGGTATGGAGGGTACATTGGGATCGTTGAAGGGTAGAATAAAGGGCTGGGAAGGCGGTGTCATAAGCAAATTGGAGGAGATGAACAGGGGGGAGAGGTTTGGGTATATCAGCAGTGTACAGGAGATAAAAGGAGAGGGTTAAGGATGGACCCTTGGGGCACACCAGTGGAGGGATAGAAGGTACAGAAGTTGGAATTGTGGACAGTGACATAGGAGGGACAACAGCAAAGGATGGAAACAATGAGACAGATAGAATTGATAGGGAGAGCATAGGTCTAGCGGTTTGAAGAGGAGCCCGTGATGCCAGACACGGTTGTAGATGGTCTGAAGGTCAAGCAAAACAAAGATAGTGGAGCGATGGGAGCTAAGGTGGTGGGAAAGAAGATTGGTAAGGTGAAGGAGCTGGTCGTCAGCTGAGAAGGAAGGCCAGAAGCCACATTAGGTAAGAGGAAGAAGGTGGTGCTGGTAAAGGTGGCTGTGAATATGATGGGGGAGAATGGTCTCAAAGACCTAACTGAACACAGAAGTGAGGCAGATAGGACGATAGGAAGAGGTGTCAGATGGGGGTTTGATGGTTTTAGGGAACAGCAGGCATGGAAAGTCCTCCATAGGTCAGGGTGAAAGTCAGTGGATAGGAGGACATTGTACTGGGTAGCAAGGTCAGCCAGGAAGGATGGGGGGCATTCCTTGAGGTGGTGGTAGGTGACACCATTATGACCAGGGGCAGTGTTGCATTTGGTGTGGTGATGGGAGTGTTGATGTCTGAGGAGGGTAAATGATCCAAGTAGGTAGAAGCTAGGGCGAGTGGTGGGAAAGACGTATAAGTGCAGCTGTGGTCATCAGTCCCCCAAAACTTAGAACTACTTAAACCTAACTAACCTAAGGACATCACACAGATCCATGCCTGAGGCAGGATTCGAACCTGCGACCATAGCAGTCGCGCGGTTCCAGACTGCGCGCCTAGAACCGCGAGACCACTGCGGCCGGCGGAGTAATCAAAATGGGGATCGCTAGGAATGGGGAAGAACTCAGAAAGGTGGGAAACAAAGTGGTTAGGGAAGGCATGATCGTCGTGGAGGATAGGATAATGCAGGGTGTGATAGCTACCAGTAAGATTGTGGAAGGCTGACCAGTACTTGGAGGAGTTGACAGGGAGGGTGGATTTGAGGTGTGTGCATGTTTGGCGCCAGTCCCAGCGTTCCTTTGCTGTAAAGAGGTTGCAGATGTGTCACTGTAATTGCTGGTGGCGGATGAGTGTACCCCGGTCACAGGTGTGGAGGAAGGAGTGGTAGAGCATGTGGGATTCACAAAGAAGGAGGACAGCCTGCAGAGAAAGCATAGGAAGGGGAGGATGGATGATTCTGGTGGGGACATGGGCCTCCACAGCGTCAGTGACGGTGTTCTTAAGGACGGAAGAGGCATGGGTGATGTCAGCCGAATGGTGAAAGGTGAAGAGGAGGCTTTCGACTTGTGAGGCAATGGATTCCTGGTAGGCATCCCAGTCAGCACAGCAGTAGTCATGCACAGACTTTGGAGGGGTAGCTAGGTGGGGGGCTGCAGGGGGCCACAGGCAGAGGAGACCGCGAGAAGGGCACAGAGGTGATGACTACCAATGGGATCAAGAATGTCCATGGCAATACAACCAAGGACTTTGGGGGAAATGAGGATAAGAATGGGTGTGTTGTGGGAGAGGAACAAGTCACCATGGAGGGTGGCAAGGAACTGATGCCACCACCGAAGGGTGGCAGGGTGACAGCTGTGGATGTTGAGGTCAGTGGCAATTGCATAGGTGGAGAAGTTACAGTCAACATGGGAAATGAAGTCATAGGGGAGAGGAGCTGTGGCAGGTGATGGTGAGGGAGGGAAAAAAGATGCTGAGGAGAAGGTCTTTAGTTGGGTTATTGAGGAGAGGTTGCGGCCAATAGTGACCTCACCTCAGGTGAGGGGCAGGGGATTGTCAGTGCAGTGAAGGAGATAAGGAAAGGTGTGGACAACATGGTGAGGTTGGAGGAAGGTTTCATTAAGGATAAAGGAGTCAACTGGTGCTGGGATAGGATATGCATCAAGAGGTATTTGTTGGCAGGGGGGGAGTGAATTTTGAGGTAGAGGAGGCAACACTGGTGATGTGCCAGGTGGTGGGAGGGGGAAGGAAGTGGGTAGAAGAGAGAGGGGCTTAAATGAGGGTGTCTAGCTGGGTGAAGATAAAGTGGGCCTGGTTGTGGGAGTAGTTGGCTTAGGTATTTAAATGGAAAACAGAGCAGGTGGCGAGGAAAATCTGCTGGGGGGTGTGGGGGCGCTGGAAGGGGTGGATGTTCTGCAGGATGATGGTTAGGAACCAGATGATGTCTTATGCTGTAGGGGGAGGGTGGACAGAGTTGTGGGGGTTAGTGGGCAGGGCTATAGGGCGAACGGGGACAGTGAGCTCAGGAATAGGTGAAGTGGGCTTCATTGCAGGTGTTTCAAGAAAGGACACTGTTTAAGGATGTTGAAGGCATTACAATGGGGGCAGGTGGTGGTGTTCTGGCAGTTTTGGGTGAGGTGGTCGTTGTACCAGAGACAGCACTAGAAGCGGTAGGATTTAGCAAGGGAACAGGATGGGTCAACGGGGCTCCCTGTGTGAGGAGGTGATCGATGGAGGAGGCGGACTCAGTAAAGATATGCATGAGAATGGTAGGGCCAGAGGAGTTGTAAATACGGCGGTCCGAGCGGATTTCCATGGCGGGTTCAGTTCTGCCAACACCTCTGCAGAGGCCAGGGCTGAGTTTCGTGATCATGGCAGTGAGGGCTGGCAGATGATGAAGGGGTTGGAGATGACGAGGAAGAAAGGAAAAGGGTGAGGGATGCATGGGGGCCAAAGGTGATGCTGGGAAGGCACCGGAGGAGATCAGTATTGAAAGAGAGAGTTGATGAGAGCAGTGTCTCTGCAAGGCATAAGATTTCAAGAGTGAGGGTGTGGGCATCTAGGAATTTCGGACCAGGGTTGGCAAGGACGAAGTTATACAGGGTGGGGACTGGGGAGGCAGTAGGAGGAAAGTGGGGTTGGTGGTGGTTTTTTGGAGGAATGGGCGGGGGTGAGGTCGCAACTTGGGTGGGGAGGAGGTTTGAGGGACTGGATGGATGGGGAGATGGTGGGAGGCAGGCCCCTCTTGTGAGGCGGCGGCAGTGAGTAAGGAGTTGGCGACTGTGGTGCGGGGGGCATTTACTTGTGTGAGGAAAGCGGGAGAGGGGTGGGTGGGGAGGGGAGGAAAGTCGTCTCGGTGGGTGACAGCAGTGGGAGGGGGGGCAGGGGCAGGGGCAGGAGCAGGAGAAGGAGCAGGGGAAGGAGCAACATACAGGTGGGGATACACAGGTGAGGAAGAGATAGAAGGGGAGGAGACTGTGAGTAGGGGAGGTGGATGAGATGGGTTAAGCCCAAAGGAAGCACGCCACGAGGTTACAGTGGGGGCAGGTGAAGGGGAAGTGTAGATTATGGTGGTAGTGGTGGCGTCCATCATTGAGGGTGGCGTCCATTGGCGACAGGCGGCAAACGGGCGGCGGCGAAGACCAGGAGGCGGCGACGGTGGTGACCGAGTGGCGGCGGTGGCGACGGCAGCAGGGTGGCGACGAACGGCGGGAGGCGGCGACCAGGCGACGGCGGACGGACGACAATATTTGACTGGCAGGCAGGCAGGCAGACAGACGGGTGGACAGAAGGACAGGCAGCAACAGCAAGAGGCGCTTCGAAATCGTAGATTTCACCCTAAGGGTAGCCCAGGCTCTGTAATCTATCGACTTCGATGTGAGGCGATCCAACCCTCGAGATGGAACCTCATTTCAGTGATTGCAGCAACAGTGGTTTTTCCCACTCCTATGGGAACGGGAGTTGTGTTGCAATAGCACTTTTCATAACGATGTAGTCTCCACACACTGCCCCCAGATCGCTTGTATGTTACGGTGTTTACGCCTTTCTTCTACAGAAGCCATTGCGTCTAAGGCTGTCCTTAATGATCAAACGTCACGTTGTCTGCCTACAGCTGTACTGTGCAGTGGTTACACTTACAGTGTCTGTCGTGCCACCTACCGATTAGACCGAAGTACTACATACTTGCAGCTGGAATGATGTGTCTGATGAATGATGGGAGAAATAAAGTGTAAATAAATATGGAACACCCAGGTATATGTAAATCTTCAAAGCACAATAAGTGTCAACTACCGAGTATTTTTATTATGCTCGGTGTTATATTTATGGTACAGATCCTTACCTATATCTGTAATAGTGTACCAGTTGAATTCTTTACTCACCTTTCGAAGTAAACACGAGAGAGGAATCCTTTTGTTTTAGAAACTCCTGAGGAAGATAATCGCCAGTTTACAACATTTATTTTCTATTATTAATGAACTAGCAAAGGCAGGACGTAATTCCTTCTAGAAAAGTTTTACTGCCTTTCGAGGTCGTTCACTTTCGCGGGAGAATATCCGCCTGTCTACTCTAAGACCTGCAGGAAGTGATTATGAAAGTTGAGAAGAGAAATTCTGACTTGATTAAGAGAACAGGTAATTCACAGCTTTCACGGAAACGGCGCCGCTGTACAGTACAGACAGGAGATTAATTAAGAAACCCAGCGAATTCTCGAATACATGCTTTTACTGTCTGCTACTAGATCGTAAGTTGGGAATGTACTACGGAGAAACATAATTAAAACTGGAGATAAAGCATTTCAGTTTTCATTTAACCTAAAACTGATTACAGGCTCTTAATCCGTAACACAAGAAGGAATTCGTTTGGTATTTCGGTTCTTCCTACTCATAACGTGAAAGTCGTAAGTCTACTAGCGTCTCTGATGAATTTATTTTGTAACTGAAGAAGCTGGTATTCTCAATTGCTTTGTTTCTTTACTATGAACCCAAGTTAGGTACTAAGTACTTCACCTATTCAATTTAAAATTTGTTCACCAAGCCTGACTGAAGACGCAAGGTTTATACATTATTTTAGTATCTGTTTTACTCCACTTTTTCTTGCATTGTTAAATTGTCTTCTGATTTTTGCCTTGCTTCATGGATATATAACACACGATACAACAAAATGAAATATTGTATTGTTCTGGTTTTAAAAAGTGGACTTTTTTTTTAAGAGAGTGCATTTACTATTCCTTTAGATTTCGCACAAATGCGGTTATAATCATCAGCCTCTGAACTAATACTAATTACTCTGGAAATTTCGAGCATTTTTTTTGTTGCTCCATGGCAGTTGATGTTCATATGTGTAACGAGGACAAACCTTACTGTCAAATTCAAACAAAGGGAAGTCCAGGTCGGTATATCAACTAAAGCATGAAAAGAATAGATTGCTAAGACTGTTAGACATTGAACTTATGGCTAAGGATCTTTATAAATATATATATCTGCACACCTTATGCATATATGGCCACCATCTTCGGCAATCGGAAGTGGGTTGGCGAAGAGAGAAAGGGATAGCAATGTACAGGAGTAGTCAGTGCTGCCAGGTGAAGCGTGTGGGGACTACATGGTAACAGGATATGGATACCAGACGTAGTGGCAGAAGTCTTTGGTGAAGGAGGCAAATGTTTAGTGGAAAAGGAGAGGAGCAGAGAATGGTAAAAGACAGGTGGGCGTGTTGTCAGAGTTTGGAGCACAATGAGGATGAGAGTTTTATATCCCGCCTGATAGGCGGCGCGTGAGTAGGAAAAGGGTAATACAAGTCGGCACTGCAAGAACGTGGTTTATTGGTGCAAAAACAAGGTAATAAACGATTACATAACTTTGTACGTAGGAGCGATGCTGAAGCGTAGTGTCCTGGCTGGCTGCACCTGATGAAATGAAATGGGCTGAAGCAGTCGCGGAGCTCGTAGACCTCGACAGCACCGGCCAGAGGGCGCTGTCGTCTGTGTCGCTCGTAGTGCCAACTTGAGAAACTATTCCGTGGCATCGTTGCTATCGATACCAGAGAGGACGTCAGCTGGGAAAGGAGGCGATAGCATGTGGAGGTCAAAACTGTTGGGCTGTTGGGTGGTGGCTTGTTCACATCCTATTCTGTCATCGCCCACATTTTTGACCAATATGTGAAAAGTGGTCGCAATAGGGAACAGTGGTTTATCTTGTAATCAGACAATTCTCGAATACCTGTAAGTTTGCTTAACAGACTATTTCCTGTTTGTGCCCTTTTTCTAATACATTGTATCGTGTTATCGATGGTTAAGAGGACACCTGAATAAGGGGTACAGCTGACAGATTTAAAATGTTCATTAGAGACCTTCAAGTCGTGTAATGATCTTCTTGTCTTAGAATTAGATATTACCATATGTGTGGTCTTGTTTTCCTTTAGTGTAAGTCTTTTTTTTATTTTTGCTCCTTCTGTTTACATTACTTCATTTGTCGGTTTATATAATTTTCGACCTGTGTGTTTAAGGCAGATGTACTCTCGTGGCACTGGACGTGTGCAGTCAACGTCCACTCCATCGGGGGACATTCCTTACCTTTCCCTCCAGGGGTTGCCGGCACGGTAGCTCAGCGTGTTCGTTCAGAGAGCTGGCTGGTCTCTGAAATAAAAATAAATAAATAAAATAAAATAAAAAGCCTGAGTGAAGGGATCAACGACGAACTCCAGCGGATGTCATGTGACGTCCGCTACGGCCAATAACAACAAAAAAAAAGACACGGTAGCTCCACGTGTCCGGTCAGGGCCTGTAATAAAAAACTGAGTGAACGGTTCAACGAAGAACATGAACGAGTGTCATCGGATGTCCGCCCCGAACAAATTCAACGGACAACATACGATAAAATGAGATCAACAAAAAAAGAAGGAAGCTTCTTTGATTAGCAATCAAACAGTCCTCGGTACCAGTTTCGAAATCCGCCAGCGCTTAAATTTTATTAATTATTAGCATTTGCGGCCGAAGACTTCTGGCATAAGATTTCACACTCATTCTGCCAACGAGGAGCGGACAGAGGTTCCACCCACTCTTTTGTCCTTGGAGTGGGAAACTGCCCCTAAAGCCGGAATAATCAGCAATGGTCAACGGTATGACGATGCAGAAAGTAATGGAGACCACTGAATTTGGGACACTTAACGTGTATCCACAGGACATGTCTGTAATTGAAAAAGTGTCATGATCGTCTCTCCATTGGCAAAAGATTCCGAAAAGTCCCCCATTCGGATCTCCGGGAGGGGACTGCCAAGGGGGAGGTGAACATTAGAAAAAAGATTGAATAACCAAGGAAAGAATAACGTTCCTACGAGTTAAGGCGCGGATATCAGAAGCTAGAAAATCTGAAAAGGAAAATGCAAATGTGAGATCCCGATATAGTAGGGGTCAGTGACGTCAAATGGAAGGATGACAACGATTTCTGGTCCGATGAGTACAGGATAACATCAACAGCAGCAAAAATAGTGTAACGGAGTGGGATTATTTATGAATAGGAACGGGGGTGGGCAGAGACGGTGTTACTGTCAACGGTTTACTGATAGGGTTCTTATCACCAGAATCTACAGCAAACTGACACCGACAGCGATATTTCAGGTATGCACGCCGACGTTACAAGCTGACGATGAGGAAACAGAAAAATTACATGAGGATATTGAAAGGGTAACTAAGTATGTAAAAGGATACCAAAATCAAGTAGTCATGGGGGACTGAAATGTTGTTGTAGGGGAAGGATTGAAAGAAAAGGTTACAGGGGAATATGGACTAGGGACAATGAATGAGAGAGGAGAAAGGCTAGTTAAGTTTTGCAAGCAATTTCAGCTACTAATAGCGAATACACTATTTAAGAATCACAAGAGAAGGTGGTATATTTGAGAAAGGCCGGGTGGTACGGAAGATTTCAGTTAGATTACACCATGGTTGACAGAGATTCTGAAATCAGATACTGGTTTCTAAGCAGTTATAGACACATGTCGTAATTTAGTAGTGATGAAGAATAGGCTAGTGTTTAATAGATTAGTCAGGAAGAATCAATAGGCAAAGAACTGGGATACGGAAGTACTAAGAAAAGACGAAATACGCTTGAAGTTCCGTAACGCTATAGATACAATGATAAGGAACAGCTCAATAGGCAGTACAGTTGAAGAGGAATAGAGAACTCTGAAAAGTGCAATCACAGAAGTTGGAAAAGAAAACATAGGTACAAAAAAAGTAACTGCGAAGAAACCATGTGTAACAGAAGACTCAGTTGGTCGATGGAAGAAGGAAGTACAAAAATGTTCAGAGAAATTCAGGACAACAGAAATACAAGTCGGCAAGAAATGAAATAAATAGAAAGGTCAGGGAAGCTAAGACGAAATGGCTGCACGAAAAATTTGTAGAAATCGAAAAAGAAATGATTGTCGAAAGGACTAACTCAGCACACAGGAAAGTCAGAACACCATTCGCTGAAAGCAAAAGCAAGGTTGGTAACATTAAGAGTGCAATTCCTCTGTTAAATACAGAGGAGAGAGCGGATAGATGGGAAGAGTACATTGAAGGCCTCTATGAGTGAGAAGATATGCCTTATGTGACAGAAGAAGAAACTAGATTTAAAAGAGGTAGTGGATCCAGTATTAGAATCAGGATTTAAGAGAGCTTTGAAGGACTTAAGATCGAATAAGGCAGAATGGATGGATAACATTCCATCAGAATTTCTAAAATCATCCGCGTGGAGTGACCGCGCGGTTAGAGGCGCCTTGTCACTAATCGTGCGGCCCCTCCCGCCGGAGGTTCGAGTCCTCACTCGGGCGTGGGTGTGAGTGTTGTCCTTAGCGTTAAGTTAGTTTAGGTAGTATATAAGTTTAGGGACCGATGACGTCAGCAGTTTGGTGCCTTAGGAATTCCCACACGTTTCTAAAATCATTGGGGGAAGTGGAAATAAAACGACTATTCACCTTGATGTGTAGAACGTAAATGTCTGCAGACATACCATCTGACTTTCGGAAAAATATCATCCACATTATTCCGAAGACTGAAAGAGCTGACATGAACGAGAGTTATCGCACAATCAGTTTAACAGCTCAAGCATCCAACTTGCTAACTAGAATGACATACAGAAGAATGGAAAAGAAAACTGAGGATCGGTTAGATGACGATAAGTTAGACTTTAGGAGAGGTAAAGGAGCCAGAGAGGCAATTCTGACATTGCGGTTGATAATGGAAGCATGACTAAAGAAAAATCAAGATATGTTCATAGGATTTGTCGATCTGAAAGAAGCGTTCTACAGTGTAAAATGGTGCAAGCTCTTTGATGTTCTGAGAAAAATAAAGGTAAGCTTGAAACGAATATAGTGGGGCACATTTGTATGCAGCACCTGAATATGACTTTATAAACGATGTATGACTTTGATAGGCTTGATATCGGTGACTGTGTGAGACCCCAGACCCAGAGATACTGCTTCTGGTCTGAGATTATTATAGTGCTGGAGTAAGGGAGCTCTTGGCGCACGGATGTAGGTAGCTGTCTCTGAGGGAAAGACGATGGAGCAGGCAGTTTTGCGGTGTGATGTGTGAAGCCACCAAGTGTTAGATTAATGTAGGTATGTCAGTATTGTTGAACTTGAAAGCAGAAGTCTTCATGAAAACAAGGTAAATATGTTAAATAGTTATAATTTTGGTTTTGCCAGCGCGTTAGTAGAGGTGGGTTGGCTGATAATTTGTAATTATTGAGGAACCCCAGAATGTACTTATACAGATTTGATAAAAGGGCTTGCCGGCCGGTGTGGCCGTGCGGTTAAAGGCGCTTCAGTCTGGAACCGCGTGACCGCTACGGTCGCAGGTTTGAATCCTGCCTCGGGCATGGATGTGTGTGATGTCCTTAGGTTAGTTAGGTTTAATTCGTTCTAAGTTCTAGGCGACTGATGACCTCAGAAGTTAAGTCGCATAGTGCTCAGAGCCATTTGATAAAAGGGCTTGTTAGTAATTTCACTTTTGTAATGTTTCTATGATTTGTTAAGAGAACTATATGTAATTTGATGATATGCATTTATGTTGGATTAGTGATGTTAGATAATACTTGCTGTTTAAATCTCATCGTTTGTGAATCGGTTGTGAGTAATGTAGCTTCAATTGTCAAATGTTTTTGATAAGACAAACTTAACTTGCAATATAATGTTGCAGAAAAAATCTGTGTTTGTAATTCACCACAATCAGTACCGCCTTCCCGTCCAGGTCATATGTTTTTCAAAGAAGTTGGATTTTCATAAATGTTTTCATTTACAGCCAAAATAATTTCATGTGCAGTTCAAAGTATTACAGCCAGCATTGCACACGGCTGGACCTGTAGCTAGCAAATTTATATTTTTTATGAGAGACCAGAAAATATCGAGTTCCACCGTTGCTACTTTAGAGGTAACTAACACTACACTCCTCCCGAAATAGGCCATGAAGGCCCAACGGCACCGACCGACCGCCGTGTCATCCTCAACCGTAGGCATCACTCGATGATGATATGAAAGGGCATGTGGTCAGCAGACCACTCTCCCAGCCATATGTCAGTTTCCGAGACCGGAGCTCTATTTATCAGTCAGGTAGCTCGTCAGTTTGCCTCACAATGGCAGAGTGTATCCCGCTTGCCAACAGCGATCGGCAGACCGGATGGTCATCCATCCAAGTGCTAGCCCAGCCCGACAGCGCTTAACTTCGGTGATCTGCCGGGAAGCGTTGTTACCACTGTGGCAAGGCCGTTGGCACTTTTGAGGTAAGACAATTAAATTTATTTGTTTCGTGAACAGGGACCAAAGTTATCGTTGTTGAACAGGGCCAGAGGATTAGGTTGCCGAAGGGGTTGAATGTATTCGGCAGTGACTGTATTTCTTTATTGGTATTGGGAGTTGCATTGCTCAGTCAGTTCGTGTAGAGTTTTGCTAATGATAGCACAGAGTAAGCACACCACTTTCAGTTAAAACACGCTACACGATAATTCCAGTTTAACATCCATTCCGCAGTTCAGACATTCATTGAACGTAATCATAAAATTTTCCTATTTTTATTAAAGAGCGTTACAAGCTATAGGGCGAGACGGGTAACATACATTACGTACAAGAGGAAAGAGGGAATAATAAGAGTGGAAGACGAAGAACGACGTGCTCGGGTTGAGAATATGCACTGAGACTAAATCGAAGAAGGGCGAAAGCAATGAGAAGTAGAAGAAATGAGAACAGCGAGAAACCATCAGCATTGATGATCACGAAATAGGTGAAGTTAAGCAATTCCGGGCAGCACAATAACCCATGAGGGACGGAACAAGGAGGACATCTAAAGCAAATTAGTACTGGATAAAAAGGTATTCCTGGCCAAGAAAATACTAGTATCAAACATAGGCCTTAATTCGAGTAGGAAGTTTCTGAAAATGTACGTCTGGAGCACAGCATTGTATGGTGGTGAAATATGGACTGTGGGAAAACCAGAACAGAAGAGAATCAACGCATTTGAGATGTGGTGCTACAGACTAATGTTGAAAATTACATGGACTGATAAGGTAAGGAATGAGGAAGCTCTGTGTAAAAACGGAGACGAAAGGAATACATGGAAAACACTGACAAGGAGAAGGGACATGATGATAGGACATCTGCTAAGACATCAGGGAATGACTTCCATGATACTAGAGGGAGCTGTAGAGGGCAAAATTGTAAAGAAAGACAGAGACTGGAATACATCCAGCAGACAATTGAGGACGTAGGTTTCAAATGCTACTGTGAGATGGAGATGTTAGCACAGGAGAGGAATTCGTGGCGTGTCGCATCTAACTGCTTCTCTGGTGGCTTTACCTTTCCTAACGGCAAATCGACCGTCATCTAACAGATCTTTAATGTTCTTTTCCATTGTTATGTATATATTATTGTTGTCAGCAACTTGGATGCATGAACTGAGAAGCTGACTGTGCGATTTTCTCGCGCTTTTCAGCTCTTGCAGTCTGCGGAACTGTGTGGATGAATTTTTATGAAAGTCCGATGGTATATCGCCAGACTTATACATTTTGCATACCAACGTGAATAGTCGTTTTGCTGCCACTTCTCCGAATGATTTTAGAAATTCTGGTATATCTGCTCTTGGGTGCGCCTTACAAGTCAGTATCTGATTTCGAAATCTGTGCCTGACCATGACCTAATCCCGTATCTCCCGGCCTCTCTCATGTACACCTAATCCTCTTGTGATACTTGAACATACTATTCTTTATTCCCAGCTGAAATTAACTATAGAACTCAGTCTTTCTCATTCCTAGTACCAAGCCTATATTCTCCCTTAACCATTTCTTCTATTGCTTCCCCTACAACAGCATTCCAGTATCCCATGACTATTATTTTTTCGTCCCCTTTTACTTACTGAAATCCGTTCTACATTCTTATATACTTCTCCTATCTCTTCATCTTCAGCTTGCGACACCGGCATTTAAACCTGGAATATTGTTGTCGGTGTTGGTTTTCTGTCGATTCTGATGAGAGCATCCCTATCACTGAACTGTTCACATAACACACTCTCTGCCCTACCTTCCTATTCATGAGCTTCTACTCCCTTCATACTATTTTCTGTTGCTGCTGATATTAGCCTATACTCATCTGACCAGAAACCTTTTTCTTCTTTCCATATAACTTCAATGACCCCTTCTATATCTGGATAGAACCTTTGCTTTTTCAGATTTTCTAAATTTCCTACCACATTCAAACTTCTGACATTACGTGCCCGAACTCGTCGAACGTTATCGTAATTTGTTATTCAGTTTCTGTCTCATAATCACCTCCTTGTTGGGAGTCACCTCTTGAAGATCCGAATGGCGGACTACTCCGGAATCTTTTGCCAATGGACAAATTCTCATGACACCTTTTTCAATTGGGGGCCACATTTTGTGTGGATACACATTAAGTGTCTTTACTGCAGTGGTTTCCATTGTCTCCTGCATCATCGCTGATTCATCCACCTTTACAGGCAGTTTTCCGTCCCAAGGACAAGAGAGTGCCCTGAACATCTACCCGCTCCTCCACCCTCTTGACGAGGACATTGGTAAAATGGGAGTGATTTCTTATGCCGGCCGCCAATGTTGAAGGTTTTTATTCAGAATGTAAGTGGTGGAGGAGTTCAAACCCAGGACAGAGGACGTCTCGATTACTGAAAAGAGACTAAACCACAAATCCTTGTAAGTCTTCTGTAAATGGCTCAGTTTCTTCGGCAAGTCTTCAGCGTCTGAAATGGCTCCTGCTCGATGTATCAGGGTCTTCAAAATAGAACGTTTCTGAGATGTATGATGATATCTGTTAGCGTGCAGATCTCGGTCTGTGTGCATGGGCTTAAGAAAAAGCCATATTCTCTACGGCGGATGAGTAGATGAGTAGTGAAGGAACGCCAACAGCCCAATAGCCTCTACCTCCATCGTGGACTTGATGTTGCAGTGGATAGTGCTGATCTGGTCCAAGAATTCTCCCAGATTTTCACGTCCACGAGACCAGACAACGAACATGTCAATGTAATGATAAAAGCAACCAGGCTCCGCAGGAACCGTCCAGGGCGATGTCCTAAAAGTAATCCGTAAATACAAACATCAAAACAAGTTTTCCATCACCAGGGTTCTCAGAACTCCTGAAGAGAGCCGTTGACTGTGGATATTATATCACAGACACAGTCCTTTAGACTGTTCAGAGATGTCACTAAACCTGTCATAAAAAGATGTAAACAACCATTCATCAGAAGCGTCTGTTAGATGGAGGGAGGAGATTCGAAATGCGATCAGTTATAGTCATTCCACTAGGAAGGGGGTACACGGCTCGTGTTGTCTGTAGCTCAAACATGCCTAGACGGTCAATACCGCGGTCCGATCGCGTCCGTATTGTTACTTCGTGCCAGGAAGGGCTCTCAACAAGTGTCTAGGCGTCTCGGAGTGAACCAAAGTGATGTTGTTCGGACAGAGAGCCAGGCACTGTCGATGACATGCCTCGCTGAGAGCGCCCAAGGGCTGCTATTGTACTGGATCACCGCTACCTACAGATATGGCTCAGAGGAACCCTGACAGATACGCCACCATTTTGAATCGTGCTTTTCTTGCAGCAACAGGAAGTTATGTTACGACTCAAACTGTGCTCAATAGGCTACATGAAGCCACAACTTCAATCATGTCGTCCATGGCGAGGTCCATCTTTGCAGCCACGACACTATGCAGCGCCGTACAGATGGGCCCAACAACATGCCGAATGGACCGCTTAGGATTGGCATCACGTTTTCTTCACAATGAATGTCGCATATGCCTTCAACCAGATAATCGTCGTAGACGTGTTTGGAGGCAACCCGTCCAGGCTAAACGCCTTGGACACACTGTCCAGCGAGTGCAGCAAGGTGGAGGATCCCTGCTGTTTTGGGGTGGCATTATATGGGGCCGACGTACGCCGCTGGTGGGCGTGGAAGGCGCCGTGACGGCTGTACAGTACGTGAATGCCATCGTCCGATCGATAGCGCAACCATGTCGGCAGCATATTGCCGAGGCATTCGTCTTCATGGACGACTATTCGCACCCCTATCGTGAACATCTCTTGACTGACTTCCTTCAGGATAGCGACATCACTCGACTAGAGTGGCCAGCATGCTATCCAGACATGAACCCTATTGAACATGCCTGGGATAGATTGAAAGGGGCTGCTTATGGACGACGTGACTAACCAACTACTCTGAGGAATCTACGACGAATCGCCGTCGAGGAGTGGGACAATCTGGATCAACAGTACCTTGATGAACTTGAGGATAGTATGCAGCGACGAATACAGACATGCATCAATGTAAGAGGACGTGCTATTGGGTATTGGAGGTACTGGAATGTACAGGAATCTGGACCATCACCTCTGAAGGTATCTGTTGTGGGTTGGCAGGAGAGCCAACACCGGGTACTAGAGGAAGCCGAAAGGCAGGCGTTTTAGCTCACGCAGGCTGGCGTGAGATCTGGAACAGGACAAGGAAATTAGACTTTAGAAAAACGGACGTAGCTGGTGTAATACTTCACTTTAATCCATTAATCGCTCTTGAATGTACATAACTCAGTATCAATAGTAACTGGTAATGGCGCCTTGCTAGGTCGTAGCAAATGACGTAGCTGAAGGCTATGCTAACTATCGTCTCGGCAAATGAGAGCGTATTTTGTCAGTGAACCATCGCTAGCAAAGTCGGTTGTACAACTGGGGCGAGTCCTAGGAAGTCTCTCTAGACCTGCCGTGTGGCGGCGCTCGGTCTGCATTCACTGATAGTGGCGACACGCGGGTCCGACGTATACTAACGGACCGCGGCCGATTTAAAGGCTACCACCTTGCAAGTGTCGTGTCTGGCGGTGACACCACAGTATCACTGTGTGGTGGTACAACAAGCAATGTGTGGTTTTCATGAGCAATAAAAAGTGCAGAAATGATGTTTGTGTGAATCTCTATTCCAATTTTCTGTACAGGTTCGAGAACTCTCGGAACAAAGGTGATGCAAAACTTTTTTTGAAGTGTGTAGGTTGTCTATAACTGGAGCTAACCGTGATTCCGTCTGTGTGTTTAAAGTATTTTGCATCATACAAAAAATACGATGACGTCAGTGTGAGCTTAAATGCTTAAATAAATCCACAAGTGTCATCCAATAACTGGATAACTGGGAAATCAGGTCGATAGATTCTTTGATGGGAACGAGCATGGATAATGACAAAATATCTGTTCTCCAACACGAAGGCAATTCATTCGATAATTACACAGACTAAAAGTTTCCAGGATAGCGTGATAGAAGAAGCCATCGAGATAAAAATTTCTGACAACACCCTCAATAAAGAAGGGAGCCTGAAGCTAAGACGACTCTCCACGTTTAGGAAGACCTATGGTGTTTCATGAACACCTTTTAAACGCATTTATCCACAGTGATCCATGTCATTACATTTCAGAAGTGGCAAATATGGTAAACTGTGATCATTTAACTATCGTGCGACGTTTCATCCAATGAGGAAGTTTAAAAATCAGGTGTATGGATACTGCGTGCTTTAAGCCATACTCACAAAAATCAGCCGACGGCCATAAGTGCATCTTGACTTCCTTTTTATCAGCTGGCTCTTGGACAATACTGACCATTCCTACCATGATGAGAAATGGAGTCTTCATACTAAAATAAGAAAAAGAAAGGCACGTTTGAGCCAAAACAAAGTGGCAGTTCCCCATAAAAAGACGGAGTGCATCCACGAAAGATTATCTGTCACTTCTGGCGGGCGATGTGACCGAGCGGTTCTAGGTCCTTCAGTCTGGAACTGCGTGACTGCTGCGGTCGCAGGTTCGAATCCTGCCTCGGGCATGGATGTGTGTGATGTTCTTAGGTTAGTTAGTCGGCTTGCAGCTAAGCACAGCTTGGGACCCTCCCAGCGAAAGGTTGAAACGGGTGTGGCGTGTGCGCAACGAAAACGTTACCTTATATGGTGCTGGAGTGAGCACCAATGACGTCATATGATACTATGCAAGCAGGGGAATAATATTCGTTTAATGCCAGTCTGCATTATTGCCAAATTTATTCGAGGTGACCGCTATCCCTGGACGGTTCCCCCACCTCCTCTCTGTAGGGTAGATGGGTCAACATCAAACATGATGTCACCACCTCTATTCCTCCCCCTCCCCCACGTCCCTTCCATTCCCCGTTCCTCCCTACTTCACTTCCCCTCTCCCACTTGTAAACTGGAAAAGACCGAGTCTGTGCAGAACTGCTGGAGAGGAAGGATGTAAGTCGCTGTCTTGGGAATTTTGTTGATTTATTTATATGTGTATTATCCTGCTGGAAGAATTTCCTAAATTTTGACAGGGAAACTTAACTGACAACGACTCTGTCACCGTTGCTGCTTGACACTCTAATAGACACAATTTCTTGAAATTGGTGGGTTGAAAGAAAACTGCTCTCATGAAAAACAGTTGTCCACACATAGAAAAATACTTAATATTCGATAACTGAAACAAAACTATAATAATGTGACCTACACTTCGAAAAACGCTTAGTAACTCACAGCATATTCCGGAAAAACTTCGACGAAAAGCCACCTGTTCCAATAACACGCTGTTTGCTACAGATATAAGAACTTCGTCAGTACAGATATAAATACAGATATATCGAAAAACATGGATGAAATTGTCACACAACAAAACCAGATAGCGTGAGAATAGACCTTAATAGAAATTGTCCTAATTACAAAGGGCTAAAAGACGATAACCGAGCAAGATCAATAACTGTTCTGCATATACAAAATAGCATGTTGCGAGAAAAAATAAAACTCCTACCACTCGTAAACTATCATATCATGAGAAACAGTTGCTGCCCACGAATGTAAATCAATCACGCACTGTGCTGCCAGTCTCCCTATGCTCCTGCCGCCACAGCATCTGTTGTTCAATTGACCACATGCCAGCTGGCATGCGGCCTGTGGCAGGCTCTTGCTGCTGCTTTCCAAACTAGCACATGGCCAGCGCACGTAAATGGGTTACTGCAGTGAGGTATGGCAGTAATGTTATTCTGATGCATTCTGATGTAAACATACACACACATAGCACAGCCCAGCTACGCTATTTTGTTTGTTGGATCGCCAAGCTGGGACCTCTCACACCGACTCTCCATCACTGCACTGACACCCAAAGCGTCGTTGTCGTGGTGGGCGTCGTCGTCGTCGTGGTCATCATGCTCGTGGCGTTCGTGGTGGTCGTCATCGTCATGTGTTGTGGTTAGCGCAATAATCCAATTACACTACTGGCCATTAAAATTGCTACACCGCGAAGATGACGTGCTACAGACGCGACATTTAACCGACAGAAAGAAGATGCTGTGATATGCAAATGATTAGTTGGACGAGGTTTGCAGCAGCATGGATTATCAGCTCGGAGACCATGGCTGCGGTTACCCTTGACGCATCACAGACAGGAGCGCTTGCGATGGTGTACTCAACGACGAACCTGGGTGCACGAATGGTAAAACGTAATTTTTTCTGATTAATCCAGGTTCTGTTTACAGCGTCATGATAGTCACATCCGTGTCTGGCGACATTGCGGTGATTGCACATTGGAAGCGTGTATTCGTCATCGCCATACTGGCGTATCACCCGGCGTGATGGTACGGGGTGCCATTGGTTACACGTCTCGGTCACCTCTTGTTCGCACTGACGGCACTTTGAACAGTGGACGTTACATTTCAGATGTGTTACGACCCGTGGCTCTACCCTTCATTCGATCCCTGCGAAACCCTACAAATCAGCAGGATAATGCACGACCGCATGTTGCAGGTCCTGTACGGGTCTTTCTGGATACACAAAATGTTCGATTGCTGCCCTGGCCAGCACATTCTACAGATCTCTCACCAATTGAAAAAGTCTGGTAAATGGTGCCCGAGAAACTGGCTCATCACAATACGCCAGTCACCACTTTTGATGAACTGTGGTATCGTGTTGAAGCTGCATGGGCAGCTGTACCTGTACACGCCATTAAAGCTCTGACTCAATGCCCAGGCGTATCGAGACCGTTACTACGGCCGGAGGTGGTTGGTCTGGGTACCGATTTCTCAGGAACTATGCACCCAAATTGCGTGGAAATGTAGTCACATGTCAGTTCTGGTATAATATATTTGTCCAATGAATACCCGTTTATCATCTGCATTTCTTCTTTGTGAAGCAATTTTAATGGCCAGTAGTGTATATGCGAGTGTGTTTTTGTGATAGTTTGTAGACACTATGACTGGGATGGGCGCTATGTATTGGAGTTGGATGATTTAAACAGAAGTAACAAGCCACATCTGGTAAGCATTAAGTGCATATGCATGTGGATAAACTTTGAAAGTATGGAAATACGTAACAAAATCAGTAAAATTCTCTTATCACCTGTTCTTGGTGGATATCTGTATTTATACTTAGACTGTAGCGGAAATGCGTCAATTCACAGAATAACTACTTGGGATTTTATCTATACTGCTGCATGTAGAGGTCTGTGATGGAAGCCATTTCCATACTCGTATCGATGACCTGTGTAAAGTTTTTGAATTTTACTGAAGAAAAAGCAAGACTGTGTGGGGTTCTTGTAGTCGTGCGGGAGCTGGGAGCTTTGATGATGGATGTTGTAGTTTAGGAAACAGTTTATTGTAGTTTGGATAGATTTTGACAGCCATTTTGATGCCGTTTTGCAGCGTTTTGATACAATGTTAACCTCCCGGACAGTCAAGAGCGAGGAAAGCCTATAAATTATGATCTGTCTGCATTCAGTTTTAATTATCCACACGTTAACTACATGGGGTTCGTAACACCAACAAAGACGATATAAATATCACGCAAAAGCACTATATTAAAGCTGGCAAAACTAATTTCCCCCAATCCAGGACAATGATCTTCACGATACCATCGAATACAGATTTTATTGAATTAGAACTCGTTCCCGCAAACGTTTTTTCCCACAAGTATTAAGGAGCAGAACCAATGTATCGAAAACATTGAAGCGGCTCTTCAGCAGGAGTCGTATATTTATTGATTTTATTTGGTGACTTTAAAACATGCGTAAATTTAATTTGGTGGTCAAAATGAAAAAAAAAATTGTTAACTGATTTTTACTTCCTAGAATATTACGTGAGAATGAAAACATAACAGTATAATAATTAGCCTCGGTGTATTTGTTCTTTAAAGAGCATAGACTCAAAAATTTATCGTGCACTCAGACAACACTCGAAGAATACTCTTCTTACTATCATATTCAGGCTGTGGTAGTCGAATCCTGGCTCTTGGTGTAAGCTGAAAAGTAAAATCTTAAAACTGATGTTGCTCTCCGCTGCGGCTCATTACTGTGAAAAAATGTTTGTTAAATGTTAAAGCGGGCGATCTCTGCGCTTCGGCTATGATTTCGCTTTTTAGATCGACGCGTAATGGCATCCGCTGAAACAGCGGCCGCTATATTTGTGGAACTGTAAACGTCTTAAGGAAAATTAAACCAATGCAAGGAACATGACGTTGGGCTCACTGTACACTAAAATAACTCAAATAGAAACTTAAACGTACTATATTAACAAGGTTAACAGCATAAAAGCTTACATTACTTTCGTGCAGCAAGATTTCTGGTTCTTGACACCAGGAACAAGCGAAGGAAGAGGAAGAGAAGAACAATCCAGGAGCGTTCTTCTCCCTTATTAAGCCGCGCTTGGAAGCCGTGCGCTCTTGGTGGTCTTGTCACGGTTCGCGCGGCTGCCCCCGTCGGAGGTTCGAGTCCTTCCTTGGGCATGGGTGTGTGTGTTGTCCTTAGCGTAAGTTAGTTTAAGTTATTTTAAGTTAGATTAAGTAGTGCGTAAACCTAGGGACCGATGACCTCAGCAGTTTGGTCCCATAGTCCTTACCACAAATTTCAAATTTTTTCCTTATTAACATCATAGAAGTTATTACACTTGAGGAGTTTATTCCTTGATACTAAGATTAAAATTTAATATTTACAATAAAACATGGATATTTTCCGCCGCCTATAAGGTTCGTGTAAATTTATTTCGTCGTATAATATTTTTCGTTCCAAGAGATTTTTTTAAAATCTCTTTACGACAGAATCGTCGCTGGGACGACACAATGAACACCCCCCCCCCCCCCCCCTCAAAGTGTTGGTGGAACATGTTTTTTTTTTTTTAATTGTGGGGCATGAATGTTTCGTTCCGTGCATCCACAGCATTTGCACTCTTTGTTAAGTCATTATGATTCACACTTTAGTAACAATTTCAACATCTGTCGAGATTACAAATTCTTTTGGTTTTCATTTACATTCGAGTCATTTAGACAGAACATGAAATCACACAGCATTTAAACAACGTAAACATTACATACACATGTAGTGAAATTACAATGAATAAATCTTCTGTTGCTTGGTTTTGTAAAACGATGTAACTAAATTGCTATACCAAGGTCGTATCTTACTTTGACTTTTTGCAGTTGAGATTGTGCTTACAGGCACTCATATGTGGGAAAATCTAATATTTTGAAAATTCCCATGGATTGTGACTATTCGCTCCCCATTTGGGCAAGGCCTGGGGGAAACCCGGGGGAAAACCTAGGCTGAGCGATAGATTGACACATTTTCCTAGTTATTGAATTATTCCTTATGCAAGCTCTCGATAATGCAATAGGATGTGTTTGATTTTTGCCATGATCTTGGTGAATGTGAAGATGACAAATTGTTCTTTCGTTGCGGAGAAAGCTGTTCTTAGTCGTATTGTTGAGGCTGGCTCCTGGCGGTGCTGGTAGGCGCTGGCCGGTAACCGTTGGAGGCGGAGAGGTCGACGCCCGTTTCGTGCAGGCGCAGAACCCGTTGGCGCGTCGGTTGTGGCCAGCCGATGCAGCGCCTCAGACCCGTCAACTATCGACAGCTGGACGAGTCGGAGTGGAGTGGGGTCCGCCCCCCGGTTCGCTGACAAGACAGCGCACAGCAACTCGTCTCCGTTGGTATACATGAATAAACACACACACAACGTAACACTCCCTTCCCGCTACAGCCGTTATAGCTAGTGGGAAAAGGATGAATCATTAGTTTGGCAGTTAATGTGAAGCTTTCGCCCGTCTTAAAGTCACTAGCTAGCACGTTGTGGCAGAACTCATGACATGTTTTGTAGTGACACGCAGTTCACACGGTATATTGTTTTCGTGTTCACGTCTCACTTTAGTTTCGCGAATGACACTTTATCGCACACGTTGCACTTGTAGGCACATTTTAGCGCCCAGTAAAGAGTACGTTACTATTTCGCAAAAATCCGTTGCGCCGCTGCGTTCGCTGTATTTCTAACAGTAGACGCATAGCAGAGCAATGCGTATTCTTAATCTAAATGAAAGTATAATCTGTCTCAAAGACATTGGTCTTGTGTTCGTTTTGTGTTAAAGTTTCCACACTTTTATAGAACGCGCACGCAGTTTTTCGTGCACGATATTGTCGTCTTCCGTGTCTTTTCACTAGATAACGTTCAATATCTGCACTTCACCGTCTACAATAAAGAGTTTAACTTTTACAGTTTCACACAGTTCCAGGTTAACTGTCTCGGATAGCAAATTCAGCACTGACATTTTTAAATTCAAGTCAGACTGTTTTTCAGTTCACTGAGGGTTCCATAGTTCATAATAATGTTTTGCGTACATACAAAGGGTCTCCAACAGATTTTGGACAATACTATTGTATTTTAGTCCTATCTGTGGTGAGTCCCATGTCATGTCTGCACTTTTTGCCCATTTGTCTCCCAGAGCCAGGCTCGACTTCACAAAAACTTTGCCCATGCTGTTATCTATGTATTTTTCATTTATTTATTTATTTATCATTTTTGACGTCCAAAACGTTTGCTTAGCCCCAAAGTGCAAGCTCCTATGTTTAGAACTGCCTAACGAATTAAAGAAAATATCATAGTAATTTCAATCAAGGTTGCATTTTACCAGGGCCTACCTTTAGATGCGTATCTTAAATGCGTAATTTTGTGCACACACAGCACATGGGGTATCCTAGGTGTCAGCGCACCTTACTCTCATGTTCACCTTTAAAATAAGTGCTCACACATCTCACCTTATATTTTTAAACATTTGAAATAATTTCAACAGCAGTATTGCTCTGCACTTGGTACAGTTACGCACATAAACTAACTTTTAATCCATGGTTATTTTCTACATACAAGTATTAAAATATTCTGTCTTCACACTAGGGGAAAAAATAGATCGCAAGTTTAAACTACTATTTAAATATTTCTATAGTGTTATACTGAACAAATCATTTTAAATATTTATACTGTATAGTCTTTTGATTTACTGCCTCTTTTTGGACTATGGGATGGTGTAGTTAGCATGTTAAACCGTGCTATGAGGCACTACTTCTATGTTGTAGGTCTATCCCTTGATAGTACCCGGCCTCTCCGAAAACACATTCTCATGTTGTATTAGCAACTGCATCATTTATTTTTGTTGTGCAGGAGACAAATATTCCGATTCTAACACTTTACTGTTTACGAGTCCTCTTTTTACTTCGGTGTTCTCATTTGTAAATTCATTGTTATATTCATTTATTCACGTAAGCCTGCGTCTAAATGCATAGCCTCTAAACTTTCGTAATTTACTCGAAAGCTTCGGCAGTACTTGCGCGTGGTTTTCTTGTGTGCGTGACATTGGCAATACAATTCGCTTGCCTTTGTTTACACGACTTAGTTCTCCGCACAAGAGGTCGATTCCCAGGATGCAAGCAACCAACAACCCTTTGACTAATAGGAACGAGCTCTTCATGGCTTCATTTCCTACTATGAACTCAACTTGCATCTGGTGCCTTACCACTTGAGACTGTGAGCCGATTGCGCCTGTCACTCGGCAATTTTCAACCGTTAAGACAGGTATACTGTTATTTCGACTTATGTGCTTGTACAGATCTAGACTCAGGACGTTCGCCGACGCACCTGTGTCCACTATCACCTGGATCGGAGCGCCGTAGATATCTGCTTGTAATATGGTCTGCACAACATCTTTATCGGTTTGTTGACACTTCTGAGGTACGTTAATTAATTCATCCTCTATGTTAACTCCATTATTGTACTTTAGCATTTTTAGATTTGCGTTTTGTGTCTGGAATGTGCCCTCACAACATCTTCTCACAGCCAGCAATGGTTTTAGTTTGACTCGTCGGTAACAGTGGGTTGCTAGTTGTCGCTCACTTCCACTATCCTCACGTTATGATTTTGATTTTTATTATGACTGTTGGGTTGGATGTTTTGCTTCCCCTGCGGTGTAGTTTGTTAAGCCGAATTATTCTGATTTGTTGCTGGTTGTTGTAACCAGCCGTAATATTCGGAGGTTGGATGGAATTCTGTGCCCATTGTGGCGCCGTATTTGGTTGCCACTGCGCTGGTTATTCAGTGTACTCGCGCCCTTGGTTACGGTTACTCCGCCACTGCGGCTTACCGTTACCATTGTATTCGTGGTTCATGTGCCCGTCGTGACGTCTTTTCCTACATTGATTCGTATACCCGTTACCATTATTCGGCCCCTGATTCGGTTGCCTCCATTCGTTACGTTTACCATTACCGCTAGGTGTTTGGTTAATACCGTTGCAGTTGTTTTCAGTTTTTTTATTACTACAAACTGCATGATTAAATTTACCTTCGCTTTTCATGTCTTCAATAAGCAAATCTACAGAGTCAACAACTTCCATAAACTGTTCAAGGTCATATTCTGGTACATTAATAAAGTACCTTTTTATGTCACTAGTTAATTTTATTTTAATTAGCCTTATTATGTCTCGGTCAAACATTGGTTCAACCCAGTCCTAGTCTTATTAAAATACTTTTCAAAATATTTACGGAGGGCGGAGGGTTCTCAGTCTTGGATTGAACATCTCAGAACTGTGCAACTCTTTCCTTAATCTTTCCTGTATACAACTGGACCAGAACTTTTGTAGAAATGCGTACTCAAACTGTTGCATGGTTGCCCAGAGGGCCACGTCACCTTGTATTAGTGATACAATGAATTGAATTCTTTGCCTTTCCGTCCATCCCCGTGGAAAAACATTACGGAAACTTTTAATGAATACCGCCGGTTGCATGGTACGCTTTTCGTTGTTGAAGGGTTGAAACTGCCTATGTTTAATCACATTATCCTCTTTATGGTATGGTGAATTACCACTGTCCACTTCCGTCCTTATATCCGGCGGGGAAGAGTAATGCATTCCGCACTGTGAATTGCTGTTGTCAACCGGTGGTGCATCCGCGTAATTGCTCTGTACATTATGTTATTGCTCGTTTCCAAGCCAGAAATCTGACTGCCCACCAGTCTTCGACTGTCAGCTTGCTTTTCCAGTTCGGTTGGTCTCCGAGCAACATCTCTTTGCCAAGCGGGTAACTCTGCTGGTACACACGACTGTAGCTGAAGAATTCTGCTTGAGCTGCGGCAGCGCTGGCGTCGGTTTGCGGCTCAGATCCGCTATCAATTGTTCAACATCGGATTTTACCCTTACTTCGACAGTTTATGAGATTTCGCGATCCTTTACAGATAGCCACTCATCAAACTCTTTCGCGACCTTCATTGTTTGGGTGTCTACATGTTTGTCTATGTTCTGACGTGTGTCAAGCTCTACATTTTCAACATGATTTGTCAAGTTTTGAACTTCGTCTTTAAGGCTAGCGTGAGCTATTTGTAAATTTTGCATCTGACTAATTAAGTTTTGGACTAGATACGGTATTGCTTTGCATACGCTACGCATTTTTCTACTTCCATATCTAGCAAAGGGTTTTCGTCAGATACAGGTGGCTTTCCCTGACCTACTTTACCCATCGTGGATTTAATTTGGGAGAATTAAAAGTTCAAACACTAACACAAATGTACATATATCCGTTCCAAAATAAGATACACAAATACATAACAGATGCATCACTGCACTCTTAGCACTGCATATGTTATATAGATTTTTCTGTTTCGATTCCTTTCGTTTCCTTTCTCAAGAATTGCTTCTTTATTTCGTCTCAGGGTGTTGGTTGTTGCGCATGGGGAAAATGTTTATGTAGACATTAATATCACACGATCGTTAAGTAAATACATAAATCACATACACACACACACACACACACACACACACACACACACACACACACACACACACACACATATATATATATATATATATATAAATTTTCATGTGCCAAAGTTGGGCGCCAAATGAAGTGGATATTCATGGCCCCTCTTTGGGCGCCAAATGAAGTGGGTGGCTATTTAAGAGGAGTATTATATTTATTTACTTATTTTTTTGGTGACTTCAAAACACGCGTAAATTTAATTGTATGGTCCAAATGAAGAAATTGTTAACTCATTTTTACTTCTTAGAATATTATGTGACAACGAAAATATAACAGTATAATAATTAGCCTCGGCGTATTTGTTCTTTAAAGAGCATGGACTCAAAAATTTATTGTGGACTCACACAAAACTCGAAGAAGCTACCCTTACCATCACATTCAGGCTGTGGTAATCAAATCGTGGCTCTCGGCGTAAGCTGGAAACTAAAATCTTAAAACTAATGTTGCTCTCCACTGCGGCTCATTGCTGTGAAAAAATGTTTGTTAAATGTTAAAGCGGGCGATCTCTGCGCTTCCGCTGTGATTTCGCTTTTTAGATCGACGCGTAATGGCGTCCGTTGAAGCAGCGTCCGCTATATTTATGGAGCTGTGAACGTCTTAAGAAAAATAAAACCAATGCAAGGAACATGACGTAGGGCTCGCTGTACATTGAAATAACTCAAATAGAAACTTTAACGTACTACATTAACAAGGTTAACAGCATAAAAGCTTACATTACTTTCGTGGAGTAAGATGTCTGCTTCTTAAGACCAGAAACAAGCGATGAAAGAGGAAGGAGCGTTCTTCTCCCTTATTAACATCACAGAAGTCATTACATTGTAAGAGTTTACTGCTTGATACCGAGATTGTTCGCAGCTCGTGGTCGTGCGGTAGCGTTCTCGCTTCCCGCGCCCGGGTTCCCGGGTTCGATTCCCGGCGGGGTCAGGGATTTTCTCTGCCTCGTGATGACTGGGTGTTGTGTGATGTCCTTAGGTTAGTTAGGTTTAAGTAGTTCTAAGTTCTAGGGGACTAATGACCATAGATGTTAAGTCCCATAGTGCTCAGAGCCATTTTGATACTGAGATTAAAATTTAATATTTTCAATAAAACATGGATTTTTCCGCCTCCTATGCAGTCGGTGAAACATATGAGGTTCGTGTACATTTATTTCGTCGTATAATATTTCTCGTTCCAAGTTTTTTGTTTTGTTTTAAATGTCTTTACGACACAGTAGTGGCTGGGACGGCACAACATTTAAACTGTTCCCTATTAAGGGAGTTACTCCTCTACGTACAGTTACTGTGCCAAGTGTATGAAAAAGAAAACTTAAGCTACACTACATTGAGAACTGGGGTGTGTGACGAAAACAACTGTAACTGGCAAAGTGGACACAATTGCATATGCACCTGTAGGGTTTACATGTAGCTTTAAACATTGTGTATGGAGAAACCTGGTTACGATGCACTTACGGTAAACAAACGTGTGTTGGAGTACTAACCAAAATCAATACAACTTTGTGTTCTGGGATGGGAGTGGACTGATGATGCATATATATGTCTTAATAGTAGAAGGATGGTGCGTTATAGATATGTGTCATGACAAAACAGCCATATCCATTGTAAGCCACAGAAACGAATGTACTTTGAAAAACAAGAATTTTGCAGTAATGTTAAATGTGTCCAAAGATTTTGAGGTCAGGACACTCAATGTCCAGTCATCCTGAATGACATTTCAGTGTTGGATCCTTCCAATAAAGCCATTGAAGTCGCCACTTCAGGTTTGCCAGCATAAGCATATTTTACATGAGGTCTGACTCTCTGGTGTACCGTACATGTATCTTTAGGATCACACATGTTTAGAAATTCTCAACGTTTAGCAATTTGCATGAGGGATATTTCTCATTGTATTATTTCAATCAATGCCACAGGCACGTTGGAATTGGAGCAATGATTTAGCAATTATACTGAAATCGAAAACCATGCTGCAGTGTCATTGGCAGAGAGCATCATGAGCTTGATGTGATGAGATGTGCCATGTCATCGACAGTAGTGGTTTGGAAATCGAGTAACTGGGTAAAATGCGATGAAATTATGGAAAACCATGTAAAATTGCAAAAGTTGATGGAAAATATCGTTGAGGAAAATACGACAAATCTGAGGGTACTTTCATGCCAGCCTGAGTGTATGAAAATCATTCCATTCCTCCACTTTTGCCATTGGCAGCTGATGGTACTTATGGATTCAAGTTCTGCAGAATACACACTGTTACACACGTTGTTATGCATTGTATGCTATAAAAAGGAAAGATGCAGTGTCAAAAATTTGCAGGCCAGTATGATCAACATCTTGGACCAAAATGATGACCATATGGTTCAATATGCACTGCCAATACAAGGAATCAGCGATCATGGTCCCTTTGTAAACGTAACAACGAGACATCTACTACCCCATCACTGTGGAAGATGAGATTAAATATAGAGATAATCACCTTTGGCCATCTGTTTGGGAATGCTCCACATTGCTGGAAACTCTTGTGGTTTCTTTATGCTGTGATGTCTTCCACATTTTTGTGAATAAGACACATTGCCTCTGTCTTTTATTTCAACTATCCTGTGTGTAGTGGGAACCCCTTACTTTACACTATGGGATTCCAGCATTGCGTGAGAGCAAATTGATCAAAACGTGTTAATCTAGCTTTAGCGCCTGACATAGACTTCAAAGTTGTCGTGTGAGAAGAGAATGTATGGCAGTGTACAAAGCTGCAGTAATACACTGCTTGGATGTGTTACAGCAAAACACAGTGTATTGGTCTGCTTACAAAACAACAAGAAAGAGCCCTCTATTGTGACATAATCTATGAGGTATTTTCTTCCGTTAAGGCAATCCGTATAATCATTATATATATTTTGTT